>NC_135232.1:163146471-164396471 GCF_051348905.1 Ranitomeya variabilis | reverse complement strand
TCAGCGTACTCAAGACAAATTGGACAACAACTTTTGGGGTCCAATTTCTCCTGTTACCCTTGGGAAAATACAAAACTGGGGGCTAAAAAATAATTTTGGGGGGAAAATTTTTTTATTTTATTTTCACGGCTATGCGTTATAAACTGTAGTGAAACACTTGAGGGTTCAAAACTCTCACAACACATCTAGATGAGTTGCTTAGGGGGTCTACTTTCCAAAATGGTGTCACTTGTGTTTTTTTTTTTTACTGTTTAGGTACATTAGGGCTCTGCAAATGCAATGTGACGCCTGCAGACCATTCCATCTAAGTCTGCATTCAGAATGGCGCTCCATCCCTTCCGAGCCCTCCCATGCGCCCAAACAGTGGTTCCCCCCCACATATGGGGTATCAGCATACTCAGGACAAATTGGACAACAACTTTTGGGGTCCAATTTCTCCTGTTACCCTCGGGAAAATACAAAACTGGGGGCTAAAAAATAATTTTTGTGGGAAAAAAATGTTTGTTTTATTTTTACGGCTCTGCATTATAAACTTCTGTGAAGCAGTTGGTGGGTCAAAGTGCTCACTACACCTCTAGATAAGTTCCTTAGGGGGTCTACTTTCCAAAATGGTGTCACTTGTGGGGGGGTTTTAATGTTTAGGCACATCAGTGGCTCTCCAAACGCAACATGGGGTCCCATCTCAATTCCTGTCAATTTTGCAGTGAAAAGTCAAACGGCGCTCCTTCCCTTCCGAGCTCTCCCATGCGCCCAAACAGTGGTTTACACCCACATATGGGGTATCAGCGTACTCAGGACAAATTGTACAACAACTTTTGGGGTCCAGTTTCTTCTCTTACCCTTGGGAAAATAAAAAATTGGGGGTGAAAAGATAATTTTTGTGAAAAAATATGATTTTTTATTTTTACGGTTCTGCATTATAAATTTCTGTGAAGCACTTGGTGGGTCAAAGTGCTCACCACACCTCTAGATAAGTTCCTTAGGGGGTCTACTTTCCAAAATGGTGTCACTTGTGGGGGGTTTCAATGTTTAGGCACATTAGTGGCTCTCCAAACGCAACATGGCGTCCCACCTCAATTCCAGTCAATTTTGCATTGAAAAGTCAAATGGCGCTCCTTCGCTTCCGAGCTCTGTCATGCGCCCAAACAGTGGTTTACCCCCACATATGGGGTATCGGCGTACTCAGGACAAATTGTACAACATCTTTTGGGGTCCATTTTCTCCTGTTACCCTTGGTAAAATAAAACAAATTGGAGCTGAAGTAAATTTTGTGTGAAAAAAAGTTAAATGCTCATTTTTATTTAAACATTCCAAAAATTCCTGTGAAACACCTTAAGGGTTAATAAACTTCTTGAATGTGGTTTTGAGCACCTTGAGGGGCGCAGTTTTTAGAATGGTGTCACACTTGGGTATTTTCTATCATATAGACCCCTCAAAATGACTTCAAATGAGATGTGGTCCCTAAAAAAAAATGGTGTTGTGAAAATGAGAAATTGCTGGTCAAATTTTAACCCTTATAACTCCCTAACAAAAAAAAATTTTGGTTCCAAAATTGTGCTGATGTAAAGTAGACATGTGGAAAATGTTACTTATTAAGTATTTTGTGTGACATATCACTGTGATTTAATTGCATAAAAATTCAAAGTTGGAAAATTGCAAAATTTTTAAAATTTTCGCCAAATTTCCGTTTTTTTCACAAATAAACGCATGTAATATCAAAGAAATTTTTACCACTATCATGAAGTACAATATGTCACAAGAAAACAGTGTCAGAATCACCGGGATCCGTTGAAGCGTTCCAGAGTTATAACCTCATAAAGGACAGTGGTCAGAATTGTAAAAATTGGCCCGGTCCATAACGTGCAAACCACCCTTAGGGGTGAAGGGGTTAAATAGTACAAATATGAACAAAAAATGAAATATATAAGAAATAGGCATGACAAATATGTTTTTTAACACTATCATGTTTTTTTACAAAGGATATATATATATATATATATATATATATATATATATATATATATATATATGCAAGTATTTAAGGTAAAAATGTGCATTTATAGCTTTTTCTGGAGTGTTTAACTTGAGGACAATCACGTTTGATGCTCCAGCAATAGTCAGCCATCATATGTACATCCCATGCACACTATGTGAGGGGCTCATGGCTTATCTTGATCACCGAGTTTTACTTTAAAATATGCAAAATATGCTTGTTTGATAAATGCACTGATGTTTGCCCTTTGAACTGGAATGGTGAAAACACCACAAATATAGCAGAAGGAGTCAGGGTTGTTTAGGCATTTACGACGAGAGGAAGAAGGAGCAGACATGATCTGAAACAAAGGAAATATGTACATATGTAAATAAAACACTGAGATGGAAAGTTACAAGCTTTGAAAACTAACAAAGAAAAAAATCATAAAAGATATATAAATTACAACTAAGCGCCCAATGTAAAGAGAAAGGCTATTTATTCCTACTATGATACATTTTTTGTGTAAAGATATTGATAATTATGACGTATTGGGAGCTGCACACACCTCTCACCACACTGTCTCAGTTGTGACTACTCTTACAAGTTGCCACGTAGCTCTATATGAGTCGAATTGTAATCAGATAACAAGTCTTATTACAGATATCAGTGCAATTGTGCTTCTCTGGCAGGTAAGTTGTGTAGGAAAAACTTGACGTGCTAGAAAAAAACTGACTACATTTTTGGAATCAGCATGCCAATTTTAGTATAAATCAGCTCAAAACCCTAACTCAACAGAAATTTTTTTTCAAATTGTTCCCCAGTGTTATCTATCTTCTCTAGATAAAAATAAACAAAGAATGATTAATCATCTTACCGATTTATAACAGTTGCAATGGAACCTGATCATGCAGTAATCTAACATTAATAGTGATAAAGAGTGGCCACTTTAACATGAGTGAAATTCACAAGATTTTAGGACATAAATAACTATTAACTAGTGAGTCGTGATTATGCAGAAAAGAGTCTTACCATCTCGTATGAATGTAGATAGATCCCAGGAAAAAAGCGCCTCATGTAACGGGTGAAATCACAGCAGGAGCCGACAGGATAGAATAGATGGATTACATACAGTAAATACACATAGAATAGGTAGATATACAGGAGTCGGCAATACATACAATTATACATTTCAAACGTCCACAATAATGAATATAACCTCCAAACAAATACAACTAATCAAGTCCCCCATATATACTGTATAATAAAGAGGAAACAAGAGGAAGAACAAAAATAACATATCTTTAAAATTCAATGATTTATTTCATGTATAAATATAAAAAATGAAACAAGGGAAAATCAGAAACAATTAAGGGTCATACAGTAACCCGGAATAAATAATTAATTGGACATATAAAAGTAATAATCAGTATAATAACACACCTAATCCATTTTACACATCCCAACAACAAGACTCAATAGAAAGTGCTCAAATGCAAAAAAAAATTTTTGTTGTAAAAATTAGATGATTAAAGTAAAAAAGTGCCTAGTGCAAATAGGTGCTTTTATAAAGATCAATGTCCATATGTAAACTAAGCCATTTTTACTTACATAGAGTATTATCCCGGTGTCTGTACCCTCAGGAACCCCAACAGCGCCGTTTCGCCATAATGGTTTCCTCAATAGGGGGCATGTGTCAGCCGCTCCTGCTCTCACTGTTCTTAGCGACAGCAGGTGCTGGATGATGGGAACGGTAGTCCCATCAGCTGACACCAGTGACCGGAGGTAAACTTTAGCATGTGGCTATGTCCACCATGCGGGAAGTAAGCAGATCATGTGCGGTTGGTACCCAGGGTGGAGGAGAGGAGTCTTCCCGCCTCTCAGCGGTGCATGCAGCCGCTTCCGTTCCTATAGATGCTTTCTGTGAAGGACCAGCGATGACGTCGCGGTCACGTGACGTCATCGCAGGTCCTGCACACAAATCATCTATAGGAACGGAAGCCGCTGAGGAGATCGGCTGCCTTCGGAAGGTGAGAATAACCATTTTTTTTATTTTTTTTTATTATTTTTAACATTATATCTTTTACTATTGATGCTGCATAGGCAGCATCAATAGAAAAAGTTGGTCACACTTGTCAAACACTATGATTGACAAGTGTGACCAACCTGTCACTCAGTTTTCCAAGCGATGCTACAGATCGCTTGGAAAACACTAGCATTCTGCAAGCTAATTACGCTTGCAAAACGCTAGTTTTTAGCAGGAATATGCATGCCAATTCCGTATGCGATATACCCGCGACAGGAGTTGCAGAATTGCCGCGGAAATTTCCGTGGCAATTCTGCGACGTGTGCACTTAGCCTTAACAGTGTGGGAACTGCGGCACTCTGACCGAAGGAGATGGTTTCACCACCGATCAGAAGCGGTGTTTGCCACACTGTCATGCATATGACAACATGTCAAACATAGTATTGTCAGGCCCCCCATTCAAGTGAAGGGGTTCGGGTCTGCTGCTCAGTGTCT
Source organism: Ranitomeya variabilis (assembly GCF_051348905.1). Taxonomy (NCBI): domain Eukaryota; kingdom Metazoa; phylum Chordata; class Amphibia; order Anura; family Dendrobatidae; genus Ranitomeya; species Ranitomeya variabilis. The sequence goes on along the minus strand of NC_135232.1, from coordinate 164,391,978 downwards.
CTGCTGGATGACAGGCTGTATGGACGCATCATGCAACCATGCAGCCTGCCACCTAGATGTAGCGGAGCTGACTGTGAAGGCACATCCTGCTGTCCTTGACTTTTATTCAGCAAATACGCTGCAAATGAAGTCACCCTGCGTATTTGCAGCGTTTTTTCCCCATCCATTCAAGTCAATACGTGAACAGCGCTGCAAAAACGCTGAAAAAAGTGACATGCTCTATGTAAAAAAAGCTGCAAAGCACAAAATCCTGATGACAGAAAAACAATTTGTGTGCATGAGATTTCTGAAATCTCATAGGCTTTGCTGACACTGTAAAAAGCAGCTGAAAGTTAGCATAAAAAAGCAGCAAAAATGCCCGGTGTGAACATACCCTAAGATACATCAACCAGGAAGACATAAACCGTACCAGCTGTGTCATGTGAATCTACTTAAACCTTGGAAAGACAGTAAATCATTGGGCACTGCCAGTCTTAAGAGTAGTATGTCAACACAAACGGTTGTATACATGAAATTAGGGGATAACCTTCTGATGCCCCAACGACAATAAGAGCTACAATTCCTCCAGAGGAATAAAATGAATTTGTCTGGCCTGCCTAGGAAAACTCATCTGATAAAGCATGATATAGTTACTGGGTAAGAAAATAAATCTTAAACCTTATATAATACCGTGGGCATGCTGAGAAGCAATCTCGACTGAAGTTAAATGTATGTTTGAGCTGGGAGTGATCGAAGAGTCCCGAAGTTAATGGTCTAGCCCAGTTGTGTTGATTCTCAAACCAAACGTGACCTGGAGGTTTTGCAATGATTTTTGGAAATTAAATGGAATCTCTAAATTTGATGCATATTCCATGCCTATGGTAGATGAATTAATTGATAAACTTGCTAATGCCCGATATATAATGACTCTGGATCTTACCAAGGGTTATACTGGTAAATTCTGGTAACAAAGAAGGCCAAGGAAAAACATCTTTTTCCACCCTAGAGGGTTTGTAACAATACAAAAACATACTATTTGGTTTACATGGAGCACCTGCAACCATTCAGAGATTGATGAATTTAATTTTGAGGCTGCAGGTAGTGAGTGGAGCCCCAGCCTCAGGAAAGGTTCCGTTTGAGACTCTGATCAAATAAAATGTCACTGTGAGTAAGGTAAAAAAAAACACATATAAGAAATATAACAAAAGTTAGTGCTTAAAGATAGACATTTATAAAGGACTTCATAGGTTTTGGACCACAACTTTACTAAGGGTTTGTCCAGTAGTGAACAACCCCTTTAAAGTACAGGAAATTACCATGTTGATTATATTCTTGGAAATGTATACCATCAAGTGGAGGCATGGTTTAAGGTTTGTCTTGTTTTGAATCTCTTGACACAATTAAAGTGATGGATATCTTGCTCTGTGTATACTGTACTAGGATAGAAGAATAATGGAAAGTCTACAAAGAGAATCAGCAATACAATCAATTTTACAGAAGATTAGCTCAGATATAATCTCTATATATTTTCTACAATGATTGACACATTTAAAAATCTAAAAAGCAATACATTTATTTTATAAACTTTTTTATCTGTTGGATACAGTAGAACATACAGTGGGGAAAAAAAGTATTTAGTCAGCCACCAATTGTGCAAGTTCTCCCACTTAAAAAGATGAGAGAGGCCTGTAATTGACTTCATAGGTAGACAACAGCTATGAGAGTCAAAATGAGAAAACAAATCCAGAACATCACCTTGTCTGATTTGGCAAAATTTATTTTAAAAATTATGGTAGAAAATAAGTATTTGGTCAACTAAAAACATGCAAGATTTCTGGCTCTCACAGACCTGTAACTTCTTTAAGGGGCTCCTCTGTCCTCCACTCATTACCTGTAGTAATGGCACCTGTTTGAACTTGTTATCAGTATGAAAGACACCTGACCACAACCTCAAGCAGTCACACTCCAGACTCCACTATGGTGAAGACCAAAGAGCTGTCGAAGGACACCAGAAACAAAATTGTAGCCCTGCACCAGGCTGGGAAGACTGAATCTGCAGTAGGCTAGCAACTTGGTGTGATGAAATCAACTGTGGGAGCCATAATAAGAACATGGAAGACATACAAGATGACTGATAATCTCCCTCGATCTGGGGCTCCACACAAGATCACACCCCGTGGGGTCAAAATGATCACAAGGATGGTGAGCAAAAATCCCAGAACCACACAGGGGGACCTAGTGAATGACCTGCATAGAGCTGGGACCACCGTAGCAAAGGCTACCATCAGTAACACACTATGCCGCCAGGGACTCAGATCCTGCAGTGCCAGACGTGTCACCCTGCTTAAGCCAGGACATGACCGGGCCTGTCTGAAGTTTGCTAGAGAGCATTTGGATTATCCAGAAGAGTATTGGGAGAATGTGATATGGTCTGATGAAACCAAAGTAGAACTGTTTGGTAGAAACAAAACTCTTCGTGCTTGGATGAGACAGAATGCTGAGTTGCATCCAAAGAACACCATACCTACTGTGAAGCATGGGGGTGGTAACATCATGCTTTGGGGCTGTTTCTCTGCAAAGGGACCAGGATGACTGATCAGTGTACCAGAAAGAATGAATTTGGCCATGTAGTTGTAGCATGAGATTTTGAGTGCAAACCTCCTTCCATCAGCAAGGGCATTGAAGATGAAACATGGATGGGTCTTTCAGCATTATAATAATCCCAAGCACACTGCCAGGGGAACGATGGAGTGACTTTGTAAGAAGCATATGAAGGTCCTGGAGTGGCTTAGCCAGTCTCAAGATCTCAACTCCATAGGGGAGGGAGTTGAAAGTCCGTGTTGCCCAGCGACAGGCCGAAACATCACTGCTCTAGAGGAGATCTGCACGGAGGAATGGACCAACATACCACCAACAGTGTGTGCCAACCTTGTGAAGTCTTACAGAAAACGTTTGACCTCTGTCATTGCCAACAAAGGATATATAACAAAATATTGAGATTAACTTTTGTTAATGACCAAATACTTATTTTCCACCATACATATGTGGTCAAAATTGTTGGTACACCTCGTTTAAAGACAGAAAAACCCACAATGGTCACAGAAATAACTCTGACAAAAGTAATAATAAATAAAAGATCTATGAAAATGAGCAAATGAAAGTCAGACATTGCTTTTCAACCATGCTTCCACAGAATAAAAAAATAAAAATAAAAATCATGAAATAGGCCTGGATAGAAATGATGGTACCCTTAACTTAATATTTAGTTGCACAACCTTTTGAGGCAATCACTGCAATCAAACGATTCCTGTAACCGTCAATGAGACTTCTGCACCTCCCACAGGTATTGTGGCCCACTCCTCAAGAGCAAACTGCTCCAGTTGTTTCATGTTTTAAGGTTGCCTTTTCCAGATGTCATGTTTCAGCTCTTTCCAAAGATCCAAAGATGCTCAATAGGATTTAGGTCAGGGCCACTTCAAAATAGTCCAGTGTTTTCCTCTTAGCCATCCTTGGGTGTTTTTAGCTATGTGTTTTGGGTCATTATCCTGTTTCAAGACCCATGACCTGTGACTGAAACCAAGCTTTCTGACACTGGGCAGCACATTTTTCTCTAAAATCCCTTGATAGTCTTGTATGCAAATTGCCTCTTCAGAGAAAAAGAGGACTTGAACTCTATAGCACCACCTGTTGGAAGTAGCGATCCTACAAGTCACAATCAACCCTTTAACGAGTCTTGCAATATGACTTTCTTTTTTTTCTTTTAAACCATTCAGGTTAGTTATAAACAACTCAATATAAGCTCATCAACTTAAACGTCGTTGTTTCAAACTCTCATCATCATGGTTCATATTTATTTTAGTATAACAAACCAAAGATATAAACAAAAGACATCCTAAAACCCTATAGCTAAATATCAATTAAATTCGCTGATATTTGATGAGGTGCTGCCATTTTTTAAATTTCCAAACTCCCTCTGCATCGGAACCACCACCGCCTTTGCTGTCTAATTTATAAATCAAGAATAACCTAGAAAGGATCAGCCCAACACACTTATTCACAGATACATGCTTCTCTTTGAAAAGTCCTAAATTCCTCACATCCCACAAACTCTGCATCACACAAGTGATAATTAACCATAGTATTCTATTTTCCACATGACCATATTCACCAATTCCAAACATCGCAACACGCCAGTCAATAAAACTCACACCCGCTAACTCTTTACTCAAACCACCTATACATTTCCACACACTGTACGCGTAATCACAGTCCCAGATACAACCCCTGTCAAAAATTATGGAATCACCGGCCTTGGAGGATGTTCATTCAGTTGTTAATTTTGTAAAAAAAAAAGCAGATCACAGACATGGCACAAAACCAAAGTCATTTCAAATGGCAACTTTCTGGCTTTAAGAAACACTAAAGGAAATCAAGAACAAAAAATGTGAAGCATAGGGGAAAAATTGTGGAATCACTCAATTCTGAGGAAAAAATTATGGAATCATGAAAAACAAACAAGCAAAAAAACACTCCAAAACATCACTAGTATTTTGTTGCACCACCTCTGGCTTTTATAACAGCTTGCAGTCTCTGAGGCATGGACTTAATGAGTGCCAAAACTGGAAATCTGGAACTGTGGAGCTCCCCCCTAGGGCCTAGGGGATACTCGGAACCGGGCCGGTTCTTAAAGGGGTGATCACGGTGGCAGTGACCCGGTCCGTGGCACTGGGCTTCCAAATTAAAGGAGAGGTCTTTAAAGGGGTTGTTAGAAATAAGAATGTTCATGACGTCACCTGTGCTATTCGGTCAGGGATAATCGACGCTGCTTAAAGAGGTCCACTGGGGAGATGTTATGGCAGCAGGGATGGTACGGCTTCCCACAGGTGAAGCTGGGTCCCCAGGGCTCCCGGTGTAGTAAATAAAGATGGTGTAGTAAGAAACAGAGGACACAAGGTTGCGGTCTCTTTACCTCTTTACTGGTGTAAGGCAGTCACAGCCCAGGGTACCGGATCACAGGTACTGGTATGGTCCGGCCAGCTTGGAAGCGATTCAGGAATCCCCCTAGCCAGGTGGGGTTGGAAGCCTTCCCTTCTGCGCTGTGTTGTAGTCCCTTGCTGCCTTAGGCCTCACACAAGGTCCTCACTTTTCTCTGTCCCCATTGTTGGTAGGACACTACCTGCTTGGCAGGTAACTCGAGCCTTTTTACAGGTGTCTCTCAAATGACTCCAGGCTCTATCTGTTTCTGTGCCTTCGAGTGTTAATGGTGGACAGGTGACCTGCAATCTCCTGTCCGCTGGTTTCTGCTGTGGGGCATAGAGTTACCCTCACAACCTCGGTCTTCTGGCTACCGGTATTCTGCGCTTCAATGTGGAGGAAGCTCAGTCGCAGCTTTCCTCCAGCTCTTTACTTTTCCTGTGCTTCTCTTCCCCTTTCAGTCTCCTACAGACTGCTCTGTTTCTCTCCTTCCAGGAGCTTCAGCACCACTTGGCTGCACGGCCCCAGCTTTCCTTTCTCAGACTCTCTCTGTCTACTTCCTCTCTCCTCTCTCTTCACTCACAATCTGCTACAGACTACCCTAACAGACTGACTAACTCCTCCTATATAGGGAAGCTCCCCTGACCCGGGTTCAGAGCTCCCCCTTCTGGCCTGGAATCAGAACATGTTGAATGTATGTGCCACCTGTTAAAGGGATCCTTCTCGCTTCCAGGAATGGCATCACCCTCCCCAAAAGGAAGGCAACACCACTGTAACAACCGGATTCCTGGGGTGTTACACTCCCCCCCGTTAAATCCAGTACTCCCGGACAGGGAAAAGAAACAAAAATAATAACAGGTTAGAAATGTGCAATATTTTTGGAAATGCATTTCAACAGGTACATAAACGTTTTCTTCCCTTTATGGGAGGCTCTTTTCTTTGAACGTTGCTAAACACAATTTACATAAGTGCAAACAGGTGAAAGGTGCAAACATTTTTACATATCAAAGTGCAAACATTGTAATACCGGGATGTCCTTGTGCACCAACTGCAATGTTGCGGGGGACCTATTCTAAACCCCCAACGTAGGGATGGGTGGGCTGCAAGGCATAAACATCTAGACCTTGTCTTTGGCCACGCCAAATGGTTCTTCTTCTGGTCTTTGGAAACAAACAGGGTTCAAGTCATGATGCCATCGCGTGGTAAAACCAATAAGGTGCACCTTAAGAGTTGCCAACTATTTACAATATAAGTTTCAGGTTATTCACCGTTCATGACCCTGTTGTCCTTTAAACTTTAATAAACATTAATAAACATTTCTAACCAAGTAACTAACTATTAATTAGCTGAATCCTCATTTGCTTATTTCCTCTTCCAGGGCAGATCCCCAGGTCTGAAACCTCCTGATTGGGAATAGTGCTCTCTGCATGTCACAACAGGTGACTCAAATGGGGACAGTCCAGCAACTGGGGTCTGCGTTGCCTGAGTTTGCACTACAGTCTCGGTTGCTACATCTGAATCAGCACGCTCTCCTGTGCATTTTTTTACATTTAGGGCATGGTATCCCCTTTCACCATTGTGCTGAGTAAATGTCACTTGATCTCCAGGGTAAAGGTCACGGTACGGGTGTCCCTTTAAGGCTACTTTCACACTAGTGTCGTATGACGCACGTCGCAATGCGACATACCAACACAAACTGTGAGTTAAAAACACAACGGGGGCAGCGGATGCAGTTTTACAACGCATCCACTGCCCCATTGTGATGTCCGGGGAGGCGGGGGCGGAGTTATGGCCGCGAATGCGCGGTCGGAAATGGCGGACACGACGCACCAAAAAACGTTACTTGTAACTTTTTTTGTGCCGACGGTCCGACGCAACACGACGCAACCTTCGCACAACGGTTGCGACGTGTGGCAATCCGTCGCAATGTGTCGCTAATGCAAGTCTATGGAGAAAAAACGCATCCTGCAAGCAATTTTGCAGGATGCGTTTTTTTTCCAAAACGACGCATTGCAACGTGCGTCGTACAACGCTAGTGTGAAAGTAGCCTAAGAGGTGTGACTCAACATCCCGGTGGTTTACAAAGAGTTCCGAGTACTCTCCAGACTCCCTGATAAATCCCTTGTTCAGATTAAAAGAGACCACAATGCCCTGCCTCAGCGGGCCCTGATCAGCAGGTCTAACTTTGCGGGTCCAGGCCTTGGCCAGCATGTTGCGCTCCTCCATAGCCTCCCACCGGGCCCTGTGCTCCCGCCCTTCCGACTCTAACTTCAGCAGCTGCCGCCAGCAGTAGTCCTCCTTTCTTACAGTTTCTACATGGTTGGCCCCTGCCTTGGCCTCCTCCAGAAACCCCATTAAGTCTGTCTTTGGGTGCCTCCAGTGTATTGCTTCCTCCTTCCAGCATGCCCCCAGGGACAAGGGTTCAGGTACCATTGGTTCTTTCAGGGCACCTCCCAGGTCTGCCATGCAGTCCCAGGTTACTGCAGTGACTACTTGGCCAGGTGTTAGGGCTACTGGGGCAGTTTCCATATCTGCTTCTCCGGTGCCGGTCTCCTTCTCCACCTCCGCTGGAGTCAGGAGCGCTGGTTGCAGGGTCTGTTTCTGCGGTGTCATCATCCTCTTCAGCAGCGTCTCCTTCTCGGCCTCCGCTGGGGCTGTGAGCGCTGTGGTAAGGTCTGGTGCTGAGCGGTCATCACCCTTTTCAGCAGGGACTCCTTCCATGCGGTCACCGCTGCCAGCTGGGTCCGCAGGAGTTGTCGGGCCAGCTCCTTCATTCTGTGCCGAGGAGCTCCAGATCTAATGCTGTCATCTGGTCCAGATTTTCTTCTGGCCTGCCAGGGAAGTCCACTCCTTTGTCAGCAGGTCCCGGCAGCTCTCCACTGTCATCCGCCATCACTTCTACTGGGTAGCATTCAGCCATCTCTGCTGCATGCTTTCCCACGTCTCCCTCTTTCTCCCTCTGTCATGGGCGGTCCTTGCTCCACTTTCCCATCACCCATCTAGGGGGCGGATCCATTCTCCTGACAGACATGTCCTTTTTACATTAAAATCTCTGTAGTGGGTGGGTCTAGCTTTCGTGCTCCACCCGTGACAGCACATCTTTTCCATTCCTCACCCGCCTCGTGGTTTAGCAATGGCGGCCATTTAACGTGTTCAATACAGTCCATGGCACACAGGACCCAATTTATCGGGTCGGTCCATCTTGTTTGTGATGCCAAGATTTGGAGCGCCCCTGGGGTGTTACAACTGCAACACCCCGAAACTGTTTACGTTTGTGGGAATACCTAAAAAGCATTGGTGTCAGGAGAAAAAAACATTCTGAGGGTAACTATGTTCACTCACCGGACTTAAACAATCTGCATCGGCATCTGCCCAATCTGTTCTGGGCTTCTTACAGGAAGTTCCAGGCTCCTCGTCCTCAGAGGGCCTCGCAAGAGTGAAGTCACCTTGACCTCCACAACTGGCCAACTCCTCCTCAGTAGCTAGCCAAGATACACTGGGGGAACTACCAAGAGAACCCTCCAACTCCGCCTCCCCACAGACATCAGACTGATGAGGAAGCTCATCTTCAACATCAGTAAGTTTCAAAACTGCCACCTCTGGGCTGGGAGACTCCGTTTGGGGCAGGGGCAGGGCCTCCTCATGTGCATCCATGAATACAGGTTCCTAAATAAGATCCGGTCCTGTAACCTGTGGAATGTCCACAACAGCAGCAGGGGGTGCACTGCCCCACCTGAGACGTCAGCTTAAGATCTAGGACTGATCCTGGTCTTACAGTCCTGATACTTATGGCCCTCCTCACCACAAGCATTACACATAACAGGATTTGTGCAGTCTTTTGCCATATGGCCTGAACCATTGCAATTCCTGCAAGTTGGCATCTCCCCACAACTATCCTGGGTATGCCCGAAATTTTTATACCAGCCCTCGTCAGTGCGAAGCATGACAACTGATTTGGCTAGGTGAGAGACTCTGGACTGAGGTCTAAGGGGTAAGGTTTCTCCTTGTGGAGAGTGACATACCAGCTCTTCAGAATTCATTGTACCCTGCACAGATTCTAGACACCCTGTGCCAGATGCAGCAAAGCAGCCCCAAAACATAACGGAGCCTCCTTCATGTTTCACAGTAGGGACAGTGTTCTTTTCTTGATATGCTTCATGTTTCCCTCTGTGAACATAGACCTGATGTGCCTTGCCAAAAAGTTAAATTTTTTGTCTCATCTGTCCATAGGACATTCTCCCAGAAGCTTTGTGGCTTGTCATCATGTAGTTTGGCAAATTCCAGTCTGACTTATTTATGATTTTTTTTCAAAATGGTGTCCTCCTTGGTCGTCTCCCATGAAGTCCACTTTGGCTCATACAATGACTGATGGTGCGATATGACACTGATGTTCCTTGAGCTTGAAGTTCACCATTAACCTGTTTAGAAGTTTTCCTGGGCTCTTTTGTTACCATTCGTAGTATCCGTCTCTTTGAGTTGTCATCAATTTTCCTCCAACGGCCACGTCCATGGAAGTTGGCTACAGTCCCATGGATCTTAAATTTCTGAATAATGTGCAACTGTAGTCACAGGAACATCAAGCTGCTTGGAGATGGTCTTATAACTTTTACTTTTAACATGTTTGTCTATAATTTTCTTTCTAATCTCCTGAGACAACTCTTTCCTTCGCTTCTTCTGGTACATGTTGAGTGTAACACACACTGTGCCACCAAACAGCACAGTGACTATCTGTAGCCCTATATACAGGCCCACTCACTGATTCCAAGACACCTGTGATGCTAGTTAGTAGACACACCTTGATTTAACATGTCCCTTTTGTCACATTATTTTCAGGGGTACCATCATTTCTGTCCAGGGCTATTTCATAAGTTTTATTTTTTAAAAATTCTGTGGAAGCATGGTTGAAAAACAATGTCTAGGTTTCATTTGTTCATTTTCATAGATCTTATATTTATTGTTACTTTTGTCAGATTCAAGTTATCTCTGTGACCATTGTGGGTTTTTCTGTCATTAAACGAGGTGTACCAACAATTTTTACCACGTGTGTAGCACTGTTTACTTACAATTGCTCATTTTCCCTTTCTACCCAGTTAATTCTTCACTAGCTTCTATGTGGAAACAGGAAGTCTCTTTTCCCTAAACTAGTCATCTTTCTCTTCAACTCTTCACCCATCTGTTCCTCCCCCTGCCAGGAGCTTTTGCAGTGATGATGACTAATACTGGGTAAAGAGACATCTTGTTTTTACAAAGAGCTCAGAAGGATTCAGATAGCCGGTTTTTAATCATGTGATGTCATCAGGCTCGGACTGGCCCACAGGGTAACAGGGGAATCCCCCGGTGGGCCTCTGTGCAGACCTGGGCCTCCAACCCCACTATGTGGGCAGGGTTTGGCATAATTCACTTGATTCACTCTGTACAGAAAAAAAGCTGCATCTCATCATTCATTAACCAAACTACACGGTTTATTATTAAATAGAGATATAGGTAAATTCTTGATGAGGGTAATGTAATATTTGTACGCAGGTGAAAAATGGGCCCCCCAAAGTCAATGTTACTGGTGGGCCCTTGGCACCTCAGTCCGACACTGGATGTCATAGACCAAATGGAAAATAGTAGAATTAACAGGGTATAGCGGCAAAACTAGCAATTGTGAGTGCACAGTGCTATATAATATGATGATTGCAATATAATAAGAGAATAAACATTTTGATGGGAGTGTGTAACCCTAATGCCGACATCCCTGCATGTTCCCTCCCACTCCTTCCGGCAGGGATACTGACATACTCACTACCCCAGTTGCTTGTTTGTGTCTCTGTTCCCTGCAAAGGCTTCCTGTTCCCCTGAGCCTGCGCTTGTCAAGCGGGTCTCCCTGCAAGCACTCCCAGATTTTTAAATAGCTGGGAGGTATCTAGTATTTAAGGCATTTTCCCCTGTACGGAGGTGCCTGTATAACTCTCTCTTGTTATTTTGAGTTTTTCTCTGCTAGTTAGCTCTCAGGTCCCTGAACCTATCTCTGAACCTGTTCCTGAACCCATTTTGTTAGATCCTGATTCTGTTGTAGAACCCTCTTAATCTAAACCTGAACCTGCCCCTGAGACCTGTGTTGTCTAATCCTGAACCTGTTCCCACTGCTCATGTTACCTAAACCTAAATCTGCTCTGGCAGTAACTGAACCTGTAGCCGCTCTGGCGGTACCTGAACCTGAAACTGCTCTGGTGGTACCTGAATCTGAAGCTGCTCCAGCAGTAGCCGAACCTGAAGTTTATCTGGCGGTACCAAAACCTAAAGCCGCACTGTCTGAGTCTGCACCAGTGTCCATCCTTTCAAGTCTTCCAGGATCCACACTGTCTGAATTTGCATCTGTTTCCAGTCCTGCCTTGGATTCTGAGTCCGTGTCAGCAATCCTGACCCTTGGGTTCAACTGCCGCAGTACCGGGAACTGCCCATGGAGTGGCATCTGGAGGCCACCTGCAGCTCAAGTCTAACTACACCATCAGGAGCTTTAGCAAAAACCAGGGGGCCGCTTAGCCACACCCCTCCAAGGGAAAGCCTACACCATGGCGCAGTGGGTTCACGATCCATGTGTGTGACAGAGTGCTTCTTTATAGACGTCCTTTCATTGGATTGTTTAATTTAAACTTAGTACCTCTTCCAATTATTCCAATTAGTGGTCCTCCACCGATTCTGGAACAATTTTTGTTTTGTGCTCTTCCTTTGCAAAGTTATGCCCCCCAGTAATTAAAAACCAAAGAGCAAGCACATGGCTGATAAGCTACATGCAACCCCCCAGACAATTGGAAACAAATACCATCAAGCACCCAATGATTCAAAGTGTATCAAAAGAGAAATATATATATATATATATATATATATATATATATATATATATATATATATATATATACAGCAATAAATACCCATCTGCTACCAGCTATACTCTATAGGCATCAGATAAATTGTACCAAAAAAATAATAATATGAAATGGACATGAGTTCCTAGGCATATTTACCAAGTATTGCCCTACAAGAATAAGAGCCACAAGATTTCAAGAGATGTCACCCAAAAACCTAGGAGCGAGGCAAATGCAAAAGAGCCAAGCAGAGATCCGGTAGCTAAAAGATAAGGTGCTAGTGACTCGTGGCTCTTATTCTTGTATGGCAATACTTGGTAAATATGCCTAGGAACTCATGTCCATTTCATATTATTATTTTTTTGGTACAATTTATCTGATGCCTATAGAGTATAGCTGGTAGCAGATGGGTATTTATTGCTGTATGTATATATATATATATATATATATATATATATATATATATATATATATATATTTCTCTTTTGATACACTTTGAATCATTGGGTGCTTGATGGTATTTGTTTCCAATTGTCTGGGGGGTTGCATGTAGCTTATCAGCCATGTGCTTGCTCTTTGGTTTTTAAATGTTTTTAAATGTATGTCTTGCCTTTGCTGTGCTTTTTGTATAAATAAAGTTATGTATTTTTTGAAGGTTGATCCCATTGATATGCATATCTTTTCTCGTTTTCCAATTGCCCTTTATATATGCATGTGGTTGATCCCTGACTTATTTACCTTTGTGGTGCCCGCTACTTTCTTCACCCCCCAGTAATTATGGTGCAAATTCAAGTAATTTGGCGTCTATCATAGAACTTTTTTATGGGTGTTTGCATTTTCTTTTCTGATGCTGGCTAATCAAAATATGGCCCTGCAGACAGAGAACTTCTGTGGTATATTCCCAGTCGGTTGAGGCATAACTTTGTAATGGAGGGGTACAGAAGAAAAAGAAAAACTGTTCTAGCATCATTGGTGCAGCTGCACTTGGAGGATATATATTCAGTTTAAATTAAAACATACTATACCCTCTTTCTGGTGTCAAACGATAAGAGGTTTAAAAATTCAATGTCTGTAGGTAGAAAGGAAGGAAATCTGGAAGCCAGCTTTATGTTTCATTGTTTTTCAGTGGCCAGAGACAGGCTTTGATATGCTAAAATATTATCCGCTTTCATCCTGACCCTCTATCATTAATTTCTGCATCACTATACTACTAATTAATCTAGTTATCACCTCTGTTAACTTAAAAAATGCAAACTACTTAAATGACTTTACTACCATTAATACCACCTATAAAGACAAACGTCACATAACTGTTACCTTTCCCTGCTCAGCCACTTGGTCTTGGGTTTCTTTCCCTATGGCATTTTTCCCCTTGTGGTAGTCCATGTGCAGCGCCCCAGAGTCCTGGTCGTTGCAGTACTGTGGCTCCGCCACTATGGGGGGCTATGGTACGTCTGATGGCACTGAAGGAGTTCATCTGACCAGGTATCACATACACCAATACATTTCACAGCCGGGCCTCCAGGGGGAGCTAAGGGTGCTATTTATTAGGCCACTCCTCACCGTGTGGGTAAACTGGGGGTCAGGCAGGAAGTTAGTTCAGAAAAAGCTGACTGGGTTGGAGCCAGGCAACACCTTGTGGCAGAGGGTGTTGTAGGGGAAGATTCGGTAGGGTCCCTGTCAGGGGTGGGATCCTGACAGAGGCCTGGCAAACAGAGAGAAAGCTACGGGACCGTGCCTGCTCAGCATAGCGGCGGTGCCCTAAGAAAGGATCAGAAGCGAGATATATTGTGCTGAGTGAGAAACGAGATCAAAGCAAGAAGGAGAATACCAGTAGGAGTCGTGCTGTAAGATCGAGGCAACATCCTACTGAGGCGCAAAGCCGGCGGCCGGAACGCCAAGGAAGTATTTCTATACAAAGAGCTTCAGGCAATACTTCAAACCAACGGCAGGACAGTCAGTCATAGGCGGGTTGTCTCACCTAAATCACCTAAGAAGACATAGGGGGCAACCTGTGGAGAGGGGCGACTCTAGGGTCCCGGAAGAGCTCCGAGCCTACCCGTCATATGGGTGCGTCCCAACCATAACACCGGGAGGGACGGAGTATTAGCAGAACATCATCTAATCGAGTTGTGAGGGAACACGAGAAACAGACACAACAGTTGTGGGGACTATCCCGTAAGCACAGCAGGGGAGGACCACAACACATAGCGCTAGCAGGAAGGCACAGATTTCCACCTGCAAAGAGAACTCTGGAGGTGCCATTGGACCGGCCGGACTTGCGCAGCCTGGTGAACCGTATTCCGGACTGAGGACCCAGAGACCTTCAGTAAAGAGGTAAAGAGACTGCAACCTGGTGTCCTCGTTATTTACTGCACCGCACCACCACCACTATCCACATCTATTACTGTACGCCCCTCAGCAGGGTCACGGGCCGGGTCTAGCCACCGTGACAACCCCAGAGCAGAGACTCAGAGGCCCGGTACCGGGTACCCCTCGGCCCTGCGGCGGTGGGGGCGCTACAACTTGGCGTCACGAACAGGATCTACTTAAGCCTGAAGAATCAGGTCATGTGTGCCTTGGAACTGTGATTTATCGTGCTTGGACTGTGCTTTATTGAGAAAACTGTGTGCTGCCATTACTACAAGGATTACCGCCAAAACCGCCGCCATTGCAGCGCTGAGGAGAAGCGCAGGAGAAGAAGAGGGGCGTGGAGTGGGCGTGGACGGGCTGAAGAGCGCGAAGGACAATGGCCGCCCAGTCTAAATATTTCTGTGTCCTGAGGACGTGTCCGTCAACAACCGAGGTCCACCTCCTGATCCTGTTTGGAGGGTGGAGACCATGGAGACGGGGCCGCCCACGAAAGAGACCGTGGGAAGAAGATGCTGGGGAGGAGATAAAGATGGCGACGCAGGGAGCACCGCGTGGGGATGACCCGACTCGGCATGGAGCCGCATCACCGGACACAGCCTCGGAGACGCCATCGTTGCGGGGACTGTCCCTCACGGAACCACCGATGGGTCGACCCAACTGGCAAATGTCCGAGGAGTGTGTGGCTGCAGCCGAGGCCCGACAGATAGCACGCCGCTTGGAGGCTGATGCCCGCGTGCTTGCTCGGCTGGGCCAGCCCACGGAGGTCCGCCTGTCTCCGGTGTCCCCTGCTCCTCCCAACCCGGCCGCGGCTGAAGGTACGCTGCAGACACAGAGCATGAGAATCCTGCCGGAGGCCGAACACCTGCGGCGCTTGATGACGGCGTGGCGGAGACGGCCCCAGCCTGCAGCCCAGATTGACCTGACCAGCGTGGAAGAAACCCCGCCGTCACACTGGGGTGTAGTGGTGTCCTTTAACTCCCGACACGGAAGGGGAGTTATACAGGAGATTGGGGAGCCGCTACAGGTCCGTGTAGACCGGGAGGAAGTGGAGCCCTGCGGAGGAAGGTTCGCTCGCGACCTGGAGCCAGGTGACGCTGTGACCTACACCAGGTGGAGGAGGGAAACAGGTGAAGCTGGCTGGATAGCTCGGGGCGTCCAGCGGTGCGTCGCACTCCAGGCTGCCGCTGGAACATCAGAAGACGAACCTCCTGCTGAAAAGGCAATGAAACCTGTCCCTGCGGAGCAGCGGGAATCCGAACCCACCACGTACCTTGGGGGCGTGCCGGTCCATCAGTGAGAAGGGCATCACGGCGAGGGATCCTGTCATTGCTGGGGCAGGAACTGCTCCTTTGATCAGCAGCGCGACCCGTTGGTTTGGTGAGGCCCGGATGGAAACCACCTTCTGCACCGCCAGCACAAGAGTAAGATCTTAAAACTCTGTATAACATGTAAATAGTTCTTCAAACTGTTTGTTTTCTGCTAAGTTGCTGCTAAAACCCGTCCAGGGTTAACTCTTAAAGGGATCCCTTTGTTGACCCGGGATCCCTCTTGCTTTTTGGTTTGTTTTCTAATTTTTGCACAAGTTCTCAAAAACTGCTGGAATCATGAACAGTGCATGATACAAACTCCTTGTATATAGTTTGCACCTTCTTAAAGGTGCTCTCTACTGGTTTTATATAAAAGACGGACCCTTTGCGAAGATACGGTTCGTGGAACTTGTACTGGAGTCCTTGCTGCATACGGATTTGCAGCTTGAAAAGTTGCACTACCTCATAGAGACTTGGTCCCCTCTTAAAGGGGATGTTCGCATCCTGCACTTATGAACAGTTGTTGTGAATTTGGTTTTTGGGCTCCCCCGGTGGTCACTGGTGGTACTGGACTTGTGTGCTTCACTTTCTCTGTTCACCTGTTTCCATCAGGATATGGGAGTATCCTATTTAGCCTTGCTGCTCAGTTATTCTAGTGCCAGCCATCAATGTAACCAGAGCCTTTCTGTTGCATGTTCCTGCTTCTAGACTACTATCAGCTAAGTTGGACTCTTAGTCCTAAGTTTGTTTTGCATTTTTGTTCCAGTTCACAGTTATGTTATTTTTCTGTAGCTGGAAGCTCTTGTGGGCCGAAATTGCCACTCCGGTGTCATGAGTTGACACATGAGTCTTAAAGTAATTTCGGGATGGTATTTTAATAGGGTTTTCAGCTGACCGTGAAGTTCCCTATTGTATCTTCTTGCTATCTAGTAAGCGGACCTCGCTTTGCTGAACCTACCTTCATACTGCGTATGTCTTTTCCTCTGAACTCACCGTCAATATATGTGGGGGGCTTCTGTCTCTTTTTTTGGGGGAATTTCCCTAGAGGTAAGCCAGGTCTGTCTTTTCCTCTATTAGGGTTAGTTAGTCCTCCGGCTGGCGCTAGGCGTCTAGGGATAAAACGTAGGTACGCCACCCGGCCACTGTTAGTTGTGTGGTAGGTTTAGCTCACGGTCAGCTCGAGATTCCATCACCCAAGAGCTGTTCTGTTATTTATGTTCTCTGACGTTCCCTTGCCATTGGGAACCATGACAGTATGGCCGGCCCAGTGTTAAAACCGTTGGCAGAAGAAAGGAGAGAAAAAGAAGTCTGCAGATTTTTTTTTTTTTTTTTTTTCCTCTGAGCTTGCTCTATAGTTGACTCAGTTGCATTTCTGCTCTAATTGCAGCCTTTGTCTCTCTCTCTCCTTCTAATCCTTGAATGGCTCTGATCTCACCTGATTAAAATGGATCCTCAGAGTTTGGCTACAGGTTTGAATAATCTTGCTACGAAGGTTCAAAATTTACAGGATTTTGTTATTCATGCTCCTATATCTGAACCTAGAATTCCTATACCAGAATTTTTCTCCGGGGATAGATCTCGTTTCCTGAATTTCAAAAATAATTGTAAATTATTTCTTTCCCTGAGATCTCGCTCCGCTGGAGATCCCGCACAGCAGGTTAGGATAGTAATTTCCTTGCTGCGGGGTGACCCTCAAGACTGGGCATTTGCATTGGCACCCGGGGATCCTGCGTTGCTCAATGTGGATGCGTTTTTTCTGGCTTTGGGGTTGCTTTATGAGGAACCTAACTTAGAGATTCAGGCTGAAAAAGCCTTGATGGCCCTATCTCAAGGGCAAGATGAAGCTGAAATATACTGCCAAAAATTTCGTAAATGGTCTGTGCTTACTCAGTGGAATGAGTGCGCCCTGGCGGCGAATTTCAGAGAGGGTCTCTCTGATGCCATTAAAGATGTTATGGTGGGGTTCCCTGCACCTACAGGTCTGAATGAGTCCATGACAATGGCTATTCAGATTGATCGGCGTTTGTGGGAGCGTAAACCTGTGCACCATTTGGCGGTGTCTTCTGAGAAGGCTCCAGAAAATATGCAATGTGATAGAATTCTGTCCAGAAGCGAACGGCAGAATTTTAGGCGAAACAATGGGTTGTGCTTCTATTGTGGTGATTCAACTCATGTTATATCAGCATGCTCTAAACGTACAAAAAAGGTTGATAAGTCTATTTCAATTGGCACTTTACAGTCTAAGTTTATTCTGTCTGTGACCTTGATTTGTTCATTATCGTCAATTACCGCGGATGCCTATGTCGACTCTGGCGCCGCTTTGAGTCTAATGGATTGGTCCTTTGCCAGGCGCTGTGGGTTTGATCTAGAGCCTCTGGAAGTTCCTATACCTCTGAAGGGTATTGACTCTACACCATTGGCTAGTAATAAACCACAATACTGGACACAAGTGACTATGCGTATGAATCCAGACCATCAGGAGATGATTCGCTTCCTTGTGTTGTACAATCTACATGACGTTTTGGTGCTCGGATTACCATGGTTACAATCTCATAACCCAGTCCTTGACTGGAAAGCAATGTCTGTGTTAAGCTGGGGATGTCAGGGGGCTCATGGGGACGTACCTTTGGTTTCCATTTCGTCATCTATTCCCTCTGAGATTCCGGAATTTTTATCTGATTATCGTGATGTTTTTGAGGAGCCTAAGCTTGGTTCACTACCTCCTCACAGAGATTGCGATTGTGCCATAGATCTGATTCCGGGCAGTAAATTTCCAAAGGGTCGTTTATTTAATCTATCTGTACCTGAACATGCTGCTATGTGAGAATATATTAAGGAGTCCCTGGAAAAGGGACATATTCGTCCTTCTTCATCTCCCTTAGGAGCCGGTTTTTTCTTTGTATCTAAAAAAGATGGCTCTTTGAGGCCGTGTATTGATTATCGACTCTTGAATAAAATTACAGTCAAATATCAGTATCCTCTGCCACTGCTTACTGATTTGTTTGCTCGAATAAAAGGGGCTAAGTGGTTCTCTAAGATTGATCTCCGTGGGGCGTATAATTTGGTGCGAATTAAGCAGGGGGATGAGTGGAAAACCGCATTTAATACGCCCGAGGGCCATTTTGAGTATTTAGTAATGCCTTTTGGTCTTTCAAATGCCCCTTCAGTCTTTCAGTCCTTTATGCATGACATTTTCCATGAA
Organism: Ranitomeya variabilis; assembly: GCF_051348905.1. Lineage (NCBI taxonomy): Eukaryota > Metazoa > Chordata > Amphibia > Anura > Dendrobatidae > Ranitomeya > Ranitomeya variabilis. The sequence goes on along the minus strand of NC_135232.1, from coordinate 164,373,292 downwards.
TATTTGGATAAATTTATGATCGTGTATCTGGATGATATTTTGATTTTTTCGGATGACTGGGATTCTCATGTCCAACAGGTCAGGAGGGTTTTTCAGGTTTTGCGGGCTAATTCCTTGTGTGTGAAGGGTTCTAAGTGTATTTTTGGGGTTCAAAAGATTTCTTTTTTGGGGTACATTTTTTCCCCCTCTTCCATTGAGATGGATCCTGTCAAGGTTCGGGCTATTTGTGATTGGACGCAACCTTCTTCTCTTAAGAGCCTTCAGAAATTTTTGGGCTTTGCTAATTTTTATCGTCGATTTATAACTGGTTTTTCTGATGTTGCTAAACCTTTGACTGATTTGACCAAAAAGGGTGCTGATGTTGCTGATTGGTCCCCTGCTGCTGTGGAGGCCTTTCGGGAGCTTAAGCGCCGCTTTTCTTCTGCCCCTGTGTTGCGTCAGCCTGATGTTACTCTTCCTTTTCAGGTTGAGGTCGATGCTTCCGAGATCGGAGCTGGGGCGGTCTTGTCGCAGAAAAGTTCCGACTGCTCCGTGATGAGACCTTGTGCGTTCTTTTCTCGAAAATTTTCGCCCGCCGAGCGAAATTATGATATTGGTAATCGGGAGCTTTTGGCTATGAAGTGGGCTTTTGAGGAGTGGCGTCATTGGCTTGAGGGGGCTAGACATCAGGTGGTGGTATTGACCGATCACAAGAATTTGATTTATCTTGAGTCTGCCAGGCGCTTGAATCCTAGACAGGCGCGCTGGTCGTTGTTTTTCTCTCGGTTTAATTTTGTGGTCTCATACTTACCAGGTTCTAAAAATGTGAAGGCGGATGCCCTTTCTAGGAGTTTTGAGCCTGATTCCCCTGGTGATTCTAAACCTACAGGTATCCTTAAGGATGGGGTGATATTATCTGCTGTTTCCCCAGACCTGCGACGGGCTTTGCAGGAGTTTGAGGCGGATAGACCTGATCGTTGCCCGCCTGGTAGACTGTTTGTTCCTGATGATTGGACCAGTAGAGTCATCTCGGAGGTTCATTCTTCTGTGTTGGCAGGTCATCCCGGGATCTTTGGTACCAGGGATTTGGTGGCTAGGTCCTTCTTGTGGCCTTCCCTGTCTCGAGATGTACGAGTTTTTGTGCAGTCTTGTGATGTTTGTGCTCGGGCCAAACCTTGTTGTTCTCGGGCTAGCGGATTGTTGTTATCTTTGCCTATTCCGAAGAGGCCTTGGACTCACATCTCTATGGATTTTATTTCTGATCTCCATGTTTCTCAGAAAATGTCTGTCATCTGGGTGGTGTGTGACCGTTTTTCAAAGATGGTTCATTTGGTGCCCTTGCCTAAGTTGCCTTCCTCATCCGAGTTGGTTCCTCTGTTTTTTCAAAATGTGGTTCGCTTGCATGGTATTCCGGAGAATATCGTTTCTGACAGGGGGCCCAGTTCGTGTCTAGATTTTGGCGGGCGTTCTGTGCTAGGATGGGCATTGATTTGTCTTTTTCGTCTGCGTTCCATCCTCAGACTAATGGCCAGACTGAGCGAACTAATCAGACCTTGGAGACTTATTTGAGGTGTTTTGTGTCTGCAGATCAGGATGACTGGGTTGCCTTTTTGCCGTTGGCGGAGTTTGCCCTCAATAATCGGGCTAGTTCTGCCACTTTGGTTTCTCCTTTCTTTTGCAATTCGGGGTTTCATCCTCGTTTTTCTTCCGGTCAGGTGGAGTCTTCGGATTGTCCTGGAGTGGATACTGTGGTGGATAGGTTGCATCGGATTTGGGGACAGGTGGTGGACAATTTGGAGTTGTCCCAGGAAAAGACTCGGCATTTTGCTAACCGCCGTCGTCGTGTTGGTCCTCGTCTTCGTGTTGGGGACTTGGTGTGGTTGTCTTCTCGTTTTGTCCCTATGAGGGTTTCTTCTCCTAAGTTTAAGCCTCGGTTCATCGGCCCGTATAAGATTTTGGAGATTCTTAACCCCGTGTCCTTTCGATTGGACCTCCCAGCATCTTTTTCTATCCATAATGTCTTCCATCGGTCATTATTGCGCAGGTAGGAGGTACCGGTTGTGCCTTCCGTTGAGCCTCCCGCTCCGGTGTTGGTTGAGGGTGAATTGGAGTACGTTGTGGAGAAGATCTTGGACTCCCGTGTTTCCAGACGGAAACTTCAGTATCTGGTCAAGTGGAAGGGCTACGGTCAGGAGGATAATTCTTGGGTGACAGCCTCTGATGTTCATGCCTCTGATTTGGTCCGTGCCTTTCATAGGGCTCATCCTGATCGCCCTGGTGGTTCTTGTGAGGGTTCGGTGCCCCCTCCTTGAGGGGGGGGTACTGTTGTGAATTTGGTTTTTGGGCTCCCCCGGTGGTCACTGGTGGTACTGGACTTGTGTGCTTCACTTTCTCTGTTCACCTGTTTCCATCAGGATATGGGAGTATCCTATTTAGCCTTGCTGCTCAGTTATTCTAGTGCCGGCCATCAATGTAACCAGAGCCTTTCTGTTGCATGTTCCTGCTTCTAGACTACTATCACCTAAGTTGGACTCTTAGTCCTAAGTTTGTTTTGCATTTTTGTTCCAGTTCACAGTTATGTTATTTTTCTGTAGCTGGAAGCTCTTGTGGGCCGAAATTGCCACTCCGGTGTCATGAGTTGACACATGAGTCTTAAAGTAATTTTGGGATGGTATTTTAATAGGGTTTTCAGCTGACCGTGAAGTTCCCTATTGTATCTTCTTGCTATCTAGTAAGCGGACCTCGCTTTGCTGAACCTACCTTCATACTGCGTATGTCTTTTCCTCTGAACTCACCGTCAATATATGTGGGGGGCTTCTGTCTCTTTTTTTGGGGGAATTTCCCTAGAGGTAAGCCAGGTCTGTCTTTTCCTCTATTAGGGTTAGTTAGTCCTCCGGCTGGCGCTAGGCGTCTAGGGATAAAACGTAGGTACGCCACCCGGCCACTGTTAGTTGTGTGGTAGGTTTAGCTCACGGTCAGCTCGAGATTCCATCACCCAAGAGCTGTTCTGTTATTTATGTTCTCTGACGTTTCCTTGCCATTGGGAACCATGACAAACAGTGTTGCCTTAAGATGGTTGAATGGCAATAATGTCCTGAAAAGAAAGTATTGATGATGTTGATATGTGAAAGTTAAATGTAACCAATTAGTTGATTGTAAGAGATGTTCAATAATGTTAATAGAAGAATGAGGACAGGAAGTGAACCCGTAGGGGTTAGTGGTGAGTCCTCTTAGGAGCCATATAGAGATGGCTCAGTGATCTCAAACTGAAAGAAAAACATGTTCTATACTGTGTATAGTAGTAGAAGGACAGTAGGCCCGGGCAGAATGGGGCGGTCCTGTAATGGAAAGGAGAGGCAGTAGGTCTGGAGCGTTTAGGACAGGCGGTCCTGCAGACGTAAAGTAGGAGAATGTAGCACAGTTGCTTAAGCCTTATAATGTGTTATAAGAAGGTCTTTAGTGGATTCAGAGTGTACATCCTTAAAGGCAATGTTGAATTAATGTTTAAAAATTTTGCACTTAGTAGAATACCCGGTTGGGTAAGAAAAGTTATTTAAAAGTATTTAACCATGTTTGTAACGTTCAAGTGTCCTCACCTCCCATAAAGGGAAGCCTGTTCAAATATGCTTATTGTTATTGCACTCACAAAAATTGTATGTCTTTTTGCTGACATGTATTGTTGTTTTCTTCCCAGTCCAGGAGTACTGGATTTAACCGGGGGGGAGTGCAGCGCCCCAGAGTCCTGGTCGTTGCAGTACTGTGGCTCCACCACTATGGGGGGCTATGGTACGTCTGATGGCACTGAAGGAGTTCATCTGACCAGGTATCACATACACCAATACATTTCACAGCCGGGCCTCCAGGGGGAGCTAAGGGTGCTATTTATTAGGCCACTCCTAACCGTGTGGGTAAACTGGGGGTCAGGCAGGAAGTTAGTTCAGAAAAAGCTGACTGGGTTGGAGCCAGGCAACACCTTGTGGCAGAGGGTGTTGTAGGGGAAGATTCGGTAGGGTCCCTGTCAGGGGTGGGATCCTGACAGAGGCCTGGCAAACAGAGAGAAAGCTACGGGACCGTGCCTGCTCAGCATAGCGGCGGTGCCCTAAGAAAGGATCAGAAGCGAGATATATTGTGCTGAGTGAGAAACGAGATCAAAGCAAAAAGGAGAATACCAGTAGGAGTCGTGCTTTAAGATCGAGGCAACATCCTACTGAGGCGCAAAGCCGGCGGCCGGAACGCCGAGGAAGTATTTCTATACAAAGAGCTTCAGGCAATACTTCAAACCAACGGCAGGACAGTCAGTCATAGGCGGGCTGTCTCACCTAAATCACCTAAGGAGACATAGGGGGCAACCTGTGGAGAGGGGCGACTCTAGGGTCCCGGAAGAGCTCCGAGCCTACCCGTCATACGGGTGCGTCCCAACCATAACACCGGGAGGGACGGAGGATTAGCAGAACATCATCTAATCGAGTTGTGAGGGAACACGAGAAACAGACACAACAGTTGTGGGGACTATCCCGTAAGCACAGCAGGGGAGGACCACAACACATAGCGCTAGCAGGAAGGCACAGATTTCCACCTGCAAAGAGAACTCTGGAGGTGCCATTGGACCGGCCGGACTTGCGCAGCCTGGTGAACCGTATTCCGGACTGAGGACCCAGAGACCTTCAGTAAAGAGGTAAAGAGACTGCAACCTGGTGTCCTCGTTATTTACTGCACCGCACCACCACCACTATCCACATCTATTACTGTACGCCCCTCAGCAGGGTCACGGGCCGGGTCTAGCCACCGTGACAACCCCAGAGCAGAGACTCAGAGGCCCGGTACCGGGTACCCCTCGGCCCTGCGGCGGTGGGGGCGCTACACATGCAAGGTTACTGTGGTATCCCAGTAAACACCACTGACATCATCACCCAAGGCATTTAAAGGCCCACACAGGCAGCCATATGCTGTCTGAGTATTGAGATAGCTTTACTCCCAGAAACCATGTGCTTGTCAGAATTTGATTGATCTTTCACTTTGCTCAAGATCCAGCCAGGTGCATAATTACTAACTTTGTATAGGATGTTTAAATTACACAGTGCGATATATACATAATAATTACACTCCCTGTTGAGGCTCACAATCTAAATTCTCTATCAGTATGTCTTTGAGGTATGGGAGGAAACTGGAGTACCTGGAAGAAACCTTCAGAATTTCAGGGAGTAAATAGGGTCTAAGGGGTATCATTTCTCCTTATGGAGAGTGACATACCATCTCTGGCTTGTCAAGGTAAGGAGGCTTATTTGCCGTACAATGCTCCTCTGGGAATTTAAATATGCAAATTGCCTCTTCTGAGAAAAAGAGGACTTAAACTCTACAGCGCCACCTATTGGAAGTAGCCATCCTACAAGTCACAATCAACCCTTTAACGAGTCGTGCAATATGACTTAAGATAAAAGCCAAATCAGTATCTCAATTCGCAGACACGGTGTTTCGGGCTGTTGGCCCTCGTCAGTGCGAAGCATGAGAACTGATTTGGCTAGGTGAGAGGCTCTGGACATGGGGTCTAAGGGGTATCATTTCTCCTTATGGAGAGTGACATACCATCTCTGGCTTGTCAAGGTAAGGAGGCTTATTTGCCGTACAATGCTCCTCTGGGAATTTAAATATGCAAATTGCCTCTTCTGAGAAAAAGAGGACTTAAACTCTACAGCGCCACCTATTGGAAGTAGCGATCCTACAAGTCACAATCAACCCTTTAACGAGTCGTGCAATATGACTTAGGATAAAAGCCAAATCAGTATCTCAATTCGCAGACATGGTGTTTCGGGCTGTTGGCCCTCGTCAGTGCGAAGCATGAGAACTGATTTGGCTAGGTGAGAGGCTCTGGACATGGGGTCTAAGGGGTATCATTTCTCCTTATGGAGAGTGACATACCATCTCTGGCTTGTCAAGGTAAGGAGGCTTATTTGCCGTACAATGCTCCTCTGGGAATTTAAATATGCAAATTGCCTCTTCTGAGAAAAAGAGGACTTAAACTCTACAGCGCCACCTATTGGAAGTAGCCATCCTACAAGTCACAATCAACCCTTTAACGAGTCGTGCAATATGACTTAGGATAAAAGCCAAATCAGTATCTCAATTCGCAGACACGGTGTTTCGGGCTGTTGGCCCTCGTCAGTGCGAAGCATGAGAACTGATTTGGCTAGGTGAGAGGCTCTGGACATGGGGTCTAAGGGGTATCATTTCTCCTTATGGAGAGTGACATACCATCTCTGGCTTGTCAAGGTAAGGAGGCTTATTTGCCGTACAATGCTCCTCTGGGAATTTAAATATGCAAATTGCCTGTTCTGAGAAAAAGAGGACTTAAACTCTACAGCGCCACCTATTGGAAGTAGCCATCCTACAAGTCACAATCAACCCTTTAACGAGTCGTGCAATATGACTTAGGATAAAAGCCAAATCAGTATCTCAATTCGCAGACACGGTGTTTCGGGCTGTTGGCCCTCGTCAGTGCGAAGCATGAGAACTGATTTGGCTAGGTGAGAGGCTCTGGACATGGGGTCTAAGGGGTATCGTTTCTCCTTATGGAGAGTGACATACCATCTCTGGCTTGTCAAGGTAAGGAGGCTTATTTGCCGTACAATGCTCCTCTGGGAATTTAAATATGCAAATTGCCTCTTCTGAGAAAAAGAGGACTTAAACTCTACAGCGCCACCTATTGGAAGTAGCGATCCTACAAGTCACAATCAACCCTTTAACGAGTCGTGCAATATGACTTAGGATAAAAGCCAAATCAGTATCTCAATTCGCAGACACGGTGTTTCGGGCTGTTGGCCCTCGTCAGTGCGAAGCATGAGAACTGATTTGGCTAGGTGAGAGGCTCTGGACATGGGGTCTAAGGGGTATCATTTCTCCTTATGGAGAGTGACATACCATCTCTGGCTTGTCAAGGTAAGGAGGCTTATTTGCCGTACAATGCTCCTCTGGGAATTTAAATATGCAAATTGCCTCTTCTGAGAAAAAGAGGACTTAAACTCTACAGCGCCACCTATTGGAAGTAGCGATCCTACAAGTCACAATCAACCCTTTAACGAGTCGTGCAATATGACTTAGGATAAAAGCCAAATCAGTATCTCAATTCGCAGACACGGTGTTTCAGGCTGTTGGGAGGGAGTAAATACAAACTCCTTGCAGATGTTGTCCTTGGTTGGTATTTGAGCTGAGGATCTCAGTGGTGCAAAGCAACAGAACTACCCACTAAGAAACCTATCTCTGCAAATCAAATTTCTAAATTACCAATTGTTCTTGGTGATATTCACACTTGAGTCACTGTAATTAGGGTATTGCATTACAGAAAGCTAGTTTCCAGTTTGCGATTTATTTCTGCTATTTATTTGTGAACCTTTGCTCTGCAAGTAACAACCAGCTACATTAATTCTATCCTGCCATTAACCATTTTCCCGCTGCATGTTCGAGATTGCATATATACAGTATATTATTCCCATATGTATCCTCATATCTGGATTAGCTTCATCTGGTGCTTCTGACTCTGCTTGTCCGTCTGCCATACTAGTAGCATGCCCCACTTTGCTGCTGCATCGCCTCTGGTCTGTGACCTATGGAAAATCAAATAGAAACTTGCAAAGTTTGGTCATTATGTAGGCACTTACTAAGCAAAATACATTCTGATATTCTTACTTCTAAGTATATAGAAAACGATCCTTAGAAGAGACTTCATATGTTGTATTAAGTTACTATCAAATTAACCAGAAATCACAGCTACTACACTGATAATGTCATAACTTCCATAAATGTTCGGTTCAGCAAATTTTGCATTCAATAAATAAGTCTCCATTTGGAGTAATTAGAGCTTTGCAGACGGCTAATATTCTAGTTATCAATTTCTGCTTCTCTGCTCAAGCATCCCTCTATTAGCCAATAATGGATGAGCTCGGCAAATTACTGCTCCCCCCTCAATATGACTTCAACATGACTTGTACTATAGTTTTGCCCATCAATTAGAGTGGGGATTTAATCGTTGCTCATTGCCATTAATTTAACGTGTATTTGGCTGGCTAGTAGGCACAAAATTATGCTCAAACCCAAGCTATTAAATGGTCTGTCCTCCCAAAAGTGCACCTCACAAAGTACAGACACCCCAACCTCCACTAGTGGTAAGGCCAACATGCATCTCTGCAATCAGAATCCAATCTTACTATATTCTGCATTTCAGTTCTTTTTCAATATGGTTCAGTAATTAAAGGTTTAATTTTAGATTTTTTTTAAGATAAATATAACTCCATGCTGCATCTGTACAATATACTGTGTTAGTATTTGCATATTTTAATTATAACTTACAATCAATAGGCTCATTTACTTTAACCATGGAAACAAATTATACAAGAAGGAACTTGCTTTTTTGCCCATGCAGTAGTACCTTAAAAACATTTTTTTAAAACAGCAGAGAGCAATTTGAGATGTCTAAGACAAAATGTAACCTCCAGAGAGCAAGGCGATATGATAGCACTGTTGTCAAGGTGGGCATGTTTTATTTCCACGTATTTCATGGTTTTAAAAATATCAGATGAAATCTTTCTTCTGTTAGGTTGTTTTATGCATTTGCAGGTTATGCATTCGGGTCAAAAATCACCCACTATCTTTACTATCTCCAGCAATATACTGCTAGGAAATATTTCCAGACACTTACTTTTTAAAGGTCTCCGAAATCTTGTGATATATCATTGACTCATGTGAGAAAACTGTGAGCTGAAGCCTTGGTTTATAAGCCTCTAACTATTAAGTCACAATGTTTCTGTGCCCCAGTTTACCTTCTTGGAGCCTAATTTTAACAATCTTTAGGTGCTTCATTTTTACTTACATTTACACATTCACATACTCACAGGTTTATTATTATTTCACATATATTGTATATATTTTATTTTCCTCTTCTGTTATCACTACTTTCTGTTCCAATATTTTTTTATTGCTTTAACATTTTAGTAAACAAATAAAATCAGTGATGTAGATTGTAGAAAGCTATTTAGTGAAGGGGAAGGAGAAGACTGGAGAGAAGGGTGGATAGGTTAGGGAAAGGTGAATAATAACTTTATTAGGGTTAGGATGGGGGAAGGAAAGGGTAGAGGATAAGGAGAAACACTAATTATTAGAAAGTCATATAAGCAATTTACAAGATTTGTATGAACATAGACATGTCTTGTTACAAATAAACAATAACAATGAAAGGAATAACTAAATACATTAAATACATAAGGTTGGATAAATATAGTGGCAACAAAAACAGAGTATAATACAGTTGCATAATAAAACTATGATAAATTCTAAAAATACTTAATATTGTACCTGGCTACGTTGGCATATTATTATTCCAAATTTTCCATCTTCTATAATATGATTAGTAGTACTTATTGGAAATAGCATGACTTCTCTCTTATGAATTGTATAGAGATATTTTGTCCATCATTTCGTCAATTGTAGGAATATATGGATTTTTCATTTTATTCGCAATGGCATTTTTGTCTATTAGGAAAATATGGAATAAGATGGGTTTAAAGTCAGGGACTATTAATTCCATTTCTCATGACAATAAAGCCATTTGGGGAGTGATTATTATATTTTGTCTAGTAATTATATTAATGAGATGTGTGAGGAAGTGACCTGGGTCATATGCTAGGGTTGCTATGTGTCCCCCAGGAAGCATATTGAGGCCACAGGAGTGAATTGCAGTCCCAGGCATAGCTGTGATTGCAATGCAAAATAAAAGTAAGTGTTGGTCTTGGGCAAGCTATTTATTCAAGGTAGATTTAGTAAAACCTGCCATGGGCTTTTATTTTTTAAACGGATTACAGGATGGTAGTGGGGTGGTTCATTTCCTCCTGGCCTTCCATGTGGCCTACGGCCACAGGTTCCTTGTACAGTAAAAACCCTGCAGCAGAGGGTTGGGTGTGTCAGTTTTGGTTTTGCAAGCATGCAGAGCAGAAGGCTCTTCCATAGCCTCAGCCTGGTGAAACAACACAGGGTCAAAGTGGAGCCAAAAGGCCTGGCATGTCTCAGCGTACACGGCAGTGCAGTTGCCCATGGCAATCGGTCCCGTTATGGACTATTTTGTTTCCCAGCTGCAATCCGGAGGATCCTATTTACTTTTCTGTTTGTGAGTACGCCCACCATTAACCCCTTCACCCCCGGAGCTTTTTCCGTTTTTCCATTTTCGTTTTTCGCTACCCTCCTTCCCAGAGCCATAACTTTTTTATTTTTCCGTCAATTTGGCCATGTGAGGGCTTATTTTTTGCGGGACGAGTTGTACTTTTGAACGACATCATTGGTTTTAGCATGTCGTGTACTAGAAAACGGGAAAAAAATTCCAAGTGCAGTGAAATTGCAAAAAAAGTGCAATCCCACACTTGTTTTTTGCTTGCCTATTTTGCTAGGTTCACTAAATGCTAAAACTGACCTGCCATTATGATTCTCCAGGTCACTACGAGTTTATAGACACCTAACATGACTAGGTTATTTTTCACCTAAGTGGTGAAAAAAAATTCCAAACTTTGCAAAAAACAAAACAAAACAAAATTGCGCCATTTTCCGATACTCGTAGCGTCTCCATTTTTCGTGATCTGGGGTCAGGTGAGGGCTTATTTTTTGCGTGCCGAGCTGGCGTTTTTAATGATAGCATTTTGGTGTAGATACGTTCTTTTGATCGCCCGTTATTGCATTTTAATGCAATGTCGTGGCGACCAAAAAAACGTAAATCTGGCGTTTCGAATTTTTTTCTCATTACGCCATTTAGCGATCAGGTTAATGCTTTTTTTTTATTGATAGATCGGGCGATTCTGAACGCGGCGATACCAAATATGTGTAGGTTGGGTTTTTTTTTTATTGATTTATTTTGATTGGGGCGAAAGGGGGGTGATTTAAACTTTTATATTTTTTTTATTTTTTTCACATTTTTAAAAACTTTTTTTTTTTACTTTTGCCATGCTTCTATAGCCTCCATGGGAGGCTAGAAGCAGGCACAACCCGATCGGCTCTGCTATGCAGCAGTGATCATAAGATCGCTGCTACACAGCAGATTTGCAGGTGTGCTGTGAGCGCCGACCACAGGGGGGCGCTCACAGCCACCGGCAATCAGTAACCATAGAGGTCTCAAGGACCTCTATGGTTACCTTCCTGACACATCGCCGACCCCCGATCATGTGACGGGGGTCGGCGATGCGCTCATATCCGGCCGCACGGCCGGATGCGGTAGTTAAATGCCGCTGTCTGAGTTTGACAGCGGCATTTAACTAGTTAATAGCGGCGGGTGATCGCGATTTCACCCGCCGCTATTGCGCGCACATGTCAGCTGTAAAAAACAGCTGACATGTCGCGACTTTGATGTGCGCTCACCGCCGGAGCGCACATCAAAGCGGGGGTCCCGACATGTGACGTACTATACCGTCACATGTCGGGAAGGGGTTAAAAATTAATTTTCCTGGGTCACTGCCTGTCTGTCACACTGCACCAACCCTGCTGCACTACAGGTGGTAAACTTCTTTCCAGAGGTTTTGGATCTTCGGAAACTCCCAAAAAATATGTAGTACGTCTCCTTTAAATCCACATGCTCTTCAGCACTGTGGGGATTGATTTGGGACCATTTTTGCTAATTTAGTTGAGTACCATTGAGATACAACTTGATAAAATGATTCATGTAAAAACGCACAGACAATTTTGCCATTCTTCCAATGAGGACTTTTTCAAATCCTTCTAGTTTATCATGAAGGGTTTATTTTCAAAGGAAAGATCCAAGTTAAAATAGTCATAAATATTTTTTGTCTTGCAGAGTAAATTGTTGTTAATGTTACTGGGAAGCAAACTAGTTGCTTCTGTTATGTTAAACTTATGCTTAAGTAGGTTTGATATTACTTTTTTGTTAGTAAGCAGAATGTATCGGTTTGTATCCAATATTTTATGTTGAACTCATAGATTTTGGAGGGAGATGAATTGTTTGCCATCATGAAGATCCTTGACTTCCTGTAGTCCGGATATCTTTCAATAATCTAATAATTTAATTTGGAAAGTTTTTTGTTTTGCCATATTTGCTTTCCAAGCAAATAGTAGCATATATAGTGGGGCGATGACCTATAAGTAGGGATGGGTTTGTAATATGGTTGAGTAGAAGAGAGCTTAATTGTACATTGTTAATAAGAGAGGTTTCCATATCCACCCATGTCAGGGGTGGTTTGTTTTTTAGCCATATTTGGGACTATTTCATCAAATTTGAGTGGTAATAGCTGGAAATAAAAGGAGTGTCGTCACCATGCATTATGGGACATTCTATGACATTGTGTCTGCTCCAAATTAAGTTGTAAAATCCAAGTACATGTACAAAGAGAGAGAACCACACAGACACACTTAGCATCAGAATAGAACTTCTTTATTACCTCATTGGTCACATGTTATATAGGTTTTTAATAGGCTTGCATTATAACAATATAATTGGCTAATTTTGTCTCTAAATATGTGCTGGTATTAGCATACATACTTCTATTTGGCTAAGGTTAACACTATCGATACTCAGCTTTTGGGTCTAGGTGTAACTCTACTCCTTAGTTTCACAACCAAAATGGAGCAAAGATAGATAAATACAAATCCTGCTGTCACAGGAGGCTGAGATCGCCTCCTTTTTGTTTTTTCATTAAAAACTTGTTGGATATCATAGCTCCTTTTTGCCCCCATATAAATTTATTTAGAACGGTTTGCAGCTTATTAAAAGGAAATAAAACATAACTTTTAATAAATATAAATATAAGAAAAAAGTGTATAACCAATGTCACCAAAACGTGTCAATAAAAAAGTACCACTAAAAATGTACAAATTAGAGTACTATATGCAGATGAACACTATTGGATAGAACTCAGGACACTAGCAGTGGTCCAGTGTTCAAATGTCTCGACCAAGGAACCTGGTTTAGTGGAAAAAAAAAACACAACATAAACCAATGGTACTTGTGAAGTACCCAAATCAATAATAAGGTACCCTGGTTGCATTAATATTAGCAGTCAATCATATTTTAGAAGGAAGGGGGTGCAATTGATGGGAGATTAAAATATTTATGGAACAATCTCACCAATTGTTGTCGAGGATGAGAGAGCCGGAACCCCAGTGGTGCTTCTATGACAAGTCCATTGTGTTGCACGACTTCAGGAGACAATTCCCTGTCAATCCCTATGGGGCTATGCAGTCCAGCATAGAGGGTGGCAGCTCTTTTCTTAGCACTGAAGCACTTTATCTCCCAGCAAGCTAGTCCCCTGATGATCCTGCTTGCATAGAAACGCGTTGGGACCTCCTAGGGAGAGTGCAGGGCTTCTAATTTGGTAGGGGTAGCTGTGGACTGTCCTTGTTAGGGCAGGAGTTCGGGGATTGAGATCTATAATAGCCCCATAGGGATTGACAGGGAATTGTCTCCTGAAGTCGTGCAACACAATGGACTTGTCATAGAAGCACCACTGGGGTTCCGGCTCTCTCATCCTCGACAACAATTGGTGAGATTGTTCCATAAATATTTTAATCTCCCATCAATTGCACCCCCTTCCTTCTAAAATATGATTGACTGCTAATATTAATGCAACCAGGGTACCTTATTATTGATTTGAGTACTTCACAAGTACCATTGGTTTATGTTGTGTTTTTTTTTCCACTAAACCAGGTTCCTTGGTCGAGACATTTGAACACTGGACCACTGCTAGTGTCCTGAGTTCTATCCAATAGTGTTCATCTGCATATAGTACTCTAATTTGTACATTTTTAGTGGTACTTTTTTATTGACACGTTTTGGTGACATTGGTTATACACTTTTTTCTTATATTTATATTTATTAAAAGTTATGTTTTAATTCCTGCTTTAGCTATGTTCCCTATAATCAGGTAGGATCATGTGATTTATCACAAAAAAATTTTTCTTGCTGTTTTCGCAGCTTATTAAAAGGAATCTGTCACCCCATTTTTTGCCTATAAGCTAAAGCCATCGCCATTAGGGGCTTATCTACAGCATTCTGTAACTGATGTAACCTGAAATATAAGAAAAAAAATTACATTATACTCACCCAGGGGCGGTCCGGGTGCGGTTCGGTCCGATGGGCGTCGCGGTCCGGGTCCAGCGCCTCCCATCTTCATGCGATGACGTCCTCTTCTTTGCTTCTTGCTGCGGCCCCTCGCAGGCGTACTTTATCTGCCCTGTTGAGGGCAGAGCAAAGTGCTGCAGTGCGCAGGCGCTGAGCCTCTCTGACCTTTTCCGGCGCCTGCGCACTGCAGTACTTTGCTCTGCCCTCAACAGGGCAGATAAAGTACGCCTGCGAGGGGCCGTGACAGGAAGCAAAGAAGAGGACGTCATCGCATGAAGATGGGAGGCGCTGGACCTGGACCGCGACGCCCATCGGATCGCACCGGTACAGCCCCTGGGTGAGTATAATCTAACTTGTTTTCTTATCTTTCAGTTTACATCGGGGGCTTATCTACAGCTTAAAGAATGCTGTAGATAAGCCCCTGATGGCAGTGGCCTTAGCTTATAGGCGAAAAATGGGGTGACAGATTCCCTTTAATATATTTTTGTTGGAATATTGAGGGGGAGATTTGAAGATATATAGACTTTTTAGGAGGGTAATAATTTTAAAGGTGATACTTTTGCCTAACAAATAGAAATCATGCTTACAAAAATTATTTAGTTCACATTGGACCGTTTTTACTAAATCATTTAAATTAACATCAATTGTTGTTTGTAAATTTTTAAGAGAGGGAGATGCTTAAATGAGGAAGTAGCTTTAATGAAATTTACTAGATTATCATTTAATGATAATGCTTATGCAGCATCAATAGTAAAAAGTAGGGTTGAGCGACTTTCATTTTTTTAAGATCGAGTCGGGTTTTGTGAAACCCGACTTTGTCCAGAGTCGAGTCGAGTGCAGTCGGCCGATTATCGCTAAAAGTCGGGGATCGACCGAAACACGAAACCCAATGCAAGTCAATGGGGAAGCATAGTCGGCAGTGAGTGGAGGCCAGGAAAACACCTACAGTGCCCATTTTAATGCCAAAAACATCCATTCTTGTTTCTGAAGCTTGTCAATCTTAATTAACTTTATAATAATAGTTGGGCATTGGAACTTGGGGGTCATTTGGCAAAAGTTGTGGGGGGTAGGGCTGGTTCAAGGTTTTAGTGGGCCCAGGAATCGTGGACTACGTCACGGCGGTGGAGCAGGGAGAGGTAAGTATTTCAACGTTGCAAGTGCTGTGATCCTGAGCAAGCAGGGGGGGCCCACTCGTTCGCATTGGCACTGGCACAGGGCCCCTCAAAGTACAGCAGTGTGTTTGCACGGCGGGGGCGCCTCCCACCAGCAGCGACACTTTTGCGTACTCTGAGGGGCCATGTGCCAGTGATGTCGCCAACGAGTATGCCCCCTTCACCTGATGAAGGAACCTGCACTTTCATCTGCACCTTCCTCTTTGTCCCTGTGTAAGGTGGTATAACATGCGGGCAGGGGAACCTTACTTTCAGCAGGGTCAGATTCTGGCTGTGTAGAGTGCAAGGGGAATGTAGTGGTCTAGGTCAATGTACCAGCAGACTCATCTAGCAGTGGCTGGGCAATGGGCAGGATGAGGAGGAAAGAGATATAGGGCCAAAGAATAAAGTAGGCTAAATGCAGTTCAAAATTGGTAACAGGACTAAACAGGCGGCATTGCTTTGTTCAGTGGAGTAGTAAAC
The DNA here is from genome assembly GCF_051348905.1 of Ranitomeya variabilis. NCBI lineage: Eukaryota > Metazoa > Chordata > Amphibia > Anura > Dendrobatidae > Ranitomeya > Ranitomeya variabilis. Next base: position 164,357,581 of record NC_135232.1, on the reverse strand, counting down.
CCAGGAGCAGCAGACACTGTTTTAAGGGCCCAACCACACTAGTAAGCCAAATGCAGTTTAATATCTGCTAATGTAGGCCAAAAGCCAGAAGGTTGAAGCTCAGCTTTATTCAGTTGAGGAAAAACACCAGGGAGGGGCAGACACCGTTAGTAGGCCCTAACCACCAATTTTTTAAAAAACAGCACTTAATGAGAGCCAGAAGGTTGAAGCTCAGCTTTATTCAGTTGAGGGAAAACACCAGGGAGGGGCAGACACCGTTAGTAGGCCCTAACCACCAATTTTTTAAAAAACAGCACTTAATGAGAGCCAGAAGGTTGAAGCTCAGCTTTATTCAGTTGAGGAAAAACACCAGGGAGGGGCAGACACCGTTAGTAGGCCGTAACCAAAGTTGAAGGCCAAATGCAGTTTAATATCTGATACTATAGGCCGAAAGCCAGAAGGTTGAAGCTCAGCTTTATTCAGTTGAGGAAAAACACCAGGGAGGGGCAGACACCGTTAGTAGGCCCTAACCACCAATTTTTGGTTACAAAAGCACTTAATGAGAGCCAGAAGGTTGAAGCTCAGCTTTATTCAGTTGAGGGAAAACACCAGGGAGGGGCAGACACCGTTAGTAGGCCCTAACCACCAATTTTTTAAAAAACAGCACTTAATGAGAGCCAGAAGGTTGAAGCTCAGCTTTATTCAGTTGAGGGAAAACACCAGGGAGGGGCAGACACCGTTAGTAGGCCCTAACCACCAATTTTTTAAAAAGCAGCACTTAATGAGAGCCAGAAGGTTGAAGCTCAGCTTTATTCAGTTGAGGAAAAACACCAGGGAGGGGCAGACACCGTTAGTAGGCCCTAACCACCAATTTTTAAAAAAACAGCACTTAATGAGAGCCAGAAGGTTGAAGCTCAGCTTTATTCAGTTGAGGAAAAATACCAGGGAGGGGCAGACACCGTTATTAGGCCATAACCAAAGTTGAAGGCCAAATGCAGTTTAATATCTGATACTATAGGCCGAAAGCCAGAAGGTTGAAGCTCAGCTTTATTCAGTTGAGGAAAAACACCAGGGAGGGGCAGACACCGTTAGTAGGCCCTAACCACCAATTTTTTAAAAAACAGCACTTAATGAGAGCCAGAAGGTTGAAGCTCAGCTTTATTCAGTTGAGGAAAAACACCAGGGAGGGGCAGACACCGTTAGTAGGCCCTAACCACCAATTTTTGGTTAAAAAAGCACTTAATGAGAGCCAGAAGGTTGAAGCTCAGCTATATTCAGTTGAGGGAAAACACCAGGGAGGGGCAGACACCGTTAGTAGGCCCTAACCACCAATTTTTTAAAAAACAGCACTTAATGAGAGCCAGAAGGTTGAAGCTCAGCTTTATTCAGTTGAGGAAAAACACCAGGGAGGGGCAGACACCGTTAGTAGGCCCAAACCACCAATTTTTGGTTAAAAAAGCACTTAATGAGAGCCTGAAGGTTGAAGCTCAGATTTAGACAGTGGAGGACAATTTGAATTAGGGACTGCAGACAGACTTAGTAGGCTGTCCCCTGTGGACCATGCATCCACCACATTAACCCATTGCGCCGTAATGGACACATAACCTTCCGTGGCCATGCCTACAGGTCTATGCGTCTGTTGTCATGTGCACCTTTGTACTCACAGATTGCCAGAGTGCATGGACAATGCGGTCTTTTACATGCTGGTGCAGGGTTGGGATGGCTTTTCTAGAAAAGAAGTGCCGACTGGGTAGCTCGTAGCGTGGTACAGCGTAGTCCATCATGGCTTTATTAATATTAAATAAAATATATAAATAGGCTCTATGAACTTTTAAATAGGTTACATGGATACACAGGCAGCATTGTGGTCAGCGGAGGAGGATTGCAAGGAGTGACCGCAGACAGGCTAACGAAGGCCTAACATAACAAAAAATAGGCTCATGGCAGTTTTAAATCGGTAACATGGATACACAGGCAGCATTGTGGTCAGCGGAGGAGGATTGCAAGGAGTGACCGCAGACAGGCTAACGAAGGCCTAAAATAACAAAAAATAGGATCATGGCATTTTTAAATAGGGTACATGGATACACAGGCAGCATTGTGGTCAGTGGAGGAGTATTGCAAGGAGTGACCGCAGACAGGCTAACGAAGGCCTAAAATAACAAAAAATAGGATCATGGCATTTTTAAATAGGTTACATGGATACACAGGCAGCATTGTGGTCAGTGGAGGAGTATTGCAAGGAGTGACCGCAGACAGGCTAACGAAGGCCTAACATAACAAAAAATAGGCTCATGGCAGTTTTAAATCGGTAACATGGATACACAGGCAGCATTGTGGTCAGTGGAGGAGGATTGCAAGGAGTGACCGCAGACAGGCTAACGAAGGCCTAAAATAACAAAAAATAGGATCATGGCAGTTTTAAATCGGTTACATGGGTACACAGGCAGCATTGTGGTCAGTGGAGGAGTATTGCAAGGAGGGACCGCAGACAGGCTTAGTAGGCCTAAAATAAATAAAAATAGGCTCAAGGCACTTAGAGTTATCTCGCTGGGGTACACAGGCAGCATTGGTGTGGTCAGCGGAGGACGATTGCAAGGAGTGTCTGACACAGTTAGTACTCACAAAAAATAAATAGATGTTAATGTCTCGCAAAACAACAACAACAAAAAAAAAAGGTGGCATACTTAGGTACAGGGGTGGGCTCATCTGCTGAGTTTCTGACAAAGTAATTTAGCAGTAACTTAGTATTTACTGGTGTCAATATAGGACACTGACCCAGACTACTTTAACTAGCATCATAGATGTCAACAAATTGGTATTGTCAGTGCCAGGCATTGAATGATGTCAGCGCATAGACTAAACATTGGTGGAGCTGTGCGAGATAATTTTGCACGTGGTAGAGCACAGTTTGAGCTGGGGGGGGTGGGGGAACTCTCTTGTGGCCGGCGGTACCGTCCCAGGGCCCCTCATGTTACAACGGTGTGTCTGACGTTGGGTGCGCACCACCACCGCCAGAGACACTACATTGTACTATGAGGGACCCAGTGGCAGTGCGGTCGACCAAAAGCGGGCACACCCACCTCTTCAGACAAACAGCACTGTAACGGGTGCTTGCGACAAGTGGCGAGACCACGGCCCCGTGGGGGGAGTTTTCCCATTGGGGGAGGTGTAAACATGTCGTATGCTGGACAAACAGCTGCTACAAATTAAGAGATTGGAACACTCAGTAAGACCAGTCCACAAGCAAGACCTTTTTATAGGAAAGCTAGGTGTCAGCCGGGAAAGGGGAAAGGTGGGGCAAAATAATTTGAAATCCAGGAGTGGTTCATTTTAATGAAGGTGAGATCATCCACATTTTGGGTAGCCAGACGAGTCCTTTTTTCGGTTAATATTGAACCAGCAGCACTGAATACTCTTTCTGATAGCACACTAGCTGCTGGGCAAGCAAGCTCCTGAAATGCATATTCTGCCAATTCAGGCCACTAGGCCAGGTGTCTAATTTGGATGCCCAGTAATCAAATGGGAATGACGCTTGAGGGAGAACATCGATAAGGGATGAAAAATAGTTAATAACCATACTGGACAAATGTTGTCTCCTGTCACTTTGAATAGATGCTGCAGTACCTGTCCTGTCTGCGGTCATTGCGAAATCACTCCACAACCTGGTCAGAAAACCCCTCTGTCCAACCCCACTTCTGATCTGTGCACCTCTAACACCTCTGCCCTGTAGCCCCCTGCAGCTTGTGTGAGAACCATCACCGGCGCTGTGTGCTGGGAATGCCTGAATCAAACGGTCTACAAGAGTAGCTTGTTTGGTTGCTAATATTTGTTCGAGGTTCTCATGTGGCATAATATTTTGCAATTTGCCTTTATAGCGAGGGTCAAGGATGCAGGCCAACCAGTAATCGTCATCGCTCATCATTTTAATAATGCGTGTGTCCTTTTTGAGGATACGTAAGGCATAATCCGCCATGTGGGCCAAAGTTCCAGTTGTCAAATCTGCGGTTGTGCTGGTTTGAGGGGCAGTTACAGGCAAATCTACGTCACTTGTCTCCCTTAAAAAAACAGAACCCGGCCTTGCAACGCCACTAATTTCTGTTGGCCCAGGAGAAGCTTCCTCATTAAAAAAGTACTCATCCCCATCATCCTCCTCGTCCTCCTCCTCCTCTTCGCCCGCTACCGCGTCCTCTACACGGCCCTGACCAGACAATGGCTGACTGTCATCAAGGCTTTCCTCTTCCTCGGCTGCAGACGCCTGCTCCTTTATGTGCGTCAAACTTTGCATCAGCAGACGCATTAGGGGGATGCTCATGCTTATTATGGCGTTGTCTGCACTAACCAGCCGTGTGCATTCCTCAAAACACTGAAGGACTTGACACAGGTCTTGTAGCTTCGACCACTGCACACCTGACAACTCCATGTCTGCCATCCAACTGCCTGCCCGTGTATCCTCCCACAAATACATAACAGCACGCCTCTGTTCGCACACTCTCTGAAGCATGTGCAGTGTGGAGTTCCACCTTGTTGCAACGTCGATGATTAGGCGATGCTGAGGAAGGTTCAAAGAATGCTGATAGTTCTGCATACGGCTGGAGTGTACGGGCGAACGGCGGATATGCGAGCAAAGTCTGCGCACTTTGAGGAGCAGGTCGGGTAACCCCGGATAACTTTTCAGGAAGCACTGCACCACCAGGTTTAAGGTGTGAGCCAGGCAAGGAATGTGTTTCAGTTGGGAAAGGGCTATGGCAGCCATGAAATTCCTTCCGTTATCACTCACTACCTTGCCTGCCTCAAGATGTACAGTGCCCAGCCATGACTGAGTTTCTTGGTGCAAGAACTCGGACAGAACTTCCGCGGTGTGTCTGTTGTCGCCCAAACACTTCATTGCCAATACAGCCTGCTGACCCTTGCCCTAGCTGTCCCATAATGGCACACCTGGTGTGCAACAGTGGCAGCTGCAGATGGAGTGGATGTGCGACTGCGGTCTGTGGACGAGCTCTCGCTTCTGCAGGAGGAGGAGGAAAAGGAGGAGGGGGGCGAACGCCTACAGCCAACTCTTTCCTTGACCATGGGCTAGGCAGAACTGTCCCAATATTTCTGTCCCCTGTGGACCCTGCATCCACCACATTCACCCAGTGTGCCGTGATGGACACGTAACGTCCCTGGCCATGCCTACTGGTCCATGCATCTGTTGTCAGGTGCACCTTTGCAGTCACAGACTGCCTGAGTGCATGGACAATGCGGTCTTTAACATGCTGTTGGAGGGCTGGGATGGCTTTTCTAGAAAAGAAGTGCCAACTGGGTAGCTCGTAGCGTGGTACAGCGTAGTCCATCAGCGCTTTGAAAGCTTCGCTTTCAACTAACCGGTAGGGCATCATCTCTAATGAGATTAGTCTAGCAATGTGGGCGTTCAAACCCTGTGTACGCGGATGCGCGGATGAGTACTTCCTTTTCCTAACAAGAGTCTTATGTAGGGTGGGCTGGACTGGAGAGCTGGAGATCGTGGAACTAGCGGTGGTGCCGGTGGACAGAGGGTTGGAGATGTTATTCTTGCCGGTGCCCTACATGCAGTGTTTCCTACTGCAAACCTGGTGATTCCCTGACTGCTTTGGCCTGGCGACGAAAGCTGCACACATACTGCAGGTGGTGCGGGAAATGGTGGGTTTACAGTGAGGGAAGGGATGTAGAGTTGCTGACTAGCTTCATTGGCCGAGGGTGCTGCAACCTTTAGGGATGTTTGGTAATTAGTCCAGGCTTGCAAATGCATGGTGGATAAATGTCTATGCATGCAACTTGTATTTAGACTTTTAAGATTCTGACCTCTGCTTAAGGTAGTTGAACATTTTTGACAGATGACTTTGCGCTGATCATTTGGATGTTGTTTAAAAAAATGCCAGACTGCACTCTTTCTACTATCGGATACCTTTTCAGGCATTGCAGACTGAGCTTCTTTAACCGGATGGCCACGCTGTCCTCCAACAGGTTTTGGTTTTGCCACGCGTTTTTGGCCAGATACGGGCCTGGTAGATGGAACCTTTTGTGATGTTGATGCCTGCTGCGGCTCCTCCTCCTCCGCTTCAGAACTACTGCCGCCTGCACCCTGTTCCCCCAATGGCTGCCAATCGGGGTCAACAACTGGGTCATCTATGACCTCCTCTTCTATGTCGTGTGCAACTTCGTCTGTGTCACCGTGTAAGCCGGTGGTATAGCGTTCGTGACGGGGCACCATAGTCTCCGCTGGGTTTGATTCTGCCTCAGTACACTGCGAGGGCAATGTTCTGGTCTGAGTCAAAGGAACAGCATAGTAATCTGGCTGTGGCTGTGCATCTGTGCACTCCATGTCCGATTCAACTTCTAATGGGCATGGCCTGTTAACTGTTTCACTGTCTAACCCAGGAACGGTATGTGTAAAGAGCTCCATAGAGCAACCTGTTGTGTCGACTGATGCATCCTTCACTGTTGTTCTGGGTGAAGGACACAAGCAAGCGACTTGTTCCTGACCGTGAGCATCCACTGACGATGCACTGCTCTGACATTTGGCACTTTCCGAGGAGGAGGCGAAAGAGCTAGAGGCAGAGTCAGCAATGAAAGCCAAGACTTGTTCCTCCTGCTCAGGCTTCAAAAGTGGTTTTCCTACTCCCAGAAAAGAGAGCGTTCGAGGCCTTGTGTAGCCAGACGACGAACCTGGCTCAACAACTCGAGACTTAGGTGCTGTACTGCTTTTACCACAACGACCTGATGCTCCACCACCACTACCATCATTACCAGCTGACAATGACCGCCCACGGCCACGACCTCTTCCACTAGACTTCCTCATTGTTTGCAAAACGTAACCAAAGTAACGGTATTTGTTACTGTAAAACAACTTATAAGGTGAACTCAAACTTCTGTAGGATTTATATATACCTTTATAGGTGCCTGACACTGAAAGGAAAATCAGGCCCAATGTTACACACTAGGTTTTCTGTACCCCAATAATTTGAGACAGATGGCACACACAGGACCGGCACTCAAGCAGAAATGCCAATCTTTATCTCCCACTATTTTTTTTTTTTACAGGGAGAATTTACCCAAAATAAAAAATGGCCAAGTATTACACAGTGGTTTTCGGTGGCACACAATGAGAGACAGATGCCACACACAGCAATGGCACAGAGGCAGACTTGCCAATATTTATCTCCCACCAATTATTTTTTTTTTAAAAGGTAGAATTTACCCCCCCCAAAAAAAAAATTGGCCAAGTATTACACAGTGGTTTTCGGTGGCACACAATGAGAGACAGATGCCACACACAGCAATGGCACAGAGGCAGACTTGCCAATATTTATCTCCCACTAATTATTTTTTTGGGAAAAGGGAGAATTTGTAAACAAAAAAAAAAAGGCCAAGTATTACACAGTGGTTTTCGGTGGCACACAATGAGAGACAGATGCCACACACAGCAATGGCACAGAGGCAGACTTGCCAATATTTATCTCCCACTAATTATTTTTTTTTTAAAAGGGAGAATTTGTAAAAAAAAAAAAAATGGCCAAGTATTACACAGTGGTTTTCGGTGGCACACAATGAGAGACAGATGCCACACACAGCAATGGCACAGAGGCAGACTTGCCAATATTTATCTCCCACTAATTATTTTTTTTTGAAAAAGGAGAATTTGTAAAAAAAAAAAAAAAATGGCCAAGTATTACACAGTGGTTTTCGGTGGCACACAATGAGAGACAGATGCCACACACAGCAATGGCACAGAGGCAGACTTGCCAATATTTATCTCCCACTAATTATTTTTTTTTGAAAAAGGAGAATTTGTAAAAAAAAAAAAAAAATGGCCAAGTATTACACAGTGGTTTTCGGTGGCACACAATGAGAGACAGATGCCACACACAGCAATGGCACAGAGGCAGACTTGCCAATATTTATCTCCCACTAATTATTTTTTTTTGAAAAGGGAGAATTTACCTCCCCCCCCAAAAAAATGGCCAAGTATTACACAGTGGTTTTCGGTGGCACACAATGAGAGACAGATGCCACACACAGCAATGGCACAGAGGCAGACTTGCCAATATTTATCTCCCACTAATTATTTTTTTTTGAAAAGGGAGAATTTACCCAAAAAAAAAAAATTGGCCAAGTATTACACAGTGGTTTTCGGTGGCACACAATGAGAGACAGATGCCACACACAGCAATGGCACAGAGGCAGACTTGCCAATATTTATCTCCCACTAATTATTTTTTTTTGAAAAGGGAGAATTTACCCCCCCCCCCAAAAAAAATGGCCAAGTATTACACAGTGGTTTTCGGTGGCACACAATGAGAGACAGATGCCACACACAGCAATGGCACAGAGGCAGACTTGCCAATATTTATCTCCCACTAATTATTTTTTTTGGAAAAGGGAGAATTTGTAAAAAAAAAAAAAAAAATGGCCAAGTATTACACAGTGGTTTTCGGTGGCACACAATGAGAGACAGATGCCACACACAGCAATGGCACAGAGGCAGACTTGCCAATATTTATCTCCCTGCAGTAATGTCAGAAAAGTATGGCATGCAGCTATAAAAAGGACTGCTGCACACAAAAGTGTGGACAAACACACAAGATAGCTGTGCAGAAAGGAAAAACAGGATTTGTGCTTTGAAAAAAGCAGTTGGTTTGCACAGCGGCGTACACACAAAGCAACGCAGCTATCAGGGAGCCTTCTAGGGCAGCCCAATGAGCTACAGCGCTGAGGAAAAAAAAATGTAGCTTCCACTGTCCCTGCAAACAAAAGGTGGTGTTGGACAGTGGAAATCGCTACAGCACAAGCGGTTTGTGGCTTTATGTACCCTGCCTATCACTATCCCTGCTTCTGAAGAAGCGGCAGCAACCTCTCCCTACGCTCAGATCAGCAGCAGTAAGATGGCGGTCGGCGGGAACGCCCCTTTATAGCCCCTGTGACGCGGCAGAAAGCAAGCCAATCACTGCAATGCCCTTCTCTAAGATGGTGGGGACTGAGATCTATGTCATCACGCTGCCCACACTCTGCGTCCACCTTCATTGGCTGAGAAATGGCGCTTTTAGCGTCATTGAAATGCGACTTTGGCGCGAAAGTCGCGTACCTAATGGCAGACCCCACACAGGGATCGGCTCGGTTTCATGAGACGCCGACTTTGCCAAAAGTTGGCGACTTATGAAAATGAACGATCCGTTTCGCTCAACCCTAGTAAAAAGATATCATGTTAAAAATAATTAAAAAAAATAAAAAATGGTTATACTCACCCTCTGCAGACAGCCGATCTCCTTAGCGGCGTCCGTTCCTATAGATGGTGTGTGCAGGACCTTCGATGATGTCGCGGTCACGTGAGCGGTCACATGAGCGGTCACGCGACCAATCACAAGACAGCGACGTCATCGCAGGTCCTTCACACAGAGCATCTATAGGAACGGAAGAGAGAGCATGCAGCGCTGAGAGGCGGGAACACTCAGGGGGCCATCGAAGGTAAGTATATGACTATTTTTTATTTTAATTCTTCTTTTTGGACCAATCATATGGTGCCCAGTCCGTGGAGGAGAGTCTCCTCTCCTCCACCCTGGGTACCAACCGCACATAATCTGCTTACTTCCCGCATGGTGTGCACAGCCCCGTGCGGGAAGTAAGCAGATCAATGCATTCCTAGGTGTGCGGAATACCCGCAATTCTGCAAATTCAATGAACATGTTGCTTTTTTTTCTGCGATGCGATTTTTTCGCGGGAAAAAAATGCAACATTTGCACAAAAAATGCGGAATACCCTGAAAATAATAGGAGGCATATGTTAGCGTTTTTTTTCGCTTTTTTTCACGTTTTTATCACGTTTTTATAGCGAAAAAACGCGAAAAAAAAAACGCGAAAAATACTGAACATGTGCACATGGCCTGACAGTTTGCACACATTATCATTGCTGTCCCCGATGGGGCTCACAATCTAAATTCCCTATCAGTATGTCTATGTAGAAACAGGCAGTCTCTTGTCTCTACATTTATCATTCCCCTCTTCATCTCCTGACCCAACTGCTTCCTTCTCCCCCCTGCAAGGAACTTTTGCAGTGACTCATGGCTAATACAGAGAAAATTTAGACTGCTGTGTATATATCGCCTAGTCCTAAACTGAGACTGCTGTATATGCATCACATAGGAGACACTGAGACTTCAGCATACATCACAAAGGCTGGAGTGCAGGCGTGCCAACTTCGCCCACAAAGAACATCCTGACATGCTGACAGGAGCTTTAATTGACAGTAGATACATCAGACACTGGCTGTATCATTTCAGCGAGATATGTTTGCCTCTGAAATGCTGTGGTGTTTTAGCAGAGAAAATTATAGTTTAAAAGCCACCAGGGACCAAGACTCATGGGAGACTAGTTGGAAAGGTGGATTCCTGGACGTTTCTCCCCTCCTCCTGCCCTGGATTGACAGTGAGGGACTGCAACAAGAAAAATGAAACTTTCCTACAAAACTGTATATCAATGTGATCAGATCCTCCTGACCTATATCATCTATATCATCCTGCCTCTATGTCAGATTCTAATTTAAATTCGACTGGTCCCCTTTAATAATAATCAGATGACCGGAGCACCTAATCTAGTTACCAAATCTTTATGCATTCATTCTATTCTTGGCACCTTGACTTTGTAAAGAGGCCGAGCGTGGTAAACATGAGTGAATTGCTGCTCCATATCGCCTGGCACTTCACAGGAAAATCGTGCCCCAGTCCCAATGTGTTACTAGGTGTGAGGTGCCTCACATTCACTTGTAGGCCACAGGCCTCCTCTTTCTTCAGGCCTCCATCTTCAGGAACTGCCGCAGTTCCTGTTTCCTTAATACAGTGCACTGTCAGCATTACAATCCATTCCTCCTGGACTATCCCTATAGTTACTGATTCTGTCAGCCCCAAGGATTTCACGTCCTGTCCAGCAGTACATCCAAAATCCATTACCTTCCCTTCACGTGGTTCCACATCCATTGTCTCCCGTACGCCAGAAGATAAGGTACTCTTTGTAGTACCTGTACTGAGCCTCGAGCTTTTGATGTTGCAGAAATGTCCGCAAGGCTTTTTAAGTAAGGTTTCCCACTACCACGGATAATAGATGCTTGCCCATTGCAATGTGAACTTGAACTTGACCTTGGTTACTGTACTTCAATATCTGACTAGCTATCAAGAAGTAGTCCTCTTTTACAAGGGCTTGCAACTCCCACTATGGGCTAGTCCCAGAGTTTAACTATGTCTTTCCCTATGTCTATAGCGGACAGATGTACTTTATAGATACTATGCATTGCATTTGCATACATTAAACATATTACACTTAGACTTTACACTTCAAGTATTCCTACTGCACCCTATGCCTATTATACTAACAATACTTGTTCTCCCCAATACATTAACCAAATTAAACCTAAAATGCTGACCACACAACATTACAGAATATACTGTATGTGAAACCGCATGACACCATTTACATTATAATATACAGCACAGCGCGATTGGTGTTTTTGGGGGTAGGAACACAATACTACAGTCCACAACTCTTCCAACTTTATGCCAATAGCAATGTTTAGCCCAGCTCCTGCTTGCTGAGTTGTACTGTTCATTGACCCACCAAAAGGTTACAGCGTATTTATGGCAAATTCTTGCAAATTTCTTTGCCTGTTCTTGCACATCTGAATTTCTACTTTTTTTTTTCAACATATACGTGTAGGTGAAAAAACTTACTCTGTGTTTCTGGCCAACTAGCACCAATCAATGTCTATGGTGAGTAATACACAGGAGAATAATTAGTTTTCTCGCTTGGCATTTCTTAGTACTAAATTAGTTACGTATACAATGTATTTAATCACAGCGGTAATGGAATGTGCAATTTATTTCTCCTATACACATAGAAGTCAATTAACTTACCAATGTAGGCTTAGAAGCTGGAGAAGCTCCAAGAAATCAACAACATTGTGCAAATTGTGTGCATGTGGATTTATCTTTAAAATGTAGTTAAATTTATGGGGTTTTACCCATTCAGGAAATCCCAATCCCCAGGCGTAGTTTGTTATATAAAAAAGTGCTTTTATTATTTTTTCTGAGTCCAGGGCAGCTGGACCAGTGTCAAAAGTTGGCTGACATCACCTTGACAGCACGGCAGTCAGTTACTGCTGTATATCTATATGTGCAGAGTCACTGAGCTCAGTTATTGACTACCACAACATCATGTTGTGAGAACTTATTACCCCCAATTAGAAATGTAGTATAGTTTTTTCTGATTCACTATGTCCCTTACTGTGGAGACATGAGGGTCAGTGGGTGCTCTCATCTGCTAGCCTGGCTGTCTTTATAAAGATCGCATGGACCAGGGCTCATCCTACAGAACGCTTGTACTCCTTTCACATGGGCAGAATACCACTCACAAGGTGAGGGTAACAAAATGGGGTGATACTTTATTGAATAACCAACAGTCCTTGGTTCCGTCGTCCTTCCGGCGTCCGTGGTGCGGTATACGGGGGTTACCATGGCTATGGCCCTTGTTCCCGTGCATCGCATTGGAGGCCAGGGAGTGATGTCAATTTCACCTCATCCACATGCGCCGATCATTATGTCCAAAGTATGTGTAGGGACCGCAGGTAAAGAAGGATGCAGGGACAAATAGGAGCCAGAAAGCAAATAGCGTTTTTAACTTTCTTTTTAACTTCCAACCAAAAAGATGACAAACGTTTTTCCACGCAGGGAACTTATATACAAGAACACAATCTCGCAGTAAATCCTAATTACTATATGACCGCCCTGAACTATACCCGTAGAACGCGGCAGCGCCTCACTAGTGACTCCCTACTAAGATAAAGTCAACAACGGTCACTTATCAGTGCTGGTTCAGCGATGTAGTCCTGACGGTGAGGCTCCGACAACGCCGTAGTCCTGATGGCGAAGGAAGGAGGTGTCTTCTGGCGACGGGCCCAGGCGTAGAGTCGAGTCCAGAATGTCTTTTGCGGTGCTGCGTTCCCTCCTGCAGGCGGACGTTGATCCGAGGTAACAGCCTCCCAGTCCAGAGAAGAGTCTTTTTGAGGAGGATTAGGAGAATAATCAGTATCAGTCACAGCTGAGACGAAACCATGCGAGTCCGTAGCACTCTCTGGCAAGGTGCTCTCAGGGAGCGCGGTAATACTGTCCCTGAGCTGGTCAGCACTACCCCTCTGCCTGGGGGGTCGCTGACGACGAATGCGCCTCTTTTTGGGGGCTCTGGTAGTTGCCCGCAGTGTCTGTTGCACGTTTTCCCCCTGCTTCCAGCAAGTCTCACTGCGGCCTGCACACTCACAACAACTGCGCTGCAGTTTCCTCTCCTCAGAGATTTCCCGCGCTTCTCTGCCCCTGCTTTCGCGCGTTTTGCTTTTTATCCTCTCCTCTCCCTGCGTCACTCTTCCTCCTGTCACATGAGCCTGGCTTCCCATGCACCCCTCAAATCCGTCCCCCGGAACCCCGACTCCCGGCAACAATGGTTCCACCCGTCTGCACAGCTCACCAGGTCCCTGTCCCCTACATTCCCCCACCCTGTATGCTCGCCAGTCCCTGGGCGAGGCCTTCGCACTGACAGGCCGCCCACCTGACGGATTGTTCCACACTTGGGTCTGTCTGGTGTGTAAGTCAGGACTGTAGCGAGTTGGGGGTCTACCGGCAGTAGAACGTTCAGAACGTCGTGGCTCGGGTCCTTGTATAGGGGGTGTTGGGGAAATGTCGTCAGCGGAAGAGTGACTGGTCAGGGGTAGTGTAGTAGTCGAGATAGGGGGAGTATTTTGACGCCGTTCTTCTTCTTCATCATCTTCTTCATCCCACCAATGGTTGTTGGGGGATTCAGTCGTAGGTGGCTCTTCCCTGATTGCGGATTCCGGGGTGTCCGAGTCAACAGAGCGACACAACCGGAGCATGTTGCGATGAAGAATGCGAGTACCTGTACTTCCGAGGGCCTCAGACTGCACTTCATATACAGGTCCATGCGGGTCTATACGGCGAAGCACCCGATAGGGTGTTTTTTCCCAACGATGGTCTAACTTGTTTTGCGGTCTTTGCTCTCGAACGAGTACTCGATCACCTGGCCGGAACTCTGGGGGTTTTGCTGTAGGGGTGCTCCGATGCTCCACTTCCCGAATTCGAGTGTGTACCAGTCGGTGTAAGGTCTGCAGCCGATGCCGATGATCACGCACCCACGAAGCCATCCCTGTTCGGGGGCCTTCTTCCTCCGAAGACAGTTCCAGATCTGTCATGCCTTTTCCTGGGCGCCCAAAGACCACTTCATACGGGGTGCGTCCTGTGACTTGATGAACTCTATTGTTGTAGACCCACACTAGGTCCGACACATACTCCGGCCAGCGGGCCTTCTGATCTTGTTCTAGCGCACGCAGCATTTGAAGCAAAGTCCGGTTAAACCGCTCACAAGCCCCATTTCCCTGGGGATGATACGGTGTGGTGCGTGACTTATCAATGCCGTAGAGGCGATGCAGCTCTTCCATGACTTTGCCCAAGAAACAGGCGCCTTGATCCGAATGTATTCGCCTCGGACAGCCGTAAACTTGAATAAAGTTCTTACAGATAGCGCTCGCCGCCGACTCAGCTGTCTGATCACGGGTAGGGGTGACTACCGCGAATTTTGAAAAATGATCTACCATAACGAGGCAGTGTTCGTAGTCTTGATGCGCTGCTCCAATGGTAATGTAGTCTATCATTAATACTTCAAAAGGGGCAGACGTCGTGATGCTCTGCACAGGCGCCCTTTCCTCCGGTGACTTGGTTAGCTCACATTGTCGACATTGTCTACAGGCAGTTTGTACTTCCGCAAGCAGCCGAGGATGATAGAACCGAGTTTGCAGCCACTTAAACGTCCTCTTCACTCCGAAGTGTGCCCCGGACTCATGAGCTTCTTTAGCAACTGCGGCCACCACGGGCCCTGGTAAGACCATCTGCCAGGTCGGCTCGGAATCTGCCTGAGCCATGGTTAAGTGGCATAAGAGCCCGTCCTGAAGAGTTAGGCGCTCCCACTGCCGCAGAAGAAGGTTCAGGTCTGACGGGAGAGTTTGTCCAGGGCTTCTCACGGGCAATAGACTATTCGTTATCCACTGTCGCAATGGAGCTAGTTCCTGGTCTTCCTGTTGCAGCCGTATCCATTCGTCCCGACTCTGAACCAACAGTCCTGTAGCCGTTCCGTTCCCGGTCTGTTCCCGGCTCACAGCCGTCCGAGTAGCGCCCCCGATGGCGTAGGGGATTTCTTCTCCCTCCAGCTCCTCATCTCGGTTAGTCCTTGGGGGATTCTTCCGCAGACGAGATAGTGCGTCAGCATGAACATTCTCCGCTCCTCGCTTGTAAAGGATACGGTATCTGTACTTGGCCATCCGGGCTACCCAGCGCTGTTCTAGGGCACCCAATTTTGCATTTTCCAGATGTGCCAATGGGTTGTTATCCGTGCGTATCAGCACCTCGGAACCGGCCAGGTACTCAGCGAACCGCTCCGTCATAGCCCACACCACGGCCAGCAGCTCCACCTTGAAAGAACTGTAATTGTCTGGGTTCAACTCAGAGTCATGAAGAGACCGACTCGCATAGGCGATCACTCTCTCCCGCCCATCCTGAACCTGAGACAACACAGCCCCCAATCCCTGAGAGCTGCCGTCGGTGTGTAGGATGAACGGTTGCGAAAAGTCCGCATAAGCCAACACCGGCGGCTCCATGAGAGCTGTCTTCAAGTCCCGGAATGCTGCTTCTTGTGACTCCTGCCATTGTATCTTCTTTCCCCGTTCCTTGGGGGAGCTTCCTTTCAGCAGGACTTGTAGATTGTGAGAACGGCGAGCAAAATTCTTCACGAAGCGCTGGTAGTACCCAGCGAGGCCCAAGAACGCCCGTACATCCTTAGCGGTCTCCGGTGTGGGCCACTCCTGGATTGCAGCAATCTTCTCCTGCGATGGCCGGACTCCTTCGGCGGACACCACATGCCCCAGGTACTCGATCTGTTCCCGGAACAAGTGACACTTCTGGGGCTTCACCTTAAGCCCGTATTTCAGCAACCGGTCTAGTACCTGTTCCAGTCGGCACAGATGTTCCTCGAATGTTGGGGCGTAGATGATGATGTCATCCAGATAAATGAGAGTGGCCTCGAAGTTCAAATCCCCCAGACACCGCTCCATTAATTGTTGGAAGGTGCCTGGAGCGTTGGCCAGCCCAAACGGCATTCGATTGAACTCAAATAGTCCCATGGGAAGGATGAACGCTGTCTTAGGACGATCTGCTTCTGTCATCGGGACCTGCCAGTATCCGCTGGCTAGGTCTAAGGTGGAAAAATATTTGGCCCGACCCAGCACGGAGAGAGACTCCTTGATACGGGGAAGTGGATAAGAGTCTCGGACGGTGCATGCATTTAGCTTACGATAGTCCACACAGAACCGGAGCGTGCCGTCCTTTTTCCGCACCAGCACGATCGGGGCAGCCCACGGGCTCTGACTCTCGCGGATCACTCCCTTTTGTAGCATCTGGCCTAACAACGTCTTTACTTCCTGGTACATCTGCGGGGGAATCTGTCTGTACCGCTCCCTGATGGGCACTGTATCTCCGGTCGGAATTCCATGTTCGATGGCCGTGGTACAGCCAAAATCATCTTCATGTTGCGCAAACACTTCAGCATAGTGTCCAAGGAGCCGCTGCACTCGCGAGACTTGTGATGGATCCAGACCCGGTAATTCTGCTCGCATATGTTCCAGAATAGTTTGACCTTTTCGGAACGCTATCAGCTCAGGATCCTGTGTAGACCGGACACTGACCATCCAGGGATCAGGGGAATCCACCTTTAACTGTAAAGTATCTGGAGGAGGCATCACTTCTAACGGTCGTAACACTTTGGCCATCTCACTTCGGACCCGTAGCACGACATCGTGTTCGTCCACATTCACACATCGCACTGGTACGGCCCCATTTTTAACAGTAGCCAGAGATCGGGCCACCAGCAGTCCTGTGGGCAAAGGGGACGTAAAGGTGGGCTCAACCTGCACTTGCACTCCTTCCAGAGGGATGCGAGCTCGGATGGGCAGGGATATAACAGTCTGTCCTGGGGGAAACGTCACTTCTGCTGTCGGGGAGGTGATTACTTTCCCTAGTATGTCTCCCTCCTGAAAGGTCTCTTGCACACGGACTTCCCTCACTAACTGTCTGAACACGGAGCCTTGAGGTGTACTGGTCCCCCACTGATTGAGTGTCTCTTGTGTGGTCTCCCCTAACAGCAAACTGCCAAAGTCCTTCAATACATTCATCCCCAAAGTCACGATATGTTGTGGGCTGGGATCCCCCCGCGTCAACACAACCCCCCGGCGGCCCAGGTCTTTCCCACATAAAGATATTTGCATCCAGGTGACCCCTTCCACTGGGATGGGCAGCTGATTGGCGGCCTGCAACCGGATTACGGGGCCCCATTGGGGTCTGACTGACACAGGGAAGTGTTTTCTAAAATAGGCCTCGGGCATCGTCGTGACTTGAGATCCGGTGTCCACCAAACAACGTACAGCCCGCCCTTCAAACTCTGCCCAAACCAGGGGGCAGCTGGCAACCAAATTTTCGGGACTTTCACCACCCATCCGCGGGGATTCTGACTCCGAGCGTCGTCCCCTTAGCTCGGAGTCCTCTAGTTTAACGGCTGCCGTGACGAGGCCCTCCCTCTCCGGGGGCACTCCCGTGCGAAATGTCCTGCCTCCCCGCAACCATAGCAAGCACCGGGGACTGGATAATATCCTGAACGAGCGCCACGAGCTGGACTCCCAGACCCTTGCCCCCGGGGTAGCTCCCTTGGGCTTCGCGCATTTTTTTTAACTTCGGCCAGTTCCTCTCGGATTTGTTTGAGCTCCTGCCGCATCTCCTGAACCCACGACGGCTCACCCCCTCCTGGTGCAGCGGTCTGGATAACCCGAGCCTCTCCTGTCAGGACCGTCACCCCCCTCTCTTGCTCCCGGGTGCGGGCCTCATTGCCTATGTCGGAGAAAGTCAGGCGCGGGTCGACCCGCACTCGTTCACGTAGAGCCTGTTTGGTCAACTCATCCCGCAGTCCCGTCACCAGTTGGTCGCGCAGGGTCACGTCAACATGTCCCATCCCCATACCATCTTTCCGCACGATTGCAATGTTTAGCTCTTGCAGAGCATTCATGTACTGAGTGACAGTCTCGCCCTCTTTTTGTCGCCGTCCAAACAACCGGGCCCGCAGCTCTCCCACGTCGGTGGGATCCCCGTGCGTCCCCTCTAACACATGTAACACCCCGGTAAAAGTATTCCGCTCTGTGGGGGGTCTCAACATCACTGAATCCCGAGCCTCTCCGTCTAAGGCCATAATGGCCACCTCTGCTTCCAGGGCTGGGGTCATAGGATGCATTCTCAACAGCCCCCTCATCCTTTCAGTCCAGCTCCACAACAACATGTTGCTCCCATTAAACTTGGGCAAATTGTTTAACATGGCCCCCAATGAGAGAGAAGCTCTAGGCCCAGCCCCATCCTCCGTATCTTCTGGCTCCTTCTTTGGATCCTGCATCCTGCTGACTACGCCAAATGTAGGGACCGCAGGTAAAGAAGGATGCAGGGACAAATAGGAGCCAGAAAGCAAATAGCGTTTTTAACTTTCTTTTTAACTTCCAACCAAAAAGATGACAAACGTTTTTCCACGCAGGGAACTTATATACAAGAACACAATCTCGCAGTAAATCCTAATTACTATATGACCGCCCTGAACTATACCCGTAGAACGCGGCAGCGCCTCACTAGTGACTCCCTACTAAGATAAAGTCAACAACGGTCACTTATCAGTGCTGGTTCAGCGATGTAGTCCTGACGGTGAGGCTCCGACAACGCCGTAGTCCTGATGGCGGAGGAAGGAGGTGTCTTCTGGCGACGGGCCCAGGCGTAGAGTCGAGTCCAGAATGTCTTTTGCGGTGCTGCGTTCCCTCCTGCAGGTGGACGTTGATCCGAGGTAACAGCCTCCCAGTCCAGAGAAGAGTCTTTTTGAGGAGGATTAGGAGAATAATCAGTATCAGTCACAGCTGAGACGAAACCATGCGAGTCCGTAGCACTCTCTGGCAAGGTGCTCTCAGGGAGCGCGGTAATACTGTCCCTGAGCTGGTCAGCACTACCCCTCTGCCTGGGGGGTCGCTGACGACGAATGCGCCTCTTTTTGGGGGCTCTGGTAGTTGCCCGCAGTGTCTGTTGCACGTTTTCCCCCTGCTTCCAGCAAGTCTCACTGCGGCCTGCACACTCACAACTGCGCTGCAGTTTCCTCTCCTCAGAGATTTCCCGCGCTTCTCTGCCCCTGCTTTCGCGCGTTTTGCTTTTTATCCTCTCCTCTCCCTGCGTCACTCTTCCTCCTGTCACATGAGCCTGGCTTCCCATGCACCCCTCAAATCCGTCCCCCGGAACCCCGACTCCCGGCAACAATGGTTCCACCCGTCTGCACAGCTCACCAGGTCCCTGTCCCCTACATATGAACAGGTGTGTAAGGTATATATAAGGACTAAAAACACACAAGTTTATGCACAGCCCCCTGAGGAAGCCCACGTGAAACACGCGTTGGGGCTGCATGGCCTGACCTACTGCACGGACGTATTTGGGTGAGATGCTATTTTTGTATTAGATTTGCTCTATCTACACCTTGGTTGTATACATAGGGAGATAGTGATACTGATAATATACGTTCTTTCACTTTTAATTATACCCATGGTAGTGTGATAGTGCTACAATATAGATTATGGTCTATGACTTCCCAGTCCGATTTATGCAATTGGGTCGGACCTTCTTTTTGTCTTGTGTCCTTCACTATACATGTCTTTGTCCACCATAAAAAAATTATTAAAAATGTTTCTAATTGTTCTAATATAATTATGTATACGGTAATTTTATAATTGTATTGGTAATCAATAAATATTTGATATTTTATATGGGCAGTTCTGTGCTCCTTTTCTTCTGTATATAATTGTACTTTGGAGTATTTTTAAGCCTGTTTTCTTAACAGTGCTGATTTTATTAATTTAATTCTGTTTTTTTTTATTCATAGTATTTCCCTGTGGGTTCACAGTAGCTAAACCAGAAATTATGAATTTTAGAGCACGTGAGAAATCGTGGCTCTTACAATTTGACAAAGTTTTTTGTGAAGGTCCAGACAGTGTTCTTAATGCCAAATCCAGAGATATGTTTGAATTAACAAAAATTTTTTAAAGATTTACTGAACATACGAACTCGGGTATGGTGGAACAAAGCGTTCCTTGAAAAATATCATGTGATGTAATTCCTAGAGGATTGCGAATCCAAATATTTCCATCTTTCCCAGTTGAGGAGGAGAATTTTAAAGTGAAATGAGAAGAAACAGCATCCATATGTTCTAGAGGCTTTATGGATTTGATATTAAAATCAAATGAGACTAAACTGAATGATTTGGATAAGGAATTACTCTCCGTTCACGAGGAAATTAATAAAATTTCTACTGCCGATATGGTAATGAAATTTAAAGAAGAAATTGATGCTGAGCTTGCAAAATGGGAAGGTGATGTAGTAACAAGAAAAACTAAGAAATACCAACGTGACCTTTCTGATTCAAAAAATAATCGGATCTATAAATGGTGTAGAACGAACCATTATAGTACAAGGACGGAATCACGTGGTCGTTCAGTCTCCTTTTCGTCAGTGTCTTCGATTGATGACAAAAGTATTAGTGGTGACGGTGTGAAAACTTCAAGGGATCGAAAAGAATCAAATAAAGAAAATTGGTTTAAGAATGGCAGGTTTAATAATAAACGGAAAATGACAATGTCACCCTCGAGACACAAGAAAATGAAAGCTAATACCTTAGAGGTAATTAATCTCTCTACACATGATCTGTCTGAAGCACAGATTGAGGTATAGGGTTGGGATTGTCATTTTCTCCAGCTAATAATTTTGATTATTTTTTAGACCTAAAGGACCTTCACCTTTTCTCCAGGAAACTGATTTTCAAACGACTTCACTCAAAAGGTGATTCTAGATGTGTTGATGATACTGTGCATGAATTGGAGGCTATTCGTATATTGGAGGAGCTGGAGTCTGAATCCTGTCATACTAATCCGGGTGTTCCTCTGCCACTCATAGGTCCTAAATCCACCACTTTCCCCCTTTGGCACTCTGTTCTCAGGTTGATATTTTTACAAAATTGGTTGCTGAGGAATTTAAAACTATTAGTAATAAGGGGAGGAAGGACAATCTATCCCATTGTCAACGACAGGCACTTGAAGAGTTAAGAAATTTGGATGATGTTATTATGAAGCCTGCTGACAAGGGGGGGAATGTGATGGTATGGCCTGTAGAGAAATAAGAAAAAGAGGCCTTTAGGCAGTTGCGTGATAATAATACTTATACTCTGCTCCATGAGAATCCGATGAAGGTGTTTCAAAATAGGATTGAAAACATACTTGGTATAGCCTTTGAGAGGGGTATTATTTAAAAAAAAATACATGATGGTCTCCTGACCCAAGCTCCCAAGGTACCCACATTCTATCTTCTCCCCAAGGTCCATAAGGATGCTGTTAGTCCACCAGGGCATCCGATAGTGTCTGGCATGGGGGGCTGTGTGATCCAATATATAAATATATCGATCATTATTTGAGATCACAAGTTGAAATACTGCCCTCCCATGTCAGGGACACTACGGATGTTCTGAGAAGATTAGATGGAATGTATCTTGAACCTGACATGTTGCTTGTGACGGCTGATGTAGAGTCACTTTATACGTGTATTGATCATGAGGAGGGCCTGATGGCCTCACAATTCTTTTTGGAAGCAAGCAATATTGATCCTGATGTGAGGGACCTTTTGCTTGAGTTGTTGCGATTCATCCTAACACACAATTTTTTTACTTTTAACCCCTTCACCCCCAAGGGTGGTTTGCACGTTAATGACCGGGCCAATTTTTACAATTCTGACCACTGTCCCTTTATGAGGTTATAACTCTGGAACGCTTCAACGGATCTTGGAGATTCTGACATTGTTTTCTCGTGACATATTGTACTTCATGATAGTGGTAAAATTTATTCGATATAACTTGCGTTTATTTGTGAAAAAAACGAATATTTGGCGAAAATTTTGAAAATTTCGCAATTTTCCAACTTTTAATTTTTATGCCCTTAAATCACAGACAAATACTTAATAAGTAACATTTCCCACATGTCTACTTTACATCAGCACAATTTTGGAACCAAAATTTTTTTTTGTGACGGAGTTATAAGGGTTAAAAGTTGACCAGCAATTTCTCATTTTTACAACACCATTTTTTTTTAGGGACCACATCTCATTTGAAGTCATTTTGAGGGGTCTATATGATAGAACATACCCAAGTGTGACACCATTCTAAAAACTGCACCCCTCAAGGTACTCAAAACCACTTTCAAGAAGTTTATTAACCCTTCAGGTGTTTCACAGGAATTTTTGGAATGTTTAAATAAAAATGAACATTTAACTTTTTTTCACACAAAATTTATTTCAGATCCAATTTGTTTTATTTTACCAAGAGTAACAGGAGAAAATAGACCCCAAAATTTGTTGTACAATTTGTCCTGAGTACGCTGATACCCCATATGTGGGGGTAATCCACTGTTTGGGCGCATGGCAGAGCTCGGAAGGAAAGGAGCGCCATTTGACTTTTCAATGCAAAATTGACTGGAATTGAGATGGGACGCCATGTTGCATTTGGAGAGCCCCTGATGTGCCTAAACATTGAAACCCCCCACAAGTGACACCATTTTGGAAAGTAGACCCCCTAAGGAACTTATCTAGATGTGTGGTGAGCACTTTGACCCAACAAGTGCTTCACAGAAGTTTATAATGCAGAGCGGTAAAAATAAAAAATCATATTTTTTCACAAAAATGATCTTTTCGCCCCCAATTTTTTATTTTCCCAAGGGTAAGAGAAGAAATTGGACTTCAAAAATTGTTGTGCAATTTGTCCTGAGTACGCTGATACCCCATATGTGGGTGTAAACCATTGTTTGGGCGCAGGGCAGAGCTCGGAAGGGAAGGAGCGCCATTTGACTTTTCAATGCAAAATTGACTGGAATTGAGATGGGACGCCATGTTGCATTTGGAGAGCCCCTGATGTGCCTAAACATTGAAACCCCCCACAAGTGACACCATTTTGGAAAGTAGACCCCCTAAGGAACTTATCTAGATGTGTTGTGAGAACTTTGAACCCCCAAGTGTTTCACTACAGTTTACAACGCATAGCCGTGAAAATAAAAAATCTTTTTTTTCCCACAAAATGTATTTTTTGGCCCCCAGTTTTGTATTTTCCCAAGGGTAGCAGGAGAAATTGGACCCCAAAAGATGATGTCCAATTTGTCCTGAGTACGCTGATACCCCATATGTTGGGGTAAACCCCTGTTTGGGCACACGGGAGAGCTCGGAAGGGAAGGAGCACTGTTTTCCTTTTTCAACGCTGAATTGGCTGGAATTCAGATCGGATGCCATATCCCGTTTGGAAAGCCCCTGATGTGCCTGAACAGTGGAAACCCCCCAATTATAACTGAAACCCTAATCCAAACACACCCCTTACCCTAATCCCAACAGTAACCCTAACCACTCCTCTAACCCAGACACACCCAACCCTATTCCCAACCGTAAATGTAATCCAAACCCTAACCCTATCTTTAGCCCCAACCCTAACTGTAGCCCCAACCCTAGCCCTAACCCTAGCAATAACCTAGCCCTATCACTAGCCCCAACACTAGCCCTAACACTAGCCGTAACACTAGCCGTAACACTAGCCGTAACACTAGCCCTGACCCTAGCCCTAACCCTAGCCCTAACCCTAGCCCTAACCGTAGCCCCAACCCTAGCCCTAACCCTAACCCCAACCCTAACCCTAGCCCTAACCCTAGCCCTAACCCTAGCCCTAACCCTAGCCCCAACCCTAGCCCCAACCCTAACCCCAACCCTAACCCTAGCCCTAACCCTAGCCCTAACCCTAGCCCCAACCCTAGCCCCAACCCTAGCCCTAACCCTAACCCTAACCCTTGCCCTATCCCTAGCCCTAACTCTAGTCCTAACTCTAGCCCTAACCCTAACCCTAATGGGAAAATGGAAATAAATACATTTTTTAATTTTTTTATTTTTCCCTAACTAAGGGGGTGATGAAGGGGGGTTTGATTTACTTTTATAGCGGGTTTTTTAGCGGATTTTTATGATTGGCAGCCGTCACACACTGAAAGACACTTTTCATTGCAAAAAATATTTTTTGCGTTACCACATTTTGAGAGCTGTAATTTTTCCATATTTGAGTCCACAGAGTCATGTGAGATCTTGTTTTTTGCGGGACGCGTTGACGTTTTTATTGGTAACATTTTCGGACACGTGACATTTTTTGATCGCTTTTTATTCCGATTTTTGTGAGGCAGAGTGATCAAAAACCAGCTATTCATGAATTTCTTTTTGGGGAGGCGTTTATACCGTTCCGCGTTTGGTAAAATTGATAAAGCAGTTTTATTCGTTGGGTCAGTACGATTACAGCGATATCTCATTTATATCATTTTTTTTATGTTTTGGCGCTTTTATACGATAAAAACTCTTTTATAGAAAAAATAATTATTTTGGTATCGCTTTATTCTCAGGACTATAACTTTTTTATTTTTTTGCTGATGATGCTGTATGGCAGCTCGTTTTTTGTGGGACAAGATGACGTTTTCAGCGGTACCATGGTTATTTATATCAGTCTTTTTGATCGCGTGTTATTCCACTTTTTGTTCGGCAGTATGATAATAAAGCGTTGTTTTTTGCCTCGTTTTTTTTTTTTTTTCCTTACGGTGTTTACTGAAGGGGTTAACTAGTGGGCAGTTTTATAGGTCGGGTCGTTACGGACGCGACGATACTAAATATGTGTACTTTTATTGTTTTTTTTATTATTATTTAGATAAAGAAATGTATTTATGGGAATAATATTTTTTTTTTTTTTCATTATTTTGGAATATTTTTTTTTTTTTTTTACACATTTGGAAATTTTTTTTTTAACTTTTTTACTTTGCCCCAGGGGGGGACAATACAGATCAGTGATCTGCCAGTTTGCATAGCACTCTGACAGATTACCGGTCTGAGAGAAGTGCACGCTGCTTCACAGTGCCTGCTCTGAGCAGGCTTCTGTGAAGCCACCTCCCTCCCTGCAGGACCCGGATCCGCGGCCATCTTGGATCCGGGTCTGGAGCAGGCAGGGAGGGAGGTAAGACCCTCGCAGCAACGCGATCACATCGCGTTGCTACGGGGGGCTCAGGGAAGCCCGCAGGGAGCCCCCTCCCTGCGCGATGCTTCCCTGCACCGCCGGCACATCGCGATCATGTTTGATCGTGGTGTGCTGGGGGTTAATGTGCCGGGGGCGGTCCGTGACCGCTCCTGGCACATAGTGCCGGATGTCAGCTGCGATAGGCAGCTGACACCCGGCCGCGATCGGCCACGCTCCCCCCGTGAGCGCGGCCGATCGCGTATGACGTACTATCCCGTCGGTAGTCATACGGGCCCACCCCACCTCGACGGGATAGTACGTCAGATGTCAGGAAGGGGTTAAAGATCGTTTTTACTTACAGCAACGTGGGACTGCCATGGGGCGGCATGTACGCCTGCTTATGCAAATCTTTTTTTGGGGGTTTCTGGGAAAGGACCATCTTCCCAGATGATGCACATGCTGCCTCCCAGATTATCAGGTGGTTCCACTTTATTGATGATATTCTTTTTATTTGGCAGGGTATAGTTGAGGAATTACATTCTTTTATGTCGGATTTGAATCACAACAACTCAAACATTAGACTTACCTATACATACCACAATCCGGTGGTTTCTTTTCTGGACATTAAGGTACAGGTTCAGGATGATGGCTCTATAGCCACAGATGTATTTAGGAAAGACACGTCCGTTAATGCCTTGCTTCATGGGTCATCAGCACATGTCGGGTCTACTATTAAGGCGATCCCTACTGGGCAATTCCTTCGTATGCGAAGGATATGCACCTCTTCTGATTCTTTTGAGAAACAAGCCTTGGACCTTGGGGGGAGATTTTTGCAGCGTGGGTACAGTAGGAGGAGTATTAAGAAGGGATATGAGAGGGCCAGAAAAACTGATAGGGGTTCCCTTCTTTCATGTCAACAACCAGTGAAAAAAGATAATGAGGGTGATAGGTAGGCAGTAACAAGATTTATTTCTACTTACAATCATCAGTGGGAAACAATGAGGCCCATTCTTTCCAAACACTGGTCTATATTAAGGACAGATCCCATTCTTGTGAATCATTTATCAGTTAAACCAATGATGACGGCTAGAAGATCGAGAAATTTGAGGGATATATTGGTTAATAGCCATTATGTAGCTAAGCCTATTAATCATTTTGGGACAGGAGCACCTAGGGTTGGTTTTTTCCCTTGTGGAAATTGCCTGGCCTGTAGTAATCTGATAAGGGCCACATTATTCACATCAAGTGATGGTTCACGTGATTTTAAGATCATGGAGTATATTACGTGTAACACTACCCATGTAATATACTATGCTCGATGTACATGTTCATTAATATATGTGGGATTAACTTCAAGAGAACTTCGTGTTAGAACACGTGAACATATAAGGGATATTTTGGCGGCTAGTAATGTGGATGATGTGAGTACCCTGAAAACCCTTCCGAGACATTTTAGGGAAAAGCATAATTGTAATTCCAAGGAGCTTAAAATATTTGGGATTGATAGGATTCGACTAGGGATCAGAGGAGGAGACTACAAACGTATTTTGGCCCAAAGAGAATGCAAGTGGATTGCAACTCTTGGAACAATGGTCCCGAAAAAGGCTTAAATGAGCAATTAAGTTTTGCATCATACCTCTAATTTGCTTATGGATTTGGCATTTTTATTCTATATTCTTGTGTGTTTGTGTTTTAATATTTTACTTGTCTTTTCTTTTTTTGTAGTTTTATTTATGGTTTAAATTGTCCTGATTATGGTGCCTTGATTGAATAAACCTGTTTACCATGTATGGAGTTATAAGGACATTGTAATAATAATAATAATAATTTTTATTTATATAGCGCCAACATATTCCGCAGCGCTTTACAACTTATAGAGGGGACTTGTACAGACAATAGACATTACAGCATAACAGAAATCACAGTTCAAAACAGATACCAGGAGGAATGAGGGCCCTGCTCGCA
This sequence comes from Ranitomeya variabilis, assembly GCF_051348905.1. Lineage (NCBI taxonomy): Eukaryota > Metazoa > Chordata > Amphibia > Anura > Dendrobatidae > Ranitomeya > Ranitomeya variabilis. The sequence continues at coordinate 164,330,399 of NC_135232.1, read as the reverse complement.
AGCTTACAATCTACATTGTGATCTTTTACGGGAATATCAGACTATAACTATATAAGGAGTTCCACTCTACAATGGACCAAGAATTACATTGGATTATTTGTGCTGAAAATATATTTTTTTGATTGACTACTTCACTGGTGTCATGTTGTATGAATTCTTTTATATAATTCTTATATATTGTATATTTATACTGCATGTATTTGAACATATTAACTTTCTGTATTACCTTTTCTTGCACTCATTTTGTAGCACTTGTCACTTAATAATTAACATATATTTCACTGTATGAAATTTAATATTGATGAATTTTTTTGTCACTTTAGCACTGTAATTATGAGATCTATTGTATTGGTCCAAATGTTCTAAACTCATTATAGCCTATTTTTCCTCTCCTAGCTTTGTTTACATATAGTCACGTTTTCCCTCTGGGCGCTGGTGGAGGTGCGGCTCTTTATCTCTTTATCTTTACTGTTATACATTTTCATTAACACAGCGGAACACAATAATAGACAGTACAAAATATGCCTATTCACAGAAATAACGTGTAATAACAAACTTTCCCTCACTGTCCCTATCCACACGTTACCAGTTCCTTTGCTCCAGGAGGTTATCTTCCCACGTCGCAGGCCTGTTTGTCACTGCAGGGAGACGCTCCAGCCGAGGAGAAAACAACAGGGAGTAAACAAAACTCTGTCTCTCAGGTCCAGACTGTAATCCTTGGGGTTCAGCAGGTAAGGGTGGAATGTTCGGCCTCTCAACAGAGGACCCGCTTACAGTTCGTGGGCTCCAGGATCTGTGAAGATGTCACCGCTGAGTGCTCCGCAGTGTGGGAGCTGGGAACAATCTGGATGTCAGCTTCCAAGAGAGAGGGGTAATCCAGGCAATCCTCTATATCGCATCAACAGGAGGACGCCAGCACACACAGACTTCTCTCTGCACCGACTGATTTCCTGGGCTCTTCTTCCTCTCCCTCTCCTTCCTGGTCACATGACATAACAGGGGGGAGTTTAGCCAATACAGTTTGTTTCTCTGTAATCACATTCGGCATAGGTATAACTTCTGGCCACACGGGGGCAGTGTCTGTCACAGATTCTATGTCAATGATAACAGAACAGTCACAGCCGGCCAGCTCATTACACCCCCCCCACTAGAAGGTTGGCAGTCCCTGTCAACGACTGACTCCAGGGCGGCGATGGCTGTGGAGGTTGTAGGACCCGGCTGTGAAAAGTGCCACACATATTGGTCTCTGTAGGACTGTCCCGGGGGCACTCCTACGGTGGTCCTCGCTGTCCGCCTAACGGGTGCTAGTCTCTCTCCCCGATCAGTCACTCCACTCTCCGCCCCAGTCGGTAAGTCAGTCGAGGAGGTAAGGGGTTCAGACGCGTCAGTCAGGCGAGCAGGGGTAGGGATGTCTTCCACCTCTACATCCCCGGTATCGGTGTCTCCCACAGTATTAGTGACATCCGTCTCTCTAGGCATTATAGGAGGGGAGTCAGGCTGAGAACGACAGGGGTGCAACATGTTACGGTGCAGGGTGCGGAGGCTGCCGCTGTCTTCGCCTTGTACTTGGTAGACGGGGCCACCAGGGTACGGGTGTCCAATTATTCGATAGACTTCGGTCTTCCACTTGGGCCGGAGTTTTCCTTGTGGTTTCTTTATACGAACTAGGACTAGTTGACCCACACTCAGTAGGTCTTCTTGTACTGGAAGTGGATCAGCGTGGACCTGGTCCTGGATCTGCTGTTCCACCAGCCGGTAGACAGTTTCCATCCTTTGACGGTGTGCTTGTAGCCAGGAAGGATAGGTACCACAGGTGTCTTCATCAGAGTTAGACAGGTGTAGCTCATGGATGCCTTTGCCTGGGCGGCCAAAAAGGAGGGTGTAAGGCGTGTATCTGGTGACAGAATGGACTTGATTGTTATAGGCCCACAGCAGTTCTGGGAGGAATCGAGGCCAGTCGGGCTTTTTGTCTTCTGCTAAGGTTCGGATCAGTTGTAAGAGGGTCCGGTTGAAACGTTCACACGCGCCATTCCCTTGTGGATGATACGGGGTGGTCCTGGACTTCTTGATTCCATACATCTGCTGAAGTTCTTCAATGACTCGCCCTTCGAAACACGCCCCCTGATCAGAGTGCAGCCGCTCCGGACACCCGTAGACCTGAACGAAGTGTTGACAGATGGCCTGTGCAGCTGATTCGGCAGTCTGATCTTTGGTAGCAACAGCGACGGCGAATTTCGTGAAGTGGTCCACCATCACCAGACAGTACTGATAGCCACTATTCGCTGTTCCGATCAACAGATAGTCCACCATCAACAACTCGAGGGGCCTGGATGTGCTAATAGTCTGGACGGGTGCACGCTGCTCAGTAGACTTGTGGAGTTCACATGTACGACATCTTAGGCAGACGTTTTCAACCAGCTTACGGAGTCCTGGGCAAAAAATGAATTGCTGGGTCCACCGGAGGGTCTTGTCTATGCCGAAGTGGCCGTTCCTTCTGTGGGCTTCAGCCACCATCTCATGGGCTAGCTGCACCGGGACGACAATCTGCAAACATTCTTCCAGCATATGGGATAAAAGGGCCCTGCGATACAAGACTCCATCCTTCACGATCAGCCGATCCCATTGGGCAAGTAGGGCAGAAGCCCTGGTTGATAGTCGGGCTCTTACTTCGGAGGGTGGTTTCTCTTGTGTCTTCACGTACTGTTTCAGTAAGACGTGTTCAGGGTCTCGATCTTGAAGCTTGGCCCATTCTTGTTGGGACAGGGGGGACCCCACTACGGCTTCGATCCCGCCTACAGCATACTGGCGGCTATCTTCTATTTGTTTAGCTAGCCGGGCAAAGTCGGGCAGTTCATCTTCCTCCAACTCTTCATCCCGGTTCCCCACTGGCGGTGATGAGGTCACTCTGGAAAGGCTGTCAGCATTCAGATTCTCTGTCCCCGCTCTGTATTTAATTTTGTATTGGAATCTAGAGAGCCTTGCCATCCAGCGCTGTTCCATTGCCCCTAGTTTGGCATTTTCTAGGTGGGCAAGAGGATTGTTGTCTGTCACGACCAGCATCTCCGCCCCTGTCAGGTAGCCAGCAAATTTCTCTGTCATAGCCCAGGTCAGGGCCAGGAGTTCCAGGCGGAAAGAGCTGTAGTTGACGGGGTTCTTTTCGGTGTCACGGAGGGATCTACTGGCATAGGCTATTACGCGTTCCTTGTTATCTTGGACTTGGGAGAGGACCGCCCCGAGACCTTGAAGGCTGGCGTCGGTGTATAACTGGAACGGCAAGGTGTAGTCTGCAAATGCCAGAATAGGGGGTGATGTCAGAGCAGCTTGAAGCGCCCGGAAGGATCTTTCTTGGTCGGGCCCCCAGCTGATGCGTCGTCCTCTGGGACTGTTCGCGGTCCCTCGGAGGGTCTCATGCAGTGGTTCCGCAAGCCGGGCAAAGTCCTTGACAAATCGGCGGTAATAGCCCGCTAGCCCCAGGAAAGCCTGGACCTCTTTGATGGTAGTTGGTTGTGGCCACTCTCGGACAGCTGCTATCTTCTCTGGAGAGGGTTGGACACCTTCGGCCGAGATCCGGTGTCCCAGGCAATCGATCTCCTGCTGGAATAGACGGCACTTGCTGGGCTTCAACTTCAAGCCGTGTTTCTTCAAGCGCTGGAACACTTTGCCATGCTTGTGAAGATGATCCTCAAAGGTGGCGGAGTATACCACGATGTCATCAAGGTATATCAGCGTGAATTCGAAGTTGAAATCTCCCAGACAGCGTTCCATCAGTCTCTGAAAGGTCCCTGGTGCGTTACTCAAGCCGAATGGCATCCGGTCAAACTCGTACAGGCCCATAGGAAGGATGAAGGCGGTCTTTTCTCTGTCCTTCTCACTCATGGGGACCTGCCAATATCCACTGGCCAAGTCTAGAGATGAAAAATATTTGGCCTTTTTCAGGGCGGTCAGTGACTCTTCAATCCGGGGGAGTGGATAGGAGTCCCGGATCGTGCAAGCGTTCAGCCGACGGTAGTCTACGCAAAATCTCAGGGATCCATCTTTCTTTTTGACTATCACCACAGGTGCAGCCCATGGGCTCTGGCTCTCCCACACCACTCCGGCGTGTAGCATAGATTCTAAGAGGCTTTTCACCTCCTGGTATTGTTGAGGTGGTATTTGTCGGTACCTCTCGCGAATAGGAGCAGCATCGCCCGTGGGAATCTCGTGTTGGATACTAGTGGTGTACCCGAAGTCGGTGTCATGCTTTGCAAAGGAGTCTTGGTGTTCTCGCAGTAGTTTCTCCACTTGAGACACTTCCTGTTTGGTGTACTGGGACGGGTCCAGTTGCACTTTTTCCAGTAGTTTTCGCCCAATGTCTTCATCATCTGCTTGAGCATTTATGGCTGAGACAGTTACAGTCCGGCCATCTTCTGTAGACGGGGTGAATTGTAAGGGTCCCATGGGGTTCACTTCTGTGGGTAGAGCATATACTCTGGCAAGTTGCATGCCAGCCTCAAGAGCTACACCTACGTCTGCGGTGTTGTTTAGCCTGACAGGGACTCTTCCGTTCCTCACGGCGGCTAGGGTGCGGGCGACTAGTGGGTTTAGCTTACTCCCACTTGGAGCCCTCGGCTCGATTAACACTTCAACTCCTTCAAGCTGTCGGTTGGTGTTAAGAGGTAGGGAAATGACTGTCTCTTTTTCAGCGGGCAAAGTAATCCGAGTACAGCGGGGCACTTTAATGGCTGCTAGAGGTAGTTGTTCCTTTGCCATCTGTTGAAGTCCAACGGTCCGGATTACGCGCTGGAACGCCAGACGAGTCGGTTTATGTTTGGTAACTTTCTGCCAGTACTTGGGCCCTTTTCTTGTCAACAGCATAAGATCCAGGTCTTTCAAGATATTCATTCCGATTATTACTGGGGTCTCGGAGCCGAAGCCTTCCTTGACAATGACGATTCCTCGTTTCCCTAGGTCTTGTCCGCAGGCCTTCGTATCCATCCAGGCAACTCCGGTTACTGGAATGGGTAGGTTATTAGCTGCAATTATCTTAATGGTGGTATCTGGATCACAAGCAGTTCTTGGTTTGAGGCACTTTTCATAAAACTGTTCAGAGATCATGGTCACTTGCGACCCAGTGTCCATCAATCCTTGCACCGCAACTCCCTCCAGAATAACTTCAAGTATAGGACTACTCGAGGCAAGAGTACTCCGTTGCTGGTTCTGTTTTTCTACACCCCGTTCTCTGTCCCCCCCTGCTGCTCGAACCTCAGCTGCAGGGGTGTCTAGTTTAACGGCGGCCATTGTTGTGAGACCTGGCGTGGTGGCTCTGCTTGTGGATGTAGCCGATATTCTGTTCGTCGTGGTAACTGATGGTTTGTTCGTTGAGGACAACGATTCGCCCTGTGGCGAGGGTCACCACATGACCAACACGGTCCCGCGGGACGGCTAGGTCGTATCCGCTGGTCTCTCTGTCGTTCTAGTGTTAACTGTGACACCTGTTGCTGTAAATCTGCTACCATCTGTTTCAGCTCCTCGGTGTCACTGTTGGGCTGTTTACTGTCTAATATGGATCTGCACGCAACGCTTTGAGTCCCCACATCCATGATGGGTCCCCTAGAACATTCTATGGCTTCCTGCTTGACTTCAGCGAAGGTGAGAGTCGGCGTCATCCGAATCAAGTCCTGTAGCGTACGGTTAAGGTACTGGTCTCTCAGCCCTATAACGAATTGGTCTCTCAGTACCAGGTCACGAGGAGCTATAGTAGCCAGTTGTTCCCCTTTTGCACAGACTTGTTCAAGGAGTACCTGGAGGGCATTTGCATATTGGGAAATGTCTTCCCATTCAAGCTGTGTCCGTCTAAAGAACAGGTATCGCAGTGTTCCCTGGTACGTAGTAGGTCCATAGGTCTTTTCCAGCACCCGCACCAAATCCTCCAACACACGCTGCCCCCTGACCGTCTCCAGTCTGACTGTCGTCCATGCCTCCCCCTCTAGCATCAGTACCGCCATTTCTGCCAAGGTCTTAGGGTCAATAATATACATTTCTCCCAGTATCCGCACTTGTTCTGCCCACTCTGGTACGGGGTAGTTTCGCCCGCCAATTTTCCTGACCTGGTTTACAATGGACACCGGCGGCGGTTTCTGACTGTACACTGGGCCTGGGTGGAAATCTTGCTGGGCACAGATCTTGCCGACTACGCCAGATGAAGTGGGCGAGGGCAAGGCCGCCCATGCATATCCATGATCTGGCCCAGCAAAACTTCCACACTCAGATTCCATTTTAACAAACGTATCTTTACTGTTATACATTTTCATTAACACAGCGGAACACAATAATAGACAGTACAAAATATGCCTATTCACAGAAATAACAAACTTTCCCTCACTGTCCCTATCCACACGTTACCAGTTCCTTTGCTCCAGGAGGTTATCTTCCCACGTCGCAGGCCTGTCTGTCACTGCAGGGAGACGCTCCAGCCGAGGAGAAAACAACAGGGAGTAAACAAAACTCTGTCTCTCAGGTCCAGACTGTAATCCTTGGGGTTCAGCAGGTAAGGGTGGAATGTTTGGCCTCTCAATAGAGGACCCGCTTACAGTTCGTGGGCTCCAGGATCTGTGAAGATGTCACCGCTGAGTGCTCCGCAGTGTGGGAGCTGGGAACAATCTGGATGTCAGCTTCCAAGAGAGAGGGGTAATCCAGGCAATCCTCTATATCGCATCAACAGGAGGACGCCAGCACACACAGACTTCTCTCTGCACCGACTGGTTTCCCGGGCTCTTCTTCCTCTCCCTCTCCTTCCTGGTCACATGACATAACAGGGGGGAGTTTAGCCAATACAGTTTGTTTCTCTGTAATCACATTCGGCATAGGTATAACTTCTGGCCACACGGGGGCAGTGTCTGTCACAGATTCTATGTCAATGATAACAGAACAGTCACAGCCGGCCAGCTCATTACAGAGGCACAGGTAGTAACCGGAACGCCCCCTCAATGTCTTTTTTGGCCATTAGGGTGCCCCTTCCCAACTTCTTGACCCACCTGATTGCCTCATCAAAGGAGGTACAGTACATAGTACTGTACTTGGTTCCGCATCGATGTTGTCGTTTACTGACCTGCCCCTTGGATATGACAAATGGTGGATTAGTCTGAATGTATTGGGTTCATTTTTTGGCACAACTCCCAACGGGGGTACCACTACGTCTTCTAAGGAAAGTGTTCTGAATGGACCCGCCGCCATTCTACCTAAAGATATTTCTTTTTTTTCTTTTTTGTCAAGACGTCTGGGTGTTGGTAGAGTGAATTTAGATTTTTACTCCAGCCTTTCTTAACTTTAGAAGGGCATGACATGCCTATATCTATGTCTCCTCCTCCTTTTACTCCTCCACCTCTTTTCTTACACTATGTGTAGTTGTGACTTTTCCATGTGTTTTGGACACCTTTTAAGGTGTTTTCTATGTGTTTTCCATATGTTTGCATGTGTTTGTGTTTGCCTGCCATTGGTTTCAATGGAGTTCGACGGTGTTCGTCAACAGTTCGACGAACAGTTCGGCGAACATCTCCCTGTTCGACGAACCGAACCCGAACACTAGGGAGATGGCTCATCTCTAATAGTAAATTGAGTCCACCTGTGTGTAATTTATTCAGTATCACTACAGCTGCTATGTGAATGCCTCAGATGCTTTTTTGAGAGCATTAGGGATCAAACAGCATCATGAAAACAAAGGAACACACCTGAAAAATTAGGGATACAGTTGTGGAGAAGAGTAAAGCAGGGTTAGGTTATAGAAAAATAGTTGCGAGCTTGAATATCTTGGCCAAAATATCTACTAATACCTCACATATTTTTGTATGTGTTTTCTGCTCTTTATTTTTCAGACTGCAGCTGGGCCCATTTGGTCTTGTAAACTGTGGTGTCTGTTCACATGGTATGCATTTGGATTGCACTGGGCATCCCACCTGATCTAATAGTATGGGCACTAATAGGCTGTAAGCCAAATGCTGTACATCACCTATGTGAACAGCGCCGCATACAAACCTCTATTGTGCATTAATATACCAAGCAACCACCGCCACCATGGATTGGAAGTTTGTGAGTGGTTGTCTCATCAGTATTTTTGCACCTGTGTTGCCGACATCTTAACTACATGGGTCCACTGCATCCTGATTTTGCATTTGTTTGGAGGCCTGGACAGGTAAGCATATCTGCCTTTTTTCTGCTGTTTCTTAGATTATAAAAAAAATAGTCCAAGCTCTGAACATTTGACAGGGCAGCACTCAATCCACCATGCAAAAATGGAAGGAGTATGACACAACTGCAAACCTATCAAGACATGGCCATCCCCTTAAACTGACATCCCAAGCAAAGAGAGCACTAATTAGAGAAGCAACCAAAAGGCCCTTGGTCACTCTAGAGGAGCTGCAGAGATCCACAGCTAAGGTGGGACTACAGTTCTATAGGACAACTATTAATCATGCACTCCACAAATTTGGCCATTATGGAAAAATGACAAGAAGAAAGCCATTTTGGAAGGCAAGCCATAAGAAGTCTAGTTTGCAAAAAGCCATGTAGGAGACACAGCTAGAATGTGGAATAAGGTGCTCTGGTCAGATGAGACCAAAGTAGAACTTTTTGGGCTGAATGCATAATGCTATATGTGGTGGAAATTGAACACTGCATATCATCTTGCAAACCCCATCCTTACCATCAAACATGGTGGTAAGAGCATGATGTTTTTCTTCAGGAGGGACAAGGAAGCTTTTCAGAGTTGATGGGAAGATGGATGGAGCTTAATACAGGGCAATCCTGGAGGAAAACCTGTAAGAGGCTGCAAAAGACTTCAGACTGGGGCCTAAGTTCACTTTCCAGCAGTACAACAACCCTAAACATACTGCCAGAGCTACAATGGAATGGCTTAGATCAAAGTATATTCATGTACCACATATATGGTTGGGAACTAGTGTGCAGGCACATGTCAGGGCTCGAGGGGACAGACCATTATTTGACTTTTGGAGCACAATTTTGACTGGAATAGATTTTGGGTGCCATGTTGTATTTGCCAATCCCTGATGGGCCAAAATGGCAGAAATCTATATTGACATATACACCACAGGTGCTTTTCAGAACTTTATACCATTGGCCATGAATATAAAAAAAGCAACAAAAATAAAAATGAATTTTTACCACTACAATGTTGTTCTAAATCCAGATTATTCATTTTCAAAAGGCGTAATGGATGAAATGGCCTTCATAATTTGTTTTAAAAATGTATCCATATCTGGTTGTACAGTAATGTTCAGGAACACAGCTGTGTTTGTAATGGAAGGAGTGCTATTTGAGTTTTCAAACACAGATTTTTGCATGTTTTGGTGTTAAAACTACAGAAATCCCACTCTAATTTTGGAAATTACACTCCTCTGTGAATTTATCTCCAGTGAAGTGACTATTTTGACTCCACAGGTGTTTTACAGAAGTAAGCAAGCTGTTGCTGTTGAAAATTACAAATATGCCAGTTTAGTGCCCAATATATTGTGCCCAGCTTCTGCTTTCAGACACAATATTCTAGGTAATTGGTTTGGTGCATATGGATTTGGCTGGATTTTTTTTTCTGAGGGTGACAATATTGCTTTTCCATAGCCTTTATGTTGCCAGTAATGTGGAAACCTACTAAATTTCTATTGACAGGAGGCGAGTATTGTTGAGTAAAACTTTTTACTGGTACCATTTTTGGGCACATAACATTTGGGATCACTTTTAATGCTGCTAGAATCACATTTATCCAGTGCTCTATGCTGAACTCTTACACCAGGGTATCATCTAAGTCTGCAATGAGGCGGCATACTTACTCTGGCCTCTGGCCCCTGCTCAGTGGTATCCATCTTTTTATATGAACATAAAACTGTGGTTGACTGTGCTTTTGTTCATGCCTGAAAAGATGGTACACCACCGAAAAGGGGCCTGGTGGAGTCTAAATTGACTCCATCTGCCTCATTATAGTGAAACATTCCATCTGGGCTTTTGTCTGAATTCTGTTTTTCAGAAATTAAAATGTAAAACCTAAGATAAGTTCCCAGTGTAGAGCAGAATAAAAGAATTAGACTAGAATAAATATGACCTTATTGCTTTTATTGTGAGGCAGAATGAACAAATGAAAAGCAGTTTGTTTCCTTTACTCCATTTACTATGTCGTATAGCACAGCTTTATTCTTCAGGTAAGCATGGTTACAGAGATGCCATTCATATATTGTTTTTTTATATTTTGCTAATTTCACAAAAAAACATTTTTCTATGGCAATTTAAAAAAAATTACATTGCCATATTTTGAGAGCTATACATTTCTATTTTTTATGAGTTTGAGAATGTATTGGTACCATTTTGGGGCAAATAGCATTTTATGATTGCTTTATATTCCTATTTTTGGCTATCAGAATGAAGAAAAAATAGCAATTCAAAAATTGTTTATATATATATATATATATATATATATATATATATCTACTATATAATTGTCTAAGGGGTACTTCCGTCTTTCTGTTGGCAACTTCCGTCACGGAAATCCCGCGTCGCTGATTGGTCTCGCCAGCTGTCTGTCCTGGCTGCCACAACCAATCAGCGACGGGCCCTACTCCCGTCCAGTCAGTGCCCGGCGCCCGCTCCATACTCCCCCCCCAGTCAGCGCTCACACAGGGTTAATGACAGCGTTAACGGACCGCGTTATGCAGCGGGTAACGCACTCCATTAACGCTGCTATTAACCCTGTGTGTCCCCAACTTTTTACTATTGATGCTGCCTATGCAGCATCAATAGTAAAAAGATCTAATGATAAAAATTAAAAAAAAACAAAAAACTGCTATTCTCACCTTCCGTAGTCTGCCCAGGCGTGCGCTGCTGCTGCCAGCTTCCGTTCCCAGAGATGCATTGCGAAATGACCCAGAAGACTTAGTGGTCTCGCGAGACCGCTAAGTCATCTGGGTAATTTCGCAATGCATCCTGGGAACGGAAGATGGCTGCAGCCGCGCGTGCATCGGCACAGCTTCGCTGGATCCCGGCGGGTGAGTATATAACTATTTTTTTTTTTAATTACTTTTTTTAACAGGGATATGGTGCCCACACTGCTATATACTATGTAGGCTGTGTTATATCCCGCGTGGCTGCTATATACTACCTGGCCAGTGTAAGATACTATGTGGGCTGTGTTATATACTGTGTGGGCTGTGCTATATATAACGTGGCCAGTGTTATATACTGCGTGGGCTGTGTTATATACTGTTTGAGCTGTGTTATATACTGCGTGGCCACTGTTATATACTGCATTGCCTGTATTAACGCATCGGGTATTCTACAATATGTATGTATGTATATAGCAGCCACATAGTATATAGCACAGGCCACGTAGTATTTGTCTGCTATATACTACATGGCTCCTATATACTACGTGGCCTGTGCTATATACTATGTGGCTGCTATATACATACATACATACATACATACATACATATTCTAGAATACCCGATGCGTTAGAATCGGGCCACCATCTAGTATATATATAAGAAAAAAATTGGAACAGCATCCAGTATTACCTCACATGTTGTGCAAAGCTCTCCCAACCAGCAATCTAATGATCTCCAATAGTAGAAACAAAAAAAGGAAAGCAGCACAAGAAAATAAGTGGACTTTATTGCCTGAACGGCGTGGCAACGTTTCGGATGTAATATCTTTTTTCAAGGTAAAAGGATATTACATCCGAAACGTTGCCACGCTGTTCAGGCAATAAAGTCCACTTATTTTCTTCAGTTTTTTGTGCTGCTTTCTATATATATATATATATATATATATATATATATATATATATATATATACAGTATATATATATACATATATATACCATTAACCATGTGATAAAAGTGATAAGACAGCATTAGGGATGAGTCAACTAGCTATATTACTCAGCCGAAGATCGCAATGCAATCCTTGGACTAGCCAGCGGCTCTCCTCACACGAGCGGGAAAGCATATATTTCTAAACTGTTGTAATGTAATGGTCGGGAAAGCCGTTGACCAGTCTGAGCATTGGAATGCAATCCTCGTCGGCCGCCTGACTATTCCCTTATTTTTCAGGTCAGCATAATAAGCAGGTATACCAGATATATATTGTTTTTTTTCATAATTTTGTTACTTTTGCACAAGTTAAATTCCGTAAAAAAAAATTATGCTTTTTTTTCTGCCAACAGAACAAAGTGAGGACTATTTTGAAAGACAAAATTACTTTTTCAGTGAAACCGATATTTTTTTTTATTTACATACCACCTTTTTTTTATCACGTTTTAATCAACGTTTTGTTCATTGGTGCAGCATGATGAAAAAAACAAATCTTTGCTGTGTATTTATTGCTTACAGTGTTCACTGTAGGGGTACTATTTGCATTTATTTGTGTTTTTGCATAATTACTCCATTTGCCTCATTATGCAAAATAGGCTTAAAAATATTGGTACCTTGAGAGGTTTCAACTGAATGGGTCAGCGGACCGGTGGAAGTTCAGGGTTCTGGTACCTAACCCGAACTTTTTAGAAAGTTCGGTTCAGTTGTCAGAACTGTACCCGAACTTCCACCACAACTCAAACCCCATTAAAAATATGGTTACCCAAACTGGTAAGAAAAGAAAAAAATCTCTACTGAAATCTCTAATTTTATATAAGTCTGGCATTTGTCACGGCTCCACCCCTCAGTGTATCTGCGATGCAGTTACTGACAGATCAGCTGTACAATCTGGAATAGGGGTATGGTGAAGATGTCAGTACTGTATTTGACAGCTTGGCCATCCATTCTGGTACAGGGGCATGCTGAGCTGTCAGTCTGTTGATTGACAGCAAGACTATCCAATCTGAGACTGTGAGGCATCGGCTGTCTCCAAGTGTTCATTATTCGAGGTGATTGCCATGCTACTTAATTGAGATGTATCTCCCAGACTTCTGCCAGACGCACATTCAGCTTGTGAGGTTTGTTCTCCTTTGTGTTGAGTTCTGTATGGTTGATCTGTTGCCTGACCTTGGACTTCATTCTGACCATCCATCTGTTTAACCCCTTCAGTTCTGATCCGTTTACCTCTCGGGATTCTGACCTAGTAATGTCTCTTCCTTCTGTTTATGACGTACCCTCCTGACTCCTTGACCATTCTGACTCACAGCTTGGCCGTGAGAGGTGAAAAATGTCACATTACATCTGGCCTATATGCAATATCAGTTGCAGGGTCAGATAAATAACTTGATGAAGACCACCCATAGCCCCCCATTGCTGACAGTGGCTGTGACGTCAGTACCCTCTGATGTACAGTTGGTCTCTCCCAAACCTGTGATATCCCTCCTTGATAAATTTTTGGGAGAGAAATACCAGTTTAGGGTATTCAGGGAGAGCTGAAGGTTATTTTTTACCCTGCGCCCCCAGTCGTTAGGGGAGGAGTTTCAGTGGGTGGGAATAATAATGTCCCTACTGCGAGGGAGTACTCAGACCTGGGCATTTTCTTTGTCCCCACAAGCCACAGAACGGTTTTCTGTTGATGCCCTTTTTGACAGTTTAGATCTGATATATGATGAACCTGACAGAATCCAGGTCGCTGAGACTAAGATCATGAACCTGGCACAGGGGGGTTGCACAGCTGAGGACTACTGTATTGAGTTCTGGCAGTGGTCCATCGAAGTTCTATGGAACGATGCTGCTCTCAGGTGCCAGTTCCAAAAAGGCCTTTCCGAAACACTCAAAGATGCTCTGGTTCTCCATGACGCCCATTGTTCTCTAATGGAGGCCATGACTCAGGTGATACGAATGGATTGCAGAATCCGTGAGAGTCGTGGTGAACAGCAGTCTGCATATTATACTTCCCCGAGCAGGTCCATTTACCTGAGGTTAGAGTTGCCAGTCTTTGTGTTGCAGAGAGAAGACAGAGACAATATCTCGGACTCTGTGTATAATGTGGTCTCTCTGGACATTTTCTTAAGAATTGCCCGACTCGTCCTCAAGCTATGAAATCACCGGGAGAAAGACTGAGTCTGGATGACGGGCGGGGAGGTCACCCAGACTCACAGGTGCCTTTTTCTTCCTCTGATAAAGTACTGATAAATACGATGATTTCCTTTGAGAACCAGGTCTAATCAACATTGGCATTCATTGACTGTGGGTCTGCTGCTAACTTTATTGATTTGGGACTGGTTCTGAAGTTAGGGATAGGGATAGTTAATTTAGAAAGACCCATTCAAGTCATCGCCCTTGACAAGGCACCGTTAGCTCACAATTTGGTCAAGACAGCAATGGAGGATTTCACGCTCCAAGTGGGAGCACTCCACTCTGAATCCATCTCCTGTTTTGGGTTGGATAATTTACCTGCTGGATTGGTACTAGGGGTTTCCATGGTTGCAGAATCACAATACTGTTATTAATTGGTGTCAGAACAAGATTGTGAAATGGAGCCCAAATTGTTACAAGAAATGTCTAAAAAAGTACAAACATGCTCTGCTAGTCTGGAGGGTTTTCTGGGGTACCTGAAGGACTTCGGAGATGTGTTTTCGGAAAAAAGTATAGAGATACTACCTCCCATCATCCCTATGATTGTGCTATTGATCTTACTCCTAGGGCCAAATTGACAAAAGCTCGCCTTTACAATTTGCGGGGCCTGAACGGACCGCCATGTAAGACTATGTTAATGAAAGTTTACGGAAAGGTCATATCTGTTTTACCTCCTCCCCTATAACTGCTGGATTTTTCTTTGTTAAAAAAAAATGGGGGTCTCCATCCTTGCCTTGATTTCCGAGAACTAAACAAGATCACGGTTAAAAATACTTATCCACTTCCACTAATCCCTGACCTATATCATCAGCTTCTTGGTACCAGGGTGTTTTCTAAACTTGATCTTAGAGGGGCTTACAATTTGATACGCATCTGGAAGGGTGATGAGTGGAAAACGGCTTTTTTGACTTCTAAGGGTCTTTTTGAAAACTTGTCATGCCTTTTGGATTAGCTAATGCACCTGCTGTGTTTCAAAATTTTACGAATTATATTTTGTCTGATTGCATTGGAAGATATCTTGTGATTTACCTCTCTGACATTCTAATTTTCTTAAGGATATCGGAAGGAGATATAAAGGGGAGACAAGGGGTGCAGAGTCTAAGTGTAGGTGTATATTCACAGCAAGAAATATATATTGTGGCACTCACCCTTTGGATGTCTTGTATGTACATTCACTTGATCCGTATGATGGATCCACTCCTTATAATATTCCGGTATGCAGCACAATTGCAGGAACTATGCCAGCCTTAATCCAAGGATTGCATGTGAATACAATGGTTAGAAAAAAAAAATTCCTTTCTTGGTGCTTCCGGAAGACAAGGATAGTTTGGAGGTTGAGATAATTTGCTCAGTACCAAATTTATTAGGTCACTTTAATAAGAACAAAATAACACGTTTCAGCCCACAACGGCCTTCATCAGGTATAGTATGTGCTTTTAAAATTTTTTTTAAAAGAAAGTTGTCTTTATAGACTGGTGACTCCTGACACATAGCAGGGGTGTGCCTGAACTGATTGGGATTAACACTCCACCCCAAGTGGGTCAGTGTAATCTCAAACCTATCCTGGTGTTTCAGAATGTTATAATGGTATATAAATATATATATATATATATATATATATATATATATATATATATATATATTTATATAAATAAATATACAAGACATATTATAAATTGTAAAGTTACACAGTGAATCCTGTAATCCTTTCCAAAAGTATTTAAAAAACAATTAAATTAATAATAATAATAATAATAATCTTTATTTATATAGCGCCAACATATTCCGCAGCGCTTTACAGTTTAACAGTTTCAAACACAACAGTCATAGCATAGGTAACAACGTTAACAATACAATAATAAAGCAAAATAAGACGACCCTGCTCGTGAGAGCTTACAATCTACAATGAGGTGGGGGAGATACAAAGTACAGGTGTGTATTTACAATGATGTATTTACAATGATGGTCCAGCCATCTTCAGGGGGTGGGGGGTGGATGGAGATAGTGAATGGGCTACATACACACAAACATAAAATGACTTATTAGGGAACGTGATAGGCCGCTCTGAACAAATGTGTTTGCGCCTAAAACTATGCAAGTTGTGGATGGTCCTAATATCTTGGGGTAGAGCATTCCAGAGGATTGGCGCAGCATGGGAGAAGTCTTGGAGTTGGGAGTGGGAGGTACGGATTAGTGCAGAGGTTAGTCGAAAGTCATTTGCAGAGCGCAGCGGTCGGCTAGGCCGATAGACAGAAATGAGGGAGGAGATGTAAGGGGGTGCCGCACTGTGGAGAGCTTTGTGGGTGAGAACAAGTGCTTTGAATTGTATCCTGTAATAAATGGGCAGCCAGTGTAATGACTGGCAAAGAGCGGATGCATCTGAGTAACGATTAGCTAGATAGACGACCCTGGCTGCTGCATTAAGGATGGACTGGAGAGGGGAAAGTCGAGTAAGGGGGAGGCCAATTAATAGAGCATTGCAGTAGACCAGGCGGGAGTGGATTAGGGCGACAGTGAGGGTTTTTGTTGTCTCCATGGTGAGAAAAGGGCGGATTCTAGAGATGTTCTTTAGGTGTAAGCGGCACGAACGGGCAAGAGATTGTATGTGGGAGGTGAAGGAGAGATCGGAGTCAAACATAACACCCAGACAGCGTGCCTGCTGCCGGGGTGTTATTATGGTGCCACCCACTTAGAGAGGGAAATGTCAGATTTAGGGAGGTTAGTAGAAGGCGGAAACAGAAGAAGTTCAGTTTTGGAGAGGTTGAGTTTCAGATAGAGAGCGGACATGATGTTGGAGACTGCAGACAGACAGTCAGTGGCGTTCTGTAGTACAGCAGGGGTAAGGTCAGGGAATGATGTGTATAGTTATGTGTCATCAGCATAAAGATGGTACTGAAAGCCAAATCTGCTGATGGTCTGTCCAATTAGGGCTGTGTAGAGGGAGAAGAGAAGGGGGCCAAGGCTGAGCCCTGAGGTACCCCAACAGTGAGAGGAAGAGGAGATGAAGTGGAGCCAGAGAACAGAACACTGAAGGAGCGGTCAGAAAGGTAGGAGGAGAACCAGGAGAGAGCAGTGTCCTTAATGCCTAGAGACTGGAGCCCAGAGAGTAGGAGAGGGTGGTCAAACGTGTCAAAAGCTGCAGAAAGGTCGAGGAGAATGAGCAGAGAGTGGTCAACGTTACATTTTGCTGTCAGAAGGTCATTGGTCACCTTGATGAGTGCAGTTTCTGTCGAATGTAGGGGGCGGAAACCGGACTGTGAAGGGTCTAGGAGGGAATGAGTGGAGAGGTAACGGGTAAGGCGGGAGTAGATCAGGCGCTCCAAGAGTTTTGAGATGAAGGGGAGATTTGAGACCGGTCTGTAGTTGTTTGTGCAGGATGGGTCGAGGGTGGGTTTTTTTAGTAATGGAGTAATGATAGAGTGTTTGAAGGAGGAGGGGAAAATGCCAGAGGAGAGGGAGAGATTAAAGATTGTAGTTAGGTGAGTTGTGACGACTGGAGAGAGAGATTGGAGGAGATGAGAGGGAATGGGGTCGGTAGTGCATGTAGTTGGACGAGAAGAAGAGAGGAGCTTGGAGACTTCTTCTGTGATGGGATCGAATGTGGAGAGTGAGCCAGGGGAGATGCAGAGAGGGATGGGAGTCATTGCACTTGGTGTCTGGGAGCGGATTTCCTGACGGATATTGTCTATTTTCTCTATAAAGTGCGAAGCCAGATCATCAGCACAAATGTCTGTGATAGGGTCTTGTGCTTTTGGAGGAGGGAGTGAAAGGTGTTAAAAAGTTTCTTGGGGTTGTTGGATAGTGAGGAGATCAGAGTGGTGTAGTAGGACTGTTTGGCGAGGTGAAGGGCAGAGTTATAGGTCCTTAACATAAATTTGAAGTGTATGAAGTCTTCTGATGTGCGTGTTTTCCTCCATTAGCGATCAGCACTCCTAGAGCATCGCTGGAGGAATTGGGTTTGCGATGTGAGCCAGGGCTGTTTCACTCTGTATTTGGAGGTTCTGCTATACAGGCGTTATATAGATGACCTTATCATGTTTTGGAAGGGCACTGAAAAATTAGCAATCTCACTTGTAGAATAACTCAACAAGAATAATTGGGGCATTTCCTTCACATACAATATAAATAAAGAGAAAATCCATTATTTGGATCTAGAATTCAGTCATTCAGGCAAACAAATTTTAACAAAAACCCACTTTAAAAATACAGATTCTAATGGTTTTTTGGATTTTCGGAGCGCACACTATTCCAAATGGAAAAAGAATATACCATTTAGTCAATATCGGCGCATCAGCAAAAATAATACGGTAGACACAGACTATGTAGAAAAATCCAAAATTTTGACAAAAAAGTTCTTGGATAAAAAATACCCGAAAAAACTCATAGCAGAAGCTTATGAAACAAACTTGAAAAAACTCAAAATGAGTGTCTGTACAAGAAACTCATAAACAATAAACAACCTTCTAATTCAAACATTGAACAAACGAAGACGTGCAAAAACAAAAATGAAAATACTATAGAAAAAAATACTAGATGGGAATATAATTTCATCACTACTTTCAATCAGGGAAGCGTGCAAGTAAGACAGATTATAAATAAGTATTGGTACATCCTAAGAAAGGATTCTTTTTTAAAACAATGGTTACCTAAGTATCCTGGTATCACATTTCGGAGGGGAGTTACAATTAAAAACATCATTGCTCCTAGTAATTTGGAGAATCCCCTTTCCTCTTTAAATACTAAAGAGACTCCTATACAACATCCTTTTGGAGTTTTCCAATGTGGATCTAAAAAGTGTCACTGTTGCAATATCATCAGCCATAAACAAAACTGTATTATATCAAGCAGTACAGGAGAAACCATAAATATAAATCAACACCTCACTTGTGATAGTGACTATGTTATTTATGTGATCACTTGTGCTTGTGGCCTTCAATATGTGGGTCGCACCACACAGACAGTGCGATTGCGTATGAATGGCCACAGGCACAACACCAAAAAAGGTTTTTTAAAACATAGCCTGTCCAGACACCTTCTGGTCAAACATCACAAAAAATTTGACATAAAGGTAACCCCTGTGGAGCAAATTCCACAGAATGACATCAACAGAATCCAGAAATTAAATAGAAAGGAGTCCTACTGGATTTTCCGATTGAAAACCTTATATCCCGGTGGCCTCAATGAAACAGTGGAAAATGTATAGAGATTCACAATGGAGAGGGGAGAGAGGAGGGAGAGGGAGAAGAGGTAAATGAAAGATGAAGAGGAAAAGGGAGAGAAGAGGAGAGGAAAAAAATGTGTTTTTTTATAAACATTTGTGGAAAGGATTACAGGATCCACTGTGTAACTTGGCAGTTTTATAATATGTTTTGCATATTCATTCATTTATTTTATTTTTCTTTTTCTTTTTTTATTCATTTTTTAAATTTTTTTCTCCTTTTCCGAATTTTTAAATTTTAAATTTTGCCAAGACGATATGTAATTTAATTGTTTTTTAAATACTTTTGGAAAGGATTACAGGATTCACTGTGTAACTTTACAATTTATAATACGTCTTGTATATATATATATATATATATATATATATATATATATATATATATATATATATAAAATTGATTGTCTAAGGGGTACTTCCGTCTTTCTGTCGGCAACTTCCGTCATGGAAATCCCGCGTCGCTGATTGGTCTCGCCAGCTGCCTGTCATGTCTGCCGCGACCAATCAGCGACGGGCACAGTCCGATTAGTCCCTCCCTACTCCCCTGCAGTCAGTGCCCGCTCCATACTCCCCTCCAGTCACCGCTCACATAGGGTTAATGCCAGCGGTAACGGACTGTGTTATGCCGCGGGTAACGCACTCCGTTACCGCTGCTATTAACCCTGTGTGTCCCCAGCTTTTTACTATTGATGCTGCCTATGCAGCATCAATAGTAAAAAGATCTAATGATAAAAATAATAAAAAAACTAAAAACCTGCTATTCTCAACTTTCGTCGTACGACGATGCGCTCGCGAGACCGCTAAGTCATCTGGGTAATTTCACAATGCATCCTGGGAACGGAAGATGGCGGCAGCCGCACGTGCATCGCCAGAGCTTCGCTGGATCCCGGCGGGTGAGTATATAGCTATTTTTTATTTTAATTACTTTTTTAACAGGAGTATGGTGCCCACACTGCTAAATACTACGTGGGCTGTGTTATATACTGCGTGGGCTGTGCGGTATACTGCGTGGCCTGTGTTATATACTACGTCGCCTGTGTGCCTGTGTTATATACTGCGTGGCTGCTATATACTACATGGGCAGTGTTATATACTGCGTGGGCTGTGTGATATACTGCGTGGGCTGTGCTATATACTACATGCCCTGTGTTATATACTGCGTGGCCTGTGTTATATACTACGTCGCCTGTGTTATATACTGCGTGGCTGCTATATACTGCGTGGGCTGTGTTATATACTGTTTGGGCTGTGTTATATACTGCGTGGCCACTGTTATATACTGCATGGCCTGTATTAACGCATCAGCTATTCTACAATTTGTATGTATGTATATAGCAGCCACATAGTATATAGCACAGGCCACGTAGTATTTGTCTGCTATATACTACATGGCTCCTATATACTATGTGGCCCTGCTATATACTATGTGGCTGCTATATACATACATACATACATACATATTCTAGAATACCCGATGCATTAGAATCGGGCCACCATCTAGTATATATATATATATTTTTTTTTTATATACCATTATAACATTCTGATACACCAGGATTGGTTTAAGATCACACTGACCCACTTGGGGTGGAGTGTTAATCCCAATCAATTCAGGCACACCTCTGCTATGTGTCAGGAGTCACCAGTCTATAAAGACAACTTTCTTTTAAAACATTTTTAAAAGCACATACT
Source organism: Ranitomeya variabilis (assembly GCF_051348905.1). Classification (NCBI taxonomy): domain Eukaryota; kingdom Metazoa; phylum Chordata; class Amphibia; order Anura; family Dendrobatidae; genus Ranitomeya; species Ranitomeya variabilis. The sequence goes on along the minus strand of NC_135232.1, from coordinate 164,309,462 downwards.
ATACCTGATGAAGGCCGTTGTGGGCTGAAATGTGTTGTTTTGTTCTTATTAAAGTGTCCTAATAAATTTGGTACTGAGCAAATTATCTCAACCTCCAAACTATCCTTGTCTTCCGGAAGCGCCAAGAAAGGAATTTTTTTTTTTCTAACCATTCTAATTTTCTTGCCAGACTTGGACACTCACCAGGAACATGTACGTGTTGTGTTACAGAGATTGAGGGAGGACTCTCTGTTTGCTAAATTAGAGAAATGTATTCTTTCTGTTCATGAAATCTCTTTCTTGGGGTTTATCTTGTCAGCAGAAGGATTTAAGCTGGACACCGGGAAGGTGCAGGCCATAATTGATTGGGTTCAACCTCATGATCTTAAGGCTTTGCAGCACTTTCTGGGATTCGCCAACTATTATAAAAAATGTATCAAGGGGTTTTCACAGATTGCTAAACCACTTACTGACCTTACTCGTAAGGTTTCGTCGCTGGGTGCTATCAGGGATTTCGAAAGATTAAAAGAGTGTTTTATACCTGCACCCATTCTGATCCAACCTGATCTCCAAGAATCGTTCATTGTCGAGGTGGATGCTTCGGAGATCAAGGTGGGGGGAGTCTTATCGCAAGGGCCCAAAACTCTGACTAACCTGCGTCCATGTGTTTTTTTTCTAAAACATTTTCCCCAGCAGAGAGAAATTATGATGTTGGAAATCAGGAGTTACTTGCTGTCATATTAGCCTTTGAGGAATTGAGGCATTTTTTGGAGGAGGCGGCTCATCCAGTTACAGTAATCTCTGATCACAAGAATTTAGCTTATATTGAATCGGCTAAAAGGTTAACTCCTTGACAGGCCAGACGGTCCTTGTTTTTCTCTCGGTTTCACTTTTCTATTACACTCAGGCAAGGGTCTAAGTATGTGAAAGCTGATGCATTATCTTGTAGTCTAGATTCCATTTCGCCTCCATAAACGCCACCCTCCATCATTCCTCAGGGTATTGTGGTTTCTATGGTAACCTCGGAACCTGTAGAATGTAAGCCCGCAAGGGCAGGGTCCTCTTCCCTCTGTACCAGTCTGTCATTGTTAGTTTTGTTTACTGTAAGTGATATTTGTATTTTGATGTAACCCCTTCTCATGTACAGCACCATGGAATTAATGGTGCTATATAAATAAATAATAATAATAATAATAATAATAATTGGAAGAGAAGATTCATAAAGTCCAGTCGTTGGCTCCTTCCGCCATCCCAGGGTCTAAATTATTTGTGCCTCTGTAACTAAGATTGCGGGTGTTACAGGAATTTCATGATTCCATTTTAAGTAACCATTCTGGGGTTACAGCTACACTGAAAGCCGTTGTTAGACTTTTTTGGTGGCTGTCCATGCATAATGATATTAAAGATTTTAAAGTGCCAAAGTCAGTCATAGCCGGCCGGCTGGAGAATTGGCTCCATTGCCTATTCCAGAAAGACCATGGACTCATTTGTCCATGGATTTCATTACGGATTCGCCTCTGTCTGATGGGAAAACTGCTATCTAGTTGATCGATTCAGCAAACAAGCTAATTTTGTTCCTTTTTCAGGATTACCTAATGCAGAGACACTCTCCAGGTTGTTTATTTCTCATATTGTAAAGTTACATGGGATCCCTCTGAACATTGTGTCTGATAGGGGAGTACATTTTGTCTCTAAATTTTGGAGAGCTTTTTGCAGTAAACTAGTGATGGACTTGTAATTTTCATCTGCTTATTACCCTGAAACTAATTGTCAGACTGAGAGGACAAATCAATCTTTGGAACAATTTTTAAGGTGCTTTCTGGCAATGTGACAGTATGACTGGTCTTTGTTTATACCTCTCGCTGAGTTTGCTTTTAACAGTTGTATAAGTCAATCTACTGTAACCTCACCGTTCTTCTGTAATAATGGCTTTCATCCCCATTTTGGTGAATTTTCTATGATTAGTTCTGAATGTCCTGGGGTGGAGGTCGTCGTGCAGAGACTTGGGGATGTCTGGAGGGAGGTTCAAAAGAATACTGGGACTTCCCAGATTTGCCTAAAATGAAAGGCCGATAGAAGACTTTCGGTGGTTTCTGTTTTTAAGATTGGATATAAAGTTTGGTTGTCTTCTAGGAACAATAAACTTAAAGTGCCATCAGCAAAGTTGGGTCCAAAGTTTATTGGTCCATATGAGATCCTGTAGGTGGTCAATCCTGTGGCATTTAAATTAAAGCTTCCTCCATCCCTTCGCATCCCTAAGGTATTCCATAAATCCCTATTAAAAGAGTCTATCCCTACTGCATTGTCTCCCTCATCCCGCCTCCTCCACTTTCAGTAGACAGTGGCCTGGAGTATGAGGTTCAGAGAGTTGTGGATTCTCGGAGGGTCTGTAATTCCCTCCAGTGCCTCATCCACTGGAGGGGATACGGACCAGAGGAGAGATCCTGGGTCCATTCTTGAGATGTGAAGGCTAATCAGTTAGCCAGGCCTTTCATCTAATATTTCCTGGGAAACCTGGGGGCCCGGTGGCCCCCCTAGAAGAGGGGGAACTGTCATGGTTCTACCCCTCAGTGTGTTACTGGGATGCAGTTACTGACAGCTCAGCAGTCCAATCTGGTATAGGGATGTGCTGAAGCTGTCAGTACTTTGATTGACAGCTTGGCCATCCAATCTGGTACATGGGTGTGCTGAGCTGTCAGTGTGTTGATTGACAGCTCGACTATCCAATCTGAGACTGTGAGGCGTCGACTGTCTCCAAGTGTTCATTATTCAAGGTGATTGCCATGCTATTTAACTGAGTTGTGTCTCCTAGACCTCTGCAAGACGTACATTCAGCTTGTGAGGTTTGTTCTCTGTGCCTTGAGTTCTGGTGTACAGTAGGTCTCTACCGAACCTGTGATATCCCTCCTTGATAAATTTTCGGGAGAGAAAGAACAGTTTAGCGTATTCAGGGAGAGCTGTAGGTTATTTTTTACCATGTGTCCCCGGTCTTCACAGCTTCACTGTAATCATACTGACCCATAAAACAAATCCGTATTATCACCAATAGCACACAGTAAATGGTGTGAATAAGAAAATGAGCCCTGGTTATTGCTGCAGGAGGTTGTATGATCACCTTTGTGTATTGGTACAACCATTTGCAGCAACTATTTGGAAAATAAGATGCATGTGCAGCGCCCCAGAGTCCTGGTCGTTGCAGTACTGTTGCTCCGCCACTAAGGGGAGTGATGGTATGTCTGATTGCACTAAAGGAGTTCACCTGACCAGGTATCGCAGACACACTCTACACCTCACACTCCGGCCACCAGGGGGGGGGGGTTCTATCTATTAGACCACTCCTCACACTTGGGTAAAACTGGGGGTTGGACAGGAAGGCGGGAAGAGAGGAGCTGGGAAGAGCTCGAGAGAGGACCTGTCAGAGGTGGGATCCTGGCAGAGCCCTTGTGAACAGGAAAGAATGTTACGGGACCGCGCCTGCACTTTATCGCGGCGGTACCCCAAGAAAGGACAAGAAGCGAGGTTTATTGTGAAGGAGTGAGAAACGGGAATACAGTAAAGAGGTGATAGGACCAGAAGGAGTCGTGCTGTAAGATCGAGGCAACATCCTTCGGAGGCGCAAAGTCGGTGGCCGGAACGCCGAGAAAGTAAGAGACACTAAGCATTACTTCAAACCACGGCAGGACAGCCAATTATAGGTTGGCTGTCTCACTTAAACACCTAAGCAGACAACGGAGGCAGCTGTGGGAGAGGGGCGACTCTAGGGTCCCGGAAGAACTCCAGGCCTACCCCGTCATACGGGTGCGTCCTAACCATATCATCTGGGGGACAGAGAGAACGAACATCAGAGACAGACACAACAGTTGTGAGGACTATCCCGGGGTGCTCAGCAGGGAAGGACTACAACACACAGGCGCTAGAAGGTAGACACTGATTCCCACCTGTTAAGGGAACTCCGGATGTGCCTTTGGACTGGCCGGTCTCAGACAGCCCTGTTAACAGTGCTCTGGATTGAGTATCTCGAAACCTTCAGTAAAAAGGTAAAGAGACTGCAACCCTGTGTCCTCGTTATTCATCGCACCCTGCACCACACATTAACACTCTCATCTTTTACTGGACGCCCCTTAGCAGGGTCACGGACCGGGTCTAGCCACCGTGACAATCCCAGAACCGAGACAGAGAGGCCCGGTACCGGGTACCCCTCAGCCCTGCGACAGTGGGGGCGCTCTAACTTGGCATCACGAACAGGATCTACTTAAGCCTGAAGAATCAGGTCATGTGTGCCTTGGAACTGTGATTTATTGTGCTTGGACTGTGACTTATTGCAAAAACTGTGCATTGCAATTGCTGCCAAGAGTTCCCGCCACAACTCGCCATCGCCGCGCACGGAGGGAGGAGCCTTAGCTTCGTGGGCGGAACCGGTCAAAAGGAGCGCGGAACGAGAAAGAGCGGTAAAGTGCCAACCCCGGAAGAGGAACCCCGACCTCCAGCAGGTTAGTAGGAGGAAGGGACGGCCATGTCTGAGTCAGGAGGAGCGGAGGCAGCGGTCGCAGCCGTGGACACAGAGGCAGCTCCGGTCCCCGCAGCGGACGTAGCCGCGGCCCTAATACCACCACCGGTTGCCGCAGGGCCCGCTGCCCCCATCAGCCACTCGGAGACTGCCGCCACCACAACGGCCATAATGCCCTTCTCTATGCCGTACCTGCCCGGAGCGGCCTGGCTCCCGCGATACTCCGGGGAGTCGCATACATTAACCGACTTTAAAGAAGGGATCTGCAGCCTGCTCGAGTTCTACCCCTTGACAGAGCCTCAGAAGGTTCATATAATAACAAACCAACTCTTTGGGGCGGCTTTGAGAGAAGTGAAGTCCTGGCCCACCACGGATAAGGGAACTGCACAGCAGGTTTTTGCAAAGCTTAAAGCCACCTTCGATACCCGTACTGCCACAGAAATTAAATTGACTTTCTATGGATGCAAACAGAGACCGCAGGATAGATTACGGGACTATGCCCTTAATCTCCAGGAGGCGCTGCGGGCCATTAAGCAGAGTGACCCCGGCAGCATGCAAGATGAGGATAAACTCCTGAAAGAGCGGATCATTGAGGGGCTCCTGTGCAGTCACCAAAGGGGCCAATTGCACTTCCTGGCCATGCAAAATCCAGACCTGACTTTTGCGCAATTCAAGGATAAAGCCATCCAGGCGCTGCAGGAGCGACAGTCCAGCCGTGCGGTACCCCCTAGGCGTCAAGCCCTCACGTACCACCAGGAGGTGGCGCCAGATGCCCCAGTCGCCGCCGAGGCCGATGCCCAGAGCTTAGAGGATGACTCCCCCGCAGTACTCCGCCTCCAGATGCAGGAGCTGACCAAGTGCGTTGCTGCCCTAGCCCAGACTGTGCAGTCCCTACAGGAGGCCCCCAAGGAGAAGATCCAGCTGGCCTCCAGACCAGAGGATGTCCCCTGGATGCGACAGAGGAGGACTCCGCCGACCAGAGGCCGGGACGACGATCGCTTCCATCGGGACGGACGGCCTATCTGCCGCCGCTGTCACCAGGTGGGCCACCTTGCAAGGTACTGTCCTTTAAATGAGCAGCCCCTGGGGCAAAGGGCCAACCCCCAGGAGTAGGATGATCAGGCCCGCAGCATTGGAGAGCCAAATACGTTGGAGGGCGACCAGTTCTTCCTGTTGTGATCGACGGTATCCCCATGAACGCTCTGCTGGACACCGGTTCTCAGGTGACGACTATGCCTTACATGCTTTATAAATGGTATTGGGAGGACACCGATATTACTCGTGGCCCCGATGATGATTTCACCATAATAGCCAGTAATGGTCAGCCATTGCCACAAGTGGGGTATAAAGAGGTCACCATCAAAGTGGGGCGGGTGGAATTGAAGGCCCAAGGGATTGTAATTGTTGATATTGACCGCCGTGAATGTAATCCCATGATGACTATTGATACCAATGTTATAGAAAATTGTCTTGCAGAAGTTATCTTCTTGTTACAACAGGTAGCAGAAACTGCTGGCTACAGTGAACAACGCGCCCTGCAAAAAGAAATCAGAGCTCTGATGCAGAGACAGCAGGTAGAGCTGACTGGTGGTGAAATTGGTCGTGTCACTGTGAGTGATTCAAACCCTATCGCGATACCCCCCAGGAGTGAGATGTTAATATGGTGTCGGGCAGCCATAGGCCTCAGGGGTAAGGACTACCAGGCCCTGGTAGAACCCGTATATTCAGACAATAGGCCTACTCTCCTAACAGCCAGGGGGGAGGTCGACGTCCGCCAGGGTAGGGTGCCCGTACGTGTCCTTAATTGTGGGGAGGAAGAGGTCCATCTCACCAAGTATGCCATGCTCACCAAACTGTTCGCTGTCAATAATAGTGTGATACAGACACCTGGACCCTTGGTCCCGTCTAACCTGGCGGAGGACAACGGTTCTGCAGGGCACTCGAATGATTGGTGTCGGGAATTGCATGTGGGCACTGACTCTACCCCATCCCACCAGAAACAGGGGGCCTACAGGGTGGTTCACGAGTACAAGCGGGTATTTAGCAAACACCCCTTAGATTTTGGACAGGTGAAAGGGATCCAACATCATATCCCCACAGGAGATCATCGGCCCATAAAAGAGAGATACCGCCCTGTACCCCCAGCTCATTACCAGTGTGCCAAGGACATGTTGCGAGAAATGAAGGAGGCTGGGGTGGTGAGAGACAGTTGTAGCCCCTGGGCAGCTCCATTAGTCCTTGTTAAAAAGAAAGATGGCACAATGAAGATGTGCGTTGATTACAGGCAGTTGAATCGCAATACACATAAGGATGCATACCCACTGCCAAGGATAGAGGAGTCTCTGGCTGCCTTAAAATCTGCTAACTACTTCTCTACCTTAGATCTCACCAGTGGGTACTGGCAGGTTCCCGTGGCGGAGGCGGACAAAGAGAAGACGGCCTTCACGACACCGATGGGTCTCTGCAAATTCAACTACATGCCCTTCGGATTGTGCAATGCCCCGGGGACGTTCCAGAGGATGATGGAGTGCTGTCTAGGGCACAAGAACTTTGAAACCGTACTGCTGTATCTGGATGATGTCATTGTCTTCTCTAAGACCTACGAAGACCATCTGAAGCACCTGGCTGAGGTGTTTGAAGCCCTGTCCAACTTTGGCTTAAAGGTGAAACCGTCCAAATGCCATCTGCTGAAACCCAAAGTGCAGTACCTGGGCCATGTGGTGAGTGCTGAAGGAGTGGCCCCAGACCCCGACAAGGTTACGGTGATCCAGGACTGGCTGAAGCCCAGCAACCTCCACGAAGTCCGGCAGTTCCTCGGGCTGGTAGGCTATTACCGGAGGTTCATTAAGGACTTCACCAAGAAGGCCGCGCCATTGCAAGACCTGTTGGTGGGCCAATCAAAGAAGACCAAGGGGAGGAACACCCCATTTGATTGGAACGAGGGGCTGGAAGGATCCTTCACTTGCTTGAAGTCGGCACTGACGGGAGAAGAGGTACTGGCCTACCCTGAATATGACCAACCGTTTGTGCTGTACACGGATGCCAGCAATGTAAGATTGGGGGCCGTGCTGTCCCAGGTCCAGAAAGGCAGGGAGAGGGTAATCGCTTATGCCAGCAGGAAGCTTTGTCCCACGGAAAGGAACCCTGACAACTACAGTTCCTTTAAGCTGGAATTCCTTGCCATCGTCTGGGCAGTGACAGAGAGGTTCAAACACTACCTGGCCTCGGCGAAATTCACCATCTTCATGGATAACAATCCGCTGACGCACTTGGATACAGCCAAACTCGGGGCCTTGGAACAGCGGTGGATGGCCCGGCTGTCCAACTACGACTTCACCATCAAGTACCGGGCAGGACGCAAGAATGCGAATGCCGATGCCTTGTCCCGGATGCCCAAACTGCCAGAAACGGGGGAGGACCCGGAGGCACTTGAAGAGGTAGAGCTGCCCGCATTCCATCGCCCCAAAGCCACTCAGTACTCCCATCATGTGAAGAACAGGCACAAGAACCAACAGGATGCCACGCTGAATCCCCTGCCCCATCACGGATGGGCGGAGACCCAGGATGGTGACCCCGCGGTCCGTCGGGTGAAAGAGCTCTTGACGCAGGCAGGGTTGCATCCCGGCCCGGATGATCCACAGGAGACACAACAGCTGTGGAAGTGGAGAAGCAAACTGTTTATTCACGATGGTAAGCTGTGCCGGAGGAGCATCGACCCACGTACTCATGAATTGGTATGGCAGATAGTGGTGCCAAGGCGAGATGCGCCCATGGTTCTGGGAGCCTACCATGATGGAGCCGGACACTTCGGATGGAGCAAGCTGTAGAGGCTACTCCGAGGGAGGTTCTATTGGATTGGCATGAAGAGAGCCATTGAGAAGTGGTGTCGGGAGTGCGGTCCATGTAGCCTACGCAGGAAGGACCGTGACAGCCAACGGGCTCCCCTGCAGCCCATCATCACCAAATGGCCGCTCGAACTGGTTGCGCTGGATCATGTGAAGCTGACACCTAGCCGGTCAGGCTATATCTACGCTCTTACCATCGTAGATCACTACTCCAGATTTTTGGTGGTTGTACCTGTCAAGGATCTAATGGCCAGGACGGCCGCCAAGACCTTCCAGCAGTACTTTTGTAGGCCCCATGGGTACCCGGAGAAGGTACTGACCGATCAGGGACCAGCATTCGAAGCAGAGGTGTTCCAGGAGTTCTGCAACCTGTACGGGTGTAAGAAGATCAGAACCACACCGTACCATCCCCAAACCAACGGGAAGTGTGAAAAGATGAAACAAGTGGTGATCGACTTACTGAGGACCTTGCCCGTAGAGGAACGGAACCTGTGGCCAACAAAGTTGCCTGACTTGGTGGACATATACAATCACATCCCAGTGAATTCCATCAACTGCACTCCAGCGTAACTGATGCGAGGAAGTTCTAGCAAGTTACCCGTTGATCTGAACATGGGGGTCCTAATCCCTGAGGATACCTCGCCGGATGCAGATTGGGATGCAGAAAGGCAGCGAAGGTACCGCAAAGTACAGGAATGCGTGGAAAGAAGTCTCGCCCAGGCCAGACAGAAACAAGAAAGAGATTACAACCAGCACGCCCCTGCGATTCCCTTGTCACCTGGTGAGCAAGTACTCAAATGAAAGAGGAGGCTACACAAACTCGACGACCAATGGGAAGCGGAACCGTATACCATCCTGCCATCCGATTTCGATAACACGAAGGTCTGTCTCATCAGCAAAGATGGAGGGGAAACCTCAATGGCAATATCCAGAGACCACCTTAAAGTATGCCCTGATAAGTTGAGAGAGAGGGAAACAGATCCAGGAACCTCCCCACCTGTAGAAGAGAAGATGATACACACTGTTCTTGGCGATTTTCCCCAGTCCTGGACTCAGATAAATCAGGCCATCGTGGTACCTGTCCTAACGTTCCGTCAACCGAACCCACCAGAACTAACGGTGGTACCAGATCATCCAGGCCCACAATCTCAGCAGATCCCGCCTGAAGATGCCATGCCAACCGTTGAACCGGCAAGTCCTCCCTCTGCTATCAGCGAATCTGCCGTACCCACTGTTGGCAGCAGCAGCCCTGAGAACTCCAGCCTGCCAGTGCTACCCAGACTCACTAGAAGCGTAGCTAGAAGACAGTGCACTACACCAGTGGTAGCAAGCATAGCGGGCCCCGTTAGGCCAATAGCAACCCCTGCGCTGCGAAGGTCTACGCGTAGCACCAAGAATCAAACTCCCCTTCGCTACAAAACTTGGAGGTATTAATGAGGGCTGCTATTTAGTTGAAAATGTTTGTGTGCATATCTTGTTACAGGTTTAAAAAATGGACAACGGAGTAATGGACAGTGAATTGCTCCAAAAACTTCCAAAAGGGGACCCCTTTGTTTACCCGGGGTCCCCGCTGTTTCAACCACTGGACTGGGAGTCATAAACTGTGCATGACCCAAATGTTGCGTAACGTTCAAGTGTCCTCACCTCCCGTAAAGGGAAGCACTGTTATGTAGTTACTGGTTCCTATCATTTACTTGTTTATAGTGTTTCAAAGTTTTGTGTGTTTCCTACTAACATGTAATGTTGTTTTTTTTTTCCCAGTCCGGGAGTACTGGATTTAACCGGGGGGGAGTGCAGCGCCCCAGAGTCCTGGTCGTTGCAGTACTGTTGCTCCGCCACTAAGGGGAGTGATGGTATGTCTGATTGCACTAAAGGAGTTCACCTGACCAGGTATCGCAGACACACTCTACACCTCACACTCCGGCCACCAGGGGGGGTGGTTCTATCTATTAGACCACTCCTCACACTTGGGTAAAACTGGGGGTTGGACAGGAAGGCGGGAAGAGAGGAGCTGGGAAGAGCTCGAGAGAGGACCTGTCAGAGGTGGGATCCTGGCAGAGCCCTAGTGAACAGGAAAGAACGTTACGGGACCGCGCCTGCACTTTATCGCGGCGGTACCCCAAGAAAGGACAAGAAGCGAGGTTTATTGTGAAGGAGTGAGAAACGGGAATACAGCAAAGAGGTGATAGGACCAGAAGGAGTCGTGCTGTAAGATCGAGGCAACATCCTTCGGAGGCGCAAAGTCGGTGGCTGGAACGCCGAGAAAGTAAGAGACTCTAAGCATTACTTCAAACCACGGCAGGACAGCCAATTATAGGTTGGCTGTCTCACTTAAACACCTAAGCAGACAACGGAGGCAGCTGTGAGAGAGGGGCGACTCTAGGGTCCCGGAAGAACTCCAGGCCTACCCCGTCATACGGGTGCGTCCTAATCATATCATCTGGGGGACGGAGAGAACGAACATCAGAGACAGACACAACAGTTGTGAGGACTATCCCGGGGTGCTCAGCAGGGAAGGACTACAACACACAGGCGCTAGAAGGTAGACACTGATTCCCACCTGTTAAGGGAACTCCGGATGTGCCTTTGGACTGGCCGGTCTCAGCCAGCCCTGTTAACAGTGCTCTGGATTGAGTATCTCGAAACCTTCAGTAAAGAGGTAAAGAGACTGCAACCCTGTGTCCTCGTTATTCATCGCACCCTGCACCACACATTAACACTCTCAACTTTTACTGGACGCCCCTTAGCAGGGTCACGGACCGGGTCTAGCCACCGTGACAATCCCAGAACCGAGACAGAGAGGCCCGGTACCGGGTACCCCTCAGCCCTGCGACAGTGGGGGCGCTCCACATGGTACTTCAGGTGTTTTTTCATAGCATGGGGTGTACATGACATTTCGATTGCACATTTCTTAAGGCTTTCCTGAGCCCACTCTATACACTGGCATCCGACATATGAAATGTACATAACATATTGGGAAGGGGTTAAACGTTAAAGAAAAGTATTTATTTATTCAGGACTTGAGGATTTTGCTGCAGATCAGTTGGAAATAATCTGTAAGATTTTGACCCCGCCACTGAACTCAATGTGGAAACTCTGCAAAAAAATCTAGCACCCTTCTGCAACATAAATTAACATGTCCCAAATTTATAAATCTTTACTACAGGTCAATTTATGTGAAGACATTTTTCAAACAAATCTCATCCATTATGCTACCACTGTACTTTCCACCCCATATCTGCACCGAAAATACTAACAATCCTTTATAAAAGGTTATCTAATTTAGCGTATAGTAACCTTATTTAATTTTTACAAAATTCTCATAGAGATATGAAGACAACTTTTGCAAAGGATTTAAAAGTACACGACTCACAAAAAGTTAGGGATATTTGGCTTTCGGATGAAATATATGGAAAACATAAAAAGTTCATGTTACAGTGACATTTTATCATGAAAGTAGGGCATTTAAGTAGAAGCATGCAGTGGAGCTTTCCTCATCTCAAACAATTTATTCAAACAAAATCCAACACCAGCGGTGGGTTTACCCGCCAATATAAATGTCAGTGTCTCAATAACTTGTCATGTGGCCTCGAGCATCAGTTATTGCTTGACAACGACGTCTCATGCTGTTCACAAGTCGAGTAATTGTCTGCTTAGGCATGGCATCCCACTCTTCTTGAAGGACAGTGTCACGCTCGTGGCGAGAGGACACCCAGAGTGTGTCACAACATGAGGTGAACACCAGGGAAGATGTACAAGGAAGGCCCTGGCAATAGAGAGAAGAGAGAGGAGTCACCTCCTAGCATAAACCTGAGTCAGATCCTTGTACTCCTTATTATCCTTAGATGGGTCCCCCCATGCATGATCACGTGCCTAAGCCCTGTCTAGTGCGTAGGCCTGTGAGACACAAGTCCCACTACTAAAATAAGACAACACAAGGAAGGTAAGAAAAACAGGTGGGAAAAGATGCAAAAAATAACACTCCTCAGTTTCTCCAAATGGAAACTCGACTGCTGCAACAGAATGAACACCACAGCTTATCGAGAGACAGGCTCCTTCAAAGTGTTCACTATAGAAGAAGTATAACCGGCAAGGACTGAAGCTAGCAGTGGGCTTACATAGTGGAAGGGAGTGGTCACAAGGCGCTACAGCTGAGCACTCAAGCTACAAGTTCACAGCCAGAAGGAAAAATGTCCTTAACCCTTTCAGCACTGAATGAAACTAAATTCACTCCAATTCAAGGTAATAGACGGACACTAAAGAGGACGTGAGATCAATTAAACGTTGTGACCTTTTAATCCAAAATCTTCCAGCGGTCACATCAGGACATGATATATTTGTGACGGGCAGCCCTCAGGTCATTGAGGTTCTGGGGAACATAGTTACGAGCCTCAACATGGCGACACAGCTGATCCCATAGGTTTTCTATGGGAGGTAGGTCTGGACAAAGTGCAGGCCATTCGATTTGTAATACCCCAGTCTCCAGTAGCCGTTCCCTAAGGATGCGACCTTGATGAGCTGGAGCACTGTTGCCCATGAAGATGAAATTAGGCCTGTGTTGTTCATGCAGAGGCATAATGACTGGATTAATTATGTTATTTAAGTAGTAGGGGCTTGTCGCAAAGAGTAGGGCAGTTCTGTATTGGTTAGACACACGTGCCGACACTGTAACACCATCACCAAAGGCTCCTCTGGTGACAGCAATAGCTGTTGCATAGCGCTTTCCCTGACATCTCCAACATCGTTGGCAGCCATCATTTCTGCTCAGCGTGAATCGACTAATCAGTGAATAGCACTGAGGTCTACTGGTCTCTCGTTCAGGTAAGATGCTTACTGGCCCATGCAAAACGATGAAACCTTTGCCTGGTGGTGTGATCAGGTACCCTTGCACGTCATCAGACCACAGACCATGCTGATGTTAACGGTTTTGAAATGTGCCTGGAGTTGTGTGGCATTCATAATCCGGTTCCAAAAGGCATTGTTCACAATGAAGCAGTCATTCATGTGGGATGCGTCCACATGACGTCCACTTCTCTGCCTTTTTGTGATTTTTCCAGTCTCTCTCTATATCTATGTTCCAACCTGCTGATGACAGTCTGGGACACTCTAAGCTAAGTGGCCAATTCTGTCTGAAAACATCTTGCTTAAAGCCTTGCAATGGCAAGGTACTGTTGAATAATTGCTAGGCGTCATCTTGTTCACATGATGTCAAAATGTGAACAGCATGATGAGGCGATTCATGGGTGATTCATGAACCAAACACCTGTTGTGAACTTTGCCATTAAGCTCCATGTTAGAGAACAGCAAGTTGTGCAAAAACTACTGAAACATTGAACAGTTGGACATGTGTATTCAAAAGTTTAAAGACGTTTATATTGAGTTCACCTGAAAAGGTTAGAGTGCATTTTAGGCTTTCACCCAAAAGCCAAATATCACTAACTTTTTGTGAGTAGTGTATATTCTCCAAGAGAGACCTGGTATCATTTTGTATTGCATAAAAAGCAAGAATGGGTCTGCAAAATAGTAAAATAACACTGTTCTAACCTAAAAAATCATGTGGGACTAGGATACACGACAAACGAGATCATTGTTGCTTTGTGTTATACATTGAAACATATGTTAAATTATTCATGTATAAGAGCTCAAAGGAGCTCGGGAAAAAATAATTTGTTAATGTGTCCTTTCAAATAAATGAATATGTAGAATGAATGAGCACATTACTAGAGATGAGTGAACTTATTCTGAAAACGTTCACCAATCTCAAATTCGGCCCGAACGTTGCATATTCGGATTTGTGTTCCGATTCCCAACCTTTTTTCCTAAAAATCGGCAAAAGTTGGCCAAAGCTCGGTAAATGACCGAGTTCACTGATGGCTTTTTTCAGACGTCAGTGTTCCCAGTAGCAGAACGAGCTGCAAAATGTTCCTCACATGTGGACACTGATAACACATGGATGACATTCCTGTGTCATCAGTGTCATACGTACTGGTGCCTGAGAATCAGTGGTACTGTTCGCACTGTTCCCTGGCATCGGGAGCTGAAGTGGAGACAGCTCACAACACTGTGCCCTGCTCACGCTGCGATCAGCGCTAGCAGGGGACAATGTTGAGAGTTGTATTCAACTGTTAACAGCGAGATGGGAGTATTCATCAGCCACCACCTGCGTTATAAATAAAAAATGTAATTAAAAAAATGATGTGGGGTTCCATTTTTGATAACCAGCGAGGCAAAACTGACAGCTGTGGGCTGCAACCCTCAACTGTCAGCTTCAGCAAGGCTGGTTATCAAGAATAGAGGGGTCCCCACATCATAGTTTTTATTATTTAAATAAATAATTAAAAAATGTATTGTAGTTCCCCCCATTTTTGAAAACCAGCCAAGCTAAAGCAGACAGCTGGGGTGGTATTTTTAGGATGGTAAGAGGCCATGGATATTGCCCTCCCCAGCCTAAAAATAGCAGCTTGCAGCCAACTTTAGAAAAGGCACATCTATTAGATGTATTGTCCTGCTCTTTCCACTTGGCGGTGGCAAGTGGGGTTCATATTTGTGGGGTTGATGTCACCTTTGTATTGTAAGGTGACATCAAGTCCACAGCTTAGTAATGGAGAGGCATCTATAAGTCGCCACTCCATTACTACTCCTGTAGTTATATTATAAATAAACACACAGCCAGAATAAAGTTC
Source organism: Ranitomeya variabilis (assembly GCF_051348905.1). Lineage (NCBI taxonomy): Eukaryota > Metazoa > Chordata > Amphibia > Anura > Dendrobatidae > Ranitomeya > Ranitomeya variabilis. Next base: position 164,294,448 of record NC_135232.1, on the reverse strand, counting down.
TTTAATTGAAAGAATGACACAGATGCCATTTCTGCATGATGCGACTATATAGCCTGCCATCCAGCAGAGACACGGAGCAGTGGGTGCTACCACTGCTCAGTATCTTGCATTAAACTCCTATGACCTGGCTGACATCACCGCGAGCATGAGAAAGTTCACAGCCCATGAACTTAGTTCAACTCACTGACGTCAGTGCGAGCGCCATGGGAAAAGTTGTAATGGCAGATGAGCTGACGTCAATGAGTTGAGCTGAGTTCACTGGCTGTTAACTCCCAGGACTTTTCTGACAGCACCACGAGAGAGCTTTCTCATGCTCGCGGTGATGTCAATCAGGTCATAGGCGTTCACTGCGAGACACTGAGCAGCGGTAGCACACGCTCTCTACTGGATGGCAGGCTGTATGACTGCATCATGCAACAATGCAGCCTGCCATCTAGATGCAGCAAAGCTAGACTCGTTGCGGGATAAATGGATTATCTTCTCGGCGGACAGGTGCGGAATATTGTTGTTTATTATTTTAATTGTTTACAGGATACGTTGACTTCTGTGGAATGAGCGATGAGTTGAGTATTGTATAATTTAGATTCATTAAAATGGTCTATGTCATTCTTTCAATTAAAGGACTTTATTCTGGGTGTGTTTTTTTTATACAATATGACTATGGGGTTAGTAATAGGTGCGTCACACACTCTGAAGCAGAGTGTATGTGTCTCAGCTTCATAGAGGCGTACTGCGCATGATCGGAAGTGCAGAGACTTCCGATCATGCCCAGTGTGCCTCACTGAAGCTGGCGCGTGTACACTCAGCTTCAGAGGCTCAATGATGAGCGGGGAAGAAGCCGGGCGCATGCATAAGGTAAGTGTAGCGCTTGCCATGTCACCGGTGCTTGCAAGTTATGTTATTATGCCCACAGGGGCGTAATAACATGCTTAGTGGGCCGACTAGTCTGTGGACACTAACGCCCCATTAACTAGACAAAGACCTCATTTACATCTCATAATTGGACTTTAGAAATACTTTTTTGAAAGATCTGTTTATGTATGCAATATACTGAAACATAGGGACCGTTTGGCATATGCAGACACAACTGCTGGTGGTTTGGGGGGCACGGGGAATTGGACAGATTCCCTTTAAATAAAAAAGAACCTATTACTTTTTGTTATCTGCACACTCATAATGACCTGTAGAATCATAACGGCAGGTTAGTTTGAGCATATAGTGACCATGGTAAGTAAAAAAAGCTAAAAAAAACAATTGTGCACTTTTTTTTCAATTTTGCCACATTTGGAATTTTTTATCTCATTTGTCAGTACGCTATGTGGTAAAATCAATTGTCATTCAAAAGTGCAACTTGTCCTGCAAAAGGCAAGCCCTCATACAGCTATATTGAAGACAAAAATGGAAAATTGCTTGGGGTGAAGGGGTTAAATAGAGTTTTGAGGGTAACAAAATCTCTTTAAATGTATCTACTAAGCATAAATAATGGCATAACTTGCAATGACACACTCCACAAGGAGGGTAAGCCACAAAAGTGCTGTATCCAAGCATATTAATGGAAAGTTGAGTCGAGGGATAAAGTGTGGTAGAAAAAGGTGTACCGGCGGTATAGGGAAGCATCGCGCAGGGAGGGGGCTCCCTGCGTGCTTCCCTGAGACCCCCGGAGCAACGCGATGTGATCGCGTTGCTCCGAGGGTCTCCTACCTCCTTCCTCGCTGCAGGTCCCGGATCCAAGATGGCCGCGGCATCCGGGTCCTGCAGGGAAGGAGGTGGCTTACCGAGTGTCTGCTCAGAGCAGACGCTGGTAAGCCTGCAGCCCTGTCAGTGAGATCGGTGATCTGACAGAGTGCTGTGCACACTGTCAAATCACCGACCTGTGATGCCCCCCCCGGGACAAAGTAAAAAAGTTAAAAAAAAATGTCCACATGTGTAAAAAAAAAATAAAAAAAAAAATTCCTAAATAAATAAATAAAAAAAATAATTATTCCCATAAATACATTTCTTTATCTAAATAAAAAAAAATCAAACAATAAAAGTACACATATTTAGTATCGCCGCATCCATAACGACCCCACCTATAAAACTACATAACTTGTTAACCCCTTCAGTGAACACCGTAAAAAAAATAAACAAAAAACGAGGCAAAAAACAACGCTTTATTCTCATACCGCCAATCAAAAAGTGGAATAACACGCGATCAAAAAGACGGATATAAATAACCATGCTACCGCTGAAAACGTCATCTTGTCCCGCAAAAAACGAGGTGCCATACAGCATCATCAGCGAAAAAATAAAAAAGTTATAGTCCTCAGAATAAAGCGATGCCAAAATAATTATTTTTTCTATAAAATAGCTTTTATCGTATAAAAGCGCCAAAACATAAAAAAATGATGTAAATGAGATATCGCTGTAATCGCACTGACCCAAAGAAAAAAACTGCTTTATCAATTTTACCAAACGCGGAACGGTATAAACGCCTCCCCCAAAAGAAATTAATGAATAGCTGGTTTTTGGTCATTCTGCCTCACAAAAATCGGAATAAAAAGTGATCAAAAAATCTCCCGTGCCCGAACATGTTACCAATAAAAACGTCAACTCGTCCCACAAAAAACAAGACCTCACATGACTCTGTGGACTCAAATATGGAAAAATTATAGCTCTCAAAATGTGGTAACGCAAAAAATATTTTTTGCAATAAAAAGCGTCTTTCAGTGTGTGACGGCTGCCAATCATAAAAATCCGCTAAATAACCCGCTATAAAAGTAAATCAAACCCCCCTTCATCACCCGCTTAGGCTACGTTCACATTTGCGTTGTGCGCCGCAGCGTCGGCGACGCAACGCACAACGCAGGAACACTGCATGCACAACGCATGCACAACGCTGCGTTTTGCGACGCATGCGTCCTTTTTTTGCTTGATTTTGTATGCACAAAAAATGCAACTTGCTGCGTCCTCTGCGCCATGACGCGTGGGCCGCAGTGACGCATGCGTCGCAAAACGCAAGTGCAATGCATGTCCATGCACCCCCATGTTAAATATAGGGGCGCATGACGCATGCGGCGACGCTGCGGCGCCCGACGCTGCGGCGCAGAACGCTAATGTGAACGTAGCCTTAGTTAGGGAAAAATTAAAAAAATTTAAAAAATGTATTTATTTCCATTTTCCCATTAGGATTAGGGCTAGGGTTAGGGTTAGGGCTAGGGTTAGGGCTAGGGTTAGGGCTAGGGTTAGGGTTAGGGCTAGGGCTAGGGTTAGGGCTACATTTAGGGTTGGGGCTAAAGTTAGGGTTAGGGTTGGGGCTAAAGTTAGGGTTTGGATTACATTTACGGTTGGGAATAGGGTTGGGATTAGGGTTAGGGGTGTGTCTGGGTTAGAGGTGTGGTTAGGGTTACCGTTGGGATTAGGGTTAGGGGTGTGTGTGGATTAGGGTTTCAGTTATAATTGGGGGGTTTCCACTGTTTAGGCACATCAGGGCCTCTCCAAACGTGACATGGCGTCCCATTTCAATTCCAGCCAATTCTGCGTTGAAAAAGTAAAACAGTGCTCCTTCCCTTCCAAGCTCTCCCGTGCGCCCAAACAGGGGTTTACCCCAACATATGGGGTATCAGCGTACTCGGAACACATTGGAGAACAACTTTTGGGGTCCAATTTCTCCTGTTACCCTTGGGAAAATACAAAACTGGGGCTAAAAAATAATTTTTGTGGAAAGAAAAAATATTTTTTATTTGCATGGCTCTGCGTTATAAACTGTAGTGAAACACTAGGGGGTTCAAAGCTCTCACAACACATCTAGATGAATTCCTTAGGGGGTCTACTTTCCAAAATGGTGTCACTTGTGGGGGGTTTCTACTGTTTAGGTACATTAGGGGCTCTGCAAACGCAATGTCACGCCTGCAGACCATTCCATCTAAGTCTGCATTCCAAATGGCGCTCCTTCCCTTCCGAGCCCTCCCATGCGCCCAAACGGTGGTTCCCCCCCACATATGGGGTATCAGCGTACTCAAGACAAATTGGACAACAACTTTTGGGGTCCAATTTCTCCTGTTACCATTGGGAAAATACAAAACTGGGGGCTAAAATATAATTTTTGGGGGAAATTTTTTATTTTTTTATTTTCACGGCTCTGCGTTATAAACTGTAGTGAAACACTTGGGGGTTCAAAGTTCTCACAACACAACTAGATAAGTTCCTTGGGGGGTCTAGTTTCCAATATTGGGTCACTTGTGGGGGGATTCTACTGTTTAGGTATATTAGGGGCTCTGCAAACGCAATGTGACGCCTGCAGACCAATCCATCTAAGTCTGCATTGCAAATGATGCTCCTTCCCTTCCGAGCTCTGCCATGCACTCAAACGGTGGTTCCCCCCCAGATGTCAGGTATCAGCGTACTCAGGACAAATTGGACAACAATATATAGGGTCTAATTTCTCCTGTTACCCTTGGAAAAATACAAAACTGGGGGCTAAAAAATAATTTTTGTGGAAAAAAAAATATTTTTTATTTGCACGGCTCTGCGTTATAAACTGTAATGAAACACTTAGGGGTTCAAATCTCTCACAACACATCTAGATGAGTTCCTTAGGGGGTCTACTTTCCAAAATGGTGTCACTTGTGTTTTTTTTTTACTGTTTAGGTACATTAGGGGCTCTGCAAACGCAATGTGACGCCTGCAGACCATTCCATCTAAGTCTGCATTCCAAATGGCGCTCCATCCCTTCCGAGCCCTCCCATGCGCCCAAACGGTGGTTCCCCCCCCATATATGGGGTATCAGCGTACTCAGGACAAATTGGACAACAACTTTTGGGGTCCAATTTCTCCTGTTACCCTCGGGAAAATACAAAACTGGGGGCTAAAATATAATTTTTGTGGGAAAAAATTTTTGTTTTATTTTTACGGCTCTGCATTATAAACTTCTGTGAAGCACTTGGTGGGTCAAAGTGCTCACCACACCTCTAGATAAGTTCCTTATGGGGTCTACTTTCCAAAATGGTGTCACTTGTGGGGGGGTTTCAATGTTTAGGCACATCAGTGGCTCTCCAAACGCAACATGGCGTCCCATCTCAATTCCTGTCAATTTTGCAGTGAAAAGTCAAACGGCGCTCCTTCCCTTCCGAGCTCTCCCATGCGCCCAAACAGTGGTTTACCCCCACACATGGGGTATCAGCGTACTCAGGACAAATTGCACAACAACTTTTGTGGACCAATTTCTTCTCTTACCCTTGGGAAAATAAAAAATTGGGGGCGAAAAATCATTTTTGTGAAAAAATATGATTTTTTATTTTTACGGTCCTGCATTATAAACTCCTGTGAAGCACTTGGTGGGTCAAAGTGCTCCCCACACATCTAGATAAGTTCCTTAGGGGGTCTACTTTCCAAAATGGTGTCACTTGTGGTGGGTTTCAATGTTTAGGCACATCAGTGGCTCTCCAAACGCAACATGGCGTCCCATCTCAATTCCTGTCAATTTTGCAGTGAAAAGTCAAACGGCGCTCCTTCCCTTCCGAGCTCTCCCATGCGCCCAAACAGTGGTTTACCCCCACATATGGGGTATCAGCGTACTCAGGACAAATTGTACAACAACTTTTGGGGTCCAATTTCTTCTCTTACCCTTGGGAAAATAAAAAATTGGGGGCGAAAAGATCATTTTTGGGAAAAAATATGATTTTTTATTTTTACGGTTCTGCATTATAAACTTCTGTGAAGCACTTTGTGGGTCAAAGTGCTCACCACACCTCTAGATAAGTTCCTTAGGGGGTCTACTTTCCAAAATGGTGTCACTTGTGGGGGGTTTCAATGTTTAGGCACATCAGTGGCTCTCCAAACGCAACATGGCGTCCCATCTCAATTCCAGTCAATTTTGCATTGAAAAGTCAAATGGCGCTCCTTCGCTTCCGAGCTCTGTCATGCGCCCAAACAGTGGTTTACCCCCACATATGGGGTATCGGCGTACTCAGGACAAATTGTATAACATCTTTTGGGGTCCATTTTCTCCTGTTACCCTTGGTAAAATAAAACAAATTGGAGCTGAATTAAATTTTGTGTGAAAAAAAGTTAAATGTTCATTTTTATTTAAACATTCCAAAAATTCCTGTGAAACACCTGAAGGGTTAATAAACTTTTTGAATGTGGTTTTGAGCACCTTGAGGGGTGCAGTTTTTAGAATGGTGTCACACTAGGGTATTTTCTATCATATAGACCCCTCAAAATGACTTCAAATGAGATGTGGTCCCTAAAAAAAAATGGTGTTGTAAAAATGAGAAATTGCTGGTCAACTTTTAACCCTTATAACTCCCTAACAAAAAAAAATTTTGGTTCCAAAATGATGCTGATGTAAAGTAGACATGTGGGAAATGTTACTTATTAAGTATTTTGTGTGACATATCACTGTGATTTAATTGCATAAAAATTCAAATTTGGAAAATTGCGAAATTTTCAAAATTTTCACCAAATTTCCATTTTTTTCACAAATAAACGCAGGTAATATCAAAGAAATTTTACCACTATCATGAAGTACAATATGTCACGAGAAAACAATGTCAGAATCACCAGGATCCGTTGAAGCGTTCCAGAGTTATAACCTCATAAAGGGACAGTGGTCAGAATTGTAAAAATTGGCTCGGTCCATAACGTGCAAACCACCCTTGGGGGTGAAGGGGTTAAAAGTTGGCATAAATCCTGTTTCCCCGATTCCAGCTGTCATACCGAAGGATGTCATCTGGAAAGAATTGCAATACCTAATACTTTGCGAGAATGCTTGGACTCAGGAGTATGAAAGAAGTGGTTAGGGTGGTAGACCTAAAGGGATATTCCCATCTCTAAGATCCCATCTCTATATGGAGTATGTGTAATAATTAAAACATTAGCAAATACCTCCAAATGTAGTATACTGTAGTTCTTCTGATTCACTATTTTGCTTACCCCATTTGCAGGGCATTGCAATAGTTTAGGTATGCATGTTAGTTACCTGTTAGCAGTCATAAGCAAAGATACCTAAGGTACTGCAAAGCCCTACACATGGGGTAAGCAACATAGCGAATCAGAAGAACTATGCCACCTTTAAAGGGGTATTCCCATCTCCAAGATCCTATCCCAATATGTAGTAGGTGATAATAATAGTATTAGCAAATATCTCCAATTAAAAAGGTAGTAAACTCATGTTGCCATTTGAGCAGCACATACCAGGCGATTCCAAGTCAAACTCTTGCTTGACAATGTTCGCATATTATGTCCATTTCGCTTTTTATGACATTTGGTTGTGGTGAAATGCTTCCAAACTTAAGTCAGCCTGCCTACGTCTTTGCATAAGGTGCGTATGTCGTATGAGGTCATTTTGATGACATTAAACCTTTTGTTCAGATGTTTCAGCATCTCTTGATTCAGCCTCAGTCTCATCTGATTCTCCTTAAACGGGTTGTCTGGGCTTTCTGGTGAGCAGCTGTCTCCTGATTCAGGAGGAGCTGCTCATTCACTTACTACTTTACTAGAGTTTTCCTGTCTAGCAGAGACTGGGGCCGTTACGGGTCGTAACCGCCCCCAGTCTCTGCCAGACCCTCCCCCTCCTGCTCCAGCTTCCCCGTGCAGCACACAGCGTAAGGCAGCAAGGAAAATACTCATGGATGAACCAGAATGGAAAAGGCTTCTATATAGGTGAGTATAATGTGCTGTGTGCAATCAACCCTCCCCCATTCATCCATCCCTCCCTCCTTCACCCATCCATCCTTCATGCTCATCCATCAACCATCCATCCATCCCTCATCCATCCATCCCTCTCTCCCTCATGCATCCTTCCTTCCCTCCTTCATTATTATTATTATTATTATTATTATTATTTATTGTTATAGTGCCATTTATTCCATGGCGCTTTACACGTGATCCATCTATCCCTTATCCATCCCTCCCTAATCTATCCATCCACACATCCATGCCTAATCCATCCATTGCTCTATCCCTCCCTGAATCCATCCATCCCTCATTCATCCCACATCCCTCCCTCATCCATCCCACATTTATCCCTCCCTCATCCATCTATCCTCCCTCATCCATTCATCCATAGCTCATCCATCCCTCCCTCATCCATCTCTCCCCCATCCATCCCTCCCTCCTGAGGTTCTGCAGCAGCTGAAGTGTATTATGTGGTATATATGTAAGTACACACACATCACTCTAGACTCTTCACCTCACAATACTCATATGTCAGGGGTAATGTGGGGACGTGTGACGCTCTGTTATCACTGTGGATTGTGGAGACGTGAAGCTCTATCACCACTTTGGATGTGATGTGAAGACATGTGAAGCTCTATCACCACTGTGGATGTGATGTGAAGACATGTGAAGCTCTGTTACCTCTGTGGATGTGGTTGTGCTGCTTTCCACAGACACAGGATCACTGTTCTCTTATTTCTTATATTAGAGAGATGAGAGATGTCAGTGCTGGGACAGATACTGACAGCCAAAGAGTGTCAAATGGACAGGCAGAGGGTGGTGCTGGACACTTAGACCTTGTGATGCCAGCTCTGGCTGTGAGTTTAGATACAGTTGTGCTCAAAAGTTTACATACCCCTGCAGAATTTTTGCTTTCTTGCCCTTTTTTTCAGAGCATATATAAGCTTTTTCTCCACTAATGGCTAGTGGCTGGGTGAAGCCACTTGTTGTCAAACTACTGTGTTTTCTTTTTTTAAATCATAATGATAACCGAAAACATCCAAATGACCCTGAAGTTTGCATACCCCATTTCTTAATACCATGTATTGCCCCCTCTAACATCAATAACAGCTTGAAGTCTTTTGTGGTAGTTGTTGATGATGTTCTTTATTTTCTTAGATGGTAAAGCTGCCCACTCTACTTGGCAAAAAGCCTCCAGAACCTGTAAAATCCTGGGCTGTCTAGCTTGAACTGCACGCTTGAGATCTCCCCAGAGTGGCTCAATGATATTGAGGTCAGGAGACTGATATGGCCACTCCAGAACCTTCACTTTGTTCTGCTGTAGTCAATGACAGGTCGACTTGGCCTTGTGTTTTGGATCGTTGTCATGTTGGAATGTCCACGTATGTCCCATGCGCAGCTTCCGGGCTGATTGCAAATTTGCCTCCAGTATTTGCTGATAACGTGCTGCATTCATCTTTCCTTCAAGTTTGACCAAGTTTCCTGTGCCTTTGTAGCTCACACATCCCAAAAACATCAGCGATCCACCTCTATGCTTTACAGTAGGAATGGTGTTTCTTTCATCATAGGCCTTGTTGAACTCTCTCCAAATGTAACGTTTATGCTTGTGGCCAAAAAGTTCAATTTTGGTCTCATCACTCCAAATTACCTTGTTCCAGAAGTTTTGAGGCTTGTCTCTGTGCTGTTTTGCATATTGTAGGCTAGACACTTTGTGGCATTTGTGCAGTAATGGCAATTTGACCATGCAGCCCATTTTTCTTCAAGTGTCTCCTTATTGAGCATCTTGAAACAGCCACACCGCTAGTTTTCAGAGTGTCCAGTATTTCAGCTGATGTTATTTGTGTGTTTTTCTTTGCATCCTGAACAATTTTCCTGGCAGTTGTGGATGATATTTTTGTTGGTATACCTGACCGTGCTTTTGTTTTTACAGAGCCCCTGATTTTCCATTTGTTAATCACAGTTTGTACGCTGCTGACTGGCATTGTCAATTCCTTAGATATCTTTTCCTGTTTTATACAGTTCAACTTCCTTTTCCCCTAGATCCATTGACAATTGTTTTGCTTTCCCCATGACTCACAATTTTGAAACGTCAGTGGCTAGATGAAAGATGAAAGAGTCTGTTTGGATCCCAGAAACTCACTCAGCTTTTATGCAGGCACACTGATTACAAGCAAACAGGTGAGGATATTACCTTTAGTAGCCATTCAAACCCATTTGTGTCAACTTCTGTGCATGTTATCAGGCCAAAATCACCAGGGTATGTAAACTTTTGAACAAGGTTATTTGGATGTTTTGGGTTTTCATTATGATTTAAAATGAGAAAACACAGTAGTTTGACATTAAATGTCTTCACCCAACCACGAGTGGAGAAATAGTTTTGTTGTTATCATTCATATTCTATGAAAAAAGGCCAAGAAAGCAGAAATTCTGCCGGGGAATGTAAACTTTTGAGCACAACTGTAATAAAGCACAGGGAACTGTCAAGTTTGGTAGAGACAGATGTAAACATACTGGGTGCAGGGAATGAAGTGAAATTCAGCAGGCATAAAAGAGAGAAACAAGAAAAAATGTATAGGGTTGTTGTATATCACAATACAGCACAGATTAGCTTAAAAAAATGTGTCTTTCCGGGTCAGACAACCTCTATAAGGCCTCTTTCACACTTCTGTCTTTTCAGATCCGTTGCAATGTGTCGTTTTGGGAAAAAACGGATCCTGCAAATGTGCCCGCAGGATCCTTTTTTTTTCCCCATAGACTTGTATTAGTGACGGATCGCGACGGATGACCACACGTCGCATCCATCGTGCGACGGATCCGTCGTGTTTTGGCGGACCGTCGTCAGGAAAAAACGTTCAATGTAATGTTTTTTGTCTGCGTCAGGAAAACGTGTCGCGACGGATCCTGCGGCGTACGTCGTTGACTAGAATGGAAGCCTATGGACGCAGGATACATCGTGACATGTCGTATGACGGAATCCAGCGCTGGAATCCGTTTTTTTACACTGAGCATGCTCAGAATCAGGAATTTGTAGCCAATTGGCCAGACAGGCCCCAAATCTATATAAACCTGGCCTGGGGCGTCACCCCCAAATGTGCCAGCAAGACTCCTGCCAGGCTGAAGACAGCCAGACAGTCAATATATTGGTTTCCCTATTTTCCAGTAGCCAATCACATTTGGGAGACTCCAATTTTTAGGCATGGAAAATGGATCCATAAAAAAACGGATGAAATGGATGGTAAAAATGGACAAAACGAATGCAACGGATCCAGTTTTTCGATAGAACCGTCTAGCGGATCCGTTGAAATACTGGATGCGTTGCATCCGTTTTTCACTATTTTTGACGCATGCGTCGATACGTCGCGCCGACGCATTATGATGGATTAAAAAAATGGAAGTGTGAAAGTAGCCTAAAGCGACGTTCTCGTTGTTTAGATGTTTCAGCTGTCTTTGATTCAGCCTGTCTTGTCCATTTTCTTTCAAGCCAGGACTCACCTTGTTCACTTGTTTCAGCTGTTTGAGACAGTTTTGCTTTCTTAGCTTTTGAATTAGCTTGCCCTATAGATGGTCATTTTTTGGGCAGCATTTTAAAAAACAGTCCTTAGCACTATGGCTGTTGTGTCCCATGAATGGGAACAACTTGTGTATTTTCTGTGTTATGCATTTAATTCTGCTGTTGCTAGGGAGAAGCTTGCCCTCTGGAGTTTGTCCCTTTGTCTCTCTTGTAGTTGATGATATTAACGCTTGCTCCTCCCTTCTTCTTCATTATCAGTTTGCTGTAGCCATCTTTGGATGCACATGTATACTTCTGTGTTTAGAATTACTGTTTCAATCTGCTGAAATGTACTAAATGCAAGAAATACAAGATTTCAGAGAATATCAACTTTGTTTCTCCTGGACTCTTATTACAAGTCAGTACGGCTGAGTTGGCACTGTCTGAGGAAGCCTGGCATGTGAGTACAACAATCATAGTTATCTAAGGGATTGATGGCTAAGGATTTAGAGACTCATACTGCCTTGAAGAGTCAGAATAGTTGAAACAGGAAACTGCCACCAAGAATAGAACACAGCTTACAATCCAGAGAAAGAAACATCTATAAAGCTAATTGTGAAGACACAGCAGCTTACATAGAGTCTGCAAACACTGCCTGTGCTGCTTATAAATTGTAACATTGTATGTGAACTTCTCTGCAGCTAGGAGCAGAATAGCCCCCACCCTTGCATTCTTTGTATAATGGAAAAGACAGGAAGGATCTCTAATTTTGTGCCTGATTTGCAACAGCAAGAAAAAGACACAGGATCTCATGCAGCCTTCAGTGAAAGATCCAAATGCTTCAGTAAACCTACATGAAAGGTCAAAGACAATCTAGAAACCGCCAAATGTGAATTAGTTTCCAGTGTAACTTCCCTATGGGAAAGGTGCAGAATCAAGTGACTGTCTTATTTATGCTTGGTGCTCATGAGTTACCACCAGAGGGAGCACTGGAACAATTGTACTCAGCATACCAGTCTTTCAAGGACACTTGTGAGAAATATACCCGTCTTGGTGAGACTAAACACGCCAGAGTCTCTAAAGGAACTTCAGAGCTTTCAACAACTCAATTCTAAATGAGACTGCACTGCATCATCGTGAATAAAACAGAAGCAAAAATCACGCAGATGTCAAAAGTGTCATCTCGCAAATCCAGGTCCGCTAAGTTCTCAAAGTACTCATCCAGATCAAGTGCATCAAAATTCTCTACCCTCAGTGAACAGGAATGCGAACATGCGAAGCCATGGCAAGGTTAAAGGTTTTTGATCAAGCTCTAAGTGGGAGTCAAAGGGACAGTATCAACTTGTGTGAGATCGATACAGAAGACCCCCTTAAGCGCACAAGAGACTATGTACTAATCCAAAACAATGAACCAATGATCACCACTAATGTTCCTCTCAGTTCCGACACTTCTCCAAGGCACCAAGACGCTGATCCGCTTGCAGCTCCCTGCATTCAAGGTCAGTCCAATGCACACCCAATGTCCAAACCCAAATCTCATTCACGCTCCAACACGCAGCAAAATGCTGCACCTCAGCAAACTCCATATGCCAACGTCTACATGCAGCCTAACATGACGGCAAGTCACTATACCTTTGACAACTGCAAGGCTCTAGCCCCGCATACGACAGAGACTGTATACACCAAACCGGTTGCTGGTTAAATGCTTATGCTGCTCCATACGTTCCCACGTTTCTGAGCCAAGAAACTACCAACCAAAGTGAACAGCACTACTCAGCCAGCAAGTGTGCTCCCAAAGTCAGAAAGAACAGACATGTGCGAGTTTGCAAATTACATGATTCGCCGAGAACTCACCAACACTGGTCTCACAAGGTTCGACAACCAACCCAAAACTACAGAGGGTGGAAGTGTGCCTTTAATACTGTAACTAGTGACCTCGGCATTACTGCTGCTGAAGAGCTGGACCTGCTGATCAGGTAGCTGGGACCATGATCCACAGAGCGAATCAAGATACTCAGATCCTTTTACATCAGCAATCCAGCGGCTGGTCTCACGACTCACAGACTGGAGAAACGTTTCGACAGTCCTGAAGCTATAGAAGATCCACTGCTCAAACAATTACATGATTTTCCTAAAATATCCAGCAAGGACGCTTCAAAATTCCAGGAACTCAGCGACCTGCTGTTCGAACTCCAGCTGGCCAAGACAGACACACATCTACCTGGCCTCAGCTACATGGACACCGCAAGTGGGATGAAACCCATAGTCGCCAAGCTGCCATATAACATGCAAGAAAGGTGGACTACTCTAGGGACAAGATACAAAAAGGAACACCAGGTGTTCTTTCCTCCGTTCTTCTACTTCTGCGAGTTCATCAAAGACATTGCAGAGCATAAGGTCGACCCAAGCTTCACCTGTGGAGAACCCACCAGCACAGCTTCATCCACTCCCAAATATGAGATCCTCGTCAAATTGACAAGAAACGTAGAAGTCCAGTATCGGTAAAAAAGACTGACATTCTTTCCACACCAGCATCGGTTTCTGATGAGGGCAACAAGGGTGAAAGAGTCGAGAATCCAAATCGTCAGTGTCCTATCCACAAGAAGCCACATCTGCTGAAGAAATGTATCGGCTTTAGAAATAAACCGCTCCAAGAACACAAGGAGCTTCTAAAGAAGTTTGGAGTATGCTTCAGATGTTGTGGTTCTACCGAACACCTTGCTAAGGACTGTAAGGTTACAATCAAGTATATGGAGTGTGACAGCAAGGACCACGTACAAGAACTCCATCCATCTCAGCTTAACCCTACACCTACACCTTCTCTCACCACAAGCCATGGTGGGGAGAGTACAGACCAAGCAGCAAGTCATCTCACAGTATCTTCTTCATGCACAGAAGTCTACGGAGAAGGTCTATGGGATAAGTCTTGTGCGAATATTTGCGTGGTAAAGGTACATCCCAAGGGTCACCTATTGAAGGACATAAAGGTTTATAGCATCCTGGACGATCAGAGCAATCGATCACTAGCAAGGTCAGAACTCTTTGATCGGTTTGATTTAAAGGGAAGCCCCAACCCCTACACCTTAGACACCTGCAGCGGCATCTCAGAAGTCTTCAGAAGAAGGGTCAGTGGTCTCATGGTAACGTCTCTTGAAAATACCATAGAAATACCTCTACCCACACTCGTCGAGTGCAATCAGATACCGTCTAACAAGGAAGAGATCCCAACGCCGGAAGCCGCTCTTCATCACCCTCAACTGAAGACTATAGCCAGCGAGATTCCAGCTCTCGATCACAACACAGAAATCCTGATTCTACTTGGGAGAGACATCTTCTGTTTACACATGGTACTTCAGCAAATCAATGGTCCTCACGACGCACCATTTGCTCATCGCTTTAACCTAGGTTGGGTGATCACAGGGAATGTATGCGTGGACAAAATGAAGAGACCTAACGCTATCTTCTACTACAACATGCACATCTTGCTAAATGGTCGCAACACTCATTTCCAGCCATGCCCACACCATTTCTGGGTGAAAGAGAAACTGAGCGACACCAAGTGGCGACGGCCACCACTTGACAGTGCGAACATGGACAATCCCTGGGATGACGACCTCGGGTCAACGGTGTTCAATTCCACAAGTGAAGACAACAAGTTGGCACCCACACGAGAAGATAAAAAGTTTATAAGGGTTATGGACAAAGAATTAGCTCAAGATGACTCCTACAGCTGGGTGGCTGCGTTACTCTTTTGCTCTCTAAGACCAAGGTTGCCAAACAATCTGCAGTAAGCAACTGCAAGGTTCTCTTCTATAAAGCACATTTTAAAAAGAAGGCCAGAGATGGAAAGACATTTCATCGATTTCATGCAAAACATCTTTGACAGAGATCATGCAGAACCTACACCACCACTGAAGGAAGGAGAAGACTGCTGGTACCTTCCATCCTTCGGGGTCTACCACCCTCAGAAACCTAACCAGATCAGGGTGTTATACTACTCCAGTACTCAGCACGAAGGCGTCTCCCTCAACAACTTGTTTCTGCTGGACCCAACATGAACAAAAGCCTCATAGGAGTGTTGATTCGCTTTAAGCAGGAACCCGTGGTGATAATGGCCGACATCCAGCAGATGTTTAATTGCTTCATCCACGAAGGACTACCGGATGAAGGTTCACATCTTCGGCAACAGCCCTTGTAGCGATCTATGGACTGAGACGGGCAGCCCAGGAAGGTGAGAGAGAATATGGATGCGATGCTCGTCAGTTTGTAGAGAAGAACTTCTGCGTGGACAACGGGCTCAAGTCTTTATCTTCGAGTGAAGAGGCTATTGATCTGCTCTCCAGGACTCAGGAAATGCTCTCTTCATCAAATCTTAGGCTCCATAAGATTATCTCAAACAGTCAAGAGGTAATGGAAGCATTTCCATCTGAAGAATATGCCACGAGCTTAAGAAACCTCGATTTAGGTTCCGACGTCCCTCCCACGCAACGCAGCCTCGGTCTGCTATGGGATATTAAACAGGACGCATTAAATTTTCAAGTGTCACCCTGCGGCAAACCATTCACCAAACGAGGAGTCCTATCTGTCATAAACAGTATCTACGATCCTCTTGGGTTCGTTGCACCCATCACTATTAAAGGCAAGATTCTGCTAAGATAGCTCATTGCCGAAAATACCGATTGGGATGCTCCACTGCTGTCCCAGAAACAACAAAGGTGGGAGGCCTGGAAGAAGTCACTAAAGGTCTTAGAACAACTCCAAGTCCCATGTTGTTACTCTGTAAAATCTTCTTCAACTGCCGCCAGAAGAGAAGTCCTCATTTTCTCTGATGCGTCTATAGAAGGCTTAGCCACAGTAGCTTATCTGAAGACCTCTGGAGTGCATAATGAAGTGCACTGTGGTTTCATTCTAGGTAAGGCCAAACTAACCCATAATCCTCCACACTCATCACGCATGGGTGGATCCTGGGAACACATGATTGGAATTACACGAAGAATTATCGATTCCATATTGCTGGACCATAAGCTCAACCATGAAGTGCTGGTCACCTTCCTGAAAGAAGTGTCTGCTATAATAAATGCCAGACCTTTGGTTCCGGTATCATGTGACCCTGATGCTCCAATGATTCTTACTCTAGCTAAACTTCTTACACAGAAGATCGGAGCTGTTCCAGTCCCTTCCAGAGACTTTGATCACAAAGACATTTTCAGATGTCAATGGAAGCAGGTACAACATCTGTCTAATGTATTCTGGCTATGGATGATGACAGAATATCTGCATCTGCTTCAAAACCATCACAAATGGCAGGTGCCAACTCCTAACCTGCAAGAAGGAGATCTCGTCCTTTTAAAAGACAAAGAGGCTCATCGTAATCACTGGCCGATGGGTCTGATCACCAAGGTTGTGCCCAGCGATGACAGAAAGACTCAGAAGGTAGAAATCAAGATGACAAAAGGGGGTTCAACTCGAATCTTCTTTTGCCCAGTCACTGAACTCGTGCTACTTCTACCAAAGGAGGACGTCACATGAACTGAACATTGTTGCTGGACTCCATCACGGTGGGGAGCATACTTCCTCATACCCAGCCGTGTTAGGACATAAAACACCCTGTGTGCAACCGGACTTGAACACTTCCCTGTGGATTAAACATTACCATTGGATTGTTGGGTTGCTGGCAGAGTTGGCTTGTTGCGGCTTCCTCAACCTGAAGATGGGTTTTTCTACTGAACACATATTAATTTTTAATATCTTATTCAAGGAATACGCGTCATCGCTCAAGTATGGACTTGAATTGTTGCATTGTTGCTGCATTGCGTTGTATTCTTTTTCTCTTTTCAGGTTCCATGTCGGCGTTGGACAGCAATAACTCGTCACATCACATAGAGACATTATGAAATCTGAAGATTTTAGACGGGGAGTGTTGTGTTACATGAATGGGAACAACTTGTGTATTTTCTGTGTTATGGATTTAATTCTGCTGTTGCAAGGGAGATGCTTGCCCTCTGAAGTTTGTCCCTTTGTCTCTATTTTGGAGTTGATGATGTTAACCCTTGCTCCTCCCTTCTTCTTCATTATCAGTTTGCTGTAATTATTTAAGACCCTTTGGGCAAAAACTGTGGTTTTGCATTCAACACACAGACATCCATTTTCACCTTTATTTCTATAGAACCTAAATTCGGGGGGCCAAATCTCGTGAAGGGGGAGAGTTCCAGTTTTAGTGTTCGCAGTATTATTAGTCTGGTGTTAAAGAAGTGACGTGCAAAATTTCACTCAAATCGGGTGAAAAATGTGGTTTTGCATTCAATGGGCTATCACACACGGATTTTCTGCTGTATATATAGATTCTAATCGAGATCCTGATTTTCTATCTACTGAGTAATACAGTAGTAAGCATTTTTTTCAACATCTCAAGGCGACATATAAAATATAAATGTATTTTCTCTCACAATATTCCTGTCAAATTTCTGTATTGTAGCCGCCAATTACAGTTTATTGTAACCTAGTTTCACAATACAAAATGTAGAAAATTGAACTAAATTAAATGTGCAAAAATACTTTTGTCATATAGAAGCAAATAGCGGTGAGGTGGTTACCATAGAAACTTCTATTTCTGAAAAGCAGATTAACACTTTAGCACAAACTTCACACACGTGCAGTCATTTCTTATTGTGCATATTCCATTCTTCCTCACACACAACAGCTGAGCACAGTTATATTTAGCATATAACTGTCCTTGTGGTGGTACTGTTTATGTACATACGTTGATTGCCCACCATAGAATGGAGGCTAGTTATTTCCATGCAGTTAGTCCATGGGATAGCTGCCAGTAGAGCTTAGTTAACATCCTTAATTGACATCCTTAGTACAGCTGTCCACATATCTGTGTCGTGTGAAGTCATAATTGCGCCCTTAGTCTCCTTTGGCTACTACAGTATCTTGAATGAATCTGTGAGGAAAAATTGGGACATATTGCTTAATTAACAGGCCGCAGTGGGGACAGAGTAATGATGAAAGCACAAGTAATCTGTGTTTCATGCTCTATCCATGAAAAACATGGAAAGAAAATATAAATGAAAATTGTACATCTGAATGAGGCCCAAAGATAAGTGAAAGCAATAGCTTTACCTCTACTACAATGTGACATATGATCATCTTATAACCACTATTATATAATTTATATATTACTCTCTAATTAAACTTTCTCCACAGGTGCTAAAAAAGTGGATGCCAGTAGAATGAGACTTTACATGGCAGCACTGAACTAATTAATTGTTTGACTGTAATAAACGCTGACTTGTTGAGTTACAGAATTTGTGGTGAAGACGTAATCACTTTATACAGTGGGTATGGAAAGTATTCAGACCCCTTTAAATTTTTCACTCTTTGGTACATTGCAGCCATTTGGTAAATTCAAAAAGTTCATTTTTTTCTCATTAATGTACACTCTGCACCCCATCTTGACTGAAAAAACCCAGAAATGTAGAAATTTTTGCATATTTATTAAAAAAGAAAAACTGAAATATCACATGGTCATAAGTATTCAGACCCTTTGCTCAGTCACTCATATTTAAGTTACATGCTGTCCATTTCATTGTGATCCTCCTTGAGATGGTTCTACTCCTTCATTTGAGTCCAGCTGTGTTTAATTAAATTGATAGGACTTGATTTGGAAAGGCGCAGAACTGTCTATATAAGACCTCACAGTTCACAGTGCATGTCAGAGCAAATGAGAATCATGAGGTGAAAGGAACTGGCCAAGGAGCTCAGAGACAGAATTGTGGTAAGGCACAGATCTGGCCAAGGTTACAAAAGAATTTCTGCAGTACTCAAGGTTCCTAAGAGCACAGTGGTCTCCATAATCCTTAAATGAAAGAAGTTTGGGACTACCAGAAGTCTTTGCGTGTCCAGCCAAACTGAGAAATCGTGGGAGAA
Organism: Ranitomeya variabilis; assembly: GCF_051348905.1. Lineage (NCBI taxonomy): Eukaryota > Metazoa > Chordata > Amphibia > Anura > Dendrobatidae > Ranitomeya > Ranitomeya variabilis. The sequence goes on along the minus strand of NC_135232.1, from coordinate 164,275,367 downwards.
GAGCCTTGGTAAGAGAAGTAAAGAAAAACCCCAAGATCACTGTGGCTGAGCTCCAGAGATGCAGTAGAAAGATGGAAGAAAGTTCCACAAAGTCAACTATCACTGCAGCTCTCCACCAGTCGGGCCTTTATGGCAGAGTGGCCTGATAGAAGCCTCTCCTCAGTGCAAGACATATGAAAGCCCGCATAGAGTTTGCTAGAAACCACATGAAGGACTCCCAGACTATGAGAAATAACATTATCTGGTCTGATGAGATGAAGATAGACCTTTTTGGTGATAATGTGTGGAGAAAATCAGACATTGCTCATCACCTGCCCAATACAATCCCAACTGTGAAACATGGTGGTGGCAGCATCATGCTATGGGGGTGTTTTTCAGCTGCAGGGACAGGACGACTGGTTGCCATTGAAGGAAACATGAATAAGGCCAAGTACAGAGATATCCTGGATGAAAACCTCTTTCAGAGTGCTCTGGACCTCAGACTTGCTCAAAGCTTCTCCTTCCAACAAGACAATGACCCTAAGCATAAAGCTAAAATAACAAAGGAGTGGCTTCAGAACAACTCTGTGACTATTCTTGACTGGCCCAGCCAGTGCCCTGACCTAAACCAATTTAGCATCTCTGGAGAGACCTGTAAATGGCTGTCCACCAATGTTCACCAATGTTCACCATCCAACCTGACTGAACTGGAGAGGATTTGCAAGGAAAAATGGCAGAGGATCCCCAAATCCAGGTGTGAAAAACTTGTTGCATCATTCCCAAGAAGACTCATGGCTGTACTAGCTCAAAAGAGTGCTTCTACTCAATACTGAGCAAAGGGGCTGAATGCTTATGATCATGTGATATTTCAGTTTTTCTTTTTTAATAAATATGCGAAAATTTCTACATTTCTGTTTTTTTTCAGTCAAGATGGGGTGCAGAGTGTACATTAATGAGAAAAAAATGAACTTTTTTGAATTTACCAAATGGCTGTAATGAATCAAAGAGTGAAAAATTTAAAGGGGTCTGAATACTTTCCGTACCCACTGTATGTCGGCCTTCAATGCTTCTGCAAGTCAACTAGAACCAAGTAAAGATCTAACTAAGAAAAAAGGGGTAAGACATTAAATTATTGGAGAACTAAAGAAAGATCAGATATGAATATATGTTTTGTGGGTTTATGACACATGTTACAAAACAGTAGGTGCTCTGTGTGGTAACATATCTCTGATATAGATCATCCAGACAACATGGGGCTGATTCATTAAGAATGGTGTTGTTTGCCAGGATGGGCTGGAGGCAGACACTCCTGATTCATGATGAGGTGTGTACCCATATATTAATTTTTGTACAGGTCCACAAATGCTATGTGTCCAATCATGAGTGGACATGTCGCCGATGCAGCCAGAGGGGGCCCTTGCAGGCAGGAGTGTACTACCCATACCAGCAGCTCACGCATCCGCTATGGTGCCATTTAGTCAAGGGGCCCCATAGCATCCCAGTCAGTCAAGGGGCCCAGTGCTGCTTGACATTGGCCCCCCTCTCTAACCGAGTATCGGGCACAGCACTCCCAGTTCAGTTTTCATAAATACAGCACATTTCAAGCCTCTACTTACGTTCAACTCGGATTTTCCCTACGCTTCAGCCTCTTGTCCACCCAAGGTATTTCCCATCCGGCCTCATGGCAATCCCGAGATCCAATACGCTTTGCTCACGCGTTTCCCGTCCAGCTTTTTCTGTATGGAAGGGAATAAGGCACACTTCCCTGTGCCTAGTTCGTGCTATATTCCCTAGACATATCCACAGGAAATTCGGTACGAATTCACGCTGTCAGAATTCTATGTGCTCAACATGCCTCAACCCACTGCCACTTGAACTTCCACTTGACACGAACCTCACATACTAATGGAGCGCCCCTCACACCGCCGCAGGGCCGAGGGGTACCCGGAGCCGGGCCTCTAGGTCTCAGTCCTGGGGTTGTCACGGTGGCTAGACCCGGTCCGTGGCCCTGCCTGTCAGTGGGGGACGTCCGGTGCAATAAGTGGTGTAGTAACGGTGTAGCGGTGCAGTTGTGGGGTGCAGGTCGCGGTAAATAACGAGGACACCAGGTTGCAGTCTCTTTACCTCTTTACTGAAGCTCTCTGGGTCCTCAGTCCAGAATACGGCTCACCAGGCTGCGCAAGTCCGGCCGGTCCAATGGCACTTCCAGAGCTCTCCTTGCAGGTGGAAATCGGTGCCTTCCTTCTAGCGCTATGTGTTGCAGTCCTTCCCTGCTGTGCTTACGGAAAGTACCCCACAACTGTTGTGTCTGTTTCTCGTGTTCCCTCACAACAACTTAATTCGCAATGATCTTCCTCGTCCCTCCAGCTACTATGGTAGGAACGCACCCGTTTGACGGGGAGGCTCGGAGATCTTCCGGGACTCTATCTGCGCCCCTCTCCTGTTGGTACCCCCCTTTGCCTTCCTGGGTGATGCGTGAGACAGTCCGCCTAAAGCTAACTGCCCTGCCGTAGGTCTGAGGTATGGCTTGAAACTCTTTACCTCCTCGGCGTTCCGGCCACCGGTAGTGCGCCTCAGTAAGGTGCTGCCTCTTTCAGCACAACCCTCACTGGTATCTCCTTTCGCTTGATTTCGTTTCTCACTCAGCACAATCTATCTCGCTTCTAGTCCTTTCTTGAGTCCCGCCGCTTCCAGGAGCCTGCGCGGACCCGTTACGTTCTCTCAATGCCAAGCCTCTGCCAGGATCCCACCCCTGGCAGAGACCCTACAGTCTCTCCCTTCACAACACCCCCTGCCACAGGGTGTTGCTCCGTTCAATCCCGTCAGCGTTCTCTCTAACTTCCTGCCTGACCCCCAGTTTACCCACTATGGTGGGGAGTGGCCTAATGAATAGCACCCTTAGCTCCCCCCGGAGGCCCAGCTGTGAAATGTATTGGTGACTGTGATACCTGCTCAGAGAACTCCTTCAGTGCCATCGAACGCACCATGGCCCCCCTTAGTGGCTGAGCCATGATACTGCAACGACCAGGACTCTGGGGCGCTGCACTCCCCCCTGGTTAAACACAGTACTCCGGGACTGGGAAGAAAAACAACAATACAGGTTAGCAAAAAGACATACAATTTTGTTGAGTGCAAATAACAGTAAGTATACTTAAGTAAGCTTCCCTTTATGGGAGGTGAGGACACTTTTAACGTTACAAACATAATCAACATTATAAATTACAGAGCATAAATAACTTCTGTTACCCAACCGGGTATTCTACTTAGTGCAATTTTTGGAACAATAACTTAACATTGCCTTTAAGAAACTCACACTCTTAGTCTATCAAAGGCCTTCCTATAATCACATTATAAGGCATTTCAACTTTACATTCTCCTTCTTGTGAACCTGCAGGACCGCCTGTCCCTACGGCACCAGGCCTACTGCCTCTCCTTTCTTTTACAGGACCGCCCTGTTCAGCCAGGGCCTACTGCCTTTCGCTACTATACACAGTATAGACATAACATTCCTTTCATTTAAAGAACTCTGAGCCCGCTCTACTCGGCTCCTTTAAGGACTCACTCTCTAACCCCTACGGGTTCACTCTCTGTCCTTAGTAACAAAGTAACTTTTCAATGGGGACGCGGGGTTTACCTTCTATCCTCACCTTCATTATTACTTCTTTTACTTTCAACTATGCAGGCTTCTACATCTACCCCTACGGGCTCTCTGCATCTTTCCTTTCTACAAAACATTATTCAGATTTCACATTTCAACAACTTCAACACATATAACTCGGCATGTAAAACAGTTACATTTTCTTTTTCAAGGCATCATTATCACATTACTGTTCGGTAACAGTATCTCTTTCAAATTTACTTCGTCACATCCCCTTTAAGAGGGGACCAAGTCTTTCTGAGGTAGCTCGTCTTCTCAGCCTACCAGTCTTATGCAAAGTTCCAGCCCGGGATCTTCACAAAGTGTCTTTAACTAGGACTAGTAGGAAAGGTTTCTTCGCAAAGTGTCTTTAACTAAACCCAGTAGAGAAGGAATCTTCGCAAAGTGTCTTTTGGCTCAAACCAATAGGGCAAATATCTTCGCAAAGTGTCTTTGGCTAAAACCAGTAGGGAGCACCTTTAAGAAGGTGCAAACTATTTACAAGGGAAGTTCGAATCATGCACAGTCCATGATTCCTGCAGTTCTTTAAACTTGTGCAAAACTTTGAGAACAACAATAGTGGCCCCGGGTCAACAAGGGGTCACCTTTAACCCTAGACGGGTTTAGTAGCAAACAGGAACAGTTAAAGGAATGAACAGTTAACTATTTACATTTTCATAAAGTGACTCTTCTTTCAGAAGTTTCCATGAGGCGCCTCCTGGCGGGCGGACCCCTGCAATCCAGGTTTCAGGTCCACTCCCGCTGCCAGATACACCCCATGGGTTCGGGTCTGTTGCACGACCAGGTCGTGCGCGGCGATCAAGGTCTGTGTTCCCATTTCTCTCTGTGCTGGCACATCAGGGACATTGATCGCCCGCAGAGGAACTTCTTTAGCCACTACGGTGGTTGTGGCGATCGGGCGGCAGATCGCTAGTTCTGTGGTTGGGCAGGTGGAGGCGACCAGGGTGGTTACAGGTCGGTCACACGGCGGCACTTTGGCTACAGGGGCTGGTTTCTCTTTCTTGTAGACGTTCAGGGCGAACCACCCCTTTTCCCCAAAATGCCGGGTGTAAGTAACACTGTCTCCCGGATAGAGGTCTCGATCTGGATGTCCCTCTCTAAGGTGTGACTCAACATCCCGTCGGTTAACAAAGACCTCCGCGTATAGCCCCGGTTCTTTAATGAAGCCCCAGCCTCCTTGGAGTTTAAAGACAGTGACGATACCCTGCCTACGCGGGGCCTGGTGAGTGGTGGGGTCCTTACGGGCCCGGTCCTTGACCGCCAAATCTTTTTGATGGTAGGCCTCCCGTTTAGCCTGATGTGCTTTCTCTTCCTCTCGCCACCGCTGTTCTAGCTGGATCTGGTATTCCTCCCAGCTTAGGGCCTGTACCATTTCTCCCTTCTGGGTCCCCGGGAGAGGTGGTGCTGCTACGGGACCCACTAACACACCCTCTGCTAGTGGGGTAGGATCGGCGGACTCACCCACTGGTACGATTCCACCTTCTGCGACAGGTCCCGTTGGTTCTTCCGATGTCCGGGAATCCACTGCCGGTCCTACCTGATGCGGGGCCTGGACTCTCACATGCAGTTGGAGGAGCTGGTTATATAAATCCTCCATCTCGGCTCTCAGGAATTTGGTGTTATCCACGGAGGACAAGCTGCTGGGCTCAGCCGGGTAGTCAGGGGAGACTTCCACTTCAACCCCGCTGTCGGGTTCGGAGCTGCTAGCCATAGCGTCCTCCACGTGGGTCGCTTCCTGGTCTTTTTCCCGCTCTCTCTTGCGTGAGCAGTTTCGTTTTCTCTGCCTCCGCCCCCCATTAAGGATTAGGAGGCGGATCTCTGCTGCTGACGGACACGTCCTCACTGCACAGAAATATTTAGACTGGGCGGCCATTACTGTTCGCGCTCTCCAGCTCGGCTACGCCCACTCCACGCCCCTCTTCTCTTCCTGCGCTCTCCTCAGCGCTGCAATGGCGGCGGATTTTGGCGGCAAATGGCACAGCACACAGTCTTGCAATAAAGTACAGTCCAAGCACAGTAAATCACAGTCTCTAGGCACACATGACCTGATTCTTCAGGCTTAAGTAGATCCTGTTCGTGACGCCAAGTTGGAGCGCCCCTCACACCGCCGCAGGGCCGAGGGGTACCCGGAGCCGGGCCTCTAGGTCTCAGTCCTGGGGTTGTCACGGTGGCTAGACCCGGTCCGTGGCCCTGCCTGTCAGTGGGGGACGTCCGGTGCAATAAGTGGTGTAGTAACGGTGTAGCGGTGCAGTTGTGGGGTGCAGGTCGCGGTAAATAACGAGGACACCAGGTTGCAGTCTCTTTACCTCTTTACTGAAGCTCTCTGGGTCCTCAGTCCAGAATACGGCTCACCAGGCTGCGCAAGTCCGGCCGGTCCAATGGCACTTCCAGAGCTCTCCTTGCAGGTGGAAATCGGTGCCTTCCTTCTAGCGCTATGTGTTGCAGTCCTTCCCTGCTGTGCTTACGGAAAGTACCCCACAACTGTTGTGTCTGTTTCTCGTGTTCCCTCACAACAACTTAATTCGCAATGATCTTCCTCGTCCCTCCAGCTACTATGGTAGGAACGCACCCGTTTGACGGGGAGGCTCGGAGATCTTCCGGGACTCTATCTGCGCCCCTCTCCTGTTGGTACCCCCCTTTGCCTTCCTGGGTGATGCGTGAGACAGTCCGCCTAAAGCTAACTGCCCTGCCGTAGGTCTGAGGTATGGCTTGAAACTCTTTACCTCCTCGGCGTTCCGGCCACCGGTAGTGCGCCTCAGTAAGGTGCTGCCTCTTTCAGCACAACCCTCACTGGTATCTCCTTTCGCTTGATTTCGTTTCTCACTCAGCACAATCTATCTCGCTTCTAGTCCTTTCTTGAGTCCCGCCGCTTCCAGGAGCCTGCGCGGACCCGTTACGTTCTCTCAATGCCAAGCCTCTGCCAGGATCCCACCCCTGGCAGAGACCCTACAGTCTCTCCCTTCACAACACCCCCTGCCACAGGGTGTTGCTCCGTTCAATCCCGTCAGCGTTCTCTCTAACTTCCTGCCTGACCCCCAGTTTACCCACTATGGTGGGGAGTGGCCTAATGAATAGCACCCTTAGCTCCCCCGGGAGGCCCAGCTGTGAAATGTATTGGTGACTGTGATACCTGCTCAGAGAACTCCTTCAGTGCCATCGAACGCACCATGGCCCCCCTTAGTGGCTGAGCCATGATACTGCAACGACCAGGACTCTGGGGCGCTGCACTAACTCTGTCTGACTAAAACCAGGGAATGCTTCCCCTTTTTGCTTGACCTTTACCCTCCGATGCTGAGCTGGTCCAAAACAATTTAACTGTATGTGTTCCTGCAGCCTGTTGTTGGGATGATCTAACCTTTCATTTACATTCTAGTACACAGTTTTCATTACTACATTAACGCTATACTAATAATACTTATACTAACACACTAATAGGCCCACCACTGCCTATCTTAATCTATCTGTAACTACTCTGTAACTACTCTGGGTTCTAAAGTTGATATCTATCACTACTAGTGATGAGCGAGTATGCTCGTTACTCGAAATTTCCCGAGCATGCTCGGGTGGTCTCCAAGTATTTCAGCGTGCTCAGAGATTTAGTTTATGTCGATGCAGCTGCATGATTTGTGACTGCTAGACTGCTTAAATACATGTAGGTATTGCCTGTTTGGCAATCCCCACATGTATTCAAGCTGTTTAGCAGCCGCAAATCATGCAGCTGCGTAGACATAAACTAAATCTCTGAGCACGCTGCAATACTCGGAGACCACCCGAGCATGCTCGGAGAAACTCACATAACGAGCATACTCACTCATCACTAACTACATACTAACTTATATCCTATTCTTTCCCTAAATCTGAGCTGAGTGTACCAGGTTACCTTAGGAATTACAAATACAGTACCCACACAGCAGCATTACTACTTATAACATTCTATGTATTTCACATTTTCCATTACACCATAAACCACAATGAAACTACATGTCACAGTACACACTTTACAACTGTTGTCTTCATGGGCAGGTACATGACAGTCTCTGTCACACCCTTACACCTGCATGGCGCGCCCCAATGATGAGTGTTCACCTGTAGAGTCAGGGGGCCCAGGCCGCAAAGTACACTGGGGACAATAGTGGAGGAAGAGCAGGACTTAAGGCTGAGTCACACATAACGATATCGTTAACGATATCGTTGCAACGTCACGCTTTTGGTGACATAGCAACGATCCCGCTAACAATATCGTTATGTGTGAAAGCGACCAACGATCAGGCCCCTGCTGGGAGATCTGTTGTGAATTTGGATTCTGGGCTCCCCCGGTGGCTACTGGTGGAATTGAACTGGTGTCTTCATCTTCTCTGTTCACCTGTTCCCATCAAGATGTGGGAGTCGCTATATAACCTTGCTGCTTTGTTAGTTGCTTGCCGGTCAACAATGTTATCAGAAGCCTCTCTGTGCTTGTTCCTGCTCCTAGACAACTACTAGATAAGTTGGACTTTTGTCCATGTTTGTTTTTGCATTTTTGTTCCAGTTCACAGCTGTAGTTTCGTTACTGTGTCTGGAAAGCTCTTGTGAACAGGAATTGCCACTCTGGTGTTATGAGTTAATGCCAGAGTTTTAAAGTAATTTCTGGATGGTGTTTTGATAGGGTTTTTAGCTGACCATGAAAGTGTTCTTTCTGTCTTCTGCTATGTAGTAAGTGGACCTCAAATTTGCTAAACCTATTTTCATACTACGTTTTGTTATTTCATCTTAATTCACCGCCAATACATGTGGGGGGCCTCTGTCTCCTTTCGGGGTATTTCTCTAGAGGTGAGCTAGGACTTATTTTCCTCTGCTAGCATTATTTAGTCCTCCGGCTGGTGCTGGGCATCTAGAATCAACGTAGGCATGCTACCCGGCCACTGCTAGTTGTGTGTTAGGTTTAGTTCATGGTCAGCTCAGTTCCCATCTTCCAAGAGCTAGTTCCTATATATGCTGATGCTATGTTCTCTTGCCATTGAGATCATGACAGTTTGACCGGCCCACAAAGTGTTAATTGTTTGGGCTGAAGCAGGAGATAGAGAAGTGTTTAAGGGAAATTTTTTTTTTTTTTTTTTTTTTTCCCTTCAGAGTTTTGCTGTCTAGCCCTTAATTGCTGTCTAGCTGCTTCTTACCTCCTCTTAACCCTTGAATGGCTCTGTGTCCACCTGTTTGTAATGGATCTTCAGAGTGTAACTGCAGGTTTGAATAATCTCGCCACGAGGGTACAAAATTTGCAAGATTTTGTTTGTCATGCACCTGTATCTGAGCCGAGAATTCCTTTGCCGGAATTTTTCTCGGGGAATAGATCTGGGTTTCAGAATTTTCGAAATAATTGCAAATTATTTTTGTCCCTGAAATCTCGCTCTGCCGGAGACCCTGCACAGCAGGTCAGGATTGTGATTTCCTTGCTCCGGGGCGACCCTCAAGACTGGGCTTTTTCATTGACACCAGGGGATCCTGCATTGCTCAATGTGGATGCGTTTTTTCTGGCCTTGGGGTTGCTTTATGACCAACCTCATTTGGAGCTTCAGGCAGAAAAAACTTTGATGTCCCTATCTCAGGGGCAAGATGAAGCGGAAATTTACTGCCAAAGATTCCGTAAATGGTCTGTGCTTACTCAGTGGAATGAGTGCGCCCTGGCGGCGACTTTCAGAGAGGGTCTCTCTGATGCCATTAAGGATGTTATGGTGGGGTTCCCTGTGCCTGCGGGTCTGAATGAGTCCATGACAATGGCTATTCAGATCGATAGGCGTTTGCGGGAGCGCAAACCAGTGCACCATCTGGCGGTGTCCACTGAGAAGTCGCCAGAGAGTATGCAGTGTGATAGAATTCTGTCCCGAAGCGAGCGGCAGAATTTTAGACGTAAAAATGGGTTGTGTTTCTATTGTGGTGATTCTACTCATGTTATATCAGCATGCTCTAAACGCACTAAAAAGCTTGGTAAATCTGTTTCCATTTGCACCTCACCGTCTAAGTTTATTCTATCTGTGACCCTGATTTGCTCTTTGTCATCTATTACCACGGACGCCTATGTCGACTCTGGCGCCGCTTTGAGTCTTATGGATTGGTCCTTTGCCAAACGCTGTGGGTATGATTTAGAGCCTTTGGAGACTCCTATTCCTCTGAAGGGGATTGACTCCACCCCATTGGCTAATAATAAACCACAATACTGGACACAAGTAACTATGCGTATTAATCCGGATCACCAGGAGATTATTCGCTTTCTGGTGCTGTATAATCTACATGATGATTTGGTGCTAGGATTGCCTTGGCTGCAATCTCACAACCCAGTCCTCGACTGGAGAGCTATGTCTGTGTTGAGCTGGGGATGTAAGGGGGCTCATGGGGATGTACCTGTGGTTTCCATTTCATCATCTATTCCCTCTGAAATTCCTGAGTTCCTGTCTGACTATCGTGACGTCTTTGAAGAATCCAAGCTTGGTTCGTTACCTCCGCACCGAGAGTGCGATTGTGCCATAGATTTAATCCCGGGTAGTAAATACCCAAAGGGTCGTTTATTTAATCTGTCTGTGCCTGAACATGCTGCTATGCGAGAATATATAAAGGAGTCCTTGGAAAAGGGACATATTCGTCCATCGTCATCTCCCTTAGGAGCCGGTTTTTTCTTTGTGTCAAAAAAAGACGGCTCTTTGAGACCATGTATTGATTATCGGCTTTTGAATAAAATCACTGTTAAATATCAATACCCATTGCCGTTGCTGACTGATTTGTTTGCTCGCATAAAGGGGGCCAAGTGGTTCTCTAAGATTGACCTTCGTGGGGCGTATAATTTGGTGCGAATCAGGCAGGGGGATGAGTGGAAAACCGCATTTAATACGCCCGAGGGCCACTTTGAGTATTTAGTGATGCCTTTTGGTCTTTCAAATGCTCCGTCAGTTTTCCAGTCCTTTATGCATGATATTTTTCGCGATTATTTGGATAAATTTATGATTGTGTATCTGGATGATATTCTGATTTTTTCGGATGACTGGGACTCTCATGTCCAGCAAGTCAGGAGAGTTTTTCAGGTTTTGCGGTCTAATTCTTTGTGTGTGAAGGGTTCTAAGTGTGTTTTTGGGGTACAGAGGATTTCCTTTTTGGGATATATTTTTTCCCCCTCTTCCATTGAAATGGATCCTGTCAAGGTTCAAGCTATTTGTGATTGGACGCAGCCCTCTTCTCTTAAGAGTCTTCAGAAATTTTTGGGCTTTGCTAACTTTTATCGTCGATTTATTGCTGGTTTTTCGGATATTGCTAAGCCATTGACCGATTTGACTAAGAAGGGTGCTGATGTTGCTGATTGGTCCCCTGATGCTGTGGAGGCCTTTCGGGAGCTTAAGCGCCGTTTTTCCTCTGCCCCTGTGTTGCGTCAGCCTGATGTTGCTCTACCTTTTCAGGTTGAGGTCGACGCTTCTGAGATCGGAGCTGGGGCAGTGTTGTCGCAGAAAAGTTCTGACTGCTCCGTGATGAGGCCTTGTGCCTTCTTTTCCCGTAAATTTTCGCCCGCTGAGCGGAATTATGATGTTGGGAATCGGGAGCTTTTGGCCATGAAGTGGGCTTTTGAGGAGTGGCGCCATTGGCTTGAGGGGGCCAGACATCAGGTGGTGGTATTGACGGACCACAAAAATTTGATTTATCTTGAGACCGCCAGGCGCCTGAATCCTAGACAGGCGCGCTGGTCATTATTTTTCTCTCGGTTTAATTTTGTGGTGTCATACCTACCGGGTTCTAAGAATGTTAAGGCGGATGCCCTTTCTAGGAGTTTTGAGCCTGACTCGCCTGGTAACTCTGAGCCCACAGGTATCCTTAAGGATGGAGTGGTATTGTCAGCCGTTTCTCCAGACCTGCGGCGGGCCTTGCAGGAGTTTCAGGCGGATAGACCTGATCGTTGCCCACCTGATAAACTGTTTGTTCCTGATGATTGGACCAGTAGAGTAATCTCTGAGGTTCATTCTTCTGCGTTGGCAGGTCATCCTGGCATTTTTGGTACCAGGGATTTGGTGGCAAGGTCCTTCTGGTGGCCTTCCCTGTCACGAGATGTGCGAGGCTTTGTGCAGTCTTGTGACGTTTGTGCTCGGGCCAAGCCTTGTTGTTCTCGGGCTAGTGGATTATTGTTGCCCTTGCCTATTCCTAAGAGGCCTTGGACGCACATCTCGATGGATTTTATTTCAGATCTGCCTGTTTCTCAGAAGATGTCTGTCATCTGGGTGGTGTGTGACCGTTTCTCTAAGATGGTCCATTTGGTTCCTCTGCCCAAGTTGCCTTCTTCTTCCGAGTTGGTTCCTCTGTTTTTTCAAAATGTTGTTCGTTTGCATGGTATTCCTGAGAATATCGTTTCTGACAGAGGGACTCAATTCGTGTCTAGATTTTGGCGGGCATTCTGTGCTAGGATGGGCATAGATTTATCTTTTTCGTCCGCTTTCCATCCTCAGACGAATGGCCAGACCGAGCGGATTAATCAGACCCTGGAGACATATCTGAGGTGTTTTGTGTCTGCTGACCAGGATGATTGGGTTGCTTTTTTGCCATTGGCGGAGTTCACTCTCAATAATCGGGCCAGCTCTGCCACTTTGGTGTCCCCGTTTTTCTGTAATTCGGGGTTTCATCCTCGATTTTCCTCTGGTCAGGTGGAATCTTCGGATTGTCCTGGAGTGGATGCTGTGGTGGAGAGATTGCATCAGATCTGGGGGCAGGTGGTGGACAATTTGAGGTTGTCCCAGGAGAAGACTCAGCTTTTTGCCAACCGCCACCGTCGTGTTGGTCCTCGGCTTTGTGTTGGGGATTTGGTGTGGTTGTCTTCTCGTTTTGTCCCTATGAGGGTCTCTTCTCCTAAGTTTAAGCCTCGGTTCATCGGCCCGTATAAGATATTGGAGATTCTTAACCCTGTTTCCTTCCGTTTGGACCTCCCTGCATCCTTTTCTATTCATAACGTTTTTCATCGGTCATTATTGCGCAGGTATGAGGTACCGGTTGTGCCTTCCGTTGAGCCTCCTGCTCCGGTGTTGGTTGAGGGTGAGTTGGAGTACGTTGTGGAGAAAATCTTAGACTCTCGTGTTTCCAGACGGAGACTCCAGTATCTGGTCAAGTGGAAGGGATACGGCCAGGAGGATAATTCTTGGGTGAATGCATCTGATGTTCATGCCTCTGATCTGGTTCGTGCCTTTCATAGGGCCCATCCTGATCGCCCTGGTGGTTCTGGTGAGGGTTCGGTGCCCCCTCCTTGAGGGGGGGGTACTGTTGTGAATTTGGATTCTGGGCTCCCCCGGTGGCTACTGGTGGAATTGAACTGGTGTCTTCATCTTCTCTGTTCACCTGTTCCCATCAAGATGTGGCAGTCGCTATATAACCTTGCTGCTTTGTTAGTTGCTTGCCGGTCAACAATGTTATCAGAAGCCTCTCTGTGCTTGTTCCTGCTCCTAGACAACTACTAGATAAGTTGGACTTTTGTCCATGTTTGTTTTTGCATTTTTGTTCCAGTTCACAGCTGTAGTTTCGTTACTGTGTCTGGAAAGCTCTTGTGAACAGGAATTGCCACTCTGGTGTTATGAGTTAATGCCAGAGTTTTAAAGTAATTTCTGGATGGTGTTTTGATAGGGTTTTTAGCTGACCATGAAAGTGTTCTTTCTGTCTTCTGCTATGTAGTAAGTGGACCTCAAATTTGCTAAACCTATTTTCATACTACGTTTTGTTATTTCATCTTAATTCACCGCCAATACATGTGGGGGGCCTCTGTCTCCTTTCGGGGTATTTCTCTAGAGGTGAGCTAGGACTTATTTTCCTCTGCTAGCATTATTTAGTCCTCCGGCTGGTGCTGGGCATCTAGAATCAACGTAGGCATGCTACCCGGCCACTGCTAGTTGTGTGTTAGGTTTAGTTCATGGTCAGCTCAGTTCCCATCTTCCAAGAGCTAGTTCCTATATATGCTGATGCTATGTTCTCTTGCCATTGAGATCATGACAGAGATCGTTGGTCGTTGGGGAATGATCAGGACCATTTTTTGGTCGCTGATCACCCGCTGTCATCGCTGGATCGGCGTGTGTGACGCCGATCCAGCGATGTGTTCACTTGTAACTAGGGTAAATCTCGGGTTACTAAGCGCAGGGCCGCACTTAGTAACCCGATATTTACCCTGGTTACCATTGTAAAAGTTAAAAAAAAAACAGTACATACTCACATTCTGATGTCTGTCATGTCCCCCGGCGTCCACAGGGTTAAAACTGCTTTCGGCAGGAGCGCTGCTAATGCACGCGCTGCTGCCGAGAGCTTCCTTGCACTGACTGTGTCAGCGCCGGCCGTAAAGCAGGGCACAGCGGTGAGGTCACCGCTGTTACTGCCGGCGCTGACACATTCAGTGCAGGGAAGCTCTCGGCAGCAGCGCGTGCATTAGCAGCGCTCTTGCCGAAAGCAGTTTTAACCCTGTGGACGCCGGCGGGGGACGTGACAGACATCAGAATGTGAGTATGTAGTGTTTTTTTTTTTTACTTTTACAATGGTAACCAGGGTAAATATCGGGTTACTAAGCGCGGCCCTGCACTTAGTAACCCGATGTTTACCCTGGTTACCCGGGTGCTGCAGGGGGACTTCGGCATCATTGAAGACAGTTTCAACGATGCCGAAGTCGTTCCCCTGATCGTTGGTCGCTGGAGAGAGCTGTCTGTGTGACAGCTCCCCAGCGACCACACGACTTACCAACGATCACGGCCAGGTCGTATCGCTGGTCGTGATCGTGGGTAAGTCGTTTAGTGTGACTTAGGCTTTACAGTATGTATTCTACTCCCTCCACTGTTACATTCCCAGCAGCATCACATCACAGTGTAGAGGTCTGGGAGGAGAGCTCTCACAGCATGGTAGCTGCAGGGAGCTGATATCAGGCCTTTCTGCTGTGTCTCCATCCCCCACAGTGGGTTCTGCAGCCCTTTCCAGCTGATCTATGCACTATGTGGCCCACCTCCTCCCCTGAACTCCTGATATAGAAGATTAGTATGTGTGTCTGTATGTTTTTATATGTACATGTGTATGTGTGTGTGTGTGTCTATGTGTGTGTGTATGTATAAGTGTGTGAGTATACATTTATGTATGTGTGTATACATGTGCGTGTGTCTATCTATGTGTGTATGTATGTGTTTATGTACTGTATGTATGTATGTGTGCATGTATACATACAGTATGTGTTTATCTGTGTGTGTATGTATGTGTGTATGTATTGTAAGATGGAGCCTTACAGGTCCTTCAGGGGCGATATGAATCAATGAGGTTAGTAGCTTCGGTGATGTAAGGCCGGGAAAGCAGGCTCGAGCATGTATAGCGCTGAAAGAGTTAATAGGGTGTATCAGGGCTGGGTTTATGAGCAGTCAAAGACATGGGTTGGACTTGCTGCTCCTGAGCGGTATATGAAGTCTTTATAAACCAGACTAGACATTTTTACTGAAACCGCTTCCTGTGTCTACCTGGAAAGCAACCAAGTGAGTAGAAACTATACATGAATCCCAAGGGGAACTGTGGCTACTGCATGTCCTGGGTAAATGTGAGTGCAGGAGCGAAAGTCAACAACTTGAAAAAGCAGCTGGTGTAGGCTAATCTCTAGCAGCAACAGCTTTGGCAGCACCAGCCGGAGCAGTGGCAACAGTAGCTGCAGATGCAGCAGTAGCAGCACAGGCAGCAGATCGAATTCCGAGTTGAGGCGATCCATGGCAATGCAACTGTACCACCCCCAAGTCAAGGTGATGACTCACACATGAGGAAGATGATAAGGAGAGCCTTGCAAAAGATGACTCCAATCACTGATGATAATGTTGAGGCATTCCTGATGGTTTTCGAAAGGATGGCGGAACAGGAGAGATTGCCTCCGTAGCAGTGGGCCGAGGTTCTGGCACCATACCTAATAGGGGAACCGCAGAAGGCCTATTATGACCTGGCCTTGCAGGATGCAAAAGAGTGCATCAAGTTGAATACTGAGATCTTGGCAAGTAGTGACTCTGACTGTCAATGTGCAACAGGTGCACCACTGGGCCCAGGGGCTGGCTGGCAAGTTTTGGCCTGGGGGGCAAGTACACAGCAGTGGCCCATTAGCAGCGGCACATCCTTAGGGTACGTGTCCTTGGTCAGGAAACGCTGCGTGGTTGACGCTGCGTGGGGCTGCAGCGTCATACACGCAGTGTCCAGATGTTCCAGCATAGTGGAGGGGATTTTTTGAAATCCCGTGTCCACTATGCGTGGAAACACGCACGCGGCGGCCCTGCGACTCCGGACATGCTGCGCGTCTTTTCAGATCGCAGCATGTCCGTGTTCCTTGCGGCGACGCTGCATCGCCGCAAGGAATAACACAGGGCCCTATGCGAGGAGTGCGATGATCCCGGATGTGTACAGTTAACACATCCGGCATCATCGCGTCCCAGAAGGGGGCGGGGCTTAGCGCGGAGCGGGTTTGCCGCTCCGACGATACCGCTAGCCATCCTGATCGTGGACACATACCCTCATTGTGTTTACCTCTGGCTGATTTTAAAAGGGAGTAGAGGTTACAAGAGTTTGAAAAGATAAAGTCGGAGTAATGATGGGATAGTTGTGGTCAAATGCTGACTAGATTCTCATCCACTTCTCTCAGTGAGCTACTCAGAGAGTTGTCTCAGACTCTAGTCTGCTCGTGAGCATCGCAAGTATGCAAACTCATACTTGCAATCACTACGCTGGCAATTCCAGGGAATCGTGACCATGTGTACAGTGCTCTATCATGATTCAGTAACGTGCCATCACACAGAATCACTGCAGAAAATCATCTAGAGCCCAGGAAACAGTGTTGGAAAAATGAAGTGTGTGGCTTGGAAATTGCATTTTGTCCTCATAGAATTGATTCATATATACTCACCTCCATTGTAAAACAAACAAAACAGTCCACCTTAAGAAACAGTCATCAACTTTTTCTTTAAATCTGTGTAAGGCTATGTGCACAAGTTCAGGATTTTTCACTTTTTTCCCTTATAAAAACACGATAAAGACTCTTAAAAAACGCATACATATGCATCCCATCATTTATAATGCATTCTACAATTTGTGCATACGTTGCGTTTTTTTTCCACGAAAAAAGCACATCGCAGTAAAAAACGCAGCATGTTCATGAATTTTCCGCTATATAATGCATTGGGAAAGCTCCGGAATAAAAAACGCAAAAAAAAAACGCAAGCGGATTTCCTGCAGAAAAAGTCCAGTTTTGTTTAGGAAAATTCTGCAGAAAATCCTGACATGTGCACACAGCCAAAATGTTAATTTAGTGCAGTGTCAGTGTGTTAATGGACTCACAGATCGCAGTCTTCTCCAGTATACAGCGTTGCTCCTCTTCTAAGTCACCTGAGGGCTATTCAGACTCTACAGGTCACACTGTGCTCTGTGACCCATAAGTGGCTTTTACAATATAAGTCTATGGAGCATGAGAACCAGGCTCAAAATGAGGATCCATTGACTTACATTGTAAAGAGACTGACAGGTCATATACAGGAGCTTCTCACAAAATTACAATATCATCAAAAAGTGAATTTATTTAATTTCTTCGATACAAAAAGTGAAACTCCTATATTATATAGAGTCATTACACACAGGAGGATTCTTTTAGGGTGTGTGTCCACGGTCCGGATTGAGTGGAAAACCCGCTCCACCCAAAGCCCCGCCCCCTTCTGTACGAGCGGTGATTCCGGATGTGTTCATTGCACACATCCGGAATCACCGCACCTCACACATAGGGCCCTGTGTTTTACCTTGCGGAGACAGATCATTACCGCAAGGTGAACAGACATGTTGTGTTCTAAAAAGACGCGCCGCGTGTCCATAATCGCAGGGCCGCCGGGTGCATGTTCGCAGGCATAGTGGAGACGGGATTTCATAACATCCCCTCCACTATGCTGTAACATCTGGACGCTGCGGGTTGAACACTGCGGTTGTACGCAGCTTTCAATCTGCAGCTAATCCGGATGTAATCCAGCCCGTGGTATGTGATATATCAGTTACATATCATCTGTATACACATCAAATATAATTTCTCAGAGGGGCCACGTGACAGACCATGACTGTCGTGGAGGCCAAACCAATAAGCTGAAATTAATTCTGCTCAGGGCAGAGCAAAGTTCTGCGCATGTGCGGGCAAAGGCCAAAGAGCGCTGATGCATGAGCATTATACAGTAGTACTGTGCTGTGCCCTCAGCAGGGCAGACAGAAGAGCGCCTGCACAGCAGGAGCACAATGGGGAACACTGTGTGGATGACATAGGATGCATCACCCAAACGAAGGAGGGAAGGAGAACACCATCGCAAGATGAGAGGAGGCACAAGACCAGCGGCGTCCATTGGACCAGACTGCCCAGTAGGTGAGTATAATAAAACCTATTTTTTTACGTCACAGGGCGTCATATACACAGCATTAGAACACTGTCACATGGGGCTGAAAGGTGGTGGTCATAGGTTATATGGTAATAACCTGGTGACAGGTTCCCTTTAAGTATACTGACATCTCCCGTATATACAGTATGAGTCCACACACAGCCCGCCATATGAGGTATGAGCCTCCACATAACTTCTTTATCTGCAGCATGAGCTGTCACATAACCCTTTATATGGAGTGTGAGCTCAACAGGTTCCCCCTATATACAGTATGAGCCCTCACATAGATCCTTATATTTAGTGTGAGTCCTCACATAGCCCACTATGTACAGTATGAGCCGCCTCATAGACACTTAAAAAAAATGTGAGCCCCACATGTCCCTCTATGTTTCGTATGAGCCCTCACATGGCCTCTCTATATACAGTATGAGCCCCAAATAGCCCCCTATATTCAGTATGAGCCCCTATATAGTATGAGCCCTCACATATCCCCTATATATAGGCACACGTCCTACATATTAATGTATTTTAGCCAAGGTTTTGGGCAATAGATACTATTTAGACTCATGCTGCTATATTGTATATCTATGCTGCTAAAATTCTAAATTATATGAGTTAATTTGCCTCAGTTTTCTTTCAGTACCATTTCCTGTTTTAAATCATTTTAATATTGAAATAATAATTTATATTTTTAATACAAGTTTTTGTCACTTCTATTTTATACCAGCAACCAATTGGTGCTTTAGGTATAAAGGTTGTATAGACATGAGATGATGTCTGGATGTCTGTAACACAGTATATTACAGTGATGGCGAAGCTTTTAGAGACCGAGTGCCCAAACTGCAATCTAAAACCCACTTATTTATCACAAAGTGCCAACACGGCAATTTAACCGCAATACTGAGGTTTTATATTAGAAAGACAACTCCTACATTAGCGCCCTATAGTGTCTATACTATAGAATAACAAAGAATGATGACCCCATCACAGTGTGATTTTCCAAAGGTAAACCCAACACAGCTCTCCATACAGTATAATCTGCACAAAATGTCCTCCATACAGTGTAATGGTTCCACATAGTCCTCCATACAGTGTAATGGGCCTCACATAGTGCTCTATACAGCATAACGGGGCTCTGCATTGCCTTCCATACAGAATTATGGTCCCACATAGTGCTTGATACAGTATTGTGGTCCCAAATGATGCTCCATTCTGTATAATGGCCCCACATAGTGCTCCATACTGTATAATGGCCACACATGATGCTCCATACTGTATTCCGTACTGTATAATGGCCACACATAGTGCTCAATACTGTATAATGGTCCCACATAATGCTCCATACTGTATAATGGCCCCACATGAAGCTCCATACTGTATAATGGCCACACATTGTGCTCCATACAGTATAATAGCCCCACATGATACTCCATACTGTAAAATGGAACCAGATGATGCTCCATACT
This sequence comes from Ranitomeya variabilis, assembly GCF_051348905.1. Classification (NCBI taxonomy): domain Eukaryota; kingdom Metazoa; phylum Chordata; class Amphibia; order Anura; family Dendrobatidae; genus Ranitomeya; species Ranitomeya variabilis. The sequence goes on along the minus strand of NC_135232.1, from coordinate 164,255,880 downwards.
GAATAATGGCCCCACATGATGCTCCATACTGTATAATGGCCCCACTTGATGCTTCATACTGTATAATGGACACACATAGTGCTCCATACTGTATAATGGCCACATATGATGCTGCATACAGTATAATGGCCACACATGATGCTGCATACAGTATAATGGCCACACATGATGCTGCATACAGTATAATGGCCACACATCATGCTGCATACAGTATAATGGCCACACATCATGCTGCATACAGTATAATGGCCACACATCATGCTGCATACAGTATAATGGTCCCATGTGACGCTGCATATAGTATAATGGCCTCACATTAAAAAAAAAATCCACTTACCTCTGCCCGTTCCAACGCTGATCTGGTCTCTTGATCTATCAGTCCTACCTGTGGGCACGAGCGCCATCTTGGCAATAGTGCCGCAACCACTCTTCTCAGCCCGCACGCCATCCTCGTCCTCAGCCCGTGCGAGATCCCCGTCCTCAGCCCGTGCGCAGACTGATGGAACGGCGCGTGGCCTGATGGGGGAGTTAGGAGCAGAGGAGAGTGGCTGCAGCACCGACGCTAGGGAAGAGAGTGGTGGCAGCGATAGTGCTGAGATGGCGCACGTGCCCATCTGGAGGGCTCTGTGTGCCCCCTCTGGCATGCGTGCCATAGGTTCACCACCACTGGTATATTACACACCAGTCATACACTAATCTGTGTAGTAATGTCCTATACTATGAGCACATGCCTGCAGTGTTATATGCACTGATCACACCAGAAACTGGCTGCAGACCTCACATTATAATGTATGGAATTATATGTGACATATAATGTTCTGGAGCCAGGCTCAGGAGCAGTCAGTGCAGGATGACTCAGTATACTGGGGTCTGACCCTGACTGGGAGTTATTGCTGCAGTTTGAACATTCCTGCAGATCGGGTGACGCTGGAGCCTATGACTCCCACTGACAGATCGACCTGAGCTGCATGAAAGTTCACACTGGTGCAATAAATCCTCACACCATGCTTCAGAGCCTCCGACGCAGGATCCGGCCCTGTCCCTGACCTCTTGCCCCGGCCCCCCTGCTGACCTCTTCTCTGAAGCTGCTCTGTCTCATACCGGAGGATGCCCAGAAGAATCAAATCACTGCACTCATCATAGTTCAAGTCAAGTTGAAGTGAATATTTATTGAAGGTGAACACGAAGAAATAAGGCAACAAAGAATATTTAACGTTTCGGCCACTCGGTGGCCTTGATCACAACTGATGCTGTAACAAGAATAGAAAAACAGTGTATAAACATATAGTATGTACAGTGCTAAAAAGTAAATAAATATATACAAAATATACAGAGGACTATCCATACAAAGTATGGATATAATGGACCACATGTCAAGGAATGTTTTTAAAGAGACAAAGATGAAGTTCATCATTAGCAATAGACCTATGTTAGATACAAGGACTTTAAAAACCAAGAAAGGGTTACTACAAGAAATTATGTATCTAGAGAGATGGTGCAGTAAGTAAGGATGGATAACGTACCCTTAGTAGGTAATTCGTATACCGTCATGTGATAGTAGGGTAGAAAACTCAAAGTAGGGGTGGCCCAGATATTTCCTGTATAGAAAGCAATAGAAGAGCATGATATGATATATATATATATATATATATATATATATATAGAGTAGTATAGATAACCCAGGGGTTGTTGCATGGGGTTAGTGTAACACTGGACTGTATGTGGGATTACACAGCATATATAGAGGTATTTACCAGAAGGAGCTTTAAAGTTCAATTGTATTTGTCCAGGACAGAGTACCACTCGTTTTAAAATATCTGCCGTATGTTGGATAGACTGCAATATAAACGTATTAACAGGCTGAAAAAAAACCCCAGAGCTGCGCAAAAAGTAGTGTGTTATGTACATCCATAATAACTGTACCTTAGTAGTCTACGGCCCGTATCCTATAGTCATGGGAAGCCCAGGAGTGGGTAGGGGAAATAAGGTTCTCCACACCAAGTAGGGACTCTCAGCATAGGATGGATCTGCCTATTAGAGACCAGGGATGTGGGCATATTAAAACGGACGTAATTACTTGGAGTACTTATCTGTCATAGGGCCGTAGTCTCACATGGATTGGTGGCGCAGTGTATGCGCAGTCCGGGACCGAGGAAACGCCGACACAGCACGTGTCTTGGCGGTGGAAGAGGCAACGTCCAGCATGGGAAGCGCCGCACAAAATATAGTCCACCGGTCCTGCGACCGGAAGTACGTACGGACGCCAGCGCCTGCGCAGTACCGCACCAATGTTAGTGAGTTCGGCGCCTGCGCACTAAGGGAGGCAATCGGCGCGTGCGTTGTGTATCTAGGGAAGGAGCAGAGCAGGAACGGTGTAACATAGTGACAAGCGTGTTTGGAAATAGCGTGAGGGACACACTATTGGCATGGGTGGTATGGGGTTGTATATGGCTCGCTGTGTATCAGCCGCTAATTGGGCCCAATATAAGGGGCAATAAGAAAAATGACATTAATGTGAGCAGATTGAGAGCACTGAATAATAGGCAGTAGAAAGATATAAATAGATGTATATAAAAAAACATACAAGGTATAAATATGTCCTGTAACAGAATGTTAAAGGGGTACCCATAATATCTAGAACAGGATATCTAGTAGGAGTCCAAACTACAATTGATTATTCACAGTACTGGAGGCACCTTGAGTTGAATGGGTAAAAAAGTTATCAATGTAACTAATGGAAATAATATTATAAGTTAGATAAATTGAGCCAAAGAAATGAAAAAATGAATGAATAAAGTGAAAAAAAAAAAAAAAAAAAAAAAAAATTATTGAAAAAAATTATTAAAATAGAATAAATGAAAAAATGAAATAAATGGGAGAAATATTAAATAAAAAATGATGAAAAAATGAATAAATAAATGAAAAAAGAAATCCAAATAATTGAAAAAAATGAAAATGGAAAATAAAAGTTGAATACAGGTCCTTCTCAAAAAATTAGCATATAGTGTTAAATTTCATTATTTACCATAATGTAATGATTACAATTAAACTTTCATATATTATAGATTCATTATCCACCAACTGAAATTTGTCAGGTCTTTTATTGTTTTAATACTGATGATTTTGGCCTACAACTCCTGATAACCCAAAAAACCTGTCTCAATAAATTAGCATATTTCACCCGTCCAATCAAATAAAAGTGTTTTTTAATAACAAACAAAAAACCAATCAAATAATAATGTTCAGTTATGCACTCAATACTTTGTCGGGAATCCTTTGGCAGAAATGACTGCTTCAATGCGGCGTGGCATGGAGGCAATCAGCCTGTGACACTGCTGAGATGTTATGGAGGCCCAGGATGCTTCAATAGCGGCCTTAAGCTCATCCAGAGTGTTGGGTCTTGCGTCTCTCAACTTTCTCTTCACAATATCCCACAGATTCTCTATGGGGTTCAGGTCAGGAGAGTTGGCTGGCCAATTGAGCACAGTAATACCATGGTCAGTAAACCATTTACCAGTGGTTTTGGCACTGTGAGCAGGTGCCAGGTCGTGCTGAAAAATGAAATCTTCATCTCCATAAAGCATTTCAGCCGATGGAAGCATGAAGTGCTCCAAAATCTCCTGATAGCTAGCTGCATTGACCCTGCCCTTGATGAAACACAGTGGACCAACACCAGCAGCTGACATGGCACCCCACACCATCACTGACTGTGGGTACTTGACACTGGACTTCAGGCATTTTGGCATTTCCTTCTCCCCAGTCTTCCTCCAGACTCTGGCACCTTGATTTCCGAATGACATGCAAAATTTGCTTTCATCAGAAAAAAGTACTTGGGACCACTTAGCAACAGTCCAGTGCTGCTTCTCTGTAGCCCAGGTCAGGCGCTTCTGCCGCTGTTTATGGTTCAAAAGTGGCTTTACCTGGGGAATGCGGCACCTGTAGCCCATTTCCTGCACACGCCTTTCCACACCAGACTCAGTCCACTGCTTCCTCAGGCTCCCCAAGGTCTGGAATCGGTCCTTCTCCACAATCTTCCTCAGGGTCCGGTCACCTCTTCTCGTTGTACAGCGTTTTCTGCCACATTGTTTCCTTCCAACAGACTTACCATTGAGGTGCCTTGATACAGCACTCTGGGAACAGCCTATTTGTTGAGAAATTTCTTTCTGGGTCTTACCCTCTTGCTTGAGGGTGTCAATGATGGCCTTCTTGACATCTGTCAGGTCGCTAGTCTTACCCATGATGGGGGTTTTGAGTAATGAACCAGGCAGGGAGTTTTTAAAAGCCTCAGGTATCTTTTGCATGTGTTTAGAGTTAATTAGTTGATTCAGAAGATTAGGGTAATAGGTCATTTAGAGAACCTTTTCTTGATATGCTAATTTATTGAGACAGGTTTTTGGGGTTATCAGGAGTTGTAGGCCAAAATCATCAGTATTAAAACAATAAAAGACCTGACAAATTTCAGTTGGTGGATAATGAATCTATAATATATGAAAGTTTAATTGTAATCATTACATTATGGTAAATAATGAAATTTAACACTATATGCTAATTTTTTGAGAAGGACCTGTATATTAAATGAAAAAATGAATGAAATGAAAACAATAAATGACTGGAATGAAAAAATGAAAAAAAGAAGAAAAAAAAGAAGAAAAATAAAAAATAAAAAATAATAAATAAAAGAAAATTAAAAATAAATATAAAAAGAGGGTATACGTCTTACCATCCTGCGGGGGTGCGAAAACGACCTACACCAGAGCAGTGGATTAGTTCGCCTATGGGAGAATAAAAAACTGGTTAAATAAGCCAATCGATTTCCCTATTCAAACCTCTAGGGTGGAGCGTATCTAGCTTGTATATCCAAAAGGTTTCTCTTTGTTTAAGCAATTGAATATGGTTACCACCCCTCCTAGGGCGATGAACTTTTTCAATAACCTGAAACCGTAGTTGGGCGACCGTATGCTGAGCTTCTTTGAAATGCAGAGGTAGTGGCAACCAGGTCTTACCACATCTTATGGTCGATTTGTGACTGGAGATTCTATTCCTGATCGCTTGGGTGGTCTCACCCACATAGAGTAATCCACAAGGGCACTTGATGATATATACCACAAAGTTGGACTCGCATGTGTGGTACTCATTGATGGGAAAAGCCTTACCAGTGCGGGGATGTAGGACTTCATTACCCTTTATGATGTTAGAGCAACACATACAATTCAGGCAAGGGAATGTACCAGTTCTCCTCTGGCCTGTGAGTGTCCTAGGTGGTGGTGTTCTAGATGTGCCTAAATCCGCTCGCACTACATTGTCTCTCACGTTGCGGGGGCGTCTCATACTCATAAGGGGAGGATCCTTGAAAACCGGGATCTGTGGATACGCTTTTGTCAAGAGTGGCCAGTGGCTGCGAATGAGATTATGGATTCTATACATGGTGGGGTGGTGATTGTGGACGAACGGAAGTCTAGGGTTTTTGAACGTTGGTAGTACCGTCTCCTCAGTGTCACGGAGTGCCTTAGAGGATTCTGACTCAAGGAGTCTTGTTGGATAATTGCGTGCTTTAAATTTATCAGCCATTTCATGAATCCTGATATTTTTGGTCTCAGGGTTGGACACAATCCTGGCTACCCTCTTGAATTGGGACCTTGGGAGGCTATCACGGGTGGATTTGGGGTGGCAACTGTGGTAAAGCAATAAGCTATTGCAATCAGTCGGTTTTACATACAAATCAGTACTCAAATAGCCGAAATTGTCTTTTAGGACTTTGGTGTCTAAAAATGAGATTTCCTCATAGTGTTGTACTAGTGTAAAAGATAACTCGGGTCTGACCCCATTGATGGTGTTGAAGAATTCTTGTAAACTGGTTTGGTCCCCCTTCCAAATGCAGAAAATGTCGTCTATGTATCTATGCCAAGTTAAGGCATTCTGTTGGAAGACAGCATTAGGGTATACATGTGTACGTTCGAAGTGATCCATATATAAATTGGCGTAGGCAGGGGCCACATTGGACCCCATGGCAGTACCACATGTTTGTAAAAAGAAGTCGTCCTCAAACATAAAGAAATTTTCCCTAAGGACAAGGTTCAGTAGGTCAATACATAAATTAAGTGAGCCCGTATCAACATTAGCCTCATACAGGGTAAGTTTCACTGCTTCAATGCCCCTGTCATGCTGAATAGAGGTGTACAGGCTATTTACATCCAAAGTGCATAAAATACTATCAGGTGGAACGTTTTTGATGTTATGAATTTTGTTCAAGAAGTCCCCTGTGTCTAGGATGTAGGACTTTGTGGAGCGAGCATGAGGTGTGAGGATTTTCTCAAGAAAAATGGACAACGGATTAAGTATGGAGTTGGTGGATGCCACTATTGGGCGACCGGGAGGGTTATGGAGACTTTTATGTATTTTGGGCAAAATATAGAGTACTGGGGTAACAGGATGATGATTGATGAGGTATGTCCTCATTTTGGTATCAATTGTTTTGAGTTGTACGTGTTTATCCAGTACCGTATTGATTTTTTGTCGTATAACATATGTAGGATCAGTGTGTAATTTTTTGTAAGTAATGGGATCAGATAGTTGGCGTCTAATTTCCGCCGTGTATTGACTCCTGTTCATAACAACCGTAGCTCCCCCCTTGTCCGCCGGTTTTATAATGATATTTTTGTTTCTGCTCAGTGACTCTAGAGCCTGTTTCTCAGGAGTACTCAGATTGTGTTGGACAGGGAGAAGGCCAAGGCGTTGATCGTGGATGGTACTCTTTATATCCCTCTCCAGTAAATTGATAAATGTTTCCACTGCATGGTGTGATTTGGGTGGCATAAATGTACTCGGGTTCCTAAGACCCAGGGAATCAATGGTAAATTTCGGTAAATCATGATCTGGTGTCACGCCTAAGGTGTTGCCCCTGTCGGTGGAGTTAGTATCAAAGTGTACTTTCAACCTTATACTCCTGTAAAAACGTTGAAGGTCTTTTTCTAACTGAAATGCGTCCCATCTAGGTGTAGGACAAAAAGATAGACCCATATTAAGTACTTTCAACTCAAGGGGGGACAGAGAATAATCAGATATATTGACTACCGAGTTTGGACTCCTACCTGGGACCTCAAGGTCATGTGACGGTCTGGTGCTTTTCCTCCTCGATCTCCTGGTGGGCGTCCGCTTGGTCCTAAAAAACGAGGGCCCGGTGAAGTAATCTCGCTGCCGGATCCTGCTGATGAACCCTCTGCTGGTGAGGAACCCCCTGAGCGATAGTTCCCTCTCTGTGTCCGACGGAAGCGCTGTCGTGTTTGGCGGGGAAATGGGTCCTCCCATTTGTACACTCTGTTCGTGAGATAGTCCTCAGTGTCCCTCTGGAACTTTGATCTCTTTCTCTCTTCCAAGGTTTTTTGATGAGTGGATAGTATAGAGTCCACTTTGTCTTTCAGGGTAGAGAACTCGGTACTACTAAGAGTTGTAGTCAATTGGGTCTCAATGGATGTAATCTTTTCCTCAGTAGTCTTTATGGCCTCCTGGAGGTATTCGATGGTTAACAGGATGATGTCGAAGGAACATTTATTCAGGATTTTCTGAAATGTGGTACAGTATTTATCATTGTCGGAAAAGAGGGTGGGTCTCAGGTTGCAACGTAATCCACGAGGTATTTTCCCTTGTCGATGATATTCACCCAACGTAGCGCAATGTAAATCAAATGAAATTAGTCTCTTTCTTTCTTTCTCCCAATCTCTTGTCTTAATGTCCTTGCTGGGAATATGTAGAAAGTCTGTTTTGGTTCTTATCTTGGACAAGATAGTGGAACCAGTGGCCTCATCATATACGTAGGTCTCGGTTGACATGAGTCCGGTCGGTGCTAAGAACTCCAAATAGCTATATAGTAGAATGAACAAAGAGCTAGCACTCGACCGTAGGTGGAAGTTGGTGGTGCAAGTGAACGGAGCTCTGGGGTTTTTTTTCAGCCTGTTAATACGTTTATATTGCAGTCTATCCAACATACGGCAGATATTTTAAAACGAGTGGTACTCTGTCCTGGACAAATACAATTGAACTTTAAAGCTCCTTCTGGTAAATACCTCTATATATGCTGTGTAATCCCACATACAGTCCAGTGTTACACTAACCCCATGCAACAACCCCTGGGTTATCTATACTACTCTATATATATATATATATATATATATCATATCATGCTCTTCTATTGCTTTCTATACAGGAAATATCTGGGCCACCCCTACTTTGAGTTTTCTACCCTACTATCACATGACGGTATACGAATTACCTACTAAGGGTACGTTATCCATCCTTACTTACTGCACCATCTCTCTAGATACATAATTTCTTGTAGTAACCCTTTCTTGGTTTTTAAAGTCCTTGTATCTAACATAGGTCTATTGCTAATGATGAACTTCATCTTTGTCTCTTTAAAAACATTCCTTGACATGTGGTCCATTATATCCATACTTTGTATGGATAGTCCTCTGTATATTTTGTATATATTTATTTACTTTTTAGCACTGTACATACTATATGTTTATACACTGTTTTTCTATTCTTGTTACAGCATCAGTTGTGATCAAGGCCACCGAGTGGCCGAAACGTTAAATATTCTTTGTTGCCTTATTTCTTCGTGTTCACCTTCAATAAATATTCACTTCAACTTGACTTGAACTATGATGAGTGCAGTGATTTGATTCTTCTGGACGTTTTGGGGTCTTGGGACTCTGTTCACTTGCACCACCAACTTCCACCTACGGTCGAGTGCTAGCTCTTTGTTCATTCTATCATACCGGAGGATGACAGGAAGCATCCTGGCCAGCGCGCTGCTGAGGTGAGATCAGAACACACGCCCACACAGTGTGCAGAAGAGTGGGCGTGTCTACAACACAGAGATGGCCGCCCGGCATTTGTACACGTTAGTACAGTGCCACTAGCCTTCCTCTAGGCAGCAAAGGGCCGGGCGTCCCGCAACTGCTGCCGGGGGGACCGGCCCACAACTGCTGCTGGGGGGACCAGCCTGGGGGGCACTTGCCCCTTTGCCACCTGGCCCAGTCCGCCCCTGACTGGGCCTAATGCAGTGACAAGCACAGATGTTGGAGAGGGTCATTATGGACAGGTTCATACACTCCCTTCTGAGGCCAGTACAGTCCTGGGTTGCCCAGGGAGATCCCTGTTATGTTGATGACCTGGTGGTGCTGGTGGTAAGGTTCCAGGTGGTCGAGATTTGCTTGCATCTCTATACTAGGTATTCTAAAGGGAGACTGACACCCAAAAAAGGGGAACTAGAGCCCCCGTTGCCCATCCAATAATGGGATTTGTTGGATGTGTCACACTCTGGGTCGTATAGCTGCCTGTTATCCTATGACTACCGAGCCAATGGACTGCAACATAGGACGGTGCTGCTCATATTTTACATACACTGCCTGCAGTGCTGTCCCTCAACCAGGCAAGGTGCCGCAGTCATGTCCCTTAACAGTGAACTGAATGCAAATGACTGGTCTGTCAATTAGTTTGGTAACCTTACTAAGGGTACCGTCTCACAGTGGCACTTTTGTCGCTACGACGGTACGATCCGTGACGTTCCAGCGATATCCATACGATATCGCTGTGTCTGACACGCAGCAGCGATCAGGGACCCTGCTGAGAATCGTACGTCGTAGCAGATCGTTTGGAACTTTCTTTCGTCGCTGGATCTCCCACTGTCATCGCTGGATCGTTGTGTGTGACAGCGATCCAGCGATGCGTTCGCTTGTAACCAGGGTAAACATCGGGTTACTAAGCACAGGGCCGCGCTTAGTAACCCGATGTTTACCGTGGTTACCAGCGTAAAAGTAAAAAAAACCAAACAGTACATACTCACATTCCGGTGTCTGTCCCCCGGCGTTCTGCTTCTCTGCACTGTGAGCGCTGGCCAGCCGGAAAGCGAGCACAGCGGTGACGTCACCGCTGTGCTTTCCGGCTGGCGCAGACACAGTGCAGAGAAGCAGAACGCCGGGGGACAGACTGTTGTGAACTCTGTTTTCGGGCTCCCTCTTGTGGTCACTGGTGGTATGGTGTGACTTTTCCTTTGGGCTCCCCCTGGTGGCTTTGTTTGTTATCCTGCTGGTCTCTGGCTATCAGCTGGTTCGTTATCCTCTGGGAGGTTCCTATATAGCTCTGTTTTACTTCCTCTTGTTGCCGGCTGTCGATGTAATCAGTGCTACTCAGATTCCTTCTGACTACCTTGCTCCCAGTCCATCCAGGACAAAGCTAAGTTTTGTTTGCTCATTTTTTGATCAGCAGTGTTTATCATGTTTTCTTGTCCAGCTTGCTAAAATGTGATTTCCTCGCTTGCTGGATGCTCTAGTGGACTGAGTTTCTCCCCACACACCATTAGTTGGTGCGTGGGTTCTTGTAATCTCAGGATGGATATTTTGTAAGGGTTTTTTATTGATCGCATAGACCCCTGCTCTATTTTCTGCTTTCTAGTACTAGTGGGCCTCTTTTGCTGAATCTGATTTCATCCCTACGTATGTGCCTTCTTCTTACTTCACCGTTAATATTTGTTGGTGGCTTCTATATCTTTGGGGATTATTTCTCTGGAGGCAAGCGAGGTCTTTCTTTCTCTTTAGGGGTAGCTAGTTCCTCAGGCTGGCTCGAGACGTCTAGGAATTTTGTAGGCACGTTCACCGGCTACCTCTAGTTGTTTTGCATAGGTTCAGATTTGCGATCAGTCCAGTTACCATCTCCCTAGAGCTTGTCCTTAGTTTATTCACTTGCTGGTCTATTCGTGATCCTCAGCCACTAAGGATCATAACAGTACAGCCGGGCCCGGAAGGTGTTAATTGCATGGCAGAAGCAGGAGAAAAGAAGCCTTGAGATATATATATATTTTTTTTGTTGTTGCCGTGTGTTTAGCTGCTGTGGCTAGCTTCTCTCCTCCTCTTAATCTTGGTGTGGCTCTGAGTTCAGCTGCTGACATGGATGTCCAGAGCTTGGCTTCCAGTCTGGATCATGTTGCTGCTAGGGTTCAAAGAATTCAGGATTTTGTTGTTCACAGTCCTATGTCAGAGCCTAGAATACCTATTCCGGAGTTGTTTTCTGGAGATAGATCTAGGTTCCTGAATTTTAGGAACAATTGTAAGTTGTTTCTTTCTTTGAAACCTCGTTCCTCTGGTGATACTGTTCAGCAAGTTAAGATTATCATTTCCTTTTTGCGTGGTGACCCCCAAGATTGGGCCTTCGCATTGGCGCCAGGGGATCCTGCATTGCTTAGTGTAGATGCATTTTTTCTAGCCCTTGGATTGCTCTATGAGGAACCTAATCTTGAGAACCAGGCTGAAAAAACGTTATTGGCCCTCTCGCAGGGGCAAGATGAAGCAGAGGTGTACTGCCAGAAATTTCAGAAATGGTCGGTGCTTACTCAGTGGAATGAGTGTGCCCTGGCTGCAAATTTCAGAGAAGGTCTTTCTGAAGCCATTAAGAATGTCATGGTGGGGTTCCCTACGCCTGCAGGTCTGAATGAGTCAATGACTCTGGCCATTCAGATTGATCGGCGTTTGCGGGAGCGCAAACCTGTGCACCATTTGGCGGTGTCTTCTGAACAGACACCTGAATCTATGCAATGTCACAGAATTCTGACCAGAAGTGAACGGCAAAATTATAGACGGCAAAATGGGTTGTGCTTTTACTGTGGTGACTCGGCTCATGTTATCTCAGCATGCTCTAAGCGCAAAAAAAAGGTTGATAAATCTGTCACCATTGGTACTTTACAGCCTAAGTTCATTTTGTCTGTTACCCTGATTTGTTCCCTGTCATCTTACCCGGTTAATGCTTTTGTAGATTCAGGTGCCGCCCTGAGTCTGATGGATTGGCATTTGCCAGGCGCTGTGGTTTTGATTTGGAGCCTTTGAAATTCCCTATTCCACTAAGGGGAATTGATTCTACACCATTGGCTATGAATAAACCTCAGTACTGGACACAAGTGACCATGTGCATGACTCCTGTTCATCAGGAGGTGATTCGCTTTCTTGTACTGCATAATTTGCATGATGTTGTCGTGTTGGGTCTACCATGGTTGCAGACTCATAATCCAGTCCTGGATTGGAAAGCTATGTCGGTGTCAAGTTGGGGTTGTCAGGGAATTCATGGTGACGCTCCTGTGGTGTCTATTGCTTCATCCACTCCTTCTGAAGTCCCTACGTTTTTGTCAGACTACCAGGATGTATTTGAGGAGCCCAAACTCAATTCTCTACCTCCTCATAGGGACTGTGATTGTGCTATAAATTTGATTCCTGGTAGTAAGTTTCCTAAGGGACGACTTTTCAATTTATCTGTGCCGGAGCATGCTGCCATGCGGAGTTATATAAAGGAGTCTTTAGAGAAGGGACATATTCGCCCGTCCTCATCCCCTCTTGGTGCAGGATTCTTTTTTGTGGCTAAAAAGGATGGTTCCCTGAGACCCTGTATTGATTATCGCCTTTTGAATAAAATCACGGTCAAATTTCAGTATCCTTTGCCATTGTTAACTGATTTGTTTGCTCGCATTAGGGGGTCTAGTTGGTTCACCAAGATAGATCTTCGTGGTGCGTATAACCTTGTGCGTATAAAACAGGGTGATGAATGGAAAACTGCATTTAATACGCCTGAAGGCCATTTTGAGTACTTGGTGATGCCTTTTGGACTTTCTAATGCTCCTTCAGTCTTTCAGTCCTTTATGCATGACATATTCCGTGAATATCTGGATAAGTTTATGATTGTGTATCTGGATGATATTCTGTTTTTTTCGGATGATTGGGAGTCTCATGTTAAGCAGGTCAGGATGGTCTTTCAGGTCCTACGTGACAATGCTTTATTTGTGAAGGGCTCAAAATGTCTTTTTGGAGTCCAGAAGATTTCTTTTTTGGGTTTCATTTTTTCTCCTTCTACTATTGAGATGGACCCAGTCAAGGTTCAGGCTATTCATGACTGGACGCAGCCTACATCTGTTAAGAGTCTTCAGAAGTTCTTGGGTTTTGCTAATTTTTACAGTCGCTTCATAGCTAATTTTTCAGGCGTTGTTAAGCCTTTGACGGATTTGACCAAGAAGGGTTCTGATGTGACTAATTGGTCTTCTGCGGCTGTGGAGGCCTTTCGGGAGCTGAAGCGTCGGTTTTCTTCGGCTCCGGTCTTATGTCAGCCAGATGTCTCACTTCCCTTCCAGGTGGAGGTTGATGCTTCCGAGATTGGAGCGGGGGCTGTTTTGTCGCAGAGAAGCCCCGATGGCTCTGTGATGAAGCCATGTGCTTTCTTTTCAAGAAAGTTTTCGCCTGCCGAGCGGAATTATGATGTCGGTAATCGGGAGCTGTTGGCTATGAAGTGGGCATTTGAGGAGTGGCGACATTGGCTCGAGGGAGCTAAACATCGTGTGGTGGTCTTGACTGACCACAAGAATTTGATTTATCTCGAGTCGGCCAAGCGGCTGGATCCCAGACAGGCTCGTTGGTCGTTGTTTTTCTCTCGTTTGGATTTCATGGTCTCGTACCTGCCGGGTTCGAAGAATGTGAAGGCTGATGCTCTTTCTAGGAGTTTTGTGCCTGACTCTCCTGGAGATTCAGAGCCGGCTGGTATCCTTAGAGAAGGGGTGATTTTGTCTGCCATCTCCCCAGATTTGCGACGTGTGCTGCAAGAGTTTCAGGCGGATAGACCTGACCGCTGTCCACCGGAGAGACTGTTTGTCCCGGATAGATGGACCAACAGAGTCATCTCCGAGGTTCATTCTTCGGTGTTGGTGGGCCATCCTGGAACATTTGGTACCAGAGACTTGGTGGCCAGGTCTTTTTGGTGGCCTTCCTTGTTGCGGGATGTGCGTTCCTTTGTGCAGTCTTGTGGAATTTGTGCTCGGGCGAAGCCTTGCTGTTCTCGTGCCAGTGGTTTGCTGTTACCTTTGCCTGTCCCGAAGAGGCCTTGGACGCACATTTCCATGGATTTTATTTCAGATCTCCCTGTCTCTCAGAGAATGTCTGTCATCTGGGTGGTGTGTGATCGTTTTTCTAAGATGGTCCATTTGGTGCCCTTGCCTAAGTTGCCTTCCTCCTCCGAGTTGGTTCCACTGTTTTTTCAAAATGTGGTTCGTTTGCACGGGATTCCTGAGAACATTGTTTCTGACAGAGGATCCCAGTTTGTGTCTAGATTTTGGCGGACCTTTTGTGCTAAGTTGGGCATTGAATTGTCTTTTTCGTCGGCCTTCCATCCTCAGACGAATGGCCAAACCGAGCGAACTAATCAGACCTTGGAGACTTATTTAAGATGTTTTGTTTCTGCTGACCAGGACGACTGGGTTACTTTTTTACCGTTGGCCGAGTTTGCCCTTAATAATCGGGCTAGTTCTGCTACTTTGGTTTCTCCTTTTTTTTGTCATTCGGGGTTTCATCCTTGTTTTTCCTCGGGTCAGGTGGAGCCTTCTGACTGTCCTGGAGTGGATGTTGTGGTGGACAGGTTGCATCAGATTTGGAATCATGTGGTGGACAATTTGAAGTTGTCACAAGAGAAGGCTCAGCTCTTTGCCAACCGCCGTCGCTGTGTGGGTCCCCGACTTCGCGTTGGGGACTTGGTGTGGTTGTCTTCTCGCTTCGTTCCTATGAAGGTCTCCTCTCCTAAGTTCAAGCCTCGGTTTATCGGTCCTTATAAGATTCTGGAAGTCCTTGGCCCTGTGTCATTCCATCTGGACCTCCCGGCATCATTTGCTATTCATAATGTATTCCATCGCTCGTTGTTGCGGAGGTATGTGGTACCTGTGGTTCCTCCGGTTGAGCCTCCTGCCCCGGTGCTGGTTGAGGGAGAATTGGAATACGTGGTGGAGAAGATCTTGGATTCTCGTGTTTCTAGACAGAGGCTCCAGTATTTGGTCAAGTGGAAGGGCTATGGTCAGGAGGATAATTCTTGGGTTGTCGCCTCTGATGTTCATGCAGCCGATTTGGTTCGTGCCTTCCATGTGGCTCATCCTGATCGCCCTGGGGGTTTTCATGAGGGTTCGGTGACCCCTCCTTAAGGGGGGGTACTGTTGTGAACTCTGTTTTCGGGCTCCCTCTTGTGGTCACTGGTGGTATGGTGTGACTTTTGCTTTGGGCTCCCCCTGGTGGCTTTGTTTGTTATCCTGCTGGTCTCTGGCTATCAGCTGGTTCGTTATCCTCTGGGAGGTTCCTATATAGCTCTGTTTTACTTCCTCTTGTTGCCGGCTGTCGATGTAATCAGTGCTACTCAGATTCCTTCTGACTACCTTGCTCCCAGTCCATCCAGGACAAAGCTAAGTTTTGTTTGCTCATTTTTTGATCAGCAGTGTTTATCATGTTTTCTTGTCCAGCTTGCTAAAATGTGATTTCCTCGCTTGCTGGATGCTCTAGTGGACTGAGTTTCTCCCCACACACCATTAGTTGGTGCGTGGGTTCTTGTAATCTCAGGATGGATATTTTGTAAGGGTTTTTTATTGATCGCATAGACCCCTGCTCTATTTTCTGCTTTCTAGTACTAGTGGGCCTCTTTTGCTGAATCTGATTTCATCCCTATGTATGTGCCTTCTTCTTACTTCACCGTTAATATTTGTTGGTGGCTTCTATATCTTTGGGGATTATTTCTCTGGAGGCAAGCGAGGTCTTTCTTTCTCTTTAGGGGTAGCTAGTTCCTCAGGCTGGCTCGAGACGTCTAGGAATTTTGTAGGCACGTTCACCAGCTACCTCTAGTTGTTTTGGATAGGTTCAGATTTGCGATCAGTCCAGTTACCATCTCCCTAGAGCTTGTCCTTAGTTTATTCACTTGCTGGTCTATTCGTGATCCTCAGCCACTAAGGATCATAACAACAGACACCGGAATGTAAGTATGTACTGTTTTTTTTTTTTTACTTTTACGCTGGTAACCACGGTAAACATCGGTTACTAAGCGCGGCCCTGCGCTTAGTAACCCGATGTTTACCCTGGTTACCTGGGGACTTCGGCATCGTTGGTCGCTGGAGAGCGGTCTGTGTGACAGCTCCCCAACGACCACACAACCACTTACCAACGATCACGGCCAGGTCGTATCGCTGGTCGTGATCGTTGGTAAATCGTTATGTGAGACGGTACCCTAAGGGCTGATTCTTGGGAAGATGGTGGGCATCCGCTGTATCCATGGGGATGTGTTGTGAATTTGCTTTTTGCTCCCTCTAGTGGTTACTAGTTTTTTGACTCTGGTTTTTCTGTCATTCCTTTTATCCGCACCTGGGTCGTTAGTTAGGGGTGTTGCTATATAAGCTCCCTAGACCTTCAGTTCAATGCCTGGCAACGTAGTTATCAGAGCTAGTCTGCTGTGCTCTTGTCTACTGATCCTGGTTCCAGTTATATCAGCTAAGTCTGCCTTTTGCTTTTTGCTATTTGTTTTGGTTTTGTATTTTTGTCCAGCTTGTTCCAAATCTATATCCTGACCTTTGCTGGAAGCTCTAGGGGGCTGGTGTTCTCCCCCCGGACCGTTAGACGGTTCGGGGGTTCTTGAATTTCCAGTGTGGATTTTGATAGGGTTTTTGTTGACCATATAAGTTACCTTTCTTTATTCTGCTATCAGTAAGCGGGCCTCTCTGTGCTAAACCTGGTTCATTTCTGTGTTTGTCATTTCCTCTTACCTCACCGTTATTATTTGTGGGGGGCTTCTATCCAGCTTTGGGGTCCCCTTCTCTGGAGGCAAGAAAGGTCTTTTGTTTTCCTCTACTAGGGGTAGCTAGATTCTCCGGCTGGAGCGTGTCATCTAGAATCAACGTAGGAATGATCCCCAGCTACTTCTAGTGTTGGCGTTAGGAGTAGATATATGGTCAACCCAGTTACCACTGCCCTATGAGCTGGATTTTTGTATTCTGCAGACTTCCACGTACCTCTGAGACCCTCGCCATTGGGGTCATAACAGTTTGCCAGGCCAGTATTAAATGTTTAATGCGTTGCAGAAGAGGGATTATAAGAAAGAAGATTCTGAGTTGTTTTTTTTTTTTTTTTTTCTTTCTTCTTCCCCTTTACCTCAGAGTGGCTATGCTTGCTGCAGACATGAATGTCCAGACCTTGATTACAAGTGTGGACCAGCTGGCTACTCGTGTGCAGGGCATACAAGACTATGTTATCAGAAATCCTAGGTCAGAACCTAAAATACCGATTCCTGAACTGTTTTCCGGAGACAGGTTTAAGTTTAGGAATTTTGTGAATAATTGTAAATTGTTTTTGTCCCTGAGACCCTGTTCATCTGGAGACTCTGCTCAGCAAGTAAAAATAGTTATTTCGTTCTTACGGGGCGACCCTCAGGATTGGGCTTTTTCGCTGGCGCCAGGAGATCCGGCATTGGCTGATATTGATGCGTTTTTTCTGGCGCTCGGTTTACTTTATGAGGAACCCAATCTTGAGATTCAGGCAGAAAAGGCCTTGCTGGCTATGTCTCAGGGGCAGGACGAGGCTGAAGTGTATTGCCAAAAATTTCGGAAATGGTCCGTGCTGACACATTGGAACGAGTGTGCACTGGCCGCAAATTTTAGAAATGGCCTATCTGAAGCCATTAAGAATGTTATGGTGGGTTTTCCCATTCCCACAGGTCTCAATGATACTATGGCACTGGCTATTCAAATTGACCGGCGGTTGCGGGAGCGCAAAACCGCAAATTCCCTCATGGTGTTGTCTGAACAGACACCTAATTCGGTGCAATGTGATAGAAAAACCGCAAATTCCCTCATGGTGTTGTCTGAACAGACACCTGATTTAATGCAATGTGATAGAATCCTGACTAGAAATGAGCGGAAAATTCATAGACGCCGGAATGGCTTGTGCTACTACTGTGGTGATTCTACACATGTTATCTCAGCATGCTCTAAACGTATAGCTAAGGTTGTTAGTCCTGTCACCGTTGGTAATTTGCAACCTAAATTTATTCTGTCTGTAACTTTGATTTGCTCACTGTCGTCTTATCCTGTCATGGCGTTTGTAGATTCAGGTGCTGCCCTGAGTCTTATGGATCTGTCATTTGCTAAGCACTGTGGTTTTACTCTTGAACCATTAGAAAATCCTATTCCTCTTAGGGGTATTGATGCTACGCCATTGGCAGCAAATAAACCGCAGTATTGGACACAGGTTACCATGTGCATGACTCCTGAACACCGCGAGGTGATACGTTTCCTGGTTTTACATAAAATGCATGATTTGGTTGTTTTGGGGCTGCCATGGTTACAGACCCATAATCCAGTCCTGGACTGGAAGGCTATGTCAGTCTCAAGTTGGGGCTGTCGTGGTATTCATGGGGATTCCCTGCCTGTGTCTATTGCTTCTTCTACGCCTTCGGAAGTTCCGGAGTATTTGTCTGATTATCAGGATGTCTTCAGTGAGTCTGAGTCCAGTGCACTGCCTCCTCATAGGGACTGTGACTGTGCTATAGATTTGATCCCAGGCAGTACGTTTCCTAAGGGAAGACTGTTTAATCTGTCGGTACCTGAACATACCGCTATGCGTTCATATATCAAGGAGTCTCTGGAGAAAGGACATATTCGTCCGTCTTCTTCCCCCCTTGGTGCGGGATTCTTTTTTGTGGCAAAAAAGGACGGATCTTTGAGACCTTGTATTGATTATCGGCTTTTAAATAAGATCACTGTCAAATTTCAGTATCCTTTACCGCTGTTGTCTGACTTGTTTGCCCGGATTAAAGGTGCCAAGTGGTTCACCAAGATAGACCTTCGTGGTGCGTACAACCTTGTGCGCATTAAGCAAGGTGATGAATGGAAAACCGCATTCAATACGCCCGAAGGTCATTTTGAGTACTTGGTGATGCCTTTTGGGCTCTCCAATGCGCCTTCAGTTTTTCAGTCCTTTATGCATGACATTTTCCGGAAGTATCTGGATAAATTTTTGATTGTTTATCTGGATGATATTTTGGTTTTTTCTGATGATTGGGATTCGCATGTGGAGCAGGTCAGGTTGGTCTTTAAAATTTTGCGTGAAAATTCTTTGTTTGTCAAGGGCTCAAAGTGTCTCTTTGGTGTACAGAAGGTTCCCTTTTTGGGGTTCATTTTTTCCCCTTCTGCTGTGGAGATGGACCCAGTCAAGGTCCAAGCTATTCTTGATTGGACTCAGCCCTCGTCGGTTAAGAGTCTTCAGAAGTTCTTGGGTTTCGCTAACTTCTACCGTCGTTTTATCGCTAATTTTTCTAGCATTGTGAAACCGTTGACGGATATGACCAAGAAGGGCTCCGATGTAGCTAACTGGGCTCCTGCTGCCGTGGAGGCTTTCCAGGAGTTGAAGCGCCGGTTTACTTCGGCGCCTGTTTTGTGCCAGCCCGATGTCTCACTTCCCTTTCAGGTTGAGGTGGATGCTTCAGAGATTGGAGCAGGGGCTGTTTTGTCGCAGAGAGGCCCTGGTTGCTCTGTTATGAAACCTTGTGCCTTTTTCTCCAGGAAGTTTTCGCCTGCCGAGCGAAATTATGATGTGGGCAATCGGGAGTTGTTGGCCATGAAATGGGCATTTGAGGAGTGGCGTCATTGGCTCGAGGGTGCTAAGCATCGTGTGGTGGCCTTCCTTGTCAAGGGATGTGCGGTCATTTGTGCAGTCCTGTGGGACTTGTGCTCGAGCTAAGCCTTGCTGTTCTCGTGCCAGCGGTTTGCTCTTGCCCTTGCCTGTCCCGAAGAGACCTTGGACACATATCTCCATGGATTTCATTTCTGATCTTCCGCTATCTCAGGGCATGTCCGTTATCTGGGTGATATGTGATCGCTTCTCCAAGATGGTCCATTTGGTTCCTTTGCCTAAGCTGCCTTCCTCTTCCGATCTGGTTCCTGTGTTTTTCCAGAACGTGGTTCGTTTGCACGGCATCCCTGAGAATATTGTGTCAGACAGAGGATCCCAGTTCGTTTCTAGGTTCTGGCGATCCTTTTGTAGTAGGATGGGCATTGATTTGTCGTTTTCGTCTGCTTTCCATCCTCAGACTAATGGACAGACGGAGCGAACCAATCAGACTTTGGAGGCTTATTTGAGGTGTTTTGTCTCTGCTGATCAGGACGATTGGGTGACATTCTTGCCGTTGGCTGAGTTTGCCCTTAATAATCGGGCTAGTTCCGCCACCTTGGTTTCGCCTTTTTTCTGCAACTCTGGTTTCCATCCTCGCTTTTCTTCGGGTCATGTGGAGCCTTCTGACTGTCCTGGGGTGGATTCTGTGGTAGATAGGTTGCAGCGGATCTGGAATCATGTGGTGGACAACTTGAAGTTGTCACAGGAGAGGGCTCAGCGCTTTGCCAACCGCCGCCGCGGTGTGGGTCCCCGACTACGCGTTGGGGATTTGGTATGGCTTTCTTCCCGCTTTGTTCCTATGAAGGTCTCCTCTCCCAAATTTAAACCTCGTTTTATTGGGCCTTACAAGATATTGGAAATCCTTAATCCTGTATCTTTTCGTCTGGATCTTCCTGTGTCGTTTGCTATTCACAATGTATTTCATAGGTCCTTGTTGCGGCGGTACATTGTGCCTGTAGTTCCTTCTGCTGAGCCTCCTGCTCCGGTGTTGGTTGAGGGCGAGTTGGAGTACGTGGTGGAGAAGATCTTGGATTCTCGCCTCTCCAGGCGGAGGCTTCAGTACCTGGTCAAGTGGAAGGGCTATGGTCAGGAGGATAATTCCTGGGTGGTCGCCTCTGATGTTCATGCGGCCGATTTAGTTCGTGCCTTTCATGCCGCTCATCCTGATCGCCCTGGTGGTCGTGGTGAGGGTTCGGTGACCCCTCACTAAGGGGGGGGTACTGTTGTGAATTTGCTTTTTGCTCCCTCTAGTGGTTACTAGTTTTTTGACTCTGGTTTTTCTGTCATTCCTTTTATCCGCACCTGGGTCGTTAGTTAGGGGTGTTGCTATATAAGCTCCCTAGACCTTCAGTTCAATGCCTGGCAACGTAGTTATCAGAGCTAGTCTGCTGTGCTCTTGTCTACTGATCCTGGTTCCAGTTATATCAGCTAAGTCTGCCTTTTGCTTTTTGCTATTTGTTTTGGTTTTGTATTTTTGTCCAGCTTGTTCCAAATCTATATCCTGACCTTTGCTGGAAGCTCTAGGGGGCTGGTGTTCTCCCCCCGGACCGTTAGACGGTTCGGGGGTTCTTGAATTTCCAGTGTGGATTTTGATAGGGTTTTTGTTGACCATATAAGTTACCTTTCTTTATTCTGCTATCAGTAAGCGGGCCTCTCTGTGCTAAACCTGGTTCATTTCTGTGTTTGTCATTTCCTCTTACCTCACCGTTATTATTTGTGGGGGGCTTCTATCCAGCTTTGGGGTCCCCTTCTCTGGAGGCAAGAAAGGTCTTTTGTTTTCCTCTACTAGGGGTAGCTAGATTCTCCGGCTGGAGCGTGTCATCTAGAATCAACGTAGGAATGATCCCCGGCTACTTCTAGTGTTGGCGTTAGGAGTAGATATATGGTCAACCCAGTTACCACTGCCCTATGAGCTGGATTTTTGTATTCTGCAGACTTCCACGTACCTCTGAGACCCTCGCCATTGGGGTCATAACAGGGATGCAAAAACTACCCTGTGGCCCAAGTGATCAGGGGCACAAACATTGGCACCGAATCCCATGAGACTTGCGTCCTCAAGGACCTATTACACACTGTTATAATAGGGTGGGACTTTGCATTGTTTTGGGACTTGTGGGGGAAAAATAGGAAGCCTGCTTGATCGGACAACGCAGGCTTGCTCGGACAACAGCAAGGTCACTCCTAAAGAAACCTTGTTACAGGCAGCAGCTGACGGGTTTCCCTTTTGTGTGCTTGTTGACGATGAGGATGAGGCAGCATCCCTGGAGTCCAACATCCCTGAGCTGGAGGTGTCCAGAGGAAACTTTGGAACTGCCCAAATCAGGGACTTAACTCTGAAAGGGGCATTTGATATTGTGACTGTACTTAATGGTGTTGCTCAAGAGCCGGAGGCTGACACTCGATATATATATTTTGCTGTAAATGGGGAGTTACTATATCTAGTATATCCATGTGATCCTGGACTATGCTACACAGTATCTGGAGGCTGTATCACTACAATAATCCTCCACCAAGTGTATAGCTTGGGAGTTGGTCCATATCTTTCCAGAACGAGTTTCACAAGGAGATTCTAACAGACCAAGTGACTCGGTTCATGTCAAAGGTGATGAGAGAGTTGTGCAGTCTTGAAGTACATGTTAAATAAGGTTGTGGAGAAGGGTGGACATGACTGGAACTGTCTACTGCTGTACCTTTTATTCTCCATTAGAGTAGTCCCACAGGCCTCTACTGGTTTCTCCCCTTTTGAACTGTTATATGTGTGACACCCCTTGGGACTCCTGGAGTTAATGAAGGAGATCTGGGAGGCAGTGTCTACACCTCACAGTAGTGTAATTGAACATGTGGCTCATATGCAAAAAAGAATTGCTGAGGTGATGCCCATTGTTAAACAAGGGTGCCTATGGTGGAGAGCAAGTTTCTAGCCAAATGGCAAAGCCCCTATGAAGCAGTTGAAAAGGTTGGCAACGTCAACTATAAAGTCCATCAGCCAGGATGAAAAGTGGTCAAGGCAGCAGTGCAGAGAGTTGATACATCGGAACAGAGACCTATCCTCAGAATTACCGGATTGTTCTCAGGTCATAGAGCATGAGGTTCTCATGGAGCCTCATGTTCAGGTAAAGTTGAAACCATATCATACTTCCAAATCCCGCTGAAATGTGAAAGAGGTGAAGCGGATGCTGAGCCTGTGAAGTCACTGAAAAGTCCAAAAGTGGCTGGTCCAGTCCCATAGTCTTGGTGCAAAAACCAGATGGAGAATGGAAGTTTTGCAATGACTATAGGAAGCTGAATGAGGTCTCTAAGTTTGATACATATCCAATGGCCCGTGTCGATGAACTGTTTGAAAGGCTAGAGCCGCCTGGTGCATTACCACCCTTAACATCATGAAAGGGTATTGGCAAATTCCCATATCCCAAGATGCCAAGGAGAAAACGGCCTTCCCAACACCAGACGGTTGTTTCCAGTATACAAGAATGCCGTTTGGGTTGCAAGGTGCTCCGGTCACCTTCCAGAAAGCCATGGACCGGATCCTAGCTCCCGAAAAGAAGTAGGCAGCGGCCTACCTAGATGACACTGTGATTTTCAGCCAGTCATCTGAGCAAAGTCCAGGTGATACTTGATGCTCTACAGAAGTCGGGGCTTTCCATAAACCTGAAGAAATGTGCTATGGCATGGGGGAAGCTAAATACTTGGGCTATGTCGTAGGCAGATGCGAAATAAAGCCCCAAATAAATAAAGATGATGCAGAGCTGGCCACAACCTCTTTCAAAGAAACAGGTCAGGGCATTCCTGGGCATCGTGGGCTACTACTGCTGGTTCATCCCTAACTTCATCATGGTAGCCGCACCTCTGACAGACCTCCTTAAGGGGAAAAAGTGGGCTATGGCTAAATGATCTCCAGAAGCTGAGATGGCCTTCCTGGAACTGCATTGTGTAAACAGCCAGTGTTGGCGGTACCAGAATTCTCTAAGGAGGTTTTTTTGTCCAGACGGACACTTCAGATGTTGGGCTGGGTGCTGTCTTATCACAAGAAATGAACAGTGAAGAGCGCCCCATAATGTATCTAAGTTAGAAGCTATGATCCTTTGAGAAGAATTGCTCCATAGTGGAGAAGGAATGTTTGGCCATCAAGTGGGCGTTGGACACTCTAAGGTACAACGTCTTAGACATGAAATTCAGGCTAGTGTCAGACCATGCTCCACTGAGGTGGATGAGAGAGAAGGGGAACTATGCCCGAGTGACCACGTGGTTCATAGCACTTCCGGATTTTAGCTTCCATGTAGAGCATAGGCCCGGGAAACAGCATGGCAATGCTGACACACTGTTTGATGGCAGAAGGTGACAAGCACCCTGTCTTTGGTCAGAGGGAGGTATGTAAGATCGGTAAGATGGCCTCCGGACAGGTCCTTGAGGGGAGATATGTATCGTAAGATTGGAAGCTTCGGTGATGTAATCCTGGAAAAGCAGGCTCCAGCACATATATTGCTGAGATAGTTAATAGGGTGTATCAGGGCCGGGTTTGCAAGCAGTCAAAAAGATGGGTGGGACTGGCTGGTCACATATCCCCATCCTGGGGGCGTGGTATGCAAATAAACTGGAGACCAACTCAGCAAAATTTACTGCCACCTCAGTAAAATATATATATATATATATGTATATATATATATATATATATATATATATATATATATATATATATATATATATATATATATATATATATATATATGTTTTTAGAGGTGTGGGGGGCCCAAATAGAAATTTTGCCATGGTGCCCTGTGAACTCTATGTATTCCCCTGCCTGCTTGCAGGGCGGTAATAATGATTGCAATTTTACTTGCTGCTCAGAGCGCAAGGGTCCCATTGCCAGGTGTCCTCATTACAAGCATAATGCTGGGCAGGGAGGGGTCCAGACATATTTCTTGCACTGGGGCCCCAAGATGTCAGTATCCCATATACCAACATATGCAAATAGGATTCGTCAGCATGTTTTAATTGCAAGCTATGCCTGGTTTCACTGTCCATTCACATGAAGCTGTTTTGGTACATAGAGAGGTAAGACATTTATTGGCTAGAAACCATCCATCTCAAAAGGTCACCTTGACATGGTTGGATGGCTTTTGTGCTCTTTGATAAAAAAAAACCGCTAAGTTCCTTATGTTTTTAATGTTTTGCAGCAATATTGGAGTTCATGTCTTCATTAGATGCAGTGTGCTGACAACGTTTAAGTACTGTATATGTTAGTATATAGACTACATAGATTATTTGTGCACCTGAGCATTAATTTAATACTAAACGTGTTTGGACCCTTTTTTTATTTACTTGGGACTCTACAAATAGCACCCACAAACTATTCCAGGAAAACTTGCTTTACAAAAAGTCAAATATTGCCCTTGCTCCTCCAAGCCCTGAAGAAATTGTATAATACGTGCCCTTATATAATGGACATTTAACAACTCTGAAGTTATACTGTATAAGCAATATCACTAGTGTTGAGCGATACCTTCCGATGTCGGAAAGTATCGGTATCGGATTGGATCGGCCGATATTCAAAAAATATCGGATATCGCCGATACCCGATACCAATGCAAGTCAATGGGACCAAAATATCGGAATTAAAATAAACCCTTTCTTTCCTTCTAGGTTCATTCTACATGAAGGAAAACAACTAAGAATAATGTAGGATGTATTGGGGGATGTGGCGGAGACATTAAAGGCATAGAGGTTTAGCCCAATCAAACAGAATAGCAGGAATTTTAATTATTTTTTTTTAAGACATTCGGAGTTACAAAGATATTGACTATGTTAATTTTTTTTTTATTTTGTCAGATATTGATGTTTCACTACTTCCATGCCCTTCACCTTTTTTACTTCTCCAACACTTTCTTCATCATCCTCAGCAGCATCTTTGACATCAACTTCTTCTTCACCTTATTCATCTTCTTCTTCATCTTCTACCTCTTATTTTTCTTGTTACATTCTTCATATTCTTGTTATTAAACTGTTATTCTTCTTCATATTCTACTTCTTCATCATATTCTTATTTGTGACAGGCATTACTGTGGTTGTTATGTATAACAGTTTGAAGATTACACCTTCCGTTCTGCCTGTCACAAAAGAGTTACAACAGTATTTGTCCGCGTTCAGTTAGGCCTGCAGCAGCAGGCTTTTTCCAGGGGCACCACGAGGAGGAACGGACTCACCCCCATACACTGCTTAGTCTTCTTCTGCTTATAATTTAGATAATATCTTTTGCTCTGATGTTTAGTCTTATGCTTAATGTTCTTCTGCTCTTTGTTCTTCAGCCTCCTGTTCTTCTGCTTCTCGGTCTTCCGGGTCGTCGTCTTTAGGGTCTTGAACTTGGAAATGTAGCAGAAGGTTCAAGTAGGCTGAGAAAATGCCGAAAACAAGCTGATGGAACTGGAACTCGGATGGCTACCCGAAGGTCCAAGAGCCAATGGAACTACCAAGGACCAGCTGACGTTACTGGAACCCGGTTACTAAGCAGGAGGTACCCGTGCCAGAAAGCACTACCAAGGACCACCTGACGTTGGTGGAACTCAGATACCCAGAAGGAGGCACCTAAGCCAAAGGCTCTGCCCGGAACCAGCTGACGGTACTGGAACCAGGATGGGGAGCAGAAGGTACAAGAGCACAAGACACTGCCGAGAACCAGCTGACGGTACTGGAACCCGGATGGGTAGCCGAAGGTCCAAGAGCCAATGGAACTACCGAGGACCAGCTGACGTTACTGGAACCCGGTTACTATGCAGGAGGTACCCGTGCCTGAAAGCACTACCAAGGACCACCTGACATTGGTGGAACTCGGATACCCAGAAGGAGGCACCTAAGCCAAAGGCTCTACCCGGAACCAGCTGACGGTACTGGAACCAGGATGGGGACCTATTCAAGATTGTCTTCCTAGAGCCCCAACTAGCGGTGTTGGAGCAAAGGGTCAGCAGGGGGAGCAGAGTGAAGCCTGCACTGGAGACAGCTTAGTGTCTATTTTGTCGGCATGGCGTTTGCAGGACACGTTGCCGGCTACACAGAAGGGGAACAGCTGGCGTTACTGAACCCCACTGACACATTGGCGAGTGTTTTTCTCTGTGCAGCCAGCACTACTGGGCACCAACTGGTGGTGTTAGAGCCCAGGGAATCAAGGAGGAGCAGAGGAGCAGAGTGTAGGCCGAAGCCTGCACTGGAGGCAGCTTTGTGTCTGCGTGGCGTTTGCAGGACAAGTTGTTGCCAGCTACACAGCAGGGGAACAGCTGGCGTTACTGAACCCCACTGACACATTGGCGAGTGTTTTTCTCTGTGCAGCCAGCAGTACCGGGCACCAACTGGCGGTGTTAGAGCCCAGGGAATCCAGGAGGAGGAGAGGAGCAGAGTGTAGGCCGAAGCCTGCACGGGAGGGAGGCAGCTTATTGTCTGTTGTGTCTGCGTGGCGTTTGCAGGACACGTTGCCGGCTACACAGCAGGGGAACAGCTGGCATTGCTGAACCCCACTGACACAGTGGCTAGTGTTTTTCTCTGTGCAGCCAGCACTACCGGGCACCAACTGGCGGTGTTAGAGCCCAGGGAATCAAGGAGGAGCAGAGGAGCAGAGTGTAGGCCGAAGCCTGCACTGGAGGCAGCTTTGTGTCTGCGTGGCGTTTGCAGGACACGTTGTTGCAAGCTACACAGCAGGGGAACAGCTGGCATTACTGAACCCCACTGACACATTGGCGAGTGTTTTTCTCTGTGCAGCCAACACTACCGAGCATGTTATGACCCAAATGGCAGAGGGTCTCAGGAATAAATACCAAGTCGGCAAACACAAAAAACCAGCTCATAGGGCAGTGGTAACTGGGCTGACCATATATCTAATCCTAGCACCACAAATAGAAGTAGCCGGGGAACGTGCCTACGTTGGTTCTAGACGTCTCGCGCCAGCCGGAGAACTAACTAACCCTAGAAGGGAAAAGAAAGACCTTTCTTGCCTCCAGAGAAAAGACCCCAAAAGTTGGATACAAGCCCCCAACAAATAATAACGGTGAGGTAAGAGGAAAAGACAAACATAAGAATGAGCTAGGTATTTAGCAAAGAGAGGCCCACTAGCTAATAGCAGAATATAGTAAGATGACTTATATGGTCAGCCAAAACCCTATTAAAATATCCACGCTGGATATACAAGAACCCCCGAACCGTCTAACGGCTGGGGGGAGAACACCAGCCCCCTAGAGCTTCCAGCAAGGTCAGAAATCACATTTAGTACAAGCTGGACAAAAATAGTAGCAAAGCAAGTAACTCAAAAAACAAAGAAGCAAGACTTAGCTTAATTTTGCAAGAGCCAGGACCAGCAGACAGGAGCAACAGAAGGATCTGATTACAACGATGCCAGGCACTGGACTAAGGATCCAGGAAGTTAATATAGCGACACCCCTGGACTAACGACCCAGGTGAGTGCCAAACAGAAAAAAGACAATCCCAGAGTCATACCACTAGTGACCACAAGAGGGAGCCAAAAAGTCTAATTCACAACAGTACCCCCCCTTAAGGAGGGGTCACCGAACCCTCACCAAGACCACCAGGGCGATCAGGATGAGCAGCGTGAAAGGCACGAACTAAATTGTCCGCATGCACATCAGAGGCAACCACCCAGGAATTATCCTCCTGACCATAGCCCTTCCACTTGACCAGATACTGAAGCCTCCGCCTGGAGAGACGAGAATCCAAGATCTTCTCCACCACGTACTCCAACTCGCCCTCAACCAACACCGGAGCAGGAGGCTCAACAGAAGGAACCACAGGTACAACGTACCGCCGCAACAAAGACCTATGGAACACGTTGTGAATGGCAAACGACACAGGAAGATCCAAGCGAAAGGACACAGGATTAAGGATTTCCAATATCTTGTAAGGACCGATGAAGCGAGGCTTAAATTTAGGAGAGGAGACCTTCATAGGAACAAATCGAGAAGACAGCCATACCAAATCCCCAACACGAAGTCGGGGACCCACACCGCGGCGGCAGTTGGCAAAACGCTGAGCCTTCTCTTGTGACAACTTTAAGTTGTCCACCACATGATTCCAGATCTGCTGCAACCTATCCACCACAGAATCTACCCCAGGACAGTCAGAAGGCTCCACATGTCCCGAGGAAAAACGAGGATGGAAACCAGAGTTGCAGAAAAATGGCGAAACCAATGTAGCGGAACTAGCCTGATTATTAAGGGCAAACTCAGCCAACGGCAAGAAGGTCACCCAATCATCCTGATCCGCAGAAACAAAACACCTCAAATAAGCCTCCAGAGTCTGATTAGTTCGCTCCGTTTGTCCATTAGTCTGAGAATGAAAGGCAGACGAAAACGACAACTCAATGCCCATCCTAGCACAAAAGGATCGCCAGAACCTGGAAACAAACTGGGATCCTCTGTCAGACACAATATTCTCAGGAATGCCGTGTAAACGAACCACATTCTGAAAGAACACAGGAACCAGATCGGAAGAGGAAGGCAGCTTAGGCAAAGGTACCAAATGGACCATCTTAGAAAAGCGATCACATACCACCCAGATGACAGACATGCCCTGAGACACCGGGAGATCTGAAATGAAATCCATGGAAATGTGTGTCCAAGGCCTCTTCGGGACAGGCAAGGGCAAGAGCAACCCGCTGGCACGCGAACAGCAAGGCTTAGCTCGAGCACAAGTCCCACAGGACTGCACAAACGACCGCACATCCCGTGACAAGGAAGGCCACCAAAAGGACCTAGCCACCAGATCTCTGGTGCCAAAAATTCCCGGATGCCCTGCCAACACCGAGGAATGAACCTCGGAAATGACTCTGCTGGTCCACTTATCAGGAACAAACAGTCTGTCAGGTGGACAAGAGTCAGGTCTACCAGCCTGAAATCTCTGCAACACACGTCGCAAATCCGGAGAAATGGCTGACAAGATAACTCCCTCTTTAAGAATACCAACTGGTTCTGCGACTCCCGGAGAGTCAGGCACAAAGCTCCTTGAAAGAGCATCAGCCTTCACATTCTTTGAACCTGGTAAATACGAGACCACAAAGTCAAAACGGGAGAAAAACAATGACCAACGGGCCTGTCTAGGATTCAGGCGTTTAGCAGACTCGAGATACATCAAATTTTTGTGATCAGTCAAGACCACCACACGATGCTTAGCACCCTCGAGCCAATGACGCCACTCCTCAAATGCCCACTTCATGGCCAACAACTCCCGATTGCCAACATCATAATTCCGCTCAGCAGGCGAAAACTTCCTCGAGAAAAAGGCACAAGGTCTCATCACAGAGCAACCAGGGCCTCTCTGCGACAAAACGGCCCCTGCCCCAATCTCAGAAGCATCCACTTCAACCTGAAAGGGAAGTGAGACATCAGGCTGGCACAAAACAGGCGCCGAAGTAAACCGGCGCTTCAACTCCTGGAAAGCCTCCACGGCTGCAGGAGCCCAGTTAGCAACATCAGAACCTTTCTTGGTCATATCCGTCAAAGGTTTAGCAATGCTAGAAAAATTAGCAATAAAACGACGGTAGAAGTTAGCAAAACCCAAGAACTTCTGAAGACTCTTAACTGACGTGGGTTGAGTCCAATCATGAATAGCACGGACCTTGACTGGGTCCATCTCCACCGCAGAAGGGGAAAAAATAAACCCCAAAAAGGGAACCTTCTGTACTCCAAAGAGACACTTTGAGCCCTTAACAAATAAAGCATTCTCACGCAAAACCTGAAACACCATCCTGACCTGCTCTACATGCGAGTCCCAGTCATCAGAAAAAACCAGAATATCATCCAGATAAACGATCATAAATTTATCCAGATACTTCCGGAAAATATCATGCATAAAGGACTGAAACACTGAAGGAGCATTAGAGAGCCCAAAAGGCATCACCAAGTACTCAAAATGACCTTCGGGCATATTAAACGCGGTTTTCCATTCATCTCCTCGCTTAATGCGCACAAGGTTGTACGCACCACGAAGATCTATCTTGGTGAACCACTTGGCACCTTTAATTCGGGCAAACAAGTCTGACAACAGAGGCAAAGGATACTGAAATTTAACAGTGATTTTATTCAAAAGCCGATAGTCAATACAAGGTCTCAAAGATCCGTCCTTCTTGGCCACAAAAAAGAATCCCGCACCAAGAGGGGAAGAGGAAGGACGGATATGCCCCTTCTCCAGAGATTCCTTGATATACGAACGCATTGCGGTATGCTCAGGTACAGACAGATTAAATAGTCTTCCCTTAGGAAATTTGCTACCTGGAATCAAATCTATGGCACAGTCACAGTCCCTATGAGGAGGCAGAACACTGGACCTGGACTCGCTGAACACATCCTGATAATCAGACAAATACTCAGGAACTTCCGAAGGAGTAGAGGAAGCAATAGACACCGGCGGGGAATCACCATGAATACCCTGACAGCCCCAACTTGACACAGACATTGCCTTCCAATCCAAGATTGGATTATGAGTCTGTAAACATGGCAACCCCAAAACGACCAAATCATGCATTTTATGCAGAACAAGAAAACGAATCACCTCCCGATGTTCAGGAGTCATGCACATGGTTACCTGTGTCCAAAACTGCGGTTTATTTTCCGCCAATGGCGTAGCATCAATACCCCTCAGAGGGATAGGATTAACCAACGGCTCAAGAACAAAACCACAGCGCTTGGCAAATGACAGATCCATAAGACTCAGGGCAGCACCTGAATCCACAAACGCCATAACAGGGTAAGAGGACAATGAGCAAATTAAAGTCACAGACAAAATAAATTTAAGTTGCAAATTACCAATGGCGACAGGACTAACAACCCTTGTTAGGCGTTTAGAGCATGCTGATATAACATGTGTAGAATCACCACAGTAAAAACACAACCCATTCTGACGTCTATGATTTTTCCGCTCATTTCTGGTCTGAATTCTATCACATTGCATCAAATCAGGTGTTTGTTTAGACAACACCACCAGAGGATTAGCGGTTTTGCGCTCCCGCAAACGCCGGTCAATTTGAATAGCCAGCGCCATGGAATCATTCAGACTT
This sequence comes from Ranitomeya variabilis, assembly GCF_051348905.1. Taxonomy (NCBI): domain Eukaryota; kingdom Metazoa; phylum Chordata; class Amphibia; order Anura; family Dendrobatidae; genus Ranitomeya; species Ranitomeya variabilis. The sequence goes on along the minus strand of NC_135232.1, from coordinate 164,224,341 downwards.
GTAGGAATGGAGAAACCCACCATCACATTCTTAATGGCTTCAGAAAGACCATTTCCGAAATTTTTGGCAATACACTTCAGCTTCATCCTGGCCCTGAGAAATAGCCAGCAAGGCTTTTTCTGCCTGAACCTCAAGATTGGGTTCCTCGTAAAGCAATCCGAGCGCATCAATATTTGCCAATGCCGGATCTCCTGGCGCTAGCGAGAAGGCCCAATCCTGAGGGTCGCCCCGTAAAAAAGAGATAACAATTTTAACTTGCTGAACTGAGTCTCCAGATGAACGGGGTTTCAGAGATAGAAACAATTTACAATTATCCCTGAAATTCCTAAACTTAAATCGGTCTCCAGAAAACAGTTCAGGAATAGGTATTTTAGGTTCAGACATAGGACTACTGGTAACAAAATCTTGTATGCTTTGCACACGAGCAGCAAGCTGGTCCACACTTGTAATCAAGGTCTGGACATTCATGTCTGCAGCAAGCTCAAGCCACTCAGAGGTAAAGGGGAGGAAGAGAGGAAAAAAAATAATTCAGAATTTCCTTTCTTATATCCCACTTCTGCAATGCATTAAACATTCAATGTTGGCCTGGCATACTGTTATGACCCCAATGGCAGAGGGTCTCAGGAATAAATACCAAGTCGGCAAACACAAAAAACCAGCTCATAGGGCAGTGGTAACTGGGCTGACCATATATCTAATCCTAGCACCACAAATAGAAGTAGCCGGGGAACGTGCCTACGTTGGTTCTAGACGTCTCGCGCCAGCCGGAGAACTAACTAACCCTAGAAGGGAAAAGAAAGACCTTTCTTGCCTCCAGAGAAAAGACCCCAAAAGTTGGATACAAGCCCCCAACAAATAATAACGGTGAGGTAAGAGGAAAAGACAAACATAAGAATGAGCTAGGTATTTAGCAAAGAGAGGCCCACTAGCTAATAGCAGAATATAGTAAGATGACTTATATGGTCAGCCAAAACCCTATTAAAATATCCATGCTGGATATACAAGAACCCCCGAACCGTCTAACGGCTGGGGGGAGAACACCAGCCCCCTAGAGCTTCCAGCAAGGTCAGAAATCACATTTAGTACAAGCTGGACAAAAATAGTAGCAAAGCAAGTAACTCAAAAAACAAAGAAGCAAGACTTAGCTTAATTTTGCAAGAGCCAGGACCAGCAGACAGGAGCAACAGAAGGATCTGATTACAACGATGCCAGGCACTGGACTAAGGATCCAGGAAGTTAATATAGCGACACCCCTGGACTAACGACCCAGGTGAGTGCCAAACAGAAAAAAGACAATCCCAGAGTCATACCACTAGTGACCACAAGAGGGAGCCAAAAAGTCTAATTCACAACACGAGCACCAACTGGCGGTGTTGGAGCCCAGGGAATCCAGGAGGAGGAGAGGAGCAGAGTGTAGGCCGAAGCCTGCACTGGAGGCAGCTTTGTGTCTGCGTGGCGTTTGCAGGACACGTTGCCAGCTACACACCAGGGGAACAGCTGGTGTTACTGAACCCCACTGACACATTGGCGAGTGTTTTTCTCTGTGCAGCCAGCACTACCAGGCACCAACTGGCGGTGTTAGAGCCCAGGGAATCCAGGAGGAGGAGAGGAGCAGAGTGTAGGCCGAAGCCTGCACTGGAGGGAGGCAGCTTATTGTCTGTTGTGTCTGCGTGGCGTTTGCAGGACACGTTGCCAGCTACACAGCAGGGGAACAGCTGGCGTTGCTGAACCCCACTGACACATTGGCGGGTGTTTTTCTCTGTGCAGCCAGCACTACCGGGCACCAACTGGCGGTGTTAGAGCCCAGGGAATCAAGGAGGAGCAGAGTGTAGGCCGAAGCCTGCACTGGAGGCAGCTTTGTGTCTGCGTGGTGTTTGCAGGACACGTTGTTGCCAGCTACACAGCAGGGGAACAGCTGGCGTTACTGAACCCCACTGACACATTGGCGAGTGTTTTTCTCTGTGCAGCCAGCACTACCGGGCACCAACTGGCGGTGTTAGAGCCCAGGGAATCCAGGAGGAGGAGAGGAGCAGAGTGTAGGCCGAAGCCTGCACTGGAGGGAGGCAGCTTATTGTCTGTTCTGTCTGTTTGGCTTTTGCAGGACACGTTGCCGGCTACACAGCAGGGGAACAGCTGGCGTTGCTGAACCCCACTGACACATTGGCGGGTGTTTTTCTCTGTGCAGCCAGCACTACCGGGCACCAAATGGCGGTGTTAGAGCCCAGGGACAGCAGGAGGAGCAGAGTGTAGGCCAAAGCCTGCACTGGAGGCAGTTTTAGGTCTGTTGTGTCTGCGTGGCGATTGCAGGACACGATGCCGGCTACACAGCAGGGGAACAGCTGGCGTTACTGAACCCCACTGACACAGTGGCTAGTGTTTTTCTCTGTGCAGCCAGCACTTCCGAACACCAACTGGTGGTGTTAGAGCCCAGGGACAGCAGGAGGAGCAGAGTGTAGGCCAAAGCCTGCACTGGAGGCAGTTTTAGGTCTGTTGTGTCAGCGTGGCGATTGCAGGACACGATGCCGGCTACACAGCAGGGGAACAGCTGGCGTTGCTGAACCCCACTGACACATTGGCGGGTGTTTTTCTCTGTGCAGCCAGCACTACCGGGCACCAACTGGCGGTGTTAAAGCCCAGGGAATCCAGGAGGAGGAGAGGAGCAGAGTGTAGGCCGAAGCCTGCATGGCAGGGAGGCAGCTTATTGTCTGTTGTGTCTGCGTGGCGTTTGCTGGACACGTTGCCGGCTACACAGCAGGGGAACAGCTGGCGTTGCTGAACCCCACTGACACAGTAGCTAGTGTTTTTCTCTGTGCAGCCAGCACTACTGGGCACCAACTGGCGGTGTTAGAGCCCAGGGAATCAAGGAGGAGCAGAGGAGCAGAGTGTAGGCCGAAGCCTGCACTGGAGGCAGCTTTGTGTCTGCGTGGCGTTTGCAGGACACGTTGTTGCAAGCTACACAGCAGGGGAACAGCTGGCGTTACTGAACCCCACTGACTCATTGGTGAGTGTTTTTCTCTGTGCAGCCAGCACTACCGGGCACCAACTGGCGGTGTTGGAGCCCAGGGAATCCAGGAGGAGGAGAGGAGCAGAGTGTAGGCCGAAGCCTGCTCTGGAGGCAGCTTTGTGTCTGTGTGGCGTTTGCAGGACACGTTGCCAGCTACACAGCAGGGGAACAGCTGGTGTTACTGAACCCCACTGACACATTGGCGAGTGTTTTTCTCTGTGTAGCCAGCACTACCGGGCACCAACTGGCGGTGTTAGAGCCCAGGGAATCCAGGAGGAGGAGAGGAGCAGAGTGTAGGCCGAAGTCTGCACTGGAGGCAGTTTTAGGTCTGTTGTGTCTGCGTGGCGATTGCAGGACACGATGCCGGCTACACAGCAGGGGAACAGCTGGCGTTACTGAACCCCACTGACACAGTGGCTAGTGTTTTTCTCTGTGCAGCGAGCAGTTCCGAGCACCAACTGGTGGTATTAGAGCCCAGGGACAGCAGGAGGAGCAGAGTGTAGGCCGAAGCCTGCACTGGAGGCAGTTTTAGGTCTGTTGTGTCTGCGTGGCGATTGCAGGACACGATGCCGGCTACACAGCAGGGGAACAGCTGGCGTTACTGAACCCCACTGACACAGTGGCTAGTGTTTTTCTCTGTGCAGCCAGCACTTCCGAGCACCAACTGGCGGTGTTAGAGCCCAGGGACAGCAGGAGGAGCAGAGTGTAGGCCGAAGCCTACTTGTAGCTAGTTGAAAGGGAACCTTTAACCCCCCCCAGGCATTTGTAGCTGAAAGAGCCAACTTGTGCATCACAAATGCTGCAAAAGGAAAAGGTGGCTCTTGTAATTGTGCTCCTTGCAAACGCAGAACTAAACACTTATAAAATGTGTCCACTGATACCGTGAAACCGTCCCGGAGGTGGGACTTTCCTTCGTAATGGAACACAGCACAGCCGTCATCCCTACCCCCTTGGGGCCTTGCGCCGCCTCCTTAGCGTTGTTTTAATCTGTCCCCGTAGCCTGCGCTGCTATGTTCAACCTTGGCCATGCACTGTTTGCGCTGCCCGTGTTCTGACATCATTTGGTGTCAGGTGGACTGGGCCTGTGCGGCCGCGCTGCCCGAGATCCCGATAAAATGTGTACCCTAATACCGTGAAATCATCCCGGAGATGGGACTTTCCTTCGTGGTGGGACGCAGCACTGCAGTTATTCCTACCCCCTTGGCGGCGTGCGCCGCATCCTCAGCGTTGTTGGAATCTGTCACCGAGCCTGCGCTTTTATGTTCAACCTTGGTCATGCGCAGTTACCGCTGCCCGTCTTCTGACATCACTTGGTGTCAGGCGGGCTATGCCTGTGCGGTCGCGCTTCCCGGGATCCCACCTCGCTGTGTCGTCTAATGTAATCACACCGCGGTCCTGGGATCCATGGGCCTGCGCAGTGCATATATTTGCCTCTCACTCACCTCCTTTCGGCTTCTTCAGACTGTGTTGCGTCACGGCCGTGGCATGATATTAGGGATCAGCTGACGGCGCACAGTCTGAAGAACGCGGAGGGAGATGAGTAAGAGCCTGAGGTGAAGATATGCACTGCGCATGCCCATGGGTCCCAGGCCCGCAGTATGATGAAATCAGAAGACACTGCGAGGCGGGATCTCGGGCAGTGCGGCCGCACAGGCCCAGTCCACCTGACACCAAATGATGTCAGAACACGGGCAGCGCAAACAGCGCATGGCCAAGGTTGAACATAGCAGCGCAGGCTACAGGACAGATTAAAACAACGCTAAGGAGGCGGCGCAAGGCCCCAAGGAGGTAGGGATGATGGCTGTGCTGCGTTCCATTACGAAGGAAAGTCCCACCTCCGGGACGGTTTCACGGTATCAGTGGACACATTTTATAAGTGTTAAGTTCAGCGTGTGCAAGGAGCACAACTACAGTATAAGAACTACCTTTTCCTTGTGCAGCATAACTGATGCACAAGGTGGCTCTTTCAGTAACAAACGCCTGGGGGGGGGGACAGGTTCCCTTAAATTTCAGTTGTTGTGTCAGCGTGGCGGTCGCAGGACACATTGCTGGATACACAGCTGGGAATCAGCTGACGTTACTGAAACCCAATAACAGTGGGTCGTGTGTTTTGACTGTGCAGACGGCACTTCTGAGCATCAACAGGCGTTGTTGGAGCCCAGGGATTACAGGTCAGGTGGTAGAAAGATGAACACAACAGGAGATCTGGATACTGTAGACACCCAATTATTTAATCAGGAAGAGCAGTGGCGAATTCCTGCGAGATTCAGAGGATAGTCGCATGCGACGGTCTGTTAGTACACCACCTGCGGCACTAAAGACGCGTTCCGATAATACACTAGCCGCAGGGCAAGCCAGCACCTCCAATGCATACTGGCTTAGCTCTGGCCATGTATCCAGCTTAGAGACCCAAAACTTGAAAGGGGAAGAGCCGTCTGGGAGTACAGTAAGAGGGCAAGACATGTAGTCTGTCACCATCTGACGGAACCGTTGCCTCCTGCTGACTGGAGCCGCCTGTGATGGTGTAGACATTTGTGGCGAGCACACAAAATTGTGCCACAGTTGGGCCATACTGGTCTTGCCTTGGGCAGAGGCACTGCTTCTGCTCCCTCTTTGTGCAGAGCCTCCTACACTGCCTCGACGCACTGAGCTGCTTTATAAAGCACTAGCAGCACTGCTCTCAGTTGGACTGGAGAAGATGATGGAATTCACCAGTGTGTCTTGGTACTCCCGCATTTTACGCTCCCGGTTCAACGGTGTGATGAGGCTTTGGAAGTTGTCCCGGTAGCGAGGATGTAGGAGGGTGTACACCCAATAATCAGCCATGTTGAGAATGTGGGCGATGCGGCGGTCGTTTCTCAGGCACTGCAGCATGTAATCAACCATGTGCTGCAGACTGCCAACTGGCCAAGAAACGCTGTCCCCTGCTTGAGGCGTGATCTCTGCCTGCTCTTCATCACCCCACCCTCACTGTACACACTGACTACTGGACAATTGTGTAACTCCCTCCTCTGGACGGATGTCTTCCTCCTCCATTGACTCCTCCTCATCCTCCTCACAAAGTGTCCCCTGCCTACGCCTTTGTGAGGAACCATGTAGCGCTGACTGTCCAGAAGCTGATGGAAATGGTGACTCCTCATCCTCCACCTCTTCCACAACATCATCCCTTAGCGCTTGCAGTGTTTGTTGAAGCAGGCAGATAAGGGGGACAGTCATGCTGACTAGTGCATCATCTGCACTCGCCATCCGCGTGGAATAATTGAAGGGACGCAAAACCCGGCAGACGTCCTTCATAGTGGCCCACTCTGTGGTTGTGAAGTCTGAACGGCGCGGAGTGCGACTTCTTTGCGCCTGATGCAGCTGGTACTCCATTACTGCTTGCTGCTGCTCACACAACAGCTCCAACATATGTAACGTGGAATTCCACCTGGTGGGTAGGTCACATATGATGCGATGTTCCAGAAGGCGGAATCGGCGCTGCAGAGCTGCAATGCGCGATCTTGCCGTGCTGGAACGCCGCAAGTGAGCACACTCTATGCGGACCTTGTGCAGCAGTGCATCAAGATCCGGATAGTCCCTCAAAAAACTCTGCATGACCAAGTTGAGCACATGTGCCAGATATGGGATGTGAGTGAGGTTGCCGAGGCCCAGAGCTGCCACCAGATTTCGGCCATTGTCACACACTACCATGCCTGGCTGGAGATTCGCTGGCACAAACCACACGTCGCTCTCCTGCTTTATGGCATTCCAGAGCTCCTGTGCTGTGTGGCTTCGATTCCCCAAAGAAATTAATTTCAAGACGGCCTGTTGACGTTTGGCCACGGCTGTGCTCATATCGGTCGTAACAGGTAAACGTTCACGGGTCCATGTGGAGGTGGACTGTGATGGCTCCTGTAGCGATGATTCTGAGGAACTTGTGTATGAGGAGGAGTCAATGCGTACAGACTGGATTCCTGCAATCCTTGGAGTTGGCAGAACACGTCCTGCGCCACTCGCACGATCTGTACCCGGCTCAACAACATTAACCCAATCCAATGGGCAGTGAGGGAAAGGTATCGCCTTTGTCCATGGTGACTGGTCCACGCATCGGTGGTGAGGTGGACCTTGCTACTGACGGCGTTCAGTAGCGAGTGTTTTATGTGTGCCTCCACATGCTTGTGCAGGGCAGGGACGGCTTGCCTGCTGAAATAAAAGTGGCTGGGCATGTTGTATTGTGGGACTGCCAATGCCATCAAGTTACGGAAGCTGTCAGTCTCCACCAGCCTGAATGAGAGCATTTCAAGGGACAGTAGTTTTGCAATGCCAGCATTCAGAGCCTGTGCTCGGGGGTGGTTTGCCGAGAATGGCCGCTTTTTCTCCCATGCCTGTGCTACCGATGGCTGTAGACTGGGCTGGGACTGTGAGGATGACTGGGAACGTGGTGCTGTGGGTGGAATTACAGTGGGTCTCTGGACAACAGTGCCAAAGGTTCTTCCATGGCGTTCCTGTGAGGAAGCCGAACCAGTTGTGTGTGAGCTGGAGGAAGAGGCAACAACACGAGCTGAAGAGGTGGTAGGTGCCGCTGTTAGTTGGCCTAGGTCTTCAGTGTGTTTTTGTAACTCCGCCGCGTGCCTGCTCCGCACATGTTTCCACATATTCGTGGTATTGAGGTTGCTGACATTTTTCCCTCGTTTGACTTTCTGATGACACACCTTGCATTTGACAAAGCAAATGTCATCTGCAACTGTGTCAAAAAAGGACCAGGCACTGCAAGTCTTGGGACCGCCCGTTTTGGCTTTTGGAAGAGACATGCTCCTAACGGGTGCCGAAGTTTAGGCTACAGGCTCCGCAGTCTTCCCCCTCCCTCTTTGGGCCGTTTGGGGAATCTCTTCCTCAGAGCTGCTCCCACCACCTTCCTGTACCTCACGCCATGATGGATCCAGGACCTCATCATCTACACTCCCCTCTTCCACCAACTGCTTCTCCTGGGTAGTCTCGGCAGCACAGTACGCACCAGAAAGTGGCACCTGAGTCTCATCATCAGCTGCGTACTGAGGTGTGCTGACCGGAGGCACTGGCCCACCCATCTCTTCAGAGTCAGAGAGACAAAGCTGTTGGGCATCGCTGCATACTGCCTCTTCTTCCATTTCTCCAATGCTGCTTGGCTGTCCCCCTGTTTCCAAGCCAAGAGATTCAGAGAACAGAAGTAGAGACGGCTCCTGTCCTGGGCTCTCTGACTGCCTGGGCAATTTGGCAGGTTGTGAAGAGACAGATGGGTGCTCTCCAGTGCTCTGTGCCTGAGAGGATGTGCCACTAATTGAAGTCGATGCGTTAGCTGCCATCCATCCGACAACGGCTTCAATTTGGTCTTCACGCAGCAGCGGTGTACAGCGCTCTCCTACAAAGCTGCGCATGAAGGACTGTTCCCTGCTGAAACTGGGTGATTATGAGTCACCGGTGCCCGCAGCAGGCACAGAATCCCCACGTCCTCTCCCTGCTCCGCTCCCACGCCCACGTGCCTTACTCCCTGCCTTTTTCATCTTGGTTGACTGATAAAGATAAGCAGAAAAGTACTACTAAGGGCTTAGTGTGCTTATTCCTGAACAGCTCCTAACAGGTATAAGAAACACTGATTTTCTAGAGTGTGGACTAGACTTTAATATGAGCTAATGTGGCCTACACAACTGTAAAGTGGTGTGTTTGGTGAACTTTTTTAACTTTTTTTTTTGTTAGTTGCAGATCTGACTACTGAGTGAGCTGCAGTCAGACAAAGACCGTGCAGACAGCCGTAAACGGCGCTGCAAGGCCCAAAAAAGCTCCTCTCTGTTATCCTATGTAGTGTTTTTCCAAAATTTAGCTGGATACGGATGGAAAGCCACTAATAGGAAATATTTGAAAAAATGTGCAGCAGGCTGCACTATTTGGCAAAAAAGGACAATGGATTTAACTGTATGAGGCTGTGACGCACCCTTAAGTGACTACAACTGACTGTGGCTGCAGACAGACTACAGAGCGATGTGCACTCACACAGCGACTGTGCAGACAGCCGTAAACGGCGCTGCAAGGCCCAAAAAAGCTCCTCTCTGTTATCCTATGTAGTGTTTTTCCAAAATTTTGCTGGATACAGATAGAAAGCCACTAATAGGAAATATTTGAAAAAATGTGCAGTAGGCTGCACTATTTGGCAAAAAAGGACAATGGATTTAACTGTATGAGGCTGTGACGCACCCTTAAGTGACTACAACTGACTGTGGCTGCAGACAAACTACAGAGCGATGTGCACTCACACAGCGACTGTGCAGACAGCCGTAAACAGCGCTGCAAGGCCCAAAAAAGCTCCTCTCTGTTATCCTATGTAGTGTTTTTCCAAAATTTTGCTGGATACAGATGGAAAGCCACTAATAGGAAATATTTGAAAAAATGTGCAGCAGGCTGCACTATTTGGCAAAAAAGGACAATGGATTTAACTGTATGAGGCTGTGACGCACCCTTAAGTGACTACAACCGACTGTGGCTGCATACAGACTACAGAGCGATGTGCACTCACACAGCGGCCGTGCAGACAGCCGTAAACGGCGCTGCAAGGCCCAAAAAACCTCCTCTATGTTATCCTATGTAGTGTTTTTCCACAATGTAGCTGGATACGGGTGGAAAGCCACTAATAGGAAATATTTGAAAAAACAGTGCAGCAGGCTGCACTAATAGCAAAAAAGGACAATGGATATAACAGTATGAGGCAGTGAAGCACCCTGAGCTGAATACAACCGGCTGTGGCTGCACACAGACTACAGAGTGGGCTGCACTAACACACACACACACACACAGACCTTGCAGACAGCTGTGAACAGCGCTGCAAGGCAAAAGCAAGGTTCTCACACAGCGGTTGCTAAATTAGCCTGGGTAAAGCACAATGAAGCAAATCGCTATCTCTAAACTGGCCCTCAGTCAGAACACAGCATCCTGTCCCTAACTGAATTCACAGCAGAGTGAGCCCTAAATGGCGGCAGCGACTTTTATAGTGCATCGTGACATCATTTCAGCAGCCAATCACAGCCATGCCAGTACTTCCATGCCCACCATGCAGAACAGGATGTGCCCACACTTCTAGTCAGTCCTCATTGGCTGAATTCGTGCAGTTTGAATTCTGGGAACTTCCGATTCCGGTATCCGATATGCGGTAAATATCGGAACTCGGTATCGGGATTCCGATACCGCAAATATCGGCCGATACCCGATACTTACAGTATCGGAATGCTCAACACTAAATATCACATATCTATGGGCATGCACATGAGTCTGCAGATGTTTGTGCTCTGCATAGTTCAGAACTATTAATAAAAACTCTTGCTATGCAAAATAGTAAAATCTAGGCAAAGAAAAGTATTTTTTTTTTCTAATCACATGAAAAGCTATTGGTTTTGCTATGGACAGGCTGCCAGATTGGTGTAATTGGAGGGGCGGAGGTCGCAAGAAATGAGAATTATTTAATCTTACTATATAGTATTCGTGTTTGAAGAAAAGAGATCATTGCACAACACTGGGTAAAATCTTTTTAATCTTTTGAGCAAATCTTGTGAGAAATCTTTTGGGAAATTTATAGATAACATCATCTCACAATGTCCAATACATGGTAATGAAGTAAGCATATAACGTACAGCACATGCTTAAGGATTAATACATCATAAAGACTAAAGACTGCATACATTTCACAGAACAAACTGCTCTATAAATTAACAAAATTGTGAACATACTTTCAATTTGAGCTCTTCATCATATCCATGTCTGCTAGTTGGACCTACTGCTTCCATAATAACCTAAAGTAGGATACAAAGTGTGTCACGGGACCTAAGGGAACATCAGCATTGTTCTCTGGGCTAATCCCTCTTACTTCAGCTCTGATTACTGCAATATTGTATAAAATTGCAAGCATATTTTAAGAAACACATTTGCTGTCATGAGTTAAATAATAAAAAAAAGCGCAATAATTCCTCACAGTTAATGACAGTACAAAATGTTATATAAGCCATGTGTACAGAAATAACTAAACAGCACCATTATGGAGTTTTCCAAGTTCTTTGAAAACTTGTCCACCAATAATAATAAAATAACAAAAACTCTTTGCTCATCTATTTAATCCCCTCTAGTTCAGTGTAGATTTCCAGGTTCTTCCAGACAGTCTTCTGTTTACCTGCCTGGAAGTTCAAAGTCCCATTCACTGGCCTATGTGATATACGTCATGAGACCGATGAGGCTGAGGTCATTGAGGTAATGGGACCTCATGTCTGCAGCCAGATAATCTGAAGAATCATATTTATTAGCTACTTAGACACATTTTAAACCTCACAAGACACTTTTAGATAGTGTCTAGAAAAGGTAGTTTGGCTAAGTGTGATAGAAAAATTAACAAATATAATAAAGGTGTGCTCCAATTTTTTGGCTTAAAAAGAGGTCTAGAAATATACCAACTATGGTGCAAAGTAAGACTAGACAATCTACAAAATGCACCAGATCTATCACCTAGCATGAGTGTCAAGGGTGTGTCAGAGACTGCAGACAATCGCACTACATCTAGCTGCAGAAGGTCTCTGCGTTTGGCCTTGCAGACACCTTTTTAACCTTTCTGAATCTTTGACCCAGTGGCAACCTTTCTCCGACTCTAATTGACTTACCTGGACCTGGGTGTTTAAAGACTCCCAGCCTGCTGCTGGGAGTTGCCGGTGATATTTCCATTTCCCCCTTTGAGGCTTGGAGCTATAGCAGTCGGCTATCTTCCTCTTTGGTGTTACTGGAGGACGTCTGTGTTACATCACTGAGTCTACTCAAGATAACTGTTCCCCTTGTTCGTCTATCCCAGCTGTCTTTAGTGGTACTGGGGATCGACTAGTACTCACCTCGTCATTCCCTAAGTAGGGCCTAATGCCAGGGTCAGGCAGGGATTAGGTTCCTGCTCGGTGATAGGTGCAGATCCTATATAGGGATGTTTAGGGCAGACAGGGTGACTTTAGATCTGCCTAGGGGTCTCCACTCCCCTCTTGCCTAGTGTTGGGTTCTCTTCCCCTCATCCCTTTGTATTGCACTTAGTATTTCCTACACTGTGCATGACATTAACACTGGCATATTTAAGAAAAAAAACCTGTCTTTTTTTGTCTATGGTTTTTCTGGTGTGTTTTCTTTCCTTTTCTCTATTGATATGGATCTGATCTCAGGGCTGACAGAGCAGCTACACTATCTGTCTCTGGAGGTGAATGACCTCCGATATGAGGTTCAGGAGCAGTAACAGCGGCTGCAGGTCACTGATGTTGGGGTGTCTGCAGGTAGGCCGGTCCAACCTGAACCCAAGGTTGCCCTCCCAGACAGGTGCCGGAGGAAGGGACAAGTTTTTTGTGCTTAAGGAAGCTTGCAAACTTTATTTTAAACTTTGTGTTCACTCTACCAGAAATGAAGAGCAACTAATTGGTATATGTGATCTCTCTACTACAGGGCGATCCGCAGTCCTGGGCTTTCTCTTTGCCACAGGATTCAGATTTTCTTCAGTCTATGGAGGGATTTCTTTTGGCTCTAGCTCTTATCTATGATGACCCTGACCAAGTCGCCTTGGCTGAGTCCAAGTTGTGTCACCTTCAGCAAGAGAATCAGTCAGTGGAGATGCATAAAGGTACCTTCACACGAAACGACTTTACAACGAGAACGACAACGATCCGTGACGTTGCAGCGTCCTGGATAGCGATATCGTTGTGTTTGACACGCAGCAGCGATCTGGATCCTGCTGTGATATCGCTGGTCGTTGAATAAAGTTCAGAACTTTATTTGGTCGTCAGACCGGCGTGTATCGTCAGGTTTGACACCAAAAGCAACGATACCAGCGATGTTTTATGCTGGTAACCAGGGTAAATATCGGGTTACTAAGCGCAGGGCCGCGCTTAGTAACCCGATATTTACCCTGGTTACCAGCGTAAAAGTAAAAATAACAAACAGTACATACTCACCTGCGCGTCCCCTGCCGTCCGCTTCCTGCTCTGACTGAGCGCCGGCCCTAAAGTGAAAGTAAAAGCACAGCGGTGACGTCACCGCTCTGCTGTTAGGGCCGGCGCTCACACAGTACAGAAAGCGGACGCCGGGGGACGCGAAGGTGAGCATGTACTGTTTGTTATTTTTACTTTTACGCTGGTAACCAGGGTAAACATCGGGTTACTAAGCGCGGCTCTGCGCTTAGCAACCCGATGTTTACCCTGATTACCCGGGGACCTCGGCATCGTTGGTCGCTGGAGAGCGGTCTGTGTGACAGCTCTCCAGCGACCAAACAGCGACGCTGCAGCGATCGGCATCGTTGTCGCTATCGCTGCAGCGTCGCTTCGTGTGAAGGTACCTTAACTCCAAATTCCGCTGGTGGGCAACTGACACTAAGTGGAATCACCATGCTCTCAGAAGCCAATTTCTTCAGGGTCTCACTGAAAGGTTGAAAGATGCCTTGGCGGTATATGAAACCCCTGAGTCCTTGGAGGCCACTATTTCACTGGCTATACGTGTTGACAGATACCTTCTGGATAGGTGGGTAAGACCACCTCCGGAGCCTCTTTTTCAGGGTATTGTCACTTTGCCAGGGGAGCAGTCTAGCGGTGAATCCATACTGGAGAGGGCGAAAGAACTCATGCAGTTAGGGGTGCCTCTGCATCGTACATTTCCCAGGATATTCGCAAAGATAAGGGGCAGGGGTTTATGGAAAAAAAGCAACATTTTATTGGGACCTGTCCTTTGATGCCTGAGGTTGTGCTGGGGAGCAAAACCAAGGAGATTTCTGTGCTTTTTGACAGTGGAGCTGGAGTCAGCATGGTTGATGTGGAGTTTGCCTGAACTCACAGACTGGTTTGCTGTGCTTTAGCTAAGCCCATTCCCATCTTCGCCATTGACTCAGCGCCACGTGCACAGAAGCTTTCACTCAAATTGTGCAGAATATAAGACTGAGAGCAGGGTTGGTTCATTGTGAAAAATTCATTGCTATGTCCTCCTGGACAGTCTTCTCACCCCAATTGTATTGGGTCTTCCCTGGTTGGTGAAACATAATCTGTTGGTGGAGTGACAAGCCAGGGAGATCACTGAGTGGAGGGATTACTGCCATGAGAACTGTTTAAATATTTCACTTACTATAGTCTCTATAGAAACCTTACCTGCTTTTTTGTCAGGGTTTGAGCACGTTTTCTCTGAGAGGGGGTGTCAGGATTTGCCTCCTCATCCTGAATATGACTGTACTAATAATCTGACCCCCGTAGCTAAACTACCAAAGTCCAGACTGTATAATCTTTCTGGTCCTGAGAGACCAGCCATGAAGCATATCATTGCAGAAAGTCTGGAGAAGGGACACATCAGACCAGAATCTTTGCCCGTGGCGGCAGAGTTCTTCTTAGTGAAGAAAAAAGATGGTGGTCTATGTCCCTGTTTAGATTTCCGGGAATTAAATCAAATTACTGTCCGAGATCCATAATCCCTTCCTCTGATTCCTGGTCTGTTCAGCCAGATTGTGGGAGCAAAGGTGTTCTCCCAGTTGGATTTAAGGGGGCCTACAACCTGGTTAGAATCAGAAGGGGATGAATGGAAGACGGCATTCAATACCACTGAGGGTCATTTCGAGAGTCTGGACATGCCTTTCAGTCTGACCAATGAGCCTGCAGTATTTCAGCATTTCATCATTAATATTTTCCATCATTTGGTGGGTAGGTTTGTGGTGGTCTATCTACATATTTTGGTTTACTCTCCTGATTTGGAGACACATCGGGGGAATGATAAACAGGTGCTGCAAATATTAAGAGATAACAAAATATATGTCAAAGTAGAAAAATGCATTTTTGCCGTCCAGGAGGTGCAATTTTTGGGGTACTGGGGATCAACTAGTGCTCACCTCGTCATTCCCTAAGTAGGGCATATCTTCAGGGTCAAGCAGGGATTAGGTTCCTGCTCGGCGATAGGTGCAGAACCTATATAGAGATGTTTAGGGCAGACAGGGTGACTTTAGATCTGTCTAGGGGTCCCCACTCCCCCCTTGCCTAGTGTTGGGCTCCCTTCCTCTCATCCCTTCGTGTTGCACTTAGTCTTTCCTACACTGTGCGTGACAATGAGCCATTGCTTCATTTGGTGGATTTTAAGTCTGTCTAGTCTAGTTTACACTGCCCCATTCTACTCTGAGGTGATGACACATAGAGAAGTGAACTGCAAGCGTTAGGACCATCCTGATTCGGTATACCTGTTTGTGGTGTAATGGCTTTTTGGCCTTTTTGATCAAAATAGTGTCAATTAAGTGCCCTATGTTATTGACATCTACTATTACCATTTATTTATTTACTTACTGCAGGATATCTTCATTGCACCTGATAGCACTTTGTGACTGTACTTAGACATTTGCAGCGCCCCCACTGCCGCAGGGCCGAGGGGTACCCGGTACCGGGCCTGTGAGTCTCTGCTCTGGGGTTGTCACGGTGGCTAGACCCGGTCCGTGACCCTACTGAGGGGCGCCCAATGAAAGGTGTGAATGGTGGTGGTAGTGCGGTGCAGTAATTAACGAGGACACCAGGTTGCAGTCTCTTTACCTCTTTGCTGAAGGCTTCAGGGTCCTCAGTCCGGAATACGGTTAACCAGGCTGCGCAAGTCCGGCCGGTCCGATGGCACCTACAGAGTTCCCTTCGCAGGTGGAAATCTGTGCCTACCTGCTAGCGCTTGTGTGTTGTAGTCCTTCCCTGCTGAGCACCACGGGATAGTCATCACAACTGTTGTGTCTGTTTCTCGTGTTCCCTCACAACTCGATTCTGATGTTCTTCCACGTCCCCCAGATCTTATGGTTAGGACGCACCCGTATGACGGGGAGGCTCGGAGCTCTTCCGGGACTCTAGCGTTGCCCCACTCCTGTTGTTACCCCCCTGTGTCTTCCTGGGTCTGGGTGAGACAGCCCGCCTATAACTGACTGTCCTGCCGTAGGTTTGAAGTTTGGCTTGGAGCTCTATACTTCCTTGGCGTTCCGGCCACCGGTTATGCGCCTCAATAGGATGTTGCCTCGTCTTACAGCACGACTCCTACTGGTATTCCCCTTGTTGCGTTGATCTCGTTTCTCACTCAGCACAATAAACCTCGCTTCTTGTCCTTTCTTGGGGTACCGCCGCTATATCGTGCAGGCGCGGTCCCGTAATGTTCTCTCTGTTTGCTAGGCCTCTGTCAGGATCCCACCCCTGACAGGGACCCCTCTGAATCTTCCCCTACAACACTCTCTGCCACAAGGTGTTGCCTGGTTCCAACCCAGTCAGCTTTCTCAACTAACTTCCTGCTAACCCCCAGTTTTACCAGATTGTGAGGAGTGGCCTAATAAATAGAACCCTTAGCTCCCCCTGGAGGCCAGACTGTGAAATGTATTGGTGTCTGTGATACCTGGTCAGATGAACTCCTTCAGTGCCATCAGACGTACCATAGCCCCCCTTAGTGGCGGAGCTACAGTACTGCAACGACCAGGACTCTGGGGGGCTGCACATACACTGGCTGATGACTGCTTCATGCAGCTTTGTGTTAAAAATCACTATTTATTATAATGATGGCTGGATCATACTTGACAAGGACTGTCTACGTATTGTTTCCCCCTATTTCCTTATAGATTGTAAACTTGCGAGCAGGGTCTTCAATATTCCTGTAACTGTTGAACAATGAGTTACTTTGTAATGTCTTTTGTGACGCTGAGTCACTTTTTACTGACAAGCCATGAGTCGGAGAAGTCGAGGAGTTCGAGGTCAAAAGCTAAGAGGGTACATCATAAGCAGAGGGGAGAGACAAAGGTATAGTCAGGTCACAGTCCCGTGTCCGAATTCCAAGGTCAGAGTGCAACAAGGCAAAACTGACAATCCAGCACACTTCTGCTTACTATAGGACAAACGAGCTGTCACTTACAATGCTGACAGCCCGGCATGCCTCTGCAACTCCCCCGGCTGAGCTGTCACTCACTGCCTCCCGAGGACACAGTGAGCAGCAGTACATGTTCTCACTCAATTGTAAAGTGCTGAGGAATATTTTGGCACTGTAGAAATAAAATTGTTGTTATTTATTTGCACATTTTGTTTTTATCTCAGGTTTAGTCTAGTTTACATTGGCTAAACATAGCAAAGAATGAATAAATTTGTCCCATGGAGTCCGTGCAGCAACTCTCTATGCCGCCATATAGTGCCTTCATATGGAAAATCACAGAAAAAGAGGTTGTAGTTGTCAATCCTTGGCCACAATACTAATGTACTCCAGGATGCAGACAGTCCCCAGTAATATAAGGTGGAGACAGCACAGGTGCCAAATACTCATGAACACATGCGATCCATGACGGGAGGGTTGCTTCTTAATATATACTTACCTTGTAATGTCTTCACATCCTTTTCCGTCCAGATGTGTCCGGATCCCAGAATTCCAAGTGGTGGAAGTTCACCGGCCGCCATATTGGGACACCCAAGTGATGGATGTCTCAATATGGAAACTGCTGGTGGTACCAGCCTCTTGTGCGGTACCACCAGCAAAACACCGTCGCACTACACACAATGTATACACTGTACGCACCACACACACACACACTGTATACGCCATATGCACCACACACACACACACTGTATACGCCATACGCAGCTGGAGCGCCCCCACACCGCCGCAGGGCCGAGGGGTACCCGGAGCCGGGCCTCTAGGTCTCAGTCCTGGGGTTGTCACGGTGGCTAGACCCGGTCCGTGGCCCTGTCAGTCAATGGGGGACGTCCGGTGCAATAAGTGGTGTGGTAACGGTGCAGGTCGCGGTAAATAACGAGGACACCAGTTTGCAGTCTCTTTACCTCTTTACTGAAGATGTTGGAGACCTCAGTCCAGAGCGCTGTTAACTGGGTTTTCAGAGACCGGCCGGTCCAACGACACATCAGGAGTTCTCCTCACAGGTGGGAATCAGTATCTACCTTCTAGCGCTGTGTGTTGTAGTTCTTCCCTGCTGAGCTCCCGGGATAGTCCTCACAACTGTTTCTTTCTGTCTCTACTGTTCGTTCTCCGTCCTCCAGGTGATATGGAAGGACGCACCCGTATGACGGGGTAGGTCTGGAGTTCTTCCGGGACTCTAGAGTCGCCCCTCTCCCACAGCTGCCTCCGTTGTCTGCTTAGGTGTTAAGTGAGACAGCCAACCTGTAATTAGCTGTCCTGCCGTGGTTTGCAATGTACTTAAAGTCTCTTACTTGCTCGGCGTTCCGGCCACCGATTGTTTGCGCCTCAGCAAGGCGCTGCCTCTTTCAGCACAACCCCTGCTGGTATTCTCCTTTTCTGTATTCCCGTTGTTTGTTGGTTAGTTCTGCTCTGAGGAGTCTGCCAGGATCCCCATCCCTGACAGGTCCTCTCACTAGCTCTTCCCAGCTACTTCTCCCTGTCTTCCTGTCCAACCCCCAGTTTTACCAGAGTTGTGAGGAGTGGCCTACTAGATAGGACCACCCCCCCTGGTGGCCGGAGTGTGAAGTGTGGTGAGAATGTACCTGGTCAGAGAAACTCCTTAGTGCAATCAGACGTACCATAGCTCCCCATAGTGGCGGAGCCACGGTACTGCAACAACCAGGACTCTGGGGTGCTGCACTCCCCCCCGGTTAAATCCAGTACTCCGGGACTGGGAAAACAAGAACAATAATACATGTTAACAGGAAACACACAAACTTTTGAAATAGCATAACAGTTGAACATAACAATGCTTCCCTTTACGGGAGGTGAGGATTCTTGAACGTTGCAAAAGTTAGGTCATGCACAGTTTATGACTCTCAGTTCAGTGGTTGAAACAGCGGGGACCCCGGGTAAACAAAGGGGTCCCCCTTATGAAAGTTTTTGAGCAATTCACTGTCCATTACTCTATTGTCCATTTTAACAACCTGTAACAAAAAGATATGCATACAAACATTTTTAATGAAATAGCAGCCCTTATCAATACCTCCACATTTTGTAGCGGAGGGGAGTTTGGTTCTGTGTGCTGCGTGTGGACCTTCGCAGCGCAGGGGTTGCTATTGGCCTAACAGGGCCCGCTATGCTTGCTGGTGTAGTGCGCTGTCTTCTAACTACACTTCTAGTGAGTCTGGGTAGCACTGGCAGGTTGGGGCTCTCAGAGCTGCTGCTGCTATCAACAGTGGGTACGGCAGGCTCACTGATAGCAGAGGGAGGATTTGCCGGTTCAACGGTTGGCATGGCTTCTTCAGGCAAGGCTTGTTGAGGTTGCGGGGCCGGATGATCTGGTTCCACCATTGTTTCTGGCGGGTCCGGCTGTTCAAACATTACAACAGGTACCGCAACGGCTTGGTTTATCAGAGTCCAGGACTGGGGAAAGTCACCAAGGACAGTATGGAACATTTTCTCCTTTTCCACCGGCGGGGAGATTTCTGGGGCCGTGCCCCTCTCTTTCAATTTATCGGGGCAGACCTTAAGGTGATCCCTGGATACCGCTGTCGAGGTCTCCCCTTTGTCCTTGCTGATGAGACAGACCTTAGTGTTGTCGAAGTCGGATGGCAAGATGGTATACGGTTCCGCTTCCCATTGGTCATCGAGCTTGTGTAACCTCCTCTTTCGTTTAAGCACTTGCTCA
Organism: Ranitomeya variabilis; assembly: GCF_051348905.1. Taxonomy (NCBI): domain Eukaryota; kingdom Metazoa; phylum Chordata; class Amphibia; order Anura; family Dendrobatidae; genus Ranitomeya; species Ranitomeya variabilis. The sequence continues at coordinate 164,204,761 of NC_135232.1, read as the reverse complement.
CCAGGTGACAGGGGAATCGCAGGAGCGTGTTGGTTGTAGTCCCTTTCTTGCCTCTGCCTAGCCTGGGCGAGACTTCTCTCCACACACTCTTGCACTTCGCGGTACCTTCGCTGCCTTTCTGCATCCCAATCCGCATCCGGCGAGGTATCTTCGGGTACTAGGACCCCCATGTCCAGATCAACGGGCAACCGACTAGACCTTCCTCGCATCAGGTACGCTGGAGTACAGTTGGTGGAACTTACTGGGATGTGGTTGTACATATCCACCAAGTCAGGCAACTTTGTCGGCCACAGATTCCGTTCCTCCACAGGCAAGGTCTTCAATAAATCGATTACTACCTGGTTCATCTTCTCGCACATCCCGTTGGTTTGAGGGTGGTACGGTGTAGTTCTGATCTTCTTACACCCGTACAACTGGCAGAATTCTTGGAATACTTCTGCTTCAAAGGCAGGTCCCTGGTCGGTCAGTACCTTCTCTGGGTAGCCATGGGGCCTACAAAAGTGCTGCTGGAAGGCCCTGGAGGCAGTCTTGGCCGTTAGATCTTTAACAGGCACAACCACCAGAAACCTGGAGTAGTGGTCCACGATGGTAAGGGCGTAGATATAGCCCGACCGGCTAGGTGTCAGCTTCACATGATCCAGCGCGACCAGTTCAAGCGGCCGTTTGGTGATGATAGGCCGCAGGGGGGCCCGTTGGCTGTCACGGTCCTTTCTGCGCAGACTACATGGACCACACTCCCGACACCACTTCTCAATGGTTCTCTTCATGCCAATCCAATAGAACCTCCCTCGGAGTAGCTTCTCCAGCTTCTTCCATCCGAAGTGTCCGGCTCCATCATGGTAGGCTCCCAGAACCATGGGCGCATCTCGCCTTGGCACCACTATCTGCCACACCAATTCATGAGTACGTGGGTCGATGCTCCTCCTGCACAGCTTGCCATCATGGATAAACAGCTTGCTTCTTCCCTTCCACAGCTGTTGGGTTTCTTGTGGATCATCTGGGCCAGGGTGCAACCCAGCCTGCGTCAAGAGCTCCTTCACCTGACGGACCGCGGGGTCACTATCCTGGGTTTCTGCCCATCCGTGGTGGGGCAGGGGATTCAGCGTGGCATCCGGTTGGTTCTTGTGCCTGTTCTTCACATGGTGAGAGCTCTGAGTGGCTTTGGGGCGATGGAAGGCAGGCAGCTCCACCTCTTCAAGTGCCTCCGGGTCTTCTCCCACTTCTGGTAAATTGGGCATTCGGGACAAAGCATCGGCATTGGCATTCTGGTGCCCTGCCCGATATTTGATGGTGAAGTCATAGTTGGACAGCCGGGCCATCCACCGCTGTTCCAAGGCCCCGAGTTTGGCGGTATCCAGATGCGTTAGCGGATTGTTGTCCGTGAAGACGGTGAATTTCGCGGAAGCCAGGTAGTGCTTAAACCTCTCCGTCACTGCCCAGACAAGGGCAAGGAATTCCAGTTTGAAGGAACTGTAGTTGTCAGGGTTCCTTTCCGTGGGACGAAGTTTCCTGCTGGCGTAAGCGATCACTCTTTCCTTGCCGTTCTGGACCTGAGACAGCACGGCTCCTAGTCCCACATTACTGGCATCTGTGTACAGCACAAACGGTTGGTCGTATTCGGGGTAAGCCAGTACCTCTTCCCCCGTCAGCGCCGACTTCAAGCAGGTGAAGGATTCCTCCAGCTCTTCGTTCCAATCAAAGGGGGTTTTCCTCCCCTTGGTCTTCTTTGGTTGGCCCACCAGCAGATTTTGCAAGGGTGCGGCCTTCTTGGTGAAATCCTTAATGAATCTCCGGTAGTAACCTACCAACCCGAGGAACTGCCGGACTTCGTGGAGGTCACTAGGCTTTGGCCAGTCCTGGATCACTGTGACCTTGTCGGGGTCTGGGGCCACTCCTTCAGCGCTCACCACATGGCCCAGGTACTGCACTTTAGGTTTCAGCAGATGACACTTGGACGGTTTCACTTTTAGGCCGAATTTGGACAAGGCTTCAAACACCTCGGCCAGGTGCTTCAGATGGTCTTCGTAGGTTTTAGAGAAGACTATGACGTCATCCAGATATAGCAGCACGGTTTCAAAGTTCAGGTGTCCCAGGCAGCTCTCCATCATCCTCTGGAACGTTCCGGGAGCATTGCACAATCCGAAGGGCATGTAGTTGAACTCACAGAGGCCCATTGGCGTCGTGAAGGCCGTCTTTTCCTTATCCGCCTCCGCCACAGGAACCTGCCAGTACCCACTGGTGAGATCTAAGGTAGAGAAATAGTTAGCAGATTTTAAAGCAGCCAGAGACTCCTCTATCCTGGGCAGTGGGTATGCGTCCTTATGTGTAATGCGATTCAACTGTCTGTAATCAACACACATCCTCATTGTACCATCTTTCTTTTTAACAAGGACTAACGGAGCCGCCCAGGGGCTACAGCTGTCTCTCACCACCCCAGCCTCCTTCATTTCCCGCAACATGTCCTTGGCACACTGGTAATGAGCTGGGGGTACACGGCGATATCTCTCTTTTATGGGTCGATGATCTCCCGTGGGGATGTGATGTTGGATCCCTTTCACCTGCCCAAAATCTGAGGGGTGTTTGCTGAATACCTGTTCGTACTCGTGTACCACCCTGTAAGCCCCCTGTATTTGATGAGATGGGGTAGAGTCCGTGCCCACATGCAATTCCCGACACCAATCTTTCGAGTGCTCTGCAGAACCTTTGTTCTCCGCCACGTTTGACGGGCCCAAGGGTTCAGGTGTCTGTATTACACTATTATTGACAGTGAACAGTTTGGCGAGCGTAGTATACTTGGTTAGGTGGACCTCTTCCTCCCCACAATTGAGGACACGTACAGGCACTCTCCCCTGTCGGACGTCTACCACCCCCCGGGCTGTCAGAACAGTAGGCCTATTGTCTGAATATACAGGTTCTACCAAGGCCTGGTAGTCCTTACCCCTGAGGCCTATGGCTGCTCGACACCATATTAACATTTCACTCTTGGGAGGTATCGCGATGGGGTTTGAATCACTTACAGTGACACGACCAATCTCACCACCAGTCAGCTCTACCTGCTGTCTCTGCATCAGAGCTCTGATTTCCTTCTGCAGGGCACGTTGCTCACTGTGGCCAGCGTTTTCTGCCACCTGTTGCAACAAAACAATCACTTCTGCAAGACAATTTTCTATAACATTAGTACCAAGAGTCATCATGGGATTACATTCTCGACGATCAATATCTACAATCACAATCCCTTGGGCTTTCAATTCCACCCGCCCCACTTTGATGGTGACCTCCTTATACCCCACTTGTGGCAATGGCTGACCATTACTGGCGATTATGGTGAAATCATCATCAGGGCCACGAGTAATATCAGCGTCCTCCCAATACCGTTTGTAGAGCACGTAAGGTATAGTCGTCACCTGAGAACCGGTGTCCAGCAAAGCATTCAAGGGGATTCCATCAATCACTACAGGGAGAACTGGTCGTCCTCCAATATACTTGGTTCTCCAATGCTGCGGGCCTGACCGTCCTACTCCTGGGGGTTGGCCCTTTGCCCCAGGGGTTGCTCGTTTAAAGGACAGTACCTTGCAAGATGGCCCACCTGGTGACAGCGGCGGCAGATGGGTCGTCCATCCTGGTGGAAGCGATCGTCGGGCCGGCTCCTGGTCGGCGGAGTCCTCCTCTGTCGCATCCAAGGGACATCCTCCGGGCTGGAAGCCAACTGGATCTTCTCTTTGGGGGCCTCCTGTAGGGACTGCACCGTCCGGGCCAGGGCAGCAACGCTCTTGGTTAGCTCTTGCATCTGGAGACGAAGTCCTGCAGGGGAGTCGTCCTCGAAGCTCTGGGCGTCGGCCTCCGTGACAACTGGGGTATCCGATGCCACCTCCTGGTGGTATGTGAGAGCGGGGCGCCTGGGTGGTACTGCGCAGCTGGGCTGTCGCTCCTGCAATGCCTGGATAGCTTTATCTTTAAACTGCGCAAAAGTCAAGTCTGGATTTTGCATGGCCAGAAAGTGCAATTGGCCCCGCTGGTGACTGCACAGGAGCCCCTCAATGAACCGCTCCTTCAGGATTTTATCTTCATCCTGCATGCTGCCGGGGTCACTCTGCTTAATGGCCCGCATTGCTTCCTGGAGATTAAGGGCATAGTCCCGCAAGCTATCCTGTGACTTTTGTTTGCATCCATAAAAAGTCAGTTTAATCTCTGTAGCAGTGCGAGTGTCAAAGGTGGCTTTAAGCTTGGCAAAAATCTGTTGTGCAGTTCCTTTATCCTCAGCGGGCCAGGATTTCAATTCCCTCAGAGCCGCCCCAAAGAGTTGGCCGGTTATCATATGGACCTTCTGGGGCTCGGTTAGGGGATAGAACTCGAGCAGGCTGCAGAGCCCTTCTTTAAAGTCAGTGAACGTATGCGCCTCCCCAGAGTATCGTGGGAGCCAGGCCGCTCCGGGCAGGTAGGGCATGGAGAAGGGCATTATGGCTTTTGCATTAGCGGCAGTGTCCGACTGGCTGATGGGGGCAGCGGGTTCTGCGGCAGTCAGTGGTGGTATTAGGGCCGCGGCTTCGCCCGCTGCGGGGACCGGAGCTGCCCCTGCGTCCGCGGCTGCGACCGCCACCTCCTCTCCTCCCGACTCGGACATGGCCGTCCCTTCCTCCCACTAACCTGCTGGAGGTTGGAGTTCCTCTTCCGGGATTGGCGCCTCACCGCGCTTTCCGTTCCGCGCTTCTTTTGGCTGATCCCGCCCACGTAGCTAAGGCTCCTCCCTCCGCGCGCGGCAATGGCGAATTTTGGCGGCAAATAGCACAGCACAGTCTTTTCAATAAAGTACAGTCCAAGCACAATAAATCACAGTCTCTAGGCACACATGACCTGATTCTTCAGGCTTAAGTAGATCCTGTTCGTGACGCCAAGTTGGAGCGCCCCCACACCGCCGCAGGGCCGAGGGGTACCCGGAGCCGGGCCTCTAGGTCTCAGTCCTGGGGTTGTCACGGTGGCTAGACCCGGTCCGTGGCCCTGTCAGTCAATGGGGGACGTCCGGTGCAATAAGTGGTGTGGTAACGGTGCAGGTCGCGGTAAATAACGAGGACACCAGTTTGCAGTCTCTTTACCTCTTTACTGAAGATGTTGGAGACCTCAGTCCAGAGCGCTGTTAACTGGGTTTTCAGAGACCGGCCGGTCCAACGACACATCAGGAGTTCTCCTCACAGGTGGGAATCAGTATCTACCTTCTAGCGCTGTGTGTTGTAGTTCTTCCCTGCTGAGCTCCCGGGATAGTCCTCACAACTGTTTCTTTCTGTCTCTACTGTTCGTTCTCCGTCCTCCAGGTGATATGGAAGGACGCACCCGTATGACGGGGTAGGCCTGGAGTTCTTCCGGGACTCTAGAGTCGCCCCTCTCCCACAGCTGCCTCCGTTGTCTGCTTAGGTGTTAAGTGAGACAGCCAACCTGTAATTAGCTGTCCTGCCGTGGTTTGCAATGTACTTAAAGTCTCTTACTTGCTCGGCGTTCCGGCCACCGATTGTTTGCGCCTCAGCAAGGCGCTGCCTCTTTCAGCACAACCCCTGCTGGTATTCTCCTTTTCTGTATTCCCGTTGTTTGTTGGTTAGTTCTGCTCTGAGGAGTCTGCCAGGATCCCCATCCCTGACAGGTCCTCTCACTAGCTCTTCCCAGCTACTTCTCCCTGTCTTCCTGTCCAACCCCCAGTTTTACCAGAGTTGTGAGGAGTGGCCTACTAGATAGGACCACCCCCCCTGGTGGCCGGAGTGTGAAGTGTGGTGAGAATGTACCTGGTCAGAGAAACTCCTTAGTGCAATCAGACGTACCATAGCTCCCCATAGTGGCGGAGCCACGGTACTGCAACAACCAGGACTCTGGGGTGCTGCACAGCCTCTTGCGCGGTACCACCAGCGGAACACCGTTGCAAACACGCCGCTGCTGGGATCAGCCGAATGATTCTCTGACCACCGCCATCTTTGCACAGGAGGAGTGCATGCAGTTTTAATGTGACCGCCGCTATCTGCACAATGATGGCGGCGGTCTGATTTACTGCGACTGTGCGAATGAGGGGAGAACACAGCACAGGAAGGAGAAAGAGAGCAGACGAGGGGAATAGCACATGGGATAGACAGGTCAAAGAAGAGAGCACAGACGGGTGAAGTCAGCACATGGGCAAAGAGAGAATGGGCTGGTAGGTGAGCACATGGGGGAGAGAGATTCTCAACACTGCAAGGCCTTCCCCCATCGTGACATTACCGCCCTTCCGATGCGATAACATCGGGTCTCTATCTAGTAGTATTATAAATGCACATGGATAAGCCTTGTACAAGGTGCCAATCATACAAATAGGTGTATGCCCATTGTCTGGCTTACATTGTATAAGTGATGCCCATACTATTAGATCAGACAAGCTATTAAGCATTATGTTAAGTACACCCCAGAAGTATAAATGCCCTATTTTCCTCTATCAATATTTAATGGCATGGCTGCAACCTACAAAGTTCATCTGGCACCATAAAATGTAAAAAATATCCTCAATAATTGAGAAAATAGCCTAGCAATCTTGCACTTCATTTAACATGTCATCATTTAATTCAATGATTTGATTTGACTTCAGGATAGTACCATTGAATGTAGTTTCCCATTACTCCTTATTCCACTTTTGGCTCAGAAAATTGAATCCAAAACTTCACAAAAATACTTCTTAGAAGCTGAGTGTTAAACTCAGTGTGTGGACTTTTATTGAGGGATCGTTACACCCTTAAGGCCACTGTTATGATCCGGTGACCGGGGAGCCGCATGAGATACTTTCTCAGGAGTAGGTGGTACCTGTACTGACCGCAAACCCTAAAGTAACACCGCAACTAGAAGTAGCCGTGGGATGTACCTAACAAGTCCTAGACACCTCGACATAGCCGGAGGACTAAATACTCCTATAGATGGAAATGGGAATTCTATCTTGCCTCAGAGCAGAACCCCAAAGGATAGGCAGCCCCCCACAAATATTGACTGTGAGTATATGAGGAAAGACACACGCAGGCAGAAAAACAGGATTTAGCAAAAGAGGCACTTCTAGCTAAATAGAAAAGGACAGGACAGAATTCTAAGCAGTCAGTATTAAAATCCTAAAAATATCCACAGCAGATAATACAAATATTCTACATCTAACTAAAGACATAGAAAGTATATCTGCATCTCCTGAGAATCCAGCATGACTGAAAAATCCAAACAAAGTCTAAGCTGGACAAAAACACAATGAATTGCACTGAATTGCAAGTGCTACTGCATGTGTGCACAGAGACAAAAAAACAAACACTTATCTTAGCTGAATTGGCAGCAGGGCATGAGGAGCCAGAGAGAGATGCAATCCCTCCTAGAAAAATGGACAACTGGCCAGGACTCATGGATCCTGCAAACCTAAATACCTAGTAGAGCTGAAATCAGCAGAAACACCTGCCCTGGATTACAACCCCAAGACAACTGCACTACCACCAACAACCACCGGAGGGAGCCCAAGAGCAGAATTCACAACAGTACCCCCCCCTTGAAGAGGGGTCACCGAACCCTCACCAGAGCCCCCAGGCCGATCAGGACGAGCCAGATGAAAGACACGGACCAAATCAGCAGCATGGACATCAGAGGCAAAAACCCAAGAATTATCCTCCTGGCCATAACCCTTCCATTTGACAAGGTACTGAAGCCTCCGCCTCGAAAAGCGAGAATCCAAAATCTTCTCAACCACATACTCCAACTCCCCATCAACCAACACAGGAGCAGGAGGATCAACAGAGGGAACATCGGGCACCACATATTTCCGCAATAAAGATCTATGGAAAACATTATGGATGGCAAAAGAGGCCGGAAGGGCCAAACGAAAAGACACCGGATTGATAATCTCAGAAATCCTATAAGGACCAATAAACCGCGGCTTAAACTTAGGGGAAGAAACCTTCATAGGAACATGACAGGAAGACAACCAGACCAAATCCCCAACCCGAAGCCGGGAACCAACACACCGACGACGGTTAGCAAAACGCTGAGCCTCCTCCTGAGACAACACCAAATTGTCCACCACATGAGCCCAAATCTGCTGCAACCTATCAACCACAGAATACACACCAGGACAATCAGAAGGTTCAACTTGCCCCGAAGAAAAACGAGGATGAAAACCAAAATTACAAAAGAAGGGCGAAACCAAGGTAGCCGAACTAGCCCGATTATTAAGGGCAAACTCGGCCAATGGCAAGACAGCCACCCAATCATCCTGATCAGCAGACACAAAGCATCTCAAATAAGTTTCCAAAGTCTGATTAGTTCGCTCGGTCTGGCCATTTGTCTGAGGATGAAATGCGGAAGAAAAAGACAAATCAATGCCCAGCCTAGCACAAAAGGCCCGCCAAAACCTAGAAACAAACTGGGAACCTCTGTCGGACACAATATTCTCCGGAATACCATGCAAACGAACCACATGCTGAAAAAACAACGGAACCAAATCAGAAGAGGGAGGCAATTTAGGCAAAGGCACCAAATGAACCATCTTAGAAAACCGGTCACAAACCACCCAGATAACCGACATCCTCTGGGAAACCGGAAGATCCGAAATAAAATCCATAGAAATATGCGTCCAGGGCCTCTCAGGGACCGGCAAAGGCAAAAGCAACCCACTAGCACGGGAACAACAAGGCTTGGCCCGTGCACAAGTCCCACAGGACTGCACAAAAGAACGCACATCACGCGACAAAGAAGGCCACCAAAAGGACCTACCAACCAAATCTCTGGTACCAAAAATACCAGGATGGCCAGCCAACACAGAACAATGAACCTCAGAAATCACTCTACTAGTCCATCTATCAGGAACAAACAGTTTCCCCACTGGACAGCGGTCAGGTTTGTCAGCCTGAAATTCCTGCAGAACCCGTTGCAAATCAGGGGAAATGGCAGAAAGGACCACCCCTTCCTTCAGAATGCCGACCGGCTCAAGTACCTCAGGAGAATCAGGCAAAAAACTCCTAGAGAGGGCATCAGCCTTAATATTCTTAGAACCTGGAAGATACGAGACCACGAAATCAAAACGGGAGAAAAACAGGGACCATCGAGCCTGTCTAGGATTCAGCCGTTTGGCAGATTCGAGGTAAATCAGATTTTTATGATCGGTCAAGACCACAATACGGTGCTTGGCTCCCTCAAGCCAATGTCGCCATTCCTCAAACGCCCACTTCATAGCCAACAACTCCCGATTGCCGACATCATAATTGCGTTCAGCAGGCGAAAACTTACGGGAAAAGAAGGCACACGGTTTCATCAAGGAACCATCAGAATTCCTCTGAGACAAAACGGCCCCTGCCCCAATCTCAGAAGCGTCAACCTCAACCTGAAACGGAAGAGAAACATCTGGCTGACGCAACACCGGGGCAGAAGTAAATCGGCGTTTAAGCTCCTGAAAGGCAGAGACAGCCACAGAGGACCAATTCGTTACATCAGCGCCTTTCTTCGTCAAATCGGTCAGGGGTTTAACCACACTGGAGAAGTTAGCAATGAAACGGCGATAAAAATTAGCAAAGCCCAAAAATTTCTGAAGGCTCTTCACGGATGTGGGCTGAATCCAATCATGAATGGCCTGAACCTTAACCGGATCCATCTCAATAGATGAGGGAGAAAAAATGAAGCCCAAAAAAGAAACCTTCTGCACTCCAAAGAGACACTTAGACCCCTTCACAAACAAAGCATTATCACGAAGGATCTGAAATACCATCCTGACCTGTTTCACATGAGACTCCCAATCATCGGAAAAAATTAAGATATCATCCAAATATACAATCATGAATTTATCAAGATAATTCCGGAAGATATCATGCATGAAGGACTGAAAAACAGATGGAGCATTAGAGAGCCGAATGGCATCACAAGGTATTCAAAATGGCCTTCGGGCGTATTAAACGCAGTTTTCCATTCGTCACCCTGCTTAATACGAACAAGATTATATATCCCCGAAGGTCAATTTTAGTAAACCAACGAGCCCCCTTAATCCTGGCAAACAAATCGGAAAGCAAAGGTAAAGGGTATTGAAACTTGACCGTGATCTTATTCAAGAGGCGATAATCAATACAGGGTCTCAAGGAGCCATCCTTCTTAGCAACAAAAAAAAATCCCGCTCCCAACGGTGAAGAAGATGGCCGAATATGCCCTTTCTCCAAAGACTCCTTAACATAACTCCGCATGGCGGTATGTTCAGGCACAGACAGGTTGAAAAGTCGGCCCTTAGGAAACTTACAGCCTGGCATCAAGTCAATAGCACAATCACAGTCCCTATGTGGTGGAAGGGAACTGGACTTGGGCTCATCGAATACATCCTGAAAATCAGACAAAAACTCTGGAACTTCAGAAGAGGAGGAAGAGGAGATTGACATCACAGGAACGTCATTATGAACCCCCTGACAACCCCAACTAGTCACAGACATAGACTTCCAATCCAACACAGGATTATGTATCTGCAACCATGGAAAACCCAGCACAATAGCATCATGCAAATTATGCAACACCAGAAAACGACAATCTTCCTGATGGGCTGGTGCCATGCACATGGTCACCTGTGTCCAAAACTGGGGTTTATTTTTAGCCAAAGGTGTAGCATCAATGCCCCTTAAAGGAATAGGGTTCTGCAAAGACTGCAAGGGGAAACCACAACGCCTGGCAAATTCAAAGTCCATTAAGTTCAAAGCGGCGCCTGAATCCACAAACGCCATGACAGAAAATGACGACAATGAGCAGATCAAGGTCACAGATAACAGAAATTTAGGTTGTACAGTTCCGATGGTAACTGAACTAGCGATTCTCTTTGTACGCTTTGGGCAGACTGAAATGACATGAGAAGCATCGCCACAATAAAAACACAACCTATTCTGACGTCTGAATCCTTGTCGTTCCGTTCTAAACAGAATCCTATCACACTGCATAGGCTCAGGCATCTGCTCTGAGGACAACGCCACAGCGCGCACAGTTCTGCGCTCCCGCAAGCGCCGATCAATCTGAATGGCCAGAGACATAGAATCACTCAGACCAACAGGCGTGGGAAACCCCACCATAACATCGTTAACAGATTCAGAAAGACCCTTTCTGAAAATTGCCGCCAAAGCATCCTCATTCCATTTAGTCAGCACAGACCATTTTCTAAATTTCTGACAATACAATTCTGCCGCTTCTTGACCCTGAGACAGGGCCAACAAGGTCTTCTCCGCTTGATCCACAGAATTTGGTTCATCATATAATAATCCTAGAGCCTGAAAAAAGGCATCTACATTAAGCAAGGCCGGATTCCCAGATTCCAGGGAAAATGCCCAATCCTGAGGGTCGCCACGCAGCAGGGAGATGACAATTTTAACCTGCTGAATGGGATCACCAGAGGAACGAGACTTTAGAGCAAAAAACAGTTTACAGTTGTTTTTAAAACTCAAAAATTTGGACCTGTCCCCAAAAAACAAATCAGGAGTAGGAATCCTAGGCTCTAAAAGCGGAGTCTGAACAATATAATCAGAAATACCCTGTACCCTAGCAGCAAGCTGGTCTACACGAGAAACTAATCCCTGAACATCCATGCTAGCACAAGACTCCTCAGTCACCCAGAGGAAAAGAGGGAAGAAAAGACAAAGCAGGCTACAGAAAAAAAAATGGCTCTTTCTTCCCTTCTTCTGAGATGCATTTAACTCATTGTTGGCCAGTTGTACTGTTATGATCCGGTGACCGTGGAGCCGCATGAGAGACTTTCTCAGGAGTAGGTGGTACCTGTACTGACCGCAAACCCTAAACTAACACCGCAACTAGAAGTAGCCGTGGGATGTACCTAACAAGTCCTAGACACCTCGACACAGCCGGAGGACTAAATACCCCTATAGATGGAAATGGGAATTCTATCCTGCCTCAGAGCAGAACTCCAAAGGGTAGGCAGCTGTTGTGAATTCTGCTCTTGGGCTCCCTCTGGTGGTTATAAGTGGTAGTGCTGCTGTCTCTGGATCGCAGCATTCATCAGGTGTGTCAAGTTTTTGCAATCCTGACTGGGCTATTTAGCCTTGCTTGACCCTTTAGTCAGTGCCAGTTGTCCATTGTTCCTGGAGGATTCACATCCTTGCCTGCTCTCTCCTGCTTTGCTGTTCCTTTCAACAAAGATAAGTTCTGGCCTTGATTTTTGCTGTCCACATGCTGTGGCCTTATTGTTCAGTTCTTTTCCATGTTTTTGTCTTGTCCAGCTTGGTCTGAATAAGGATTTGTTTAGCCAAGCTGGTATCTCTGGAGATGCAGATATACCCTCCATATCTTTAGTTAGCTGTGGAGATTTTTGTATTTTCTGTGGTGGATATTTTCTAGTGTTTTATACTGACCGCATAGTACTCTGTCCTATCCTTTCTGTTTAGCTAGAAGTGGCCTCCTTTGCTAAATTCTGATTTCAGTCTGTGTATGTTTTTCCCCACTCCTCTCACAGTCAATATTTGTGGGGGGCTGGCTATCCTTTGGGAATTTTCTCTGAGGCAAGATAGTTTTCCCTTTTCTATCTCTAGGGGTAATTAGTCCTCCGGCTGTGTCGAGATGTCTAGGGAGTGATAGGTACATTCCACGGCTACTTCTAGTTGCGGTGTTAAGTTCAGGGTCTGCGGTCAGTACAGGTACCACCTTCTCCAGAGTACGTCTCATGCAGCTCTTAGGCCACCAGATCATAACAGTACAACTGGCCAACAATGAGTTAACCGCATCTCAGAAGAAGGGAAGGAAAGTGCTGAGCCATTTTTTTTTCTGTAGTCTGTTGTGTTTTTTTTTTCCCTCTTTACCTCTGGGTGGCTCAGGAGTTCGGCGCTGGTATGGATGTTCAGGGATTGGCTTCTCGTGTGGATCAACTTGCTGCTAGAGTACAGGGTATTTCTGATTATATCGTTCAGACTCCGGTTTTAGAGCCTAGAATTCCAACTCCTGATTTGTTTCTTGGGGACAGGTCCAAATTTTTGAGCTTTAAAAATAACTGTAAACTGTTTTTTGCTCTGAAACCCCGTTCCTCTGGTGATCCCATCCAGCAGGTCAAAATTGTTATATCTCTGCTGCGTGGTGACCCCCAGGATTGGGCATTTGCCCTGGAACCTGGGAATCCGGCGTTGCTTAATGTAGACACCTTTTTTCAGGCGCTTGGGTTATTGTATGATGAACCTAATTCAGTGGATCATGCTGAGAAGACCTTGTTGGCCCTGTGTCAGGGTCAAGAAGCGGCAGAATCATATTGCCAGAAATTTAGAAAATGGTCTGTACTGACTAAATGGAATGAGGATGCCTTGGCGGCAATTTTCAGAAAGGGTCTTTCTGAATCCGTTAAAGATGTTATGGTGGGGTTCCCCACGCCTGCTGGTCTGAGTGATTCTATGTCTCTGGCCATTCAGATTGATCGGCGCTTGCGCGAGCGCAGAGTTGTGCACACTATGGCATTGTCTTCCGAGCGGAGTCCTAAGCCTATGCAGTGTGATAGTAACATAGTAACATAGTAACATAGTTAGTAAGGCCGAAAAAAGACATTTGTCCATCCAGTTCAGCCTATATTCCTATATTCCATCATAATAAATCCCCAGATCTACATCCTTCTACAGAACCTAATAATTGTATGATACAATATTGTTCTGCTCCAGGAAGACATCCAGGTCTCTCTTGAACCCCTCGACTGACTTCGCCATCACCACCTCCTCAGGCAAGCAATTCCAGATTCTCACTGCCCTAACAGTAAAGAATCCTCTTCTATGTTGGTGGAAAAACCTTCTCTCCTCCAGACGCAAAGAATGCCCCCTTGTGCCCGTCACCTTCCTTGGTATAAACAGATCCTCAGCGAGATATTTGTATTGTCCCCTTATATACTTATACATGGTTATTAGATCGCCCCTCAGTCGTCTTTTTTCTAGACTAAATAATCCTAATTTCGCTAATCTATCTGGGTATTGTAGTTCTCCCATCCCCTTTATTAACTTTGTTGCCCTCCTTTGTACTCTCTCTAGTTCCATTATATCCTTCCTGAGCACCGGTGCCCAAAACTGGACACAGTACTCCATGTGCGGTCTAACTAGGGATTTGTACAGAGGCAGTATAATGCTCTCATCATGTGTATCCAGACCAGCTCTAGGATTGTGTCTAGAGCTGAACGACAAGGATTCAGACGTCAGAATAGGTTGTGTTTTTACTGCGGCGATTCTGCTCATGTTATTTCTGATTGCCCTAAGCGTACCAAGAGAATCGCTAGTTCTGTTACCATCAGTACTGTACAACCTAAATTTCTGTTATCTGTGACCCTGATCTGCTCATTATCGTCATTTTCTGTCATGGCATTTGTGGATTCAGGCACCGCTCTAAACTTAATGGACTTAGAATTTGCCAGACGTTGTGTTTTCCCCTTGCAGCCTTTGCAGAGTCCTATTCCTTTGAGGGGCATTGATGCTACACCGTTGGCTAAAAATAAACCTCAGTTTTGGACACAGCTGACCATGTGCATGGCGCCAGCCCATCAGGAAGATTGTTGTTTTCTGGTGTTGCATAATTTGCATGATGCTATTGTGCTGGGTTTCCCATGGTTACAGGTGCATAATCCGGTGTTAGATTGGAAATCTATGTCTGTGACTAGTTGGGGTTGTCAGGGGGTTCATGGTGACGTTCCTTTGATGTCAATTGCCTCCTCCCCCTCTTCTGAAATTCCTGAGTTTTTGTCAGATTTCCAGGATGTATTCAATGAGCCCAAGTCCAGTTTCCTTCCACCGCATAGGGACTGTGATTGTGCTATTGACTTGATTCCAGGCTGTAATTTCCCTAAGGGCCGACTTTTCAACCTGTCTGTGCCAGAACATACCGCCATGCGGAGCTATGTTAAGGAGTCCTTGGAGAAGGGGCATATTCGGCCATCTTCTTCACCATTGGGAGCAGGTTTTTTTTTTGTTGCCAAAAAAGATGGCTCCTTGAGACCCTGTATTGATTATCGCCTCTTGAATAAGATCACGGTCAAATTCCAATACCCTTTGCCTTTGCTTTCTGATCTGTTTGCTAGGATTAAGGGGGCTAGTTGGTTTACTAAGATTGACCTTCGAGGGGCATATAATCTTGTTCGTATTAAGCAGGGTGATGAATGGAAAACTGCGTTTAATACGCCCGAAGGTCATTTTGAATACCTTCTGATACCATTCGGACTCTCTAATGCTCCATCTGTGTTTCAGTCCTTCATGCATTATATATTTCGGAATTATCTTGATAAATTCATGATTGTATATTTGGATGATATTTTGATTTTTTCAGATGATTGGGAGTCTCATGTGAAACAAGTCAGGATGGTATTTCAGATCCTTCGTGATAATGCCTTGTTTGTGAAGGGGTCTAAGTGCCTCTTTGGAGTACAGAAGATTTCTTTTTTGGACTTCATTTTTTCTCCCTCATCTATAGAAATGGATCCGGTTAAGGTTCAGGCCATTCATGATTGGATCCAGCCCACATCCGTGAAGAGCCTTCAGAAATTTTTGGGCTTTGCTCATTTTTATCGCCGTTTCATTGCCAACTTCTCCAGTGTGGTTAAACCCCTGACCGATTTGACGAAGAAAGGCGCTGATGTGACGAATTGGCCCTCTGCGGCTGTTTCTGCCTTTCAGGAGCTTAAACGCCGATTTACTTCTGCTCCTGTGTTGCGTCAGCCGGATGTTTCTCTTCCTTTTCAGGTTGAGGTTGACGCTTCTGAGATTGGGGCAGGGGCCGTTTTATCTCAGAGGAATTCTGATGGTTCCTTGATGAAACCGTGTGCCTTCTTTTCTCAAAAGTTTTCGCCTGCGGAACGCAATTATGATGTCGGCAATCGTAAGTTGTTGGCTATGAAGTGGGCATTTGAGGAGTGGCAACATTGGCTTGAGGGGGCCAAGCACCGTATTGTGGTCTTGACCGATCATAAGAATCTGATTTACCTTGAGTCTGCCAAACGGCTGAATCCTAGACAGGCCCGATGGTCCCTGTTTTTCTCCCGTTTTGATTTTGTGGTCTCGTATCTTCCGGGTTCTAAGAATGTTAAGGCTGATGCCCTCTCTAGGAGCTTTTTGCCTGATTCTCCTGGGGTCCTTGAGCCGGTCGGCATTCTGAAGGAAGGGGTGATTCTTTCTGTCATCTCCCCTGATTTACGACGGGTTCTTCAGGAATTTCAGGCTAATAAACCTGACCGCTGTCCAGTGGGGAAACTGTTTGTTCCTGACAGATGGACTAGTAAAGTGATTTCGGAGGTTCATTGTTCTGTGTTGGCTGGTCATCCTGGGATTTTTGGGACCAGAGATTTGGTTGGTAGGTCCTTTTTGTGGCCTTCTTTGTCACGGGATGTGCGTTCTTTTGTGCAGTCCTGTGGGACTTGTGCGCGGGCCAAGCCTTGCTTTTCCCGCGCTAGTGGGTTCCTTTTGCCTTTGCCGGTCCCTGAGAGGCCTTGGACGCATATTTCTATGGATTTTATTTCAGATCTTCCGGTTTCCCAGAGGATGTCGGTTATCTGGGTGGTTTGTGACCGGTTTTCTAAGATGGTACATTTGGTACCTTTGCCTAAATTGCCTTCCTCTTCTGATTTGGTTCCGTTGTTTTTTCAGCATGTGGTTCGTTTGCATGGCATTCCGGAGAATATTATGTCCGATAGAGGTTCCCAGTTTGTTTCTAGGTTTTGTCGGGCCTTTTGTGCTAGGCTGGGCAATGATTTGTCTTTTTCTTCCGCGTTTCATCCTCAGACAAATGGCCAAACCGAGCGAACTAATCAGACTTTGGAAACTTATTTGAGATGCTTTGTGTCTGCTGATCAGGATGATTGGGTGGATTTCTTGCCATTGGCCGAGTTTGCCCTTAATAATCGGGCTAGTTCTGCTACCTTGGTTTCACCCTTCTTTTGTAACGAGGTTTTCATCCTCGTTTTTCTTCGGGGCAGGTTGAGCCTTCTGATTGTCCTGGGGTGGACTCTGTGGTTGACAGGTTGCAGCAAATTTGGGCTCATGTTGTTGACAATTTGGTGTTGTCTCAGGAGGGGGCTCAGCATTTTGCTAACCGTCGTCGGTGTGTTGGTTCCCGGCTTCGGGTTGGGGATTTGGTCTGGTTGTCTTCCCGTCATGTTCCTATGAAGGTTTCTTCCCCTAAGTTTAAGCCTCGGTTTATTGGCCCTTATAGGATTTCTGAGATTATCAATCCAGTGTCTTTTCGTTTGGCCCTTCCAGCCTCTTTTTCCATCCATAATGTTTTTCATAGATCTTTGTTGCGGAAATATGTGGTGCCCGTTGTTCCCTCTGTTGATCCTCCTGCCCCGGTGTTGATCGATGGGGAGTTGGAGTATATGGTTGAGAAGATTTTGGATTCTCGTTTTTCGAGGCGGAAGCTTCAGTATCTTGTCAAATGGAAGGGTTATGGCCAGGAGGATAATTCTTGGGTTGTTGCCTCCGATGTTCATGATGAGGATTTGGTTCGTGCCTTTCATTTGGCTCGTCCGGATCGGCCTGGGGGCTCTGGTGAGGGTTCGGTGACCCCTCCTCAAGGGGGGGTACTGTTGTGAATTCTGCTCTTGGGCTCCCTCCGGTGGTTATAAGTGGTAGTGCTGCTGTCTCTGGATCGCAGCATTCATCAGGTGTGTCAAGTTTTTGCAATCCTGACTGGGCTATTTAGCCTTGCTTGATCCTTTAGTCAGTGCCAGTTGTCCGTTGTTCCTGGAGGATTCACATCCTTGCCTGCTCTCTCCTGCTTTGTTGTTCCTTTCAACAAAGATAAGTTCTGGCCTTGATTTTTGCTGTCCACATGCTGTGGCGTTATTGTTCAGTTCTTTTCCATGTTTTTGTCTTGTCCAGCTTGGTCTGAATAAGGATTTGTTTAGCCAAGCTGGTATCTCTGGAGATGCAGATATACCCTCCATATCTTTAGTTAGCTGTGGAGATTTTTGTATTTTCTGTGGTGGATATTTTCTAGTGTTTTAATACTGACTGCATAGTATTCTGTCATATCCTTTCTATTTAGATCGAAGTGGCCTCCTTTGCTAAATTCTGATTTCAGTCTGTGTATGTTTTTTCCCTCTCCTCTCACAGTCAATATTTGTGGGGGGCTGGCTATCCTTTGGGAATTTTCTCTGAGGCAAGATAGTTTTCCCTTTTCTATCTCTAGGGGTAATTAGTCCTCCGGCTGTGTCGAGATGTCTAGGGAGTGATAGGTACATTCCACGGCTACTTCTAGTTGCAGTGTTAAGTTCAGGGTCTGCGGTCAGTACAGGTACCACCTTCTCCAGAGTATGTCTCATGCAGCTCTTAGGCCACCAGATCATAACAGGCAGCCCCCCACAAATATTGACTGTGAGTATAAGAGGAAAGACACACGCAGGCAGAAAAACAGGATTTAGCAAAAGAGGCACTTCTAGCTAAATAGAAAAGGACAGGACAGAATTCTAAGCGGTCAGTATTAAAATCCTAAAAATAGCCACAGCAGATAATACAAATATTCTACATCTAACTAAAGACATAGAAAGTATATCTGCATCTCCTGAGAATCCAGCATGACTGAAAAATCCAAACAAATCTAAGCTGGACAAAAACACAATGAATTGCACTGAATTGCAAAGCACACTGCATGTGTGCACAGAGACAAAAAACCAAACACTTATCTTAGCTGAATTGGCAGCAGGGCATGAGGAGCCAGAGAGAGATGCAATCCCTCCTAGAACAATGGACAACTGGCCAGGACTCATGGATCCTGCAAACCTAAATACCTAGTAGAGCTGAAATCAGCAGAAACACCTGCCCTGGATTACAATCCCAAGACAACAGCACTACCACCAACAACCACCGGAGGGAGCCCAAGAGCAGAATTCACAACAGGCCACATAATAACGATGACTTTGGTTAGCCAGGAAGAGATGTTGAGGACTTCAATGAGGGAGACCACTAATAAAAAAAAACTTTTGCTGAACAATAACGTTGTGGGAATTATGTACAGTGGGTAGCCGGTACACATCTTTTGGAACGTTTCCTTTACAGTATGGACCATCTTCACACACAGTCTCAATTCCTTTCTTGTTACTGGCTTGGTATTTATCTTCACTTTCCACTCTCCTTCACCACAACCCAGCTCAGTACTACAATCCAGGTAGCAAGTGTCCTATTCTTAACTCGCAGTTCCACGTCCTCTTTCCCCTCAAGGGAACTATGTTGCCAGTATGTCCGGTCCTTAGCTTCTCTGCTACTGATGCCTTGGTGCTCCTGTCCAGGGCACTCTCTTCATCTCATGTTGTCTGTCCCATCTTGGCCCGTTGCCTCTCTGAGTTATAAACTCGGAGCCGTACTCCTAGTCCTCCTCTCTCAGGACCCATCTCCAATTGACCACACTGTCCTTTTGTCGATTCTTTTTCTTTTTACTCCAGTCCACACTAACCATTGTCTTGGTCTCCTCTCACTTTGGGACATCCACATTATGCGGCACTGCCAGCTATTCAGAACTTAGGTCCATTTCTCACACACACTGGGCCCTAACTAACGTCCTGACAGGAAACCGTTTCTGCCCCTTCACCATAGCACTTTCCATTTTGGGCTAGTCCCAAACATTAAAGGGGTATTCCCATCTCTAAGATCCCTATCCCAATATGTATTAGGTATATTAATAATAATATTAGCAAATACCTCCAATTAGAAATTTAGTTCTTCTGATTCTTTATATCGCTTACTCCATGTGCAAGGGATTGCAGTAGCTTAGGTATCCATTGTTACAACCACTTATATAGTGAGTTATTTAGCTGTTAGTGGTCATAACCATGGATACCTATGTTACTGCAATGCCCTACATGAACTAGGTGACATAGTGAAACAGAAGAACTATACTACTTTTATAATTGTAGGTATTTAGTAATATTATTATTATTATTATTACACCTACTACATATTGGGATATGATCTTGGAGATGGGAATACCCCTTTAACTCTAACTCTCCCAACTGTTGGGCAGAACAAAATACCAGCACCACTAACACATATTACAGTTCACATTACACAATACAACAATACATGTGTTTCTTCAAGGGGAAACTTGGGCATTGTATCCATCTCCTTACGCCATAGACATTGAATAGAGCATATTCTTAAACATCTCTCCTTTCAGATGGGGCACTGCAGAGTCACAATCTTGGTATCAGTGTGGGTGTCAGTGATCAGCAAGTTCTTACCTATCCTATTGATAGGTGATGATAAGTTGGTTTTGCTGCCAACAATGTCTGAACGGTTTTATATTAAGTTTATGTTTCTGATTAGGGTTGAGTGGTCCCATGCAAGTTTAGGTTTGTTAGATGCTCTACTCCAAAGTTCGATTCGGGTACCAGAACTGTACTCAGACTTGGAACTGAACCCGAACCTCATAGAAGTCAATAGGGACCCAAATGTTGGAGCTGGAAAATCTCTCTCTCTCTCGCGTGAATTCAGCACTGGACACATTTATAGCATTGTAAGCCTACAAATTGAAATACAAAGTAATAATATAGGATATTTAATTACCTAAGACACTGTTAAAGAGTCAAAAAACAGAACAAAAACATTGGGGGGATGCATTATTTTCTGCATTATTTTCATGGATGAATTATCTCAAAAACTACAACCAATTCAGCAAAAGTAATGGGATTTTTTAATTCAGGACCCTCAAGATACCCTAAGTCCTTTCTATAAACCTTGGCACCTGAAAAAAATGATTTTGTAAATCTGTATAATGGTAACAAAAATCCTTCAAATATTAAAAAAATAAACCAAAGTGGACTTTGCATTAGATTTCTGTTTACAAATCTGCTTTACTATTTCCATCCAGCCTTGTATACAATATGCAACATTACATAGAATATCTTTCTTGTCCGATAATGTAATATCTCTTGTCCTGACCACAGTTCGCTCTAGTACCGAGAAGCAAATTCTGGTAAATCTAATACCAATAGTATATAAATACAAATAATGCAACCATCAAGCCTGTGATTAAATTGTGCAGATCTGATTTTTAGCCTTCGCCGTCCTGTTAGAATTTGGGAGTTGACACAATAGGGTTAAATTTCCACAGTATTGGAACTAATAATTAGAAATAATACTGTGCTCATTGTCTCCTAGCAACATCATGGTCTTTGACATAGTCCTTTCCTAGCCGTACAAATGTACTGTTTTTGCACCTTCATCTGTACCAGTGCAAATGTTGTTGAACCGAGAGCAGTAAATGTAGAAACAGGAGCGATGCTGACAGCTTTCCTGCCTTGTAGCTGGCCTGGACTCATTAACACTCAAGTGTTTCAGGGCACTGTAGAATTTCAAATAAACTGGTATTGCCAAAGTGCACACGCGATGGGATAACATTGAGGTACTGTCTAAGTGAGGCCTGTCCCAGGATAACTGACTTATTCAGGTGAGGTCCTTGTACTATGGACAAAAAAGTGGACACACAAATCATGCTATACTTCTTAACTGTAGGGAGGTCGACCTGACCGCGGGTACCTGCTTGCTGGGTCCAGAACTAGAAAGGCTGCATCCTCTGTTCCCGGGGGCAAGCTTGAAGGCGAAGGACCTTCCCCTGCAGCCTGGGGGAAGCCTGAGTGACCTGGAGCTTCCTCCTGACCAAGGGGGGTGGAGAGAGCCAGAAAAGGGCACGCGGCAGCAGAGGGATAAAAGGAAAAAGTGCGCAAAGCAAGTCAGTTTGGTGTCAGGGCAGAGCAGCGTGCAGTCGGGTGAGCAGCGCGCTCCGCTCCCCATCCTGAGACAGAGTACCAGCGCTGCGATGGGCTATGCTGCAGGACATCATGCTACAGAGAGAGATGTGCAGAGCGGAGCAGAGCCGTGCAGAGCAAAGCCGTGCGGAGCAGAGCCGTGCAGAACAAAGGTTTGCAGAGCCGTGCACACAGAGGGGAGCCGAGCCACGTGTTGCAGCAACCACAGAGAGGAGTGCTCCGGCCGAGAGCATTAGCACCAAGCAGTTCAGTGTCACCCGCCATCAACAGCGGGGACCCGGGAGAGCTGGACGTGCGGTGTGTGTTCCGTGACCGCCAAAGAGAACCAGGTGCCGTACACTACGTGACCGTGAGTACCGCACACGCGCTGCCCAAGAGAGACCACATGTATAACTGACACTTGCGCCCTGACGTGTACGCAGAATAGTTGTCCTGACCCTTGCTATCCGACCACACCAGTTAAGACAGTTGAGGAGCCACGCTGGGCTTGTACAGGTCTGTGGCCCATACCTCTATTAACCACATCAGATTATGGACAAGGGGCAGTTGGAGGTACCAGAGATTGACCCCTACCGCCAGAAGATGGACCATCGTTCCACAGTGTTTTCCTGGAAAGGACACCGCACCAGCCATTGCCAGCGTTATTGAGTTTGCAGCAGTAACTGCAGTTTTAAGACTTCCTGACACAACTGCTAACCAACTGCCTTTATCTGAAACGTTATTTGTCACCTCACCATATCCTATACCACTTATACTGTTTTTTTTTCTGCCTGCGTGTCTTTCCTCTTATACTCACAGTCAATATTTGTGGGGGGCTGCCTATCCTTTGGGGTTCTGCTCTGAGGCAAGATAGAATTCCCATTTCCATCTATAGTTGTATTTAGTCCTCCGGCTGTGTCGAGGTGTCTAGGACTTGTTAGGTACATCCCACGGCTACTTCTAGTTGCGGTGTTAGTTTAGGGTTTGCGGTCAGTACAGGTACCACCTACTCCTGAGAAAGTCTCTCATGCAGCTCCAAGGTCACCGGATCATAACAGTACAACTGGCCAACAATGAGTTAAATGCATCTCAGAAGAAGGGAAGAAAGAGCCATTTTTTTTTCTGTAGCCTGCTTTGTCTTTTCTTCCCTCTTTTCCTCTAGGTGACTGAGGAGTCTTGTGCTAGAATGGATGTTCAGGGATTAGTTTCTCGTGTAGACCGGCTTGCTGCTAGGGTACAGGGTATTTCTGATTATATTGTTCAGACTCCGCTTTTAGAGCCTAGGATTCCTACTCCTGATTTGTTTTTTGGGGACAGGTCCAAATTTTTGAGTTTTAAAAACAATTGTAATCTGTTTTTTGCTCTGAAGCCTCGTTCCTCTGGTGATCCCATTCAGCAGGTTAAAATTGTCATCTCCCTGCTGCGTGGCGACCCTCAGGATTGGGCATTTTCCCTGGAATCTGGGAATCAGTCCTTGTTTAATGTAGATGCCTTTTTTCAGGCTCTAGGATTATTATATGATGAACCAAATTCTGTGGATCAAGCGGAGAAGACCTTGTTGGCCCTGTCTCAGGGTCAAGAAGCGGCAGAATTGTATTGTCAGAAATTTAGAAAATGGTCTGTGCTGACTAAATGGAATGAGGATGCTTTGGCGGCAATTTTCAGAAAGGGTCTTTCTGAATCTGTTAAAGATGTTATGTTGGGGTTTCCCACCCCTGTTGGTCTGAGTGATTCTATGTCTTTGGCCATTCAGATTGATCGGCGCTTGCGGGAGCGCAGAACTGTGTGCGCTGTGGCGTTGTCCTCAGAGCAGATGCCTGAGCCTATGCAGTGTGATAGGATTCTGTCTAGAACGGAACAACAAGGATTCAGACGTCAGAATAGGTTGTGTTTTTATTGTGGCGATGCTTCTCATGTCATTTCAGTCTGCCCAAAGCGTACAAAGAGAATCGCTAGTTCAGTTACCATCAGAACTGTACAACCTAAATTTCTGTTATCTGTGACCTTGATCTGCTCATTGTCGTCATTTTCTGTCATGGCGTTTGTGGATTCAGGCACCGCTTTGAACTTAATGGACTTTGAATTTGCCAGGCGTTGTGGTTTCCCCTTGCAGTCTTTGCAGAACCCTATTCCTTTAAGGGGCATTGATGCTACACCTTTGGCTAAAAATAAACCCGTTTTGGACACAGGTGACCATGTGCATGGTGCCAGCCCATCAGGAAGATTGTCGTTTTCTGGTGTTGCATAATTTGCATGATGCTACTGTGCTGGGTTTTCCATAGTTGCAGATACATAATCCTGTGTT
The DNA here is from genome assembly GCF_051348905.1 of Ranitomeya variabilis. Taxonomy (NCBI): domain Eukaryota; kingdom Metazoa; phylum Chordata; class Amphibia; order Anura; family Dendrobatidae; genus Ranitomeya; species Ranitomeya variabilis. Next base: position 164,180,774 of record NC_135232.1, on the reverse strand, counting down.
GGATTGGAAGTCTATGTCTGTGACTAGTTGGGGTTGTCAGGGGGTTCATAATGACGTTCCTGTGATGTCAATCTCCTCTTCCTCCTCTTCTGAAGTTCCAGAGTTTTTGTCTGATTTTCAAGATGTATTCGATGAGCCCAAGTCCAGTTCCCTTCCACCGCATAGGGACTGTGATTGTGCTATTGACTTGATTCCAGGCTGTAAGTTTCCTAAGGGCCGACTTTTCAACCTGTCTGTGCCGAAACATACCGCTATACGGAGTTATGTTAAGGAGTCTTTGGAGAAAGGGCATATTCGGCCATCTTCTTCACCGTTGGGAGCGGGATTTTTTTTTGTTGCTAAGAAGGGTGGCTCCTTGAGACCCTGTATTGATTATCGCCTCTTGAATAAGATCACGGTCAAGTTTCAATACCCTTTACCTTTGCTTTCCGATTTGTTTGCCAGGATTAAGGGGGCTAGTTGGTTTACTAAAATTGACCTTCGGGGGGCATATAATCTTGTTCGTATTAAGCAGGGTGACGAATGGAAAACTGCGTTTAATACGCCCGAGGGCCATTTTGAATACCTTGTGATGCCATTCGGGCTCTCTAGTGCTCCATCTGTTTTTCAGTCCTTCATGCATGATATCTTCCGGAATTATCTTGATAAATTCATGATTGTATATTTGGATGACATCTTAATTTTTTCCGATGATTGGGAGTCTCATGTGAAACAGGTCAGGATGGTATTTCAGATCCTTCGTGATAATGCTTTGTTTGTGAAGGAGTCTAAGTGTCTCTTTGGAGTGAAGAAGGTTTCTTTTTTGGGCTTCATTTTTTCTCCCTCATCTATAGAGATGGATCCGGTTAAGGTTCAGGCCATTCATGATTGGATTCAGCCCACATCCGTGAAGAGCCTTCAGAAATGTTTGGGCTTTGCTAATTTTTATCGCCGTTTCATTGCTAACTTCTCCAGTGTGGGTAAACCCCTGACCGATTTGACGAAGAAAGGCGCTGATGTAATGAATTGGTCCCCTGTGGCTGTCTCTGCCTTTCAGGAGCTTAAACGCCGATTTACTTCTGCCCCGGTGTTGCGTCAGCCTGATGTTTCTCTTCCGTTTCAGGTTGAGGTTGACGCTTCTGAGATTGGGGCAGGGGCGGTTTTGTCTCAGAGGAATTCTGATGGTTCCTTGATGAAACCGTGTGCCTTCTTTTCCCATAAGTTTTCGCCTGCTGAACGAAATTATGATGTCGGCAATTGGGAGTTGTTGGCTATGAAGTGGGCGCTTGAGGAATGGCGACATTGGCTTGAGGGAGCCAAGCACCGTATTGTGGTCTTGACCGATCATAAAAATCTGATTTACCTCGAATCTGCCAAACGGCTGAATCCTAGACAGGCTCGATGGTCCCTGTTTTTCTCCCGTTTTGATTTCCTGGTTTCGTATCTTCTGGGTTCTAAGAATGTTAAGGCTGATGCCCTCTCTAGGAGTTTTTTGCTTGATTCTCCTGAGGTATTTGAGCCGGTCGGCATTCTGAAGGAAGGGGTGGTCCTTTCTGCCATTTCCCCTGATTTGTGACGGTTTCTGCAGGAATTTCAGGCTGACAAACCTGACCGCTATCCAGTGGGGAAACTGTTTGTTTCTGATAGATGGACTAGTAGAGTGATTTCTGAGGTTCATTGTTCTGTGTTGGCTGGCCATCCTGGTATTTTTGGTGCCAGAGATTTGGTTGGTAGGTCCTTTTGGTGGCCTTCTTTGTCACGTGATGTGCGTTCTTTTGTGCAGTCCTGTGGGACTTTCGGGCCAAGCCTTGTTGTTCCCGTGCTAGTGGGTTGCTTTTGCCTTTGCCGGTCCCTGAGAGGCCCTGGACGCATATTTCTATGGATTTTATTTCAGATCTTCCAGTTTCCCAGAGGATGTCGGTTATCTGGGTGGTTTGTGACCGGTTTTCTAAGATGGTTCATTTGGTGCCTTTGCCTAAATTGCCTTCCTCTTCTGATTTGGTTCCGTTGTTTTTTCACCATGTGGTTCGTTTGCATGGTATTCCGGAGAATATTGTGTCCGACAGAGGTTCCCAGTTTGTTTCTAGGTTTTGGCGGGCCTTTTTTGCTAGGCTGGGCATTGATTTGTCTTTTTCTTCCGCATTTCATCCTCAGACAAATGGCCAGACCGAGCGAACTAATCAGACTTTGGAAACTTATTTGAGATGCTTTGTGTCTGCTGATCAGGATGATTGGGTGGCTTTCTTGCCATTGGCCGAGTTTGCCCTTAATAATCGGGCTAGTTCGGCTACCTTGGTTTCGCCCTTCTTTTGTAATTTTGGTTTTCATCCTCGTTTTTCTTCGGGGCAAGTTGAACCTTCTGATTGTCCTGGTGTGGATTCTGTGGTTGACAGGTTGCAGCAGATTTGGGCTCATGTGGTGGACAATTTGGTGTTGTCTCAGGAGGAGGCTCAGCGTTTTGCTAACCGTCGTCGGTGTGTTGGTTCCCGGCTTCGGGTTGGGGATTTGGTCTGGTTGTCTTCCCGTCATGTTCCTATGAAGGTTTCTTCCCCTAAGTTTAAGCCTCGATTTATTGGTCCTTATAGGATTTCTGAGATTATCAATCCGGTGTCTTTTCGTTTGGCCCTTCCGGCCTCTTTTGCCATCCATAATGTTTTCCATAGATGTTTATTGCGGAAATATGTGGTGCCCGTTGTTCCCTCTGTTGATCCTCCTGCTCCTGTGTTGGTTGATGGGGAGTTGTGGTTGAGAAGATTTTGGATTCTCGCTTTTCGAGGCGGAGGCTTCAGTACCTTGTCAAATGAAAGGGTTATGGCCAGGAGGATAATTCTTGGGTTTTTGCCTCTGATGTCCATGCTGCTGATTTGGTCCGTGCCTTTCATCTGGCTCGTCCTGATTGGCCTGGGGGCTCTGGTGAGGGTTCGGTGACCCCCCCTTCAAGGGGGGGTACTGTTGTGAATTCTGCTCTTGGGCATCCTCCGGTGGTTGTTGGTGGTAGTGCAGTTGTCTTGGGGTTGTAATCCAGGGCAGGTGTTTCTGCTGATTGCAGCTCTATTAGGTATTTAGGTGTGCAGGATCCATGAGTCCTTGCCAGTTGTCCATTGTTCTTGGAGGGATTGCATCTCTCTCTGGTTCCTGATGCCCTGCTGCCAATTCAGCTAAGATAAGTGTCTGTTTTTTGTCTCTATGCACACATGCAGTGTGCTTTGCAATTCAGTGCAATTCATTGTGTTTTTGTCCAGCTTAGACTTTGTTTGGATTTTTCAGTCATGCTGGATTCTCAGGAGATGCAGATATACTTTCTATGTCTTTAGTTAGATGTAGAATATTTGTATTATCTGCTGTGGCTATTTTTAGGATTTTAATACTGACCGCTTAGAATTCTGTCCTATCCTTTTCTATTTAGCTAGAAGTGCCTCTTTTGCAAAATCCTGTCTTTCTGCCTGCGTGTGTCTTTCCTCTTATACTCACAGTCAATATTTGTGGGGGGCTGCCTATCCTTTGGGGTTCTGCTCTGAGGCAAGATAGAATTCACATTTCCATCTATAGGGGTATTTAGTCCTCCGGCTGTGTCGAGGTGTCTAGGACTTGTTAGGTACATCCCACGGCTACTTCTAGTTGCGGTGATAGTTTAGGGTTTGCGGTCAGTACTGGTACCACCTACTCCTGAGAAAGTCTCTCATGCGGCTCCAAGGTCACCGGATCATAACACCTGCTAGAACCTTACATTACAATTACTTACAATGCATAAAAGCATGCTAGAGCAATGAAAACAACGTAAAAACTCCATATCACTTTCCGAGTAATTTTCAGTAAAACAAGTCCTATATTACAGTGTTACATATAAACTTATATCTGGATTTTAGGAGACAGGCTACTGAATTTAAAGGGGATTGTCAAACAATATTGTTACGCTACTGCCCCAGTCTGATTTTCCTATACTCCATGTCTGGCCTTGCAAGTAGCCCGGTGTGCTCCCATGTGTTGTATTACCTAGCCCTATGTAAGGCCTCCCAAGACACACACCTGTGTCTTGGTATTGTATTCAGACTTGCTAGTAGAGTGGTACCTGGAACTGAGGGGAAAAAGGGATCTCTATCTAAGCGAAGTGATGCGTGTAATGTAGATGAATGTAGGTAAGAGATAAATTATGCTCACCTGATGAGGTTGTGTATATAGGCACAACTGTAGGATTACCTGTATCCAAGAGAGGATCCCAGATGTGGCCTGCTGCCAACCTGGTTAGGTGATTCCATCTTAAGGTTCCGACGTGGTACATGTGGAAAAGGGGAACCAGAAATAGGCGCTTCCACTGAGATGATGACGAATCTAAAAAGCATAGGAATATTCCAACAGAGCATAGATAAAAATGCGCAGTAACTAGCTTCAGCATAGGAAAGGCCTTCTATTATATGTAATAATCTAGTTGCCTGCCTTTGAATTTACTGTAAGTCTCCAGTATCCTTTTTTACACGTCCAAAACGGGATTCTATGTTCTAGGAAGTGGCCTTACAAGTGATTTATAGAGTAATATTAATACATTTGGATCACAGGATTCCACCTCTCTTTAAAATACAGCCTAAAATCTTTTTTGCTTTTGCAGCTGCTGCTTGACATTGAGTACTGCTGCTTACCTTGCCTTAACCAGAACACCCAAATCAATGGTTCTCCAGCTCTGTAATCCCTAGTATATTTCCATTTAATGCAACATACAACAATGTGATTACTCTGGCCTAGGTGCATTACTCTACTTTTTCCAATAATAAACTTCATCTACCATGTGTTTGTCTATGAAGACATCTAAACTAGATTGTTCTGTAATATTAAAGAGTCTAGCTCAGTTTTTATTATCCCACAAAGTTTTGTGTCATAAGGAAAGACTGACACTTTACTCTCAATCCTATCTACAAGGTCATTAACAAAGATGATAAAAAAGTCCTTGTGGTCCCCACTTCTGACTATAATGATAAACCTGTCATTTCAAAAGCAATCACGAGCATGCAGCTTGCGATCCTCACCCATAGGCCGGGGTCAGACCTAGCGTATCAAAATACGGTCCATTTTTTATGGCCGAGATACGCAGAAAAGTTCCCTGAACAGTGTTCCGTATGTCATCCGTTGGCAAGGTGTGGCAGCGTATTTTGTGCATGTAATCCTCTGTATGTCATCCATATAGTGTTTTTTTCTCGCAACCTTCCAAAATAGACATTTAACGGTTTTGAGGCCTGAAATTAATTTAAATCATCAATAGCAACCCTATGTATTGCCTCTACAACAGGTTGCACCCTCCAATCTGGCCATTTTGTTGCTGTGCTTCTGTTGGTGTGTTGGTGGTTCTTTGGCAACATGTCTGACCTTCTGCATTTCACCCCAACTGAGTGGGTGTAATATAACTGGGTGTTGTCACGTCGCTTTGGCCAGCCATACCCAGTGATAGTGGATCCGCGGAGGAGGAGACGAATGTGGGTACATCCGCTTTTGAGACAACGCCTCACTAAGGGCCATTTTCACCGGCTATATGCATCTCTGCGGACACATACAGACACATTTTTCCAGTACTGTTGCATGAGTATTGCCACCTTTGATATTTTGTTGGAGACAGTGCGACCTGGAATAACATTTCAGAACACCAGGAAGCGGAAATGTATATCCGCAGAGGAGCATCTTCTCCTTACTTTACGGTATGTATTCCCCATCCTCACATACTCTTTATTGATGATGTTTTTCTAATATAAATGTGTTATTTAGTTTTGCTTAGCAGCTGAAGTAAATAGATTAATATTATATGTTAAAAATAAACTAAAATCTTAGTTAGAATATGTAGTTAATGTTAAATTCACATAGCCAGTGTTAATTTTTGAAGGTACTGGTAGCCTGCCTTTTTAGTTCCACACAGTACTTGTGTTGTATATGATTTTTTAAAAGCATTAAAACCTTGTTTATTGTGATTTTTGTCTGCTTTCAGCTTCCTGACAACTGGCCTTTCTTATGTTGGCCTACATATTGAATTTTTAATTGGGAGGTCAACTATCTCCAACATAGTCCGGGATACGTGTGTTGAAATTTGGTCCAGACTACATGAACTGGCCATGCCTGTGCCCAAGATTGAAGACTGGATGCAGATTGCGTGTGGCTTTCAGGAGCATTGTGATTTCCCAAATTGCATTGGAGCCCTTGATGGGAAACACATCCGTGTGCGTAAGCCGCCGAACTCAGGGTCCCAATTCTATAATTATAAACAGTATTTTTCTGTAGTGCTGTTAGCTGTGGTTGACAGTCACTATAGGTTTATAATTGTAGATATTGGGGCCTATGGGAGAACTGGAGACTCTAGAGTCTTCAATTCTTCCATTATGGGTCGGCGGCTGCGTGATAACCCGTTGGACCTACCACCACGTCAGCTTCCAGGCTCCATTGTAGAAGCTGTGCCGTATGTCCTTGTGGCGATGAGGCCTTCCAGTTAACAAGGCATGTCATAAAGCCATATCCCCGTCGAAACCTGGACCACTGGCGGAGGATATTTAACTTACGTTTATCACGGGCACGGTGACTGGTGGAATGCGCCTTTGGCATTCTTTGTGCCAAATCGCGGGTCCTCCAGTCTGCAATTCAGCTGAGTGAAGCTAACGTAAATTAAGTTATAAAAGCTTGTGTAGTATTACATAATTTCACCAGACTACATGAGTGCTCCTCAGCTGATGGTGCTGAAGGTGTGTTGGCCAATGTGGGTAGGCTTACACCACATGTCATCCCTCAGCGTCGTCCACTTTCAGGACTCAAAGTCCGTGATATTTTTACAAATTATTTTCTTTCACATCAGGGTGCTACTCCCTGGCAAGATAATACTGTCTATATGTCATAATTTGAAAATTAGTATATATATATTGCAAATTTCTTATGTTAAGTTACTGTGTGTTGAATTTACTTATTTAAGAGATGGTTTTGAATCTAATAATTATGTATGGTGTATTAATGATTGTTCCAACAAACATAAATTGGCTTTTGAACGTTTTTTTATATAGCCAAAAGCCAAATACTTATTTTCAAAAACCATACTGACCTCATATTGACCTCATATCCAACATATTATTCAGCTATCACAGCAGAAAAAAAAATATTTTTGCAGGAACAAAATATTTAACAAATACAAACTTAAGGTTTTGGAAAGTTGGTGGAGGTGATGGCGGCAGTCCGGTTTCTTGATCTTGCTGCCTTTGTTGCCCCAATTGTCCTTCACCCTGTGTGGGTACTAACTAACTAATTGTCTACTTGCCAAATGCCCATAGGGATTTTGAGTATGGGCCTCGTGAGGATTATAAAAGTCACGTGACTCATACCCCCAATATGGCCATGTCGTCCAAACCCAAGTTGGTACCAGCCTCCAACACTGGGTCTGTACAAGTGGCCATATTGGGAAGGTTGCTGATAGGACGGCATTTGGATATGCTATGGCAATGGTTGGTTTTGGGGGGAAAGGGTTGAGGTGTAGGCACACATGGAGGAGGTGCATCAGATTCCTGTTGAGCATGCATTTGTGGGGTTGGATGAAGACGCATGAGGTTATGGGGTGACAGCTGCCACCTCTCCAAGTATTCAAATAACTCATATGGGCTATTGGGGGGGTGCATGCATCAAGAAGGATCTGAAAGCACCCTCTCACATGTAGCCTCACCTCACAGGGTAGGGGACAGAGGTACCGGGCCAGGCTGTGGGAATATGCCTCCTCACCCTCATCCTAGGCAGCCCTGGAAAGAGAGTTTAGAACCCCTGTATCCACATGCCTCCTTGTTTCCGGTAGCTTTCTTCTTCTGCGGCCACGGCGACATATAACAGCAGGCAGTGAGGAGGCCTCCAGTGGGACAGTAGGGCTGCTGCTGTTCCCAGGATCTTCCTGTCTGACTGGAGCTGGTGCTGCTGTGGGTGCTGGTGCAGCATCTGGGCCTGTTGTTGGCGGAGCTTCTGGTGCTGCGGAAGATGGACCTGGAGGGATGCAGTTGGAAGGATCATTAGATGGGCTAGCCACCTCTTCATCTTCCCCGACTGGATCAATGACGGCCTCTGAGTCGGACCCTATCTCCCTCTCAGTGAGGTTGGACTGAGTTGTGTTATGAAAGTATGACAATAATAAAATAACATTTTATATATGAGCATAAAATACATATGTGTAATGTGGTGTGAGATTTGAACATACTGTCTCAGATCCATACTGGGATCAAGAAATGACAGCCGGTCGTAATAGATGTATTTCCGCTTTGTAGGTGCGGAAGCACCACTCCTGGCCCTCTGCTATCTTTCCCTCCTGTATTGGTCCCTTATGCTGCCCCATCGTCTCATAATATCTTCCACTGCAATGACAGAGAAGAAAATAATGTTTCAGGCCATTGTGCACAGTGGTACAACAAGTTTACAGAGATTTTACATAGCCATGTGGCCTAGTAAGATGAATTTTAAAAAAATATCTTCATCACTAATAATTTGAATACAAACATCAGAATAGGATTTAAGGGGATAGTGTGAAAACATGTTAGTTACTGCAGTTTAGAATATTATTTGAGAAACCTGAGTGAACTTACTTAGTTGCTGCTGTCCCTCACGTGGCTGCTGTCAAAAATCCTGAAAAAGGAGGCCACACATGCTCCTCCATGCCGCCTTTTTCTGGCCCGGTTAGAATAGTGGGCATCTCTCTGATCCCAGATTTCTGGCCTTTTTTGCACCAGGAACAGCAGCATTTCAACATTAATTAGGGAAGCCATGCTGCAGGAGACTCTGTGGAGGCGTGCGGCGTTCTTCCGGGATGTGTGTCTCGCTTTTTAAGCTAATTAGCATGTCTAAGCATCCTGATTTAAGGCTTGGCACATTTCCTGTCACCTGGAAAAGTCATGCGCATTTCTCGCAAGCCACATGCATGGTCCATGTGCAATCCGTATTTTTCTCGCACCCATAGACTTTCATTGGCGGATTTTTTGAGCAATATGCTGACAAATGCAGCACGCTGCAAATTTCTCAGCCCGTAAAATACGGCCGAGAAATATACGGCTGATGGAAGCTGCCCCATAGAGAAACATTGGTCCGTGTGCAATGCATTGTTTTTGCGCCTCTCCCTCGTCCGTATTCCTCTCTACTGTGACTCCGGCCATACAACCAAGGGCCCTGTTGATTCAGTGACCATACCCATGGTTGATCACCATAGTAGATATCATAACCATCAATTTCATAGTCTTGTCAGGTTTGTCCTCTACCTGGGATAACTCAATGGCTACTTCCACGTCCACCTGCTGCTGCTTCTCCTCTTTCTCCTCCATATGTTGCATGTAAAAATGACTTTGAGGGTTCCCAACAGCCACAGGGGGAAATGATCATGTAGAAGTTGCTAATCGTTGCTGATAATTGAGGGAATCCCTGCCACAGTTGCTACTATTGACAAATTTAGTAGCCTCTTCATAGGATTCCTCAGGTGACACAAGTCCATCATCAGCTGCTAATAGCAAATTTCATAGTATTACAAGTTTCAGTTGTAATATAATCATCACCGCTTTACCCTGTTTTTACAGGCACTCCAACATATGCAGTGTTGAATTCCATTGCATTAGGACATCACAAATCAGAAGGTGGTCAGGCAGACTGTTCTGTTTTTTTTGCAAAGCTTAGAGGGAAAGCTTTGGCACACAAGGGCATCTAAAATGCTCAAAGTCTTTCTTGACCATGACCACCACTTTCTTTAAGAAAGTACACTGCTCAAAAAATAAAGGGAACACATAAACAGCTGAATATAACTCCAAGTAGATCAAACTTCTGTGAAATCAAACTGTCCACTTAGGAAGCAACACTGTTTGACAATCAATTTCACATGCTGGTTGTGCAAATGGAATAGATAACAGATGGAAATTATTATCAATTATCAAGACACTCATAAAGGAGTGTTTCTGCAGGTGGGGACCACAGAGCACATCTCAGTACCAATGCTTTCTGGCTGGTTTTGGTCACTTTTGAATGTTGGTTGTGCTTTCACACTCGTGGTAGCATTAGACGGACTCTACAAACCACACAAGTGGCTCACGTAGTGCAGCTCATCCAGGATGGCACATCAATGCGAGCTGTGTCAAGAAGGTTTGCTGTGTCTGTCAGTGTAGTGTCCAGAGGCTGGAGGCGCTACCAGGAGACAGGCCATTACACAAGGAGACGTGAAGGGGGCCGTAGGAGGGCAACAACCCAGCAGCAGGACCGCTACCTCAGCCTTTGTGCAAGGAGAAACAGGAGGAGCACTGCTAAAGCCCTGCAAAATGACCTCCAGCAGGCCACAAATGTGCATGTGTCTGCACAAACAGTTAGAAACCGACTCTGAGGATGGTCTGAGTGCCCGATGTCCAGAGATGGGGGTTTTGCTCACAGCCCAACACCATGCAGGATGCTTGGCATTTGCCACAGAACACCAGGATTGACAAATTCACCACTGGCGCCCTGTTCTCTTCACAGATGAGAGCAGGTTCACAGTGAGCACATGTGACAGACGTGACAGAGTCCGTAGATGCCGTGGAAAGTGATCTGCTGCCTGCAACATCCTTCAGCATGACCGGTTTGGCTGTTGGTCAGTAATGGTGTGGGGTGGCATTTCTTTGGAGGGCCGCACAGCCCTCCATGTGCTCCCCAGAGGTAGCCTGACTGCCATTAGGTACCAAGATAAGATCCTCTTGTGAGACCTTATGCTGGTGCGGTTGGCCCTGGGTTCCTCAAAATGCAGGACAATGCCAGACCTCATGTGACTGGAGTGTGTCAGCAGTTCCAGCAAGATGAGGGCATTGAAGCTATGGACTAGCTGGCCCGTTCACCAGACCTCAATCCGATTGAACACATCTGGGACATCATGTCTCGCACCATCCACCAATGTCACGTTGCACCACAAGGAGTTTGCGGATGCTTTAGTCAAGGTCTGGGAGGAGATCCCTCAGGAGACCATCCGCTGCCTCATTAGGAGCATGCCCAGGCCATACACACTACTGAGCATGATTTCATTGTCTTGAGGCATTTCCACTGAACTTGGATCAGCCAGTAACTTAATTTTCCACTATGATTTTGAGCATCATTCCAACTCCAGACCTCCTTGGGATATTAGTGGTTATTTATGATGATCATTTTTAGGTTTTATTGTTCTCAACACATTCCACTATGTAATGAATAAAGATTTACAACTGGAATATTTCATTCAGTGATATCTAGGATGTGGGATTTTAGTGTTCCCTTTATTTTTTTCAGCAGTGTATATTTCTTTAATACATTTTGCATGATTAAATTCAGAATAAGCGCCATGCAGGAAGCATGAGTTACCTTTTCCAATACGTAGTGCTACCAGAATGTTTCAAGCATCGTGCCTTATGACAATGCCCAGTTGCAGTGTATATTGAGTTATCCTGCATGATCTTTGCTGCTTGATGCAGAGGAACACATTTTCCACTTACACAGCCCAGTAAGTGATACATTGACATTGCTGAACTCAGTTTCTCTGCCCCTGTTCTCAGGTTAGCTGGCAAAACCTGGTGACAGATACCATTTAACTCTTCATGCACTAGAAAGTAATAAGCTAACACCATACAGTGGAGGAAATAAGTATTTGATCCCTTGCTGATATTGTAAGTTTGCCCACTGACAAAGACATGAACAATCCATAATTTTAAGGGTAGGTTAATTTTAACATCAAAAATAAAATCCAGAAAATCACATTGTATAAATTATATAATTTTTTTGCATTTTGCAGTGAGAAATAAGTATTTGATCCCCAAGCAATCATTAAGAGTTCTAGCTCCTACAGACCAGTTAGACGCTACTAATCAACCCGTTACCTGCATTAAAAACAGCTGTCTTACATAGTCACCTGTATAAAAGACTCCAGTCCACAGACTCAATTAATCAGTCAGACTCTAACCTCTACAACATGGGCACAGTCACCAAGAAAACCAGTGGTAACACATTACGCCGTAAAGGTTTAAAATCCTGCAGTGCCTGCAAGGTCCCCCCCCTGCTGAGAAGGCACATGTGCAGGCCCATCTGAAGTTTGCCAGTGAACACCTGGATGATTCTGTGAGTAATTTGGAGAAGGTGCTGTGGTCAGATGAGACAAAAATTGAGCTCTTTGGCATTAACTCAACTCGTCATGTTTTGGAGGAAAAGAATGCTGAGAGAGACCTAAAGAACACCATCCCCACTGTCAAGCATGGAGGTGGAAACATTATGTTTTTGGGGTGCTTCTCTGCTAACGCACAGGACTACTTTACCACATCAATGGAAAATGGGTGGAGCCATGCACCGTAAAATCCTGAGTGACAACCTCATTCCCTCCACCAGGACATTAAAAATGGGTTGTGGCTGGGTCTTCCAGCAAGACAATGACCCAACACATACAGCCCAGGCAACAAAGGAGTGGCTCAAAATTAAGCACATTAAGTTCATAGAGTGGCCTAGCCAGTCTCCAGACCTTAATCCCATAGAAAACTTATGGAGGGAGTTGAAGCTCCGACTTGCCAAGCGACAGCCTCAAAATCTTAATGATTTAGAGATGATCTGCAAACAGGAGTGGACCAAATTTCCTCCTGACATGTGCGCAAACCTCATCATCAACTACAAAAAACGTCTGGCTACTGTGCTTGCCACCCAAGGGTTTTGCCACCAAGTATTAAGTCTTTTCGCCCCCTGAGGAAGCGACATACTTTGCACGCGAAATGCAGCATTGGGGATCTTGACACAGGCTGGGAAAGGACGCCTCATCTCATTATGGGTAAATGAAATTATCTTTTGAGTATACGAATGAGGGATTAAGCTGTCTGCAGTATACAATGTGGAGATTGGGTTTTTGATAACGGCAATTGGCACCTTACTCCATTAATTATCCACAGCGGATGGTGTGAATGCGGCAATATAAGGGGGAAGGAATCAGCTTGGACAGTAACATATGAACTTTGGTGACTATTTTAGCACGCATCATAAAAGAAGCATGATGATCCCCCATTGCCTGTTTTAGCATTTGTAGTTCGACCTATTCTACCCTGTGTCATAAATTAGCACTTTAGTGTGATTCACATGAATTTATATATATGACCTTTGTATTTATGTTTAGTTTTATGGCATGAAATAAAAAGAGCTATTTAATCTGAATTGATAGTTTTGGTATGTTATTTACTCATTGTTCTCCTGATAAATGACAAGTATTAAGTCTTGTTTGCCAGAGGGATCAAATACTTATTTCTCACTGCAAAATGCAAATAAATTTATATATTTTATACAATGTGATTTCCTGGATTTTATTTTTGATATTCTACCTCTCAATGTTAAAATTAACCTACCGTTAAAATTGTAGACTGTTCATGACTTTGTCAGAGGGCAATATACAAAAAAAGGTTGCACTCTATAATGCTAAAGCATGTCAATTTGGAATATGTCAGATTTGAATAGCAATATGAATTTGGAGAATTAGGAAAAATTATGAAATGCTTAGCAAAAAATTTGGCCAAATAATATGTACCCATCAACCAACGTCAAGGTGGTCTCAGTCTGATGGGTCCCTGGCCTGTGTGAATACCTCGCTAAGGCTACTTTCACACATCAGGTTTGAAAGTGCCGGATCCGGCATAATTTGTGAAAACCGGATGGGACGGATCCGGCTGTAAACCGGATCCGTCCCATCCGGTTGGCATCCGTTTCGTCCGTTTTTCCATCCGGTTTTTGACGGATACGGTTTTTAACAACACCCCTGGGAGGCTCCAAAATGTGATTGGCCCCTTGAAAACTATATATACAGTCTTCCTACAGCCCATCAGTGACAGGTTGGAGAGGAGCAAGTGTTTGGAGAGAAAGATGGATGTCGTTATTGCGAATATTCTGCAGAACAATGTGGATTTCATTGTGGAGGTGAATCGCTTGAAAGCAATTGTTCTGGAGAAGGAGCGAGAGAGACAACGCATCATGCGTCTGCGCCGACGCCGTTTGAGGATCCACCCCATCACATCACCCCGCACAGAGAGTGACACGTGGGGTGTTTTCTACACTGTACATGGAGCTAAGAGGAAACCCAGAGAAATTTTTCTCATATGTGCGGATGAAAGCAGAGAACTTTGATCTATTGGTGGACCGAATTGAATATCTCATCCGAAGGAGTGATACATATTGCCGATTCTCTATTTCACCAGCTGAGCGTCTGATGGTCACTCTTCGATAAGCCATTTTTATTGTATGTACTCCTGTAGCACATTTTCATTGATTGTAATTTGATTTTGTAGTAATTTCTGCCTTGCTTTTGTTCACAGATTCCTTTTTCCCATGTGAGATTCCCTTTCATCACTACATTTCCAGTTCAGACTGGGAATTTCCACCATCTCCAAAATTGTAAAGCACACTTGCCGTGCACTGTGGGACTCTGCATGATGATTTTATACCACATCCCACAATGGAGAGTTGGTTGGAAGTAGCTGAGAAATTCCACCAAGTGTGTCAGTTTCCCAATTGCTTGGGCGCGGTGGATGGGAAACATATCCGTATCGTGAAACTGGCTGGCTCTGGATCAGAATATTTTAACTATAAAAAGTACTTTTCCATTGTGCTGATGGCCATCGCCGATGCAGATTACAAATTTGTAGCGGTGGATATTGGGGCATATGGCCGCTCAAATGATTCCCAAGTTTTCAAACTGTCTGCAATGGGGCATCATTTGTATGGAAACACCTTTCAATTCCCCCCCCCAAGACCACTGCCTCAAACCTCTGGGCCACCAATGCCTTTTTTTGTGTTGGGGATGTAGCCTTCCAGCTGTCAGAACATCTTTTGAAACCCTACTCCAGCCGTGGATTAACTGAAACTAAAAGAATTTTTAACTACCGCCTCACACAAGCATGGAGAATGGTAAAGTGCGCTTTTGGGATTTTGACCGCCAAATGGAGAGTTCTACTGACATCTATAAACTTGAAGATAGACACTGTTGACGAGGTGGTGAAAGTGTGTTGTCCTGCACAATTATGTGATATCCAAAGAACAGATTTCCATTGAGGACCACTCTGAAGAAACCACCTTGGCTGATTATAACAACACTACGTATAGAAGTTCTCTGGCAGTTTCCCGAATTAGGGACCAATTCGCAGAATACTTTATTTCACCGGAAGGAAGAATAGACTGGCAGGATGAGAGAGTTTGAACAATTTGTCTTTGACCTTGTAACCGTATTTTACCATATGGTACCCAAGTTGTGTACCTGTTTGTGTTCACACCAAAGTATTAAACCTTTAATTACCCAAGTTGTGTACCTGTTTGGGTTATACCCAAAATATATTACCTCCTTTTACCCAAGTTGTGTACCTGTTTGGGTTCTACCCAAAGTATTTTACCTCTAACCAATAAACCTTGTTTAACCCAAGTGTTAACTATACAATTTGTTTTAACAAAACAAAAATAAACTTCTCTTTGGCAACACAAAAATAAACTTTATTTGGCTGCGCCAAAAACTTAGAGGTTTGAATAAGTTGGGGTGGAGATAGTGCTGGAGGGGCTGTCAGATAGAGACACTTCGACAGTGGGAGTGTGGAGAGAGGAATGTGGTGTTGGTGGTGAGGAAGGATCAATAGGTAGTGGTGAAGGGGTGGAGAAAGCAAGTGAATGGGTGGACAGGAAACTGGGAGTTGGGTTAGGAATTTGGTATGATGGAGGGGTGTAGCTGATGGTTTGGGAGGATTGGGAGGCAGAAGCGGTGATGGGTGGAGAAGAGGGTTGAGACAGGATGGGTGAAGGAGGCTGGTGGTAGTGGGCAGGGAGAGGAGGCGCAGAAGATGTTGTTGGGAACTGGTATCGGGAGGGATGTTCATACTGGTCTGGATGGTGGGAAGGGGCTCGGGCGGGATGCTGGTAGTTGTCTGGATGGTGGGACGGGGCACAGGCATGATGTGAGTAATGGTGAGGTTGCTGGCACGGGGCACGGGCAGGTTGCTGGTACGGGTCAGGAGGATGGTAGTGGCTGTGGTGTGGGTGACAGTGGCTGAAAGGGGGGGCAGGTGCAGGAGGGGTGGCAAGTGTGGTGGCTTTGGAGGCAATGAGCGCTAGAGTAGACTTCCATTACTTGCATCTGCTGATCAGTAGATAGCTTCTCCATTTGCTTGAGTACCCACAGGAAATAAGTGTGGTTCGGTGACTGACTTGCCTCTGAACGCATCGTTAGCAGAAGTGTATGCAACTTGAGTATGCTTTTATTTATTAAATTGAAACCTGCAGCCATTTGCTCGGACAAAACTTTGAGACAGTTCTGGAAGGATGCGTTCAGGTGCAAGAACTCGGGCGCATAGCTCTGTACCTGACCCCTCTGCCGCTGGCGCCCCGAAGCGACAGGTGTACTAGAGGTAGCAGCAGCAGAGGAATGGGGTACAGGAAAAGCTATATCCTCACCAGCAGATTCATGCAATGGAACCGGCCAGGATGCTCCAGCGCTGGTGGATGGGACCGCGGGATCAGATGGGTGGGAAGGCTGTGAAGGTGCAGAGGGGCCGAGACTGTCGAAGTGTACTCGGTGGCGGACTCCAGAAGGGTTCAACTCAGCTGCAGGCTCCCAAGTGCTCCCGACAGTGATGTGGAACAAAGAGAAAAAAAATATAATTAATATACTGATATTGCATGGCCCTGGCTGAAACAGCAAAAGAGGGTTAGATGTGTAAAACATTGGTTATGAAATGTGGTGGGTAATATTTACCTTCGGGTCACCATCGTTGTCCTGAGGAACGACAGGGCTTGGGCATATTTGTATCTGCTCCTGCGTCCTCCAGAACCACTCAGGGCCCGCATCTCTTTGCTGATCTCCTTCTTAAAGCGATCCCTCATAGACCGCCACTGCTTCACAATCCTCTCACCTGTAAAAAAAAGGAGAAACACAAATTGCTTAAGATACAATACTTAGAATGCTTCAACATAACTGAACTGTGTATACTTACGTTCTTAATTCTGTGCCCGAACATCGAAGTCCTCCCAGTTCTCTACTAGCTGTTGGCATACTTGCTCCCAGAGTCAACGGGTCACTGTGATATCAGCATGGCGGCAGTCACCCATGTTCCACAGCGGCTCCCTGTCTCGGATCAAATCGATGAAGAGGTCAATATTGAGGCCGACCTCCTCACTGTCCAAATCAGGAGCATGCTGTGAAGCCTGTTTTAAAAAAGGACAAAAAAAATAAAATTAGATTCAAAACAACATAAAGACAATTCCAAAAACAAAAAAAAATGCTGCTTACACGATGACGGCCGCACGACTTTCACGCCGACGACCCTGGGAGCCACTCGGAGGACCTCTGGATCGAGCACCAGAGTCCGAACTCTAGAAGAAAAATAACATTAAAATTATGTGCTTGTAGTTAGCCTTTTTATGTGTTGTCTACACTTTGATATCTATAATGATCATTCTGTTTATGTTGTGTGATGTGTCCAATGATCTGTTTCTATGTGTTGTGTGCATTGTTCTTTCTGTAAGGATCTTTTGTTTTTATGTGTTGGGTGTAGTGTGTGGTGTGTGGTTACGCGATGCATGAAAGAAACATACCAATTGTGATCCCGCTCCAGGTCTTTCTCCACCCCTTTGGTCTTCTTCTCTAAGTACCTCTTCTGCTACAGCAGCAGCTTCCTACAAAAATGAAAGATGGTGAAATACATTAATATATATAGACAGAGAGAGAGCTAGACAGAGAGAGCAAGAGCGAGAGCGCGCGAGAGAGAGCGAGAGCGCGCGAGAGAGAGCGAGAGAGCGAGATCGAGAGCGTGAGAGAGAGAGAGAAAAATTATATAAAAATCATATATATTTACCTCAGTGCACTGCCGACGAGAGGGAGGGCTCCCAGAAGAAGACATGGCTGATGGCAGGCAGGCTCTTGTAGGCAGGCTCTAGCTGGCAGGTAGGCAGGCAGGCTCTTGCTGGAAGGCAGGCTAGGCTCTTGCTGGCAGGCAGGCAGGCTCTAGCTGACAGGCAGGTAGGCAGGCTCTTGCTGGAAGGCAGGCTAGGCTCTTGCTGGCAGGCAGGCTCTAGCTGGCAGATAGGCAGGCTCTTGCAGGCAGGCTCTTGCAGGCAGGCAGCAGGCCCTAGCTGGCAGGCAGGCAGGCTCTTGCAGGAAGGCAGGCTAGGCTCTTCCTGACAGGCAGGCAGGCTCTAGCTGGCAGGCAGGCAGGTTCTTGCTGGAAGGCAGGCAGGCTCTTGCAGGCAGGCTCTTGCTAGAAGGCAGGCTAGGCTCTTGCTGGCAAGCAGGCAGGCTCTAGCTGGCAGGCAGGCTCTTGCTGGAAGGCAGGCTAGGCTCTTGCTGGCAGGTAGGCTGGCAGGTAGGCAGGCTCTAGCTGGCAGGCAGGCTCTTGCTTGAAGGCAGGCAGGCCCTTGCAGGCAGGCTCTTGCTGGAAGGCAGGCTAGGCTCTTGCTGGCAGGCAGGCAGGCTCTAGATGGCAGGCAGGCTCTTGCTGGAAGGCAGGGTGTGGCAGGGTGTTGGCTCTCTTGGAGTATGGCTGGAAATGAGTGAGGGCCTCAATGGCATTTTTTTATATATGTGTCCTGGGGGCAGGCCAATAGGTTCTGAGCATGCTCAGATTAAAAAAAACGGATCAGGCCGCTGGCTCCGCTTTTTTCCGGATCCGGCGCATTCCGGCGTCCATCGACATGCATTGTATCGAAAAGCCGTAAGAGCCGGATCCGGCCCTTCTGGCTTTTTTGCCGCAGACAAAAAACGTTACTGTAGACGTTTTTTCCAGATGCCGGAATCGAAATTTTTGCCGGATCCGGAAAAAAATGGAAGGAAAGCTGGGCCATGTGGCGCAATCCGGCGCTAATACAAGTCAATGGGGAAAAACCGGTTCCGGTTTTTATTTTCGCCGGTTCCGGTTTTTCACAAAAGAGCCGTAATCAGCTGGAATGAAAAAACCTGATGTGTGAAAGCAGCCTAAGGTTGATGACTGAATTCCTGGGTGAATGTGGACACCTCTGTCAGCAATGCCTGGCATTTCCCTGGGTAAGTGGGGACCTGCTGCAATGAAAATCACCACCTGGTGAAGGGCGGAGTGCTTGGTCAGTAAGCTAACATACAAAAGACAAAAAAACTGACTGGCACATCCTGACTAGTGTGAATAGGTGCATACCAGGAGGAGCTACCTCCATATACAATATACAAAAAAAGGTTGCACTCTATGATGCTAAAGCATGTCAATTTGGAATATGTGAGATTTGAATAGCAATATGGCTTTGGAGAATTAGGAAAAAATATGACATGCTTTAGTATCATAGAGTGCAACCTTTTTTTGTATATTGTATATGGAGGTAGCTCCTCGTGGTATGCACCTATTCACACTAGTCTGGATGTGCCAGTCATTTTTTTTGTCTTTTGTCAGTGGGCAAACTTACAATATCAGCAAGGGATCAAATACTTATTTCCCGCACTGTATGTGTCAAAGGAAAATGCACTATATATATTTTTCTCTCTCCTTCTCCATCTCTCTCTCCCTCTCTATCATGTCTGTATTATTCACAGACTACTACAGTCATCTTCACACCTTATGAAGTATTTGCCAAATGTTTTAGGGCTTTCATCTCAATTGCTGGGCTGTTGTCATCTCAATAACTTGAATCACCTTAAAATGGCTGCTGCATTCCATGCCTTAGCTTTTTTTTATAGGCTATGATAGTCCCTCCTGATGCGGATAGCTGCACATGAAGTCTTTTGAGACTTTTCTGGTTGAAGCTGTTTTATGTAAAATGGTAGCAGGTATTTGCTGGCGATTTTCATGAATCAAATTTCAAATTTTTCAAAATCACCAGGACAATTGAATTTCCTAAAATATGACACTAATACAATTCACATTGAATCGGGTCTTCATCTCTATTTCATAATATACACTGCTCGCTCAAAAAGATAAAGGAAACTCTTAAACACCACAATTTAACTCAAAGTAACTCAATGTGACACAATGTAATACGCTGTAACACAATGTAAGTCAATCACACTTTTGTGAAATCAACCTGTCCAGTTATGAAGCAACACCAATTGTGAATCAATTTCTCCTGCTGTTGTGCAAATGGGATTACAATTACAAATAAATTCGGTTTAAAGTTGAAAAAACACTTACATTTTGTTCAGATCATTTCACCTCCTGGCTGACCATGTGCTCAGGTGACACATCTAGATGCATATAACACATCTGTCTAGCAGCTAGACCCTAGACAAAAGACACTGGAAGACTCATGTCCAACTCAGTTATCTCCCAGCCCAAAAATAAGGCACTCCCCCTGTTGTGACCTCACTGGCTGAATCCTCCCCTTTCTTAGAGCTGTGACAAACCATTATTATACATAGCTTGCTGTATGAACCTTGCATACGAACGACACAATGATCAGGATTTGCACCATGTCTTTTAAGTGTAAATATGGCATAGTTACATGACCCGCTTACGGAGAAACCCGCTACTTGTACTTGTTGGGTTTAGCTCCTAGCTATTTTCGTGAGCTATAGATCTCTCGATGGACATCCGGAATATATATTCCTTATATCTTTAGCCCTGATCGGTGCCGGTATACCTAGCTTTACAAGAACAAAAGAATCCCATGCTTGCTGCACCAGTTTAAACCAGTATCAGGTGGGAGGGGGATGAGGGGTTTTACACAGAGTCTGGCTTTCGCAGATCAAAGCCATAAACATTCTTCAGTGATTCTAGTGAGGGTTGCTAGCACACTGGGCTCACATTACACTATATAGCAGGGGGGAGGGAGTTGCCTGCAGGCTAAGAGAGTGAGGAGTTTTTCTAGGCAGAGTGAGAGGGGGGTCGGAAAGGCCCTCAGTGTGTGTCTGAAAAGCTATGGAACTGTTAGGTATATACTCCAAACATGGTATATTCATATTATCATGACATAGTGTTTCTGCAGGTGATGACCACAAACCATTTCTCTGTTCTCATCTTTTTTGGCTGTTGTTTTGGTCACTTTTACATTCTTTCATTGCTCTTACCCCTAGAGGTACTGTAAAGTAGCATGAGGTGATGTCTACAGCTCACAGAAGTTGCTCCGGTAGTGCAGCTCATCAAGGATGGCACATCAATTTGAGCTGTAGCAAGAAGGGTAGCTGTGTCTGTTAACAGAGTGTCCAGAGTATGAAGCAGATACCAGGAGACATGCTAGTACATCAGGAGACATGGAGGGGGCTGTAGGAGAACAACAACCCAGCTGCAGGACAGCTATCTCCTGCTTTGTGTAAGGAGGATCAGGAGGAGCAGTGCCAGAGCCCTGTAAAATTATTTCCAACAGGCCACTAACATCCATGTGTCTGCTCAAACTGTCAGAAACAGACTCCATGAGGGTGGTACGAGGGCCCGACGTCCACAAGTGGGTATTTTACTTACAGCCCAACACCGTGCAGGGCAATTGGCATTTGCCAGAGAACACCACGATTGACAGATTTTACATAGCTACGCTCCATCTGATGCATAACAATGCTAGGCCTTATGTGCTGAAGTGTGTCAGCAGTTCCTGCATGATGAAGGCATTGATGCTATGGACTGGCCTGCCCATTACCCTGACCTGAATTAAATTGAGTACATCTGGGACATCATGTTTCATTCCATCCACCAACGACGTTGCACCACAGACTGTCCAGGAGTTGATTGATGCTGTAATCCAGGTCTGGGAGGAGATCCGTCAAGAGAATATCAGACGCCCAGGTGTTGTAGGGAGGTCATACAGGCATGTGGAAATCACACACACTACTGAGCATCATTTCCTTGTCTTAAGGTATTTTCACTGAAGTTGGATCAGCCTGTAATTTGATTTTCCACTTTGATTTTGAGTATCATTACAAATCCTGACCTCCATGGGATATTAATTTTTTATTTACATTGATCATATTTATGTTTTATTGTTCTCAACGCATTCCACTATGTAATAAATAAAGATTTGCAAGTGGAACATTTCATTCAGTGATATCTAGGATGTGGTATTTTAGTGTTCCCTTTATTTTTTTGAGCAGTGTATAAGCCCTGTGAGAGCTTTATGCCAGTACAGGTCACATATAACCGTTGTGTGGGTTTGCCAGGATCAGATGTTTCACAGTTCAGTGAGGGAGACCACCATTCAATAATAAACTTTTTACTGAACGGAAAGTTGGAAAAGTGTTATGTACAAGCAATAGCGAGTACAAAGTCTCTTGAACATTTCCTTTAGAACTTGAAGTATTTCCCACACAGTTTCCTTCCTTAGTAGTATACTCCGGGGATTTTCTTTGTCCACTGTTTCTCACTACTTCACCACAACCCGCTTCTGTGGTACTGCATCTTCTTTCCACTACTGGCGCCCTGGAAATTCAGCTTGGCACCCTTCACTAGTCCCACATACTCAGTCCTGCTTAGGCCGATTAACTTCCAATGTTGTAAGCTCGGGGTGTCGTGGCTAGGCGTCCTCTCCTAGGAATCATCTCCAGAAGGCTACTCTGTCTCTGTGTCATTTATGCTCAGGATCTCGCTATCCCCTCTCTTCAGTCGCCTCTCATTAAGGGTCACCCTTGAATGTGGCACTCTCCATCTTGAACCTTATAGTACACTCACTATGCACTCCAGGCCCCATCTGTCTTCCTAGCAAGAAAGAGTCACTTTTTCTTACACTAGTCCCTCATATTGTAGACTAGTCCCAAACAATAAGTCTATTAACGCCGTGCACCGCGTCCGTTAGTGCTCCCATTGTCCGCAATGTTAAAGCACATTGCTAGCGCGTGTCATTTTCGGCACGCGCTAGCGATGTGCCGGTCTTTTGTAGCGCCCGAGGTCCATTCCCCGCTCTCGCAGATCGGGGATCTGCGCCAGCGGGGATGTTTAACGCGACCCCGAAAAAGACATTGCGTTAGCGCAATCCGCAAGCGCTTAGCGCTAAACGGATTGCCCTAACGCAATGTGACCCTAGCCTAACTGTTAATTCTAACTGTTACCATAGTCAAACTATACATATCTAACACACATCACAATACACAAAACAGTTTACATTACATATCATATACACATTACATTTTACATGACATTTCACATTACACCACATAACAAACGTCACAGCAAACTTGACTCTTCTAGGGGAAACTTGAGCAGCAAGTCCATATCCATGCAATACCCCTTATGATACCTTCTTCACATTGTTTACTGTATTAATACCAGTTGTTAATGTAAAGACTGCATTTTGACATGGATATCGCATCACATATAAAATGCAATTCAAAATCTTCATTTAGTTTATAAACCTTATGGAAATAGTGCATCAAATGAAATGAGTCAATGATTTAATGTCTGATTTGTTACTGCAAGGTCTTATTTTCTTAGTCACCATGGCAGCTGATCCCCCATCCCTGCCTAATAGCAAACATGTCTAGACAGTACAAGCAAGCTACAATTTCAGCTGCCCCTGTTGCATAATTATGCTACAAGTGCAGGTTTGTTAAAAGTGCAAGGACAACTTTGTTTCAATGCCAAATACATTTTCTGCTTTAATTTAATTGAGGGTGTATATACGAGTGCTTCTCACTAAATTAAAATATCATCAAAAAGTTAATTTATTTCAGTTCTTCAATAGAAAAAGTGAGACTCATATATTATATAGAGTCATTACACACAGTGTGATCAATTTCAAGTGTTTATTTCTGTTACTGTTGATGATTATGGCTTACAACCAATGAAAACCCAAAAGTCGTTATCTCAGTAAATTAGAATAATTAACAAAAAACACATGCAAAGGCTTCCTAAGCGTTTAAAAGATCCCTTAGTCTGTTTCAGTAGGCTCCACAATCATGGGGAAGACTGTTGACTTGACAGATGTCCAGTCATTGACACATTCCACAAGGAGGGTAAGCCACAAAACATAATTTATAAAGAAGCTGGCTGTTCACAGAGTGCTGTATCCAAGCATATTAATGGAAACTTGAGTGGAAGTAAAAAGTGTGGTAGAAAAAGGTCCACAAGCAACGGGGATAACCGAAGCCTTGAAAGGATTGTTAAGAAAAGGCCATTTAAAAATTTGGGGGGAGATGTAGGTTATGCCATGCATCATTTGCTGCTCTTGAATGTAATGGGGGGGAGGGGAAGGGAGGGAATTTCTGAAACTAATGACCATTGTTAATGTTGTTTCTATTGTGATTTTTTATTGCTTTGTACCTTGAATTTGGTTAAATAAAAATGTATCTGATTTAAAAAGAAATTGAGGGGGGGGGGGGAGATTCACAATGCCAGAAGCGTCTTACTTGGGCCAAGGAGAAAAAGAACTGGACTGTTGCTCACTGGTCCAAGGTGTTGTTTTCAGATGAAAGTAAATTTTGCATTTCATTTGGAAATCAAGGTCCCAGAGTCTGGAGGAAGAGTGGAGAGGCACATAATCTAAGCTGCTTGGGGTTTAGTCTGAAGTTTCCACAATCAGTGATGGTTTGGGGAGCCCTGTCATGTGCTGGTGTAGGTCCACTGTGTTTTATCAACATCAATGTCAGCGCAGCGGTCTACCAGGAAATTTTAGAGCACTTCATGCTTCCCTCTGCTGACAAGCTTTTTGGAAATGGAAATGTCATTCTCCAGCAGGACTTGGCACCTGTCCGCACTGCCAAAAGTACCAATACCTGGTTTAAAAACAACAGTATCACTGTGCTTGATTGGCCAGCAAACTCGCCTGACCTTAACACCATAGAGAATCTATGGGGTATTGTCAAGAGGACGATGAAAGACACCAGACCCAATAATGCAGACGAGCTGAAGGCTGCTATCAAAGCAACCTGAGCTTCCATAACACCTCAGCAGTGCCACAGGCTGATCGCCTCCATGCCACGAAGCCTTGATGCAAAAGGAGCCCATACCAAGTATTTAGTGCATTTACTGAACATACATTTCAGTAGGCCAACAATTCGTATTTTAAAATCATTTTTCAAGCTGGTGTTATAAAGCATTCTAATTTACTGAGATAATGACTTTTGGGTTTTCATTGTCTGTAAGCCATAATCATCAACATTAACACAAATAAACACTTGAAATAGATCACTCTGTTTGTAATGAGTCTATATAATGTATGAGTTTCATTTTTTGCATTGAAGAACTGAAATAAATTAACCTTTTGATGATATTCTAATTTAGTGAGAAGCACTTGGATATGTATGTATGTAGCTAGCTCTAGCAAAAATTAAGAGACCACCACATCCAAACCCTGTCATGGGCAGCCCAATCTCCAGATCTGAACCCCATTGAAAACCTCTGGAATGTAATCAAGAGGATGATGAATAGTCAGAAGCCATCAAACAAAGAAGAACTGCTTACATTTTTGCAGAAGCAGTGTGAAAGACTGGTGGAAAGCATGCCAAGACGCATGAACGCTGTGATTATAAATCATGGTTATTCCACAAAATATTGATTTCTGAACTCTTCCTGAGTTAAAACATTAGTATTGTTGTTTCTAAATGATTATGCATTTGTTTCCTTTGCATTATTTGAGGTCTGAAAGCAGTGGGGGTTTTTAAAATTTTGACCATTTCTCCTTTTCAGAAAAAAAATGCAAAATTCATTGCTTGGAAATTCGGAGACATGTTGTCAGAAGTTTATAGAAAAAAAGCTTACGTTTTAAAATATACCTATAAAGAGAAAAATCAGACAAACTGAAAATTTTGCAGTGGTCTCATAGTTTTTTCGTTTTTGCCAGAGCTATATATATATATATATATATAGTAGCATTTCATCAGGGGAAGAATAAAATCCGCACCATCAATACATATGCCCTGCCAGTTATCTGATTCCCTGCTGGCATAGCATGCTGGCCAAAAGAAGAGATGGAAGCTGATGATGTGAAGACACGAAAGCTACGCACAATGCATGGAGGTCTCCACCCTAAGTCTAACACACAAAGATTGTATACCAACGGAAAGGAGGGTGGTCGAGGCTTGATAGGCATCCAAGCCACCATCACGGATGAGACAAGGAGTATCCAGGAATACATCAGGAAAATGGCACCAAAAGATGAGATGATGAGAGAAAGCCTAAGGCAGCAACAGATCTGGAAGGAAGAACAGGAACGTGAAGGGTCATGGCAAGACAAGCCGCTGCATGGGATGTACCTTCGACAGATAATATAGGTGGCTGACATGGAGAAATCTTACCAATGGCTGGAGAAAGCAGGACTCCAAGACAGCCCAGAGGCACTAATCATAGCGGCACAAGAACAAGCACTAAGTACCAGTTCCATAGAAGCAGGAATCTACCATACAAGACAAGACCCAAGGTGCAGACTATGCAAAGAAACCTCAGAAACCGTCCAACACATAGTGGCAGGATGCAAGCAGGAACAGCGTATACCGAACGCCCACAACCAAGTAGCGGGGATTGTATACAGGAACATCTGCACAGCATATGGGCTAAGTCCCCCTAAGTCCAAGTGGGAGACCCCAGAAAAAGTGGTGGAGAATGAAAGGGCTAAAATCCTGTGGGACTTCAAGATCCAGATGGATAAGCAGGTGTTGGCTAGCCAACTAGACATTGTGATAGTGGACAAGGATCAGAAGACAGCAATGATAATAGATGTGGCAGTGCCAAGTGACAGCAACATCAGAAAGAAGGAATATGAGAAGCTGGAGAAATACCAGGGCCTCAAAGGAGAACTGGAGAAGATGTGGAAGGTGAAGGCAACAGTGATTCCAGTGGTGATAGGTGCACTTGGAGCAGTGACCTCTAAGTTGGAAGAATGGCTGCAACAGAACATCTGAGCTCTCTGTCTAGAAAAGCTCAATGCTGGGAACAGCTAAGATCCTGCGAAGAACTCCCAAACTCCCAGGCCTCTGGTAGAGGACCCAAGAATGAGAAAGGACAACAAACACCACTCCCATTGGGGGTGAGAAGGAAGTTTATCTACTATATAATTGTCTAAGGGTTACTTCCGTCTGTCTGTCACAGAAATCCTGCGTCGCTGATTGGTCGCGGCCACAACGGGCACAGTCCGGCCGCAAATTGGCCCCTCCCTCCTCCCCTGCAGTCAGTGCCCCCTCCCTACTCCCCCCCAGTCAGCGCCCACATAGCATTACCCGGACTGCCTTACACCGCGGCATAACACGGTGTACGGCAGTCCATTAACGCTGCCATTAACCCTCTGTGTGACCAACTTTTTACTATTGATGCTGCCTATGCAGCATCAATAGTAAAAACATATAATGTTAAAAAAAATCATTATATACTCACCCTCCGACGGCCCCCGGATCCAGCCCAGGCCTTTCCCGCTCCTCGCCCGCCACTCCGGTCCCCAGAATGCGAGACCGCTACATCATCATGTGTTATTGCTGCTTGGGACCAGAGCAGTGCTGTGGACTGTGCAATATACTACGTGGACTGTGCAATATACTACGTGGCTGTGCTATATACTACTTGGTTGTGCTATATACCTTGTGGGACTATGTGGCTGTGTTATATACTGCATGGGCTGTGTTATATACTACATCGCTGTGCTATATACTACATGGGCTGTGTAATATACTATGTGGGCTGTGTAATATACTACGTCACTGTGCTATATACAATGTCGGCTGTGCAATATACTACGTGGGCTGTGTAATATATTATGTGGCTGTAATATACTGCGTGGCTTGTGCTCTATACTGCATGGGCTGTGTTATATACTGAGTCGGCTGTGCAATATACTACGTGGCTGTGCTATATACTACGTGGGCTGTGTAATATACTACATGGCTGTGTTATATACTATGTGGGCTGTGTTCTATACTGCATGGGCTGTGTTATATACTGCGTCGGCTGTGCAATATACTACATGGCTGTGCTATATACTACGTGGGCTGTGTAATATACTACGTGGCTGTGTTATATACTACGTGGGCTGTGCTATATACTATGTGGACTGTGCAATATACTACGTGGACTGTGCAATATACTACATGGCTGTGCTATATACTACTTGGCTGTGCTATATACTATGTGGGACTATGTGTGTTATGATCTGGTGACCTTGGAGCCACATGAGAGACTTTCTCAGGAGTAGGTGGTACCTGTACTGACCGCAAACCCTAATCTAACACCGCAACTAGAAGTAGCCGTGGGATGTACCTAACACGTCCTAGACATCTCGACACAGCCGGAGGACTAAATACCCCTGTAGATGGAAATGGGAATTCTATCTTGCCTCAGAGCAGAACCCCAAAGGATAGGCAGCCCCCCACAAATATTGACTGTGAGTATATGAGGAAAGACACACGCAGGCAGAAAAACAGGATTTAGCAAAAGAGGCACTTCTAGCTAAATAGAAAAGGATAGGACAGAATTCTAAGCGGTCAGTATTAAAATCCTAAAAACATCCACAGCAGATAATACAAATATTCCACATCTAACTAAAGACATAGAAAGTATATCTGCATCTCCTGAGAATCCAGCATGACTGAAAAATCCAAACAAAGTCTAAGCTGGACAAAAACACAATAAATTGCACTGAATTGCAAAGCACACTGCATGTGTGCACAAAGACAAAAAACCAGACACTTATCTTAGCTGAATTTGCAGCAGGGCATGAGGAGCCAGAGAGAGATGCAATCCCTCCAAGTACAATGGACAACTGGCACAGACTCATGGATCCTGCACACCTAAATACCTAATAGAGCTGCAATCAGCAGAAACACCTGCCCGGATTACAACCCCAAGACAACTGCACTACCACCAACAACCACCGGAGGGAGCCCGAGAGCAGAATTCACAACATATGTGGCTGTGTTATATACTGCATGGGCTGTGTTATATACTACGTCACTGTGCTATATACTACATGGGCTGTGTAATATACTATGTGGGCTGTGCAATATACTACGTGGCTGTGCTATATACTACGTGGGCTGTGTAATATACTCTGTGGCTGTGTTATATACTACGTGGGCTGTGCTATATACTATGTGGACTGTGCAATATACTACGTGGACTGTGCAATATACTACGTGGACTGTGCAATATACTACATGGCTGTGCTATATACTACTTGGTTGTGCTATATACTATGTGGGACTACATGGCTGTGTTATATACTGCATGGGCTGTGTTATATACTATGTCGCTGTGCTATATACTACGTGGGCTGTGTAATATACTACGTGGGCTGTGTAATATACTACATGGCTGTGTAATATACTACGTGGCTGTGCTATATACTATGTGGCTGTGCTATATACTACGTGGCTGTGCAATATACTACGTGGCTGTGCTATATACTATGTGGCTGTGCTATATGCTATGTGGGCTGTGCAATATACTACGTGGCTGTGCAATATACTACGTGGCTGTGCAATATACTACATGGGCTGTGCTATATACTACATGGCTGTGTTATACACGTGGGCTGTGTTATACACTACGTGGGCTGTTATACACTGTGTGGGCTGTTATATACTACGTGGGCTCTGTAATATACTATGTGGCTGTGTAATATACTGCGTGAGCTGTGCAATATACTACGAGGTTGTGCTATATACTACGTGGGCTGTGCAATATACTACGTGGGCTGTACAATATACTACGTGGCTGTGCAATATACTACGTGGCTGTGCAATATACTACGTGGGCTGTGCAATATACTATGTGGGCTGTGCAATATACTACTTGGGCTGTGCAATATACTATGTGGGCTGTGCTAGATACTACGTGGCTGTGCAATATTCTACGTGGGCTGTGTTATACACTACATGGCTGTGTTATACACTACGTAAGCTGTGTTATATACTGCATGGGCTGTGTTATATGCTATGTGGGCTGTTATATACTACGTGAGCTGTGTTATATACTACGTGGCTGTGTTATATGCTATGTGGGCTGCTATATACTACGTTGCTGTGCTATATACTATGTGGCTGTGCTATATAGTACGTGGCCAGCTGGGAACAATCAGCGACAGGCACACTCCAGCCGTGAATTGGTGCGGGATTTGAACCACGCTTCGCTAATTGGTCGCGCCCAGCCAGCCGAATTCTGTGTATTCATTGTATTATTCTAAAATCTTCACAAATAAACTACATATATATTCTAGAATACCCAATGCGTTTAGAATCGGGCCACCATCTAGTATATATATATATATATATATTCAATATTGTCAGGCAGTAATATTGCATCTGATAGGCTGGTTTCACACTCCCCATTTTACAGCAATATTTGTTGTGCTTTAATTAGCATTTTAATGTTTTAATTATAGTTTTTAGTTAATTTTAGTGCCAACATGTGACATGAATATGTGTCATATGTTGGGTACCTGTGCATGGAATGGGCACAGAAGCTGAGCTCACTACATACTTGTGTGAGGGTGGTGCCACAGTAAATAGTAACAGCAGGATCTTAGTGATTTGACAGGTTACCCCATTGCCTTCTCCCCATGCAACGATTGCAGCATGCTAATAGGCTTTTATAGCAGCTTGGGGTCTACCGGGTCCCTTTTGTTTGTTGTTTCTACTCATATGAAGTGCTGCCTTCAAGTTGACTAAAGGTACCGTCACATTAAGCGACGCTGCAGCGATAGCGACAACGATGCCGATCGCTGCAGCGTCGCTGATTGATCGCTGGAGAGCTGTCACACAGACCGCTCTCCAGCGACCAACGATGCCGAGGTCCCCGGGTAACCAGGGTAAACATCGGGTTGCTAAGCGCAGGGCCGTGCTTAGTAACCCAATGTTTACCCTGGTTACCAGCGTAAAAGTAAAAAAAACAAACAGTACATGCTCACCTGCGCGTCTCCCAGCGTCTGCTTCCTGACACTGACTGAGCTCCGGCCCTAACAGCACAGCGGTGACGTCACCGCTGTGCTTTCACTTTCACTTTAGGGCCGGATCTCAGTCAGAGCAGGAAGCAGACGCTGGGAGACGCGCAGGTGAGCATGTACTGTTTGTTTTTTTTACTTTTACGCTGGTAACCAGGGTAAACATCGGGTTACTAAGCGCGGCCCTGCGCTTAGTAACCCGATGTTTACCCTGGTTACCAGTGTAAAACATCGCTGGTATCGTTGCTTTTGGTGTCAAACACAACGATACACGGCGATCGGACGACCAAATAAAGTTCTGGACTTTATTCAGCGACCAGCGACATCACAGCAGGATCCTGATCGCTGCTGCGTGTCAAACTAAACGACATCGCTAGCGAGGACGCTGCAACGTCACGGATCGCTAGCGATATCGTTTAGTGTGACGGTACCTTAACTATGGAGTATTTCCTTTTTGTTTGCTCTAAGCTGTTGTGGCGTGTATTCTTTTTCTTAGGTGTGCTGCTGCCTGCTTATGGTTGGGCAAAGTTATTCAGGGGAACAAGTACACACCCTCAGTAAAAACTCTCTGTTAACACCCATTTAGACTTAATAAAGGTTAACTCATTAGGTGGCAAATATTTTGATTGCCAATGTCTCTACAACAGAAAGACGAAATAAAGAAAAAACCAACAAACCCTACTTATTTTGTTCTGCAGCCACTATTACATCATGTTTCCACCAAATTTTTTGGTGACAGGTCCTCTTTAAAATAAACACAATGCTTGGCAGTAACACGTCTCTATACTGACACAGTTTGGAAGTTACACCTCTTTACAGTAGTACAGAACTACACTGTTTTATAGTAACAGTCTCTTGAACATAAATAGCCTTCTCACAGCAGACGTGATCCAGCAGTTTTTGGTTGACGGTGTTTATCACTTAATATCTTGCAGAACAGACCACAATTCTTCCCCCACAATGGAACTTGGAGACACACACTCAGCAGGTCTCTCAGTGCAAGCTTTAGGCTATGTGCACACGCAGAATGGTCCTCTGCGGATTTTTCCGCAGCGGTTTTGATAAATCTGCAGGGCAAAAACGCTGCGTTTTTCCTGCAGATTTATTGCGGATTTACCGCAAATTTACTGCGGTTTTTATGCGGATTCCACTGCGGTTTTACACCTGCGGTTTTCTATTATGGAGCAGGTGTAAAACCGCTGCGGAATCCGCAGAAAGAATTAACATGCTGCGCAATGTAAACCGCTGCGTTTCCACGTGTTTTTTTCCGCAGCATGGGCACAGCGTTTTCTGTTTCCCATAGGTTTACATTGTGCTGTAAACTCATGGGAAACTGCTGCGGTTACTCGTTACTCGAGATTTCTAGCACGCTCGGGTGTCCTCCGAGTATTTTTTAGTGCTCGGAGATTTAGTTTTCTTCGCCGCAGCTGAATGATTTACATCTGTTAACCTGCTTGATTACATGTGAGATTCCCTAGTAACCAGGCAACCCCCACATGTACTTATGCTGGCTATCAGATGTAAACCATTCAGCTGCGGCAAAGAAAACTAAATCTCCAAGCACTAAAAAATACTCGGAGGACACCCGAGCGTGCTCGGTAAATCTCGAGTAACGAGTATATTCGCTCATCACTAGTGAAGACAAGTAGGTCTCATGGCCTCCTGCTAAACTGACAGGCACAATTAGGGCTGGCTATGGTCTGAAAAACACTTAGGCAGCAATTCATTAAAGGCCCCGTCTCACTTAGCGATTTACCAACGATCACGACCAGCGATATGACCTGGCCGTGATCGTTGGTAAGTCGCTGTGTGGTCGCTGGGGAGCTGTCACACAGACAGCTCTCCCCAGCGACCAACGATCAGGGGAACGACTTCGGCATCGTTGAAACTGTCTTCAACGATGCCGAAGTCCCCCTGCAGCACCCGGGTAACCAGGGTAAACATCGGGTTACTAAGCGCAGGGCCGCGCTTAGTAACCCGATGTTTACCCTGGTTACCAAAAAAAACAAACACTACATACTCGCCTTTCGGTGTCCAGGTCCCTCGCCGTCTGCTTCCTGCTCTGACTGAGCCGCCGTACACTGAGAGCAGAGCGCAGCGGTGACGTCACTGCTGTGCTCTCACTTCTCACTGTACGGCCGGGAGTCAGTGAGAGCAGGAAGCAGACGGCAAGGGACCTGACGGACATCAGAAGGCGAGTATGTATTGTTTGTTTTTTTTTACATTTACGCTGGTAACCAGGGTAAACATCGGGTTACTAAGCGCGGCCCTGCGCTTAGTAACCCGATGTTTACCCTGGTTACCAGTGAAGACATCGCTGGATCGGTGTCACACACACCGATTCAGCAATGTCAGCGGGGCCTCAATGACCTAAAAAAGGTCCAGGCCATTCCGACACGACCAGCGATCTCGCAGCAGGGGCCTGATCGCTGGTACGTGTCACACATAGCGAGATCGCTATGGAGGTCGCTGTTGCATCACAAAACTTGTGACTCAGCAGCGATCTCGCTAGCGATCTCGCTATGTGAGACGGGGCCTTAAGACTGGCGTAGCGCATGCCAATCTTAATGAGGGACTACACTGACCTAATTCAATATATATAAGAAGAATAACCTTTGGCACTCAACAAGCCCACAATTTTTTTTACTCTCTCAAAGAAAAGAAAATCCCATGGCAGACAAAATGACTAGTGACAAAAATTCCCCATTAAGTGTCACCTGCTTAACCCAGCAGGAAGTACGGCGGCGTCTAAAAATCACTAAAATTGACAAATCTCCGGGCCCGGATGGGATACACCCCCGAGTACTGCAGGAATTAAGTACAGTCATTGATAGACCATTATTTTTAATCTTTAAAGACTCCATAATAACAGGGTCTGTACCACAGGACTGGAGTATAGCAAATGTGGTGCCAATATTCAAAAAGGGGACAAAAACTGAACTCGGTAATTATAGGCCAGTAAGCTTAACCTCCACTGTGGGTAAAATCCTGGAGGGCATTCTAAGGGATGCTATACTGGAGTATCTGAAGAGGAATAACCTCATGACCCAGTATCAACATGGGTTTACTAGGGACCGTTCATGTCAGACTAATTTGATCAGCTTCTATGAAGAGGTAAGTTCCGGACTGGACCAAGGGAACCCAGTGGATGTAGTGTATATGGACTTTTCAAAAGCTTTTGATACGGTGCCACACAAAAGGTTGTTACATAAAATGAGAATAATGGGGATAGGGGAAAATATGTGTAAGTGGATTGAGAGCTGGCTCAGGGATAGGAAACAAAGGGTGGTTATTAATGGAGCACACTCGGACTGGGTCGCGGTTAGCAGTGGGGTACCACTGGGGTCAGTATTGGGCCCTCTTCTTTTTAACATATTTATTAATGACCTTGTAGGGGGCATTCAGAGTAGAATTTCAATATTTGCAGATGACACTAAACTCTGCAGGGTAATCAATACAGGGGAGGACAATTTTATATTACAGGATGATTTATGTAAACTAGAAGCTTGGGCTGATAAATGGCAAATGAGCTTTAATGGGGATAAATGTAAGGTCATGCACTTGGGTAGAAGTAATAAGATGTATAACTATGTGCTTAATTCTAAAACTCTGGGCAAAACCGTCAATGAAAAAGACCTGGGTGTATGGGTGGATGACAAACTCATATTCAGTGGCCAGTGTCAGGCAGCTGCTACAAAGGCAAATAAAATAATGGGATGCATTAAAAGAGGCATAGGTGCTCATGAGGAGAACATAATTTTACCTCTATACAAGTCACTAGTTCGACCAAACTTAGAATACTGTGCACAGTTCTGGTCTCCGGTGTATAAGAAAGACATGGCTAGTGTTGAGCATTCCGATACCGCAAGTATCGGGTATCGGCCGATACTTGCGGTATCGGAATTCCGATACCGAGTTCCGATACTTTTGTGATATCGGAAATCGGAATCGGAAGTGTGCGGTGCGTATGGTTCCCAGGGTCTGGAGGAGAGGAGACTCTCCTTCAGGCCCTGGGATCCATATTCATGTATAAAATAAATAATAAAAATAAAAAATATTGATATACTCACCCGTCCGGCGGCCCCTGCTCTTAGTGGTGCCTCCGTTCCTAAGAATGCAGGGGTGAAAGACCTTCGATGACGTCGCGGCTTGTGATTGAACGCGTGAGCGGTCACATGAGCGCTCACGCGACCAATCACAAGCCGCGACGTCATCGAAGGTCCTTCAGGCGCTCATTCTTAGGAACGGAGGCTGCCGGTTACAGCGGTTACTACCAGGGCGCATCAGAGGGTGAGTATATCCCTATTTTTTATTTTTATTCTTTATTTTACACATGAATATGGATCCCAGGGCCTGAAGGAGAGTTTCCTCTCCTTCAGACCCTGGGAACCATCCAGGATACCTTCCGATACTTGTGTCCCATTGACTTGTATTAGTATCGGGTATCGGTATCGGCGATATCCGATATTTTTCGGATATCGGCCGATACTATCCGAATCCGATACTTTCAAGTATCGGAAGGTATCGCTCAACACTAGACATGGCTGAACTGGAGCGGGTGCAGAGAAGAGCGACCAAGGTTATTAGAGGACTGGGGGGTCTGCAATACCAAGATAGGTTATTACACTTGGGGCTATTTAGTTTGGAAAAACGAAGACTAAGGGGTGATCTTATTTTAATGTATAAATATATGAGGGGACAGTACAAAGACCTTTCTGATGATCTTTTTAATCATAGACCTGAGACAGGGACAAGGGGGCATCCTCTATGTCTGGAGGAAAAAAGGTTTAAGCATAATAACAGATGCGGATTCTTTACTGTAAGAGCAGCAAGACTATGGAACTCTCTGCCGTATGATGTTGTAATGAGTGATTCATTACTTAAATTTAAGAGGGGACTGAATGCCTTTCTGGAAAAGTATAATGTTACAGGGTATATACACTAGATTCCTTGATAGGGCATTGATCCAGGGAACTAGTCTGATTTCCGTATGTGGAGTCGGGAAGGAATTTTTTTCCCCAAGGTGGAGCTTACTCTTTGCCACATGGTTTTTTTTTGCCTTCCTCTGGATCAACAGGTTAGGGCATGTTAGGTTAGGCAATGGGTTGAACTAGATGGACTTAAAGTCTTCCTTCAACCTTAATAACTATGTAATAACTATGTAAAGGATGGATTTATTAGTAGACAGCCAGCAAAAAATAACAGACATCAAAGTTCCAACGTTTTGGCATATTCTGCCTTTTTCAAGGAAGTCTGTATATGGTTAATAATGCACCTAATACGTCACCTGCCAATTTGGCATAGAGCAAAGAAGAGTTACTGCAATAGAAGAAGTGCTCTATGCCAAATTGGCAGGTGACGTATTAGGTGCATTATTAACCATATACAGACTTCCTTGAAAAAGGCAGAGTATGCCGAAATGTTGGAACTTTGATGTCTGTTATTTTTTGCTGGCTGTCTACTAATAAATCCATCCTTTGTGAGAATAAAAAAAATTGTGGGCTTGTTGAGTGCCAAAGGTTATTCTTCTTATATCTTAGTCTTTTTTCCTTTGAGCACCACCTAACTAGATGAGCTAATCGTTACTCAAACGCGTCTGCTCTTCGCCAGTCATTACACTGGCTGCCCATTCATTACAGGATACAATTCAAAGTACTTGTTCTCATCCACAAAGCTCTTCACAGTGCGGCACCCCCTTACATCTCCTCCCTCATTTCTGTCTATTGGCCTAACCAACCTATGCGCTCTGCAAACGACTTTCGACTAACCTCTGCACTAATCCGTACCTCCCACTCCCGACTCCAAGACTTCTCCCGTGCTGCGCCAATCCTCTGGAATGCTCTACCCCAAGATATTAGGACCATCCACAACTTGCATAGTTTTAGGCGCTCCCTCAAAACACATTTGTTCAGAGCGGCCTATCATGTTCCCTAATCAGTTATTTTGTTTGTGTGTAGCCCAGTCACTACTTCCATCTATTCCCCATCCCCTGAAGATGGCTGGACCATCATTGTAAATACATAATTGTAAATACACACCTGTACTTTGTATCTCCCCCACCACATTGTAGATTGTAAGCTCTCACGAGCAGGGTCGTCTTGTGTTGCTTTAATTATGGTATTGTTAACATTGTTACTTATGACTGTTATGTTTGAAGCTGTTAAACTGTAAAGCACTACGGAATATGTTGGCGCTATATAAATAAAGATTATTATTATTATTATTATGAGTGCACCACTTTTGATCTGACTAATTCAATATGTACACCAGGAGCTGGTGTGCATTTGCTGAGTAAGTTCTACCACTTTGGTGGCCTACCTTATAATGAATCTCATGGGTGGGCAAGACCAAGCACTGTCCTGCCCATGCCACACCCATATTGGTTAAAGAGCACAGAACACCTAAAACTTATCCAAAGCTATACAAATCTCGAGAAAATATATTTATATCACAATACCCAGGTAGTCATGGTGTGCTGCGAGAATTATTTAGTGGAAACCACTACAGAAAGAGCTGTGAATAATCAATCCTTATAGTCCTAGTCTCGTGCACAATTTTTGGTTTTAATATTTAGATATTTTATTGTAACTATTTGCCACTTTGTTATAAATAAAGGCATATTTTAATCTGTACTCAGCCTGTATAATTTTTTTGGGAGTCTCATGTTCGGTGTTACTCTGGCTTTGGTGTTCCACACCCATATTGGCATAGCTGGCTGGGACTGGCGTGTATACCACAAAAGTCACAATATTTTTGTGTAACTGTGGAGGTGCACAAAAATATTGCACCTTACTAAGGTGTTTACCCCTGATTTTTGTCATAAGCTCCATAATGAATTGCCCCTTAATCTACTTACAATCTTTTGCATGCATAAGTCCATTATAGGTGCATTCAGACATTTCACTCAAGGTACTCAGTTATTTAAAGAGAAAGTGTTCACATCAAGGTATCTCAGGATGGATAGTTATTTACAGTCACTGGTACAATGCACTCTCAAGGCTTGTTAAAGATGAAGGCAACACAGGGGCCTAATAGCAATGAGATAACCACTCATAACCTACCAATCCATGCAGGGGGTGATTGCTTACTATTAAAATTGCACACAAAAAAAAGCTTGCATAGGGAACTGGTCATTTAAATTCCTCTTTCTGTGGCTTTGTTTTTAATTTTAGTGTAGGGACACACAGGTATGCAAACCCTTGATTTGGGTTGCGAGCGTGCGTATATTGACCAACACCTCATATATATATTTTTTATGCACGTTATATTTTTATTCAGGGTAGCCAAGCTCTTCAATGTTGGCCTTGTAAAACTAGGGTGTCTGTCATTATGGGGTGCACTAATCTAATAGTATGGGGGCCACTAATAGACTATAAACCAGACATTGTGCTATACATGTATGTGATTGCAAATGAAGACCATGAACAGGCATATACCTCCACGCTATGAATACTCCCAAGGACAAACAATTAAAAAAAAAAAAAATATATATATATATATATATATATATATATATATATATATATATACACTCACCGGCCACTTTATTAGGTACACCTGTCCAACTTCTTGTTAACACTTAATTTCTAATCAGCCAATCACATGGCGGCAACTCAGTGCATTTAGGCATGTAGACATGGTCAAGACAATCTCCTGCAGTTCAAACCGAGCATCAGTATGGGGAAGAAAGGTGATTTGAGTGCCTTTGAACGTGGCATGGTTGTTGGTGCCAGAAGGGCTGGTCTGAGTATTTCAGAAACTGCTGATCTACTGGGATTTTCACGCACAACCATCTCTAGGGTTTACAAAGAATGGTCCGAAAAAGAAAAAAAATCCAGTGAGCGGCAGTTCTGTGGGCGGAAATGCCTTGTTGATGCCAGAGGTCAGAGGAGAATGGGCAGACTGGTTCGAGCTGATAGAAAGGCAACAGTGACTCAAATCGCCACCCGTTACAACCAAGGTAGGCCTAAGAGCATCTCTGAACGCACAGTGCGTCGAACTTTGAGGCAGATGGGCTACAGCAGCAGAAGACCACACCGGGTACCACTCCTTTCAGCTAAGAACAGGAAACTGAGGCTACAATTTGTACAAGCTCATCGAAATTGGACAGTAGAAGATTGGAAAAACGTTGCTTGGTCTGATGAGTCTCGATTTCTGCTGCGACATTCGGATGGTAGGGTCAGAATTTGGCGTAAACAACATGAAAGCATGGATCCATCCTGCCTTGTATGGAGCATCTTTGGGATGTGCAGCCGACAAATCTGCGGCAACTGTGTGATGCCATCATGTCAATATGGACCAAAATCTCTGAGGAATGCTTCCAGCACCTTGTTGAATCTATGCCACGAAGAATTGAGGCAGTTCTGAAGGCAAAAGGGGGTCCAACCCGTTACTAGCATGGTGTACCTAATAAAGTGGCCGGTGAGTGTATATATATACAAAAGTGCCACAGCATATATGTAGAAAATAGAAATAAGGATCACTTGACAAGACAGAACAAACTACTAATATACGGTTATTGGCCACAATGTAAAACTTTGTTCAGAAAATAAGACAATTAAACAATAGCAACTATTAAAATATATAATGAATGCTGTTTTACATATTTCATACATAAGGCTGCAGAGGAATACGAAAATTGTAACACAGAGTCAATATGTCAGAAAATGAATATCTTTTCATTTATTTTATGCCATATTCACTCTATTATACACATTTTTTTATTGTGGCCAACTATATTTCTAGTTTGTTCTTTCTTATTAAGTGTTCCTTATTTCTATTTCCTATATACTATATGTGTTATGGCTCTTTTGTGTGTATATAGATAGACAGACAGATAGATAGATAGATAGATAGATAGATAGATAGATAGATAGATAGATAGATAGATAGATAGATAGAAAAAGAGGAACAGCACCAGGAAAAATACCTTAAAGCGTGCACGCTTCCCTGACCAGCATTCCAATGGCCTTGGCACAAAGACACGGTGGTTGGAACCAAAGATCTCAAATTTGGACTCATCAGACCAAAGCACAGATTTCCACTGGTCTAATGTCCATTCCTTGTGTTCTTTAGCCCAAACAAGTCTCTTCTGCTTGTTGCCTGTCCTTAGCAGTGGTTTCCTAGCAGCTATTTTACCATGAAGGCCTGCTGCACAAAGTCTCCTCTTAACAATTGTTGTAGAGATGTGTCTGCTGCTAGAACTCTGTGTAGCATTGACCTGGTCTCTAATCTGAGCTGCTGTTAACCTGCGATTTCTGAGGCTGGTGACTAAGATAAACTTATCCTCAGAAGCAGAGGTGTCTCTTGGTCTTCCTTTCCTGGGGCAGTCCTCATGTGAACCAGTTTCTTTGTAGCGCTTGATGGTTTTTGCCACTGCACTTGGAGACACTTTCAAAGTTTTCCCAATTTTTCGAACTGACTGACCTTCATTTCTTAAAGTAATGAAGGCCACTCGTTTTTCTTTACTTAGCTGTTTTTTTTTCTTGCCATAATACAAATTCTTACAGTCTATTCAGTAGGACTATCAGCTGTGTATCCACCAGACTTCTGCACAGCACAACTGATGGTCCCAACCCCATTTATAAGGCAAGAAATCCCACTTATTAAACCTGACAGGGCACACCTGTGAAGTGAAAACCATTCCCGGTGACCACCTCTTGAAGCTCATCAAGAGAATGCCAAGAGTGTGCAAAGCAGTCATCAAAGCAAAAGGTGGCTACTTTGAAGAACCTAGAATATAAGACATATTTTCAGTTGTTTCACACTTTTTTGTTAAGTATATAATTCCTCATAGTTTTGATGCCTTCAGTGTGAATGTACAATTTTCATAGTCATGAAAATACAGAAAAATCTTTAAATGAGAAGCTGTGTCCAAACTTTTGGTCTGTACTGTATGTGTACCGTATATACTCGAGTATAAGCGAACCCGAGTATAAGCCGAGACCCCTAATTTTGCCACAAAAACTGGGAAACGTTATTGACTCGAGTATAAGCCTAGGGTGGGAAATGAAGCAGCTACTGGTCAATTTAAAAAATAAAAATAGATGTCAATAAAAGTAAAATTAATTGAGACATCAGTAGGTTAAGTGTTTTTGAATATCCATATGGAATCAGGAGCTCCATATAATGCTCCATACAGTTCATGATGGGTGCCATAAGATGCTCCATATTAAAATATGCCCCATATAATGCTGCATAAAAGGTTAATGATGGCCCCATAAGATGCTCCATAGAATAATATGCCCCATATAATGCTCCATAAAGGTTGATGGCCTCGTGAGGTGCTCCATAGAATAATATAACCCCATATGCTGCTCCGTAAAAGCTGATGGCCCCCTAAGATGCTCCATAGAATAAAATGCCCTATATGCTGCTCTGTAAAAGTTGATGGCCCCATAAGATGCTCCACAGAATAATATAACCCCATATGCTGCTCCGTAAAAGTTGATGGCCCCATAAGATGCTCCATAGCATAATATGCCCCATTTGCCGCTCCATAAAGGTTGATGGCCTCATAAGATGCTCCATAGCATAATATGCCCCATATGCTGCTCCATAAAGGTTGATGGCCACATAATATTCTCCATAGAATAATATAACCCCATATGCTGATCCATAAAGGTTGATGGCCCCATAAGGTGCTCAATAGCATAATATAACCCCATATGCTGCTCCATAAAGGTTGATGGCGCCATAAGATGCTCCATAGCATAATATGCCCCATATGCTGCTCCTTAAAGGTTGATGGCCCCATAAGATGCTCCATAGAATAATATAACCCCATATGCGGCTCCATAAAGGTTGATGGCCCCATAAGATGCTCCATAGCATAATATAACCCCATATGCTGCTGCATAAAGGTCGATGGCCTCATAAGATGCTCCATAAAGGTTGATGGCCCCATAAGATGCTCCATAAAGGTTGATGGCCCCATAAGATGCTCCATAGAATAATATAACCCCATATGCTGCGATTAAAAAAAAAAAGACATACTCACCTCTCGTTGCTGGGGGAGAGGTGCTGGGGTCCTGAGCAGGCAGGGACACCGGCGCGCTATTAGGAGCCAGGTGTCAGAGTCGCCGCTGGCTCAGGCCCCTGGCACTTGCGATATTTACCTGTCCTCGTTCCACCATCGTGCGCCTCTGTGTCTTCCTCTGCAGTGACTGCTCAGGCAGGGGGCGTGCACTAACCAGGGTCATTGTGCACTCTGACCTGAACGTCACAGCCAGAGGACGCGGAAGACGGAGTCAGGCGGTGAATCGGGGACAAGTGAAAATCAGATGGCTCACCCTCCCCCGGCATACTCACCCTCCTGGCATGGTCTGCAAGTCCCTGCTTCTCTTATGGTCTCTCCGGCACCGGCAGCTTGTTCCTGTGTTCAGCAGTCACAAGGTACTGCTCATTAAAGTAATGAATATGGGCACCACGCCTATGGGAGTTGAGTCGCGTCCATATTCATTACTTTACTGAGCGGAACCACGTGACCGCTGAACACAGGAACAAGCTGCCGGCGCCGAGACCATCTGAGAACCAGAGACATGATGAGACCGTGCCGGGAGGGTGAATATGATGTGACAGCTGCCGCTCCCCCTCCCCTGCCGGCCCCTGGGACAATGACTAGAGTATAAGCCGAGAGGGCCACTTTCAGCCAAAAATGGGCTGAAAATCTCGGCTTATACTCAAGTATCTACAGTATATATTTAATGTTTGTCCTTGGGAGTGTCATAGTGCGGAGGTAGATGCCTGTGCAGCGCCCCAGAGTCCTGGTCGTGCAGTATTGTCGCTCTTCCACCAGGGGGAGTGATGGTACGTCTGATTGTACTAAAGGAGTTCACCTGACCAGGTATCACAGTCACACACTACACTTCACACTCCGGCCACCAGGGGGAGTGAAAGGTTCTATCTATTAGGCCACTCCTCACACAGGGGTAAAACTGGTAGTCGGATAGGAAGTGAGAGTAGAAGCTGACTGGGCTCTGCCCCGGTAACATCGAGTCAGAGAGAGAAGCTGACTGGGGGAGACCCAGGGAGGTCCCTGTCAGGGGTGGGATCCTGACAGTCGCCTAGCAAGAGATAGATCGTTACGGAGCTGCGCCTGCACCTTATTGCAGCAGCATCCTAAGAAAGGACAAGAAGCGAAGTATATTGTGGAGAAGTGAGAAAAGAGATCACAGCACTAGGAGATAACACCAGGAGGAGTCCTGCCTTAAGATCGTGGCAACATCCTTCTGAGGCGCATAGCCGGTGGCTGGAACACCGAGGGAGTACTGACTCTATGCATTACGCCAGACAACGGCAGGGCAGTTAACTCTAGGTTGGCTGTCTCACCTTTACACCTAATGAAGACAACGGAGGCAATTGTGGGAGAGGGGCGTCACTAGGGTCCCTATAAATTAACTCCAGGCCTACCCCGTCATACGGGTGCGTCCTATCCATACCATCTGGGGGACGGAGAGAACATCAGAAACATACACAAGAGTTGTGAGGACTATCCCGTGGTGCTCAGCAGGGAGGTACTACAACACACAGGTGCTAGTAGGAAGGCTACTGATTTCCACCTGCAAAGGGAACTCTGGATGTGCCTTCGGACCGGCCGGATTCAGCCAGCCCTGTTAGCAGTGCTCTGGATTGTGGACGCTGAAGTCTACAGTAAAAGGTAAAGAGACTGCAACCTTTGTGTCTTCGTTATTCACTGCGACCTACACCATCATCATCTACCTTACTGGGAAGCCCTGGGGACATACTTCACCTGTGGGAAGGTATACCATCTAGCTGCCATTCCATCACCCCAGCGGACCCCTAAGCAGCGTCGGTCATCCTGACCGAATACCACAGGTGGCATCACGAACACTCGACAAACTTTCATCTACACCTTTAATTGGATGCCCCTTAGCAGGGCCACGGACCGGGTCGAGCCACCGTGACATCCCCAGAACCAAGACAGAGGGACCCGGTACCGAGTACCCCACTGCCCTGCGAATGGGGGCGATCCACCTGCTCATGGTCTTCAATTACAACTCCCAAGTAAGTGCAGGTCTGACAAGGTGCACAATATCTCTTTACAGCTTTGTTTCCACCTGTCTTCCACTGTTTCTCTCTTTTTGTGGATTGGCACAAGTGTTTTAGTAATTGTGTACTCATTACCTTTGTGTGAACAACGCCCTATACAAGCCTTTTTTTATGCAGTGTTAATACTAAACAATCACCCCCTCCTTGAGTTGGTAGGTTGTGAGTGGTTGCCTCATCAGTATGTTGCACCTGTGCTGCCTCCATCTTTATTACGTGGGTTTGTTGCATCCTTATAGTGCATTAGTTTCTCCGACCTGGGCAGGTAAAAACTGCTGCACTTTTTTGTGTTAATTCTTGAATTTTGGGGGGAATTTCAAT
The DNA here is from genome assembly GCF_051348905.1 of Ranitomeya variabilis. Classification (NCBI taxonomy): domain Eukaryota; kingdom Metazoa; phylum Chordata; class Amphibia; order Anura; family Dendrobatidae; genus Ranitomeya; species Ranitomeya variabilis. Next base: position 164,136,650 of record NC_135232.1, on the reverse strand, counting down.
TCCTCTTTCCGTGGCTTTACTTTTAATTTAACTGGTACAATGCAACAATATAGTTTACGGATATAACTTTTGTAGTGGGTTATGACTCAGTTCAGCCCCCTTACTAGATCACCGGCTGTTACTGTCTTCTCTCCCCTGCAGAGCTTTCCAGTGACCCCAGGGTTATCAACCCTCTTGGCAATGAAAGAGGTTGTATTCTTTAAGACCTCGCTCACACGAGTATAACACTATCCAATGTTTTATCGGATAGCACACGGCCCAATGTTATACTATGGGGCAGTGCAGATCTGTGATGGTTTTCTTATGCCAATTCAACAATAGCAGCACGCCACGAGTGACTCCGATATACGGATCACATGCACCTATACAAGTCTATGGGCACTGCATAGACTGCCCTCGGATGTCATCAGAGTGCTGTCCGATGTACAAGCACAGAGACAATGGAGAAACTAAGTTCTCTGTCTTCTCCATACCTGTGCTGCTATTGTCTTGTGCCAGAGAATCAGATCACAGTAAAGGCTGAGTCACACATTAACGATATCGTTAACGATATCGTTGCAACATCATGCTTTTGGTGACGTAGCAACGGTCCCGCTAACGATCTCGTTATGTGTGACAGCGACCAACGATCAGGCCCCTGCTGGGAGATCGTTGGTCGATGGGAATGATCAGGACCATTTTTTGGTTGCTGATCACCCGCTGTCATCGCTGGATCGGCGTGTGTGATGCCGATCCAGCGATGTGTTCACTTGTAACCAGGGTAAATATCGGGTTACTAAGCGCAGGGCCACGCTTAGTAACCCGATATTTACCCTGGTTACCATTGTAAAAGTAAAAAAAAAAAACAGTACATACTCACATTCTGATGTCTGTCACGCCCCCCGGCGTCCACAGGGTTAAAACTGCTTTCGGCAGGAGCGTTGCTAATGCACGCGCTGCTGCCGAGAGCTTCCCTGCGCTTCCCTGACGGTGTCAGCGCCGGCCATAAAGCAGAGCACAGCGGTGACGTCACCGCTGTTACTGCCGGCGCTGACACATTCAGTGCAGGGAAGCTCTTGGCAGCAGCGCGTGCATTAGCAGCGCTCTTGCCGAAAGCAGTTTTAACCCTGTGGACGCCGGGGGCCGTGACAGACATCAGAATGTGAGTATGTAGTGTTTTTTTTTTTTTTACTTTTACAATGGTAACCAGGGTAAATATCGGGTTTTAACCCTGTGGACGCCAGCGGGGGACGTGACAGACATCAGAATGTGAGTATGTAGTGTTTTTGTTTTTTTAACTTTTACAATGGTAACCAGGGTAAATATACGCGGCCCTGCACTTAGTAACCCGATGTTTACCCTGGTTACCCGGGTGCTGCAGGGGGACTTCGGCATCGTTGAAGACAGTTTCAACGATGCCGAAGTCGTTCCCCTGATCGTTGGTTGCCTGAAAGAGCTGTCTGTGTGACAGCTCCCCAGCGACCACACAACGACTTACCAACGATCACGGCCAGGTCGTATCGCTGGTCGTGATCGTTGGTAAGTCGTTTAGTGTAACTCCAGCTTAAGACTACACTCGCATAATCGCATTAGCGTCATCAGCCCAATTCTCTTGCATGAGGGGAATATTCGACCATGTGAGTGAGCCCTAATAGTCATCTTTAAACTATGTGGCTCTGACAACTAGCTTTTCTTTTTTAGTCTATATAGTTCTAGTTAATGAAGTGTATGCGGCGGCCAACAGTCTATTTTGGTTGGGGATCTCAGTGGCTGATCTCTTTGCTCTCCTCTGCCAACATCTCTATCAGGCCGGAGTCAGACGCAATGTATGAGAAATCGGTCCTATTCTCACGCCCGAGAATCACAGCAATGTTCTCCGTATGGTGATCCGTATGTAATCCGTTTGCAATGCGATGATGTGATTTACTCGCATCTAGTATCCGTATGACATCCATATGCAACCCGTATGCAATATGCAATGCGATTTTAAAATGATATTTTACATACAGTAGTTCTCTGTCATTGACACATCGTTCTCAAACGAAATACTCTTCAAAAAAAAAAAATATATATATAAATATATATATATATATATATATATATATATATATATATATATATATATATATACTGCTCAAAAAAATAAAGGGAACACTTAAACAACAGAATATAACTCCAAGTAAATCAAACTTCTGTGACATCAAACTGTCCACTTAGGAAGCAACACTGTTTGACAATCAATTTCACATGCTGTTGTGCAAATGGAATAGACAACAGATGGAAATTATTGGCAATTATAAAGACACACTCAATAAAGGAGTGGTTCTGCAGGTGGGGACCACAGACCACATCTCAGTATCAATGCTTTCTGGCTGATGTTTTGGTCACTTTTGAATGTTGGTTGTGCTTTCACACTCGTGGTAGCATGAGACAGACTCTACAACCCACACAAGTGGCTCAGGTAGTGCAGCTCATCCAGGATGGCCCATCAATGCAAGCTGTGGCAAGAAGGTTTGCTGTGTCTGTCAGCGTATTGTCCAGAGGCTGGAGGCGCTACCAGGAGACAGGCCAGTACACCAGGAGATGTGGAGGGGGCTGTAGGAGGGCAACAACCCAGCAGCAGGACCGCTACCTCAGCCTTTGTGCAAGGAGGAACAGGAGGACCACTGCCAGAGCCCTGAAAATGACCTCCAGCAGGCCACAAATGTGCATGTCTGCAAAAACAGTTAGAAACCGACTCCATGAGGATGGTCTGAGTGCCCGACAAACACAGATGGGGGTTGTGCTCACAGCCCAATACCGTGCAGGACGCTTGGCATTTGCCACAGAACACCAGGATTGGCGCCACTGGCGCCCTCTGCTCTTCACAGATGAAAAAAGGTTCACACTGAGCACATGTGACAGACCTGACAGAGTCTGTAGATGCCGTGGAGAGCGATCTACTGCTTGCAACATCCTTCAGCATGACCGGTTTGGCAGTGGGTCAGTAATGGTGTGGGCATTTCTTTGGAGGGCCAAACAGCCTTCCATGTGCTCCCCAGATGTAGCTTGACTGCCATTAGGTACCAAGATGATATCCTCAGACCCCTTGTGAGACCATATGCTGGTGCGGTTGGCCCTGGGTTCCTCCTAATGCAGGACAATACCAGACCTCATGTGGCTGGAGTGTGTCAGCAGTTTCTGCAAGATGAAGACATTGAAGCTATGGACTGTCCCGCCCATTCCCCAGACATGAATCCGAAAACTGGCTCACACACATGAGGACCGCCCCAGGAAAGGAAGACCAAGAGTCACCTCTGCTTCTGAGGATAAGTTTATCCGAGTCACCAGCCTCAGAAATCGCAGGTTAACAGCAGCTCAAATTAGAGACCAGGTCAATGCCACACAGAGTCCTAGCAGCAGACACATCTCTACAACAACTGTTAAGAGGAGACTTTGTGCAGCAGGCCTTCATGGTAAAATAGCTGCTAGGAAACCACTGCTAAGCACAGGCACCAAGCAGAAGAGACTTGTTTGGGCTAAAGAACACAAGGAATGGACATTAGACCAGTGGAAATCTGTGCTTTGGTCTGATGAGTCCAAATTTGAGATCTTTGGTTCCAACCACCGTGTCTTTGTGCGACGCAGAAAAGGTGAACGGATGGACTCTACATGCCTGGTTCACACCGTGAACATGGAGGGGGAGGTGTGATGGTGTGGGGGTGCTTTGCTGGTGACAATGTTGGGGATTTATTCAAAATTGAAGGCATACTGAACCAGCATGGCTACCACAGCATCTTGCAGCGGCATGGTATTCCATCCGGTTTGCGTTTGGTTGGACCATAATTTATTTTTCAACAGGACAATGACCCCAAACACACCTCCAGGCTGTATAAGAGCTATTTGATCAAGAAGGAGAGTGATGGGGTGCTACGCCAGATGACCTGGCCTCCACAGTCACCAGACCTGAACCCAATCGAGATGGTTTGGGGTGAGCTGGACCACAGAGTGAAGGCAAAAGGGCCAACAAGTGCTAAGCATCTATGGGAACTCCTTCAATATTGTTGGAAGACCATTCCCGGTGACTACCTCTTGAAGCTCATCAAGGGAATGCCAAGAGTGTGCAAAGCAGTCATCAAAGCACAAGTTGGCTACTTTGAAGAACCTAGAATATAAGACATATTTTCAGTTGTTTCACACTTTTTTGTGAAGTATATAATTCCACACGTGTTAAATTCATAGTTTTGATGCCTTCAGTGTGAATGTACAATTTTCATAGTCATGAAAATACAGAAAAAACTTTAAATGAGAAGGTGTGTCTAAACATTTGGTCTGTACTGTATATCTAATATATAAAGCTGAATGTGTGTGTGTGTGTATGCGTGTATGTGTGTATGTGCAGGATTGGCATCTGCACCGTCGCAGCTACAGCCACAAAATTTTGCACAGTCACATGTCTGGACCCCGAGAGCGTCATAGGCTATGTTGTGAGGTGAAATTTTAACCCCGCGCTTTCCAATTCACCAAACAATTTTGCCCCTATCTACATAATGGGGAAAAAGTGAAAGGGAAAGTGTTGGAGGCAAATTGACAGCTGCCAGATGTGAACATGGGGGACTTAAAGAATGAGAGCGATGGCACCAAAGAGTATATACCGTACAGTTGCTAAGGTGGGGCCCCGACATGGGATACTCACCACACACACACAAAATGCACCACACACTACCACGTGCTTGAACATATATACCACCCTCAGCACACATTTCACCACACATACACCAACCTTGCCACATAAAAGTTGAAACACAAAAGTCACCGCTCAAAACTCGCCACGCGCAAAATTCGCCACATGCAAAAACTCGCCACATGCAAAACTAGCCACACGTGCAAAACTCACCTCATGAAAAACTCGCCACAAGCAAAACTTGCACACACGGAAAAATTGCCACATGCACAAAAGTTGCAACACATGAAAAAGTTGCCTCAAACAAAACTTGCACATACTCAAAACGCACCACACATAAAACTCGCCACGCGCAAAACTTGCTGCACACAACTTGCTACACTAACCTGTCACATGCAACTTGACACACAAAAAGTTGCTACACGCATGTCGCCACACAAAACTCATCTCACAAAAGTCGCTACATGCATGTCACCACACGCAACTCAACACACACAACTTGACACATGAAACTCGCCCTAAAACACACACAAGTCTGGTATTAGTCTTCAAAAATAAAAATCTGATTAATAAGCAGACAAACTACAAGAGCAACAAATGTACCATATAGGAAATACGGCAGCTGTCAGTCACATGACCTGTCTATTATGTGTATGTGTGAGCTAATATATACTGCCAGGGGGGAGGGCTTCCTGTTGGCTGGGGATTTATCAGGCTGCCAATAGCAACCAATCACAGCTCAGCTTCTATTTTGCTACAGTTAATTAATCTGAGCTCTGATTGGTTAATATAGGCAACAAAGGACATTCTCAGTATAACAAAGCTTGTATATATATATAAAGCTGAGTGTATGTATATGTGTGTGTATCAAGCCCCGCCCACTCCACATAGCCCCACCCACTCCGCATAGTCACACTCACTCCACACGCAAAGCCTCGTCCACGCGGCCCACGTTGTTAGCGCACAAGGGTGGAGACACATTCACCTGGAAAGCCACCCTGCAAAACTCAGCAGCTGTAATGTTCCAGCCGCTGCGAGCTACAATCAGGGCCGCCGCCTTCAGACTATCAGTGCGCAGCAGACACAGGCCACATCTAAAATGGAGTTGCTCCTGTGAGGCATGATGTCAAGGGAAAGGGAGGAGCCTCATGGATCACACCGCTGTGCTCATAACAGGAAGTTGCTGTGCAGGTGTGAGGGGAAGAGAGGCGTGAGGGGAAAATGAGGGGAGGGGAAAATGAGAGGAGTGAGGGGAAAATACTAGAATGAGGGGAAAATAGTGGAATGAGGGGAAAATGAGAGGTGTGAGGTGAAAGTGAAGAAGTGTGAATGGAAAATGAGAAGAGTGAGGGGAAAGTGATGCGCTGCTGCAGTATGAGGCTGTGTATAATTTGTTATAACCACAGTTAGTTACTATGCCCAGGCAATGCCGGGCTGTTCAGCTAGTATATATATACATATATATATATATATATATATACACACATAGTCTATGTGTATATATCTATTCTATCCATTCTATTCTAACCTGTCAGTGTGGTTTTACTGTAGCCGCATGAATTACCGGCTTTTCAAAGGTCACTCGTCCGTATTTCTTGCAAGTCACACGGATGGTACGTGTGGTGTGCGATTTTTTTTTCTCGCACCCATAAACTTGCATTGGTGATTCTCAGCTGATATACACTCACCGGCCACTTCATTAGGTACACCATGCTAGTAACGGGTTGGACCCCCTTTTGCCTTCAGAACTGCCTCAATTCTTCGTGGCATAGATTCAACAAGGTGCTGGAAGCATTCCTCAGAGATTTTGGTCCATATTGACATGATGGCATCACACAGTTGCCGCAGATTTTTCGGCTGCACATCCCAAAGATGCTCCATACAAGGCAGGATGGATCCATGCTTTCATGTTGTTTACGCCAAATTCTGACCCTACCATCCGAATGTCGCAGCAGAAATCGAGACTCATCAGACCAAGCAACGTTTTTCCAATCTTCTACTGTCCAATTTCGATGAGCTTGTACAAATTGTAGCCTCAGTTTCCTGTTCTTAGCTGAAAGGAGTGGTACCCGGTGTGGTCTTCTGCTGCTGTAGCCCATCTGCCTCAAAGTTCGACGCACTGTGCGTTCAGAGATGCTCTTAGGCCTACCTTGGTTGTAACGGGTGGCGATTTGAGTCACTGTTGCCTTTCTATCAGCTCGAACCAGTCTGCCCATTCTCCTCTGACCTCTGGCATCAACAAGGCATTTCCGCCCACAGAACTGCCGCTCACTGGATTTTTTTTCTTTTTCGGACCATTCTCTGTAAACCCTAGAGATGGTTGTGCGTGAAAATCCCAGTAGATCAGCAGTTTCTGAAATACTCAGACCAGCCCTTCTGGCACCAACAACCATGCCACGTTCAAAGGCAGTCAAATCACCTTTCTTCCCCATACTGATGCTCGGTTTGAACTGCAGGAGATTGTCTTGACCATGTCTACATGCCTAAGGAGCGCCCCCACACCGCCGCAGGGCCTAGGGGTACCCGGAGCCGGGCCTCTGGGTCTCAGTCCTGGGGTTGTCACGGTGGCTAGACCCGGTCCGTGGCCCTGTCTGTCAGTGGGGGACGTCCGGTAGAATAAGTGATGATGATGGTGCAGTAACGGTGGTGTAGCGGTGCAGTTGTGGGGTGCAGGTCGCGGTAAATAACGAGGACACCAGGTTGCAGTCTCTTTACCTCTTTACTGGAGATCTCTCAGTCCGCAGTCCAGAACACGGTTCACCAGGCTGCGCAAGTCCGGTCGGTCCGATGGCACTTCCAGAGTTCTCCTCACAGGTGGAAATCAGTGCCCTCCTTCTTAGCGCTATGTGTTGTAGTCCTTCCCTGCTGTGCTCACGGAAAGTACCCCACAACTGTTGTGTCTGTTTCTTAAGTTCCCTCACAACTCGATTCACTGATGTTCTTCTCGTATTCCATCCCTCCCTGTTATTCAGGTTGGAACGGCACCCGTTTGTCAGGTAGGCCTGGAGTTCTTCCGGGACCCTAGAGACGCCCCTCTCCCGCAATTGCCCCCCAAGACTTCATAGGTGATATGTGGTAGACAGCCCGCCTTAAACTGACTGCCCTGCCGCTGTTTGGAGTATGGCTTGAAGCTGTATGCTATTCCACTCCCTCGGCGTTCCGGCCACCGGTAATGCGCCTCAGTAGGATGTTGCTCCGGTCCTACAGCATGACCCCTACTGGTATTCTCCTTTTTGCTTGATCTCGTTTCTCACTCAGCACAATCTATCTCGCTTCTAGTCCTTTCTTGGGCACCGCCGCTATGCTGAGCAGGCACGGTCCCGTTACGTTCTTTCTAATGCCAAGCCTCTGTCAGGATCCCACCCCTGACAGAGACCCTACTGTCTCTTCCTCCACAACACCCTCTGCCACAAGGTGTTGCTTCGTTCAATCCAGTCAGCTTTCTCCTCTAACTTCCTGCCTGACCCCCAGTTTACCCACTATGGTGGGGAGTGGCCTAATGAATAGAACCCTTAGCTCCCCCCGGAGGCCCTGCTGTGAAACATATTGGTGTCTGTGATACCTGGTCAGATGAACTCCTTCAGTGCCATCGAACGCACCATGGCTCCCCATAGTGGCGGATCCAGAGTACTGCAACGACCAGGACTCTGGGGCGCTGCACTCCCCCCTGGTTAAACACAGTACTCCGGGACTGGGAAGAAAACAACAATACAGGTTAGCAAAAAGACATACAATTTTCGTTGAGTGCAAAACAATAAGTATACTTGAACAGGCTTCCCTTTATGGGAGGTGAGGACACTTTAACGTTACAAACATAATTAAATATCATAGCAACAGGCTACAATTAGCTCTCATTACCCAACCGGGTATTCTACTAGATGCAAACATTATTGACCAATAATTTAACTTTGCCTTTAAGGATATACACTCTTAATCCGCTAAAGACCTTCCTATAATCACATTATAAGGTATTTTAACTTTGCATTCGCCTTCTTTGGAATCTGCAGGACCGCCTGTCCTAACGGCACCAGACCTACTGCCTCTCCTTTCTGTTACAGGACCGCCCCGTTCAGCCAGGGCCTTCTGCCTTTTCAACTACTATACACAGTATAGAACATAACTTTTCTTTCAGTTTGAGAACACTGAGCCGGCTCTACTTGGCTCCTAGAAGGACTCATTCACTAACCCCTACGGGTTCACTTTCTGTCCTTAGTAACACATTATTAACTTTCGATGGGGAACGCAGGGTCTACCTTCTATCCCCCCCTTCTTTTTCTTACCAACATTATTAACTATCTTCTTTTCATAACGTTAAACTTGCTCTCTACTATGCATGCTGGACACCACGTCTACCTCTACGGGTCCACTGCATCCTTCCATTACCTTTCACTTTCTTCTTTCCAAAAACATTATCAGCATTTCTTTACATTTAACTAATTGCATACACATAACTTTTACATGTAAACGTTATCATCACTTTTCTTTATCAGCATTATAGCTATTGGCCTTAAAGCATTATCAACAAATGAACATCCCCTTTAAGAGAGGATCAAGTCTTTCTGAGGTAGTTCGTCTTCTCAGACTACCAGTCCATGCTCAACAAAGGTTCCGGTACGGTATCTTCACAAAGAGTCTTTGTTTAAGTAAAACCAGTAGGAAGCTCCTTTAAGAAGGTGCAAACTATTTACAAGCAGTTTGTATCATGCACTGTTCATGATTCAGCAGTTTTTATAACATTGTGGAACAAAAAAGCAAAAATGAAAATGAAAGCAAAAATAAAAAGCAATAGGGATCCCGGGTAAACAAAGGGATCCCTTTAAGAGTTAACCCAGGACGGGTTTTAGCAGCAAAACAGCAAGGAAATAAACAGTTAACTATTTACAGTTTCAGGTTTCCGAGGCTTAGTTGGACGGCTTCCAGGGCTGCACCTGGCACTTAACCCTTCTCGGCCTGGGAAAAGTGAGGTCCAGGGTTACACCCAGTGCTGGACAAACGCCGTTAATCCGTCTTTCATGTATGGTTAAATCATGCGCAGCGATGGAGATCTGCGCAGCTTGAGTAGGGGCATTTGTTGCAGCAGAGGTAGAGGCTGCTGCAAGATCAGTCACTGGAACGGGGTCAGCAGCTGTGGCACCAGCAGTCACGGGAGTGGTGTCAGTTGTCAGGGCAGGGTCGTCCTTCATACCTGCTTCAGATGCGGTCCCTCCGGTGCCGGTCTGCTCCGTCTCCACTGGGGTCTGGAACGCTGGTTGCGGGACCTTGTGCTGCGGCGTTGTCATCTCTGCTCGCAGCATACCCCTTCCCGGCAGCGCCTTGCTTTCCAGCTTCGGAGCGCTGGGACTTCTTTCCTGCTCCGGACCAGATGAGGCTGCCGACAGATGTCCGGTGAGGCTCCTGATGATGGCCTTCTTCCACCCGGCCTCGGTGCTCAGCTGCGTCCGCCGGGGTCGGTCGCCGAGCTCGTCCACTCCGGCCTGCAGGAATTCAGCGTCAGCGGTGGAGGCCTGGTTGCGGTGCCCCTCCGGGTAGCTGGGGGAGTCCTCGGCTCCGACCCCACGCTCCGGCTCCGGGTGGCTCGCCATGGCGTCCTCCATGTCTCTGACTTCTTCTTCCTGGTCCTTTTCCCGCTCTCTCCTTCGTGGGCGGTTTCGTTTTCTCTGTCTCTGCCCACCGTTGAGGATCAGGAGGCGGATCTCGGCTGCTGACGGACACGTCCTCAAGGGGCCGAGATATTTAGACTGGGCGGCCATTGTCTTTCGCGCTCTTCAGCTTGTTCACGCCCACCTCCACGCCCTTCTTCTTCTCCTGCGCTCTCCTTAGCGCTGTAATGGCGGCTGTTTTGGCGGGAACTCCTGGCTGCAAGTGGCAACACACAGTCCTTGTAATAAAGCACAGTCCAAGCACGATAAATCACAGTTCCAAGGCACACATGACCTGATTCTTCAGGCTTAAGTAGATCCTGTTCGTGACGCCAAGTTGGAGCGCCCCCACACCGCCGCAGGGCCTAGGGGTACCCGGAGCCGGGCCTCTGGGTCTCAGTCCTGGGGTTGTCACGGTGGCTAGACCCGGTCCGTGGCCCTGTCTGTCAGTGGGGGACGTCCGGTAGAATAAGTGATGATGATGGTGCAGTAACGGTGGTGTAGCGGTGCAGTTGTGGGGTGCAGGTCGCGGTAAATAACGAGGACACCAGGTTGCAGTCTCTTTACCTCTTTACTGGAGATCTCTCAGTCCGCAGTCCAGAACACGGTTCACCAGGCTGCGCAAGTCCGGTCGGTCCGATGGCACTTCCAGAGTTCTCCTCACAGGTGGAAATCAGTGCCCTCCTTCTTAGCGCTATGTGTTGTAGTCCTTCCCTGCTGTGCTCACGGAAAGTACCCCACAACTGTTGTGTCTGTTTCTTAAGTTCCCTCACAACTCGATTCACTGATGTTCTTCTCGTATTCCATCCCTCTCTGTTATTCAGGTTGGAACGGCACCCGTTTGTCAGGTAGGCCTGGAGTTCTTCCGGGACCCTAGAGACGCCCCTCTCCCGCAATTGCCCCCCAAGACTTCATAGGTGATATGTGGTAGACAGCCCGCCTTAAACTGACTGCCCTGCCGCTGTTTGGAGTATGGCTTGAAGCTGTATGCTATTCCACTCCCTCGGCGTTCCGGCCACCGGTAATGCGCCTCAGTAGGATGTTGCTCCGGTCCTACAGCATGACCCCTACTGGTATTCTCCTTTTAGCTTGATCTCGTTTCTCTCTCAGCACAATCTATCTCGCTTCTAGTCCTTTCTTGGGCACCGCCGCTATGCTGAGCAGGCACGGTCCCGTTACGTTCTTTCTAATGCCAAGCCTCTGTCAGGATCCCACCCCTGACAGAGACCCTACTGTCTCTTCCTCCACAACACCCTCTGCCACAAGGTGTTGCTTCGTTCAATCCAGTCAGCTTTCTCCTCTAACTTCCTGCCTGACCCCCAGTTTACCCACTATGGTGGGGAGTGGCCTAATGAATAGAACCCTTAGCTCCCCCCGGAGGCCCTGCTGTGAAACATATTGGTGTCTGTGATACCTGGTCAGATGAACTCCTTCAGTGCCATCGAACGCACCATGGCTCCCCATAGTGGCGGATCCACAGTACTGCAACGACCAGGACTCTGGGGCGCTGCACCTAAATGCACTGAGTTGCCGCCATGTGATTGGCTGATTAGAAATTAAGTGTTAATAAGAAGTTGGACAGGTGTACCTAATAAAGTGGCCAGTGAGTATATACTCGTATAATCACAGCATGCTGCGATTTCTCTCGCACGTACAAAAAAATGGTGATCTGAGCTGCCCCATTGATTATCAGCTGTCCGAGTGCTATGCAACTTTTTCTCGCATTGCACTCGTCCCTATTCAACGCTAGTGTGACTACCTCATAGAGAACACAGGAGCACTCTTCTGAGTCTTGAGTTCCTGTTTATGTGGGGTCAGGAAAGATGACTGAGAACAATTTAATGTGTATGGGGGGTCTTTAGTCCTGCCAGTGTTTGGGAGAGTTGTGTGGAAACAGAGAACCATTTTAATTATTTGAAGTTACAGTTTAAAGACAGTTTTTTATTATTATTATTTATTTATATAGCACCATTGATTCCATGGTGCTGTACATGAGAAGGGGATACATACAAATTACAGTAAACAGACTAACAATAGACTGATACAGAAGAGAGAGGACCCAGCCCATGCAGGCTTACAATCTACAGGATGGTGGGGAAAGAGACAGTAGGTTGGGGGGTTGCGGTAACTCCGGTGTTGGCGAGGCAGTTTGAGTCGCCCGCCAGGGCAGTGGGGTACTCGGTATCGGGTCCAGTCTTAAAGGTTATGTCACGGTGGCTACGACCCGGTCCGTGGCCCTGGGCGCCCAATTAAAGGGGGAAAGGTCTTTTAAAGGGGTTTGGTATAAAGTCTATTTTCGTGACGCCACCCGTGGTTCTCGGTCAGTAGGGACCGACACTGCTTAAAGGGGTCCTCTGGGGTGATGGTATTGCGGCTGGACTGTGGTGCTTCCCACATGTGAAGCGGGGTCCCCAGGGCTCCTAAGGTGTGTGGCAAGGATGTTGTATGCCGACGAATAAGTGGAGGACACAAGTTGTAAAGTCTTTACCTGGTTTACTGGTGGTAGTAGTCCTCAGTCCAGGGTACCAGGCAGAGGTGGTGATGTGGTCCGGCCAGCTTGGAGGCATAGGTGACCCCTCTCCCAGGTGAGGTCCGTAAGCCTTTCCTACTTGCGTTAATATGGCGAGGCCCCTGCTGCTTGTAGCTTACTGGCAAGGTATCCTCTCTTTCCTGTCCTGGAACATCAGCCTGCACAGTAGGCAGTTTGAGCCTTTTTATAGGGTCTCTACCATGACCCAGGCTCTTAGAGTACTGCTGTACTTCAGGCTTGGTGTGGGCAGTTAATGTGTAGTTTAGTGCCCTCCAGTTCTGCAATGTTTCTTAGAATCCCACAAAAGCCTCGGGCTCCCGGTACCCGGTTTCTGCGCTTCGGCTCTGAGGGTGCCCAGTCACAGTTCCCCTCTGAGCCCTTTTTCCACTCCTGTGCTCCTTTCCTCAATGCTCCACTGCATACAACAACCCTTCAGGTTCTCTTCCTTCCCAGGAGCCGCAGCTCAGTTCTAGCTGCACCGCTCCGCTGTCTGCCTCACAGACTTCCTTCTGTCTCAGTCTCTCTCTGACTGCTCTCCTTGGTCTCCCTAGACCAACTAACTCACTCATCTTCCAGACTAGGATACTTAAAGCTGGGGAAGCTCTCCTGAATCCAGGTCCTGAACTCCCCCTCCTGGCCTGGATTCAGAATGTGCTGCATGTGTGTGCTTACCTGGTAAAGAGAATCCTCTTTGCCTCCACGCATGATATCACCCTCCCTGAAAGGAAGGTAACATCACTGTAACAACCGGTTACCTGGGGTGTTACAAGTTGCTCTGGTAGTGGTGACTAAGCAGGGGTCATTGCAAGCTATAGGCTTTCTTGAAGAGGTGGGTTTTCTGGTTCCATCTGAAGGATCCGAATGTGGTTGATAGTCGGACGTGTTGGGGCACAGAATTCCAGAGGATGGGGGATATTCGGGAGAAGTCTTGGAGGCGATTAGGTGAGGAGCGAATAAGTGTGGAGAATAGAAGGAGGTCTTAGGAGTACCAGAGATTTCGTGAGGGAAAATATCGGGAGATTAGTTCAGACATAAATGGAGGAGACATGTTATGGATGGCTTTGTAGTTCAGTATTAGTCATTTGAACTGGATACGCTGAGGGAATGGGAGTCAGTGAGACATTTGCAGAGGGGAGAAGTGAAGGAGTAGCGAGGAGAGAGATGAATTAGTCGGGCAGAAGAGTTAAAGATGGACTGGAGAGGTGCGAGAGTGTTAGCAAGGAGGCCACAGAAAAGGATGTTGCAGTAGTCGAGGCAGGAAATGATCAGGGCACGCACAAGCATTTTAGTAGATTGAGGGTTGAGGAAAGGACGGATTATGGAGATATTTTTGAGCTGGAGGCGACAGGAGGTGGAAAGAGCTTGGATGTGCGGTTTGAAGGACAGGGCAGAGTCAAGGGTTACGCCGAGGCAGCGGACTTTCGGTACAGGGGAAAGCGTGATGTCCGGTAAGGAAGATCTGTGAGATGGAGGAAAGATGATGAGTTCAGATTTGTCCACATTGGGTTTGAGGAAGCGAGAGGAGAAGAAGGAGATGACGGATAGACACTCCAGGATTCTGGACAGCAGAGAGGTGACGTCTGGCTTTTTTACGACATGTATATATTTTATTGCACTGCATGCAATATAAATGCCCCTTGAGCATGGTACATTACTGTCTTCTTTTTTAGCTTGGCATCCTCTGCTTTCTGTCTGCTGTATATCCTCAGGAGTGACACATACCAGATGAAAAATGCCATCCACAACAAATAACATGAGGACCAGATGGGATAACTGTACAATTATTATCTTAAACGATGTATAATTATTTGCTATAATTGGTGTTGCTTTTCTGTCACTGCCATAATGCACAGTAATTATTTTGGAGATTTAAGCTGTTATGGATTTTATTGCTCTCTAACATTTTCAATAGGTCTATTAGGAAATGTGTAGAAGACTCATTTCTAACCATTTTATACAGTACTTGATCTGAAGCAAATCAATAATAGCCTAACAGAAAAGCAACATGAAGTTACGTACAAAAAATATTTTTGCTCGACTGCAAAGATAGAGGGTAGAGAAACAGATAAAGAAATCAGGTAGAAAGGAGCAGAAGATGGTAAAATAACATAATTTGATGGTTGTAACTACAAAAAGAAAAATATGAGTGTCACGCTCGCGCCCAGACTGGTTGGCGCGGGCGTGCAGGGGAGTGGCCCCACTGGACCACAGACCAAACTTCCCTGGAAGGGGTGTAACTAAGTAGCTTCCTAGGTGTTCGCTGGAGCCTCTGATGGTGAGGTCAGACTTGTGCAATAGGAAGCTACCAGGTACCACTCCAGGGTGGTGTCTGGCTGTGGCTGCTGATCCCACCGGGGAATGGAACATAGACAGGCAAGCGGGCACGGCTGGCACTCAGGCAGACAGGTGGGCATGGCTGGGACACAGGCAGGCAGACGGGTACAACAGATACACTGGCAGGCAGGCACGGTTGCTCTCTGGTAGGCAGGCAGGTACGGCTGGCTCTCTGGCAGGACAGGCGGACAAGACTGGAATACGAGAAGAACCGGTAGGGACCAGTCTGCAGGCAGGCATGTAAAACAGGTAAGAACCTGTTCAGACAGGAGGACTTAAGAATAGGTAGAGAAAGACCACAAGAGCAAATGCAGAGCGAAAGCACAGGAGCTAGAGCCAAGAACAGAAACGCAGGAGGCGGAGCCAAGAGCAGGAGGCGGAGCCAAGCACAGAAATGCAGGAGGCGGAGCCAAGAGCGGAAATGCAGGAGGCGGAGCCAAGAGCTGGAGGCGGAGCCAAGTGCAGAAACGCAGGAGGCGGAGCCAAGAGCGGGAGAAGTAGAACCGCAAGGAGCGGAGCCAGGTAGAACCGCAAGGAGTGAAGCCAGGTAGAACTGCAAGGAGCAGAGCCAGGTAGAACCATAAGAAGCGGAGCTGCAGAGCGAGAGCTGAGTGGAGCCGCAGGGCAGGGCCACAGAGTGCAGAGCAAAGTCAGAGTACAGAGCAAAGTCAGAGTACAGAGCAAAGTGCAGTGTAAAGCTACAGAGAGCAGAGCTGAGAGCAAAGCCACAGAGTGCAGAGCAAGGTCACAGAATGCAGAACAAGGAGCAAAGCAAGGTTGCAGAGAGCAGAGCCGAAAGCAGAGCAAAGCAAGACACAGAGGGCAGAGCAGAGCAAAGCAAGACACAGAGTACGCACAGCAGAGAAAGGAAACCAAGGCAGGGATATAAACGGACACAGGAACGGGACTAGACTAAGACAGAGTTAGGAACGAGACAAGGCATAGAGACATGGACACAAGCCAGGGTACGACGCCCCGCTGGGTGGCTACACAGAAAACAGACCAGGGTACAACGCCCCTCTGGGTGGCAGACATGGAAGTAAGCAAAACAGGGCCTGGCACCTCAGCAGCTAAGAACTGACTGAGGGAGTAAGTTGCACAGGCCCCCACCAATGGGTGGGGATTAGTGTTGAGCGATACCGTCCGATACTTGAAAGTATCGGTATCGGAAAGTATCGGCCGATACCGGCAAAGTATCGGATCCAATCCGATACCGATACCCGATACCACTACAAGTCAATGGGACTCAAGTATCGGACGGTATCCCTGATGGTTCCCAGGGTCTGAAGGAGAGGAAACTCTCCTTCAGGCCCTGGGATCCATATTAATGTGTAAAAGAAAGAATTAAAATAAAAAATATTGCTATACTCACCTCTCCGACGCAGCCTGGACCTCACCGAGGGAACCGGCAGCGTTGTTTGCTTAAAATTCGCGCGTTTACTTCCTTACGTGAAGTCCCGGCTTGTGATTGGTCGCGTGCCGCCCATGTGGCCGCGACGCGACCAATCACAGCAAGCCGTGACGTAATTTTAGGTCCTTCAGGATTTTAAAATTACGTTCTGGCTTATGATTGGTCGCGTCGCGGTCACATGGGCGACGCGACCAATCACAAGCCGTGACGTCACGGAAGGCTGGACACGCGCGCATTTTAAAATGCGTGCGTGTCCTGCCTCCCGTGACGTCCCGGCTTGTGATTGGTCGCGTCGCCCATGTGACCGCGACGCGACCAATCATAAGCCAGAACGTAATTTTAAAATCCTGAAGGACCTGAAATTACGTCACGGCTTGCTGTGATTGGTCGCGTCGCGGCCACATGGGCGGCACGCGACCAATCACAAGCCGGGACTTCACATAAGGAAGTAAACGCGCGAATTTTAAGCAAACAACGCTGCCGGTTCCCTCGGTGAGGTCCAGGCTGCGTCGGAGAGGTGAGTATAGCAATATTTTTTATTTTAATTCTCTCTTTTACACATTTTTACATTAATGTTGTTTCGATACCGATACCCGATACCACAAAAGTATCGGATCTCGGTATCGGAATTCCGATACCCGCAAGTATCGGCCGATACCCGATACTTGCGGTATCGGAATGCTCAACACTAGTGGGGATGTCTTAAATACAGGAAGCCTCATGGCGATTGGCCAGGGACACCTTAGCAAGGTGCACACAGTCTCTATAAGAAACAGGAGTTGCCGGCGCCGCCCCCCTATGCACACAGACAGAGCATGCACAGAGCAAACAGCAGACATGAGGCACACAGCATGGAGCTGGCAGCAGAGAGAAGTCACAACAAGGCCCAGAGAAGTAAGTGAGTTTGAGTGTAATGCAGGTGGGGGATGGGAGGCCATGCAGTGATGCCAGCAGAGTTGTTACAATGAGAAACTTAAACACTAGAGCATGTAGCAATGCCAGGTAGGCTAGGGTTAAATCCTAGCTCTGCAGTCTTTGATCAGTGCACCTGGTTGGCTCTGCAAATAAACAGACTGGTGTTCATGGTGTTCTCAGGGAAGCAGACCAGACTGGATGTGTTTTGAAGCTAAAAAAAAGACAAGCCAGAATTCCTCTCAGAGAAGAGTCGGCACAGGCCATATGCAAAATACTGCAAGTATCAGTGGTTCCTATGAATAATAGCTTTTTTGTTTGACCGAGCTGGGACAAACTCAACCGTGTATGAGTAGTCATGGTCTGTTCTGTTTAGTTAGAGCCTGGACAAGGCTAGGGATTTGTTTAAGACTATATTTTGGTGCTGTGCAACCTATGGAAATCAATAAAAACTGCATGTTTGGACCAAAACTACATTGCTTGTGTAAACGTTATCTATGGCCTGATTAGAGATGGGCGAACCTGAACAGTAAATTAACACATAGTGATTGGGCACGGACCCCAAACATGGACTTCTCCAGAAATCTGTGTTACTGTTGTGAGAACTTTGAACCCCTCAAGTGTTTCACTAAAGTTTATAACGCAGAGCCGTGAAAATAAAAAATCCTTTTTTTTCCACAAAAATGATTTTTTTAGCCCCAGTTTTGTATTTTCCCAAGAATAACAGGAGATATTGGACCCCAAAAGTTGTTGTCCAATTTGTCCTGAGTACGCTGATAGCCCATATGTGGGGGTAAACCACTGTTTGGGCGCATGGCAGAGCTCAGAAGGGAAGGAGCACTGTTTTACCTTTTCAACGCAGAATTGAACGGAATTGAGATCGGACGTCACGTTGCGTTTGCAGAGCCCTTGATGTGCTTAAACAGGGGAAACCTCCCAATTCTAACTCCAACCCTAACTCCAACACACCCCTAACCCTAATCTCAACCCTAACCACACCCCTAATCCCAACAAACCCCTAACCCCAACACACCCCTAACCCTAATGCCAACCCTAAACACACCCCTAACTCGAACACACCCCTAACCCTAATCCCAACCCCAATACATCCCTAACCCCAACACACCCCTAACCCTAATCACAACCCTAACCATACCCCTAACCTTGACACACCCCTAACCCAACTGTAAATGTAATCCAAACCATAACTTTAGCCCCAACCCTAACTTTAGCCCCAACCATAACCCTAAATTTAGCCCCAACCCTAACCCTAACTCTAATAGGAAAATGGAAATAAATACTTTTTTTTATTTTATTATTTTTCCCTAACTAAGGCGGTGATAAAGGGGGTTTGATTTACTATTTATAGCGGGTTTTTATAGTAGGTTTTTATGTTTGGCAGCTGTCATACACTAAAAGACGCTTTTATTGCAAAAAATATTTTTTGCGTTACCACATTTTTCCATATTTTGGTCCACGGAGTCATGTGAGGTCTTGCTTTTTGCGGGACCATTTTCAGGCACATGCCATTTTTTTATCGCTTTTTATTCCGATTTTTGTTAGGCAGAATGAACAAAAACCAGCAATTCGTGAATTTATTTTGGGGGGGTGTTTATACCGTTCTGCGTTTGGTAAAATTGATAAAGCAGTTTTATTGTTTGGGTCAGTACGATTACAGCGATACCTCATTTATATTATTTTTTTATGTTTTGGCGCTTTTATACAATAAAAACTATTTTATGGAAAAAATAATTTTTGCATCGCTTTATTCTGAGGGTTATACCTTTTTTCTTTTTTTGCTGATGATGCTATATAGTGGCTCATTTTTTGCTGGACAAAATGACGTTTTCGGCGGTACCATGGTTATTTATATCTGCCTTTTTTGATTGCGTGTTATTCCACTTTTTGTTTGGTGGTATGATGATAAAGCATTGTTTTTTGCCTTGTTTTTTATTTTTTTTACGATATTCACTGAAGGGGTTAACTAGTGGGAGAGTTTTATAGGTCGGGTCGTTACGGACACGGCGATACTAAATATGTGTACTTTTATTGTTTTCTTTTTTTATTTACATAAAGAAATGTATTTATTGGAACAACATATATATTTTTTTAATGTATTTAGGATTTTTTTTTTTTCACACATGTAAATATTTTTTTTTTAACTTTTTTACTCTGTCCCAGGGTGGGACATCATGGTATAGTGTCAGATCGCTGATCTGACAGGCAGTGCTGCAGGCTTGCCGGCGCCTGCTCTCAGCAGGCGCTTGCAAGCCACCTCCCTGCAGGACTCAGAAGGCCCCGCATGGCCATCTTGGATTCCGTGCCTGCAGGGAGGAGGACGGAGGAGACGCTCGGAACAAGGCGATCACATCGCGTTGTTCCGAGGGTCTCAGGGAAGCACGCAGGGGGCCCCTTCCCTGCGCGATGCTTCCCTATGCTGCCGGAACGCTGCGATCATGTTTGACCGCAGTGTTCCGGGGGTTAATGTGCCTGAAGCGGTCTGTGACCGCTCCTGGCACATAGTGCCGGATGTCAGCTGTAATAATCCGCTGACACCCGGCCGCATTCAGCCGCGCTCCCCCCAGGAGCGCGGCTGATCACCTATGACCTACTATCCCATCCCTGGGGATTAAGTCCCAGGTCACCTCGAGGAGATAGTACGTCATATGGCAGAAAGGGGTTAACCTTTGCTGGTTTGAAATTATGGGCGGACTCTATGTCATTTTTTTCCCCATAAAATAATTTTTTGCCCATAAAATAACTAGCAAACCAGTAAAGACTAACCAAACATGTGTGAGCTGATATAGTCTGGGAATCTTTATGGATATTGCCCTCCTTTCCAGAATATTAACATCAGCCTTTAGCCATTGGCTTTCCCTCTGCTGCTTATGAAAATTACGGGGGAACCACACACATTTTTTTTTCTAATTTTTAAAATTTTTAAAAAATGTATTAACAAGAACAGTAATGTCATATCATAGCAACTGTTTCTCTTGCTTTACAAATGCCTGCGCCGGAATGATGCACTCCCTCGAGTCTGGCACTCGGCAATCTGGCATTCAACAGTCTGGCACTGGAACTGGAAACATTCAGGTTACACTCACTCCTGGCAGCTGCGAGGCCTGGAAACTTCATGTGAAACTTTGAGGGGCATTTTACCCCTTAATAACCCCAGCTTTTTTCTGTTTTGCATTTTTATTTTTTACTCCCCTTCTTCCCAGAGCCATAACTTTTTTATTTTTCTGTCAATATGGCCATATGAGGGCTTATTTTTTGCAAGACGAGTTGTACTTTTGAACGACATTATTGGTTTTAGCATGTCCTGTACTAGAAAACGGGAAAAAATTCCAAGTGCGGAGAAATTGCAAACAAAATGCAATCCCACACTTGTTTTTTGTTTGGCTTTTATGCTAGAGTCACTAAATGCTAAAACTGACCTGCCATTATGATTCTCCAGGTCATTATGAGTTCATAGTAGAGGAGAAAATACCGCACACTCAAAATTTGATATGATGCAAAAAGGTAAATGCCAAATTTATTAACACAAAAAAAAAAGAGGTCAACAATTGCCACTGTATTGGTTTTGTAGTAAGGAAACCCGTAGTAAGGAAACCCGACGTTTCGACCCTCCCGGGTCTTATTCATGGGGTTACTAGGAAACAAATAGACAATATAAGCAGCTGTTTGTGACATATTATATACCGAAAATAAACAGAAAATAAAACAAAAAAACAGATACCAAGGCATAATAAAAACATACTATGTACAATATATACAGAGCAACCAGAGGTAACTATGGGGGTACTCTGGGAGGCAGCGAACAATCAGTCTATGGTACAAGAGTAATATCAGCAACTCCCTGCTTACTGAGGACAATTATATTAAAGTTTACCTTCACTCTTGGTTTATTATGAGTTCATAGACATCAAACATGTCTAGGGTATTTTTTATCTAAGTGGTAAAAAAAAATTCCAAACTTTGCTAAAAAAAAATTGCGCAATTTTCCGTTACCCGTGATCTGAGGGCTTATTTTTTGCATGCCCAGCTGACATTTTTATGATACAATTTTAGTGCAGATACATTCTTTTGATCGCCCATTATCGCATTTTAATGCAATGTCGCAGCAACCAAAAAAACGTAATTCTGGCATTTTTAATTTTTTTCTCGCTACGCTGTTTAGCGATCAGGTTATTTCTTTTTTTTGCTAGATCGGGCGATTCTGAACTCGGCAATACCAAATATGTTTATGTTTTATTTTTTTTTATTGGTGATCTGAACTTTCATATATTTTTTTATTTTTTTCATATTTTTAAAACATTTTTTTTTTACTTTTGCTATGCTTCAATAGCCTCCATGGGAGGCTAGAAGCTGGCATAGCCTGATCGGCTCTGCTGCATAGGAGTGATGCTCAGATCGCTCCTATGTAGCTGAATTACAGCATTGCTATGAGCACCGACCACAGAGTGGTGCTCACAGCAATCTGGCATCAGCAACCATAAAGGTCTTCAGGAGACCTCTAGTTGTCATGCCGAAGCATCGCTGATCCCGATCACGTGATGGGGGCAGCTGTAGCGCCCCCACTGCCGCAGGGCCGAGGGGTACCCGGTACCGGGCCTCTGGGTCTCTGCTCTGGGGTTGTCACCGTGGCTAGGCCCGGTCCGTGACCCTGCTGAGGGGCGCACAATGAAAGGTGGTGGTATGGGATGATAATGTTATGGTGCGGTGTAGTGCCGGTCGCAGTAAATAACGAGGACACCAGGTTGCAGTCTCTTTACCTCTTTACTGAAGGCTTCTGGGTCCTCAGTCCGGAATACGGTTAACAGGGCTGCGCAAGTCCGGCCGGTCCGATGGCACCTCCAGAGTTCCCTTCCCAGGTGGAAATCTGTGCCTACCTGCTAGCGCTTGTGTGTTGTGGTCCTTCCCTGCTGTGCTTACGGGATAGTACCCCACAACTGTTGTGTCTGCTTCTCGTGTTCCCTCACAACTCGATTCTGATGTTCTTCTACGTCCCCCTGATCTTACGGTTAGGACGCACTCGTATGACGGGGAGGCTCGGAGGTTCTTCCTGGGCTCTATCGTCACCCCTCTCCTGTTGTTACCCCCCTGTGTCTTCCTGGGTCTGTGTGAGACAGCCCGCCTGTGACTGACTGTCCTGCCGTAGGTTTGAAGTTTGGCTTGGAGCTCTATACTTCCTCGGCGTTCCGGCCACCGGTTATGCGCCTCAATAGGATGTTGCCTCGATCTTACAGCACGACTCCTACTGGTATTCTCCTAGTTGCGTTGATCTCGTTTCTCACTCAGCACAATAAATCTCGCTTCTTGTCCTTTCTTGGGGTACCGCCGCTATATCGTGCAGGCACGGTCCCGTAACGTTCTCTCTGGTTGCTAGGCCTCTGTCAGGATCCCACCCCTGACAGGGACCCCTCCGAATCTTCCCCTACAACACCCTCTGCCACAAGGTGTTGCCTGGTTCCAACCCAGTCAGCTTTCTGTCTAACTTCCTGCCTAACCCCCAGTTTTACCAGACTGTGAGGAGTGGCCTAATAAATAGAACCCTTAGCTCCCCCTGGAGGCCAGACTGTGAAATGTATTGGTGTCTGTGATACCTGGTCAGATGAACTCCTTCAGTGCCATCAGACGTACCATAGCCCCCCTTAGCGGTGGAGCCACAGTACTGCAACGACCAGGACTCTGGGGCGCTGCATAGCGATGCGCACATTTCCGGCCCGATGGCCAGAAGCGCTAGTTAACTAGATAATAGCGGCGGGTGGATCGCGTACAAAAGAGTTGACATGACCCAGCTTTGATGCGGGCCTTCCGCCGAAGCCCGCGTCAAAGCGGGGGTTCTGTCCTTGGACGTACTATCCCATCCGAGTACAGAAAGGGATGAAGGTTACTGGAGTTTCCAGCTGCTTGAACACCTGATAGCTGTGAACTAAGATTACCTTGTGTATTTTACTGTACTTATTAATAAATAAAAAAAGTAAATGAAAAAAACAGCGTGGGGTCCCCCCCATAATCTTCAAAAGCACCAGAGCAAAACCTGACATATGGGGGCTGATGTTAATATTTTGGGATGGTGGTTAATACCCCTAAAAGTTCTCAGGCTATTAGTATTAGCTCACTGCTGTTTGGTTAGCCTTTACTGGTTATTTTATGGGGAGACCTCAGAAAAAAAATTATGTAGGGACCTTCCACAATTTCAAATCTGCAAAGGCTAAACAGACAGCTGTGGAATGATAATAATAGCCAGGGAAGTGGACAGGGAAATGGATCTTCCTCCGAGTCTAAGAACATCAGCTCTCTGCTGCCCCAATAAGATGTGATTGCTGTACAAATCATCCAAATCGCCGTGGAACAGTATGGATTATCTTCACTTCGGACAGGAGAGGAACAGGGTTGTTATTATTATTTTTTTTTTTCAAGGGAATTGGTGGATTAGGTGTAAGATGACATCAATACCACAACCATTACCCCACTTGCCACCGCACCAGTGCAAGTAGGAAGAGCTGGGCAAAGCACCAGAATTGGCGCATTGAATAGATGTGCATTTTCTGGGGCAGCTGCAGGCTGCTATTTTTAGGTTGCGGGGGGGGGAGGAATATCCATTGCCCCTTACCAGCCTAAGAATACCAGCCCCCAGCTGTCTCCTTGAGCTTGACTGATTGTCAAAATTGGGGTAACGCCAACATCTGTTTTTACATTATTAATTTAAATAATTAAAAAAAAAAACATGGGGACCCCTCTTTTCTTAATAACCAGCCATGATAAAGCTGACAGCTGAGGGTTGCAGCACGCAGATGTCAGTTTTGCCTGCTGTGGTTATCAAAAAAGAGACCCCAAGTAATTTTTTTTATGATTTATTTATGAATAGCAAGGGCGCCCACTCATGAATACTCCTTGCTCTCACTGTTTTAAGCGGCTGATAGGAATAGTACTCTCTCATCAGTTGACGCCTGTGATAATTGGCAACTTTTTTACCACAGGCTACTGCTGCTGGTAATTATCTTAGGCTACTTTCACATTTGCATTTTAATCTGCAGCGTTTAATCCGCAAATGCAAGGACACGAAAAACGCAAGAAAATGCGTGTAAACGCAGCGTTTTAAAACCGCATACGGTTACCGCATGCGTCATTAAAACTCTGCGTTTACATGCTTTTTCTTGCGCTTTCCATGCGTTTGCGTTTTTTGTGCGCATGTTGAAAAAATTTACAGGAGAAAGATCTAGATCACAAGAAACAGCCAATGGGACTACAGAGGGTGTGTATTATGGGATATCTACAGTGGGGCAAAAAAGTATTTAGTCAGTCAGCAATAGTGCAAGTTCCAGCACTTAAAAAGATGAGAGGCGTCTGAAATTTACATCATAGGTATACCTCAACTATGGGAGACAAACTGAGAAAAAAAAATCCAGAAAATCACATTGTCTGTTTTTTTTATCATTTTATTTGCATATTATGGTGAAAAACAAGTATTTGGTCAGAAACAAAATTTCAAGATTTCTGGCTCTCACAGACTTGTAACTTCTTCTTTAAGAGTCTCCTCTTTCCTCCACTCATTACCTGTAGTAATGGCACCTGTTTAAACTTGTTATCAGTATAAAAAGACACCTGTGCACACCCTCAAACAGTCTGACTCCAAACTCCACTATGGTGAAGACCAAAGAGCTGTCAAAGGACACCAGAAACAAAATTGTAGCCCTGCACCAGGCTGGGAAGACTGAATCTGCAATAGCCAACCAGCTTGGAGTGAAGAAATCAACAGTGGGAGCAATAATTAGAAAATGGAAGACATTCAAGACCACTGATAATCTCCCTCGATCTGGGGCTCCACGCAAAATCCCACCCCGTGGGGTCAGAATGATCACAAGAACGGTGAGCAAAAATCCCAGAACCACGCGGGGGGACCTAGTGAATGAACTGCAGAGAGCTGGGACCAATGTAACAAGGCCTACCATAAGTAACACACTACGCCACCATGGACTCAGATCCTGCAGTGCCAGACGTGTCCCACTGTTTAAGCCAGTACATGTCCGGGCCCGTCTGAAGTTTGCTAGAGAGCATTTGGATGCTCCAGAGGAGTTTTGGGAGAATGTCCTATGGTCTGATGAAACCAAACTGGAACTATTTGGTAGAAACACAACTTGTCGTGTTTGGAGGAAAAAGAATACTGAGTTGCATCCATCAAACACCATACCTACTGTAAAGCATGATGGTGGAAACATCATGCTTTGGGGCTGTTTCTCTGCAAAGGGGCCAGGACGACTGATCCGGGTACATGAAAGAATGAATGGGGCCATGTATCGTGAGATTTTGAGTGCAAACCTCCTTCCATCAGCAAGGGCATTGAAGATGAAACGTGGCTGGGTCTTTCAACATGACAATGATCCAAAGCACACCGCCAGGGCAACGAAGGAGTGGCTTCGTAAGAAGCATTTCAAGGTCCTGGAGTGGCCTAGCCAGTCTCCAGATCTCAACCCTATAGAAAACTTTTGGAGGGAGTTGAAAGTCCGTGTTGCCAAGCGAAAAGCCAAAAACATCACTGCTCTAGAGGAGATCTGCATGGAGGAATGGGCCAACATACCAACATCAGTGTGTGGCAACCTTGTGAAGACTTACAGAAAACGTTTGACCTCTGTCATTGCCAACAAAGGATATATTACAAAGTATTGAGATGAAATTTTGTTTCTGACCAAATACTTATTTTCCACCATAATATGCAAATAAAATGATAAAAAAAACAGACAATGTGATTTTCTGGATTTTTTTGTCTCAGTTTGTCTCCCATAGTTGAGGTCTACCTATGATGTAAATTACAGACGCCTCTCATCTTTTTAAGTGGTGGAACTTGCACTATTGCTGACTGACTAAATACTTTTTGGCCCCACTGTATATATAGACCCTAGGACAGCTGAAATCTTCAGATTTTGCTCCTGTATCCTGTGACAAGATGGATCTTCACATGGATAGCTTTTACTTCAAAGTGGATCTGAGCATCAAGATTTTTCAGGCGTGTGCGTTTGCTTGGGAGCAACACCGAAACCGGGAAAGACAGAGAAGGACACGGCGTAGGCGGTTTTGGCAACACCCCATAGTAGAACTGCGGGAGAGCCGTGGTGCATATCACACCCTGTATGGTGAGCTCAATGAGAACCCAGAAAAATTCCTGGAATATACAAGGATGTCACAAGACTCTTTCTGGGATTTGCTTGATCGCGTCCAAGGAGCCATCCGGAGACAGGACACACAGCTCCGTAGAGCCATTCCACCAGAGGAACGTCTCCTGGTTACCTTAAGGTACGTAATAATTCTAATCAAAAGCTATCCATAATTTTTGCAGGTCTGACATGTATTTTTGGCATTTTTGTAAATTATTTATTCTTTCTACAGATTTCTAGCAACTGGAGAGAGCTTGTCATCCCTTCATTTCCAGTACCGCCTTGGAATTTCCACGCTGTCCGGAATTGTTTTTGACACCTGCCGGGCTTTATGGACCATTCTCCGTGAGGAATTTATACCCATACCCACGGAGGACATGTGGAAAGAAATTGCTGAAAAATTTTGGACTGTTTGTGATTTTCCCAACTGTTTGGGTGCGGTGGATGGGAAGCACATCCGGATTATCAAATCAGCCAGAACGGGATCACAGTTCTTCAACTACAAGAAATATTTTTCAGTAGTTCTCATGGCAATAGCCGATGCGGACTGTCGCTTCATTGCTGTGGACATTGGTGCTTTTGGCCGTGGCAACGATTCACAGACTTTTAAAAACTCTGATATGGGCCGACGTGTTTATGGCAAAAATTTTAATTTCCCACAGCCACGACCACTCCCCTAAACTCAAGGCCCACCGCTGCCATTTGTAATGGTTGGGGATGAGGCCTTCCAGATGAGTGAAAATCTCCTGAAGCCCTATTCAAGTCAGGACTTGAACCGCACAAAACGGATCTATAACTACAGACTAACCAGGGCCCGCAGAACAGTAGAGTGTGCCTTTAGGATTATGGTGTCCAAATGGCGCATTCTAGCAACTGCCATAAATCTAAAAATGGAGACAGTGGATGAGGTGGTTAAAGCCTGTGTTGTTCTCCACAATTTCATTCTGGCTAAGGAGCGACCCACCATAGAACTTGATGAACCTGTTGCAAACCCTTTGCCTGATTACCGTCATCACCCGCTGCGGTCAACAGTTGAAGTAGGCCACATGCGGGACCAATTTGCTGCCTTTTTTGATTCTGACATTGGGCGTGTGCCATGGCAGGACAATATGGTGTAAAATGTACTGCTGGCTTCGGGTCTGTAAAGTTATGTTTGAAATGTTAATGTTTTTTCTAATAAAATAATTGTGTTTTACTTTCTTCACCATGTCTCCTATCTATTTCTTTAACAAACCACTTAGGGTTTTTGGGCTTAGGTTGTTGACGTCATTGCGTCCTGTCTTGGTTCACCAGTAGCTATTTGCCGCAGACTGTATAGATGATGGCTGTTAGGTGTCGCAGTATTTGTCCAGTACTTAACATCAGTATTTGTTAGCCAAAACCAGGAGTGGTAGTTAAATGCTTAGTGGTGCATATGTGTTTATTGAACTTTTCCTCACATAGTTCCACTCCTGGTTTTGGCTTACAAATAGTGCTGTGAAATACTGAGCAAATACTGACAGTGTGACGGCAGCCTACACAACAGATCTATACTCATCAAGTCAGGTGTCAGAAATAAGGAATTCAGGATGCCAATGGCTCCTGAATTCATTTTTCCTGGCACTTGTCCTGGTGAGTATAGATATGCCATGTATGACGTACATTGTCCCTTCACTTTGTGTGAAATATATGTAATGTACCAAGAAGATAAAATGGAGGTAATACAATGCATTTCTCAAATCAGCAGGTCAGGGGTCATAAATAATGTTTCTGATAAGACACGACCTGTTGAGTATAGTTGTGCTGTGTATTACCACCATTTTGTCTTCTGTGTGCGACCAAAAGTCACGGAGTAAACTGAAAGAAGTGTTTTTGGAGAAAATACAAGTGTTATTTTTGGGGTCAACCTCATATCTCTCAACCAAACACACACCAAGCTTCAGTGTTTTGCTAAGTAAGTACTGGAGGTTGGAGGTGGCCCCCAAAAAAGTGTTCGACGCATTTTTTGTTATTGGCGCACGGTGTGTGTTGACGGCGGCGAAATACACAATTAACCAAACCTTATTGGGGCAAAACACAGGTTTATTAAACATAAACAAACAAAAAAAAATTAACTGCGCCTGCTCGGGGTTGAGTGGCGATATTGTGGGGTGTCGAGCTGTGAGGTCTGGCTTATTGTAGCCGACATATCGGTGGCAGGAGAAGGCGCTATAAAACTGCTGGGGTCAGGAAATTCAGGGATTGGGCTAGACACATGAGAGGGCTGAGACACACTGGAAGGGTGAGACAAACCACACATTACAGACACATTGGGAGGTGAGGGGGGAGGGATAGCTATGTTTTTTTTTTGCTTTGTTTTGCCTTTCCCTTTCTTTGGTTGGCGCGGGTTAGTTGTTGTGGTGGCGGGGAATGCCAGGGCAGGGTCCGGCAACGGCACTCTTGTGGTGGTGGCGGGGAACGCCAGGGCAGGGTCCGGCAACGGCAGTCTTGTGGTGGTGGCGGGGAACGCCAGGGCAGGGTCCGGCAACGGCACTCTTGTGGTGGTGGCGGGAAACGCCAGGGCAGGGTCCGGCAACGGCACTCTTGTGGTGGTGGCGGGGAACGCCAGGGCAGGGTCCGGCAACGGCAGTCTTGTGGTGGTGGCGGGGAACACCAGGCCAGGGTCCTGCGGCGGCAGCATGGTGGTGGCAGTGGAGGAGGCCCAAGCAGGAGCAGCAGTTGTCATGGTGGTGGAGGTGGGCTGACCCACTGCACTGGGCATGGTGTTGGTGCTATAATACGGTCCGGCAGTGTTTGGAATGGAGGTGGCCGTGCAGTGGTATGCAGCAGATGTCGGCATTGACGTAAAGCGTGACAGTATGGGCACTGGTGGAAATGCCCCCACTGTCTGCTGAAAATACCGACTCTGCTGCATAGCCTGCACGTAAGCAGCATTGCAGGCCTGCATAACAGTAATCTGGAGATCGGGACTAAGGTGTTTCGACATGCCCTGTTCTATCTGATTAAAAAAATTATGTGCTGGCCTCTGGAGGTCGGCTTTCACTTGGGCAAGGGCTGTGGTAACCTCCTGGATACGTGTGCTCATATGACTAATGGCAGTATCCAGTCGGTCACCCATCGCCTTGAGTCCCTCGTGGAAGACCGAGCTCAAGTGCAAAAACTCGGGCATGAGTGACCTGTCCGCGGCCCTCTGCCGCTGCCGGGAGGAGCCCATAAAAAATTGGCTAGAGGCAGAGGACTGGGGAAGGGGAACACCTGATGGACCAGCTTCTTGGTCTCCAGGTTGTGTGGCAGGCCCACTTGCTGCAGCGCTGGAGGATGGCTGGGACGGGTCCGTGGCTGACTGATGAAGGACCGCTCCAGAACCTGGGTCAACAGTGGAGCTCCAAGTGCTGTGAAAAAAAAATAAATAAAAATTAATACCAAACATTTACAAAAAGATAACTCAAGAGTTATATAAACATTCAGATAGGGAAAGGTCACACTAGCACTATTTGGAGTGAATTTTACATCAGAATTTGCAAGCCAGGAGTGCAACAGTAGGAAGAAAAGTTTCATAAAACCAAATGCTCAACTTCTGCATGCATCAACCACTCCTTGTTTTGGATTAAAAATACTGATGTAAAATATGAAGAGACGATGGAGGCGATACAAGCCATATCTCTATACAAGCCACATGTATACTCACCAGGACAAGTACCAGGAAAAATGAATTCAGGAGCCATTGGCATCCTGAATTCATTATTTCTGACACCTGACTTGATGAGTATAGATCTGTTGTGTAGGCTGCTGTCACACTGTCAGTATTTGCTCAGTATTTCAAATCAGTATTGGTAAGCCAAAACCTGGAGAGGAACTATGTGAGGAAAAGGATTCAAAGAACACGTACCCCACTTCTGCATGTATCAATCACTCATGGTTTTGGATTCCAAATACTGATGGAAAATACGAATGGACGATGGAGGTCATACGAGACACATGTATACTCACCAGGACAAGTGCCAAGAAAAATGAATTCAGGAGCCATTGGCATCCTGAATTCATTATTTCTGACACCTGACTTGATGAGTATAGATCTGTTGTGTAGGCTGCTGTCACACTGTCAGTATTTGCTCAGTATTTCAAATCAGTATTGGTAAGCCAAAACCTGGAGAGGAAGCATGTGAGGAAAAGGATTCAAAGAACACGTACCCCACTTCTGCATGTATCAATCACTCATGGTTTCGCATTCCAAATACTGATTCAAAATAGTGACCCAAAAAAGCTAGTATTATACAAAACTTTTCTTTTTTCTTTTTTAACCAATATACTTACGTTCTTCGTGCAAGGACCGGTCTCAAAAACGCAAGGATGCGGTGGTACTTGTATTTTCGTATCCTTGCTCCAGAACCACTTGGAAGCCGGCTCTCTTGGCGCAGGTCCTTGTTGAAGCGGTCCTTCATCGATCACCAACGTGTTTTGACTTTTGACACTGTTGACAAAACAAAACATAATAGTTAGGACAATGGTCTTTTGACCGTGGTCACACAACTGTGTGTGCTGTGAAAAAGTAATGACTTTCTCTCATCATACACAGTTGTGTGAGCATGGACAAGGTATTGACTACATCACACTGCATTGCGATACTTACCAAATGCAGAACGGACCCGAGCCGGGGCATTGGCCCAGCCATCCCACAACGCTGTGGCCACCTCATTCCAAAGCCTCCGGATCGTCACGTTGTTGGCGTGCAGTGGATCCCGGGTGTCCCACAATGGGACTCGCTCATGGACCAGGGAGATGAGGTGTTCATTCTCAATGAGGTCCTCATCCCCTTCTGGAACCTAAAAACAAAAAGGACATTAATATTGGAGGCATTCACATACGGAAGACAGAAAACAGAATCAGAGGAATGGCATGAATATTGAAATAAAAAAAACACTGGTGCTGAAGCAAAAGGGAAAGAAAGAGAGAAGTAGAAAGAAATGAAGATTCAAGAATTGTAAAGTGAGGATACAATAAACAGTCAGCCAGGTATACTTACACGCTGCCGCCGTGCCACCCGACCGTGACTACGCTGCTCCTGCCCAGTCTCCTGCCCAGTCTCTTCCGCTGTAGAAGAAGTGGTCTGAAAAAAGGAAAATATACATTGTCATATGTGTAGATGTGACAGTGAATACTTACCAATCTGAGGAGGTGAATACTCACTTCGCTGACATGTTCCCCTTGTGCAGGCTCAGGCATTTCCTCATCAGAAGAAGAAGACATTCTGATGTGTGCAGAAAGAAAGAAATGGCAGAAATTAGGGCATATAGACACAGATTATAGAAAAGAAATGCATTGGATAGGATATACTCACATAGTTCTGAGGCTTGTTTGCTTGTTTGCTGCTCCAAGAGGTTGTGAGGCGTCTAGTCTGCAAGACAGTCTGATGAGTAGTGAACTGCAAATGTCCACTTCCTCCCTTCATCACCTTGTATGTGGGGGGTGGCTTATCAGTGTCTAGACATGTTTTTCTCAATTGAGACGCATGCGTCGGCAAATGCAAGCAAATGCATGTGCTGCAAAACGCATGCGTTTACATAGACTGCAATGCGTTTTTTTGGCGCAAACCTTGCGCAATCAGCCGCTTACGTTTCCAGGCGGCAAAATGACGCCTCTAAAAATTACTACATGTTGCATTTCCGCGCCAAGACGCAGACGACTAGACGACGTATGCGTCGTCAAACGCTGCAAAACGCAAACAAACAAAAACGCATGCGTCGATAATGTTAAAGATAGGAATACACAACGCATGCGGATATTTGCGGAAGAAACGCTGCGGACACAAGCGCAAATGTGAAAGCGGCCTTACCGCTGATCAGAGCCCATGTTTGCCACACTGTCATGCAGATACAAGCCTTTGCGATAACTGGCAATGAGTCTTTTACAACGCTCTGGAGGAATTTTGGCCCACTCATATCTGCAGAATTGTTGTATTTCAGCAACACTGGAGGCTTTCAGAGCATGAACCGCCTTTTTAAGTACATGCCACAGCTTCTCAGTCGAATTAAGGTCAGGTCTTTGACTAGGCCACTCCAAAGTCTTAATTTTGTTTTACTTAAGCCATTCAGAGGTGGACTTTCTGGTGTGTTTTGGATCATTATCTGCTGCACAACCCAGGTGCGCTTCACCTTGAGGTCACGGACAGATGGCCGGACATTCTCCTTCAGGAATTTTTGGTAGACAGAAGAATTCATGGCTCCATTTACCACAGCAAGTCTTCCAGGTCCTGAAGCAGCAAAACAGCCCCAGCCCATGTTCCTTTTCTGAAAGGCTGTGTTACTTCTAAGCCAGATGTAATGGGACATACACCTTCCAAAAAGTTCACCTTTTGTCTTGTCAGTCCACAGAGAATTCTCCCAAAATTCTTGGGGATCATCAAGATGTTTTCTAGCAAAATTTAGACAAGCCTTTATGCATAGCTCCCAACCGTCCCTCATTGTGCGGGACTGTCCCGGTTTTGAGCCTTTGCCCCGCACTCCCGCATGGGACGCTCTGATCCCGCAGACAGCAGGAGTGAGAAGCAAGCTGACACGCCCCCTTGTGTTAAGCCATGCCCCGGGCCCTTACCTTTCCATATGGCTGCCAGCTTTCTGCGCACAGGACCTGTGATGAGGTCACAGGAGGAGAGGAGTCAGGGGTCACATGATCGGGACCTCCGTCCGTGGATTGCAGGACTCGGCTGTGCTGGTTGCCACATGGTGCTGCATGATGATGAGGTAAGTAATGCCTTGTGTGGGGTCAGGAGGTGTACAGTGTGGATGTAGCAGAGCCGTGTGTGTGTGCGAGGTGTATGGAGCGGAGCCGTGTGTGTGCGAGGCGTATGGAGCGGAGCCATGTGTGTGCGAGGTGTATGGAGCGGAGCCGTGTGTGTGCGAGGTATATGGAGCAGAGCCGTGTGTGTGCGAGGTGTATGGAGTGGAGCCGTGTGTGTGCGAGGTGTATGGAGCGGAGCCGTGTGTGTGCGAGGTGTATGGAGCAGAGCCGTGTGTGTTATGACCCCAATGGCGAGGGTCTCAGAGAAATAGGTAAGTCTGCGAAGTACAAAAATCCAGCTCATAGGGCAGTGGTAACTGGGTTGACCATATATCTACTCCTAACGCCAACACTAGAAGTAGCCGGGGAACATGCCTACGTTGGTCGCTAGATGTCTCGCGCCAGCCGGAGAACTAACTACCCCTAGAAGAGGAAAACAAAGACCTCTCTTGCCTCCAGAGAAAGGACCCCAAAAGTAGGATACAAGCCCCCCACAAATAATAACGGTGAGGTAAGAGGAAATGACAAACATAGAAATGAACTAGGTTTAGCAAAGAGAGGCCCGCTTACTAATAGCAGAATGTAGTAAGATAACTTATATGGTCAACAAAAACCCTATCAAACATCCACGCTGGAAATTCAAGAACCCCCGAACCGTCTAACGGCCCGGGGGGAGAACACCAGCTCCCTAGAGCTTCCAGCAAGGACAGGATACAGATTAAGTACAAGCTGGACAACAATGCAAACAAAAACAAATAGCAAAAAGCAAGAAAGCAGACTTAGCTTAATCTAGCAGGAACCAGGATCAGTAGACAAGAGCACAACAGATTAGCTCTGATTACAACGTTGCCAGGCATAGAACTGAAGGTCCAGGGAGCTTATATAGCAACACCCCTGAACTAACGGCCCAGGTGAGCATACAAGGGATGACTGACATACCCAGAGTCAAATCACAAGTAACCACTAGAGGGAGCCAAAAAGCAAATTCACAACAGTACCCCCCCCTTAGTGAGGGGTCACCGAACCCTCACCAAGACCACCAGGGCGATCAGGATGAGCGGCGTGAAAGGCCCGAACTAAATCGGCCGCATGCACATCAGAGGCGACCACCCAGGAATTATCCTCCTGACCATAGCCCTTCCACTTGACCAGGTACTGAAGCCTCCGCCTGGAGAGACGAGAATCTAAGATCTTCTCCACCACGTACTCCAACTCGCCCTCAACCAACACCGGAGCAGGAGGCTGTTATGACCCCAATGGCGAGGGTCTCAGAGGAACGTGGAAGTCTGCAGAGTACAAAAATCCAGCTCATAGGGCAGTGGTAACTGGGTTGACCATATATCTACTCCTAACGCCAACACTAGCAGTAGCCGGGGATCATTCCTACGTTGATTCTAGATGACACGCGCCAGCCGGAGAATCTAGCTACCCCTAGTAGAGGAAAACAAAGACCTTTCTTGCCTCCAGAGAAGGGGACCCCAAAGCTGGATAGAAGCCCCCCACAAATAATAACGGTGAGGTAAGAGGAAATGACAAACACAGAAATGAACCAGGTTTAGCACAGAGAGGCCCGCTTACTGATAGCAGAATAAAGAAAGGTAACTTATATGGTCAACAAAAACCCTATCAAAATCCACACTGGAAATTCAAGAACCCCCGAACCGTCTAACGGTCCGGGGGGAGAACACCAGCCCCCTAGAGCATCCAGCAAAGGTCAGGATATAGATTTGGAACAAGCTGGACAAAAATACAAAACCAAAACAAATAGCAAAAAGCAAAAGGCAGACTTAGCTGAAATAACTGGAACAGGATCAGTAGACAAGAGCACAGCAGACTAGCTCTGATAACTACGTTGCCAGGCATAGAACTGAAGGTCCAGGGAGCTTATATAGCAACACCCCTAACTAACGACCCAGGTGCGGATAAAAGGAATGACAGAAAAACCAGAGTCAAAAAACTAGTAACCACTAGAGGGAGCAAAAAGCAAATTCACAACAGTACCCCCCCCTTAGTGAGGGGTCACCGAACCCTCACCACGACCACCAGGGCGATCAGGATGAGCGGCATGAAAGGCACGAACTAAATCGGCCGCATGAACATCAGAGGCGACCACCCAGGAATTATCCTCCTGACCATAGCCCTTCCACTTGACCAGGTACTGAAGCCTCCGCCTGGAGAGGCGAGAATCCAAGATCTTCTCCACCACGTACTCCAACTCGCCCTCAACCAACACCGGAGCAGGAGGCTCAGCAGAAGGAACTACAGGCACAATGTACCGCCGCAACAAGGACCTATGAAATACATTGTGAATAGCAAACGACACAGGAAGATCCAGACGAAAAGATACAGGATTAAGGATTTCCAATATCTTGTAAGGCCCAATAAAACGAGGTTTAAATTTGGGAGAGGAGACCTTCATAGGAACAAAGCGGGAAGAAAGCCATACCAAATCCCCAACGCGTAGTCGGGGACCCACACCGCGGCGGCGGTTGGCAAAGCGCTGAGCCCTCTCCTGTGACAACTTCAAGTTGTCCACCACATGATTCCAGATCCGCTGCAACCTATCCACCACAGAATCCACCCCAGGACAGTCAGAAGGCTCCACATGACCCGAAGAAAAGCGAGGATGGAAACCAGAGTTGCAGAAAAAAGGCGAAACCAAGGTGGCGGAACTAGCCCGATTATTAAGGGCAAACTCAGCCAACGGCAAGAATGTCACCCAATCGTCCTGATCAGCAGAGACAAAACACCTCAAATAAGCCTCCAAAGTCTGATTGGTTCGCTCCGTCTGTCCATTAGTCTGAGGATGGAAAGCAGACGAAAACGACAAATCAATGCCCATCCTACTACAAAAGGATCGCCAGAACCTGGAAACGAACTGGGATCCTCTGTCTGACACAATATTCTCAGGGATGCCGTGCAAACGAACCACGTTCTGGAAAAACACAGGAACCAGATCGGAAGAGGAAGGCAGCTTAGGCAAAGGAACCAAATGGACCATCTTGGAGAAGCGATCACATATCACCCAGATAACGGACATGCCCTGAGATAGCGGAAGATCAGAAATGAAATCCATGGAGATATGTGTCCAAGGTCTCTTCGGGACAGGCAAGGGCAAGAGCAAACCGCTGGCACGAGAACAGCAAGGCTTGGCTCGAGCACAAGTCCCACAGGACTGCACAAATGACCGCACATCCCTTGACAAGGAAGGCCACCAAAAGGACCTGGCCACCAGATCTCTGGTGCCAAAAATTCCCGGGTGACCTGCCAACACCGAGGAATAAACCTCGGAAATGACTCTGCTAGTCCACTTATCCGGGACAAACAGTCTGTCAGGTGGACAAGACTCAGGCCTATCAGCCTGAAATCTCTGCAAAACACGTCGCAGATCCGGAGAAATAGCTGACAAGATAACTCCATCTTTAAGAATACCAACAGGATCAGCGACTTCAGGAGCATCAGGCACAAAGCTCCTAGAAAGAGCATCGGCCTTCACATTCTTTGAACCTGGTAAATACGAGACAACAAAATCAAAGCGGGAGAAAAACAATGACCAGCGGGCCTGTCTCGGATTAAGGCGTTTAGCAGACTCGAGATACATCAGATTTTTGTGATCATTCAAGACCACCACACGATGCTTAGCACCCTCGAGCCAATGACGCCACTCCTCAAATGCCCATTTCATGGCCAACAACTCCCGATTGCCCACATCATAATTTTGCTCGGCAGGCGAAAACTTCCTAGAGAAAAAGGCACAAGGTTTCATAACAGAGCAACCAGGGCCTCTCTGCGACAAAACGGCCCCTGCTCCAATCTCTGAAGCATCCACCTCAACCTGAAAGGGAAGTGAGACATCGGGCTGGCACAAAACAGGCGCTGAAGTAAACCGGCGTTTCAACTCCTGGAAAGCCTCCACGGCAGCAGGAGCCCAGTTAGCTACATCGGAGCCCTTCTTGGTCATATCCGTCAAAGGTTTCACAATGCTAGAAAAATTAGCGATAAAACGACGGTAGAAGTTAGCGAAACCCAAGAACTTCTGAAGACTCTTAACTGACGAGGGCTGAGTCCAATCAAGAATAGCTCGGACCTTGACTGGGTCCATCTCCACAGCAGAAGGGGAAAAAATGAACCCCAAAAAGGGAACCTTCTGTACACCAAAGAGACATTTTGAGCCCTTGACAAATAACGAATTTTCACGCAAAATTTTAAAGACCAACCTGACCTGCTCCACATGCGAATCCCAATTCTCAGAAAAAACCAAAATATCATCCAGATAAACAATCAAAAATTTATCCAGATACTTCCGGGAAATGTCATGCATAAAGGACTGAAAAACTGAAGGCGCATTGGAGAGCCCAAAAGGCATCACCAAGTACTCAAAATGACCTTCGGGCGTATTGAATGCGGTTTTCCATTCATCACCTTGCTTAATGCGCACAAGGTTGTACGCACCACGAAGGTCTATCTTGGTGAACCACTTGGCACCTTTAATCCGGGCAAACAAGTCAGACAACAGCGGTAAAGGATACTGAAATTTGACAGTGATCTTATTTAAAAGCCGATAATCAATACAAGGCCTCAAAGATCCGTCCTTTTTTGCCACAAAAAAGAATCCCGCACCAAGAGGGGAAGAAGACGGACGAATATGTCCTTTCTCCAGAGACTCCTTGATATATGAACGCATAGCAGTATGTTCAGGTACCGACAGATTAAACAGTCTTCCCTTAGGAAATTTACTGCCTGGGATCAAATCTATAGCACAGTCACAGTCCCTATGAGGAGGCAGTGCACTGGACTCAGACTCACTGAAGACATCCTGATAATCAGACAAATACTCAGGAACTTCCGAAGGCGTAGAAGAAGCAATAGACACAGGCAGGGAATCCCCATGAATACCACGACAGCCCCAACTTGAGACTGACATAGCCTTCCAGTCCAGGACTGGATTATGGGTCTGTAACCATGGCAGCCCTAAAACAACCAAATCATGCATTTTATGTAAAACCAGGAAACGTATCACCTCGCGGTGTTCAGGAGTCATGCACATGGTAACCTGTGTCCAATACTGCGGTTTATTTGCTGCCAATGGCGTAGCATCAATACCCCTAAGAGGAATAGGATTTACTAATGGTTCAAGAGTAAAACCACAGCGCTTAGCAAATGACAGATCCATAAGACTCAGGGCAGCACCCGAATCTACAAACGCCATGACAGGATAAGACGACAGTGAGCAAATCAAAGTTACAGACAGAATAAATTTAGGTTGCAAATTACCAACGGTGACAGGACTAACAACCTTAGCTATACGTTTAGAGCATGCTGAGATAACATGTGTAGAATCACCACAGTAGTAGCACAAGCCATTCCTGCGTCTATGAATTTTCCGCTCATTTCTAGTCAGGATTCTATCACATTGCATTAAATCAGGTGTCTGTTCAGACAACACCATGAGGGAATTTGCGGTTTTTCTATCACATTGCACCGAATTAGGTGTCTGTTCAGACAACACCATGAGGGAATTTGCGGTTTTGCGTTCCCGCAACCGCCGGTCAATTTGAATAGCCAGTGCCATAGTATCATTCAGACCTGTGGGAATGGGAAAACCCACCATAACATTCTTAATGGCTTCAGAAAGGCCATTTCTAAAATTAGCGGCCAGTGCACACTCGTTCCAATGTGTCAGCACGGACCATTTCCGAAATTTTTGGCAATACACTTCAGCCTCGTCCTGCCCCTGAGACATAGCCAGCAAGGCCTTTTCTGCCTGAATCTCAAGATTGGGTTCCTCATAAAGTAAACCGAGCGCCCGAAAAAACGCATCAATATCAGCCAATGCCGGATCTCCTGGCGCCAGCGAAAAAGCCCAATCCTGAGGGTCGCCCCGTAAGAACGAAATAACAATTTTTACTTGCTGAGCAGAGTCTCCAGATGAACAGGGTCTCAGGGACAAAAACAATTTACAATTATTCATGAAATTCCTAAACTTAAACCTGTCTCCGGAAAACAGTTCAGGAATCGGTATTTTAGGTTCTGACCTAGGATTTCTGATAACATAGTCTTGTATGCCCTGCACACGAGTAGCCAGCTGGTCCACACTTGTAATCAAGGTCTGGACATTCATGTCTGCAGCAAGCATAGCCACTCTGAGGTAAAGGGGAAGAAGAAAAAAAAAAAAACTCAGAATCTTCTTTCTTATAATCCCTCTTCTGCAATGCATTAAACATTTAATAGTTGCCTGGCAAACTGTTATGACCCCAATGGCGAGGGTCTCAGAGGAACGTGGAAGTCTGCAGAGTACAAAAATCCAGCTCATAGGGCAGTGGTAACTGGGTTGACCATATATCTACTCCTAACGCCAACACTAGCAGTAGCCGGGGATCATTCCTACGTTGATTCTAGATGACACGCGCCAGCCGGAGAATCTAGCTACCCCTAGTAGAGGAAAACAAAGACCTTTCTTGCCTCCAGAGAAGGGGACCCCAAAGCTGGATAGAAGCCCCCCACAAATAATAACGGTGAGGTAAGAGGAAATGACAAACACAGAAATGAACCAGGTTTAGCACAGAGAGGCCCGCTTACTGATAGCAGAATAAAGAAAGGTAACTTATATGGTCAACAAAAACCCTATCAAAATCCACACTGGAAATTCAAGAACCCCCGAACCGTCTAACGGTCCGGGGGGAGAACACCAGCCCCCTAGAGCATCCAGCAAAGGTCAGGATATAGATTTGGAACAAGCTGGACAAAAATACAAAACCAAAACAAATAGCAAAAAGCAAAAGGCAGACTTAGCTGAAATAACTGGAACAGGATCAGTAGACAAGAGCACAGCAGACTAGCTCTGATAACTACGTTGCCAGGCATAGAACTGAAGGTCCAGGGAGCTTATATAGCAACACCCCTAACTAACGACCCAGGTGCGGATAAAAGGAATGACAGAAAAACCAGAGTCAAAAAACTAGTAACCACTAGAGGGAGCAAAAAGCAAATTCACAACAGAGGCTCAGCAGAAGGAACCACAGGCACAACGTACCACTGCAACAAGGACCTATGAAATACGTTGTGAATGGAAAACGACACCGGAAGATCCAGGCGAAAGGACACAGGATTAAGGATTTCCAATATCTTGTACGGACCAATGAAGCGAGGCTTAAATTTGGGAGAGGAGACCTTCATAGGAACAAATCGAGAAGACAGCCATACCAAATCCCCAACACAAAGTCGGGGACCCACACCGCGGCGGCGGTTGGCAAAACGCTGAGCCTTCTCCTGTGACAACTTCAAGTTGTCCACCACATGATTCCAGATCTGCTGCAACCTATCTACCACAGAATCCACCCCAGGACAGTCAGAAGGCTCCACATGTCCCGAGGAAAAACGAGGATGGAAACCAGAGTTGCAGAAAAATGGCGAAACCAAGGTGGCGGAACTAGCCCGATTATTAAGGGCAAATTCAGCCAACGGCAAGAAGGTCACCCAATCATCCTGATCAGAAGAGACAAAACACCTCAAATAAGCCTCCAGAGTCTGATTAGTTCGCTCCGTTTGTCCATTAGTCTGTGGATGAAAAGCGGACGAAAACGACAAATCAATGCCCATCCTACCACAAAAGGATCGCCTGAACCTGGAAACAAACTGGGATCCTCTGTCCGACACAATATTCTCAGGAATGCCGTGTAAACGGACCACGTTCTGGAAGAACACAGGAACCAGATCGGAAGAGGAAGGCAGCTTAGGCAAAGGAACCAAATGGACCATCTTGGAGAAACGATCACATATCACCCAGATGACGGACATGCCCTGAGACACCGGAAGATCAGAAATGAAATCCATAGAGATGTGTGTCCAAGGTCTCTTTGGGACAGGCAAGGGCAAGAGCAACCCGCTGGCACGAGAACAGCAAGGCTTAGCTCGAGCACAAGTCCCACAGGACTGCACAAAAGACCGCACATCCCTTGACAAGGATGGCCACCAAAAGGACCTGGCCACCAGATCCCTGGTGCCAAAAATTCCCGGGTGCCCTGCCAACACCGAGGAATGAACCTCGGAAATGACTCTACTGGTCCACCTAGCAGGTACAAACAATCTGTCAGGTGGACAAGAGTCAGGCCTACCAGCCTGAAATCTCTGCAACACACGTCGCAGATCCGGAGAAATAGCTGACAAGATAACTCCTTCCTTAAGAATACCCACAGGTTCAGCGACTCCAGGAGCATCAGGCACAAAGCTCCTAGACAGAGCATCGGCCTTCACATTCTTCGAACCTGGTAAATACGAGACCACAAAGTCAAAACGGGAGAAAAACAATGACCAGCGGGCCTGTCTAGGATTCAGGCGTTTAGCAGACTCGAGATACATCAGATTTTTGTGATCAGTCAAAACCACCACACGATGCTTAGCACCCTCAAGCCAATGACGCCACTCCTCAAATGCCCACTTCATGGCCAACAACTCCCGATTGCCCACATCATAATTTCGCTCTGCAGGCGAAAACTTCCTAGAGAAAAAGGCACAAGGTCTCATAGTAGAGCAACCAGGACCTCTCTGAGACAAAACGGCCCCTGCCCCAATCTCCGAAGCATCCACCTCAACCTGAAAGGGCAGTGAGACATCAGGCTGGCACAAAACAGGCGCCGAAGTAAACCAGCGTTTCAACTCCTGGAAAGCCTCCACGGCAGCAGGAGCCCAGTTAGCTACATCAGAGCCTTTCTTGGTCATATCCGTCAAAGGTTTAACAACGCTAGAAAAATTAGCGATAAAACGACGGTAAAAGTTAGCAAAACCCAAGAACTTCTGAAGACTCTTAACTGACGAGGGCTGAGTCCAATCATGAATAGCTCGGACCTTGACTGGGTCCATCTCCACAGCAGAAGGGGAAAAAATGAACCCTAAAAAGGGAACCTTCTGTACACCAAAGAGACACTTTGAGCCTTTAACAAACAAAGAATTTTCACGCAAAATCTTGAAAACCATCCTGACCTGTTCTACATGCGAGTCCCAATCATCAGAAAAAACCAGAATATCGTCCAGATAAACGATCAAAAATTTATCCAGATACTTCCGGAAAATGTCATGCATAAAGGACTGAAAAACTGAAGGCGCATTAGAGAGCCCAAAAGGCATCACCAAGTACTCAAAATGACCTTCGGGCGTATTGAATGCGGTTTTCCATTCATCTCCCTGCTTAATGCGCACAAGGTTGTACGCACCACGAAGATCTATCTTGGTGAACCACTTGGCACCTTTAATCCGGGCAAACAAGTCTGACAACAGCGGCAAAGGATACTGAAATTTGACAGTGATCTTATTTAAGAGCCGATAGTCAATACAAGGCCTCAAAGATCCGTCCTTTTTGGCCACAAAAAAGAATCCCGCACCAAGAGGGGAAGAAGAAGGACGGATATGCCCCTTCTCCAGAGACTCTCTAATATATGAACGCATAGCGGTATGTTCAGGTACCGACAGGTTAAATAATCTTCCCTTAGGAAACTTACTGCCTGGAATCAACTCTATTGCGCAGTCACACTCCCTATGAGGAGGCAGTGCACTG
Source organism: Ranitomeya variabilis (assembly GCF_051348905.1). Classification (NCBI taxonomy): domain Eukaryota; kingdom Metazoa; phylum Chordata; class Amphibia; order Anura; family Dendrobatidae; genus Ranitomeya; species Ranitomeya variabilis. The sequence goes on along the minus strand of NC_135232.1, from coordinate 164,093,718 downwards.
GACCTGGACTCGCTGAAAACATCCTGATAATCAGACAAATACTCCGGAACTTCCGAAGGCGTAGAAGAAGCAATAGACACGGGCAGGGAATCCCCATGATTTCCACGGCATCCCCAACTTGACACTGAAATGGCCTTCCAATCCAAGACTGGATTATGGGTCTGCAACCATGGCAACCCCAAAACAACCAAATCATGCATTTTATGCAAAACAAGAAAACGTATAACCTCCCGATGTTCAGGAGTCATACACATGGTAACCTGTGTCCAAAACTGCGGTTTATTTTCTGCCAACGGCGTAGCATCAATACCCCTAAGAGGGATAGGATTTTCTAATGGCTCAAGAACAAAACCACAGCGCTTGGCAAATGACAGATCCATAAGACTCAGGGCAGCACCTGAATCTACAAACGCCATGGCAGGATAAGATGACAGTGAACAAATCAAAGTTACAGATAGAATAAATTTAGGTTGCAAATTACCAACGGTGACAGGACTAACAACCTTAGTTAGACGTTTAGAGCCGAGCATGCTGAGATAACATGTGTAGAATCACCACAGTAGTAACACAAGCCATTCTGGCGTCTATGAATTTTCCGCTCATTTCTAGTCAGGATTCTATCACATTGCATTAAATCAGGTGCCTGTTCAGACAACACCATAAGGGAATTTGCGGTTTTGCGCTCCCGCAACCGCCGGTCAATTTGAATAGCCAGGGCCATGGAATCATTTAGACCTGTGGGAATAGGGAAACCTACCATCACATTCTTAATGGCTTCAGAAAGGCCATTTCTAAAATTTGCGGCCAGTGCACACTCGTTCCACTGAGTCAGCACGGACCATTTCCGAAATTTTTGGCAATACACTTCAGCCTCGTCCTGGCCCTGAGACATAGCCAGCAAGGCTTTTTCTGCCTGAATCTCAAGATTGGGTTCCTCATAAAGTAAACCGAGCGCCAGAAAAAACGCATCAATATCCGCCAATGCCGGATCTCCTGGCGCCAGCGAGAAGGCCCAATCCTGAGGGTCACCCCGTAAAAAAGAAATAACAATTTTCACTTGCTGAGCGGAGTCTCCAGATGAACAGGGTCTCAGGGACAAAAATAATTTACAATTATTCCTGAAATTTCTAAACTTAAATCGGTCTCCGAAAAACAATTCAGGAATCGGTATCTTAGGTTCTGACATAGTATTTCTGGTAACATAATCTTGTATGCCCTGCACACGAGCAGCAAGCTGGTCCACACTTGTAATCAAGGTCTGGACATTCATGTCTGCAGCAAGCTTGAGCCACTCAGAGGTAAAGGGGAAAAGAAAAAAAAAAATGAGAGAGAGAAAAAAAAAAACTCAGAATTTTCTTTCCTATAATCCCGCTTCTGCAATGCATATAACATTTAATACTGGCCTGGCAAACTGTTATGACCCCAATGGCGAGGGTCTCAGAGAAATAGGTAAGTCTGCGAAGTACAAAAATCCAGCTCATAGGGCAGTGGTAACAGGGTTGACCATATATCTACTCCTAACGCCAACACTAGAAGTAGCTGGGGAACATGCCTACATTGGTCGCTAGATGTCTCGCGCCAGCCGGAGAACTAACTACCCCTAGAAGAGGAAAACAAAGACCTCTCTTGCCTCCAGAGAAAGGACCCCAAAAGTAGGATACAAGCCCCCCACAAATAATAACGGTGAGGTAAGAGGAAATGACAAACATAGAAATGAACTAGGTTTAGCAAAGAGAGGCCCGCTTACTAATAGCAGAATGTAGTAAGATAACTTATATGGTCAACAAAAACCCTATCAAACATCCACGCTGGAAATTCAAGAACCCCCGAACCGTCTAACGGCCCGGGGGGAGAACACCAGCTCCCTAGAGCTTCCAGCAAGGACAGGATACAGATTAAGTACAAGCTGGACAAAAATGCAAACAAAAACAAATAGCAAAAAGCAAGAAAGCAGACTTAGCTTAATCTAGCAGGAACCAGGATCAGTAGACAAGAGCACAACAGATTAGCTCTGATTACAACGTTGCCAGGCATAGAACTGAAGGTCCAGGGAGCTTATATAGCAACACCCCTGAACTAACGGCCCAGGTGAGCATACAAGGGATGACTGACATACCCAGAGTCAAATCACAAGTAACCACTAGAGGGAGCCAAAAAGCAAATTCACAACACGTGTGTGTGCGAGGTGTATGGAGCGGAGCCGTGTGTGTGCGAGGTGTATGGAGCGGAGCCGTGTGTGTGCAAGGTGTATGGAGTGGAGCCATGTGTGCGAGGTGTATGGAGAGGAGCCGTGTGTGTGCGAGGTGTATGGAGTGGAGCCATGTGTGTGCGAGGTGTATGGAGCGGAGCCGTGTGTGTGCGAGGTGTATGGAGCGGAGCCGTGTGTGTGCGAGGTGTATGGAGCGGAGCCGTGTGTGTGCGAGGTGTATGGTGTGGAGCCATGTGTGTGTGAGGTGTATGGAGCAGAGCCGTGTGTATGAGGTGTATGGAGCAGAGCTGAATGTGTACGAGGTGTACGGAGCAGAGCGTGTGTGTACGAGGTGTATGGAGTGGAGCTGAGTGTGTACGAGGTGTATGGAGCGGAGCTGAATGTGTACGAGGTGTATGGAGCGGAGCGCTTGTGTACAGAGCGGAGCCGTGTGTGCAAAGTGTACGGAGCGCAGCCGCGTGTGTAGGAGTAGCTATGTGTGGCCATTATATGGTACGAAGTATCATGTGCGGCCATTATACAGTATGGAGCATCATGTGTGGCCATTATACAGTATGGAGCATCATGTGCAGTCATTATACAGTATGGAGCATCATGTGTGGTCATCATACAGTATGGAGCATCATGTGTGGTCATTATACAGTATGGAGCACTGTGTGGCCATTATACAGTATGGAGCATCATGTGCGGCCAATATACAGTATGGAGCATCATGTGCGGTCATTATACAGTATGGAGCATCATGTGCTGTCATTATACAGTATGGAGCATCATGTGCGGTCAATATACAGTATGGAGCATCATGTGCGGTCATTATACAGTATGGAGCATCATGTGCGGTCATTATACAGTATGGAGCATCATGTGCGGTCATTATACAGTATGGAGCATCATGTGCGGCCATTATACAGTATGGAGCATCATGTACAGTCAATATACAGTATGGAGCATCATGTGCAGTCATTATACAGTATGGAGCATCATGTGCAGTCATTATACAGTATGGAGCATCATGTGCGGTCATTATACAGTATGGAGCATCATGTACAGCCAATATACAGTATGGAGCATCATGTGCAGTCATTATACAGTATGGAGCATCATGTGCAGTCATTATACAGTATGGAGCATCATGTGCGGTCATTATACAGTATGGAGCATCATGTGCAGCCAATATACAGTATGGAGCATCATGTGCAGTCTTTATACAGTATGGAGCATCATGTGCGGTCATTATACAGTATGGAGCACTGTGTGGCCATATTTTTTGTTTAGAATTATTGTATATGAAACAGTGTGATCAGCAGTGCTAAATGGGTGTGGTTGGGACGTGAATATGGGTGTGACTAATTATGAATGGGTGTGGTCAGAGGTGTGGCCTAAAATTTGCCACGGCGCGTTGCGCACCGCAAACTTTGTCCCTCTTTCCCATCTTCAAAAGTTGGGAGGTATGCTTTATGTTCTTATTTTTCAGCAGTGGTTTTGGTCTTGGAACTCTGCCATGCAGGCCATTTTTGCCCAGTCTCTTTCTTATGGTGGAGTCATGAACATTAATCTTAACTAAGACAAGTGAGGCCTGCAGTTCTTTGTATGTTGTTGTGTGGTCTTTTATGAGCTCTTGGATGAGTCGTCTCTGCGCTCTTAGGGTAATTTTGGTCTGCCGGCCACTCCTGAGAAGGCTCACCACTGTTCTATGTTTTTGTCATTTGTGGATAATGGCTCTCACTGTGGTTCGCTGGAGTCACAAAGCTTTAGAAATGGCTTTGTAACCTTTTCCAGACTGATATATCTCAACTGTTTGTCATGTGTTCCAGAATTTCTTTGGATCGTAGCAAGCGCTTTTTTTTTTTTACTGTAAATTTTTATTGAAAAAATTTTAATTTAACAAGTGGACACAAGTCTGAACAGACAATGAGATTCAGTACCATCATACAGAAGAAATCAAATTGAGCCCCGAATGCCTCTAGGGTGAAACAGCGTTATACATATATGGCATAATACAGACTCTAGGTCTAAAGCACTACATAACAAAATCATGAATTGAGATCAGAAAGCCTAAGAGTTCTATAATCATAAACATCTATCAACCCCGTTGGCTCCTCCAGGAATTTTTTGTACTGAATATCACTTTAAAGAATTAAGTTAACCAAAGAAAAACTACAATAATAGTACTAATAAATGGATCCTAGACATACACCAGACAAGACAGACAAAACCGGGGAAAGGAAGGAAGATAAGATGCAGATACCTTAGAATAATAAAAGAGGCAGTCCTCAACCAGTTCTCTGAGCCCAGTAGTAATCCCAGAGGGCCCAAATAGAGTCAAACTATGCCAAAACTATGCAAATGCATGTTTATAGTCCTTTCACCAGGCACTGCTCCTAATAGCCAGTTTCCTACTCCACACTGATGAAGGGCAAATACCCCAAAACAGCTGTCTGTGGATGGATACCATGTTTTGGCATAGGTGGTTTTCCTTTTTTGGATGCTGCCCTTCCCGTGGTTGTTCCTTCCCGGTGAAAGACCTGGCTATTCATTGCTTGTGTTGAGAAACACGTGATGGTGTCTCCGCGGCTTTTCTACATGCATTTGCATATTTCCCTTAAGGGATGGGGGCAGTGTTCTGGATCACTGCGTTGAGAAACACGTGATGGTGTCTCCGCGGTGTTGGGTGTTTTGATCTCCCCGAGGTCATTTATCCTTATGTTTAAGGGAGACGAAGACACACTTAGATATTAAATGCCGCTTGTCATTCCAAATGAACCTCAGTATGGACGCCTGAAGGGCTTTAAGTTCACTCATGGGGGACCCTTACCAGAAGAGTTTCAAAATAATACAGCAGCTTAGGGAGAAGTGACATTTTGACGGAGGTTATTCGGCCTATTAACGAGAGCAAAAGCGGCGACCACCTAGCCATCAATCTCCTCAGCTCGCCCAAGAGTGGTCGGAAATTACAAGCATATAGGTTGCCATAGGAGGAAGACAGATTGACCCCTAAGTATCTGATAGCCTCAGACTTCCATCTAAACTTGAAATTTAACTTCAAATGGTCCAATACATCAGGAGGGATATTTAATGGCAAAGCCTCTGTCTTAGAGGTGTTTAATTTATAGTCTGACAGGTCTCCATATTTCTTAAGGTCTTTTATGAGATTAGGTAGCGTAAGATGTAATTTAGTCAGGGTTAAAAGAACATCATCAGCAAACAAAGAGATTTTAAACACTTTGTTCCTAATCTCAATTCCCGATATATTAGAGTTTTTTCGTATCATCTCCACAAGGGGCTCTATGCACAGAATGTATAACAGAGGCGATAGAGGGCAACCTTGCCAAGTGCCATTTGAAATGGTAAATGAAGGGGAAGTGTGGAAAGGCAACTTAATTGAGGCCGAGGGGGGACTATATAATGCACTAATAGGTGTAATAAAAGGGCCTGAAATTCCTAAAATCTTTAAAGTCTCAAACCTAAAGGACCAGTTTAAGTGGTCGAACACTTTTTCCGCATCTACAGTAAACTCAACAACAGAGACTGTAAATTATTCCTATTAGAAACATCATTTAAGTCTATTGCCCTTCTAGTGTAAGGCTGGGTTCACATTACGTTACTGGCGTCCGTTAGATGGACAACGTTACACCGTGGCATAACGCGGTGAAACGTAGTCCGTTAACGCCGCCATTGAGTCCAATGTCGGACGCATCGCTAGCGCACGCCCACAATGGGCGTGCGCTAGCGATGTGATGTCATTGAGTGATGGACCCTGGGACTCGGGCTGCAGTGTTTCCGGGTCCGTCACTGCTAGCGCAGATAGAGCATCTGCTAGCTCTATCTGCGCTAGCGATGTGACACATTGGCACTTGCGTTAACAGCAGCCCGTTAATGCATGTGTTGAACGGGCTGCTGTTAACGCAATGTGAACCTGGCCTTATCGCTTTCCTCTCTATTAGAGACAAACCCCACCTGGTCCTTATTGATAAGCTGAGGTAACCAGTAATTAAGCCTATTGGCCAAAATATGGTAAAAAATTTTTATATCAGAGTTAAGAAGCACAATTGGTCTATAATTTGGGCACTCTAAGGGGTCTCTACTAGTGATGAGCGAGTGTACTCATTGCTCGGGTTTTCCCGAGCATGCTCGGGTGACCTCTGAGTATTTATGACTGCTTGGAGATTTAGTTTTCATCGCGGCAGCTGAATGATTTACAGCTACTAGACATCTTGATTACATGTGGGGATTCCCTAGCAACCAGGCAACCCCCACATTTACTCAGCCTGGCTAGTAGCTGTAAATCATTCAGCGGCCGCGATGAAAATGAAATCTCCGAGCAGTCATAAATACTCGGAGATCACCTGAGCATGCTTGGGAAAACCTGAGCAACGAGTACACTCGCTCATCACTAGTCTCTACCAGTTTTTGGAATAAGAACTAAATATGAGTGTGATAACGTATCTGGTATAGGAGAGCCCTCCAAGAAGGAATTAAATAATTTAACCATATGTGGGGAAAGTTCCTCTAAGAAGGTTTTGTAGTATAAGTATGTCAGCCCATCTGGTTCGGGAGACTTACCCAGTGGGAAATTCTTCACGATATCTACAATCTCCTCCTGAGTTATCAGCTGGCCAGAGACAGCAAAGCCTCAGGGGATAGGACCATCAAATTTAAAGATGTCTAGCTTTTGAGGATCACTTGGTTTACTTCACTTTGTCAGGCAGGACCTATTTAAGTGATTTCTTGATTGAGAAAAGGTGTGGCAGTAATCAGGTCTGGGTGTGGCTAGGGAATTTGAACTAAGCTTCCCAAAGATGTGATACACCACAGTTAATTTATGTTTTAAGAGGGGGCAATCACTTTTTCACACAGGGCCCTGCTGGTTTGGATCTCTTTTTCCCTAAATAGTAAAGACCTTCATGTAAAAAAACCTGCATTTACTGTGCTTACTTGTGTTATCCTTGCCTAATATTTAAATTTGCTTGGTGATCTGAAACATTTAAGTCTGACAACCATGAAAAGAATAGGAAATCAGGAAGGGGGTCAAACACTTTTTCACACCACTGTATTATGCTTACCTGTCTTCACATATCTTTACACATTGCTTTTCAATAATAGAGGTGGTTTTGTTTTAGCCCGTGTGCATGCTATATTTATAGGTTAGTATCTAGGGCTGGTTTTAGCCAAAGTGAGGCTCTGGGATTAAGTTTAAAGTGGGACCCCAAATGCTAACATATTGTACCATCACACAGACACATTTACATTGCATTTATATGGACTGAGTTCAGGAGGTTAAACAAGCGCAATCGACAATAATGAAGTCCTTCGGTGCTTGTTTCCCGGCCTCTTTACATTGGCTGAAGAATAATGTGCACAGAACGATCACTAATAGTTCAATATGTCCCCATACAATTTCATGTTATTGGCAGCACATCTGAAGTTTGCATCAACGATGTGCTGTGGTGAACAATGATTTTTGTTCTGGCATAAACAATAGGCAGCATTTTGCTCATTTTTTGGGCGATTACTGTGGTTATGTAAGGATCAGACAGGGTGGTAGTCGTGGCTGAGGTAAAAGTCTCTTGCACACCCTGACCTCCCCTCACATACACTCCACTATTTTCAGTCAGCATACCTGATGCTTCTTTACTTGTAGGGCTTCCTGTAATGCACTGCACGTTCTCCTCAGCCGAAGCAGAATAAACAGAGTCACAGTCCCATTGAACGCTTGAACAATAAACTTTGCTAAAGACGGGCACATAATGGTTCTCTTCAGCATTTACAGCAGGCTTTACATTAAACAATTTCCTTTCTGTCTCTGCGTCACGATCCATTTTTGCATTTGTGACAGCTCTGGTTCCACACACATTAAAGCTTTTTTCCTTTCAGGCCATTGGGGGTTAAATGCAGTTTTTCCCCGCTGGCAACCTGGTGTTACTGCAGTGTTGCTGGGTCAGCTGATGTTGCTGGTGACCACGCCCACATCCTTTAAAAGGTCACCTGGTGCATCAGCTGACTGTTGGTGATACAGGTCCTTTCTGGAGACCAACCTAGCAGGAGCAGCTCCCTGGTGTCAGCCAAGTCTGGTGTTTGGAGCTCTGTTGCTGTGCTATTTGTGGTGTGGAGTTTAGGAGCGGTGTGCACAAACTAAGTGCTGAGTTTTTGTTACCTTGTTCCTGTGTTGTTTGTGCATTCCCTTTTTGGTATTGTGTTCCCCTCACTCTCATATTGTGTCATCCTGTTTATTTGCTTTTTGGTGCTGTATACATTGTTCACCTCCTGGGGTGGGGGTTGGGGGTTTAGTTCAGGGTTTAACAGGAGATAGGGACAGGTCGGTGACTTGGGCCTCCCTACCTTCAAGGGAACCCCAAGATAAGGAAAGTCAGGGCTCCCCCTAGCCTTAGGGGCAGTTCAGAGGCCCAGATTCCTTATTTCCTGTTTTCCCATTACTGCCCCGTGACTCCCTGTCTCTTCTCTGACCTTGTCAGCATTTATATCTGGCTTCGCTTTACACAGCTTCTTCTCTTTCTCTGCCTTTCCTTCATCTTTATTAAGCTCATTTCTGGAGCGGACCGTGCCTATCGGTCCTTCGGCGTCCTCTGTGCCCAGTCTTACTTTAGTAGGGATTCCTCTGAACCATTTTGCCCTGGTCCCGAGTACATCCATCCACTTAGCAAACCGCCACATTGTGAGTGACCTGTCCATACTGCTTAGTTCTTTTCTCCCTGTCAGCCACAGACCTACTTATACTGCACTGTCAGTGACTATCAATGCTCCTCTTCTTTCTCTCGTGGCCTTCCTGGCCCTGATGCTGCCTGACTGGAACTTGGACATCTGCAGAGCTGACTGCCCTGACAGGGCGCTCCCGCTCAACTGATTCAAATTCTCAGCTGTTCTGAGCCCTGTCACTAGCTCCTCCCACATTACCACATTAACCATCTACAAACTGTTGTTCTCAATAGTCTCTCTATCACCATCTAGTTTGCAAACTAAGGAACTATACTGTCTCTAATATCTGAAAACAATACACCATTTAAAGGGAACCTGCCAACCCCAAAATCGACGGTGAGCTAAGCCCACCGGCATCAGGGGCTTATCTACAGCATTCTGGAATGCTGTAGATAAGCCCCCGATGTATCCTAAAAGATGAGAAAAAGAGGTTATATTATACTCACCTGGGTGGGCGGTCCGATCCGATGGGCGTCGCGGTCCGGTCCGGGGCTTCCCATCTTCATAGGATGACGCCCTCTTCTGGTCTTCACGCTGCGGCTCCAGTGCAGGCGTACTTTGCCCTGTTGAGGGCAAAGCAAAGTACTGCAGTGCGCAGGCACAGGGAAAGGTCAGAGAGGCCCGGCGCCTGCGCACTGCAGTACTTTGCTCTGCCCTCAACAGGGCAGACAAAGTACATCTGCGCCAGAGCCGCAGCGTGAAGACAAGAAGAGGATATCATCTGATGAAGTTAGGAGGCGCCAGAACGGACCGCGACACCCATCGGACCGGACCGCCCCTGGGTGAGTATAATCTAACCTCTTTTACTCATCTGTTAGGATACATCGGGGGCTTATCTACAGCATTCCAGAATGCTGTAGATAAGCCCCTGATACTGATGGGCTTAGCTCACCCCCAATTTTGGGGGTGACAGGTACCCTTTAAGAGTATAAATAAACATTATACATGACATGTTCATGACAACCCCCTTACAGTTACACCTATGGACTCCTGTCTGTGCTACCTGCATTTATAAATATCGATGCTAAACACAATGTGACACACATGTATACGCAAATTGCACGTAACACACATGTAAATACACATAGCACACACATATACATAGAGCACATACATATGGATACATGTATACTGTACACAGAGCACATACGTATAGGCACGTACATACATACAGATATATGTATATAAAGCATCTACATACAGACACGTACCTACACAGAGCACATGCATACCAGCATGTATATAAGCGGAGCACATACATACGGACACATGCATTGATGAAGCACATACATACTGACACATGCAAGGACACAGCACATACGTACAGAAACATAGTATAATGGATCCCATACAGCCCTTCAAACATTATAATTGGCCTACACGCAGTCCTTCAAACAGTATAATAGTCTCCACACATGCCTCCACAGCATGATAGACCACACACAAACCTTTACACTGTATAATTGCTTGCATACGATATAATAGCACCCACATAGCCCTCTATAAAGTATAAATGCTCCCACACAGCCCTCTATATAGTTTAACGGCACTCCAAATATTATAATGGGCTCCACATAGCCCTCCATATAGTATAATGGGCTAGATAGTCCTCCATATAGTGTAATGCAATCCTCATAGTCTTCCATATAGTACAATGCACTCCACATAGTCTTCAATATAGTAACCCCATACTCCTCCATACAGTATAATGCATACCCCTTAGTCCTCCATATAGTATAATGTACCCCCCATAGACCTCCATATTATATAATACACATCCCATAGTCCTCCATACAGTATAATTTGCACCCCATAGTAGTACAATAAAAGTAGCATAATGCACTCCCCACAGTTCTCCATACAATGCATATAGTGTAATGCACACCTCATAGTCTTCCATACAGTACATAGTATAATGCACACCCCATATTCCTCCATACAGTATTCATAGTCCTTCATACAGTACATTAAGTATAATGTACACTCCATAGTCCTCCGTTCAGAACATATAGGATAATGCACATCTCATAGTGCTACATGCAGTTTTATCATCACCACAATGTACTGATTAAAAAAATACAATACACACCTCTCCCCGTTCCCCGCTGCTCCTGTCTCTGCAGTGCATCTCCTCACCAGTTCCACTGCCCAGCACAGCATTGCACAATGAAGTGATGTCATTGCGTCCGCTGGGTGAGACGTCAGAGGCCGAGGGATAATGATGACGGAGGGAGCGGATGGCGTCCCTCCTCCATCATTGCTTTGCTGTACGGTGCCGGGCGGCACTGACAAAGAGCCCCATAATGGCTGTGTGGTCTGCCGCTACTAGAGGCAAGCCACTGCATGGGGCCCCTGGGAGATTGGGGGCCCTTGGCAAGTGGCCAGTTTGCCCCTCATAACACTGGCCCTGTTAGTATCATCAGATGATCAGCAGCCACAATACTAATGCCACAGAAGTTAACATATTTTAGGGCATTTAGTCTGATTACTTTCTTCTGAGGCTATTTCATCCATTGACTGTGTGATGATCCATATATTGGTATTTCTGTACTGTTTGTAATTATTTGGTTTTTTAGTTATTTGTTTTTGTATAATTTAATAAACTTTGATACATTTTATATCCTGATCTGATCATAATTTGTGCTATCTCTATTTCACTGTAGGTATATATGTTCTTATTTACAAGGGGATCATTTACGTAGAGGATTTTTGCTTGCTGCTGTTGCTGCACCTACTACGCTCTGCATGCACTGTCCTCTTTTTTTTTTAGCAGCTGAAGAGGTTTGGGTCATGGGGGAAGATCTACAGTTTATATATTCTCTGATCCTATCCAAAAAAAGGAAACAAAAATGTAAAGTTTTGCCATCAAATATATACAGAAGGATCCCATTTGTTTGTGAATACATCATCCATTGACATTAAAAACATACAATTTATAAATATTCTGTTGTGGGGACAGAATGTAGTAGCGGGCAAACATGACAAACAGGGCCAATACAATGGGGAAATAGGGTGTGTCATAGGAGAAAGTCTGCACATCTTATGTTCTAACCCAATCCAAAAATAGGAAATGAAAACGCAACGTGTTGGTGTCAAAGATGAACAGTCATTTTAATTAAAAAAAAAAAAAAAAAGTATTCTTTTTGTTGGAAGGATAGAATAGTGTAGCCAGCAGAGAAAGTGATGTGAACAGGTGCAATGAAGAAAGGAAAAAAAAAGATGTGGTATTAAGGGGTATCATCAGCATGCCGGATCCAATTTTAATTTATGTTTGGTTAGTTTGTCCATCTTACTTTTTCTAGTATGCAAAAAGTAAAAATGAAAAGTACAGATTGAACACTAACTGAAAAACCAAGATCTAAATGAGGTCTCTGTGTCAAAAAGATAGTGCTGAAGAACCAGATCACAACCTTCTGGCACTATTCAAAAGACTTAACAGTGAGCAGCAAAGCCAAACTTACTCACATGTTTGTGAAAAATATTTAGAATTGAGAGTCCTCAGTGGTTGATACCTTTTAATGGCTAATTTTTCCATCCACTGGCTAACACGGTACCAAGATATATATCTCTTCTGTATCACATGTCTGTGTGCATTCCATATTTTTAGCAGCAGCTTTTACAACCATTAAATGAAAACACATGGTCATTCATCTCCAAAGACTACAAATATAGTGCAGCTCATTCACTGACAAATTTCATCGTTTAGCAAGGTTTATATATATATATATATATATATATATATATATACATACATATATATATTTTTAGAAAAAAGAAAGATTACATGTCAGTTGAGTTGAGAAGTTGTATTTTGAATACCATGTAGAAGCGGTCTAATTTAGGGAATTATTAGAAGTACAGAAGGATGCTAACTCCCTGTTGAGCGTCAAATCATAGTTTGGAACCCCAAGAAACAATTTCTCCAAGACTTAAGGGACAGTCACAGTAGGATTGAAATTTTAAAATCTGTCTCTTTGTATTTCATAAAAACTAATAACATGTGGGCAAAGAACAGAAGTCTCTTTCCATAGTTCACAAAAGTCATAAGATTGGATTCTGGTTTAACTATTAATAAATGAAGTCTGCCTGAGATAATAATGCCTAGTTGTAAGGGTGTTCTCCAGGGAAAACGGTATGTGTGGCAGTATCGTGCAACTTATTTTATGGGTGCATCTTCAAACTTACAATACAGTATGTCCTGCGGTTTTCTGGTATGATGGCAGGTTCCTTTTGACATAGGGTAGAACTTGACTCATGGTTCAGTCAAGAATCTACTGTTTAGTTTCCACGCCATGTCTCTAAATTCTTGTCATGTGGGGTACCAAGGTTGCAAGTTGGGCTGAGGAATTTGGACCATGTATATATTTGCCGATTTCCTGCTGATGCAGTGAGCTTGTTGGGTCTGACACCCTGATACAGAGCCAAGACAAACTGATGCATGGTTGCTCTATGGCTGGACAGAATTGAGACAGCTAAGGAAAAGTGTCTGCAGGGAGGGTCATTTTTGGAGAAGTGAGCAGACAGTGATTGTAGTTAGACAGACAGGTAGAAGGGTGATATTGTTTAGAAAGCTCCTTCAATCACCAGCAAATCAATTAAAATGTTTTCACTAGAACAGGGAAGGTGATATTTTCTTACCAATCAAGTGAAACTCTAGGTTCAAGAGATATCTGCCTATGACTTTGCCAATCGTTTAACTGGTGTGAATTGTGTTAGTGTGATTCCAGAAGTAGAGGCATTTTTGAAAAGACCAAACCGCTGCACAACCAGCTCCACCCTCACCTACTGTATCCTCACCCATCCCTTGTAGATTGTAGAGGGTCCTCTCTCCTCCTGTACCAGTTATGACTTGTATTCTTTAAGATTATTGTACTTGTTTTTATTATGTATACCCCTCCTCACATGTAAAGCGCTATGGAATAAATGGCGCTATAACAATAAATAATAATAATAATAATAATAATAATAATATTGTTGCAGCCACAATAAGAATTAAGTATTATCCAGTCTGTCCCTATGTCTGTAGCTGACAAATATACCTTTATAAACATTATACATGGCATTTTCATATATTAACCCCTTCCTGACATCGGACGTACTATCCCGTCGAGGTGGGGTGGGCCCCCATGACCACGGACGGGATAGTACGTCCAGCGCGATCGGCGGCGCTCACGGGGGGGTGTTCTCCAGGGAAAACGGTATGTGTGGCAGTATCGTGCAACTTATTTTATGGGTGCATCTTCAAACTTACAATACAGTATGTCCTGCGGTTTTCTGGTATGATGGCAGGTTCCTTTTGACATAGGGTAGAACTTGACTCATGGTTCAGTCAAGAATCTACTGTTTAGTTTCCACGCCAGGTCTCTAAATTCTTGTCATGTGGGGTACCAAGGTTGCAAGTTGGGCTGAGGAATTTGGACCATGTATATATTTGCCGATTTCCTGCTGATGCAGTGAGCTTGTTGGGTCTGACACCCTGATACAGAGCCAAGACAAACTGATGCATGGTTGCTCTATGGCTGGACAGAATTGAGACAGCTAAGGAAAAGTGTCTGCAGGGAGGGTCATTTTTGGAGAAGTGAGCAGACAGTGATTGTAGTTAGACAGACAGGTAGAAGGGTGATATTGTTTAGAAAGCTCCTTCAATCACCAGCAAATCAATTAAAATGTTTTCACTAGAACAGGGAAGGTGATATTTTCTTACCAATCAAGTGAAACTCTAGGTTCAAGAGATATCTGCCTATGACTTTGCCAATCGTTTAACTGGTGTGAATTGTGTTAGTGTGATTCCAGAAGTAGAGGCATTTTTGAAAAGACCAAACCGCTGCACAACCAGCTCCACCCTCACCTACTGTATCCTCACCCATCCCTTGTAGATTGTAGAGGGTCCTCTCTCCTCCTGTACCAGTTATGACTTGTATTCTTTAAGATTATTGTACTTGTTTTTATTATGTATACCCCTCCTCACATGTAAAGCGCTATGGAATAAATGGCGCTATAACAATAAATAATAATAATAATAATAATAATAATATTGTTGCAGCCACAATAAGAATTAAGTATTATCCAGTCTGTCCCTATGTCTGTAGCTGACAAATATACCTTTATAAACATTATACATGGCATTTTCATATATTAACCCCTTCCTGACATCGGACGTACTATCCCGTCGAGGTGGGGTGGGCCCCCATGACCACGGACGGGATAGTACGTCCAGCGCGATCGGCGGCGCTCACGGGGGGAGCGCGGCCGATCGCGGCCGGGTGTCAGCTGCCTATCGCAGCTGACATCCGGCACTATGTGCCAGGAGCGGTCACGGACCGCTCCCGGCACATTAACCCCCGGCACACCGCGATCAAACATGATCGCGATGTGCCGGCGGTGCAGGGAAGCATCGCGCAGGGAGGGGGATCCCTGCGGGCTTCCCTGAGCCCCCCGCAGCAACGCGATGTGATCGCGTTGCTGCGAGGGTCTTACCTCCCTCCCTGCCTGCTCCAGACCCGGATCCAAGATGGCCGCGGATCCGGGTCCTGCAGGGAGGGAGGTGGCTTCACAGAAGCCTGCTCAGAGCAGGCACTGTGAAGCAGCCTGCACTTCTCTCAGATCGGTGATCTGTCAGAGTGCTATGCAAACTGGCAGATCACCGATCTGTATTGTCCCCCCCTGGGGCAAAGTAAAAAAGTTAAAAAAATGTTTTCCAAATGTGTAAAAAAAAATAAAATATATATATTATTCCCATAAATACATTTCTTTATCTAAATAAAATAAAAAAAACAATAAAAGTACACGTATTTAGTATCGCCGCGTCCGTAACGACCAGACCTATAAAACTGGCCCACTAGTTAACCCCTTCAGTAAACACCGTAAGAAAAAAAAAAAAAACGAGGCAAAAAACAACGCTTTATTATCATACTGCCGAACAAAAAGTGGAATAACACGCGATCAAAAAGACAGATATAAATAACCATGGTACCGCTGAAAGCGTCATCTTGTCCCGCAAATAACGAGCTGCCATACAGCATGATCAGCAAAAAAATAAAAAAGTTATAGTCCTGAGAATAAAGAGATGCAAAAATAATTATTTTTTCCATAAAATAGTTTTTATCATATAAAAGCGCCAAAACATAAAAAAATAATATAAATGAGGTATCACTGTAATCGTACTGACCCGAAGAATAAAACTGCTTATCAATTTTACCAAACGCGGAACGGTATAAACGCCTCCCCCAAAAGAAATTCATGAATAGCTGGTTTTTGGTCATTCTGCCTCACAAAAATCGGAATAAAAAGCGATCAAAAACTGTCACATGTCCGAAAATGTTACCAATAAAAACGTCAACTCGTCCCGCAAAAAACAAGACCTCACATGACTCTGTGGACCAAAATATGGAAAATTTATAGCTCTCAAAATGTGGTAACGCAAAAAATATTTTTTGCAATGAAAAGCGTCTTTCAGTGTGTGACAGCTGCCAATCATAAAAATCCGCTAAAAAACTCGCTATAAAAGTAAATCAAACCCCCCTTCATCACCCCCTTAGTTAGGGAAAAAAAAAATGTATTTATTTCCATTTTCCCATTAGGGCTGGGGTTGGAGCTAGGGTTAAGGCTACAGTTAGGGTTGGGGCTAAAGTTAGGGTTAGGGTTGGGGCTAAAGTTACGGTTAGGGTTTAGATTACATTTACGGTTGGGAATAGGGTTGGGATTAGGGTTAGGGGTGTGTCAGGGTTAGAGGTGTGGTTAGGGTTACTGTTGGGATTAGGGTTAGGGGTGTGTTTGGATTAGGGTTTCAGTTATAATTGGGGGGTTTCCACTGTTTCGGCACATCAGGGGCTCTCCAAACGCGACATGGCGTCCGATCTCAATTCCAGCCAATTCTGCGTTGAAAAAGTAAAACAGTGCTCCTTCCCTTCCGAGCTTTCCCGTGTGCCCAAACAGGGGTTTACCCCAACATATGGGGTAGCAGCGTACTCGGGACAAATAGGACAACAACCTTTGGGGTCCAATTTCTCCTGTTACCCCTGGGAAAATACAAAACTGGGGGCTAAAAAATAATTTTTGTGGGAAAAAAAAAATATTTTTTATTTTCACGGCTCTGCGTTATAAACTGTAGTGAAACACTTGGGGGTTCAAAGTTCTTACAACACATCTAGATAAGTTCCTTGGGGGGTCTAGTTTCCAAAATGGGGTCACTTGTGCGGGGCTTCTACTGTTTAGGTACATTAGGGGCTCTGCAAACACAATGTGACGCCTGCAGACCATTCCATCTAAGTCTGCATTCCAAATGGCGCTCCTTCCCTTCCGAGCCCTCCCATGCATCCAAACGGTGGTTCCCCCCACATATGGGGTATCAGCGCACTCAGGACAAATTGGACAACAACTTTTGGGGTCCAATTTCTCCTGTTACCCTCGGGAAAATACAAAACTGGGGGCTGAAAAATAATTTTTGTGGGAAAAAATTTTAGTTTTATTTTTACGGCTCTGCATTATAAACTTCTGTGAAGCCCTTGGTGGGTCAAAGCGTTCACCACACATCTAGATAAGTTCCTTAGGGGGTCTACTTTCCAACATGGTGTCACTTGTGGGGGGTTTCTACTGTTTAGGTACATTAGGGGCTCTGCAAACGCAATGTGACGCCTGCAGACCATTCCATCTAAGTCTGCATTCCAAATGGCGCTCCTTCCCTTCCGAGCCCTCCCATGCATCCAAACTGTGGTTCCCCCCACATATGGGGTATCAGCGCACTCAGGACAAATTGGTCAACAACTTTTGGGGTCCAATTTCTCCTGTTACCCTCGGGAAAATACAAAACTGGGGGCTGAAAAATACTTTTTGTGGGAAAAAATTTTATTTTTATTTTTACGGCTCTGCATTATAAACTTCTGTGAAGCCCTTGGTGGGTCAAAGCGCTCACCACACATCTAGATAAGTTCCTTAGGGGGTCTACTTTCCAACATGGTGTCACTTGTGGGGGGTTTCTACTGTTTAGGTACATTAGGGGCTCTGCAAACACAATGTGACGCCTGCAGACCATTCCATCTAAGTCTGCATTCCAAATGGCGCTCCTTCACTTCTGAGCCCTTCCATGCGTCCAAACGGTGGTTCCCCCCCACATATGGGGTATCAGCGCACTCAGGACAAATTGGACAACAACTTTTGCGGTCCAATTTCTCCTGTTACCCTTGGGAAAATACAAAACTGGGGGCTGAAAAATAATTTTTGTGGGAAAAAATTTTAGTTTTATTTTTACGGCTCTGCATTATAAACTTCTGTGAAGCCCTTGGTGGGTCAAAGCGCTCACCACACATCTAGATAAGTTCCTTAGGGGGTCTACTTTCCAACATGGTGTCACTTGTGGGGGGTTTCTACTGTTTAGGTACATTAGGGGCTCTGCAAACGCAATGTGACGCCTGCAGACCATTCCATCTAAGCCTGCATTCCAAATGGCACTCCTTCCTTTCCGAGCCCTCCCATGCGCCCAAACAGTGGTTCTCCCCACATATGGTGTATCATCGCACTCAGGACAACTTGGACAACAAATTTTGGGGTCCAATTTCTCCTGCTACCCTCGGGAAAATACAAAACTGGGGGCTAAAAAAATAATTTTTGTGGGAAAAAATTTTTGTTTTATTTTTACGGCTCCGCATTATTAACTTCTGTGAAGCCCTTGGTGGGTCAAAGCGCTCAAAACACATCTAGATAAGTTACTTAGGGGGTCTACTTTACAAAATGGTGTCACTTGGGGGTTTCAATGTTTAGGCACATCAGTGGCTCTCCAAACGCAACATGGCGTCCCATCTCAATTCCTGTCAATTTTGCATTGAAAAGTCAAACGGTGCTACTTCCCTTCCGAGCTCTCCCATGCGCCCAAACAGTGGTTTACCCCCACATATGGGGTATCAGCGTACTCAGGACAAATTGTACAACAACTTTTGGGGTCCAATTTCTTCTCTTACTCTTGGGAAAATAAAAAATTGGGGGCGAAAAATAATTTTTGTGAAAAAATGTGATTTTTTATTTTTACGGTTCTGCATTATAAACTTCTGTGAAGCACTTGGTGGGTCAAAGTGCTCACCACACCTCTAGATAAGTTCCTTAGGGGGTCTACTTTCCAAAATGGTGTCACTTGTGGGGGGTTTCAATGTTTAGGCACATCAGGGGCTCCCCAAACGCAACATGGCGTCCCATCTCAATTCCAGTCAATTTTGCATTGAAAAGTCAAATGGCGCTCCTTCGCTTCCGAGCTCGGTCATGCGCACAAACAGTGGTTTACCCCCACATATGGGGTATCGGCGTACTCAGGACAAATTGTACAACAACTTTTGGGGTCCATTTTCTCCTGTTACCCTTGGTAAAATAAAACAAATTGGAGCTGAAGTAAATTTTTTGTGAAAAAAAGTTAAATGTTCATTTTTATTTAAACATTCCAAAAATTCCTGTGAAGCACCAGAAGGATTAATAAACTTTTTGAATATGGTTTTGAGCACCTTGAGGGGTGCAGTTTTTAGAATGGTGTCACACTTGGGTATTTTCTATCATATAGACCCCTCAAAATGACTTCAAATGAGATGTGGTCCCTGAAAAAAAATGGTGTTGTAAAAATGAGAAATTGCTGGTCAACTTTTAACCCTTATAACTCCCTAACAAAAAAAAATGTTGGTTCCAAAATTGTGCTGATGTAAAGTAGACATGTGGGAAATGTTACTTATTAAGTATTTTGTGTGACATATCTCTGTGATTTAAGGGCATAAAAATTCAAAGTTGGAAAATTGCAAAATTTTCAAAATTTTCGCCAAATTTCCATTTTTTTCACAAATAAACGCAGGTAATATCAAAGAAATTTTACCACTATCATGAAGTACAATATGTCTCGAGAAAACAATGTCAGAATCGCCAAGATCCGTTGAAGCGTTCCAGAGTTATAACCTCATAAAGGGACAGTGGTCAGAATTGTAAAAATTGGCCCGGTCATTAACGTGCAAACCACCCTTGGGGGTGAAGGGGTTAAACATATTACATTTATACTTTTTACCAAAGTCTATTATATGGCCTAAAACCTAACCTATCTATTATATCAGTTATCTCATACTTTACTTTCCCTATATTCATACTGCACACTTTACCTATCATACTAACAATGCCTATCACACTTTATACATTATTCTTTACCAAATCACATTATGTACACCTGAAACCGCAATACACAGTTCACTCTTCACATGTCAAAATATATCTAAAACCACATGCCACTATTCACATAATATACAACACATTGTGCTTTGTGTCTTCCGGGGTAGGAACACAATAGTACTGTCCACCACTCTTCAGTTCTATAAACACTGAATGAAGAGGTGATATGCATATTCAACATTCAATCCATTCAAGGTGGGCATGTAGAGCCCCACTCTCAGGATTGTTGGTACCTCCATTGAATAGCAAACAGTTCCTGTAAATAGGTGACAACTTGTTAACTGTGATAGCTCCTCTAAATTGGCTGTTTAGCACTGGTGTCAGATCCCTAAACTATTGAGCTCTTGTGCAATGAGTGAACATGATGCTAAGGCCAGTAAAATATCCCAGACTCCATGATATACATAATATGTTCAGTTTCTTATAAATATTTAGAAAATACAAGAAAATCGAATTATTGAATATTTTGAGCAGTTCTTCTTGTACGGAAGTAATTTGAACTGACAGTTCTGGAATTTTGTAAACAACAAAAAAATGTCAATTTATGCTTCAGGTAAAATTAGTCTTTGGCCACTGAGCCATAATTGGAAGCTAATGGCCCATGAATGGAGATTTTCTGACCTGCCATGCTGAGGCTGTGACCTGAGCTGTTACAGTAAATTAGTATTAGGTCATTCAGGCCACCCATGGATTTCATATGAAAGGAAGCTGAAAGGGGTTTTGAAAAACAGTTATAAGTTAAAAATAAAAAAGGAAACATAAATGTATTAAATTCGTCTATAATGAACAGAAATATAGATCTGAAATAACACTTTTTATTCTTTTTCATTGTCATTGCGTGCAATAAGTCTAGAAATTTGCTATATAAAAGCCAAGTCTGCACAGTGACAGTCACATGCAAATCGCTGGAAAATCAAAGCTGCAAGTGACTGTTCCTTGGTCTTGACTTTAGTTGAAAGGTTGTTTTTTACTTTCTTTCCTATATGGAACAACTGAAGTCATTATAGTGAATGGATTGCTCGGGGGTTTCATCTGAATCACATCACTTAGAGATTTAGATGGAAACCCCAAAGTATGTGCTCAGTAGTAGTAAAAATGTTATAATCAACATTAACTAATGAAATAGGGCGATATGATCTACAATCCAGGGGGTCCTTTCCTTCTTTTATTAACACTATAATAGTTGCTTCATAGTAGGAGTCTGGCAGAGAACCCCCTTCCAAATACCCTGGAATACCTTCAAAAGACTCGGCGCTAAAATGTCTCGATATTTTCTGTACATTTCTATGGGGAACCCATCTGGGCATGGTGCCTTTCCAGAGGCCATATCTGCTATAGCCAGGTTAATCTTTTCCAAAGTAAAGTCTGCATCTAGAAAAGCTTGTTGTGTAGGAAATTCAATATCTAAGAGGTAATCTGGGCAGCTTGAATTGTCAAAATCTCCTTTGGATCTATATAATTCTTTATAATAATCATGAAAGCATTGGAGGATATCATCTGTTGAGGTCACAATTGTACCATCTAATTTACGGATTTTAAGTATAGTGTCAGATGTGTTGTTTTGTCGTACCATAAATGCTAAGAGTTTACTAGACTGATTCCCCAATTCTTATTAACCAAAAAAGAACCACAATATGCCCCTAAAATATAACTTTTAATTAAATAAGGTAAAATGACCTATTGGGTCAGGAGTAGTGTTGAGCGATACAGTCCGATACTTGAAAGTATCGGTATCGGAAAGTATCGGCCGATACCGGCAAAGTATCGGATCTAATCCGATACCGATACCCGATACCAATACAAGTCAATGGGACTCATGTATCGGACGGTATTCCTGATGGTTCCCAGGGTCTGAAGGAGAGGAAACTCTCCTTCAGGCCCTGGGAACCATATTAATGTGTAAAATAAAGAATTAAAATAAAAAATATTGCTATACTCACCTCTCTGACGCAGCCTGGACTTCAGCGAGGGAACCGGCAGCGTTGTTTGCTTAAAATTCGCGCTTTAACTTTCTTACTTGAAGTCCCGGCTTGTGATTGGTCGCGCGCCGCCCATGTGACCGCGACGCGACCAATCACAGCAAGCCGTGACGTAATTTTAGGTCCTTCAGGATTTTAAAATTACGTTCCGGCGTTGTGATTGGTTGCGTCGCGGTCACATGGGCGACGCGACCAATCACAAGCCGTGACGTCACGGGAGGCAGGAGACGCGCGCATTTTAAAATGGGTTTAACTTCCATACTACGTTGTGCCTTGCCTGACCAAATCTAAGCGTAAGTATCACCGGGCTATGGTCTGAAATACCCGTTCCCATGTTCTACTTCCCCCACCCACATTGCTAAATTACTAGATCCAAATATGTAGTCCAAGCGGGAGAGAGTGCGTTGTTGTGGATTCTGTTTGTGGGCTCCCTCTGGTGGTTACGGCTGGTACTGGGTGACTTTGGTGGGTTGCGGCCTCTGGTTTCCACCTGTCCATCAGAGGCTGGGTGTTTCCTATTTTACCTGGCCTTTCTGTCATTCCCTTGCCGGCTATCAATGTATTCAGATGTGCTCTGTTTGGTTCCTGCCTACCTGCTCCCAGATCTTTCAGGATAAGCTAAGTGCTGATTTTCAGTTGTTTGGTTTTTTGTCCAGCTTGCTTATTATGTCTCTATGCTAGCTGGTAGCTCTAGTGGACTGAGGTTCTCCCCATGTGCCATGAGTTGGCACATGGGTTCTTGTAATCTCAGGATGGTTTTTTTGATTAGGGTTTTTTGCTGACCGCTCAGACCCCTTTTGTATCGTTCTGCTTTCTAGTTTACAGCGGGCCTCAATTTGCTAAACCTATATATATCATCTATATGTGTGTGCCTTCCTCTCATTTCACCGTCAATACATGTGGGGGGCAACTATACCTTTTGGGGTTCATTCCTCTGGAGGCAAGTGAGGTCTTTATTTTCTCTGCAGTGCTAGTTAGCTCTTAGGCTGGTGCGTGGCGTCTAGAACCAACGTAGGCACGCTCCCTGGCTATCTCTAGTTGCGTTTGTCAGGCGTAGGGCAGCGGTCAGCCCAGGTTCCATCACCCTAGAGCTCGTCCGTTATATATTTGTACTTTGCTTGTCCTGTGCTATCCCTAGCCATTGGGATTCATGACAGTATAGCCGGCCCACAAAGTGTTAATTGTTTGGGCTGAAGCAGGAGAAAAAGAAGTGTTTAAGGGAATTTTTTTTTTTTTTTTTCCCCTTCAGAGTTTTGCTGCCTAGCCCTTAATTGCTGTCTAGCTGCTTCTTACCTCCTCTTAACCCTTGAATGGCTCTGATCTTAGCTGTTTAACATGGATGTCCAGAGTTTGGCTTCCAGCCTGAGTAATCTCGCGGCAAAAGTTCAAAACATACAGGATTTTGTTGTTCACACTCCCATGTCTGAACCTAGAATTCCTATTCCAGAGTTCTTTTCTGGAGATAGATCTACCTTCCTGAATTTCAGGAACAATTGTAAATTGTTTCTTTCTTTGAGATCTCGCTCCTCTGGAGACCCTGCTCAACAGGTCAGGATTGTAATATCTTTCCTGCGGGGCGACCCTCAGAATTGGGCATTTGCATTGGCACCAGGGGATCCTGCATTGCTCAGTGTGGATGCGTTTTTTCTGGCATTGGGATTGCTCTATGAGGAACCTAACCTGGAGATTCAGGCTGAAAAGGCTTTATTAGCCCTCTCTCAGGGGCATGATGAAGCGGAAATATATTGTCAAAAATTTCGGAAATGGTCGGTGCTTACTCAGTGGAATGAGTGCGCCCTGGCTGCAAACTTCAGAAATGGTCTTTCTGAGGCCATTAAGGATATTATGGTGGGGTTCCCTACGCCTACAGGTCTGAATGAGTCTATGGCTATGGCCATTCAGATTGATCGGCGTTTACGGGAGCGCAAACCCGTGCACCAGTTGGCGGTGTCTTCTGAACAGGCACCTGAGACTATGCAATGTGATAGAATTCAGTCCAGAAGTGAACGGCAAAATTATAGGCGGAAAAATGGATTGTGTTTTTATTGTGGTGATTCAGCTCATGTTATATCAGCATGCTCTAAACGCACAAAAAGGGTTGATAAATCTTTTGCCATTGGTACTCTGCAGCCTAAGTTCATTTTGTCTGTGACTCTGATTTTTTCACTGTCTTCCATTTCCGTCGATGCCTATGTGGATTCGGGCGCTGCCCTGAGTCTTATGGATTGGTCATTTGCTAAACGCTGCGGTTTTAGTCTGGAGCCTCTGGAAGTTCCTATTCCTCTGAAGGGAATTGACTCTACACCATTGGCTATGAATAAACCGCAGTATTGGACACAAGTGACCATGCGCATGACTCCCGTTCATCAGGAGGTGATTCGCTTCCTTGTACTGTATAATTTACATGATGTACTAGTGCTTGGTCTGCCATGGTTACAAACTCATAATCCTGTCCTGGACTGGAAAACAATGTCTGTGTTAAGCTGGGGATGTCAGGGGGTTCATGATGATGCACCTCCGATTTCAATCGCTTCATCTACTCCTTCTGAGATCCCTGCGTTTTTGTCTGACTATAGGGATGTTTTTGAGGAGCCTAAGCTCAATTCGCTCCCTCCTCATAGAGATTGTGACTGTGCTATAGAATTGATTCCTGGCAGTAAGTTCCCTAAGGGTCGTTTATTTAATCTGTCACTGCCAGAGCATACTGCTATGCGGAATTATATTAAGGAGTCCTTGGAAAAGGGACATATTCGTCCATCTTCGTCCCCTCTGGGAGCAGGTTTTTTTTTTCGTGGCAAAAAAAGATGGTTCCCTGAGGCCTTGTATAGATTATCGCCTTCTGAATAAGATTACAGTCAAATATCAGTATCCATTGCCATTATTGACTGATTTGTTTGCTCGCATTAAGGGGGCTAGGTGGTTCACTAAGATAGATCTTTGCGGTGCGTATAATCTGGTGCGGATAAAACAGGGTGATGAGTGGAAAACCGCATTTAATACGCCTGAGGGCCATTTTGAGTATTTGGTAATGCCTTTTGGACTCTCCAATGCTCCGTCAGTCTTTCAGTCCTTTATGCACAATATTTTCCGTGAATATCTGGATAAGTTTATGATTGTGTATTTGGATGATATTTTGGTGTTTTCTGATGACTGGGAGTCTCATGTTCTACAGGTCAGGAAGGTGTTTCAGGTTCTGCGGGCCAATTCTCTGTTTGTGAAGGGCTCAAAGTGTCTCTTCGGAGTCCAGAAGATTTCTTTTTTGGGGTACATTTTTTCTCCTTCTACTATTGAGATGGATCCCGTCAAGGTTCAGGCGATTTGTGACTGGACACAACCTACATCTGTTAAGAGCCTTCAGAAGTTCTTGGGGTTTGCTAATTTTTATCGTCGGTTCATTGCTAATTTTTCCAGTATTGTTAAACCTTTGACTGATTTGACTAAAAAGGGTGCTGATGTTGCTGATTGGTCTCCTGCGGCCGTGGAGGCCTTTCAGGAACTTAAGCGCCGGTTTTCTTCTGCTCCTGTGTTGTGTCAACCAGATGTTTCACTTCCTTTTCAGGTTGAGGTTGATGCTTCCGAGATTGGAGCGGGGGCGGTTTTGTCACAGAGAAGTTCTAATGGCTCGGTGATGAAGCCATGTGCATTCTTCTCTAGAAAATTCTCGCCCGCCGAGCGCAATTATGATGTGGGTAATCGGGAGCTTTTGGCCATGAAGTGGGCATTTGAGGAGTGGCGTCATTGGCTTGAGGGTGCTAAACATCGTGTGGTGGTCTTGACTGATCACAAGAATCTCATTTACCTTGAGTCTGCCATGCGTTTGAATCCTAGACAGGCTCGTTGGTCGTTGTTTTTTTCTCGTTTCAATTTCGTGGTTTCATACCTGCCAGGTTCAAAGAATGTGAAGGCAGATGCTCTTTCCAGGAGTTTTGTGCCTGACTCTCCTGGAGACTCTGGGCCTACTGGTATCCTTAGGGATGGGGTAATATTGTCCGCCGTATCCCCAGACTTGCGACGTGCATTGCAGGAGTTTCAGGTGGATAAACCTGATCGTTGTCCACCAGAAAGACTGTTTGTTCCGGATGATTGGACCAGTAGAGTCATCTCCGAGGTCCATTCTTCTGTGTTGGCTGGTCATCCTGGAATATTTGGTACTAGAGACTTGGTGGCCAGGTCTTTTTGGTGGCCTTCCTTGTCTAGGGATGTGCGCACCTTTGTGCAGTCTTGTGAAGTGTGTGCTCGAGCTAAGCCTTGCTGTTCTCGGGCCAGTGGGTTGTTGTTATCCTTGCCCATCCCGAAGAGGCCTTGGACGCACATTTCCATGGATTTTATTTCTGATCTCCCGGTTTCACAGAAAATGTCCGTTATCTGGGTTGTGTGTGACCGCTTTTCTAAGATGGTTCATTTGGTGCCCTTGCCTAAGTTGCCTTCCTCCTCTGAGTTGGTCCCTTTATTTTTTCAGAACGTGGTTCGTTTGCATGGGATTCCGGAGAATATCGTTTCTGACAGGGGATCCCAGTTTGTGTCTAGATTTTGGCGGACGTTTTGTGCCAAGATGGGCATTGATTTGTCTTTCTCGTCTGCATTCCATCCTCAGACGAATGGCCAGACGGAGCGAACTAATCAGACCTTGGAAACTTATTTGAGGTGTTTTGTTTCTGCTGATCAAGATGACTGGGTTGCTTTTTTGCCACTGGCCGAATTTGCTCTTAATAACCGGGCTAGTTCTGCCACGTTGGTCTCTCCTTTTTTTTGTAATTCGGGGTTTCATCCTCGTTTTTCCTCTGGTCAGGTGGAGTCTTCGGATTGTCCTGGAGTGGACGTGGTGGTGGACAGGCTACATCAGATTTGGAATCAGGTGGTGGACAATTTGAAGTTATCTCAGGAGAAGACTCAGCAGTTTGCTAATCGCCATCGCCGCGTGGGTCCCCGACTTCTTGTTGGGGATTTGGTGGGGTTGTCTTCTCGTTTTGTCCCTATGAAGGTCTCTTCTCCTAAGTTCAAGCCTCGGTTCATCGGTCCTTATAGGATCTCGGAGATTCTTAACCCTGTATCTTTTCGTTTGGATCTCCCAGCATCGTTTGCTATTCATAATGTGTTCCATCGGTCGTTGTTGCGGAGGTATGAGGTGCCCGTTGTTCCTTCGGTTGAGCCTCCTGCTCCGGTGCTGGTGGAGGGAGAATTGGAGTATGTTGTTGAGAAGATCTTGGATTCTCGTGTTTCCAGACGCAAACTCCAGTATTTGGTTAAGTGGAAGGGTTATGGTCAGGAGGATAATTCCTGGGTGGTCGCCTCCGATGTTCATGCGACTGATTTGGTCCGCGCCTTCCATAGAGCTCACCCTGATCGCCCTGGGGGTTCTCGTGAGGGTTCGGTGACCCCTCCTCAAGGGGGGGGTACTGTTGTGGATTCTGTTTGTGGGCTCCCTCTGGTGGTTACGGCTGGTACTGGGTGACTTTGGTGGGTTGCGGCCTCTGGTTTCCACCTGTCCATCAGAGGCTGGGTGTTTCCTATTTTACCTGGCCTTTCTGTCATTCCCTTGCCGGCTATCAATGTATTCAGATGTGCTCTGTTTGGTTCCTGCCTACCTGCTCCCAGATCTTTCAGGATAAGCTAAGTGCTGATTTTCAGTTGTTTGGTTTTTTGTCCAGCTTGCTTATTATGTCTCTATGCTAGCTGGTAGCTCTAGTGGACTGAGGTTCTCCCCATGTGCCATGAGTTGGCACATGGGTTCTTGTAATCTCAGGATGGTTTTTTTGATTAGGGTTTTTTGCTGACCGCTCAGACCCCTTTTGTATCGTTCTGCTTTCTAGTTTACAGCGGGCCTCAATTTGCTAAACCTATATATATCATCTATATGTGTGTGCCTTCCTCTCATTTCACCGTCAATACATGTGGGGGGCAACTATACCTTTTGGGGTTCATTCCTCTGGAGGCAAGTGAGGTCTTTATTTTCTCTGCAGTGCTAGTTAGCTCTTAGGCTGGTGCGTGGCGTCTAGAACCAACGTAGGCACGCTCCCTGGCTATCTCTAGTTGCGTTTG
This sequence comes from Ranitomeya variabilis, assembly GCF_051348905.1. Lineage (NCBI taxonomy): Eukaryota > Metazoa > Chordata > Amphibia > Anura > Dendrobatidae > Ranitomeya > Ranitomeya variabilis. Next base: position 164,065,590 of record NC_135232.1, on the reverse strand, counting down.
TCAGGCGTAGGGCAGCGGTCAGCCCAGGTTCCATCACCCTAGAGCTCGTCCGTTATATATTTGTACTTTGCTTGTCCTGTGCTATCCCTAGCCATTGGGATTCATGACAGTGCGTCTAACGGATGAGTGACAGGTGTATTCTCTTACATCAGGATGGTGCAGTCTCCACAGATCCAACCAGCTACATCCTTCCATAAATATTGACAGATGAGATAAAGGGGAGGCCAGCCCCGGAACCGCACCATCCAATCTGAGCCTATCTAGGCAATCATCCATCACCAGATTAAAGTCTCCCATACACATAACATGCGCATCTGGGTAGTTTAAAGCAAAACTCACCGCCTTTTTTATAATTGATAGATAGAGGGGGGGATTATATATACACATTATAACATAATCTCTCATATTAGCCCATGCATGTACAAAAATTAAGCGGCCCTCCAGATCTCTCCGTACCTCTCCGACCTCCCATCTGACATCTCTATGTAGCAAAAGAGAGACCCCTCTAGAATAGCTAGTATGAAATGTACCATATTTTTTGGCATATAAGACGCACTTTTTCCCCAAAAAAATTGTGAGGAAAATGGGGGGGGTGTCTTATATTCGGAACGCAGGCTTACCGGCATTGTGGCGGCGACAGAGGTGCGGGCATGATGTGGCACGGTGAGCTGCATGGCGTGAGCAGGTCCCATCCATATTTGAGGTGAATCCGCGGCCCGGTACGGTATTGATGGAGAGCAGCAGCGCTGGTGAGTTACGGTATTTTCCGGTGGCGGCGGCCATCTTGCTGAGGCCGCGCGTGCGCAGATTCACTACTCTGCGTCCCAGGGCTTCAGGAAAATGGCCGCGGGAAGCCGCGCGTGCGCAGATGGAGATCGCGGCGGCCATTTTCCTGAAGCCGAGATCTCAATCTGCGAACTCGGCTTCAGGAAAATGGCCGCCGCGATCTCCATCTGCGCACGCGCGGCCTCCCGTGGCCATTTTCCTAAAGCCCTGGGACGCAGAGTAGTGAATCTGCGCACCCGCGGCCTCAGCAAGATGGCCGCCGCCACCGGAAAAATCCTTAACTCACCCTGCTCTGCTGCTCTCCACACTGTATAATGGACCCTACAGTAAGTCTCAAACTTTATAATGTCCCCCACAGTAGCCCACAAACTGTAATATTGACCCCACATTAGCCAAAAACTGTGGCCCCACTGTATAATAGCCCTCACAATAGTCCCCGAACTGTATAATAGGCTGCACATTAGCTCCTATACTGTATAATGGCCCTCACATTAATCCCCAAACTGTGCAATGGGCCCCACATTAGCCCCCAAACTGTATAATGGCCTTACATTAGCCCCAAAACTATATAACTGGCCCAACATTGGCTTCGATACTGTACAATTGCCCTCAACCCCAAACTGTATAATTGCCCCCACACTTGCTCCTATACTGCATAATGGGCCCCACATTCAGCCCAAACTGTTTAATGGTTCCTACCCTACAGTAGTCCCTATAATATATAAGGTGCCCTCCACTGTTTCAGGGTCCCCCATTGTTTTTGATGCCCGCACAAGTTTTAATTAAATAAAAAACAGCATATAGTCGCCCAACTCAGGATCCTGACGATTCCACTGGCCAGGCTCATGCAGACCAATGCTGTTATAGTGCCGAAGCATGCACAGAACATCAGGAGTCCTGGCGCTGCGCGATGACGCCACCTCGCCATGACTTTGATGTTCTGCATGTGCATCGACGCCTCGGCCGTTCTGCAGACCACATGTCTAAAATGACCTGTGGTCTGCAGAACAGACAGCGGTAGTGCAGGGACATCGTGTCATGTGGCTTAACTGTATCGGCAAGCTGCGCACACTGGTACAGTCAAGGGTATTGTAGCTCAGGCTGGGCCCTGGAGCGACTGCATCCTATGCTCCATGGTAGCTATACTACTGCTGATGATGCTTCGTTTCAGGGTGGGGACAGAGGATTTGGCAATGACCGCAGCCTCTGCCTCCTGATGACGTCCTGCTTGAGTGTCCCAGCATGCACTGGGGATTCTCAAACGAAGAACGCCAAGAAAACGGAAATAGGTAAAAAATATAAATAAAATGATTTTGAAAAATATAAATAAAATAAAGCAATTAGATTAGAGAGGGAAAGGTGGGGACTTATTAATTAAATCATATTAAAAAAACTATATAATTAAAATAAATATGGAGACATTTAGGATGTAAATCAATATTAGTTTCAATGTAACTGATTTTATATGGATATTGAAGGAGGCAGACCGTATATTGAAAATACGGTTTGGAAAATTCTTAAGTCTTCTGCTAAGAGATATATTCCAATGTAATCTCCTAAAAGGATCACTTTCATAAATAAATACAGCTAGCACATGCTGTTTTTAGGAGGTGAGTGGGAGGATTGAGGTTATGTTTTTGAAGTTGCCACCAATAACAAGGAAGCAGTTGTGTACCTTGAAATCATAGTCAAATAATGTTGTAGAAATAGAACTGTGCAGCTGTATTTGGTGAAGGGTCTCATACACTCGCCCAGTGTCTGAATCATTTATTGGAAATTCTCTTACAAGATTGTATGAAACTGAGGAATAAGGTTTACTGTCAATTCTATCCCAAAATATAATTTCATAAGGAAACACTTTATTAAAAATGTTCCCTTAGCATTGTATTTTAATATTTTGAAATTTCATTACCATTTTTTATTTGGTGGGGATTTTTGTTTCTGTTTCAAAGCAATGTGGCTCATGGGACTCTATCTTGTAGGTGCAAGTTACTGTTTGGCTGGTAATATGTCAATTCCTGTTAAGTCTCCATCTCCTGCATTGATTTTGATTAGCCTTTTCTTCCTATTTCTGCTCAATCGTCAGTCACACATTGACACCAGAGGAAACAAAACTTGAGTGAGGGATCCTGGAAAAATTTATCACAACAGATTGACCTACGTGCAGTACTGCAGCTCAGCTCCTATTGAAATGAACAGGAGCGAAGCTGCAGTATTTGGAAACAGCTACTGCACAGTATCAAGAGCCAGAACAGCACATTTCTGAATAATCTTTACATCTGGCCATTGCAGGAGCCAATAACAGCTGATCAGTGAGGGTGCCAGACCCCCCCACTGATCTGATATTGAGGTTAATGATGTAGTAGTGGACAAATCCTTTGTTATTACAGGTACATTGCTGTAGCACAGGGGTGCGCAACATTTTTTGGTCCAAGGGCCGCATTGCCATACTGAAGCAATCCTGAGGGCTGTAATAAAATTTAAAGGGGTACCTACATGAATATGTCACTAGACCCACCATCAGTACATTAATACATCACCAGAACCAAGTTTTCAGTATTTCAGGAGGATTTTGGAGAGTTTCTGCTCCAAAAACAAATCAGTATGAATACACACCAACGTAAACTGAGTTTTTGAAGCAGAAACTCTTAAATCCTCCTCATAATCTCAAATCTCTACATCTTGAGGACTTTTTTAACTTAAATTTTAACATAGCCATGAAGCTCAATATGGAACACTACGTGTACAAGATCAGAACCACTGTCAGCACTTGAATCCGGCACCAGAACCACCATCAGTACATGAATGCAGCATCATAACCAAAGCCAGTACATGATTGCAGCGCCAGAACCACTATCAGTAAATGTATGCAGCACCAAACTTCCAAACTTAGTACAGCGATCAATTGTACGGTCAGGTCAGCACCAGGGCCAGCGTTAGGGGCAGGCAGACCAGGCAGCTGCCTGGGGCCCCCGCTCCTCCAGGGGCCCACAGCTAGCAGAAAGTCACGCAGCCGCTATGGGGCCCCTGCGAGGCAAGGGGGCCTGCCTGCCGCCAGCACTGACTCCCCCGCCGCATTGAACTATACCGGCGTCTGCCGGTACAGTTCGAAGCAATGATGGAGGAGAGAGCATCACCTGACGCTCCCTCTCCCATCATTCCCCGCTCTGCCTCTGACACAGCGGGTGCGCGTCATCACGCACTCGCTCTGTGTGTCAGGCAGTGCGGCAGCAGCTGCCGACACAGGAGCAGGGAGCAGCGCGGGCTCGGGGAGAGGTAAGGAGGTTGTGTTTTTTTTTGTTTTTTTTTACTGGACTGTGCGGCCATTCTCGGGAGGAGAGAGGCGGGGAGGAAAGGGGGGATGTGGGCAGTGTTGTATACTACTGTATGGGCAGCAGTGCTGTATACTACTGTGGGCAGTGCTGTATACTACTGTGTGGGCAGTGCTGTATAATACTGTGGGCAGTGCTGTATACTACTGTGGGCAGTGCTGTATACTACTGTGGGCAGTGCTGTATACTACTGTGAGCAGTGCTGTATACTACTGTGTGGGCAGTGCTGTATACTACTGTGGGCAGTGCTGTATACTACTGTGGGCAGTGCTGTATACTACTGTGGGCAGTGCTGTATACTACTGTGGGCAGTGCTGTATACTACTATGTGGGCAGTGCTATATACTACTCTGTGGGCTGTGCTGTATACTACTGTGTGAGCAGTGCTTTATACTACTGTGTGGGCTGTTCTATACACTACTGTGTGGGCTGTGCTATATACTACTGTGTGGACTGTGCTATATACTAAGTGGCTGTGCTATATACTACTATGTGGGCTGTGCTATATACTACTATGTGGGCTGTGCTATATACTATGGGGGTATATTATATTCTATGGGGGAGGCTGTGTTATATACTATGTGGCTGTGTTATGTATTTGGGGGGTACATTATACATTATACTCTATGGAGGAGGCTGTGTTATATACTATGGGGGACTGCATTATATTCTGTGGGGGGCTTTATTAGATTTTATGAGGGATGATTGCATCATACCCTTTGATGGGGCTACATTATATTCTATGGGGAGGTGGGCTGTATTATATCTTGTTCGGGGCTACATTATATTCTATGGGGGGGCTGTATTATATTTATATTCTATGAGGGGTGATTGCATCATACTCTATGAGGGGGCTACATTATACTATATGGGAGGCTGCATTATATTCTATGGGGAGGTTACATTATACTCTGTGGGGGGTTACATTATACTCTGGGGTGGCTGCATTATACTCTATGGGGTGGCTGCATTATACTCTGTGGGGTGGTGGCTGCATTATACTATATGTGGGCTGAATTATACTGTATCGAGGACTATGGGGAATACATTATACTATATGAAGAACTATGGGGTGCATTATACTATGGGAAGTGAATTGTACTACATGGATGACTATAGCGGTGCATTATACTATATAGAGCACTGTGAGGAGTGTATTATGCTATATTGAGGACTGAGGAGTATATTTTAATATATGGAGGAGTATGAGGAGTGTATTATACTATATGGAGGACTATGGGAAGTGTATAATACTATATGGAGGACTATGAGGATTGTATTATACTATATGGAGGACTATGGGGCACATTATATTATATGGAGGACTATGGGGTATGCATTTTACAATATGGAGGACTGTGGTGCACATTATAATACATGGAGGACTATGGGGTGTATTATACTAGACAAGCAAAATGCTGTATATTCATTGGGTGATTGGATTGTTTATGCCGGAATAAAAATCATTGTTCTCAGCAGCACATCGCCGGTGTAAACTGTAGATCTGCTGCTGATAAGATGATACTGTATGGTGATCTGTTAGTGATCTATTAGTGATCGTTCTGTCTCCTTCATTCTTTCTCAGATGGTAGAAAGAGGCCGGGAAACAAGCGTCCAATGACTTCAGTATTGTCGATCACACTCGTTTAGCAGCCTGAGATAAGCGCTTGTAAATACAACTGAAATGCTTCTGTATGATGTGCAATATGTTAGCATTTGGGGCCCCATTTTAAACTTTGCCTAGGGCCCCACTTTGCCTAAAACCGGCCCTGGTAAGCACCATATATAAATGCATGGCTTGCACCTGCAAGTCCCAGCATGTGCTTACCAATGGTATGGAGATACTTTGAGTTTTTCTAACCATTATCAGACTGCTGATCATACAGGACCCACTGCATTGAAGAGACATAGTCAGTATCACAAATAAATATTTGTATCCAGGTACCTTATAGGTGACATCTTCTCTGATTCAAGTTGTTCCCATTCCTTTTGTTTCTGTGTAGTACAGAAACCATGATGAGATATTACACCCAGAGCACATCTCTGCAGACTTCCCTCTTCTCCGTCTTCACTAGAACATCCCGATACTGTGCCCTTAAAAATAAAAGTATCATTATACTGCCCCATAAATATAAATATCTCCCATGCTGCGCCCGTAAATAAATAATTGCCCCTCACTATGCTTCCTTTACAAAATATCCCCCATACTACCTCTTTCCATAATGTCCTCCCAAATTGTAACTTTCCATAATATCTCCCCAACACTGACTCTCTGCATGATTCAACCTAATTGCCGCGTAGTGTCCCATTGCCCCTTAGTGTGCCCCACAATTTCCCCGATAGTGTTCTACTTTGCTCCATAATGGCCCCATAGTGTCTTCTAGTATGTCACCCATTGCTCCCTAAATGTCCCCATAGGGTCCTCCATTGCTCCATAAGGTTCCCCATTGCCTCATCATGTCCACTATAATGGCCTCCATAGTGTCCCCCATTGCCTCATAATGTCCCTCATAGCCCCATAATGTTCCTCCTAATGGCCTACATAGTGTACCCCATTTCACCATTGCTCCATAATGACCCGCATAACGGCCCCCATGGTGTTCCCCATTATACCATACTGTCCCTCATTGCCTCATAATGTTCCCCATAGACTCATAATGTCCCCCATAATTGCCTCCATAGTTTTCCCTATTGGTCCATAAGTAACACCAATTTCAAAACAAACATTTCATCTTCGGCTCCAGGAGTGCTTGCTGGTGCCTGCCGCGTTCTATGCACCTCTGTTGCCCGGCCCCAGGAGCAGTGTAATGTCAGCAGTATGCGGACCTCATCACGCGGCTGCACGTCGGGGCCGAGGCAGACAAGCGCTGCTCTGCCCCAGTCTCAGCACTGCAGTTTTCAAATGTATTCGCATCTAAAAGTTGCCAATACATTTAAATTTAGGAATGAAGGAGCAGCTAACTGGGCCGTATATTGTGCAGGCCTGCTGTAGCAGTAATTACTTTTTTGCCTCTTAACAACCTGTTATGGATATACAGCTCTGGCAAAAATTAAGAGACCACTGCAAAATGTTCAGTTTGTCTGATTTTTCTCTTTATAGGTATATTTTTGATTAAACGTATATTTTTCTTTTATTCTATAAACTACTGACAACAAGTCTCCGAATTTCCAAGCAATACATTTTGTATTTTTTTTCCGAAAAGGAGAAATGGTCAAAATTTAAAAAAAAATAACCAGTGCTTTGAGATCTCAAATAATGCAAAGGAAACAAGTTCATAATCATTTACAAACAACAATAATACTAATGTTTTAACTCAGGAAGAGTTCAGAAATCAATATTTTGTGGAATAACCATGATCACAGCTTTCATGCGTCTTGGCATGCTTTCTACCAATCTTTTACACTGTTCCTGGCCAAAAATTTAAGCAGTTCTTCTTTGTTTGATGGCGTGTGACTATCCATCATCCTCTTGATTACATTACAGAGGTTTTCAATGGGGTTCAGGTCTGGAGATTGGGCTGCCCATGACAGGAGTTTGATGTGGTGGTCTCTTAATTTTTGCCAGAGCTGTACGTGCTAGACTAAGTTCATACGAGCATATTAAAAAAAGTATTTGATTTTCAGTTGGAAAAAAGCCAATATTTCATCTGTATTTTCATCCATTCTTAGAATGCAGCAGTGAATAAGATTTAGAAGACCAAAAACCTTTATGTATGGCATGTATTTATAAAAATCAGATGGTACGCGGTTAATTCGCATAGGATCTGATATTCTTTTTTGCACCTATAGAACATTTTAGGTGAGCCTAATCCGAAATATAAGACTAGTGCATGCTGTGGTTTATTCATGTGGACACCAGGTCCTTTAAAAAAAAAAAAACAGCCCAATTGAAAAACATTGGTTTGATCGCTGTCGGTGTGATTTTTCCATGGGCAGATTACAGTCTTGTGCACTTAGCCGGGTGAACACGAGCCTAGTCAAAATCATAAACTTTATTAAAAAATCATATTTTTCTTCTCGAGGTACATATTCTGATCTGTATGCAATCTGTATGGCATCGGTGTGTCCGATTTTTACATTCGTATGCAGTCCATTTTGTAGCCTTGACTAAGGTTGTCCACTTGCATACTTTAACCAAAATTTCAACCAATATCTCATTTATTATTATTGCAAGATGCAGCCTGGCCTTGTGATTTTTGGTATCAGTAATTTGTGGAGGTGTACTCAGACAGTGCTGGACAGCCTGTCTGATTAAAGAAGTTTTCCATTCAAAGAAGAAAAGTCTGCAGTCGCTGTGCGTAACCACAGATTGCTGAATCATAACAGTGTGCAAATCGCATAATTCCCAGTGCAGGTGATTGTATAGATGTGATTTTCATACTTTCAGTCACGTGCTGACTAGACCTTCCTTTACTTCTCAGTGTTTCAGAGGAGAGTCTACTTGGCATGTGAGCTTAAATATGCAAATTGCATACATGTGGTCTATTGACTCCCGCAGGGCAATCACACAATGTCATGATTCGATAGTACGCAGTCAGATAGAGTGAGTGCAGACTTTTCATTTGTGCCCGGACAACCCCTTAAATAGTATGAACATGACCGATTGGCTGCTAATCGACAGGTAATTGGGTAGTATTCTTAAAATACTAGGCAACCACTCCTCATGAATGATAGAACTGTGTGTGGAAGTCAGGGCCAGTTTTAGACAAAGTGGGGCCCTGGGCAAAAGTTTAAAGTAGGGTCACAAATGTTCACAAATTGCACCATCACATAGAAACATTTTGGTTGTATTTACCTGCGCTGAGTTCAGGCCATTAAACGAGCGTGATCGACAATATAGAGGTCGTTTGACGCTTGCTCCCAAGTTTCTTTACACAGGCTGAGGAAGAATGATGGGAACAGATAGTCCTCAATACAGTATAATGCTGGTCCTTGATAGAGTATATTGCAGCCCCCTCAGGGTATAATGCAGCCCCCCCCACACACACACAAACAAATACACACTATAATGCAGACACACACAGTATCGTGCAGACACGCACACACAGTATAATGCAGCTCCTGTTATGACCCCAATGGCAGAGGGTCTCAGGAATAATGCTAAGTCAGTAAATACAGAAAACCAGCTCATAGGGCAGTGGTAACTGGGCTGACCATATAACTAATCCTAGCACCACAAATACCAGCAGCCGGGGAACGTTCCTACGTTGATCCTAGACGTCTCGCGCCAGCCGGAGAGCTAACTACCCCTAGAAGGGAAAAGAAAGACCTTTCTTGCCTCCAGAGGAAATACCCCAAAAAGTTGGATAGAAGCCCCCCACACATAATAACGGTGAGGTAAGAGGAAAAGACAAACATAAGAATGAGCTAGGAATTTAGCAAAGAGAGGCCCACTAGCTAATAGCAGAATATAGAAAGATAACTTATATGGTCAGCAAAAAATCCTATCAAAAATATCCACACTGGAAATTCAAGAACCCCCGAACCGTCTAACGGCCCGGGGGGAGAACACCAGCCCCCTAGAGCTTCCAGCAAGGTCAGGAATCACATTTAGTACAAGCTGGACAAAAATGATAGCAAACAAATAACCCAAAAAACAAAGAAGCAAGACTTAGCTTAATTTAACACGAACCAGGACCAGCAAACAGGAGCAAACAGAATGTGTCTGAAAACACCGATGCCAGGCACTGGACCAAGGTTCCAGGAGGTTTATATAGCAACACCCCTGAAGTAACGACCCAGCTGGGTGCAGACAGAGGGAAGGAAATCCCAGAGTCATATCACTAGTAACCACCAGAGGGAGCCAAAAAAGTCTAATTCACAACAGTACCCCCCCCTTAAGGAGGGGTCACCGAACCCTCACCAAGACCACCAGGGCGATCAGGATGAGCAGCGTGAAAGGCACGAACCAAATCGGCCGCATGCACATCAGAGGCAACCACCCAGGAATTATCCTCCTGACCATAACCCTTCCACTTGACCAAATACTGAAGCCTCCGCCTGGAGAGACGAGAATCCAAGATCTTCTCCACCACGTACTCCAACTCGCCCTCAACCAACACCGGAGCAGGAGGCTCAGCAGAAGGAACCACAGGCACAACGTAGCGTCGTAACAAAGACCTATGGAACACGTTGTGAATGGCAAACGAAACCGGAAGATCCAAGCGAAAGGACACAGGATTAAGGATTTCCAATATCTTGTAAGGACTGATGAAGCGAGGCTTAAATTTAGGAGAGGAGACCTTCATAGGAACAAATCGAGAAGACAGCCACACCAAATCCCCAACACGAAGTCGGGGACCCACACCGCGGCGGCGGTTGGCAAAACGCTGAGCCTTCTCCTGTGACAACTTCAAGTTGTCCACCACATGATTCCAGATCTGCTGCAACCTATCCACCACAGAATCTACTCCAGGACAGTCAGAAGGCTCCACATGTCCCGAGGAAAAACGAGGATGGAAACCAGAGTTGCAGAAAAATGGCGAAACCAAAGTAGCGGAACTAGCCCGATTATTTAGGGCAAACTCAGCCAACGGCAAGAAGGTCACCCAATCATCCTGATCTGCTGAAACAAAACACCTCAAGTAAGCTTCCAGAGTCTGATTAGTTCGCTCAGTTTGTCCATTAGTCTGAGGATGAAAGGCAGACGAGAACGATAAATCAATGCCCATCCTAGCACAAAAGGATCGCCAGAACCTGGAAACAAACTGGGATCCTCTGTCAGACACAATATTCTCAGGAATGCCGTGTAAACGAACCACATTCTGAAGGAACACAGGAACCAGATCGGAAGAGGAAGGCAGCTTAGCCAAAGGCACCAAATGGACCATTTTGGAAAAGCGATCACATACCACCCAGATGACAGACATACCCCGAGACACCGGGAGATCAGAAATGAAATCCATGGAAATATGTGTCCAAGGCCTCTTCGGGACAGGAAAGGGCAAGAGCAACCCGCTGGCACGGGAACAGCAAGGCTTAGCTCGAGCACAAGTCCCACAGGACTGCACAAATGACCGTACATCCCGTGACAAGGAAGGCCACCAAAATGACCTAGCCACCAGATCTCTGGTGCCAAAAATTCCCGGATGACCTGCCAACACCGAGGAATGAACCTCGGAAATGACTCTGCTGGTCCACTTATCAGGAACAAACAGTCTGTCAGGTGGACAAGAGTCAGGTCTACCAGCTTGAAATCTCTGCAACACACGTCGCAAATCAGGAGAAATGGCTGACAAAATAACTCCTTCTTTAAGAATACCAACAGGTTCTGTGACTCCAGGAGAGTCAGGCACAAAGCTCCTTGAAAGAGCATCAGCTTTCACATTCTTTGAACCTGGTAAATACGAGACCACAAAGTCAAAACGGGAGAAAAACAATGACCAGCGGGCCTGTCTAGGATTCAAGCGTTTAGCAGACTCGAGATACATCAAATTTTTGTGATCAGTCAAGACCACCACACGATGCTTAGCACCCTCGAGCCAATGACGCCACTCCTCAAATGCCCACTTCATGGCCAGTAATTCCCGATTGCCCACATCATAATTCCGCTCAGCAGGCGAAAACTTCCTAGAGAAGAAAGCACATGGTCTCATTACCGAGCAACCAGGGCCTCTCTGTGACAAAACGGCCCCTGCCCCAATCTCAGAAGCATCCACCTCGACCTGAAAGGGAAGTGAGACATCAGGCTGGCACAAAAGAGGCGCCGAAGTAAACCGGCGCTTCAACTCCTGGAACGCCTCCACGGCTGCAGGAGCCCAGTTAGCAACATCAGAACCTTTCTTGGTCATATCCGTCAAAGGTTTAACAACGCTAGAAAAATTAGCGATAAAACGACGGTAGAAGTTAGCAAAACCCAAGAACTTCTGAAGACTCTTAACTGACGTGGGTTGAGTCCACTCATGAATAGCTCGGACCTTGACTGGGTCCATCTCCACAGCAGAAGGGGAAAAAATAAACCCCAAAAAGGGAACTTTCTGTACTCCAAAGAGACACTTTGAGCCTTTAACAAACAAGGCATTCTCACACAAAACCTGAAACACCATCCTGACCTGCTCCACATGTGAGTCCCAATCTTCAGAGAAAACCAGAATATCGTCCAGATAAACAATCATAAATTTATCCAGATACTTCCGGAAAATATCATGCATAAAGGACTGAAATACTGAGGGAGCATTAGAAAGCCCAAAAGGCATCACCAAGTACTCAAAATGACCTTCGGGCGTATTAAATGCAGTCTTCCATTCATCACCTTGCTTAATGCGCACAAGGTTGTATGCACCACGAAGATCTATCTTGGTGAACCACTTGGCACCCTTAATCCGGGCAAACAAGTCCGACAAGAGAGGCAAAGGATACTGAAATTTTACAGTGATTTTATTCAGTAGCCGATAGTCAATACAAGGTCTCAAAGATCCGTCCTTCTTAGCCACAAAAAAGAATCCCGCACCAAGAGGGGAAGAGGATGGACGGATATGCCCCTTCTCCAGAGACTCCTTGATATATGAACGCATTGCGGCATGCTCAGGTACTGACAGATTAAATAATCTTCCCTTAGGAAATTTACTACCTGGAATCAAATCTATGGCGCAGTCACAGTCCCTATGAGGAGGTAGAGCACTGGATCTGGACTCACTGAATACATCCTGATAATCAGACAAATACTCAGGAACTTCCGAAGGAGTAGAGGAAGCAATAGACACCGGCGGGGAATCAGCATGAATTCCCTGACAGCCCCAACTTGACACAGACATTGCCTTCCAATCCAGGACTGGATTGTGGGTCTGTAACCATGGCAGACCCAAAACGACCAAATCATGCATTTTATGCAGAACAAGAAAACGAATCACCTCCCGATGTTCAGGAGTCATGCACATGGTTACCTGCGTCCAAAACTGCGGTTTATTTTCCGCCAATGGCGTAGCATCAATACCTCTAAGAGGAATAGGATTTACTAACGGTTCAAGAACAAAACCACAGCGCTTGGCAAATGACAGATCCATAAGACTCAGGGCGGCACCTGAATCCACAAACGCCATAACAGGGTAAGAAGACAAAGAGCAAATTAAAGTCACAGACAAAATAAATTTAGGTTGCAAATTACCAATGGCGACAGGACTAAGAACCCTTGTTAGGCGTTTAGAGCATGCTGATATAACATGTGTAGAATCACCACAGTAAAAACACAACCCATTCTGACGTCTATGATTTTTCCGTTCATTTCTAGTCTGAATTCTATCACATTGCATTAAATCAGGTGTTTGTTCAGACAACACCACCAGAGGATTAGCGGTTTTGCGCTCCCGCAAACGCCGGTCAATTTGAATAGCAAGCGCCATAGAATCATTCAGACTTGTAGGAATGGGGAAACCCACCATCACATTCTTAATGGCTTCAGAAAGGCCATTTCTGAAATTTGCGGCCAGAGCACACTCATTCCACTGAGTAAGCACGGACCATTTCCGAAATATTTGGCAATACACTTCAGCTTCATCCTGACCCTGAGAAATAGCCAGCAAGGCTTTTTCTGCCTGAATTTCAAGATTGGGTTCCTCGTAAAGCAATCCGAGCGCCAGAAAAAACGCATCAATATTCGCCAATGCCGGATCTCCTGGCGCTAGCGAGAAAGCCCAATCCTGAGGGTCGCCCCGTAAAAAAGAAATAACAATTTTAACTTGCTGAGCAGAATCTCCAGATGAACGGGGTCTCAGAGAAAGAAACAATTTACAATTATTCTTGAAATTCCTAAACCTAAATCGATCTCCAGAAAACAATTCCGGAATATGTATTTTAGGTTCAGACATAGGACTACTGGTAACAAAATCTTGTATACCCTGCACACGAGCTGCCAGCTGGTCAACACTTGTAATCAAGGTCTGCACATTCATGTCTGCAGCAAGCACACGCCACTCAAAGGTAAAGGGGAGGAAGAGAAGGAAGGAAAAAAAAAAACAACTCAGAATTTCCTTTCTTATTATCCCACTTCTGCAATGCTTTAAACATTCAATATTGGCCTGGCATACTGTTATGACCCCAATGGCAGAGGGTCTCAGGAATAATGCTAAGTCAGTAAATACAGAAAACCAGCTCATAGGGCAGTGGTAACTGGGCTGACCATATAACTAATCCTAGCACCACAAATACCAGCAGCCGGGGAACATTCCTACGTTGATCCTAGACGTCTCGCGCCAGCCGGAGAGCTAACTACCCCTAGAAGGGAAAAGAAAGACCTTTCTTGCCTCCAGAGGAAATACCCCAAAAAGTTGGATAGAAGCCCCCCACAAATAATAACGGTGAGGTAAGAGGAAAAGACAAACATAAGAATGAGCTAGGAATTTAGCAAAGAGAGGCCCACTAGCTAATAGCAGAATATAGAAAGATAACTTATATGGTCAGCAAAAAATCCTATCAAAAATATCCACACTGGAAATTCAAGAACCCCCGAACCGTCTAACGGCCTGGGGGGAGAACACCAGCCCCCTAGAGCTTCCAGCAAGGTCAGGAATCACATTTAGTACAAGCTGGACAAAAATGATAGCAAACAAATAACCCAAAAAACAAAGAAGCAAGACTTAGCTTAATTTAACACGAACCAGGACCAGCAAACAGGAGCAAACAGAATGTGTCTGAAAACACCGATGCCAGGCACTGGACCAAGGTTCCAGGAGGTTTATATAGCAACACCCCTGAAGTAACGACCCAGCTGGGTGCAGACAGAGGGAAGGAAATCCCAGAGTCATATCACTAGTAACCACCAGAGGGAGCCAAAAAAGTCTAATTCACAACAAGCTCCCCACACATACACACAGTATAATGCAGCCCCCCACAGACAGTATTATGCAGCCCCCCACACACATAGTGCAGCCCCCCACACACATAGTGCAGCCCCTCCCACACAGTGTAATGCAGCTCCTATACACATGCAGACCCCCACAAAGTATAATGCAGCCTCCCACACATACAGTATAATGCAAGCCCCCACACATAGTATAATGCAGCCCCCCCACACATAGTATAACGCAGCCCACACAGTACACACATATATACACATACATACACACACAGTACACATATACAATACTCACCTCTCCTTCTTGTTCCTCGCGCTGCTCCAGGCTCTGCTCCGGTCTCATCAGCTCCACTGCTGGCACAGCGTGACGCACGATGATGTGACATCATCGTGCGCCCACTGAATCACAAGCAGAGCGGGAATCAAGGGAGAGGGAGCATCAGCCGATGCTCTCTCTTCCATCACTGCTCTCAACTGTATTGGCATCTATGATACCAATAAGTTGAATGCGGGGGGCGGTGCCGTGTCCCACAGCTACCGCGTGGTGTGCCACTATTAGCGGCATGCCACTGGCTGGGAGCCCTTGGAGGAGCGGGGGCCTTAGGCAGCTGCCTAGTCTGCCTGCCTTTAACACCAGCCCTGGTGGAAGCTCATTATTTTGCATGAGTTTGACCTCCCCATGTAACATTGGTGCTTGCGTGCAACCTGCCCTAGTATCAGTAAGTGTAAATCTTTTCAGCAATGTGGCCACAACACGATGGATAGTCTGAGACTACCTAGTATCACACTGCTTCTGCTCTTTCACACTGATGTAAAGTTAAATGACAAAAGTCTGATAATTTGCACTCACAGCCAGGTCCCTAAAGACCATGTTGTTTTTCCAATACTAAATATAATTCTTTGTATAGATCACAAAAAATAACAATATTTGCCATTTATATTTTGTTTAAAAATGATTCACTGATGAAGTATAACAATGACTTAGTATGGCACTACCCGGTGTACAAAGTGTTGAGCAAAACGCATGTCCATCTGCTAAACTAACTGTTAGTGGTCACACTGATGGACACAGACAGAAAAGGCCCCCTGTGCAAGAACCATATTTGGGCCCTTTGCAGTCTAATACTAAAGCTCATCATAATGCACAATTCCAATAGTTTTAGAGGTGAAAATGGCCCCTTACCTCTGGGGCCCCTGTGTGTTTGCACTAATGATATATCCATCCCTGGGTGGTCACACATGCTCAGTGTTCGTTAGATCACAGCTATGTGTTGCAGTAGCTAAGCTAACTCTCTTTTCTTTCTTTGTTTCAGCCATGACATAGAAGGGGCCTGGCTTAGCTGTTGTAGTGAGTCTGACAACTAGCTCTCCTCTCAGTACTGAAATTGTGACACAAACGCTGATCTAAAAGTAAATTAGTAAGTTTTATAAATTTGCATTTTATTGTAACACATTTAAGGTTTTTGTATGAAAATGTTTCATGGGATAACCTTTATAAAGTGGTTGTGCAATGGCAGTATAATATGCTTTGTTTATGGAATCCAATATCTTTTTATTTACTAATATATTTTATTGTTTGTAATTGAGTATAATTATTGTACCGATATTAGTGTATTTTATTGTGCAGGTATGTTCCAGTTTTTAGAGCTGTACGGCCACCTTGATTTTGATTGATGATTTTTTGGAGATAAATGCGGCTGTCTGCCTCATTTCAATAGCTAAACAGGCCCCTTTTTCCCTCTGTGGATTAGCTATGGAGGTTTCGCCTATTCAGACTTTTGCTATGGGGTCCTGTGATTTCTATGTCTCTGTGTAGTTAAATCGTTGTTCCCAAAATATGAAGTTATCCACTATCCATAGAATGTGGACTATTTTACTAATTGCTGGGAGTCCAACAACTAGAACCCTCTACAATCCTAATAATGAAGTTCTGACACCTGAGAACTGGGATCACAAGTGCTCCCATCTCCTGATGGTCAGACTCTCAGGGATCAGTAAATTATTCCGTATCGCATGGATAGAGGTTAACTTCATATTTGGTAATAAATAATCCTTTAACATAGAACATTCAAGGATGTTTTACCTTTCAGCTAAATACAACAGTAGATGAGAAATGTATTATGATATCCATAAAATATCATTTTAGTTGCATGTAAAGTACAACCATACTAGAAGAGTTTATGAAGCATCAAATCAATCCTTGTACAGACTTGAAAGCCTGCCATGAGAGGTGACAAAAATCTCAGAAATGTGCTTAGAAAAACAAACTTTACTTTGGTAAGCTAGCACTTTTCAAGATTTTCTGTGAGCTTGACTGTGTCTGTTCTGCTCTGTATCTGTTCCCTTTGAGGAACACTCTTCACGTCATCTCAAACAATATATTTAAACTAAAAGAAAAGGCAGATTTGTTTTTTTTCACTGTTTCAATCACTACCACATGAGCAATGACGCTGATGGGCTTTTATAAGCAATAAAGCAAATGTGGCGATGCCCCTTCTTTATGCTATTTGATTCTGTATCTAGTGAGAAAACCCAAGACCCTTCAATGGATTGCAGAAATAATAACTTTTCTGACACTGAAAGTTTAATAGAATATTTACATGGTATCTGCGTCTTGAGCCCTGAGAGACCAAGTACTGAGAAACAGTGTTAGGATCTTATATTAATACTGTTAAACAAATCTACCCAACAGCTGAGTCTCACTACTCCACGTCATCAGGGCATTACTGCCTCCACTAGTGTATGGGGCCCGGCGAGCAGCTTCGGGACCCTCTCCTCTGCTCACCGGGCCCCAGCGGCAGAATTCTGCCGGCTCAGTAAGTGAACGTGCGACTTCAGATGCAGGTTCAGTTACAATCTATTGTCGTAATCTAACAGCCACCAGCCAATCACAGACCGGCAACTGACGTCAGCGTGCATGTCACCGGCGTATGACGTCACTGTCATATGCCGGAACTACGGTCCACGCCTCAGATGAATCTAGCATAGGGCACCGCTGGACCTCGGCCAGGTAAGGAGAAACTTTGTTATTTTTTTATAAAGCCGCACTATGGGGGTGCATTATACTGCCATGATGGGTGCCTTCTACTGCTATGGGGGTGCATTATAGTGCTATGGGGAATGCATTATAGCGCTATGGGGGTGCATTATACTACTATGGGGGTGCATTGTAGTGCTATGGGGATGCATTATACTACTATGGGGGTGCATTATACTACTATGGGAGTGCCTTGTACTGCTATGGGGGTGCATTATAGTGCTATGGGGTGCATTATAGTGCTATGAGGTGCCTTATAGTGCTATGGGAATGCATAATAGTGCTATGGGGATGCATTATAGTGCTATGGGGAATGCATTATAGCGCTATGGGGGTGCATTATACTACTATGGGGGTGCATTGTAGTGCTATGGGGATGCATTATACTACTATGGGGGTGCATTATACTACTATGGGAGTGCCTTGTACTGCTATGGGGGTGCATTATAGTGCTATGGGGGTGCATTATAGTGCTATGAGGTGCCTTATAGTGCTATGGGAATGCATAATAGTGCTATGGGGATGCATTATAGTGCTATGGGGAATGCATTATAGCGCTATGGGGGTGCATTATACTACTATGGGGGTGCATTGTAGTGCTATGGGGATGCATTATACTACTATGGGGGTGCATTATACTACTATGGGAGTGCCTTGTACTGCTATGGGGGTGCATTATAGTGCTATGGGGGTGCATTATAGTGCTATGAGGTGCCTTATAGTGCTATGGGAATGCATAATAGTGCTATGGGGATGCATTATAGTGCTTTGGGGGTGCATTATACGGCTATGGGGATGCATTATACTACTATGGGGGTGCATTATAGTGCTATGGGGGTGCATTATAGTGCTATGGGGTGCCTTATAGTGCTATGGGAATGCATTACAGTGCTATGGGGGTGCATTATAGTGCTATGGGGTGCCTTTTAGTGCTATGGGAATGCATAATAGTGCTATGGGGGTGCATGATTGTGCTTTGGGGGTGAATTATACGGCTATGTGGATGCATTATACTACTATGGGGGTGCATTATACTACTATGGGGGTGCCTTGCACTGCTATGGGGGTGCATTATAGTGCTATGGGGGTGCATTATAGTGCTATGGGGTGCCTTATAGTGCTATGGGAATGCATTATAGTGCTATGTGGGTGCATTATAGTGCTATGGGGGTGCATTATAGTGCTTTGAGGGTGCATTATACAGCTATGGGGATGCTTTGTCCTGCTATGGGGGTGCATTTATACTACTATGGGGGTGCATTATACTACTATGGGGTGCATTATAGTGCTATGGGGTGCATTATAGTACTATATATGACTAAGGGGGTGCATTATACTACTATGGGGGTGCATTATACTGCTATTTATGACTATGGGGGTGCATTATACTATTATATATTGCTATGGGATGCATTATACTATTGTGGATGACTATGGGGTGCATTATAATACTATGGATGATTATTATAATATCCAAAAAAAATATTTTTTTAGTTGCATGTAAAGTACAACCATACTGGAAGAGGACGTGGGGTCCAGAATGGGAGGACATGTGGGGTCCAGAATGGGAGGACACGTGAGGCCCAGAATGGGAGGACATGTGGGGTCCAGAATGGGAGGACACGTGGGAGCAGGATATGGGATATTATTACTGTAAATTAACCCCGTTACCCCCAAGGATGGTTTGCATGTTTAATGACCGGGCAGATTTTTACAATTCTGACCACTGTTCCTTTATGATGTAATAACTTCCATGGATCCCGGTGATTCTGAGATTGTTTTCTCGTGACATATTATACTTCATAATAGTGGTAACATTTCTTTGCTATGACTTGAATTTATTTGTGAAAAAACAGAAATTTGGTGAAAATATTGAAAATTTTGCAATTTTCCAACTTTGAATTTTCATTCCCTTAAATCACAGAGATATGTCACACAAAAAACTTAATAAGTAACATTTGCCACATACAGTGCCGTATTGAGAGTTAATGCCGCCCTAGGCACTTTTCGTGCTGCCTCCCCCACTGGTGATTAGGACTAATGCAGACACTTTCGGCAGTGACTTAGGCTACTTTCACATCAGCGATTTTTGCCATTCGCAGCAGATCCGGCAGTTTTTCCACATCTGCCACGTAACGCATCACTTATGGCAACACTACATTCGGCCTCATTCATTCCCTATGGGACTTGAGGACATGTGCGGCACTTGCAGCTTTGCCGCGATGCGGCAAATGCGGTACTTGCAGCAACGGAAAAAAAATGCTGCTAGCAGTGTTTTTTTGTCTCACTGCAAGTGCAAAACCGCAAGTGCCGTACATGTTTGCAAGTCCCATAGGGAATGAGTAAGGGGTCCAAATCTATGTTTATGGCCATGTAGCTCTTTCATGTATCAGTGCCTCTGGAGAGCGGTTGCTTCTGCCGATGTGACAGCTCTCCACGGGAGATCATCGTTGGACACTCATTATTACATGGATTATATCAGATCAGGGAGTATACCGTTGGTTTATTATTTTAAATTTTTTTTTACAGGTGATCAAGGGCTTCGGGGATTAGGTGTATAGTGAGTATATACATATATATGTTGTATGTACTGTATGTATATATGTGTGTTTTTTTTTTTCTTTTCTAAATCTTCAACACAGTAGCCGGATGATGAGACTACTGTCCCATCATCCGGCTACCTGTCACTGTAGCAGGCATAGCTGGACGGGACGGGATTTGTTCCATTGGACGATATCTGACACACACACAGCCCCGCACACACATACACAGCCCTACACACACACACACATCTCTGCACACATACACACATACACAGTCCCGCACACACACATACATCTCTGCACACACATACACAGCAAAGCACACACATACAGCCTAGCACACACATACACAGCCCCGCACACACACATACATCTCTGCACACACACATATACAGCCGGCACACACACAGCCCCGCACACACACATACATCTCTGCACACACATATACAGCCCCGCAAACACACATACATCTCTGCACACACATATACAGCCCCGAAACACACACATACGTCTCTGCACACACATACACAGCACCGCACACATACATCTCTGCACACACACATACACAGCACCGAACACACATACATCTCTGCACACACACATATACAGCCCAGTACACACATACATCTCTGCACACATATATAGAGCCCCACACACACATACATCTCTGCACACACATATACAGCACCGCACACACATACATCTCTGCACACACACATATACAGCCCAGCACACACATACATCTCTGCACACACATACACAGCCCCGCACACACACATACATCTCTGCACACACACATATACAGCCCTGCACACACATACACAGCCCCACACACACACATACATCTCTGCACACACATATACAGCCCCAAACACACACACATATACATACAACGCTCACACACATACAGCCCAGCACACACACATACAGCTCCGTACACACACAGTTCCGCACATGTACAGCCCCGCAGCACACACGGCCCTGAACACACACACATACAGCCCCGCAGGCCACACACACACAAACTCTGCACACACACAGCTCCGCGCACACACACATACAGCTCCGCGCGAACGCACACACAGCTCCACTCGCACACACACAGCTCCACGCGCATGCACACACACAGCTCCACGCGCACGCACACACAGCTCCACGCGCATGCACACACAGCTCCGCACGCATGTACACACAACTCCATGCGCACACACAGCTCCGCACACACATACAGCTCCGCACGCGTGCACACACACATACACGCACACCTCCGCATGCACACACACATACAGCTCCGCGCACGCACACACGTACAGCTCCGCGCGCACACACACACAGCTCTGCACACACACAGCTCCGCGCACACACACAGCTCCGCACACACACACACAGCTCTATGTACACACAGCTTTGCACACACACATACAGCTCCGCATGCGCACACACACAGCTCCGTGCGCGTACACATACACACACAGACAAAGCTCCGCACACACACAACACATACAGCCCTGCAAGCACACACACAGCAGCACTGGCAATGTTTGCTTCCAGGACCCAGATAGAGTGAGTGGGGCCGGGGTGTATTACACCCCCCCACTCACTCTCTGGATCTGTCTCCTGGCTGGGAGCTGCACCTGCTGTTTGCTCAGCTCCTCCAGCCCCAGGCACTGCAGGCAGAAAAGAGGATGAGGAATCTGAGAGAAGGGGTGGAGTGGACCTTGAGGTGAGTCACGGACAGAGCCGTGCAGCAGGCAGCGCGCGGGAGGGAGATCATTACAGACACAGTACACTACTAACTGTGTTTGTACTGCTCTACTGCGAGTCCAGAGGCCAGCAATGTGAGTCCAGGACAGGACCCAGCCAGGGTCGGGACACATGGTGTCCGGCAGGGCACCAGTGAGGCTGTGAGCAGGGGCGTCACTGTGTCTCAGCAGGGGGAGTAGGGAGAGTCGGCACCAGCACCATGTGTTCTGGCTGCCGCTCTGCCGCCCCCTGTCTTGAGGAAAGGGCGCACTGGACTACTTAAAAAAAAAACCTTGCTCAGGTGCCGCCCCCCCGCATCTTCCCGCCCTAGGCACGTGTCCTCAAGTGCCTAGTGGTAAATACGGCCCTGGCCACATGTCTACTTTACATCAGCACAATCTTGGAACTAAAATTTTTGTTTGTTAGGGAGTTATAAGGGTTGAAAGTTGAACAGTGATTTCTCATTTTTACAACACCATTTTTTTAAGGACCACGTCACATTTGAAGTCACTTTGATGGGTCTATATGATAAAAGATACTCAAAGTGACACCATTCTAAAAACTGCACCACTCTAGGTGCTCAAAACCACATTCAAGAACCGTTCAGGTGCTTCACAGGAATTTTTGGAATGTTTAAAAAAATGAACATTTAACTTTTGTTCAAAAAATTATTTCAGATCTATTTTTTTACTTTACCAAGGGTAAAATGAGAAATTGGACCCCAAAAGTTGTTGTGCAATTTGATCTAAGTTCACTGATACCCCATGTGTGGGAGTAAACCACTGTTTGGGCGCATGGCAGAGCTCGGAAGGAAAGTAGTGCCGTTTGATTTTTTCAACGCAAAAGTTGGGATCGGACTCCATGTTGCATTTGGAGAGCCCCCGATGTGCCTAAACAGTGGAACTCCCCCACAAGTCACCCCATTTTTGAAACTAGACCCCCCTAAGAATTTATCTAGATGTGTGGTGAGCACTTTGAAACCCCAGGTGCTTCGCAGAAGTTTATAACGTTGAGCTGTGAAAATAATAAAATCACATTTTTCCTCTCAAAAATGTTATTTTAGCTTCAAATTTTGCATATTCATAAGCGTAACAAGAGAAATTGCACCATACAATTTGTTGTGCAATTTCTCTTGAGTACGTCAATACCCCATACACACGTGGTCAAAATTGTTGGTACACCTCGTTTAATGACAGTAAACCCACAATGGTCACAGAAATAACTTGAATCTGACAAAAGTAATAATAAATAAAAGATCTATGAAAGTGAACAAATGAAAGTCAGACATTGCTTTCCAACCATGCTTCCACAAAATAAAAAAAAAAATAAAACTCATGAAATAGGCCTGGACAGAAATGATGGTACCCCTGAAAATAATGTGACAAAAGGGACATGTTAAATCAAGGTGTGTCCATCTAACTAGCATCACAGGTATCTGCAATCTGGGAATCAGTGAGTGGGCCTGTATATAGGGCTACAGATACTCACTGTGCTGTTTGGTGACATGGTGTGTATCACACTCAACATGGACCAGAGGAAGCGAAGGAAACAGTTGTCTCAGGAGATTAGAAAGAAAATTATAGACAAACATGTTAATGGTAAAGGTTATAAGACCATCTCCAAGCAGCTTGATGTTTCTGTGACTACAGTTGCACATATTATTCAGAAATTTAAGATCCATGGGACTGTAGCCGACCTTCCGGGACGTGGCCACAGGAGGAAAACTGATGACAAATCAAAGAGACGAATAATACGAATGGTAACAAAAGAGCCCAGAAAAACTTCTAAACAGATTGAAGGTGAACTTCAAGCTCAAGGAATATCAGTGTCAGATCCCACCATCCGTCATTGTATGAGCCAAAGTGGACTTCATCGGAGACGACCAAGGAGGACACCATTGTTGAAAAAAAAATCATAAAAAAGCCAGACTGGAATTTGCCAAACTACATGTTGACAAGCCACAAAGCTTCTGGGAGAACGTCCTATGGACAGATGAGACAAAAATGGAACTTTTTGGCAAGGCACATCAGCTCTATGTTCACAGACAGAAAAATGAAGCATATCACTGTCCCTACTGTGAAACATGGAGGAGGCTCTGTTATGTTCTGGGGCTGCTTTGCTGCATTTGGCTGCATCTGGCAAAGGGTATCTAGAATCTGTGCAGGGTACAATGAAATCTTAAGACTATCAAGGGATTCTAGAGAGAAATGTGCTACCCAGTGTCAGAAAGCTTGGTCTCAGTCGCAGGTCATGGGTCTTGCAACAGGATAATGACCCAAAACACACAGCTAAAAACACCCAAGAATGGCTAAGAGGAAAATAATGGACTATTCTGAAGTGGCTTTCTATCAGCCCTGACCTAAATCCTATTGAGTATCTTTGGAAAGAGCTGAAACATGCCGTCTGGAAAAGGCAACCTTGAAACATGAAACAACTGGAGCAGTTTGCTCTTGAGGAGTGGCCAAAATACCTGTCGAGAGGTGCAGAAGTCTCATTGACAGTTACAGGAATCGTTTGATTACAGAGATTGCCTCAAAATGTTGTGCAACAAAATATTATGTTAAGGGTCCCATCATTTCTGTCCAGGCCTATTTCATGAGTTCTATTTCTTTAAAATTCTGTGGAAGCATGGTTGAAAAGCAATGTCTAAGGCTATGTGCCCACGTTGCGGATTCATGTGTGGAATTTTCCGCACCGCTTTTGAAAAATCAGCAGGTAAAATGCACTGCCGAGGATTTCCTGCGTCTTTTGGGTGGATTTCACCTGCGGTTTGACATCTGCGGATTCCTATAAAGGAACAGGTGTAAAAGGCTGTGGAATCCACACAAAGAATTGACATACTACAGAAAATACAACGCAGCGTTTCCGCGCAGTATTTTCCACACCATGGACACTGCGGATTTAGTTTTCCATAGGTCTACATGGTACTGTACACCGCACAGAAAACTGCTGCGGATCCGCAGCCAAATCCGCAATGTGCGCACATACCCTAACTTTCATTTGTTCATTTTCACAGATCTTTTATTTATTATTACTGTTATCAGATTCGCTATTTCTGTGACCATTGTGGGTTTTTCTGTAATTAAACGAGTGATACCAACAATTTTGACCACGTGTATGTAGGGGTATACTACTTTTGAGGCACAGTGCAAAGCTCAGAAGGGAAGATACGCTATATATAAGAGTTCAGATTTTGCTGGAATGATTTGAGGTTGCCATGTCACAGTGGCAGAGCCCCTGAGGTGCCAGAACACCAGAAACCCCCTATATGTGAACTCATTTTACAAACTACACTCCCCAATGAATTGATCTAGGGGTGTTGTGATCATGTTAACACCACATGTGCCTCACAGAATTTTATACCACTGAGTAGTGAAGAAAGAATAAATTACATTTTTACCAATAAAATGTTGTTTTAACCCCATGTTTTTAATTTTTCTAAGGGCTAATAGGACATTTTTTTTACAACAAACTGAGGTCCATTTTTTCCTGAGTGCGCCAATACCCTACATGTAACCAGGAAATATTTTTCAGGCACAGGGCAAAGCTCAGAAGGCAAGGAGCGCCAGGTTCCACTGTTATGGTTTGCAGGTGCTATCACCCACGGGGAGAGCCCATGACAGGCCCAGACTGGCAATCTGCCAAGGTGGGCAGATGCCTGCTGGGCCGGTGGCTCTGGGCTACAAAATGGGCCGCCGGCCCTTTAAATCTTCTGCACAGGCTCTGGTGCGTGCGCTCTCTCGATGCATGCGCTGACCAGGGCTGCGGCAGCCCGTGTCAGCGCGTGAGCGCGGCCCTCATTCATGCTTGCGTGCGTGGCTGCGCCCCTTGTCAGTGCCAGCAAGTAGGAGAGCGCGTGCACCAGGGCCTGTGCAGGAGATTGAAAAGACCGCCGCCGCGGCGCACACAGAACACCAGCCCTGCCAGTACAAGCGTCACAGAACAGGGCTCTCCTCACCAATCCCCGGCCGGCATCCGCTCCAAGTCCTCAGCACCTCAACGCTGGCTGGACAGTGGACCCACCTCATCCTCCCCCATCTCAGGTGAGTACCAAGATGAAAGCTTTTTTTTGTAAATACAGCATTTGCAGTTTGACCTGTATAATGTGTATAGACTGCTGTATGTACAATATATAGGTGACACTGCTGTATATAATCACTGTATCACCAATAATGTATGTACAAGAGTCTATATACATTATATAGGTGATGCTGCTACTGATGTGTGTATATACGTTTTATAGGTGATACTGCTGTATATATACTGCAACTATACACTGCAATCAGAGTATCACCTATATTGTATATACAGCATTTGCAGTTTGACCTGTCTAATGAATATACAATATGAAAGTACGATTATATACCGCAGTAGCAGTATCACCTATATAATATATGTACAGCAGTCTATATACATTATATAGGTGAAACTGCGACTGCGGTGTGTACATTATATAGGTTATACCACTGTGTGTATGTAGGAGAAAAGTATAGAGCTATAGGTTAGATGCTCTGCCGGGCAGGAGAATAGTATAGAGCTATAGGTGAGATGCTCTGCCGGGCAGGAGAATAGTACAAAGTTATAGGTGAGATGCTCTGCCGGGCAGGAGATTAGTATAGAGCTATAGGTGAGATGCTCTGCCGGGCAGGAGAATAGTATAGAGCTATAGGTGAGATGCTCTGCCGAGCAGGAGAATAGTATAGAGCTATAGGTGAGATGCTCTGCCAGGCAGGAGAATAGTATAGAGCTATAGGTGAGATGCTCTGCCAGGCAGGAGAATAGTATAGAGCTATAGGTGAGATGCTCTGCTGGGCAGGAGAATAGTATAGAGCTATAGGTGAGAGGCACTGCCGGGCAGGAGAATTGTTGTGAATTTGGATTCTGGGCTCCCCCGGTGGCTACTGGTGGAATTGAACTTGTGTCATCATCTTCCCTGTTCACCTGTTCTCATCAGATCTGGGTGTCGCTATATAACCTGGCTTCTCTGTTAGTTGCTTGCCGGTCAACAATGTTATCAGAAGCCTCTCTGTGCTTGTTCCTGCTCCCAGACATCTCCTAGATAAGTTGGACCTTGTCCATGTTTGTTTTTGTGTTTTGGTTCCAGTTCACAGCTGCAGTTTCGTTACTGTGTCTGGAAAGCTCTTGTTGATCAGGAATTGCCACTCTGGTATTATGAGTTAATGCCAGAGTCCTAAAGTAATTTCTGGATGGTGTTTTGTTAGGGTTTTCTACTGACCATGAAAGTGTGCTTTCTGTCTTCTGCTATCTAGAAAGCGGACCTCAAATTTGCTAAAATCTATTTTCCTGCTGCGTTTGTTATTTCTTCTAAAATCACCGCCAATATATGTGGGGGGCCTCTGTCTCCTTTTTGGGCATTTCTCTAGAGGTGAGTCAGGTCTTATATTTCCCTCTGCTAGCATTATTTAGTTCTCCGGCCGGCGCTGGGCATATAGGGATAAAAAGTAGGACATGCTACCTGGCTACTTCTAGTTGTGCGGTAGGTTTAGTTCATGGTCAGTACAGTTACCATCTTCCAAGAGCTTGTTCCTATATAGGCTTATGCTATGTTCTCTGGCCATGGAGATCATGACAGTTTGACCGGCCCGTAAAGGGTTAAAATCCTTGGCTGAGAAAGGAGAGAAATAAGTAGTCTGCTGAGAGTTTTTTTTTTTTTTTTTTGTGCTCTTGATTGGATCACTTGCCAGTCTGTCTATGCTGCAGTCTTTCTTTTTTTTCTCTCTCCTTCTAATCTTTGAATGGCTCTGTGTTCACCTGTTTATAATGGATCTTCAGAGTGTAACTGCAGGTTTGAATAATCTCGCCACGAAAGTACAAAGTTTGCAAGATTTTGTTGTTCATGCTCCGGTATCTGAGCCGAGAATTCCTTTGCCGGAATTTTTCTCGGGGAATAGATCTGGCTTTCAGAATTTTAGAAATAATTGTAAGTTATTTTTGTCCCTGAAATCTCGTTCTGCTGGAGACCCTGCACAGCAGGTTGGGATTGTGATTTCCTTGCTCCGTGGCGACCCTCAAGACTGGGCTTTTTCATTGGCACCAGGGGATCCTGCGTTGCGCAATGTGGATGCGTTTTTTCTGGCCTTGGGGCTGCTCTATGAGGAACCTCATTTGGAACTTCAGGCAGAAAAAACTTTGATGTCCCTATCGCAGGGGCAAGATGAAGCTGAAATTTACTGCCAAAGATTCCGTAAATGGTCTGTGCTTACTCAGTGGAATGAGTGTGCCTTGGCGGCTACTTTCAGAGAGGGTCTCTCTGATGCCATTAAGGATGTTATGGTGGGGTTCCCTGTGCCTGCGGGTCTGAATGAGTCCATGACAATGGCCATTCAGATCGATAGGCGCCTGCGGGAGCGCAAACCAGTGCACCATCTGGCGGTGTCCACTGAGAAGACGCCAGAAAGCATGCAGTGTGATAGAATTCTGTCCAGAAGCGAGCGGCAGAATTTTAGACGGAAAAATGGGTTGTGTTTCTATTGTGGGGATTCTACTCATGTTATATCAGCATGCTCTAAGCGCACTAAAAAGCTTGATAAATCTGTTTCCATTGGCACTTTACAGTCTAAATTTATTTTGTCTGTGACCCTGATTTGCTCTTTGTCATCTATTACCACGGACGCCTATATCGACTCTGGCGCCGCTTTGAGTCTTATGGATTGGTCATTTGCCAATCGTTGTGGGTATGATTTAGAGCCTTTGGAGACTCCTATTCCTCTGAAGGGGATTGACTCCACCCCATTGGCTAATAATAAACCACAATACTGGACACAAGTAACTATGCGTATTAATCCGGATCACCAGGAGATTATTCGTTTTCTGGTGCTGTATAATCTACATGATGATTTGGTGCTAGGATTGCCATGGCTGCAGTCTCACAACCCAGTCCTTGACTGGAGAGCTATGTCTGTGTTGAGCTGGGGATGTAGGGGGACTCATGGGGACGTACCTTTGGTTTCCATTTCATCATCTATTCCCTCTGAAATCCCTGAGTTCCTGTCTGAGTATCGTGACGTCTTTGAAGAACCCAAGCTGGGTTCACTACCTCCGCACCGTGAGTGCGATTGTGCTATAGATTTAATTCCGGGTAGTAAATATCCAAAGGGTCGTTTATTTAATCTGTCTGTGCCTGAACATGCTGCTATGCGAGAATATATAAAGGAGTCCTTGGAAAAGGGACATATTCGTCCATCGTCATCTCCCTTAGGAGCCGGTTTTTTCTTTGTGTCAAAAAAAGACGGCTCTTTGAGACCATGTATTGATTATCGGCTTTTGAATAAAATCACGGTTAAATATCAATACCCATTGCCGTTGCTGACTGATTTGTTTGCTCGCATAAAGGGGGCCAAGTGGTTCTCTAAGATTGATCTCCGTGGGGCGTATAATTTGGTGCGGATCAGGCAGGGGGATGAGTGGAAAACCGCATTTAATACGCCCGAGGGCCACTTTGAGTATTTGGTGATGCCTTTTGGTCTTTCTAATGCCCCTTCAGTCTTCCAGTCCTTTATGCATGATATTTTCCGCGATTTTTTGGATAAATTTATGATAGTGTATCTGGATGATATTCTGATTTTTTCGGATGACTGGGACTCTCATGTCCAGCAAGTCAAGAGGGTTTTTCAGGTTTTGCGGTCTAATTCTCTGTGTGTCAAGGGTTCTAAGTGCGTTTTTGGGGTTCAGAGAATTTCCTTTTTGGGATATATTTTTTCTCCCTCTTCCATTGAGATGGATCCTGTCAAGGTTCAAGCTATTTGTGATTGGACGCAGCCCTCTTCTCTTAAAAGTCTTCAGAAATTTTTGGGCTTTGCCAACTTTTATCGTCGATTTATTTCTGGTTTTTCGGATGTCGTTAAGCCATTGACCGATTTGACTAGACAGGGTGCTGATGTTGCTAATTGGTCTCCTGATGCTGTGGAGGCCTTTCAGGAGCTTAAGCGCCGTTTTTCTTCTGCCCCTGTGTTGCGTCAGCCTGATGTGGCTCTTCCTTTTCAGGTTGAGGTCGACGCTTCTGAGATCGGAGCTGGGGCAGTGTTGTCGCAGAAAAGTTCTGACTGCTCTGTGATGAGGCCTTGTGCCTTCTTTTCCCGTAAATTTTCGCCCGCTGAGCGGAATTATGATGTTGGGAATCGGGAGCTTTTGGCCATGAAGTGGGCGTTTGAGGAATGGCGCCATTGGCTTGAGGGGGCCAGACATCAGGTGGTGGTATTGACTGACCACAAAAATTTGATTTATCTTGAGACCGCCAGGCGCCTGAATCCTAGACAGGCGCGCTGGTCATTATTTTTTTCTCGCTTTAATTTTGTGGTGTCATACCTACCGGGTTCTAAGAATGTTAAGGCGGATGCCCTTTCTAGGAGTTTTGAGCCTGATTCACCCGGCAACTCTGAGGCCACAGGTATCCTTAAGGATGGAGTTATTTTGTCAGCCGTTTCTCCAGACCTGCGGCGGGCCTTGCAGGAGTTTCAGGCGGATAGACCGGAGCGTTGTCCGCCTGATAGGCTGTTTGTTCCTGATGATTGGACCAGTAGAGTCATCTCTGAGGTGCATTCTTCTGCATTGGCAGGTCATCCTGGAATTTTTGGTACCAGGGATTTGGTGGCAAGATCCTTCTGGTGGCCTTCCCTGTCACGTGATGTGCGAGGCTTTGTGCAGTCTTGTGACGTTTGTGCTCGGGCCAAGCCTTGTTGTTCTCGGGCTAGTGGATTGTTGTTGCCCTTGCCTATTCCTAAGAGGCCTTGGACGCACATCTCGATGGATTTTATTTCAGATCTGCCTGTTTCCCAGAAGATGTCTGTCATCTGGGTGGTGTGTGACCGTTTTTCTAAGATGGTCCATTTGGTTCCCCTGCCCAAATTGCCTTCTTCTTCCGAGTTGGTTCCCCTGTTTTTTCAAAATGTTGTTCGTTTGCATGGTATTCCTGAGAATATCGTTTCTGACAGAGGAACCCAATTTGTGTCTAGATTTTGGCGGGCATTCTGTGCTAGGATGGGCATAGATTTGTCTTTTTCGTCTGCTTTTCACCCTCAGACTAATGGCCAGACCGAGCGGACTAATCAGACCCTGGAGACATATCTGAGGTGTTTTGTGTCTGCTGACCAGGATGATTGGGTTGCTTTTTTGCCATTGGCGGAGTTCGCCCTCAATAATCGGGCCAGCTCTGCCACCTTGGTGTCCCCGTTTTTCTGTAATTCGGGGTTCCATCCTCGATTTTCCTCCGGTCAGGTGGAATCCTCGGATTGTCCTGGAGTGGATGCGGTGGTGGAGAGATTGCATCATATCTGGGGGCAGGTGATGGACAATTTGAAGTTGTCCCAGGAGAAGACTCAGCTTTTTGCCAACCGTCACCGTCGTGTTGGTCCTCGGCTTTGTGTTGGAGATTTGGTGTGGTTGTCTTCTCGTTTTGTCCCTATGAGGGTCTCTTCTCCTAAGTTTAAGCCTCGGTTCATCGGTCCGTATAAAATATTGGAGATTCTTAACCCTGTTTCCTTCCGTTTAGATCTCCCTGCATCCTTTTCTATTCATAACGTTTTTCATCGGTCGTTATTGCGCAGGTATGAGGCACCGGTTGTGCCTTCCGTTGAGCCTCCTGCTCCGGTGTTGGTGGAGGGTGAGTTGGAGTATGTTGTGGAGAAAATCCTAGACTCCCGTGTTTCCAGACGGAGACTCCAGTATCTGGTCAAGTGGAAGGGATACGGCCAGGAGGATAATTCTTGGGTCACTGCATCTGATGTTCATGCCTCCGATCTGGTTCGTGCCTTTCATAGGGCCCATCCTGATCGCCCTGGTGGTTCTGGTGAGGGTTCGGTGCCCCCTCCTTGAGGGGGGGGTACTGTTGTGAATTTGGATTCTGGGCTCCCCCGGTGGCTACTGGTGGAATTGAACTTGTGTCATCATCTTCCCTGTTCACCTGTTCTCATCAGATCTGGGTGTCGCTATATAACCTGGCTTCTCTGTTAGTTGCTTGCCGGTCAACAATGTTATCAGAAGCCTCTCTGTGCTTGTTCCTGCTCCCAGACATCTCCTAGATAAGTTGGACCTTGTCCATGTTTGTTTTTGTGTTTTGGTTCCAGTTCACAGCTGCAGTTTCGTTACTGTGTCTGGAAAGCTCTTGTTGATCAGGAATTGCCACTCTGGTATTATGAGTTAATGCCAGAGTCCTAAAGTAATTTCTGGATGGTGTTTTGTTAGGGTTTTCTACTGACCATGAAAGTGTGCTTTCTGTCTTCTGCTATCTAGAAAGCGGACCTCAAATTTGCTAAAATCTATTTTCCTGCTGCGTTTGTTATTTCTTCTAAAATCACCGCCAATATATGTGGGGGGCCTCTGTCTCCTTTTTGGGCATTTCTCTAGAGGTGAGTCAGGTCTTATATTTCCCTCTGCTAGCATTATTTAGTTCTCCGGCCGGCGCTGGGCATATAGGGATAAAAAGTAGGACATGCTACCTGGCTACTTCTAGTTGTGCGGTAGGTTTAGTTCATGGTCAGTACAGTTACCATCTTCCAAGAGCTTGTTCCTATATAGGCTTATGCTATGTTCTCTGGCCATGGAGATCATGACAGAGAATAGTATAAAGTTATAGGTGAGATGCTCTGCCGGGCCGGAGAATAGTATAAAGTTATAGGTGAGATGCTCTGCCAGGCAGGAGAATAGTATAGAGCTATAGGTGAGATGCTCTGCCGGGCAGGAGAATAGTATAGAGCTATAGGTGAGATGCTCTGCTGGGCAGGAGAATAGTATAGAGCTATAGGTGAGATGCTCTGCCGGACAGGAGAATAGTATAAAGTTATAGGTGAGATGCTCTGCCGGGCAAGAGAATAGTATAGAGCTATAGGTGAGATGCACTGCTGGGCAGGAGAATAGTATAGAGCTATAGGTGAGATGCTCTGCCGGGCAGGAGAATAGTATAGAGCTATAGGTGAGATGCTCTGCCGGGCAGGAGAATAGTATAGAGCTATAGGTGAGATGCACTGCCGGGCAAGAGAATAGTATAGAGCTATAGGTGAGATGCTCTGCCGGGCAGGAGAAAAGTATAGAGCTATAGGTGAGATGCTCTGCCGGGCAGGAGAATAGTATAGAGCTATAGGTGAGATGCACTGCCGGGCAGGAGAATAGTATAAAGTTATAGGTGAGATGTTCTGCCGGGCAAGAGAATAGTATAGAGATATAGGTGAGATGCTCTGCTGGACAGGAGAATAGTATAAAGTTATAGGTGAGAAGCTCTGCCGGGCAGGAGAATAGTATAGAGCTATAGGTGAGATGCTCTGCTGGGCAGGAGAATAGTATAGAGCTATAGGAGAGATGCACTGCCGGGCAGGAGAATAGTATAAAGTTATAGGTGAGATGCTCTGCTGGGCAGGAGAATAGTATAGAGCTATAGGTGAGGTGCTCTGCCGGGCAGGAGAATAGTATAAAGTTATAGGTGAGAAGCTCTGCCGGGCAGGAGAATAGTATAGAGCTATAGGTGAGATGCTCTGCCGGGCAGGAGAATAGTATAGAGCTATAGGTGAGATGCACTGCCGGGCAAGAGAATAGTATAGAGCTATAGGTGAGATGCTCTGCCGGGCAGGAGAAAAGTATAGAGCTATAGGTGAGATGCTCTGCCGGGCAGGAGAATAGTATAGAGCTATAGGTGAGATGCACTGCCGGGCAGGAGAATAGTATAAAGTTATAGGTGAGATGTTCTGCCGGGCAAGAGAATAGTAAAGAGATATAGGTGAGATGCTCTGCCGGACAGGAGAATAGTATAAAGTTATAGGTGAGAAGCTCTGCCGGGCAGGAGAATAGTATAGAGCTATAGGTGAGATGCTCTGCTGGGCAGGAGAATAGTATAGAGCTATAGGAGAGATGCACTGCCGGGCAGGAGAATAGCATAAAGTTATAGGTGAGATGCTCTGCTGGGCAGGAGAATAGTATAAAGTTATAAATAGTAAAAAGTAGCCAATAGTGCTAGTAATGAGCCAAGAAAATACAAAAATGGCATCACCATAGGGTAGGCAGAATTTTCACATCAAAACGCATATCAAACTGTAGTGTAGCATATCAGTACATACATAATAAGGCTAGGATCAGGGAGAGGGCATTGTTAAATACAAACGCAAAGGAATCAGTTATGCCAAGTTGTATGCCCAAATCCCCTAGTCCTGTATAATCAGTGAATGCTTAGTAGATAGACAGTGTGCACACACAGTGAAATACAAAATAAGTGTAGGTATATCTTACCAAAACCCAAATGGTGGTGCCACAGCCTCTATGCGCATTTCGGCAGCGTGCCTTCACCAGGGGGAGTGGCATCACATTGGAAACATGCTCCTTTTAAGTGAGGAGTAACCAATCAAGTCCGCGAATGCCCCATACCATGTGAGCGGAAATGAACAGCAGAGAATGCCGGTAATTGTAGTCTAATATAGGTGAGGATTCAAAACACCTAAATCAATGATCATAATGCGGCGTGACACTCCCGGACAGAGTGAGGCCAGCGAGTGCGTCATGGCAGGAGGCGAGGCGCCGAGACAGGGCCATGGAACACACAAGAGTGTGTGAGCAGAGGTCTGCCCCAGCACCTCGCCCACCACCAATGATAGACGCCGTCGCCGGCAACACCCCCGGGACATCAAGGCACATGCACACCAACCAAAGCTATGGTGATATAGAATAGCGAGGAGCATGACACAAAATAAAGGGATGCCACCTACAATGAACATATAGAGCAACATACCATACAGTGTAAGTATATGTCAATTAAGAAATAACCGCGCCTACGTCTAATAGTGACATAAATAATCTATAATATATAACACGAATCCGGACCCAGTCCCACGTAACTCCACAGATAATACAGTGATAGTTTTGTGAGTACTGATAGCTCCGCTGGATCATACTGCTGCTGGTTCTGCATGTGCTGCTGTTCTGGTGGGAAGAGTGAGGCAGAATCAGTGAGAGATGATAGCAGACTAGATCTATCTATTGCAGATAATGACAGACTGCTACAAACCACAGATCTTCAGCATGTTTGCAGTTTTGCACTAGGTCAACTGAAAATCACAAGTTGATCACATGTGAACATCCTCACCTTACACCTCAAATACCATAGATCCGAAACTTTGTGATGCTGCAATTGGCAATTTTTCTTGTGGGCAATTTTCAGGGAACAGTATGTTAGGGGTTGAGTTCCCACCTCTGCACAGGGGGAATCTTGGGCCATCTCCTCTGCGGTCTCCCATTCTTCTCCTGCCGCAGTGGAGCCTGCTCAGCGGAGACGTCGGTCCCAGCGTCTCGCTCAGGCTGACTCTGTACAAAGAGTTACTACTGCTTTTCCTGCTTCTGCCATTGAAGCCAGTGTTGGGCAGCGGCGAGCAGACGCTTCTAGGACTAAGTCCTGCTATTCTCGTTCTGAGCATGCCCAGAGTAAGATCTCTCAGTGGAGATCGAGGGTCACATGTTCGGATACTGCAGTCAAATCTATTGGTCCTTCTAGGAAGGTCCTGTAGGTGCGCAGGCTCTGTAGCAGCCTCTCATTGGTCCTTCTAGGAAGGTCCTGTACGTGCTGCAACTATTTAAGGCTCGCATGGCCACACGGCCATGCGCTAGTATCTTTCTAAGTTATGTGCTTTGCGCCAGTGTGGTCATGTGAGTTTGTGTTCAGGGACCCGGCTGAAATAAGCCCCTAGAATGCTGGCACCTCCGGCGAGGAGTTTAGTGTGCATGCATGACCACTGACTGCTCCAATTTGGGTAGTTAGCCTGTGCCTCTGTGAAGTCTAACAGGGCACAAAGCTTTGCTTTCACGGCTACTCTGTGAAACTAACAGAGCTAGTTCATACCGCCATATAGTGCCGCCGTTTGCTAGCAGCAGGTTCTCATGCACGATGGACCCCGGGCTGCGAACGCTTCTATTTCAATAAAACATTTATATTTACTCGGTGCGTTCCGCTAGCCCTAACAGAATACTAGCGCCAGGGTCTGGCTAGTAAATGGCGGACGATCAGCGTCTACAGCGGTACATCCAGCAGCTGGAGGGTAGGTTGGCGGCTCTAGAGCATATAACCTCAGCTGTGGACGTCACTGCTCTCGCTGTTCAGGCTGCAAGTGTAGCTGCAGCCAGTTTGTCCGCTGCCACCCTTGCTCCGACTATATCCCGTCTCCCGCTTCCAGACAAGTTTGCTGGTGATAGTAAGCTATGTCAGGGATTCGTGAGCCAGTGCTCCATATACCTCGAGCTCCTGGCTGCACGTTTTCCTACGGAACGGGCAAAAGTGGGACTCATTATATCTCTTTTGTCGGGCAGGGCGTTGGAGTGGGCAACGCCGCTTTGGGATCGTGATGATCATGTGGTACAGAGTGCTCCTCTCTTCTTGGATGCTCTGAGGCAGGTCTTTTTGGGACCACGTGTCACCCACAATACCGCGCTCCAATTGTTGGCAATTACTCAGGGTTCGTCCATGGTCAGTCAGTTTGCCATCCAATTCCGGACTCTAGCGTCTGAGCTAGAATGGCTAGATAAAGTCCTTATTCCGGTGTTCTGGAAAGGACTGGCAGATCATGTAAAGGATGCCTTAGCCACCAGGGAGATTCCCGCCACACTGGAGGAGCTCATTTCCATTTCTACCCGCATCGATCTCCGTTTTAACGAGCGGAGGTTGGAGCGGACCCAGTGTAGGCAGAGGTTTCGGCTGGCTCCCACCTTTGCCAAACCTCTAGAATTTCCTGTTCTGGCGTCCGACTCACATGAGGCCATGGAGGTTTCTCGAGCGGGACCTAGGTCTCAGACCGCTCGAGTACCGGTGGTGTGTAAAAATTGCCAACAACTGGGACATTACGCTAATCAATGGCCACGGCCGGGAAACGATCGCGTCTAGTGACCATAGGAGGGGGTTCACTAGACTCAGTGGCATTTTCCTCCAAGTTGTCTTTTAAAGGGACAATCCTCTTAGGCTCATCCACTCATACAGTTGAGCTTTGTGTGGATTCAGGAGCAGAGGGAAATTTCATGTCCTCTACTTTTGCTTTGCGCCACACAATACCTCTGGTAATGCTTGCCAAACCAGTAACTGTTAGAGTGGTGAATGGGTCAACACTTCCATTACAAATCACACATCAGACTGTCCCTTTCACGTTAGCCATGTCCCCATCCCACAAGGAGATTATTTCCCTTCTTGTCCTTCCTGAGGGAATGGATGAGATTCTGTTGGGGATACCCTGGCTCCGTTTTCACTCCCCACATATTGAGTGGACCTCTGGGAGGATATTGGGTTGGAGTGAAGCTTGTAAGGGCAGATGTGTGAAAGAGTGCGTTCAGGTTTCCACCACTGAGATACCCGCAGATCTCTCTTCTCTTCCCAAATGCTATTGGTCCTATGCAGACGTCTTCTCCAAAAAGGCTGCGGAGACCCTTCCGCCTCACCGTCCCTATGACTGTCCTATAGATCTCTTGCCTGGAGCAGAACCTCCTCGGGGACGTGTCTATCCCCTCTCTCTCCCGGAAACGGAGGCTATGTCCCAATACATCCAGGAGAATTTGGCAAGAGTATTCATTAGGAAGTCAGTGTCACCAGCAGGGGCGGGGTTCTTCTTCGTGATGAAGAAGAATGGAGAGTTACGTCCTTGCATAGATTACAGGGGTCTTAACGCCATCACTGTTAAGAATAAGTACCTGCTGCCCCTGATTTCTGAGCTTTTGAATAGGCTTCGGGGAGCAAGGGTATTTACCAAATTAGATCTGTGGGGTGCTTATAACCTGATTCGCATCCGTGAGGGGGACGAATGGAAGACGGCGTTTAACACCAGAGATGGGCACTATGAGTATCTGGTGATGCCCTTCGGGCTCTTTAATGCCCCAGCCGTCTTCCAAGACTGTCAACGACATCTTCCGGGATATGCTCTCCATCTCAGTCGTAGTCTATCTGGATGATATTCTCATCTTCTCTCCAGATATTGACTCCCACCGGAGAGATGTTGGCAGAGTCTTCGACCTCTTACGGGCAAATTCTCTTTATGCAAAGTTGGAGAAGTGTATGTTTGAGCAGGAGTCTTTACCTTTCCTGGGCTATATCATCTCAGCCCAGGGATTGGCTATGGATCCTGCCAAACTACAGGCCGTGATGGACTGGCAAGAACCCCATTCTCTTAAAGCGGTGCAGCGCTTTATGGGGTTCATTAATTATTATCGCCAGTTCATTCCCCACTTCTCAACTTTGGTAGCTCCCTTGGTAGCCCTCACCAAGAAGGGAGCAAATCCCAAATTGTGGTCTGAAGAGGTCTCCAGGGCCTTTTCTTCTATTAAGTCTCATTTTGCTAGCGCTCCCATCCTACATCGTCCCGATGTTGATAAGCCGTTCATAATGGAGGTGGATGCCTCTTCCGTTGGTGCAGGAGCAGTCCTCTTCCCAAAGGATGCTCATGGTCGGAAGCATCCGTGCTTCTTTTTCTCCAAGACCTTCACACCAGCAGAGAGAAATTATTCCATCGGGGACAGGGAGTTGCTAGCCATGAAGTTGGCTTTCTCGGAGTGGAGACATCTCTTGGAGGGGGCTCATTTTCCCTTTCAAGTCTTCACGGACCACAAAAACTTGTTATATTTGCAAACAGCCCAGCGGCTAAATTCTCGCCAGGCCAGATGGTCCTTGTTCTTCTCCCGGTTCCACTTCACCCTCCATTATCTCGCTGGGGAGAACATTCGTGCTGATGCCCTCTCTCGCTCTGTTGTGTCATCTGAGGAGGAAGGAGAGCCTCGGCTTATTGTCCCTTCGGAGAGCCTGAGAACCGTAGGTCCGGTTTCGCTAGAGTGTGTGCCTCCGGGCAAGACTTTTGTGCCCATTAATTTGCGACCGGAGGTTCTCTCTTGCGCTCATTCGTCCAGGGTGGGTGGACACTTTGGGACAAATAGGACATCTGAGCTGCTGGCGAGGATGTACTGGTGGCCACATATGGTCCGAGATGTCAGAGATTATATTCAGGCGTGTGTCTCCTGCGCCAAAAATAAGTCTCCTCGACAACGGCCAGCTAGGTTACTCTATCCCTTGCCGGTGGCAGACAGGCCCTGGGAGATGGTCGGGATGGACTTTGTAGTGGGTTTGCCCAAGTCTCGCGGCTGTACCATCATTTGGGTCATCACCGATCATTTCTCGAAAATGGTGCATTTGGTGCCGCTACCACGGTTACCTTCTGTATGGGCCTTGGCAGCGTTGTTCATAAAACACATCTTCCGCCTACACGGTATGCCGGACAAAATTGTCAGTGACCAGGGTCCCCAGTTTGCGTCTCGGTTCTGGAGAGAGCTTTGTCGTCTTCTCAGCATTGAGTTAAATCTCTCCTCCGCATATCATCCCGAGACGAATGGGTTGGTGGAGAGGGCCAACCAGACCTTGGTCACATATTTGCGACATTTTGTCTCAGTCAGGCAGGATGACTGGGCATCCTTGCTATCGTGGGCGGAGTTTGCACTGAACAATGCCGTAGCCGACTCCACTGGACAAACCCCATTCCTCCTCAACTACGGTTAGCATCCGCGGGTACCTGTGCCTACGCCCGTGTCTTCCGCCGACTGCAGGGTGGCAGACTGGACTGTGGAAGCACGGGATATTTGGGACCGCACTCAGGATGCCATTCGGGCTTCCAAGGAGAGAATGAGGTCCTCCGCCGATGCACATCGGCGCCCCACTCTGACCTTTGCTCCTGGCGACTTGGTGTGGCTCTCCGCCCATAACATCAGGCTGCGAGTTGAGTCCACTAAGTTTGCACCTCGATACTTGGGTCCTTTCAAGGTCCTCGAGCAGGTTAACCCTGTGGTCTATCGTTTAGCCCTTCCGCCATGCCTGGGTATCACCGACACCTTTCATGTGTCCCTCTTGAAACCCGTATACATGTCCAGGTTTTCCGAGTCATCTGCTGGGACATCGGGTTCATCTACGGACGATTACGAGGTGAACGCTATTTTGGGGTGCAAGGTGGTACGTGGCAAAAAATTTTATTTGGTGGACTGGAAGGGTTATGGCCCTGAGGACAGGTCCTGGGAGCCTGCTGAGCACATTCGGGTTCCGCAGCTCATTGCTGCCTTCGAGCGTAGCGAGGTCCAAGGAGGGGGGGGGCCCTAGGACGGGGGGTAATGTTATGGGTCGAGTTCCCGCCTCTGCACAGGGGGAATCTCGGGCCATCTCCGCTGCGGTCTCCCATTCTTCTCCTGCCGCAGTGGAGCCTGCTCAGCGAGACGTCGGTCCCAGTGTCTCGCTCAGGCTGACTCTGTACAAAGAGTTACTGCTGCTTTTCCTGCTTCTGCCATTGAAGCCAGTGTTGGGCAGCGGCGAGCAGACACTTCTAGGACTAAGTCCTGCTTTTCTCATTCTGAGCATGCCCAGAGTAAGATCTCTTAGTGGAGATCGAGGGTCACATGTTCAGATACTGCAGTCAAATCTATTGGTCCTTCTAGGAAGGTCCTGTAGGTGCGCAGGCTCTGTAGCAGCCTCTCATTGGTCCTTCTAGGAAGGTCCTGTACAAGCTGCAACTATTTAAGGCTCGCATGGCCACACGGCCATGCGCTAGTATCTTTCTAAGTTATGTGCTTTGCGCCAGTGTGGTCATGTGAGTTTGTGTTCAGGAACCCGGCTGAAATAAGCCCCTAGAATGCTGGCACCTCCGGCGAGGAGTTTAGTGTGCATGCATGACCACTGACTGCTCTCATTTGGGTAGTTAGCCTGTGCCTCTGTGAAGTCTAACAGGGCACAGAGCTTTGCTTTAACGGCTACTCTGTGAAACTAACAGAGCTAGTTCATACCGCCATATCCATCTCCTGCACGGTGGACCCCGGGCTGCGAACGCTTCTATTTCAATAAAACATTTATATTTACTCGGTGCATTCCGCTAGCCCTAACACAGTATAATTTAGGTTAATCTGTATAGTATTGTGTTTAGTATAGTGCAGTATGCTCCATGGCGTAAACATGTATAGTGTGTATATTACTACACAGCACACTGTATGAATATGGTGCAGTATAGTGCATACAGTGTGGTGCAGTAGTATGCATAATGCATGCAATACAGTGTGTAGAGTGCAGTGTGTGTATAGTGTGCATAGTGTAGTGATAGTAAATGTATTTAAAAATCTATTTAGCAAGCACTGAGATGTCAATGAAAGCCAAAATTGTAGTTCTGAGCAAGCCAGTGAGTATTATTTTCCATTGGTGAAGCAAATATGTAGATGATCAAACAAGTAGCTATTTGCGCTACAGCACTTGTTCCAGGCCAGACGTTTTGCCCTTGGGTGGCAAAGATAATTATTTCCAGCTGTAACCATGTCGGTTACATCCCAGGTCTTTCGTTATCTCTTCATCATCATCTCAACACTGACTATCATCCACTGATTGTTGTCATTTCTGCCTGGAGTTACAAAATGTTAGATGGATGCATTTGCCTGAAAAAAAAAATTACCCAAATGTTAGATTTATATTTAGATCAAATAGAGTTTTGCAATGTTTAAGATGAAAAAGAAAGGGAACCAAGAAGGGCATAGAAATCACAGGGCCCCTGTTATGAGCACAATGGCAGAGGGTCTCAGAAATAGTTTCAAGTCTGCAAACACAAAAACCAGCTCATAGGGCAGTGGTAACTGATCTGACCATATATCTAATCCTAGCACCACAAATACCAGCAGCCGGGGAACGTGCCTACGTTGATTCTAGACGTCTCGCGCCAGCCGGAGAACTAACTAACCCTAGAAGGGAAAAGAAAGACCTTTCTTGCCTCCAGAGAAAAAACCCCAAAAGTTGGATACAAGCCCCCAACAAATAATAATGGTGAGGTAAGAGGAAAAGACAAACGTAAGGATGAGTTAGGTATTTAGCAAAGAGAGGCCCACTAGCTAATAGCAGAATATAGTAAGATAACTTATATGGTCAGCAAAAACCCTATCAAAAATATCCACGCTGGATATTCAAGAACCCCCGAACCGTCTAACGGCCCGGGGGGAGAACACCAGCCCCCTAGAGCTTCCAGCAAGGTCAGGAATCACATTTAGTACAAGCTGGACAAAAAATGAGAGCAAGCAAATAACCCAAAAAACAAAGAAGCAGGACTTAGCTTAATTTTGCACGAACCAGGACCAGCAGATAGGAGCAAACAAAAAGGATCTGATTACAACGATGCCAGGCACTGGACTAAGGATCCAGGAGGTTTATATAGCAACACCCCTGAACTAACGACCCAGGTGGGTGCAAACTGAGGAAAGAAAATCCCAGAGTCATATCACTAATAACCACCAGAGGGAGCCAAGAAGTCTAATTCACAACAGTACCCCCCCCTTAAGGAGGGGTCACCGAACCCTCACCAAGACCACCAGGGCGATCAGGATGAGCAGCGTGAAAGGCACGAACTAAATCGGCCGCATGCACATCAGAGGCAACCACCCAGGAATTATCCTCCTGACCATAGCCCTTCCACTTGACCAGATACTGAAGCCTCTGTCTGGAGAGACGAGAATCCAAGATCTTCTCCACCACGTACTCCAACTCACCCCCAACCAACACCGGAGCAGGAGGCTCAACAGAAGGAACCACAGGTACAACGTACCGCTGCAACAAGGACCTATGGAACACGTTGTGAATGGCAAACGACACCGGAAGATCCAAGCGAAAGGACACAGGATTAGGATTTCCAATATCTTGTAAGGACCGATGAAGCGAGGCTTAAATTTAGGAGAGGAGGCCTTCATAGGAACAAATCGAGAAGACAGCC
The DNA here is from genome assembly GCF_051348905.1 of Ranitomeya variabilis. Classification (NCBI taxonomy): domain Eukaryota; kingdom Metazoa; phylum Chordata; class Amphibia; order Anura; family Dendrobatidae; genus Ranitomeya; species Ranitomeya variabilis. Next base: position 164,022,628 of record NC_135232.1, on the reverse strand, counting down.
ATACCAAATCCCCAACACGAAGTCGGGGACCCACACCGCGGCGGCGGTTGGCAAAACGCTGAGCCTTCTCCTGTGACAACTTCAAGTTGTCCACCACATGATTCCAGATCTGCTGCAACCTATCCACCACAGAATCTACCCCAGGACAGTCAGAAGGCTCCACATGTCCCGAGGAAAAACGAGGATGGAAACCAGAGTTGCAGAAAAATGGCGAAACCAAAGTAGCGGAACTAGCCCGGTTATTAAGGGCAAACTCAGCCAATGGCAAGAAGGTCACCCAATCATCCTGATCTGCCGAAACAAAACACCTCAAATAAGCCTCCAGAGTCTGATTAGTTCGCTCCGTTTGTCCATTAGTCTGAGGATGAAAGGCAGACGAAAACGACAACTCAATGCCCATCCTAGCACAAAAGGATCGCCAGAACCTGGAAACAAACTGGGATCCTCTGTCAGACACAATATTCTCAGGAATGCCGTGTAAACATTGTGAAAGAACACAGGAACCAGATCGGAAGAGGAGGGCAGCTTAGGCAAAGGCACCAAATGGACCATTTTGGAAAAGCGATCACATACCACCCAGATGACAGACATGCCCTGAGACACCGGGAGATCAGAAATGAAATCCATGGAAATGTGTGTCCAAGGCCTCTTCGGGACAGGCAAGGGCAAGAGCAACCCGCTGGCACGAGAACAGCAAGGCTTAGCTCGAGCACAAGTCCCACAGGACTGCACAAATGACCGCACATCCCGTGACAAGGAAGGCCACCAAAAGGACCTAGCCACCAGATCTCTGGTGCCAAAAATTCCTGGATGACCTGCCAACACCGAGGAATGAACCTCAGAAATGACTCTGCTGGTCCACCTATCAGGAACAAACAGTCTGTCAGGTGGACAAGAGTCAGGTCTACCAGCCTGAAATCTCTGCAACACGCGTCTCAAATCAGGAGAAATGGCTGACAAGATAACTCCCTCTTTAAGAATACCAACTGGTTCTGCGACTCCAGGAGAGTCAGGCACAAAGCTCCTTGAAAGAGCATCAGCCTTCACATTCTTTGAACCTGGTAAATACGAGACCACAAAGTCAAAACGGGATAAAAACAATGACCAGCGGGCCTGTCTAGGATTCAGGGGTTTAGCAGACTCGAGATACATCAGATTTTTGTGATCAGTCAAGACCACCACACGATGCTTAGCACCCTCGAGCCAATGACGCCACTCCTCAAATGCCCACTTCATGGCCAGCAACTCCCGATTGCCGACAACATAATTCCGCTCAGCAGGCGAAAACTTCCTGGAGAAGAAAGCACATGGTCTCATTACCGAGCAACCAGGGCCTCTCTGTGACAAAACGGCCCCTGCCCCAATCTCAGAAGCATCCACTTCGACCTGAAAGGGAAGTGAGACATCAGGCTGGCACAAAACAGGCGCCGAAGTAAACCGGCGCTTCAACTCTTGGAACGCCTCCACGGCTGCAGGAGCCCAGTTAGCAACATCAGAACCTTTCTTGGTCATATCCGTCAAAGGTTTAACAACGCTAGAAAAATTAGCGATAAAACGACGGTAGAAGTTAGCAAAACCCAAGAACTTCTGAAGACTCTTAACTGACGTGGGTTGAGTCCAATCATGAATAGCTCGGACCTTGACTGGGTCCATCTCCACAGCAGAAGGGGAAAAAATAAACCCCAAAAAGGGAACCTTCTGTACTCCAAAGAGACACTTTGAGCCCTTAACAAACAAAGCATTCTCACGCAAAACCTGAAACACCATCCTGACCTGCTCCACATGTGAGTCCCAATCTTCAGAGAAAACCAGAATATCATCCAGATAAACAATCATAAATTTATCCAGATACTTCCGGAAAATATCATGCATAAAGGACTGAAACACTGAGGGCGCATTAGAGAGCCCAAAAGGCATCACCAAGTACTCAAAATGACCTTCGGGCGTATTAAATGCAGTCTTCCATTCATCTCCTTGCTTAATGCGCACAAGGTTGTACGCACCACGAAGATCTATCTTGGTGAACCACTTGGCACCTTTAATCCGGGCAAACAAGTCCGACAACAGAGGCAAAGGATACTGAAATTTAACAGTGATTTTATTCAGAAGCCGATAGTCAATACAAGGTCTCAAAGATCCGTCCTTCTTGGCCACAAAAAAGAATCCCGCACCAAGAGGGGAAGAGGATGGACGGATATGCCCCTTCTCCAGAGACTCCTTGATATACGAACGCATTGCGGCATGCTCAGGTACAGACAGATTAAATAATCTTCCCTTAGGAAATTTACTACCTGGAATCAAATCTATGGCGCAGTCACAGTCCCTATGAGGAGGCAGAGCACTGGATCTGGACTCGCTGAATACATCCTGATAATCAGACAAATACTCAGGAACTTCCGAAGGAGAAGCAATAGACACCGGCGGGGAATCAGCATGAATTCCCTGACAGCCCCAGCTTGACACAGATATTGCCTTCCAATCCAAGACTGGATTGTGGGTCTGTAACCATGGCAGACCCAAAACGACCAAATCATGCATTTTATGCAGAACAAGAAAACGAATCACCTCCCGATGTTCAGGAGTCATGCACATAGTAACATAGTAACATAGTTAGTAAGGCCGAAAAAAGACATTTGTCCATCCAGTTCAGCCTATATTCCATCATAATAAATCCCCAGATCTACGTCCTTCTACAGAACCTAATAATTGTATGATACAATATTGTTCTGCTCCAGGAAGACATCCAGGCCTCTCTTGAACCCCTCGACTGAGTTCGCCATCACCACCTCCTCAGGCAAGCAATTCCAGATTCTCACTGCCCTAACAGTAAAGAATCCTCTTCTATGTTGGTGGAAAAACCTTCTCTCCTCCAGACGCAAAGAATGCCCCCTTGTGCCCGTCACCTTCCTTGGTATAAACAGATCCTCAGCGAGATATTTGTATTGTCCCCTTATATACTTATACATGGTTATTAGATCGCCCCTCAGTCGTCTTTTTTCTAGACTAAATAATCCTAATTTCGCTAATCTATCTGGGTATTGTAGTTCTCCCATCCCCTTTATTAATTTTGTTGCCCTCCTTTGTACTCTCTCTAGTTCCATTATATCCTTCCTGAGCACCGGTGCCCAAAACTGGACACAGTACTCCATGTGCGGTCTAACTAGGGATTTGTACAAAGGCAGTATAATGCTCTCATCATGTGTATCCAGACCTCTTTTAATGCACCCCATGATCCTGTTTGCCTTGGCAGCTGCTGCCTGGCACTGGCTGCTCCAGGTAAGTTTATCATTAACTAGGATCCCCAAGTCCTTCTCCCTGTCAGATTTACCCAGTGGTTTCCCGTTCAGTGTGTAATGGTGATATTGATTCCTTCTTCCCATGTGTATAACCTTACATTTATCATTGTTAAACCTCATCTGCCACCTTTCAGCCCAAGTTTCCAACTTATCCAGATCCATCTGTAGCAGAATACTATTTTCTCTTGTATTGACTGCTTTACATAGTTTTGTATCATCTGCAAATATCAATATTTTACTGTGTAAACCTTCTACCAGATCATTAATGAATATGTTGAAGAGAACAGGTCCCAATACCGACCCCTGCGGTACCCCACTGGTTACAGCGACCCAGTTAGAGACTATACCATTTATAACCACCCTCTGCTTTCTATCACTAAGCCAGTTACTAACCCATTTACACACATTTTCCCCCAGACCAAGCATTCTCATTTTGTGTACCAACCTCTTGTGCGGCACGGTATCAAACGCTTTGGAAAAATCGAGATATACCACGTCCAATGACTCACCGTGGTCCAGCCTATAGCTTACCTCTTCATAAAAACTGATTAGATTGGTTTGACAGGAGCGATTTCTCATAAACCCATGCTGATATGGAGTTAAACAGTTATTCTCATTGAGATAATCCAGAATAACATCCTTCAGAAACCCTTCAAATATTTTACCAACAGTAGAGGTTAGACTTACTGGCCTATAATTTCCAGGTTCACTTTTAGAGCCCTTTTTGAATATTGGCACCACATTTGCTATGCGCCAGTCCTGCGGAACAGACCCCGTCGCTATAGAGTCCCTAAAAATAAGAAATAATGGTTTATCTATTACATTACTTAGTTCTCTTAGTACTCGTGGGTGTATGCCATCCGGACCCGGAGATTTATCTATTTTAATCTTATTTAGCCGGTTTCGCACCTCTTCTTGTGTTAGATTGGTGACCCTTAATATAGGGTTTTCATTGTTTCTTGGGATTTCACCTAGCATTTCATTTTCCACCGTGAATACCGTGGAGAAGAAGGTGTTTAATATGTTAGCCTTTTCCTGGTCATCTACAACCATTCTTTCCTCACTATTTTTTAAGGGGCCTACATTTTCAGTTTTTATTCTTTTACTATTGATATAGTTGAAGAACAGTTTGGGATTAGTTTTACTCTCCTTAGCAATGTGCTTCTCTGTTTCCTTTTTGGCAGCTTTAATTAGTTTTTTGGATAAAGTATTTTTCTCCCTATAGTTTTTTAGAGCTTCAATGGTGCCATCCTGCTTTAGTAGTGCAAATGCTTTCTTTTTACTGTTAATTGCCTGTCTTACTTCTTTGTTTAGCCACATTGGGTTTTTCCTATTTCTAGTCCTTTTATTCCCACAAGGTATAAACCGCTTACAGTGCCTATTTAGGATGTTCTTAAACATTTTCCATTTATTATCTGTAAATAATGGTTACCTGCGTCCAAAACTGCGGTTTATTTTCCGCCAATGGCGTAGCATCAATACCTCTAAGAGGAATAGGATTTACCAACGGTTCAAGAACAAAACCACAGCGCTTGGCAAATGACAGATCCATAAGACTCAGGGCAGCACCTGAATCCACAAACGCCATAACAGGGTAAGAAGACAATGAGCAAATTAAAGTCACAGACAAAATAAATTTAGGTTGCAAATTACCAATGGCGACAGGACTGACAACCCTTGTTAGGCGTTTAGAGCATGCTGATATAACATGTGTAGAATCACCACAGTAAAAACATAACCCATTCTGACGTCTATGATTTTTCCGCTCATTTCTAGTCTGAATTCTATCACATTGCATTAAATCAGATGTTTGTTCAGACACCACCAGAGGATTAGCGGTTTTGCGCTCCCGCAAACGCCGGTCAATTTGAATAGCCAGCGCCATAGAATCATTCAGACTTGTAGGAATGGGGAAACCCACCATCACATTCTTAATGGCTTCAGAAAGGCCATTTCTGAAATTTGCGGCCAGAGCACACTCATTCCACTGAGTAAGCACGGACCATTTCCGAAATTTTTGGCAATACACTTCAGCTTCATCCTGGCCCTGAGAAATAGCCAGCAAGGCTTTTTCTGCCTGAACTTCAAGATTGGGTTCCTCGTAAAGCAATCCGAGCGCCAGAAAAAACGCATCAATATTTGCCAATGCCGGATCTCCTGGCGCTAGCGAAAAAGCCCAATCCTGAGGGTCGCCCCGTAAAAAAGAGATAACAATTTTCACTTGCTGAGCTGGATCTCCAGATGAACGGGGTCTCAGAGAAAGAAACAATTTACAATTGTTCCTGAAATTCCTAAACCTAAATCGGTCTCCAGAAAACAGTTCAGGAATAGGTATTTTAGGTTCAGACATTGGACTACTGGTAACAAAATCTTGTATGCCCTGCACACGAGCAGCAAGCTGGTCTACACTTGTAATCAAGGTCTGGACATTCATGTCTGTAGCAAGCACAAGCCACTCAAAGGTAAAGGGGACGAAAAGAGGAAAAAAAAAAAAAAAAACTCAGAATTTCCTTTCTTATTATCCCACTTCTGCAATGCAATAAACATTCAATGTTGGCCTGGAATACTGTTATGACCCCAATGGCAGAGGGTCTCAGAAATAGTTTCAAGTCTGCAAACACAAAAACCAGCTCATAGGGCAGTGGTAACTGATCTGACCATATATCTAATCCTAGCACCACAAATACCAGCAGCCGGGGAACGTGCCTACGTTGATTCTAGACGTCTCGCGCCAGCCGGAGAACTAACTAACCCTAGAAGGGAAAAGAAAGACCTTTCTTGCCTCCAGAGAAAAAACCCCAAAAGTTGGATACAAGCCCCCAACAAATAATAACGGTGAGGTAAGAGGAAAAGACAAACGTAAGGATGAGTTAGGTATTTAGCAAAGAGAGGCCCACTAGCTAATAGCAGAATATAGTAAGATAACTTATATGGTCAGCAAAAACCCTATCAAAAATATCCACGCTGGATATTCAAGAACCCCCGAACTGTCTAACGGCCCGGGGGGAGAACACCAGCCCCCTAGAGCTTCCAGCAAGGTCAGGAATCACATTTAGTACAAGCTGGACAAAAAATGAGAGCAAGCAAATAACCCAAAAAACAAAGAAGCAGGACTTAGCTTAATTTTGCCCGAACCAGGACCAGCAGATAGGAGCAAACAAAAAGGATCTGATTACAACGATGCCAGGCACTGGACTAAGGATCCAGGAGGTTTATATAGCAACACCCCTGAACTAACGACCCAGGTGGGTGCAAACTGAGGAAAGAAAATCCCAGAGTCATATCACTAATAACCACCAGAGGGAGCCAAGAAGTCTAATTCACAACAGGCCCCATAGCAAGAGTCCATGTTGGGCCCCATAAAATTTCACCCATCTAAGGGGGAAGACGCTGTTGAAAAAGAAATGCCCAGCAGAAGGGGCCCCCAGGCCTCCCCAGCTCAAGGGCCCCATAGCGGCTGTGCGGTTTGCCCTTATGGGCGGTACGCTCCTGGCAGCCAAATATACAGCAATCCACCTGTTACATTTCAAAATTTTTGCAATTTTTGACCATAAGAGCCACTCTCTGAGCAAAGACACAAAGCTGAAAAGCTTCCTCCACACATTATGGAAAATGTATTAATATATACAGTACGTGAGGTCTAGAGGTAGGAGGTATGGACAGCAGTACATCAACAAATTTCTTACGTTTAACCCTGACAAAAATGTATGTCATGGTTATTGCTGACTCCCATACTATGAAGTACATTTTCATCAGGTTAATCTCACTGGTGCAATCCATGAGATCAACAACTGTAAGACACAGCCCTCCTGCAACAATAAGGTCCCTTTCACTCATCAGGTTTTCGGTCAGGAAAAGAGCTATGCGCCCGAGTTCTTGCATCTGAATGCAGCCTTCCAGAACTGTCTCAAACTGTTGTCTGAGCAAATGACTGCAGGATTTAATTTGCTCAGCAACAGTATTCTTGAGTTGCACACATGCCTGGACAGGATGCATTCAGATGCAAGTAAATCTCCAAACCACACATTTTTCCAGTCAGTACTCGAGCGCATGGACAAGCTATCTCCTGATCAGCAGATGCATGTAATGCAATTGTGCCAGTTTGCTCTGGCGCATGATAGCTCCCAAGCCCCTCCCCCCCACCCCGGTAGTTCCTCCCGCACCGCCCCCCTCTAGCCACTGTCCCTCCTCCCCTCCTATACAATACCAGCACTCTGCCCCATACCAGCATCCTGCCCCGTACCAACATCCTGCCCTGTACCAACATCCTGCCCTGTACCAACATCCTGCCCCGTACCAGCATCTTGCCCCATGCCAGCATTCTGCCCCGTACCAGTTCCCAACCACATCACCTGCCCCTCCACTCCCTGCCCAACCTCTACTCCCTGCCCACTACCACCAGTCTCCTTCCACACCCATCATGCCCCAAACACAACCCTTTTCTCCACCCACCACCTCTTCTGCCTCCTAATCCCTCAACTCCACCCCTCAAACCTTCCTAAATACCAACACTAACCCCTCTTTTATGTCCACACGTTCTCTTTCTTTCTCCACCCCTTCACCTATACCTACTGATCCGTCACCAACACCACCACATTCTCCACACTCTCACTGTCGAAGTGTCCCAGTCTGACAGCCCCTCCAGTATTATCTCCACCCCACACTTTTTAAATTTGTGAAACTTTTTTTACTTTGTAAATAAAAGTTTTTTGGTTGTAAAATGCTGTCTTTTATTTCTTATATTATAAGGTTAAATACTTTGGTTAAAAGAAGGTACAATACTTTGGGTTAAAAATGTACAATACAACCAACCAGGTACAATACTTTGGGTAAACCATGGAAAAAACTTTGGGTAAATCCCAACCAGGTACAATACTTTGGGTTAAAAATATACAATACAACCAACGAGGTACAATACTTTGGGTAAAACATGGAAAAAACTTTCGGTAAATCCCAACCAGGTAGAATACTTTGGGTACAAAAAAAGGTCAAATAGTTTGGTTAATACGGTCAAAAACAAATTTTTCACACTCTCTCATCCTGCCAGTCTACTCTTACTTGAGGAGAAATAAAGTATTCAGCAAATTTGTCCCTTATTCTGGAAATTGACACAGAACTTCTATAAGTAATGTTGTGATAATCAGCCAAGGTGGTTTCTTCTAAGTTGTCATCAATGGAAATCTGTTCCTTGCATAAAACAAAATTGTGAAGGACCGCACAAGCTTTAACCCCTTTCTGACATCTGACGTACTATCCCGTCGAGGTGGGGTGGGCCCGTATGACCACCGACGGGATAGTACGTCATATGCGATCGGCCGCGTGTCAGCTGCCTATCGCAGCTGACATCCGGCACTATGTGCCAGGAGCTGTAATGGACCGCCCCCGGCACATTAACCCCCGGCACACCGCGATCAAACATGATCGCGGTGTACCGGCGGTACAGGGAAGCATCGCGCAGGGAGGGGGCTCCCTGCGGGCTTCACTGAGACGATTGGTACAAGGTGATGTACTCACCTTGTACCGAGCGTCTTCTCCCTGCAGTCCCCAGATCCAAAATGGCCGTGGGGCTGCATCCGGGTCCTGCAGGGAGTACTTCCGGGTCAGGGTCCAGAGCCGGCTGCAGAGCAGCCTGCTCCGATGAAAGTAAGATCGCCCATCTGACAGAGTGCTGTGCAAACTGTCAGATGGGCGATCTGTGATGTCCCCCCCTGGGACAAAGTAAAAAAGTAAAAAAAAAAAATTCCACAAGTGTAAAAAAAAAAAATTAAAAAAAAAATTCCTAAATAAAGAAAAAAATAAAAAATATTATTCACATAAATACATTTCTTTATCTAAAAAAAACAAAAAAAAAACAATAAAAGTACACATATTTAGTATCGCCGCGTCCCTAATGACCCAACCTATAAAACTGTCCCACTAGTTAACCCCTTCAGTCAACACCGTAAGAAAAAAAAAAAGAAAACGAACCAAAAAACAACGCTTTATTATCATACCGCCGAACAAAAAGTAGAATAACACGCGATCAAAAAGACGGATATAAATAAGCATGGTACCGCTGAAAACGTCATCTTGTCCTGCAAAAAACGAGCTGCCATACAGCATCATAAGCAAAAAAATAAAAAAGTTATAGTTCTCAGAATAAAGCGATGCCAAAATAATTATTTTTCTATAAAATAGCTTTTATCGTATAAAAGCGCCAAAACATAAAAAAATGATATAAATGAGATATCGCTGTAATCGTACTGACCCGAAGAATAAAACTGCTTGATCAATTTTACCAAACGTGGAACGGTATAAACGCCTCCCCCAAAAGAAATTCATGAATAGCTGTTTTTTGGTCATTCTGCCTCACAAAAATCGAAATAAAAAGTGATCAAAAACTGTCACGTGTCCGAAAATGTTACCAATAAAAACGTTAACTCGTCCCGCAAAAAACATGACCTCACATAACTCTGTGGACCAAAATATGGAAAAATTATAGGTCTCAAAATGTGGTAACGCAAAAAATATTTTTTGCAATAAAAAGCGTCTTTCAGTGTGTGACGGCTGCGAATCATAAAAATCCGCTAAAAAACCCGCTATAAAAGTAAATCAAACCCCCCTTCATCACCCCCTTAGTTAGCGAAAAATAAAAAAAAATTAAAAATGTGTTTATTTCCATTTTCCCGCTAGGGCTAGGGTTAGGGTTAGGGCTAGGGTTAGGGTTAGAGCTAGGGTTAGGGCTAGGGTTAGGGTTAGGGTTAGGGCTAGGGTTAGAGCTAGGGTTAGGGGTAGGCTTAGGGTTAGGGTTAGAGCTAGGGTTAGGGCTAGGGTTAGGGTTAGAGCTAGGGTTAGGGTTAGGGCTAGGGTTAGGGCTAGGGTTGGGGCTAAAGTTAGGGTTAGGGTTTGGATTACAGTTAGGGATAGGGTTGGGGCTAAAGTTAGGGTTAGGGTTTGGATTACATTTACGGTTGGGATTAGGGTTGGGATTAGAGTTAGGGGTGTGTCAGGGTTAGGGGTGTGGTTAGGGTTACCGTTGGGATTAGGGTTAGGGGTGTGTTTGGATTAGGGTTTCAGGTAGAATTGGGGGGTTTCCACTGTTTAGGCACACCAGGGGCTCTCCAAACGCGACATGGCGTCCGATCTCAATTCCAGCCAATTCTGCGTTGAAAAAGTAAAACAGTGCTCCTTCCCTTCCGAGCTCTCCCGTGCGCCCAAACAGGGGTTTACCCCAACATATGGGGTATCAGAGTACTCGGGACAAATTGGACAACAACTTTTGGGGTCGAAGTTCTCTTGTTATCCTTGGGAAAATAAAAATTTGGGGGGCTAACAATCATTTTTGTGGGAAAAAAAAATATTTTTTATTTTCACGGCTCTGCATTGTAAACTGTAGTGAAACACTTGGGGGTTCAAAGTTCTCACAACACATCTAGATAAGTTCCGTAGGAGGTCTAGTTTCCAATATGGGGTCACTTGTGGGGGGTTTCTACTGTTTGGGTACATCAGGGGCTCTGCAAATGCAACGTGACGCCTGCAGACCAATCCATCTAAGTCTGCATTCCAAATGGCGCTCCTTCCCTTCCGAGCTCTGCCATGCACCCAAACAGTGGTTCCCCCTCACATATGGGGTATCAGCGTACTCAGGACAAATTGGACAACAACTTTTGGTGTCCAATTTATCCTGTTACCCTTGTGAAAATACAAAACTGGGGGCTAAAAAATCATTTTTGTGGAAAAAAAAAGAATTTTTATTTTCACGGCTCTGCGTTATAAACTGTAGTGAAACACTTGGGGGTTCAAAGTTCTCACAACACATCTAGATAAGTTCCTTAGGAGGTCTAGTTTCCAATATGGGGTCACTTGTAAGGGGGTTTGTACTGTTTGGGTACATCAGGGGCTCTGCAAATGCAACGTGATGCCTGCAGACCAATCCATCTAAGTCTGCATTCCAAATGGCGCTCCTTCCCTTCCGAGCTCTGCCAGGCGCCCAAACAGTGGTTCCCCCCCACATATGGGGTATCAGCATACTCAGGACAAATTGGACAACAACTTTTGGTGTCCAATTTATCCTGTTACCCTTGTGAAAATACAAAACTGGGGGCTAAAAAATAATTTTTGTGAAAAAAAAAAGAATTTTTATTTTCACGGCTCTGCGTTATAAACTGTAGTGAAACACTTGGGGGTTCAAAGCTCTCAAAACACATCTAGATAAGTTCCTTAGGGGGTCTACTTTCCAAAATAGTGTCACTTGTCGGGGGTTTCAATGTATAGGCACATCAGGGGCTCTCCAAACGCAACATGGCATCCCATCTTAATTCCAGTCAATTTTGCATTGAAAAGTAAAATGGCACTCCTTCCCTTCCGAGCTCTGCTATGCGCCCAAACAGTGGTTTACCCCCACATATGGGGTATCGTCGTACTCAGGACAAATTGCACAACAACGTTTGTGGTCTAATTTCTTCTCTTACCCTTGGGAAAATAAAAAATTGGGGGCAAAAAGATCACTTTTGTGAAAAAAAATGATTTTTTATTTTTACGGTTCTGCATTATAAACTTCTGTGAAGCACTTGTTGCGTCAAAGTGCTCACCACATATCTAGATAAGTTCCTTAAGGGGTCAACTTTCCAAAATGGTGTCACTTGTGGGGGGTTTCAATGTTTAGGCACATGAGGGGCTCTCCAAACCCAACATGGCGTCCCATCTCAATTCCAGTCAATTTTGCATTGAAAAGTCAAATGGCGTTCCTTCCCTTCCGAGCTCTGCCATGCGCCCAAACAATGGTTTACACCCACATATGGGGTATCAGCGTACTCAGGACAAATTGGACAACAACTTTTAGGGTCCAATTTATCCTGTTACCCTTGTGAAAATAAAAAATTGGGCGCGAAAAGATCATTTTTGTGAAAATAATATGATTTTTTATTTTTACGGCTCTGCATTATAAACTTCTGTGAAGCACTTGGTGGGTCAAAGTGCTCACCACACATCTAGATAAGTTCCTTAGGGGGTCTACTTTCCAAAATGGTGTCACTTGTGGGGGGTTTCAATGTTTAGGCACATCAGGGGCTCTCCAAACGCAATATGGCGTCCCATCTCAATTCCAGTCAATTTTGCATTGAAAAGTAAAATGGCGCTCCTTTCCTTCCGAGCTCTGCCATGTGCCCAAACAGTGGTTTACTCCCACATATTGGGTATCAGCGTACTCAGGACAAATTGTACAACATTTGGGGTCCATTTTCTCCTGTTACCCTTGGTAAAATAAAACAAATTGGAGCTGAAATAAATTTTGTGTGAAAAAAAGTTAAATGTTCATTTTTATTTAAACATTCCAAAAATTCCTGTGAACCACCTGAAGGGTTAATAAACTTCTTGAATGTGGTTTTGAGCACCTTGAGGGGTGCAATTTTTAGAATGGTGTCACACTTGGTTATTTTCTATCATATTGACCCCTCAAAATGACTTCAAATGAGATGTGGTCCCTAAAAAAAAATGGTGTTGTAAAAATGAGAAATTTCTGGTCAAATTTTAACCCTTATAGCTCCCTAACAAAAAAAAATTTTGTTTCCAAAATTGTGCTGATGTAAAGTAGACATGTGGGGAATGTTACTTGTTAAGTATTTTGCGTGACATATCTCTGTGATTTAAGGGCATAAAAATTCAAAGTTGGAAAATTGCGAAATTTTCTAAATTTTCGCCAAATTTCCATTTTTTTCACAAATAAACGCAAGTTATATCGAATAAATTTTACCTCTAACATGAAGTACAATATGTCACGAGAAAACAATGTCAGAATCGCCAAGATCCGTTGAAGAGTTCCAGAGTTATAACCTCATAAAGGGACAGTGGTCAGAATTGTAAAAATTGGCCTGGTCATTAACGTGCAAACCACCCTTGGGGGTGAAGGGGTTAACCACCTCGTCAACAGTTTCAGTCTTCAGGTTGATAGCGGTTAACAGAACTCGCCATTTTGCTGTTAGAATCCCAAAAGCGCACTCCACCATTCTCCGTGCTCGTTTTAGTTGGTAGTTAAAAATTCTTTTAGTTGGCGTCACTCCCCTACTTGAGTAAGGCTTAAGCAGGTGTTCCGAGAGTTGAAAGGCTACATCCCCAACACAAACAAATGGCATTGGTGGCCCAGAGGTTTCAGGCAGCGGTCTTGGTGGTGGAAATTTGATTGTGTTTCCCTACAGATGACGTCTCATTGCAGATACCTTAAAAACTTGGGAATCATTAGAGCGGCCATAGGCCCTAATATCAACTGCTATAAATTTGTATTCTGCATCGGCGATGGCCATGTGGACAATGTAGAAATATTTTTTGTAGTTAAAGTATTCCGATCCAGATGCAGCAGGTTTCACAATACGGATATGTTTCCCATCCACTGCATCCAAGCAATTGGGAAACTGACAAATTTGTTGGAATTTTTCGGCAATCTGCAGCCAACTCTCGGTTGTGGGATGTGGTATAAACTTGCTATGTAATGAGTCCCACAATGCACGGCACGTGTGCTTCACAATTCCCGATATTGTTGAAATTACAAGTCTGAACTGGAAATGTATGTAGAAAAGCCGCAGAGACACCATCACGTGTTTCTCAACGCAAGCAATGAATAGCCAGGTCTTTCACCGGGAAGGAACAACCACAGGAAGGGCAGCATCCAATCACTGCATTGAGAAACACGTGATGGTGTCTCCGCAGTGTTGGATGTTTTGATCTCCCCGAGGTCATTCATCCTTATGTTTATAGTCTTTTCACTGGGCACTGCTCCTAATAGTCAGTTTCCTACTCCACACTGATGAGGGGCAAATACCCCGAAACAGCTGTCTGTGGATGGATACCATGTTTTGGCATTGGTGGTTTTCCTTTATTGGATGCTGCCCTTCCCGTGGTTGTTCCTTCCCGGTGAAAGACCTGGCTATTCATTGCTTGCGTTAAGAAACACGTGATGGTGTCTCTGCGGCTTTTCTACATGCATTTGCATATTTCCCTTGAGGGATGAGGGCAGTGTTCTGGATCACTGCGTTGAGAAACACGTGATGGTGTCTCCACAGTGTTGGATGTTTTGATCTCCCCGAGGTCATTCATCCTTATGTTTATAGTCTTTTCACTAGGAACTGCTCCTAATAGCCAGTTTCCTACTCCACACTGATGAGGGGCAAATACCCCAAAACAGCTGTCTGTGGATGGATACCATGTTTTGGCATAGGTGGTTTTCCTTTATTGGATGCTGCCCTTCCCGTGGTTGTTCCTTCCCGGTGAAAGACCTGGCTATTCATTGCTTGTGTTGAGAAACACGTGATGGTGTCTCCGCGGCTTTTCTACATGCATTTGCATATTTCCCTTGAGGGATGGGGGCAGTGTTCTGGATCACTGCGTTGAGAAACACGTGATGGTGTCTCCGCAGTGTTGGATGTTTTGATCTCCCCAAGGTCATTCATCCTTATGTTTATAGTTTTTTCACTAGGCACTGCTCCTAATAGCCAGTTTCCTACTCCACACTGATGAGGGGCAAATACCCTGAAACAGCTGTCTGTGGATGAATACCATGTTTTGGCATAGGTGGATTTCCCTTATTGGATGCTGCCCTTCCCGTGGTTGTTCCTTCCCGGTGAAAGACCTGGCTATTCATTGCTTGCGTTGAGAAACACGTGATGGTGTCTCCACGGCTTTTCTACATGCATTTGCATATTTCCCTTGAGGGATGGGGGCAGTATTCTGGATCACTGCATTGAGAAACACGTGATGTTGTCTCCGCAGTGTTGGATGTTTTGATCTCCCCGAGGTCATTCATCCTTATGTTTATGAACTGGAAATGTAGTGACGAAAGGGATTCTCCAGTTGCAAGGAATCTGAAAAAAAGGAAGACAAAAATTAGTGCAAAATACCAGCAATAACATTACAGTTATAAGTCAGCTTTTACAGTTGGTTGGAGATACAATAAAAATAATTATTAAAAACTACCAGCAACAACACTACAGTTATAAGTGTGAGGTAGGAGAAACAATAAAAATGGCTTACCTAAGAGTCACCATCAGACGCTCCGCTGTTGATACAGAGAAGCGGCAATATGTATCATTTCTTGCGATGAGGTGTCCAATCTGCTCCACCAACACGTCGAAGTTCTCCGCTTTCATCCGCACATATCTGAAAAGCTTCTTGGGGTTTCTTCGTAACTCCATGTATAAAGTTGAAAAAACCCACGGGTCATTCTCTGTGTTGTTATTGGGTGAATTTAAGAATGCCGTCGCCGCTGACACATGATGCGCTGCTGTCTCTCTCGCTCCTTCTCCATAACAATAGCTTTCAAATGATTTGCCTCAACAGTGAAATCCACATTAATCTTCAGAATGTTTGCCATCACGCCTTCCATCTTCGCCAGCGCCTTGCTCCTCTACAACCTGTCTAAGATGGGCTTTATAACACAAACGGACAAAAAAGAGAGACATTGTCCCAAATAAAATCCAAGTAATTTATTTCATAAATACAATTTTACTTCTAACATAAATAAGTATACACTATCACATATGAACAAGGTGGATAGAAATAACTTCACAGGTGTAACACCCAGGGCCAGTAATTGTAAGTGGATGGGAGGTCATAAATGTGGATTTAATCCTATGCACTTGGCACTTTAAAGGATGATATTTATTTATTACATGTAACTAATCCATTTAGCGGTTGTGCCATTACATCTGTAAGTAATATTTATTTAGTCTGGGTTTAAATTTTTGCTTTGACCTCCCATCCACTTACAATTACTGGCCCTGGGTGTTACACCTGTGAAGTTATTTCTATCCACCTTGTTCATATGTGATAGTGTATACTTATTTATGTTAGAAGTAAAATTGTATTTATGAAATAAATTACTTGGATTTTATTTGGGACAATGTCTCTCTTTTTTGTCCGTTTGTGTTATAAAGTATTTTGAGAGTGTTCTGAGCCAAATTTGGTACCCCTATGATGGTTCTGGAGGGGGATTGATACTAAAAGAAATGCTTACTGTTTTGGAGCTGGTGTTGCTTATAGTGTTCTGTGTTTTCACAGCTGATTCTTCCGAACAGATGGATTTTAGGGCCCGTGAAAAGGCGTGGCTCACGCAACTCGACAAGGTGTTTAGTGATGGAACAGGTGTAATTTTAGATGTTAAATCCAGAGATGTTACAGAAATGACGCATAAGTTCAAAGATCTACTGAATAAACGGACGAGACTTTGGTGGAATAAGTCTTTCTTGGAGAGATATGTGTTATGTGGTTTAATCCCGAGAGGACTTCGGGTCCAGGTATTTCCCTCATTTCCAGTAGAGGAAGAAGTATTCAAAACACAATGGGAGGAACTGGCCTCCAATTGCTCTAAGGGATTTATGGAGCTATTAATTAAATCAAACCAAATGAAATTAGATCTATTGGATACTGAGCTGAATGATGTGCAGAGCCAACTGAATGATTTACTGAACTCTGAGACATTAACCAAATTTAATAAGGATATTGAAAGAGAATTGGAGAAGTGGGAGAAGGAAATTGTTCAAAATAAAACAAAGAAATATCAGCGAGACTTAACCCTTTCGCGACATGCGCCGTACATGTACGGCGCATGTCGGGTCCCCTGCTTTGATGTGCGCTCCGGCGGTGAGCGCACATCAAAGTCGCGACATGTCAGCTGTTTTGTACAGCTGACATGTGCGCGCAATAGCGGCGGGTGAAATCGCTATTCACCCGCCGCTATTAACCTGTTAAATGCCGCTGTCAAATGCAGACAGCGGCATTTAACTACTGCATCCGGCCGGGCGGCCGGAAATGATGTCATCGCCGACCCCCGTCACATGATCGGGGGTCGGCGATGCATCAGGAAGGTAACCATAGAGGTCCTTGAGACCTCTATGGTTACTGATCGCCGGTAGCTGTGAGCGCCCCCCTGTGGTCGGCGCTCACAGCACACCTGCATTTCTGCTGCATAGCAGCGATCTGATGATCGCTGTTATGTAGCAGAGCCGATCGGGCTGTGCCTGCTTCTAGCCTCCCTTGGAGGCTATTGAAGCATGGCAAAAGTGAAAAAAAAAAGTTTTTAAAAATGTGAAAAAAATATTAAAAATATAAAAGTTTAAATCACCCCCCTTTCGCCCCATCCTAAATAAAACAATTAAAAAAAACCCAAGTGCAGCGCCCCAGAGTCCTGGTCGTTGCAGTGCTGTGGCTTCGCCGCTAAGGGGAGCCATGGTACGTTCGATGGCACCGAAGGAGTTCCTCCAATCAGGTATCACAGACACCAATATGTTTCACAGCTGGGCCTCCGGGGGGAGCTAAGGGTGCTATTCATTAGGCCACTCCCCACCATAGTGGGTAAACTGGGGGTCAGGCAGGAAGTTAGAAGAGATCGCTGACGGGATTGAACGGAGCAACACCCTGTGGCAGGGGGTGTTGTGAAGGGAGAGACTGTAGGGTCTCTGCCAGGGGTGGGATCCTGGCAGAGGCTTGGCATTGAAAGAACGTAACGGGTCCGCGCAGGCTCCTGGAAGCGGCGGGACTCAAGAAAGGACTAGAAGCGAGATAGATTGTGCTGAGTGAGAAACGAGATCAAGCAGAAGGAGAATACCAGCAGGGGTTTTGTTGAAAGAGGCAGCACCCTGCTGAGGCGCAATACCGGTGGCCGGAACGCCGAGGGAGTGGATTAGAATACAGCTTCAAGCCATACTCCAAACAGCGGCAGGACAGTCGGTCTCAGGCGGGCTGTCTACCACATATCACCTATGAAGTCTTGGGGGGCAATTGCGGGAGAGGGGCGACTCTAGGGTCCCGGAAGAACTCCAGGCCTACCTGACAAACGGGTGCCATTCCAACCTGAATACAGGGAAGGGGTGGATTACAGAGGAACATCAAATCGAGTTGTGAGGGAACTTAAGAAACAGACACAACCGTTGTGGGGTTACTTTCCGTGAGCACAGCAGGGAAGGACTACAACACATAGCGCTAGAAGGAAGGCACAGATTTCCACCTGAGAGGAGAACTCTGGAGGTGCCATTGGACCGGCCGGACTTGCGTAGCCTGGTGAACCGTGTTCTGGACTGAGGACTCAGAGATCTCCAGTAAAGAGGTAAAGAGACTGCAACCTGGTGTCCTCGTTATTTACCGCGACTTACACCCCACAACTGTACCGCTCCATCGCTACCATTACTACCACCTATTACACCGGACGTCCCCCACTGACGGACAGGGCCACGGACCGGGTCTAGCCACCGTGACAACCCCGAGACTGAGAACTAGAGGCCCGGCTCCGGGTACCCCCTCGGCCCTGCGGCGGTGTGGGGGCGCTCCGCACAAACCTACACATATTTGGTATCGCCGCGTTCAGAATCGCCCGATCTATCAATTAAAAAAAAGCATTAACCTGATCGCTAAACAGCGTAGCGAGAAAAAAATCCGAAACGCCAGAATTACGTTTTTTTTGTCGCCGCGACATTGCGTTAAAATGCAATAACGGGCGATCAAAAGAACGTATCTGCACCGAAATGGTATCATTAAAAACATCAGCTCGGCACGCAAAAAATAAGCCCTCACCCGACCCCAGATCACGAAAATTGGAGACGCTACGGGTATCGGAAAATTGCACTTTTTTTTTTTTTTTTTAAGCAAAGTTTGGAATTTTTTTTCACCACTTGGATAAAAAATAACCTAGACATGTTAGGTGTCTATGAACTCGTAATGACCTAGAGAATCATAATGGCAGGTCAGTTTTAGCATTTAGTGAACCTAGCAAAAAAGCCAAACAAAAAACAAGTGTGGGATTGCACTTTTTTTGCAATTTCACCGCACTTGGAATTTTTTTCCCGTTTTCTAGTACATGACATGGTAAAACCAATGATGTCGTTCAAAAGTACAACTCGTCCCGCAAAAAATAAGCCCTCACATGGCCATATTGACAGAAAAATAAAAAAGTTATGGCTCTGGGAAGGAGGGGAGCGAAAAACGAAAACACAAAAACGAAAAAGGGCCGCGACTTGATGACAGACAAAATAACCGTGTATATAGATGGAGGAAGGTTAATTTAAATCAGAAACCATATACACGAGCAAGATCAGTATCTTTCTCGTCCATTTCTTCTGCTGAGGATAAATCTCAGAATGGTGATCATGGCAGACACACCTGGGAAAGGAGAGATCAAGTGAGGGACCTGGCCCCAAAAGGAGGGAGAACAGGCAATAAACACAAGCTTACGTCTTCTCCTCAAGGGGAAAAGAAATGAAAAAATTCCTTGGAGGTAATTAACCTATCCACACAAACTATCTCTCCAACACAGAAAGAGGTTCTGGAGTTGGGATTGTCTTTTGCACCATGCAATAATTATGATTTCTTTACAGTCTTAAAAGATCTCCATTTATTTTCGAGAAAACTGATCCTCAAAAAACTCCACTTCCGGAAGCCAACTGAGGGAGAACTGAATAGCACATTGGATTTGGAAATAATCAAAACCTTGGAGGAACTTGATACGGAATCGGAACCATGCTCTACAGGTATCTCTCCACCTTTTATATCACCCAGATCCACGAAATTGGTAACAAATGATCTCAAAATGTTGAATAATTATAGAAAGAAGGATAATTTAACATGGACACAGAGAAAGGCCCTAGAGGAGCTGAGGTCACTCGAAGGGGTTGTTATAAAACCGGCAGATAAGGGGGGGAATGTGGTTATCTGGCCGGTGGAGAAGTACGAGAGAGAGGTATTTCGACAATTGCGAGACAGAGATACCTATTTGCCTCTCTCTGAGACTCCCTTACAGCCATACAAAGAGAAGTTGAGTAACATCTTGGAAATGGCATACGATAGAGGGATTATTACAAAAAAGACCATGAATGGTCTTTTGGTGAAGTTTCTGGTGGTCCCCACTTTTTATATTCTTCCGAAAGTGCATAAGGACTCTATGAATCCACCAGGGCGTCCGATTGTCTCTGGCATGGAGGGCTGTGTGATCCTGTTTGTAAGTTTCTTGATTACTACCTTAAACCACAGGTTGAAATGCTGCCCTCCTATGTCAGGGATACTACGGACATCCTGAAACGCATTGATGGTATACATTTGGAGGAAGACATGCTATTAGTCACCGCGGACATAGAGTCCCTGTACACTAGTATATGCCATAATGATGGATTAATGGCTTCTCAGTTCTTTTTGGAGTCAAGTAACCTTGATGCTGATGTTAGGGGCCTGGTGTTGGAGTTGTTGCAGTTCATCCTGACGCATAATTTTTTCACCTTCAAGGATCGGTTTTACCTGCAGTGTAGGGGTACTGCGATGGGGGCGGCATGTGCGCCCTCATATGCTAACCTCTTTTTGGGGTTCTGGGAAAGGACCATCTTCCCAGATGGCGCACACGCCGCCTCCCAGATCCTTGGGTGGTACCGCTATATAGACGATGTTTTGTTTATATGGCAAGGCTTAGTTGATGAGCTGAGGTCATTCATGTCGGGTTTGAACTGCAATGACTTCAACATCAGGCTTACATATACTTACCATCAGGAGGAAATTTCCTTTCTGGACATACTGATTAAAAAACAAAATAATGGTTCATTACAAACAGATATTTTTAGAAAGGAAACCTCGGTCAACTCACTGCTGCATGCAAGCTCCACACACTCTAGGTCTACAATACAAGCAGTGCCCACTGGACAATTTCTCTGTATGAGGAGAATTTGCTCCTCAGATCTATCATTTGAAGATCGGGCTCGAGATCTAGGGGACAGATTTAGAGAGAGGGGCTATAGCAAAAGGTGTGTCAAGAAAGGCTATTTAAGAGCCAAGGCAGTGACAAGAAACGAGCTACTTGTGTCGAATAGAAGGAACAGAGGCAAAGATACTCCTATTAGATTTATCTCAACCAATAATCATCAGTGGGGTAATATCCGGAAAATCTTACAAAAGCACTGGTCTGTCTTAAAGACAGAACCAACGGTGGCCAAGTTATTATCGGATTCCCCATTAATGACACCCAGAAAAAGTAAAAATTTAAAAGATCTTCTTGTGAACAGTCATTATGTTGCTAAAGCTCCAAGTCTATTTAACTCTGTTAAACAGAAAAATGGGTGCTATCCCTTTGGTGACTGCTTGGGATGTAGGAATCTGGTCCGTACAACCTCCTTCTACTCGGCAGATGGACTACGTCGCTTTAAAATATTGGATTATATCTCTTGTAGCACTACGCATGTGGTCTACTGTGCCAAGTGTCCATGTGGGTTACTATACGTGGGCCTCACCTCACGCGAATTGAGGGTGAGGACCCGAGAACATGTCAGGGATATAATGGCCGCAAAAAATGCGGTGGATGCTAGTATTCTAAAAACTATTCCCCGTCATTTCAGTATACATCATAAGTGTAATCCGGCTGAATTTCAGATGTGGGGAATTGATAGAATACGTTTGGGGATCAGAGGAGGAGATCCTAAGAGGCTTTTGGCACAACGGGAATGCCGCTGGATTACGGTGCTGGGGACCCTATCTCCAGCAGGGTTAAATGAACACATTAGTTTTGTCCCTTTTTTATAGAATTCTGATGTCTCTGGTTTTATTTTAACTTTGTTCATTGTGTGTTTTTCAGTGTCTGTCTTTATAGTTTTATATTCATGTTTGGATATCTAAGAGATCTCTGCTCAAATTGTGGGTCTTCTGATCTACTGGGAGGAACGAATATAAGAGGAAGGATCCAACTGCCCTTTGGTGTGAACATCGAACAAGCCTTGGAGATGACCTATTTATTACAATCACTGTTTTCACAACTAAGCTGCATCACTTTATTATAATTTATTATTGTATAATAATAATAATGATAATAATAATTTTTGTGTTATTTTTCAGTGTTTGTCACTTTTCCTTGTTGCACTTTTTATGTATTTGTTGTATGACTTTGTCACCTAGCCATATTTAATTATTTAATCATTGAGTACATTTTCACATTTTCTTACCTTATAGAATATTAGTGTCTGGTCTTTCTCCCGGAGGCTTGTAAATGACTTTGGGTCCTTTTGGAATTTTGGAGTTATATGGACGTGGGTATTTTTCTTGTGATTATATGTCACATTTATTGTGGAATTGGGAGGAGTTATGCTTCCGCATAGCTACGTGTTTATAGGGATCCCATTATGATATATTGCCCTTACCAAAGATGGTGCTTCTAGTTCCTTTCCATTAGTAAAGATGGTGACTGGTGTTGGTGCGCATGCCCGGAGCGTGCTACCTTAGCGACGCATTGTCAAAGGCCTCTGATACTTCTGGTGCCGCCGATTAATGACGTCACGCGGGATTTCCTGCTCGGCGTTGCTGGAACTGAGGGCCGGAAACATTGCAGTCGCGGTGACACGATACTCCGCGCATGCGCCATACGAACGTATCAGCCTTGATTCATGCCCCTATATAATGAGCGGTAGTGGCACACAGTGAGTTACAGCCCCCCGAGGAAGCCAACGCGAAATGCGCGTTGGGGCTGCACAGCTCGGGTTCCAGCGTGGAGAACTATGGGTGAGGTTTTTGGCATTACCCTTTGAGAGAACTTTGGTCCCCTTTAAACTGATGATTTATTGCAGGATATGTGGTATGGCTTAGCCGCTTCTGGAATGATAGGCACTTTATATGTGTGGATTTAATCCTATGCACTTGGCACTTTAAAGGATGATATTTATTTATTACATGTAACTAATCCATTTAGCGGTTGTGCCATTACATCTGTAAGTAATATTTATTTAGTCTGGGTTTAAATTTTTGCTTTGACCTCCCATCCACTTACAATTACTGGCCCTGGGTGTTACACCTGTGAAGTTATTTCTATCCACCTTGTTCATATGTGATAGTGTATACTTATTTATGTTAGAAGTAAAATTGTATTTACAGTATGAAATAAATTACTTGGATTTTATTTGGGACAATGTCTCTCTTTTTTGTCCGTTTGTGTTATAAAGTATTTTGAGAGTGTTCTGAGCCAAATTTGGTACCCCTATAATGGTTCTGGAGGGGGATTGATACTAAAAGAAATGCTTACTGTTTTGGAGCTGGTGTTGTCTAAGATGGGCTGTAGGAACACTGTATATATAGGTTTTCAGTAACCAAGCACGTTTTGGGAGCAGCCAATCATGTTTTGGGAGCCTCCCATGGCCGTTTTTAAAAACCGGATCCGTTGAAAAGCGGATAAAAAAACGGACGAAATTAATGCAAAACGGATGTAACAGGTCTGCTTTTTAGCAGGATCCGCTGGACGGTTCTGACAAAAAACGTATCCATCACATCAGTTTTCCACAATTTATGCCGGATTTAGCCTGACAGCGAAAATCTGATGTGTGAAACAGGTCTAAGTGGTTGTTTAATAACCTGTTCACATAGACCAGCATAATTGATGTGCACTGAGAGACCTGTAATAGATCATATAAAGTGCATAGACTTCCATGGTTCTCGGCAGTGCGAGTCCTATTTACACAAGAGGATACACTGACGAGAAAGATGATCTTCAGCACTGTGCAAATGATCATTTCACCCATTGAACAAGCATTTTGCTCATTCATTGGTTTGAACTACATTCTATTTACACTGTAAGATAATCATGAATCGAGAGTTTTTAAGAAAGCTCATTCACGATTATCTTTCAGAGTAAATGCAGTTTTAACCCCTTTAGCCTCCAGCCTGTTTTCGCCTTCTGACCAGGCAAATTTTTACAATTCTGACCACTGTCATTTTATGTGGTAATAACTCTGGAACGCTTCAGTGATTCTGAGACAGTTTCTTTGTAACACATTGTACTTTATGTTATTGGTAAATTTAGGTAAAAAAACGTTTTGTGTTTGTGAAAATATCAGAATTCTGGGGAAAATTTTGCAATTTTCAAGCTTTGATTTTTTTATCCTTAAACCAGTTTCTCTTGAGTACAGCATTACTCCATATGTGGTGGAAAACTACTGTTTAGTTGCACAGCAAGGCTCGAAAGGGAAGTAGCACCATTTAACTATTGGAGCGCAAAAGTTACTGGAATAGATCACAGACGCCATGTCATGTTTGCAGCGTCCCTTATGTGCCTAAACAGTGGAAACCCCGTTTTGGAAACTACACACATCAAAGAACTTATCTAGAGGTGGGCAGCTTGAATCCACAGGTGCGTCACAGAATTTTATAACATTGACACGTGAAAATGAAAAGAATAGATTTTTTTCCCAAAAAAATTTAGCCCTAAAATTTTCTTTTTCACAAGGGTATAAAGAGAAATTGGCCCCAAAATCTGTTGTGCGATTTCTCCTGAGTTTACTGATAACACATATGTGATGGAAAACTACTGCTTGGGCACACAGTAGGGCTCGAAAGAGAAGGAGCACCAATTCTGAAGCGCAATTTTGGCTGGAATAGATTGCAGATACCATGTCACATTTGAAGAGCCCCTGACATACCTAAACAGTAGAAAATCGTACAAGTGACCCCATTTTAGAAACAACACTTCTTGAGGAATTCCTCTAGGGGTGTATTGAGCATTTTTAACCCTTAGGTGATTCACAGAATTGTATGACATTGTGCTGAGTCAATGGAAAATTACCATTTTTTTCACTAAAATATTGCCTCAGGTTTTCAGTCTTCAAAAGGGATAATAGGAGAAAATGGATGGTACAATTTGTTAGGCTAGGTTCACATTGCGTTAGTGGGTGATCGCTAACGGACAGCGTTGCACGGCGAAAATGTCGCAATTAACGCCGTGCAACGGGTCCGTTAGCGCACCCATTGACAGCAATGTAAATTTCGCCTGCAGCGCATCACTAGCGCGTGCCTTTTTCGGCTCGCACTAGTGATGTGCCGTTCTTCTGTGACGCGCCTCGGACGCTGCTTGCAGCGTCCGCGGCGGGCCCGAGGTCCGTTCCCCGCTCTCGCAGATCGGGGATCTGCAAGAGCGGGGACGTTATCGCGACCCCTGAACGCGGCCCCTAAATAAACATTGCGTTAGCGCAATCCGCTGGCGCTAGCGCTAAACGGATTGCCCTAACGCAATGTGAACCTAGCCTTACGCAATTTTTCCCGAGTACACCAATACCGACAAAATTCACAATATGTGGTCAAAAATTAGTTTTGAGGCACAGTCTAAAGTTCAGAAGGGAAGGAACACCATATTGGAGTTCAGATTTTTCTGGAATGGTTTGAGGGAGCAATGTCACATTTGTAGAGCCCATGAGGTGCCAGCCAATAAGTGGTCATTTAACAAATGACACCTCTCAATGAATGTATCTAGTAGTGCAGTGAGCATATTGACACCACATGTGCCTAAGGCTATGTGCCCACATTGCAGAAATACTGCGGAAATGTCCGCAACATTTCTGCAACTCCCTGCCGTGGGTAAAACGCCTGCGGAATTTGCATGCGTTTTCCCGCAAAACACAAGCATTTTGCAAGCGTTTTTAGCTTGCAGAATGCTTGCGTTTTCCAAGCGATTAGAAGCATCGCTTGGAAAAGTGATTGACAGGTTGGTCACACTTGTCAAGCATACTGCTTGACAAGTGTGACCAACTTTTTACTATTGATGCTGATGGAGCATCAATAGTAAAAGATAGAATATTAAAAATAATAAAAAATATGGTTATTCTCACCTTCCGATGGCGGTGCTCCTGGTACGTTCCGTTCCCAGGGATGCTTTGCGCGAAGGACCTTTGTGACATCACGGTCGCGTGACCGCGACGTCATCCCAGGTGATTTGCGCAATGCATCCCTGGGAACTGAAGCCACCGCGTGCACCGCTGAGAGCCGGGAGAACTCCGGGGACCATCAGAAGGTAAGTATATCCCTATTTTTTATTTTAATTTTTTTTTACAGGGATATTGTACCTAAGGCCTGGAGCAGAGTCTCCTCTCCTCCAGACGCGGGAAGGGCTCACTTTATGCATAGTGGGCATAGCCACATGCGTAAAGTGAGCATTTCAATGCAATCCCATGGCGGCGGAATCGGCGCGGTTCCGCAGAAATAATGAACATGCTGCGGATTTTACCGCTATGCGATTCCGCAGCATGGGCACAGCAACTGCGGAATCCCATAGGATTGCATGGGAATGCGTTTTTTAGCGTTTCCGCTGCGGCAAAAAATGCAGAAGAAACACATAAAAATCTCAACATGGTCACACAGCCTAACAGAATTTTCTGTCAATGGGGAGTGAAGAAAGAATAATTACATTTTTAGCACTAAAATGTTGTTTTTTGCACAATTTTTAATTTTTAAAAGGGTTAATAGTAAAAATTTAAAACAACGCAATTTCTCCTCAGTGTGCCGATATTCTATATGTAATCAGGAACTACCGTACTTTTCAGGTACAGTGGAAAGCTCAGAAGGGATGGAGCAACATATTGTAGTGCAGATTTAGCTGTTATGGTTTGCGGGTGCAATGACTCACTGGTAGAGCCCCTCAGGTTCTAGAACAGCAAAACCCCCCATAAGTGTCCCCATTTTACAAACTGCACCCCCAATTAATTCATCTAAGGGAGCAGTGATCATATTGACACCACGGGTGTGTGACATAATTTAATTTTATGTTGTTTTAGCCCCAGATTTTAGATTTTCACACTGGGAAATGGGTCAAAATGGCACCAAAATTTGTCACACAATTTATGCTGAATGTAGAAATACCCTAAATGTGTCTGTACAGTACTGCCTTGCCACATGGCAAGGGAAGGAGAACTTCTAGACTCTCAGAGAACAAATTATAATAGTTTGTAGACTCCATATTCAGAGCTAATGAGTGCCAGAAAAGTAGAATCACCCCCCTCAAGTGACCCCATTTTGGAAATTACACCCCTCTGGGAATTTATCTGCAGGTGTAGTGATGATTTTCACTCCATGGGTGTTTTCCAGAAAGAAGCAGCAATGGATATCTTCATGGGCCTGTCCAGAGCCTTTGTGCAGAACCCCCCTATATTTCCATTGGCACATGTCTGACCTGAGTGGGGACTTGCTTTTTTGTGGATTGAGTTGAAGCTTTTATTGTGAACATTTTACATAACATTTTGGATCACATTTATCCTGTGCTCTACGCTGAGCACTTACTTTGGGTTTTCCATCTAAGGGCTGGTGCACACATTGCAGATTTGGTACATTTTTGCAATGCATATTTGCTAGCAAAACCTGAAGCAATCGTGATTCCAGCAAAGTGAATGAGAAACCTCAAGTGTCATGCACACGATAATAATAATAATAATATGCAGCATATCAATTTTCTGTGTGTTTTTGCCCTGCGTTTTTCACCATGGACCTAACTCAAAGCAGTCAAAAAATGCAGGGCAAAAAGGCACCAAAATCGTGCATTTTTGCAGCTGCGTTTTTGCTGCCAAGAGATGTTAAAATGGTGCTGAAATTTCTGCATCCATTTAATCAATGTGTGAACATAGCTAAATCTCCCATTGATGTGATTCAGATGAAACTCCCTGAGGAATCCATTCACTATAATGAGGCAGCAGAGTTACTCTGGACTCCATTTGGCCTCTGTTCAGCGGTGTCCTTCTTTTGAGAGGTGCATAAAACTTTGACCAACTGCGCTTTTATGTACAGTACGTCTAAAGAGACGGACGCCACCAGATCATAGGCCAGATAGCATCCATAGTGCCTTCATCTGTCTCATTATAGAAAATATTTCATTGTAAGTTCTGTAACTGCTCAACGTAGAGCACAGAATAAATGTGAGCTGAGCCTTACTGCGATCTTTGGGAGGCAGAAGGAACAAATCAACAACAGGTGAAGAACTGGCTTTATTTATTTTTTACGCTGTTCCTCGTGTGGTATAAGTTACTTGAGGACTTTATTCTTTGGGTCGGTGTGATTACAGCGATGCCAGATTTATATTGTTTTTTTCTGTTTGGCTGCTGTCACACACTAAAAGACAGGTTTTCTTTCAAAAACTTGTTTTTACATGGCCATATTTTGAGAGATATAATTTTTCCATATCTTTGCCGACAGAGTCATGTGAGGTATTGTTTTTTTGTTGGACGAGTTGATGTTTTTATTGGTACCATTTTCAGGCACATGACATTTTTGATAGCTTTCTATTCTGATTTTTGGGAGGGAAAATAAACAAAAAGCAGCAATTCTGGAATTATTTGTTTGGGGCAATTTTTATGCTGTTCAACATGTGGTAAAGACAGATTTATTCTTTAGGTCAGTACGATTACAGCGATACCACATTTAGATAATTTGTTTATGTTTTGGCGCTTTTACGCAATAAAAACTATTTTACAGAAAAAATAATTGATATTGCATCGCTGTATTCTGAGATCTATAACTTTTTTATTTTTCTGCTGATGGAGCTGTATGGTGGCTGTTTTTTTGTGGGACAAGATGACATTTTCAGATATACCAATTTTATTTATATTTGACTTTACATAATTTTTTATTTTGCCGCTTTAATTTTGTGATTTTCTAAAATATTTTCACAATGTTTTTTACTTTGGTTTTACTTTTTTTTACTTAGTCCCTGTGTGAGACTTGAACTTTTATTACTCTGCTGGTATAATGCATTGCAATGCACCAGCATTGCAATACATTATTCATGTTAGTGCTGCACTGACAGAAGACTTAGCCAGGAGCATTGGCTAAGCAGAATACCGTAGCAGCTGATTGTCACAGAGGTCGTCATGATGACCTCTAGTCGCATAACAATGATCGGGCCTCCTTCCTCTCTTAGCCTCCCAAATGCTGGTATTGATATTGATTCTATCATTTAAGGGCTTAAACAGCCGATGGCGATTGCGCAGGCACCGCTCCTGTACCTGCAATATCACCATGACATAATTGTATGTCAAGGGTGTGGAACCTCCACCCAACCATGACGTGTAGGTATGTCAAAGGTCGCTAAGGGGTTCAGTTACTCCTGGGTATAGTTGACACAGTACAGATTTGAAAAATTGGGCTGATTTCTAAAGTCCCAAATGGGCCATATGATCATTAACGGACTAAACTAAAGAGAATCTGTCATCAGGATTTAACAGCCAAAACTATTTATATGTGTATGTGGAGAGCCCCCACTGTCGCAGGGCCGAGGGGTACCCAGTATCGGGCCTCTCTGTCTCGGTTCTGGGATTGTCACGGTGGCTAGACCCGGTCCGTGACCCTGCTGAGGGGCGTCCAGTAGAAGTTGAGAGTGATGATGTGTGGTGCAGGGTGCGATGAATAACGAGGACACAAGGTTGCAGTCTCTTTACCTCTTTAATGAAGGCTTCAGGATCCTCAATCCGGAGTACGGTTAACAGGGCTATCTGAGACCGGCCGGTCCGATGGCACCTCCAGAGTTCCCTTTGCAGGTGGAAATCTGTGCCTTCCTTCTAGCGCTTGTGTGTTGTAGTCCTTCCCTGCTGAGCACCACGGGATAGTCCTCACAACTGTTGTGTCTGTTTCTGATGTTCCCTCACAACTGATTCTGATGTTCTTCTCCGTCCCCAGATGATATGGCTAGGACACACCCATATGACGGGTAGGCCTGGAGTTCTTCCGGGACCCTAGAGTCGCCCCTCTCCCACTGTTGCCCCCTGTGTCTGCTTAGGTGACTTAGGTGAGACAGCCCGCCTATAACTGACTGTCCTGCCGTTGGTTTGATGTAAGGCTTGGAGCTCAATACTTCCTCGGCATTCCGGCCACCGGCTACGCGCCTCAGTAGGATGTTGCCTCGGCCTTACAGCACGATTCCCTACTGGCGTTATCTCCTTGTTGCGTTGATCTCGTTTCTCACTCTTCACAGTAAACCTCGCTTCTTGTCCTTTCTTGGGGTACCGCCGCAATGAAGTGCAGGCGCGGTCCCGTAACGTTCTTTCTGTTCGCTAGGCCTCTGTCAGGATCCCACCCCTGACAGGGACCCCCATGAATCTTCCCCTGCAACACCCTCTGCCACAGGATATTGCCTGGTTCCAACCCAGTCAGCTTCTGTCTAACTTCCTATCTAACCCCCAGTTTTACCAGACTGTGAGGAGTGGCCTAATACATAGCACCCTTAGCTCCCCCTGGAGGCCAGACTGTGAAATGTATTGGTGTCTGTGATACCTGGTCAGATGAACTCCTTCAGTGCCATCAGACATACCATAGCCCCCCTTAGCGGTGGAGCCACAGTACTGCAACGACCAGGACTCTGGGGCGCTGCACTCCCCCCCGGTTAAATCCAGTACTCCTGGACTGGGAAGAAAACAACAATACATGTCAGCAAAAAGACATACAATTTTGAAAATGCAAGTACAAGTCAACTTTTTAACAGAGCTTCCCTTTATGGGAGGTGAGGACACTTGAACGTTACAAACATGGTTAAATACTTTTAAATAACTTGACTATAAATAACTTTTCTTACCCAACCGGGTATTCTACTAAGTGCAAAATTTTGAACAATAATTTAACATTGCCTTTAAGGACGTACTCGCTAAATCCACTAAAGACCTTCTTATATCACATATAAGGCTAATTAACTTTTATGCCTTCTCCTTCTTTAAATCTGCAGGACCGCCTGTCCTAACCGCACCAGACTGTGAGGAGTGGCCTAATACATAGCACCCTTAGCTCCCCCTGGAGGCCAGACTGTGAAGTGTATTGGTGTCTGTGATACCTGGTCAGGTGAACTCCTTCAGTGCCATCAGACGTACCATAGCCCCCCTTAGTGGCAGAGCAACAGTACTGCAACGACCAGGACTCTGGGGCGCTGCACTCCCCCCGGTTAAATCCAGTACTCCCGGACTGGGAAGAAAACAACAATACATGTCAGCA
Source organism: Ranitomeya variabilis (assembly GCF_051348905.1). Taxonomy (NCBI): domain Eukaryota; kingdom Metazoa; phylum Chordata; class Amphibia; order Anura; family Dendrobatidae; genus Ranitomeya; species Ranitomeya variabilis. The sequence continues at coordinate 163,991,627 of NC_135232.1, read as the reverse complement.
AAAAGACATACAATTTCTAGAAATGCAAAAACAAGTAAATTTTAACAGAGCTTCCCTTTATGGGAGGTGAGAACACTTGAACGTTACAAACATGGTTAAATATTTTAAATAACATACTATAAATAACTTCTCTTACCCAGCCGGGTATTCTACTTAGTGCAATTTCTGAACAATAATTTAACATTGCCTTTAAGGACGTATAAGCTGAATCCACTAAAGGCTTACTATAAAACACTACAATGCTAATCAACTTTTCTTCATTTTTCCAACTTTACATTCGCAGGACCGTCTGTCTATCTGCCCCAGGCCTACTGCCTCTCGCTCTTTTGCAGGACCGCCTCATTCCTCGTCTGGGCCTACTGCCTTTCTCTTTCTATACACAGTATAGGACTTATCAACCTTCTCTCAGCACAAGATCACTGAGCCATCTCTGTATGGCTCCTAGGAGGACTCACCAATTAACCCCGTACGGGTTCACTTCCTGTCCTCATTCTCTAACACATTATTAAACATTTCCTACAATCAACTAACTGACTACATATAACTTTTACATATAAGCATTATTATTACTTCTTTTAAGGCATCATTATACTTTAAGTACTATTGGTGAATGTTCCCTTTAAGATAGAACCAAGTCTCTTGGAGGTAGTGCAGCTTCTCAAGCTGCAAGTTCGTGTAAGGCAGGGACTCCTGTACTGTTTCCAGGAACAGTTTCTTCGCAAAGAGTCCTTTTCCTTGTAAAACCAGTAGGGGGCACCTTTAAGAAGGTGCAAATTATTTACAATAAGTTTGTAATCATGCAGTGTTCATGATCCAGCAGTTCTTTCCAACAGTGATAAACAAAAACAAGACAAAAAGGCAAAAATAGGGATCCCGGGTAAACTAAGGGATCCCTTTAAGAGTTAACCCTAGTCGGGTTGTAGCAGCAGAAAAACACATGGAAAGACAAACAGTTAACTATATACATTTTGTAAAGCATTTATGGTTACTCAGGTTCTGGCTGATCCGGAGGTGGCCTCCTTCCGGGCCTCACCCGGCAAACGGCCCGTGATGGTATAGAAAGGCCCGATCCTCGTCCAGGCAGCGGCACCACTCCTCTCTGGGCCACCTTCCTCGACTGGGAGCGGGCGCGACCCATAGATGCACTGTGGGCCGAGATATCCTGGGGTTATGCGGTGGCGGGTTCCACTGCCTTTTCTGCAGGGGATTCGTCCTCTGGCGTTCTGGCAGCAGCCTGCAGAGTGACGCACCACTGAACGCCCCGAGCCGTCCAGCCGACCTCCCTCCTCCATCGGGTATAGGTCACTGTGTCTGCAGGCTCTAAATCGCGGTCTGTCATATCTTCCACCGCAGGGCTCCACTTCCCTCCGGTCAACACGGACCTGCAGCGGCTCTCCAATTTCCTGGATGACTCCCCTGCCCTCTCGGGAATTAAAGAATACCACTACACCCCAGTGTGACGGGGGAACCTCCTCAGCACCCGTCAGGTCGATTTGGACCGCAGGTTGGGGTCTATTCCTCCACGCCGTCATCAGGTGCCGCAGATGTTCTGCCTCCGGCAGGATCCTCAGGCCCTGTGCCTACAGCTCGCACTCTGCCGCGGCCGGGATGAAGGAAGCAGGGGACACCGGAGTTAGGCGGACCTCCGTAGGCTGGCCCAGCCGAGCAGTCACACGAGCGTCAGCCTCCCGGCGGCGTGCTATCTGCCGGGCCTCAGCTGCAGCCACACACTCCTCAGACGGCGGCCAGTTGGGTCTGCCCAGCGGTAACTCCGTGAGGGCCAGTCCCTGCAACGATGGCGAGTCTGGGGCTGTGACGGGTAGTGCAGCCTCATGCTGGGTCGGGTCGTCCCCATGCGGTGCTTCCGACGTCGCCATCTTTGCCTCCTCCTCGGTATCTTCTTCCCGCGCTCTCTTTCGTAGGCGGCCCCGTCTCCATGGTCTCCACCCTCCAAAGAGAATAAGGAGGCGGACCTCAGCTGCTGACGGACACGTCCTCAGGATACAGAAATACTTAGACTGGGCAGCCATTGTCTTTCGCGCTCTTCAGCTTGTCTACGCCCACTCCACGCCCCCTTCTTCTTCTTCTGCGCTCTCCTCAGCGCTGTAATGGCGGCGGTTTTGGCGGGGACTTCTGGTGGCAAGTGGCAATTCACAGTCTTTGTAATAAGTCACAGTCCAAGCACAATAAATCACAGTTCCAAGGCACACATGACCTGATTCTTCAGGCTTAAGTAGATCCTGTTTGTGATGCCAAGTTGGAGCGCCCCCACTGTCGCAGGGCCGAGGGGTACCCAGCACCGGGCCTCTCTGTCTCGGTTCTGGGATTGTCACGGTGGCTAGACCCGGTCCGTGACCCTGCTGAGGGGCGTCCAGTAGAAGTTGAGAGTGATGATGTGTGGTGCAGGGTGCGATGAATAACGAGGACACAAGGTTGCAGTCTCTTTACCTTTTTAATGAAGGCTTCAGGATCCTCAATCCGGAGTACGGTTAACAGGGCTGTCTGAGACCGGCCGGTCCGATGGCACCTCCAGAGTTCCCTTTGCAGGTGGAAATCTGTGCTTTCCTTCTAGCACTTGTGTGTGCAGCGCCCCCACTGCCGCAGGGCCGAGGGGTACCCGGTACCGGGCCTCTGAGTCTCTGCTCTGGGGTTGTCACGGTGGCTAGGCCCGGTCCGTGACCCTGCTGAGGGGCGCTCCAAATAAATAATAGGTGTGGATGGTGTTGGTAGTGCGGTGTAGTGCCGGTCGCAGTTAATAACGAGGACACCAGGTTGCAGTCTCTTTACCTCTTTACTGAAGGTCTCAAAGTCCTCAATCCAGAATACGGTTAACCAGGCTGCGCAAGTCCGGCCGGTCCGATGGCACCTCCAGAGTTCCCTTTGCAGGTGGAAATCTGTGCCTTCCTACTAGCGCTATGTGTTGTGGTCCTCCCCTGCTGAGCTTACGGGATAGTCCCCACAACTGTTGTGTCTGTTTCTCGTGTTCCCTCACAACTCGATTAGATGATCTTCTGCTAATCCTCCGTCCCTCCCTGGTGTTATGGTTGGGACGCACCCGTATGACGGGTAGGCTCGGAGCTCTTCCGGGACCCTAGAGTCGCCCCTCTCCAAAGGTTGCCTCCTATGTCTGCGTAGGTGATTTAGGTGAGACAGCCCGCCTGTGACTGACTGTCCTGCCGTTGGTTTGAAGTATGGCTTAGAGCTCTGTACCTCCTCGGCGTTCCGGACGCCGGTTGTTTGCACCTCAGTAGGATGTTGCCTCGATCTTACAGCACGACTCCTACTGGTATTCTCCTTCTTGCTTTGATCTCGTTTCTCACTCAGCACAATAAATCTCGCTTCTTGTCCTTTCCTAGGGCACCGCCGCTATGAAATGCAGGCGCGGTCCCGTAGCTTTCTCTCTGTTTGCCAGGCCTCTGTCAGGATCCCACCCCTGACAGGGACCCTACCGAATCTTCCCCTACAACACCCTCTGCCACAAGGTGTTGCCTGGTTCCAACCCAGTCAGCGTTCTCTCTAACTTCCTGCCTAACCCCCAGTTTTACCACACTGTGAGGAGTGGCCTAATGAAGAGTACCCTTAGCTCCCCCTGGAGGCCAGACTGTGAAATGTATTGGTGTCTGTGATACCTGGTCAGATGAACTCCTTCAGTGCCATCAGACGTACCATAGCCCCCCTTAGCGGCGGAGCCACAGTACTGCAACGACCAGGACTCTGGGGCGCTGCATGTGTTGTAGTCTTTCCCTGCTGAGCACCATGGGATAGTCCTCACAACTATTGTGTCTGATGTTCCCTCACAACTGATTCTGATGTTCTTCTCCATCCCCCAGATGATATGGCTAGGACGCGCCCATATGTCGGGTAGGCCTGGAGTTCTTCCGGGACCCTAGAGTCGCCCCTCTCCCACTGTTGCCCCTATGTCTGCTTAGGTGATTTAGGTGAGACAGCCCGCCTATAACTAGGGAACTAGTCTGATTGCCGTATATGGGGTCGGGAAGGAATTTTTTTCCCCATGGTGGAGCTTATTCTTACCACATGGGTTTTTTTTGCCTTCCCCTGGATCAACATGTTAGGGCATGTTAGGCTATGGGTTGAACTAGATGGACTTAAAGTCTTCCCTCAACCTTAATAACTATGTAATAACTATGTAACTATAACTGACTGTCCTGCCGTTGGTTTGAAGTAAGGCTTGGAGCTCAATACTTCCTCGGCGTTCCGGCCACCGGCTACGCGCCTCAGTAGGATGTTGCCTCGGTCTTACAGCACGACTCCTACTGGCGTTATCTCCTTGTTGCGTTGATCTCGTTTCTCACTATTCACAATAAACCTCGCTTCTTGTCCTTTCTTGGGGTACCGCCGCAATGAATGCAGGCGCGGTCCCGTAACGTTCTTTCTGTTCGCTAGGCCTCTGTCAGGATCCCACCCCTGACAGGGACCCCCCTGAATCTTCCCCTGCAACACCCTCTGCCACAGGATGTTGCCTGGTTCCAACCCAGTCAGCTTTAACACATTGTGGGCCAGCTGTACTATTATGACCTGGTGGGTACGGAGTGGTGCCGAGATGACCTGGTGGGCAAAACCAATCATGAACTCACTACGGAGCAGCACTGAAATGACCTGGTGGGTAAAACAAAAATAGGACTAGCTCTGAGGAGGTGGTAACTTTACTGACCGCAATCCCTACTCCTAACACCAACACTAGAAATAGCCATGGAGCGTACCTAACTCTGCCTAGACGCCTCTGCACAGCCTAAGAACTAGCTACCCCTAAAGATGGAAACGGAAAGCTATCTCGCCTCAGAGAAACCCCCAAAGGAAGATAGCCCCCCACAAATATTGACGGTGAGTGGAGAGGGAAATGACAAACTCAGAAATGAAACGAGATTTTTTTAGCAAAAGAGGCCACTACTATCTAAATAGACAGAGATAGGATAGGTTGCTGTGCGGTCAGTATAAAAACTAAAAGTCCACGCAGAGTTTACAAAAATAACCACCACACCGACTCACAGTGTGGAGGGGGCAAATCTGCGACCCCAGAGCTTCCAACTAGCCGGAATATTTCATAATGACAAGCTGGACAAAGAGACATAAATTGAACTAAACAGAAGGTCATAAGCAGGGAAAACCCCAAAAGAAGCAGACTTATCTTAAGCTGAAAATGGACTGGCCAACAGAGAACTTCCAGGAAAGAACTGAATCCACAGGAAATACATTGACAGCTGGCATCCACTAAAGCCAAAAGTCCAGTTAAATAACAAGGCCAGGAAACCGATTAGTGAACGCAGCTGCTAAGTTCCACTTGAAACCACCAGAGGGAGCCCAAGAGCAGAACTCCCAAAAATACCATTCGCAACCACAGGATGGAGCCCAAGAACGGAATTCACAACACTTCACAGATGAAAGCAGGTTCACACTGAGCACATGTGACAGATGTGACAGAGTCTGGAGACGCCATGGAGAGCGATCTTCTGCCTGCAACATCCTTCAGTATGACCGGTTTGGCAGTGGGTTAGTAATGGTGTGGGGTGGCATTTCTTTGGAGGGCCGCACAACCCTCCATGTGCTCTCCAGCCTCACTGCCATTAGGTACCGAGATGAGATCCTCAGACCCCTACTGAGACCATATGCTGGTGCGGTTGGCCCTGGGTTCCTTCTAATGCAGGACAATGCCAGACCTCAAGTGGCTGGAGTGTGTCAGCAGTTCCTGCAAGATGAGGCATTGAGGCTATGGACTGGCCCCCCGTTCCCCAGACCTGAATCCAATTGAACACATCTGGGACATCATGTCTCGCACCATCCACCAATGTCACGTTGCACAACAGACTGTCCAGGAGTTGGCGGATGCTTTAATCCAGGTCTGTGAGGAGATCCTTCAGGAGACCATCTGACGCCTCATCAGGAGCATGCCCAGGCATTGTAGGGAGGTCATAAAGGCATGTGGAGGCCACACACACTACTGAACATAATTTCCTTGTCTTAAGGCATTTCCACTGAAGTTGGATCTGCCTGTAACTTCATTTTCATTTTCCACTTTGCTTTTTAGCATCATTCCAACTCCAGACCTCTGTGGGATATTAGTTGTGATTTACGTTGATCATTTTTAGGTTTTACATTCTACTATGTAATGAATAAAGATTTACAACTGGAATATTTAATTCAGTGATATCTAGGATATGGAATTTTAGTGTTCCCTTTATTTTTTTGAGGAGTGTATAATGGCTGTGGACCAATTGGTCCCTGATCGATCTACCCCTACGATATATCATTGATGGAGATGGGGGTATAACATCCACCAGGTCTGGATCCGCCCTCAGGATTGCGCAGTGGTGGCTCAAAACCTCTTTGATCTCCTTTGCCTGGTCATCGGGCCTATAATATGCATAATGGAGTCTGCCTCCTCTCTCTTTTTGGGTGACAGTAGTTCTGATCTTTCACATGATGCAGCGAATGTGAAGGACTCACTCAATGTCCTTACTGGGTATCCCTAAGCTAGGGGACAGAATAGGGTAATGGCCCTCTCCTCTCATAACTAGTGTCTTATACCACTCTGGAATGTAATTTTTATGGGGATTTCTTGTAGGTTTTTCTTATTTATTTTAATTGAGATACCAATAAATAGAGATTTTATGTGTATAGTCTGTGAGCAAGTAGTTAGTGTATACAGTACATTATAATATTGTAACTCAGTATCTCTCATGCTTGTTTCACTGACTTGTCATCTTCATTATTCAGTTTATTTATTTTTTGGAAACATTATTTTATTTATACCTGGGAATAAATTTGTAATGTCATGTCATGATGTTTGTTACATAATATGGATTCAGGATTTGTTTGTACTTTGTATGCAGAACTTGGCAAATAACTACCATGTCTTATATCTCATCATCTTTCTTTTTCTACGCTCATTGAACAATAAAGCACTTAAAGGGGTTGTCCACTACTTGGACAACCCTCTTCCTAATCCCTATGTTTCCCTTCCCCCAGTAAAATAATAAGGTGTATATCAGGAAAGGAAACCTCCAGCGAAGAAAAGTATACCATGACTAAGGCTATACGCCAAAACGCATAGGTTCCTACACTCAATGTGGCTTGCATATTCATTCATACAGTCTTTTACATTTTCAGAATATTTATGAAGTTTTAGACTTACCTTATCTGATGTACGAATTGTTGCAGCCCTGACCGGGGTGGCTCCGTGCGATGTTTCCCTGCCATGGCCACAGGTGCTTCTACTGCTGGTGAGCGGACACTCCCTTCCCGATCCAGATGTTTTGCTATACATAGTAAAATAATAACACCTATACTCACTTCCGGTACTGGCGCAGTTCCAGCAGTGTCGGCAATGGCTCTTCCGGGGATCGCGGGACACAATGTGGCCAATCAACGTTGGCTTCATTCTCCTCTCCTTTGGACAAATCAAGACTGTAAAGAAAGTGAGAGAGCAGCTGCAGCTCTCACTTCCGCTGGATATCAATTACGTCCGTAGAAGAGGAAGAAGAGGAGAGTGACGCCAGCAGTGATTGGCCGCAGGGATAACCTGACATAACAAGGTCACGTGAGCCCTGGGACAGCCAATGTCAGTGCAGCGCCCCAGAGTCCTGGTCGTTGCAGTACTGTGGCTCCGCCACTAAGGGGAGCCATGGTGCGTCTGATGGCACTGAAGGAGTTCATCGGATCAGGTATCACAGACACCAATACATTTCACAGTCGGGCCCCCGGGGGGAGCTAAGGGTTCTATTCACTAGGCCACTCCCCACCATAGTGGGTAAACTGGGGGTCAGGCAGGAAGTTAGATCAGAAAGCTGACTGGGTTGGAACCAGGCAACACCTTGTGGAAGAGGGTGTTGTGGGGGAAGATACAGTAGGGTCTCTGTCGGGGGTGGGATCCTGACAGAGGCTTGGCAACTTGAACGAACGTAACGGGACCGTGCCTGCTCCAGGTAGCGGCGGTGCCCAAGGAAGGATTAGAAGCGAGATAGATTGTGCTGAGTGAGAAACGAGATCACGCAAAGGAGAAATACCAGTAGGAGTCGTGCTGTAAGACCGAAGCAACATCCTACTGAGGCGCACTACCGGTGGCCGGAACGCCGAGGGAGTATAATAACATTCAGCTTCAAGCAATACTCCAAACAGCGGCAGGACAGTCAGTCTAAGGCGGGCTGTCTACCTTAAATCACCTATGCAGTCTTGGGGGGCAACCTGTGGAGAGGGGCGACTCTAGGGTCCCGGAAGAGCTCCGAGCCTACCCGTCAAACGGGTGCCGTTCCAACCAGAACATCAGGGAGGGACGGAGGATTAGCAGAACATCATCTAATCGAGTTGTGAGGGAACTTAAGAAACAGACACAACAGTTATGGGGGACTTTCTGTAAGCACAGCAGGGAAGGACCACAACACATAGCGCTAGAAGGAAGGCACCGATTTCCACCTGTGAAGAGAACTCTGGAGGTGCCATTGGACTGGCCGGACTTGCGCAGCCTGGTGAACCGTGTTCCGGACTGAGGACCCAGAGATCTTCAGTAAAGAGGTAAAGAGACTGCAACCTGGTGTCCTCGTTATTTACTGCACCGCACCACTACAGCCTCACCACCACCACCATCCATCATATCTATTATTCACTGTACGCCCCTCGGCAGGGTCACGGACCGGGCCTAGCCACCGTGACAACCCCAGAGCAAGAGGCTCACCGGCCCGGTACCGGGTACCCCTCGGCCCTGCGGCAGTGGGGGCGCTACATCAGCACTGATGAAATGGCACCGAGATGTAACATAGGGATGCAGAAGGAGTTGTCTGAGTAGTGGAGAAGCTCCTTAAAAGAACGAACAATGAAAAATCACTATATTTTTACAGAAAAAAATCTATACCACCCATTACATTCCATTCCAAATTATAATTTGTATGACCCTGTCAATGCTTGAGTAGAAGAGTAGAAGTGCCTTGTACCTGTAAAATATATGGTGGAATAAAAAAACATGGTAGTTTTGTAAGAGTAATTTCTTACCTCCGTTAAGAATAATAGAAGCAGGAAAATCGATGTCACAATCCATTTTTGGATCTGTGGCAGATTTGGTGTTTCATATTAAAACTTTTTTCCTTTCAGGTCATCGGGGGTTAATGTCAGTTTTCTCTCCGCGGGGGTCGCTGGTGTAATTACATTGCTGCTGAGTTTGCTGATGCATGTGTTGACCACTCCCACCTTCCTTTAGAAGGTCACCTGGTGCATAAGCTGACTCTTGGTTATATAGGTCCTTTTGGATACCAACCGTGCTGGTGGCTGGAGGTTGCTGTTGCAGTGGTGCTTCAGTTGAATGCTGTAAATTGGTGCCTTACTTTGCTCTGCGGTGCATTTCAGCAGAGAAAAGCTAAGTGTTGTTTTGTGTTTCCTTTTCCCTGTGGTGTTTGTCTTACCTTACCTTGTGTTGTTTTAGTGCAGCAGTGAGACTAGTGTCTTCACTTGCCAATTCCCTACTTAGGGATAGGAGCAGGGCAAGTGAGGATTTAGGTATCCTGCTCAACGACGGGGTGAAAGAACCCATATAGGGACGTCAGGGAGATTAGGGTACAGCCGCAGGTGAATGCAGGAGGTGTCCATTTCCCCATTCACTATTGTCAGGGGCCACCGTTGTTGTTGTGTCCCCGGTGTACCCTTGTGTGTTTTGCCATTTCGTGACCGTCCACTCGCCAGGTCGTGTCACTCCAGGACAGTCACTTCGTGACAGTGGAATTTCGAGTTGTAATAAATCTGCTTGATGCTTTCTAAAAAAGAATCTGCAATTAACTTATCTTTAGTAAAGCTGACACCTATTTCTATTTATTATATTTATATTCATATGAGATTGAAGAGATATTTTGACATTTTAGAGAGATGAAAGTTACCTTTGGCCTAAGGCGTTAAACGTCTCAAACAATTCAAAAGGCATGTGTCTCTTGCTCACTTCTTGAAAAAGATGTGTCTGGAATTCTGTAATGATCATCAAACAGGATTATCACCTCTCAAGGTTATTTCTTGTGCTTTCAATTATTGCATTCATTCATTTAGGGATTTCTTTACATAATGATTAATGTACAAAAGAAAATATTAATGTAGCCTCACCTGAAGTACAGGATTAAAATACTAGAGGTTCCTGAACTGAACAACATTAAATCATATGGAGTTGGGTCAAGTTCTATTACATGGTGTAGGGTCTCCTACGGACATTAGGTTATTTTTCTGTTTACACTTGATTAATGACGTCTTTTAACCCCTTCCCAACATGGCCAATTTTGGTTTTTGGGGTTTAGTTATTTCCTCCTTTTCTTTCAAGTGGCATGACTTTTCTTATTTTTCTGTCCACATAGATGTATGAGGGCTTTTTTCTTGCAGGACGAGCTGTACTTCTGTATCACTTAATACATTTTACAGCATAGTGTACTGTAAAACAAGAAAAAAATTCCAACTGTGGTGAAACCGTGAAAAAAAAACCCCTGCAATTCTGACAATGTTTTTTGGAAATTCTTTTTACAGCTGAAATTGTGTGGTAAAAATTACCTGGCATCACCACTTTCCTCATCAGTACGTTTAGGGTGATGCAAAACTTGTTCAGTTTTTTATTTTGTAGAAAAACATTTTTTTGATTGCCGCTTTTTTCCACAATGTATAGTTCTCTGAAATCAATGATTACTAATGGCTAATTTCTTTACTCTTTTCACAAAGGATCATAAAGTGGTAGCCTTAAAGTTAATTTTCAAATCCCTTATAAGGTATATATTTCAACCCTATACCGGAATCTGGTCTTTGCTGAAGTGGCCCCCGAATTGCATCCACAGAGTAGCTGCTGACTGATATAGAGAATTGTAGAAAAACAAATGCAAGAAACGGTACATCATAGAATCATACTGTGGTAGACTTGGAAGTGACCCCCAGGGTCATTGTGTCCAACCCCCTGCTCAAGGCAGGATTCACTAAATGGATGCACTAACGCTGATGCACAAAATTGCTTTTTTGCTACAATCGCGCTAACGCATGGTACCATTGTGTTGGCATGCGTTAGCAATAGAGGTCTATGCACAGCGAACGCTTCCGTTCGCTGTGCGTTAGACCTAACGTACCCGAAAACGCAGTAAGGCTAGGTTCACATTGCGTTAGGGTGATCCGTTTAACGGATCCGTTACTTAGCGGCACTAACGCAATGTAACGGATCCGTTAAAGCGCCCATAGACTTACATTATCGTAACGCATCCTAATGCATGTGAAAATCGGCATGCGTTAGCGATGATGCGTTACTTTGTGATGCACCCTGGTTTTCGGGTACGTTAGGTCTAACGCACAGCAAACAGACACGTAAGTCTATGGGCGCGTTAACGGATCCGTTACATTGCGTTAGTGCCGCTAAGTAATGGATCCGTTAAACGGATCGCCCTAACGCAATGTGGACCTAGCCTTAACCCCTTCACCCCCGGAGCTATTTCCGTTTTTCCGTTTTCGTTTTTCGCTCCCCTCCTTCCCAGAGCCATAACTTTTTTATTTTTCCGTCAATTTGGCCATGTGAGGGCTTATTTTTTGCGGGACGAGTTGTACTTTTGAACGACATCATTGGTTTTAGCATGTCGTGTACTAGAAAACGGGGAAAAAAATTCCAAGTGCAGTGAAATTGCAAAAAAAGTGCAATCCCACACTTGTTTTTTGCTTGCCTATTTTGCTAGGTTCACTAAATGCTAAAACTGACCTGCCATTATGATTCTCCAGGTCACTACGAGTTCATAGACACCTAACATGACTAGGTTATTTTTCACCTAAGTGGTGAAAAAAAATTCCAAACTTTGCAAAAAACAAAACAAAACAAAATTGCGCCATTTTCCGATACTCGTAGCGTCTCCATTTTTCGTGATCTGGGGTCAGGTGAGGGCTTATTTTTTGCGTGCCGAGCTGGCGTTTTTAATGATAGCATTTTGGTGTAGATACGTTCTTTTGATCGCCCGTTATTGCATTTTAATGCAATGTCGTGGCGACCAAAAAAACGTAAATCTGGCGTTTCGAATTTTTTTCTCATTACGCCATTTAGCGATCAGGTTAATGCTTTTTTTTTATTGATAGATCAGGCGATTCTGAACGCGGCGATACCAAATATGTGTAGGTTGGGTTTTTTTTTTATTGATTTATTTTGATTGGGGCGAAAGGGGGGTGATTTAAACTTTTATGGTTTTTTTATTTTTTTCACATTTTTAAAAACTTTTTTTTTTTACTTTTGCCATGCTTCTATAGCCTCCATGGGAGGCTAGAAGCAGGCACAGCCCGATCGGCTCTGCTACATAGCAGCGATCATAAGATCGCTGCTACACAGCAGATTTGCAGGTGTGCTGTGAGCGCCGACCACAGGGGGGCGCTCACAGCCACCGGCAATCAGTAACCATAGAGGTCTCAAGGACCTCTATGGTTACCATTCAGAAGCATCGCCGACCCCCGATCATGTGACGGGGGTCGGCGATGCGCTCATATCCGGCCGCACGGCCGGATGCGGTAGTTAAATGCCGGTGTCTGCGTTTGACAGCGGCATTTAACTAGTTAATAGGCGCGCGCAGATCGCGATTCTGCTCGCGCCTATTGCGGGCACATGTCAGCTGTTCAAAACAGCTGACATGTCCCGGCTTTGATGTGCGCTCACCGCTGGAGCGCACATCAAAGCGGGGGTCCCGACATGTGACGTACTATACCGTCACATGTCGGGAAGGGGTTAACCATCTCAGACAGATGTCTGTCCAGCCTCTGTTTGAAGACTTCCATTGAAGGAGAACTTGCCACTTCTCGTGCCAGTCTGTGCCACTCATTGATCACCCTCACTGTTTAAATTTTTTTTCTAATATCTAGTCTTCTCGCTTTCAGTATCACTCCATTGCTTCTCTTGTTTCCATGTGCAAATGAGAATAAGGATGATCCATCTGCACAGTGACATCCTGTCAGAAATTTGTAGACAGCTATTAAGTCTTCTTTTAACCTTCTTTTTTGCAAGATAAACATTCCCAGATCCTTTAAATGTTCCTTGAAGGACATAGTTTGAAGTTCTCTCACCATCCTGGTAGCTCTTCTCTGAACTTGCTCCAGTCACAACCAGAGAAGTGGGGCCAATAGCATAATCATAACCAAAAACATATTCAATGGAATTGTAAGGTTCAAGTCTAGGATGTCAGAAAGAATAACCAAGAGAATTTGGGTAGACAGAAATCAATCCAATAAAAAGTGCAATATTTCTAAAAACAATAACTGACAATGACAGTAGTGAAGTGCAGATTAACAGTGGTCACCATGTGCGCCCATTAGCCACTGCCACTATTTGGTTCATGACGCTACTGACGCGTCTGACCCCCTTGTTAGCAGGGGTTGTTGTAGAGATAAACAGAAGACACCAGTTCACAGTACCAAGATAGTAGGCAGAGTTAATAGCCTAAGGCTACTTTCACACTAGCGTCGTTTGCAATACGTCGCAATGCGTCGTTCAGGAGAAAAAACGCATCCTGCAAAGTTGTCTGCAGGATGCGTTTTTTCCCATAGACTTACATTACCGATGCATTGTGATGTATCGCCACACGTCGCAACCGTCGTGTGACGGTTGCGTCGTGTTTTGGCGGACCATCGGCACAAAAAAACATTACATGTAACGTTTTTTTGCGCGTCGTGTCCGCCATTTTCGACCGCGCATGCATGGCTGAAATTCCGCCCCCTCCTCCCCGGACCTTACAATGGGTCAGCGGAAGCGTCGTAAGACTGCTTCCGCTGCCCACGTCGGGCATTTATTTTACAGCATACGTCAGTACGTCGGCCCAACGCACTGCGACGGGCCCGTACCGACGCTAGTGTGAAAGCAGGCTAACACGCAAAAAGTTACTGCAAGTGGCAGACTAGCAATCATAGGATAATAGCTAGATAATTTCCAAAAGAAGTCGGGAGATACATTCTGGCATATAATAGGAACTTTAGAACCTTATTGGCTCAGGCTATAAGGGTTTCAGCAAAGTCCCTTTAAGAATCGCAGGTTAGAAGGACATTGGTTATGAAGAAGATTATTGGTGCATGCTGGCCATTTAAGAGACAGGAAGTCAGTGTGCATGTGCACTTTGGGCGGTACCAGAGGACTCGGCAACTGGCCTATGGCAGGGAGCAGAAGGCCTCACCCAGAGTATGGGAGGAATGCAAAGAATAGGGAAATGCCAGCAGCTGGGAGAATAACCATAGGCTGAGGCAGTAGGGTAGAGTGATAGCATGTCTCCTTTTAAGCCCCTGCCCCCTTTCTTTAGATTCATAAAAAAGATGAATACTATTGTACAGTATACTATTGTATAGGAAAGATAATTGATTTTCTCCCCAGTCTTTAGGACCATGTCTTCAGGACTTCCAGTCTACCAGTTAAAATTATTTGCCACCAAGACTTCTTAGCATCTAGAATCTCTTTGCCCTCAACCTCAGTATTGATACTAGGGTAAAACTCAGAGACCGTAGTAGGACTTCTTGTAAAAGCAACTGAGAATAAGAGGCTTTAAGAGAAATATGTTGAAGAAATTAGGAATTTGCACAAATATCGAGCTTGTAACACACCAAATTTGTTTGACAATAGTATAAGGGTCTAAAAATCAAAGAGCCAGTTTATAGCAAGGAGTCTTTAGATGTGGTTTGAAGAAAGTCAGACCTTCTTAGGAGGCAACAATTGAGGGGGATACAATGTGTTCTTATCTGAATTCCTGTTAAATTCAGATATGGCATGGTTTAAATAGTCCTTGATTTCCTGCCAAGGTATCCCTAAAGAATTTGCTGCAGGAACCTCAGAGAGAGAAGGGATGAGGCTCTCTAAAATAACGTCCATAAACAGGTGAGTATGGAGTCAATTGAAAGCACCACTCCAGCGTTTTTATTTATTTTATCGCTGGATTACTGTCACTAATCTAAGTTTCCTACCTCTAGTATTATACTTACCAGCTGCTGTCTTCATCCGTTATTGGCATTACCCTGGTCGCTTTCTGCAGTGTGTGGTCTGCCCGATTAATCTACTGTTTGCTGGGTGATCCGTAAGTCACTAATTAATATAAGTCTATGAGAACCAGAACGAGACCTTTATAGACTTACATTGAGAACTTGTGACTAGGGTTGAGCGACTTTCACCTTTTTAGGATCGAGTCGGGTTTCGCGAAACCCGACTTTGTCAAAAGTCGAGTCGAGTGAAATCGTCCGATTATCGCCAAAAGTCGGGGATCGACCGAAACACGAAACCCAATGCAAGTCAATGGGGAAGCATAGTCGGCAGTGAGTGGAGGCCAGGAAAACACCTACAGTGCCCATTTTAATGGCAAAAACATCCATTCTTGTTACTGAAGCTTGTCAATCTTAATTAACTTTATAATAATAGTTAGGCATTGGAAATTGGGGGTCATTTGGCTAAAGTTGTGGGGGGTAGGGCTGGTTCAAGTTTTTAGTGGGCCCAGGAAACGTTGACTACGTCACGACGTTGGAGCAGGGAGAGGTAAGTATTTCAACTTTGCAAGTGCTGTAATCCTGAGCAAGCAGGGGGGGCCCACTCGTTCGCATTGGCACTGGCACAGGGCCCCTCAAAGTACGGCGGTGTGTTTGCACGGCGGGGGCGCCTCCCACCAGCAGCGACACTTTTGCGTACTATGAGGGGCCCTGTGCCAGTGACGTCGCCAACGAGTATGCCCCCCCACCTGATGAAGGAACCTGCACTTTCATCTGCACTTTCCTCTTTGTCCTCGTGTAAGGTGGTATAGTATGTGGGAAGGGGAACCTGACTTTCAGCAGGGTCAGATTCTGGCTGTGTAGCGTGCAAGGGGAATGTAGTGGTCTGGGTCAATGTACCAGCAGACTCATCTAGCAGTGGCTGGGCAATGGGCAGGATGAGGACGAAACACAGATATAGGCCCAAATAATAAAGTGGGCTAAATGCAGTTCAAAATTGGTAACAGAACTAACCAGGCGGCATTGCTTTGTTCAGTGGAGGACAACTGTAATGAGAGGCTGACACAGTGAGTAGGCCCAAATAAGTAACTAGGCTAAATGCAGTTCAAAATTGGTAACAGTAGTAAACAGGCGGCACTGATTTGTTCAGTGGAGGAGAACAGCAAGGAGCGGCAGACACCGTTAGTAGGCCCCAACCAAACAAGTAGCCCAAATGCAGTTTAAAATTCCCTATAGGCCAAAAGCCTGAAGATTGAAGCTCAGCTATATTCAGTGGAGAACACCAAGCAGCGGCAGACACCGTTAGTAGGCCCCAACCAAACAAGTAGCCCAAATGCAGTATAAAATTCCCTATAGACCGAAAGCCTGAAGATTGAAGCTCAGCTATATTCAGTGGAGGAGAACACCAAGGAGCAGCAGACTTCGTTACTAGGGCCCAACCAAACAAGTAGCCCAAATGCAGGTTAAAATTCCCTATAGGCCGAAAGCCTGCAGTTTGAAGCTCAGGCAAGTAAACCTGGAGAACACCTTGGAGTGGCAGACACCGTTAGTAGGCCCCAACCAAACTTGTAGCCCCAATGCAGTTTTCAAATTCCGATAGGCTGAAAACCTGACAATTGCAGTTCAGCTTTTTTAAGAGGAGGACAGCTGTATTGAGTGGCGCAGACAGACACTGGTAGTAGGCCTTACACCACAAAGTTGGCTCGATGCAGGTTTAAAAAAGGTTACAGGGGTACACGGGCAGCGTTGGTGTGGTCAGCGGAGGACTATTGGAAGGAGGGACCGCAGACAGACTTAGTAGGCCTAAAATAACAAAAATTAGGCTCAATGCAGGTTTAATTATGTTGCAGGGGTGCACAGGCAGCATTGGTGTGGTTAGCGGAGGACAATTGGAAGGAGGGACCGCAGACAGACTTAGTAGGCCTAAAATAACAAAAATTAGGCTCAATGCAGGTTTAATTATGTTGCAGGGGTGCACAGGCAGCATTGGTGTGGTCAGCGGAGGACAATTGGGAGGAGTGTCTGACACAGTTAGTACTCCAAAATAATAAATACATGTTAATGTCTCACCAAAAAAAAACAAACAGATGGCATACCTAGGTACAGGGATGGGTTCTTCTGCTGACTTGCAGGCATTGGTATTTGGTGCAAAGTATTAACTGGTGTAAATGTAGGACAGGGCCCCTGAATATTTTTACTAGCATCATACATGTCAACAAATTGTTATTGGAAGTGCCATTGAAGGATTTAACCGCATAGACTAAACAGTGGTGGAGCAGTGAGAGATAATTTTGCAAGTGGTAGAGCACTGTTTGAGCTGGGGGGAACACTCTCTCGTGGGCGGCGGTACTGGCCCAGGGCCCCTCATGTTACAACGGTGTGTCTGACGTTGGGTGCGCACCACCACCGCCAGAGACACTTCATTGTACTATGAGGGACCCTGTGCCTGTGCCGTCACCCAAAAGTGGGCACACCCACCTCTTCAGGCAAACGGCACTCTCACGGGTGCTTGTGCCAAGTGGTGACTGACCACGGCCCCGTGGGGGGAGTCGGCCCATTTAGGGAGGTTTAAAAATGTGGTATGCTGGACATACAGCAGCTGCAAATTGAGAAATTGGAACAGTCAGTAAGACCAGTCCAAAAGCAAGACCTTTTTACAGGAAAGCTAGGTGTCAGCAGGGAAATGTGGGGCAAAATAATTTGAAATCCATGATTGGTTCATTTTAATGAAGGTTAGATCATCAACATTTTGGGTAGCAAGACGAGTCCTTTTTTCGGTCAGTATTGAACCAGCAGCACTGAATACTCTTTCTGATAGCACACTAGCTGCTGGGCAAGCATACTCCTGCAATGCATATTCTGCCAATTCAGGCCAGGTGTCTATTTTGGATGCCCAGTATTCAAATGGGAATGACGTGTGAGGGAGAACATCGATAAGGGAGGAAAAATAGTTAGTAACCATACTGGACAAATGTTGTCTCCTGTCACTTTGAATTGATGCTGCAGTACCTGTCGTGTCTGCGGTCATTGCGAAATCACTCCACAACCTGGTCATAAAACCCCTCTGTCCAATGCCACTTCTGATTTGTGCTCCTCTAAGGGTACCGTCACACATTGAAATTTCCATCGCTACGACGTTACGATTCGTGACGTTCTAGCGATATCGTTACGATATCGCTGTGTCTGACACGCTACTGCGATCAGACACCCTGCTGAGAATCGTACGTCGTAGCAGATCGTTTGGAACTTTCTTTCGTCGCTTGATCACCCGCTGACATCGCTGGATCGTTGTGTGTGACAGCGATCCAGCGATGTCTTCGCTTGTAACCAGGGTAAACATCGGGTAACTAAGCGCAGGGACGCGCTTAGTAACCCGATGTTTACCCTGGTTACAAGAGTAAACGTAAAAAAACAAACCGTACATACTCACCCGTCGGTGTCCTTCAGGTCCCTTGCCGTCTGCTTCCTGCTCTGAGTGCCGGCCGGAAAGTGAGAGCAGATCACAGCGGTGCTGCGCTCTGCTCTCACTGTACGGCTGCACTCAGAGCAGGAAGCAGACGGCAAGGGACCTGAAGGACACCGACGGGTGAGTATGTACTGTTTGTTTTTTTACGTTTACGCTGGTAACCAGGGTAAACATCGGGTTACTAAGCGCGGCCCTGCGCTTAGTTACCCGATGTTTACCCTGGTTACCCAGGGACTTCGGCATCGCTCCAGCGCCGTGATTGCAACGTGTGACCGCAGTCTACGACGCTGGAGCGATGATCATACGACGCTGCGACGTCACGAATCGTGCCGTCGCAGCGATGAAAATTTCAATGTGTGATGGTACCCTAACACCTCTGCCATGTTGCCCCCTGCAGCTCGTGTGAGAACCATCACCGCCGCTGTGTGCTGGGAATGCCTGAACCCAGCGGTCTACAAGAGTTGCTTGTTTGGTAGCCAATATTTGCTCAAGGTTCTCAAGTGGCATGATATTTTGCAATTTCCCTTTATAGCGTGGATCCAGGAGGCAGGCAAACCAGTAATCGTCATCGGTCATCATTTTGATAATGCGGGGGTCCCTTTTTAGGATACGCAAGGCATAATCCGCCATGTGGGCCAATGTTCCAGGTGTCAATTCACTGCTTGTACTGGGTTGAGTAGCACTTTCTTGCAAATCAACATCACTTGTCTCCCTCAAAAACTCTGTACCTGACCTTGCAAAGCCACCAGTTTGTATTGGCCCCTGAGAAGCTTCCTCCTCCCATAGATATTCATCCCCATAATCCTCCTCGTCCTCCTCCTCTTCATCCGCCACCTCGTCCAGGAGACTTCCCTGAGCAGACAATGGCTGACTGTTATCAAGGCTTCCCTCATCCTCAGCTGCAGACGCCTGCTCCTTTATGTGCGTCAAACTTTGCATCAGCAGACTCATTAGGGGGATGCTCATGCTTATGATGGCGTTGTCTGCACTAACCAGGCGTGTGCATTCCTTAAAACACTGAAGGACTTGACACAGGTCTTGTAGCTTCGACCACTGCACACCTGACAACTCCATGTCTGCCATCCAACTGCCTGCCCGTGTATGTGTATCCTCCCACAAATACATAACAGCATGCCTCTGTTCGCACAGCCTCTGAAGCATGTGCAGTATGGAGTTCCACCTTGTTGCAACGTCGATTATTAGGCGGTGCTGGGGAAGCTTCAAAGATCGCTCATGGTTCTGCATACGGCTGGGGTGTACGGGTGAACGGCGGATGTGCGAGCAAAGTCTGCGCACCTTCAGGAGCAGGTCGGGTAACCCCGGATAACTTTTCAGGAAGCACTGCACCACCAGGTTCAAGGTGTGAGCCAGGCAAGGAATGTGTTTCAGTTGTGAAAGGGCTATGGTAGCCATAAAATTCCTTCCGTAATCACTGACTACCTTGCCTGCCTCAAGATGTACACTGCCCAGCCATGACTGCACAGGAGCCCCTCGATGAACCGCTCTTTCAGGAGTTTATCCTCATCTTTCATGCTGTTTGGATTATTCTGTTTGATGGCCCGCAGTGCCTCCTGGAGATTTAGGGCATAGTCCCATAAGCTATCCTGCGGCCTCTGCTTGCACCCATAGAACGTCAATTTAATTTCTGTAGCGGTGCGGGTGTCAAAGGTGGTTTTAAGCTTTGCAAAGACCTGCTGCGCAGTTCTCTTATCTGCGGCGGGCCAGGACTTCACTTCCCTCAGAGCCGTTCCAAAGAGTTGGCCTGTTATCATATGAACTTTCTGAGGCTCTGTCAGGGGATAAAACTCAAGCAGGCTGCAAATCCCTTCTTTAAAGTCAGTTAATGTATGTGATTCTCCAGAGTATCGGGGGAGCCAGGCTGCTCCAGGTAGGTACGGCATGGAGAAGGGCAATATGGCTGCTGTAGCTGCGGCAGCATCCGGCTGGCTACTGGGGGCGGCAAGCTCTGCGGAACCCGGCGCTGGTACAAGGCCTGCGGCTGTGCCTACTATGGGGCCCGGAGGTGCCCCCGAGTCTGCGGCTGTGACCGCCGCCTCCGCTCCTCCTGGATCAGACATGGCCGCCCCTCCCCTCTGCTAACCTGGTGGACATCGGGGTTCCTCTTCCGGAATCGGCACCTCACCGCGTCTTCTTGTTCCACGCTCTTTTCGGCCGGCTCCGCCCACGAAGCTATGGCTCCTCCCCTCGTGCCCCACACGGCGCGGCAATGGCGGATTTTGGCGGCAAATAGCAATACACAGTCTTTGCAATAAATCACGATTCAGCACAATCCAGTCACAGTTCTAAGGCACACATGACCTGATTCCTCAGGCTTAAGTAGATCCTGTTTGTGACGCCAAGTTAGAGCGGCCCCCAGACGCAGGGCAGCGGAATACTCGGTACCGGGTCTCTCTCGGTTCTGGGGATGTCACGGTGGCCTGACCTGGTCCGTGGCCCTGCTAAGGGGCGCCCAATTAAAGATGTAGGTGACGGTGTAGGTTGCAGTAAATAACGAAGACACAGGGTTGCAGTCTCTTTACCTCTTTACTGAAGGCTTCGGCTCTCCCACAATTGCCTCCGTTGTCTTCATTAGGTGAAAAAGGTGAGACAGCCAACCTAAAGTTAACTGCCCTGCCGTTGGTTCAAAGTAATGCGTAGAGTCTATTACTTCCTCGGCGTTCCGGCCGCCGGCTACGCGCCTCAGAAGGATGTTGCTGATCTTGAGGCACGACTCCTTCTGATTCTATCTCCTATGTGCTGTGATCCCGTTTCTCACTTCTCCACAATATATTTCGCTTCGTGTCCTTTCTTAGGAGTCTGCCGCTATAAGGCACAGGCACGGCTCCGTAACGATCTATCTGTGCTAGGCCGCTGTCAGGATCCCACCCCTGACAGGTCCTCTCTCGAACTCTCCCCAGCTACTTTCTCTCTAATTTTCTATCCAACCCCCAGTTTTACCCATGTGTGAGGAGTGGCCTAGTAGATAGGACCTTTTGCTCCCCCTGGCGGCCGGAGTGTGAAGTGTTATGTGTGTCTGTGATACCTGCAAGGTGAACTCTTTTAGTGCAATCAGACGTACCATCACTCCCCCTGGTGGAAGAGCGACGTTACTGCAACGACCAGACTCTGGGGCGCTGCAATAGCATGTGCAGTAATGCCCCGTCAATAGAGCAGAATGGAAGAGCTATTCTGTTGATAGCCTCATACACAAAAATAATAATCTGGATAACCCCGTTAATGAGGTATGCTTCAAATGTATTTCATTATAGCCTATGAGTGACAGAATTTTAAGGTCCTTATTGCAGGTGCTATTGCAGGTCCAAGGGCAGTTTTTCTGACTTGATCTATTTGTCTCATAGGCATGCATATGGGTGACAGAAAGGTATCATTTAACATCTAAGTGAGTGCTTAAATAAGTGAAATGGAAGCAATTAACCAATTAGAATAACTACCCAGACGAGAGCTCCCCAAAATAGATGCTTCACCTTACAAAAGCCTGGAAGTTTGCCCTTGATCAATCTATTTCCAGCAAATATCACATATCCTCAAAGCACTCTTCATCTGCCAGCTCAATGACTTTGGCCACGTTCACAAGTTCAGTATTTGGTCAATATTTTACATCAGTATCTATAAGCCAAAAGCAGGAGTAGTGAAGTGTTTCTATTATACTTTTCCTCTGATTGTTCTATTTGGCTTACAAATACTGATGTAAAATACTGACCAAATACTTAGCCAGTGTTATTGTTCTCCAAACTAGTAATCTAGTCATATTCTACAGGCTTTATCTCCAAAGCCTAGAAGGTGTTCTGACTAGGGTTGAGCGAAACGGATCAGACAAATTCAAAAACCGCCGACTTTCGGCTAAATCGGGTTTCATGAAACCCGACCCGATCCTAGTGTGGGATCGGCCATGCGGTCGGCGATCTTCGTGCCAAAGTCACGTTTCGTATGACGCGTTCAGCGCCATTTCTCAGCCAATGAAGGAGGACGCAGAGTGTGGGCAGCGTGATGACATAGGTCTCGGTCCCCACCATCTTAGAGAAGGGCATGACAGTGATTGGCTTGCTTTCTGCGGCGTCACAGGGGCTATAAAGGGGCGTGCACGCCAACCGCCATCTTACTTCTGCCGATCTTAGCATAGGGAGAGTTTGCTGCAGCTTCGTCAGAAGAAGGGACATAGTTAGGGGGGGAAGATTAACCCCCAAACCGCTTGTGCTGTAGCGATTTCCACTGTCCAAACCCACCTTTTTTTGCAGGGACAGTGGAGGCTATATCTTTGTGCTTCTGCTCTGTAGCTTATTAGGCTGCCTTATAAGGCTCCCTGATAGCTGCATTGCTGTTTGCACGCTGCTGTGCAAACCAACTGCTTTTTTAAAAGCAAAAATCCTGTTGCTCCTTTCTGCAGTTATCTTGTTTGATACCGTGCCGCACAAGAGGTTGGTACACAAAATGAGAATGCTTGGTCTGGGGGAAAATGTGTGTAAATGGGTTAGTAACTGGCTTAGTGATAGAAAGCAGAGGGTGGTTATAAATGGTATAGTCTCTAACTGGGTCGCTGTGACAAGTGGGGTACCGCAGGGGTCGGTATAGGGACCTGTTCTCTTCAACATATTCATTAATGATCTGGTAGAAGGTTTACACAGTAAAATATTGATATTTGCAGATGATACAAAACTATGTAAAGCAGTTAATACAAGAGAAGATAGTATTCTGCTACAGATGGATCTGGATAAGTTGGAAACTTGGGCTGAAAGGTGGCAGATGAGGTTTAACAATGATAAATGTAAGGTTATACACATGGGAAGAAGGAATCAATATCACCATTACACACTGAACGGGAAACCACTGGGTAAATCTGACAGGGAGAAGGACTTGGGGATCCTAGTTAATGATAAACTTACCTGGAGCAGCCAGTGCCAGGCAGCAGCTGCCAAGGCAAACAGGATCATGGGGTGCATTAAAAGAGGTCTGGATACACATGATGAGAGCATTATACTGCCTCTGTACAAATCCCTAGTTAGACCGCACATGGAGTACTGTGTCCAGTTTTGGGCACCGGTGCTCAGGAAGGATATAATGGAACTAGAGAGGGTACAAAGGAGGGCAACAAAGTTAATAAAGGGGATGGGAGAACTACAATACCCAGATAGATTAGCAAAATTAGGATTATTTAGTCTAGAAAAAAGATGACTGAGGGGCGATCTAATAACCATGTATAAGTATATAAGGGGACAATACAAATATCTCGCTGAGGATCTGTTTATACCAAGGAAGGTGACGGGCACCAGGGGGCATTCTTTGTGTCTGGAGGAGAGAAGGTTTTTCCACCAACATAGAAGAGGATTCTTTACTGTTAGGGCAGTGAGAATCTGGAATTGCTTGCCTGAGGAGGTGGTGATGGCGAACTCAGTCGAGGGGTTCAAGAGAGGCCTGGATGTCTTCCTGGAGCAGAACAATATTGTATCATACAATTATTAGGTTCTGTAGAAGGATGTAGACCTGGGGATTTATTATGATGGAATATAGGAATATAGGCTGAACTGGATGGACAAATGTCTTTTTTCGGCCTTACTAACTATGTTACTATGTTACTATGTTTGTTTATTTGTCCACACTTTTGTGTGCAGCAGTCCTTTTTATTGCTGCCATACTTGTCATGAGATCATTGTAGGGAGATTGAAATTGTACTACAGTCCTTGTATTTTTTCATATATCTTCCAGCCACTTGCTGCCACTCACATTGTGTTGTTTTATACACTGGGCTTGAGTTTGGGCTCAGTCTCCCCCCCAAAAAAGTGAGATTGAAATTCTCACAAAGTGGATATACCTCAGTCCTCTTAGTTTGTCGTATATCAGCCAGCCACTTGCTGCCACTCACATTGCGTTGTAAAATACACTGGGCCTGAGTTTGGGTTCAGTCTCCCCCCCAAAAAAGTGAGATTCAAATTCTCACAAAGTGGATACACCTCAGTACTCTTAGTTTGTTGTGTATCAGCCAGCCACTTGCTGCCACTCACATTGCGTTGTTTTATACACTGAGCCTGAGTTTGGGTTCTGTGTCCCAAAAAAAAAAGTGAGATTCAAATTCTCACAAAGTGGATATACCTCAGTCCTCTTAGTTTGTGGTGTATCAGCCAGCCACTTGCTGCCACTCACATTGCGTTGTTTTATACACTGGGCCTGAGTTTGGGTCCTGTGTCTAAAAAAAAAAAGTGAGATTCAAATTCTCACAAAGTGGATATACCTCAGTCCTCTTAGTTTGTGGTGTATCAGCCAGCCACTTGCTGCCACTCACATTGCGTTGTAAAATACACTGGGCCTGAGTTTGGGTTCTGTGTCCAAAAAAAAAACTGAGATTCAAATTCTCACAAAGTGGATATACCTCAGTCCTTTCAGTTTGTCGTGTATCAGCCAGCCACTTGCTGCCACTCACATTGCGTTGTAAAATACACTGGGCCTGAGTTTGGGTTCAGTCTCCCCCCCAAAAAAAGTGAAATTCAAATTCTCACAAAGTGGATATACCTCAGTCCTCTTAGTTTGTGGTGTATCACTTGCTGCCACTCACATTGCGTTGTTTTATACACTGGGCCTGAGTTGTGGTTCAGTCTCCCCAAAATAAAAAGGGAGATAGAAATTCTCATAAAGTGGATATACCTCAGCCCTCTTAGTTTGTGGTGTATCAGCCAGCCACTTGCTGCCACTCACATTGCGTTGTTTTATACACTAGGCCTGAGTTTGGGTTCTGTGTCCAAAAAAAAAAAAAGTGAGATTCAAATTCTCACACAGTGGATATACCTCAGTCCTCTTAGTTTGTGGTGTATCAGCCAGCCACTTGCTGACACTCACATTGCGTTGTAAAATACACTGGGCCTGAGTTTGGGTTCAGTCTCCCCCCCAAAAAAAGTGAGATTCAAATTCGCACAAAGTGAATATACCTCAGTCCTCTTAGTTTCTCGTGTATCAGCCAGCCACTTGCTGCCACTCACATTGCATTGTAAAATACACTGGGCCTGAGTTGTGATTCAGTCTCCCCAAAATAAAAAGGGAGATTTAAATTCTCAACAAGTTTTTATACACCTTCTACCTTGTTTTACAGTACCATATAACGGTTGTTATTTTGGTTACATTTTCCCAAAAATGAGGAAGTCTGGTGGAAGAGGCCGTGGGCGGTCGTTGCCAGCTGGTACTGATGGTGGTGGTGGAGCATCTGGTGGTAGTGGGAAAAGCAAAATAGCACCTAAGGCTGGAGGTGTTGAGCCAGCGTCATCGTCTGGCTACACAAGGCCTCGAAGGCTCCCTTATCTGGGAGTAGGAAAACCGCTTTTAAAGCCGGAGCAGCAGGAAAAAGTTTTGGCTTTCATTGCTGACTCAGCCTCTAGCTCTTTCACCTCCTCTTCAGAAAGTTCCAAATATAAAAGCAGCGAGTCGTCAGTGGATGCTCCCGGTCAGGAACAAGACGTTTCCTTGTGTCCTTCACCCAAACCAAAAGTGAAGGATGCGTCAGGCGACACTACAGGTTACTTCATGGAGCTCTTTACACATATCGTGCCTGGGTTAGAAAGGGAAATTGTTAACTGCCCATTACAAGATGAATCGGACATGGAGTGCACTGATGCACAGCCACAGCTAGATTATTATGCTGTTCCATTGACTCAGATCACTACATTGCCCTTGCAGTGTACTGAGCCAGAATCTGACCCTGATGAGACTATGGTGCCCCGTCCCAAACGCTATAGCACCTTACACGGTGACACAGAGTAAAGTGCACATGACATTGAAGAGGAGGTGATAGATGACCCAGCTGTTGCCCCAGATTGGCAGCCATTGGGGAAAGAGGGTGCCGCTGCCAGTAGCTCAGAAGCGGAGGAGGATGATCCGCAGCAGCCATCTACATCGTAACAGCTGCCATCTGGCAGGCCCGTATCAGGCCAAAAACGTGTGTAAAAAACAAAAACAGTTTTAGGACAGCGTGGCCATCCGGTGAAAGTAACACAGCGTGCAATGCCTGAAAAGGTATTCAATAGTAGGAAGAGTGCAGTGTGGCAATTTTTTAACCAAGATCCGAATGATCAGTGCAAAGTTATCTGTAAGAAATGCTCAAAGACCTTTAGCAGAGGAAAGAATCTTCAAAATTTAAATACAACGTGCATGCATAGACATTTAACCAGCATGCACTTGCAAGCCTGGACTAACTACCAAACGTCACGTACCGTCGGTGCACCTGCTCAGAATGAAGGTAGTCAGCAATGCTACATTGCTTCCCTCACTGTAAGCCCACCGGTTAGAACACCACCAGCAGCAAATGTGGAGGTATCGTTGCAAGGCCAAAGCAGTCAGGGAATCACAAGGTTATTGGTAGGAAACACTGTATGTAGGCCAACAATCAAGAATACCATCACTAACCCTCTCTCAATCCGCCATGTCCACCACCACCACCGCTAGTTCCACCCAGGGCCGGACTGGCCATAGGGCACTTCTGGCAAATGCCAGAAGGGCCGGTGCCAGTGGTGGGCCGCTCAATCCGCCGCCCCCGCCGTCACATTCAACTATACCGGCGTATAGACGCCGGTACAGTTGAATGCAATGATGGAGGAGAGAGCGTCTACAGACGCTCCTCTCCCATCATTCCCCGCTCTGCCTCTGACACTGCGGGTGCGCGATGATGTCATATCATCGCGCACCTGCTGTGTCCCGGGCAGACTGCAGCTGCTGAGACAGGAGCAGGAACCAGGAAGCAACGCTGGGCACGAGGAGAGGTGAGGAGAGTTTTTTTTTTTTCTGGACTGTGGGGCCATTCTCGGAGGAGGTGAGGGGAGGAAGAGAAGAGATGTGGGCTGTATATAGTTCTCTGTGGGCTGTGCTCTGTGCTGTATACTGCTGTGGGCTGTATATAGTTCTCTGTGGGCTGTGCTCTGTGCTGTATACTGCTGTGGGCTGTATATAGTTCTCTGTGGGCTGTGCTCTGTGCTGTATACTACTGTGGGCTGTATATAGTTCTCTGTGGGCTGTGCTCTGTGCTGTATACTACTGTGGGCTGTATATAGTTCTCTGTGGGCTGTGCTCTGTGCTGTATACTGCTGTGGGCTGTATATAGTTCTCTGTGGGCTGTGCTCTGTGCTGTATACTGCTGTGGGCTGTATATAGTTATCTGTGGGCTGTGCTCTGTGCTGTATACTGCTGTGGGTTGTATATAGTTCTCTGGGCTGTGCTCTGTGCTGTATACTACTGTGTGCTCTGTACTATATATAGTTCTCTCTGGGCTGTGCTCTGTGCTGTATACTACTGTGGGCTGTATATAGTTCTCTGTGGGCTGTATATAGTTCTCTGTGGGCTGTGCTCTGTGCTGTATACTGCTGTGGGCTGTATATAGTTCTCTGTGGGCTGTGCTCTGTGCTGTATACTACTGTGGGCTGTATATAGTTCTCTGTGGGCTGTGCTCTGTGCTGTATACTGCTGTGGGCTGTATATAGTTCTCTGTGGGCTGTGCTCTGTGCTGTATACTGCTGTGGGCTGTATATAGTTCTCTGTGGGCTGTGCTCTGTGCTGTATACTACTGTGGGCTGTATATAGTTCTCTGTGGGCTGTGCTCTGTGCTGTATACTACTGTGGGCTGTATATAGTTCTCTGTGGGCTGTGCTCTGTGCTGTATACTACTGTGTGCTCTGTGCTATATATAGTTCTCTGTGGGCTGTGCTCTGTGCTGTATACTGCTGTGGGCTGTATATAGTTCTCTGTGGGCTGTGCTCTGTGCTGTATACTACTGTGGGCTGTATATAGTTCTCTGTGGGCTGTGCTCTGTGCTGTATACTACTGTGGGCTGTATATAGTTATCTGTGGGCTGTGCTCTGTGCTGTATACTACTGTGTGCTGTATATAGTTCTCTGTGGGCTGTGCTGTATATAGTACTCTGTGGGCTGTGCTGTATATAGTACTCTGTGGGCTGTGTTGTATATAGTACTCTGTGGGCTGTGCTGTGTATAGTACTCTGTGGGCTGTGCTGTATATAGTACTCTGTGGGCTGTGCTGTATATAGTACTCTCTGGGCTGTGCTGTATATAGTACTCTCTGGGCTGTGCTGTATATAGTACTCTCTGGGCTGTGCTTTATATAGTACTCTGGGCTGTGCTGTATATAGTACTCTGGGCTGTGCTTTATATAGTTCTCTGTGGGCTGTGCTGTATATAGTTCTCTGTGGGCTGTGCTGTATATAGTTCTCTGTGGGCTGTGCTGTATATATTACTTTGTGGGCTGTGCTGTATATATTACTTTGTGGGCTGTGCTGTATATATTACTCTGTGGGCTGTGCTGTATACTACTGTGTGGACTGTGCTGTATACTTCTACGTGGGCTGTGCTGTATACTACTGTGTGGTCTGTGCTGTATACTACTGTGTGGTCTGTGCTGTATACTACTGTGTGGTCTGTGCTGAATACTGCTGTGTGGGCTGTGTTATCTACTACGCGAGCTGTGCTATAGTATGCAGGCTGTGCTGTATACTATGCGGTTTGTGCTATATAATATGCGGGCTTTGCTATATACTATGGGGAGTATATTATATTCTATGGGGGAGGCTGCGTTATATACTATGGGGGGCTGCATTATATTCTATGGGGGGCTACATTATATATTATGGGGAGGTGGGCTGTATTATATTCTATGGGGGTTACATACTCTGGGGTGGCTGCATTATACTCTGGGGTGGCTGCATTATACTCTGGGGTGGCTGCATTATACTCTGGGGTGGCTGCATTATACTATATGTGGGCTGCATTATACTGTATCGAGGACTATGGGGAATACGTTATACTATATGAAGAACTATGGGGTGCATTATACTATGGGAAGTGAATTGTACTACATGGATGACTGTGGCGGTGCATTATACTATATGGAGCACTATGAGGATTGTATTATGCTATATGGAGGACTATGAGGATTGTATTATGCTATATGGAGGACTATGAGGAGTGTATTATACTATGTGGAGGACTGAGCAGTGTATTTTAATATATGGAGGACTATAGGGAGTGTATTATACTATATGGAGGACTATGGAGCACATTATAATATATGGAGGACTATGGGGTGTATTTTACTAAACAAGTAAAATGCTGCATATTCGGATTGTTTTTGCTGGAACAAAAAGCCTTGTTGTCAGCAGCACATTGCCAGTGTAAACTGTAGATGTGCTGCTGAAAACATGATACTGTATGGTGATCTATTAGTGATCGTTCTGTCTCATCATTATTCCTCAGCTGGTGGAAAGAGGCCAGGAAACAAGCGTTGAACAACTTCAGTATTGTCGATCAAACTCGTTTAGCGGCCTGAACTCAGCGCACGTAAATACAACAGAAAGGCTTCTGTGTGATGTGCAATATGTTAGCATTTGGGGACCCATTTTAAACTTTGCCTAGGGCCCCACTTTGCCTAAAACCGGCCCTGCCTACAAGTGTACAAAGATATTATACAGTCACCATGTGACAAGTGGGCCTGTGTAACTTCAAATGCCAGGGCTGAATTTTAGTCCCAGTCCGGCCCTGGTTCCACCATATGCAGCTCTCCAGTCCAGCTCACCCTACAAGAGACTCTCATTAGGAAAAGAAAGTACTCATCCGCGTACACAGGGTTTGAACGCCCAAATTGCTATACTAATCTCATTAGAGATGATGCCCTACCGGTTGGTTGAAAGCGAAGCTTTCAAAGACCTGATGGCCTATGCAGTACCACGGTATGACCTACCCAGTCGACACTTCTTTGCGAGAAAAGCCATCCCAGCCCTCCACCAGCATGTCAAAGACCGCATTGTCCATGCACTGAGGCAGTCAGTGGAAAGGTGCACCTCACAAAAGATGCATGGACCAGTAGGCATGGCCAGGGACGTTACGTGTCCATCACGGCGCACTGGGTTAATGTGGTGGATGCAAGGTCCACAGGGGACAGCCATAGTGGGACAGTTGTGCCTAGCCCACAGTCTAGGAAACAGTTGGCTGTAGGCATTCGCCACCCCTCTTCCTCCTCCAGAAGAGAAAGCTCGTCCACAGAGCGCAGTTGCATGACCACTCCATCCGCAGCTGCCAGTGTTGCACACGAGGTGTCCCATTATCGAACAGCTAGTGGTAAGCGTCAGCAGGCTGTGTTACAAATGAAGTGTTTGGGCGACAACAGACACATCGCGGAAGTACTGGCCGAGTACTTGCAGCAAGAAACTCAGTCATGTGTTGTGAATTTGGATTCTGGGCTCCCCCGGTGGCTACTGGTGGAATTGAACTTGTGACATCATCTTCCCTGTTCACCTGTTCTGATTAGATCTGGGTGTCGCTATATAACCTGGCTTCTCTGTTAGATGCTTGCCGGTCAACAATGTTATCAGAAGCCTCTCTGTGCTTGTTCCTGCTCCCAGACATCTACTAGATAAGTTGGACATTCGTCCATGTTTTGTTTTTGTATTTTGGTTCCAGTTCACAGCTGCAGTTTCGTTACTGTGTCTGGAAAGCTCTTGTTGATCAGGAATTGCCACTCTGGTATTATGAGTTAATGCCAGAGTCCTAAAGTAATTTCTGGATGTGTTTTGTTAGGGTTTTCTACTGACCATGAAAGTATGCTTTCTGTCTTCTGCTATCTAGAAAGCGGACCTCAAATTTGCTAAAACTATTTTCCTGCTGCGTTTGTTGTTTCATCTCATATCACCGCCAATATATGTGGGGGGCTTCTGTCTCCTTTTTTTTTGGGCATTTCTCTAGAGGTGAGTCAGGTCTTATATTTCCCTCTGCTAGCATTATTTAGTTCTCCGGCCGGCGCTGGGCATATAGGGATAAAAAGTAGGACATGCTACCTGGCTACTTCTAGATGATGCGGTAGGTTTAGTTCATGGTCAGTATAGTTACATCTTCCAAGAGCTTGTTCCTATAGAGGCTTATGCTAGTTCTCTGGCCATGGAGATCATGACAGTTTGACCGGCCCACTAAAGGGTTAAAATCCTTGGCTGAGAAAGGAGAGAAATAAGAAGTCTGCTGAGAGTTTTTTTTTTTTTTTTTTTTTTTTTTTTCTGTGCTCTTAATTGGATCACTTGCCAGTCTGTCTATGCTGCAGTCTTTCTTTTTTTTTCTCTCTCCTTATAATCTTTGAATGGCTTTGTGTTCACCTGTTAATAATGGATCTTCAGAGTGTAACTGCAGGTTTGAATAATCTCACCACGAAAGTACAAAATTTGCAAGATTTTATTATTCATGTTCCGGTATCTGAGCCGAGAATTCCTTTGCCGGAATTCTTCTCAGGGAATAGATCTGGCTTTCAGAATTTTAGAAATAATTGCAAGTTATTTTTGTCCCTGAAATCTCGTTCTGCTGGAGACCCTGCACAGCAGGTTGGGATTGTGATTTCCTTGCTCCGCGGCGACCCTCAAGACTGGGCTTTTGCATTGGCACCAGGGGATCCTGCGTTGCGCAATGTGGATGCGTTTTTTTTGGCCTTGGGCTTGCTGTATGAGGAACCTCATTTGGAACTTCAGGCAGAAAAAACTTTGATGTCCCTATCGCAGGGGCAAGATGAAGCTGAAATTTACTGCCAAAGATTCCGTAAATGGTCTGTGCTTACTCAGTGGAATGAGTGTGCCTTGGCGGCTACTTTCAGAGAGGGTCTCTCTGATGCCATTAAGGATGTTATGGTGGGGTTCCCTGTGCCTGCGGGTCTGAATGAGTCCATGACAATGGCCATTCAGATCGATAGGCGTCTGCGGGAGCGCAAACCAGTGCACCATCTGGCGGTGTCCACTGAGAAGACGCCAGAAAGCATGCAGTGTGATAGAATTCTGTCCAGAAGCGAGCGGCAGAATTTTAGACGGAAAAATGGGTTGTGTTTCTATTGTGGGGATTCTACTCATGTTATATCAGCATGCTCTAAACGTACTAAAAAGCTTGATAAATCTGTTTCCATTGGCACTTTACAGTCTAAATTTATTTTGTCTGTGACCCTGATTTGCTCTATGTCATCTATTACTACTGACGCCTATATCGACTCTGGCGCCGCTTTGAGTCTTATGGATTGGTCCTTTGCCAATCGTTGTGGGTATGATTTAGAGCCTTTGGAAACTCTTATTCCTCTGAAGGGGATTGACTCCACCCCATTGGCTAATAATAAACCACAATACTGGACACAAGTGACTATGTGTATTAATCCGGATCACCAGGAGACTATTCGTTTTCTAGTGCTGTATAATCTACATGAGGATTTGGTGCTGGGATTGCCATGGCTGCAGTCTCACAACCCAGTCCTTGACTGGAGAGCTATGTCTGTGTTGAGCTGGGGATGTAAGGGGACTCATGGGGACGTACCTTTGGTGTCCATTTCATCATCTATCCCCTCTGAAATCCCTGAGTTCCTGTCTGACTATCGTGACGTCTTTGAAGAACCCAAGCTGGGTTCACTACCTCCGCACCGTGAGTGCGATTGTGCTATAGATTTAATTCCGGGTAGTAAATACCCAAAGGGTCGTTTATTTAATCTGTCTGTGCCTGAACATACTGCTATGCGAGAATATATAAAGGAGTCCTTGGAAAAGGGACATATTCGTCCATCGTCATCTCCCTTAGGAGCCGGTTTTTTCTTTGTGTCAAAAAAAGACGGCTCTTTGAGACCATGTATCGATTATCGGCTTTTGAATAAAATCACTGTAAAATATCAATACCCATTGCCGTTGCTGACTGATTTGTTTGCTCGCATAAAGGGGGCCAAGTGGTTCTCTAAGATTGATCTCCGTGGGGCGTATAATTTGGTGCGGATCAGGCAGGGGGATGAGTGGAAAACCGCATTTAATACGCCCGAGGGCCACTTTGAGTATTTGGTGATGCCTTTTGGTCTTTCTAATGCCCCTTCAGTCTTCCAGTCCTTTATGCATGATATTTTCCGCGATTTTTTGGATAAATTTATGATCGTGTATCTGGATGATATTCTGATTTTTTCGGATGACTGGGACTCTCATGTCCGGCAAGTTAAGAGGGTTTTTCAGGTTTTGCGGTCTAATTCTCTGTGTGTCAAGGGTTCTAAGTGCGTTTTTGGGGTTCAGAGAATTTCCTTTTTGGGATATATTTTTTCTCCCTCTTCCATTGAGATGGATCCTGTCAAGGTTCAAGCTATTTGTGATTGGACGCAGCCCTCTTCTCTTAAAAGTCTTCAGAAATTTTTGGGCTTTGCCAACTTTTATCGTCGATTTATTTCTGGTTTTTCGGATGTCGTTAAGCCATTGACCGATTTGACTAGACAGGGTGCTGATGTTGCTAATTGGTCCCCTGATGCTGTGGAGGCCTTTCAGGAGCTTAAGCGCTGTTTTTCTTCTGCCCCTGTGTTGCGTCAGCCTGATGTGACTCTTCCTTTTCAGGTTGAGGTCGACGCTTCTGAGATCGGAGCTGGGGCAGTGTTGTCGCAGAAAAGTTCTGACTGCGCCGTGATGAGGCCTTGTGCCTTCTTTTCCCGTAAATTTTCGCCCGCTGAGCGGAATTATGATGTTGGGAATCGGGAGCTTTTGGCCATGAAGTGGGCGTTTGAGGAGTGGCGCCATTGGCTCGAGGGGGCCAGACATCAGGTGGTGGTATTGACTGACCACAAAAATTTGATTTATCTTGAGACCGCCAGGCGCCTGAATCCTAGACAGGCGCGCTGGTCATTATTTTTTTCTCGGTTTAATTTTGTGGTATCGTACCTACCAGGTTCTAAGAATGTTAAGGCGGATGCCCTTTCTAGGAGTTTTGAGCCTGATTCACCTGGCAACTCTGACCCCACAGGTATTCTTAAGGAGGGAGTTATCTTGTCAGCCGTTTCTCCAGACCTGCGGCGGGCCTTGCAGGAGTTTCAGGCGGATAGACCGGATCGTTGTCCGCCTGATAGGCTGTTTGTTCCTGATGATTGGACCAGTAAAGTCATCTCTGAGGTGCATTCTTCTGCGTTGGCAGGTCATCCTGGAATTTTTGGTACCAGGGATTTGGTGGCAAGATCCTTCTGGTGGCCTTCCCTGTCACGAGATGTGCGAGGCTTTGTGCAGTCTTGTGACGTTTGTGCTCGGGCCAAGCCTTGTTGTTCTCGGGCTAGTGGATTATTGTTGCCCTTGCCTATTCCTAAGAGGCCTTGGACACACATCTCGATGGATTTTATTTCAGATCTGCCTGTTTCTCAGAAGATGTCTGTCATCTGGGTGGTGTGTGACCGTTTTTCTAAGATGGTTCATTTGGTTCCCCTGCCCAAATTGCCTTCTTCTTCCGAGTTGGTGCCCCTGTTTTTTCAAAATGTTGTTCGTTTACATGGTATTCCTGAGAATATCGTTTCTGACAGAGGAACCCAATTTGTGTCTAGATTTTGGCGGGCATTTTGTGCTAGGATGGGCATAGATTTGTCTTTTTCGTCTGCTTTTCACCCTCAGACTAATGGCCAGACCGAGCGGACTAATCAGACCCTGGAGACATATCTGAGGTGTTTTGTGTCTGCTGACCAGGATGATTGGGTTGCTTTTTTGCCATTGGCGGAGTTCGCCCTCAATAATCGGGCCAGCTCTGCCACCTTGGTTTCCCCGTTTTTCTGTAATTCGGGGTTCCATCCTCGATTTTCCTCCGGTCAGATGGAATCCTCGGATTGTCCTGGAGTGGATGCGGTGGTGGAGAGATTGCATCATATCTGGGGGCAGGTGATGGACAATTTAAAGTTGTCCCAGGAGAAGACTCAGCTTTTTGCCAACCGTCACCGTCGTGTTGGTCCTCGGCTTTGTGTTGGAGATTTGGTGTGGTTGTCTTCTCGTTTTGTCCCTATGAGGGTCTCATCTCCTAAGTTTAAGCCTCGGTTCATCGGTCCGTATAAAATATTGGAGATTCTTAACCCTGTTTCCTTCCGTTTGGACCTCCCTGCATCCTTTTCTATTCATAACGTTTTTCATCGGTCGTTATTGCGCAGGTATGAGGCACCGGTTGTGCCTTCCGTTGAGCCTCCTGCTCCGGTGTTGGTTGAGGGTGAGTTGGAGTACGTTGTGGAAAAAATCCTAGACTCCCGTGTTTCCAGACGGAGACTCCAGTATCTGGTCAAGTGGAAGGGATATGGCCAGGAGGATAATTCTTGGGTCACTGCATCTGATGTTCATGCCTCTGATCTGGTTCGTGCCTTTCATAGGGCCCATCCTGATCGCCCTGGTGGTTCTGGTGAGGGTTCGGTGCCCCCTCCTTGAGGGGGGGGTACTGTTGTGAATTTGGATTCTGGGCTCCCCCGGTGGCTACTGGTGGAATTGAACTTGTGACATCATCTTCCCTGTTCACCTGTTCTGATTAGATCTGGGTGTCGCTATATAACCTGGCTTCTCTGTTAGATGCTTGCCGGTCAACAATGTTATCAGAAGCCTCTCTGTGCTTGTTCCTGCTCCCAGACATCTACTAGATAAGTTGGACATTCGTCCATGTTTTGTTTTTGTATTTTGGTTCCAGTTCACAGCTGCAGTTTCGTTACTGTGTCTGGAAAGCTCTTGTTGATCAGGAATTGCCACTCTGGTATTATGAGTTAATGCCAGAGTCCTAAAGTAATTTCTGGATGTGTTTTGTTAGGGTTTTCTACTGACCATGAAAGTATGCTTTCTGTCTTCTGCTATCTAGAAAGCGGACCTCAAATTTGCTAAAACTATTTTCCTGCTGCGTTTGTTGTTTCATCTCATATCACCGCCAATATATGTGGGGGGCTTCTGTCTCCTTTTTTTTTGGGCATTTCTCTAGAGGTGAGTCAGGTCTTATATTTCCCTCTGCTAGCATTATTTAGTTCTCCGGCCGGCGCTGGGCATATAGGGATAAAAAGTAGGACATGCTACCTGGCTACTTCTAGATGATGCGGTAGGTTTAGTTCATGGTCAGTATAGTTACATCTTCCAAGAGCTTGTTCCTATAGAGGCTTATGCTAGTTCTCTGGCCATGGAGATCATGACAGTCATGGCTGGGCAGTGTACATCTTGAGGCAGGCAAGGTAGTCAGTGATAACGGAAGGAATTTTATGGCTGCCATAGCCCTTTCAGAACTGAAACACATACCTTGCCTGGCTCACACCTTGAACCTGGTGGTGCAGTGCTTCCTGAAAAATTATCCGGGGTTACCAGCCCTGCTCCTGAAGGTGCGAAGACTTTGCTCGCACATCCGCCGGTCGCCAGTACACTCCAGCTGTATGCTGAACCATCAGCGATCACTGAATGTTCCTCAGCACCACCTAATAATCGACGTTGCAACAAGGTGGAACTCCACACTGCACATGCTTCAGAGGCTGTGTGAACAGAGGCGTGCTGTAATTTATTTGTGGGAGGATACACATACACGGGCAGGCACTTGGATGGCAGACATGGAGTTGACTGGTGTGCAGTGGTCGAAGCTACAAGACCTCTGTCAAGTCCTTCAGTGTTTTGAGGAATGCACACGGCTGGCAAGTGCAGACGACACCATCATAAGCATGAGCATCCCACTAATGCGTCTGCTGATGCAAAGTTTGATGCTCATTAAGGAGCAGGCGTCTGCAGCCAAAGAGGAGGGAAGCCTTGATGACAGTCAGCCATTGTTAGCTCAGGGAACTCTCCTGGACGAGGTGGCGGATGAAGAGGAGGAGGAGGATGATGGGGATGAATATTTATATGAGGAGGATGCTTCTCAGGGGGCAATAGAAACTGGTGGCGTTGCAAGGTCAGGTACAGGGTTTTTGCGGGACACAAGTGATGTTGATTTGCAAGAAAGTGCTCCTCAACCCAGCACAAGTAGTGAATTGACACCTGGAACATTGGCCCACATGGCTGAGTATGCCTTGCGTATCCTAAAAAGGGACCCCCGCATTATCAAAATGATATATTCACACAAATATGCTCAATATAAACAATTACAATTCCCTCCCCATGGAGGGTGTAATGTACCACCACACTAGAACTCTCACATAAAGTGTAATCTATGAGTAAAATGATCTACACTCTGGTACTGATTTAAAACAGCCAATTTTATTGAAACACAATATTAAAAAAGAGTAAAATAGTAATACTACATGTCAACAACGGTGTAAATTCATAGGAGGGACCATCAGCCTAAGGATAATGCTTTCAGTTGATATAGGCGATATATAGAATAAATAGATAAATAATGGTGCCAAAATGCTATAGGAAGTTCCAGTAATATTGCCACCCTTAATAGGGGAAGCTTGCGTGCAACATCACGGTCCTGAACCCAGACTTCCTAAACAGCATGCAATCCATATAATGTCTAATATTTGGGGTATGTTACCTTACCTAGTAAGCCTAATGCAGAAATCCTCGGCGTCCCTCTGCCCCGACACGTGTTTCGCTTATCGCTTCTCCAGAAGAAGCGATAAGCGAAACACGTGTCGGGGCAGAGGGACGCCGAGGATTTCTGCATTAGGCTTACTAGGTAAGGTAACATACCCCAAATATTAGACATTATATGGATTGCATGCTGTTTAGGAAGTCTGGGTTCAGGACCGTGATGTTGCACGCAAGCTTCCCCTATTAAGGGTGGCAATATTACTGGAACTTCCTATAGCATTTTGGCACCATTATTTATCTATTTATTCTATATATCGCCTATATCAACTGAAAGCATTATCCTTAGGCTGATGGTCCCTCCTATGAATTTACACCGTTGTTGACATGTAGTATTACTATTTTACTCTTTTTTAATATTGTGTTTCAATAAAATTGGCTGTTTTAAATCAGTACCAGAGTGTAGATCATTTTACTCATAGATTACACTTTATGTGAGAATTATCAAAATGATGACCGATGACAATTACTGGTTGGCCTGCCTCCTGGATCCACGATATAAAGGAAAATTACAAAATATCATGCCACATGAGAACCTTGAGCAAATATTGGCTACCAAACAAGCAACTCTTGTAGACCGTTTGGTTCAGGCATTCCCAGCACACAGCGGCGGTGATGGTTCTCACACGAGCCGTAGTGGGCAACATGGCAGAGGTGATAGAGGTGCACAAATCCGAAGTGGCATTGGACAGAGGGGTTTTATGACCAGGTTGTGGAGTGATTTCGCAACGACCGCTGACACGACAGGTACTGCTGCATCAATTCAAAGTGACAGGAGACAGCATTTGTCCATTATGGTTACGAACTACTTTTCCGCCCTTATCGATGTTCTCCCTCACAGGTCATTCCCCTTTGATTACTGGGCATCTAAAATAGACACCTGGCCTGAATTGGCAGAATATGCATTACAGGAGCTCGCATGCCCTGCTGCTAGTGTGCTATCAGAAAGAGTATTCAGTGCTGCTGGTTCAATACTGACCGAAAAAAGGACATGTCTGGCTACCCGAAACATTGATGATCTAACCTTCATTAAAATGAACCAATCATGGATTTCAAATTATTTGGCCCCACCTTCCCCTGCTGACACGTAGCTTGCCTGAAAAATGTCTTGCTTTTGGCCTCCTCTTACTGACTTCTCCAATTCCTCCATTTGCAGCTGCTGAATGTCCACCATAGGCCATTTATATACCTGTTGTGAAATTGGATTTTGGGCTCCCCCGGTGGCCACTGGTGGAATTGAACTGGTGTGCATCATCCTCTCTGTTCACCTGTTTCCATCAGGATGTGGGAGTCGCTATTTAGCCTTGCTCCTCTGTCACTTCCATGCCGGTCAACATTGTAATCAGAAGCCTTTCTGTGCATGTTCCTGCTGCTAGACAACTCCCAGCTAAGTTGGACTTAGTCCTTGTTTGTTTTTGCATTTTGTTCCAGTTCACAGCTGTAGTTTCGTTTCTGTGTCTGGAAAGCTCTTGTGATCTGAAATTGCCACTCTGATGTTATGAGTTAATACTAGAGTCTTAAAGTAATTTCAGGATGGTATTTTGATAGGGTTTTCAGCTGACCATGAAAGTGCCCTTTCTGTCTTCCTGCTATCTAGTAAGCGGACCTCAATTTTGCTAAACCTATTTTCATACTACGTTTGTCATTTCATCTAAAATCACCGCCAATATTTGTGGGGGCCTCTGTCTGCCTTTCGGGGAAATTTCTCTAGAGGTGAGCCAGGACTATATTTTCCTCTGCCAGGATTAGTTAGTCCTCCGGCCGGTGCTGGGCGTCTAGGGATAAAACGCAGGCTACGCTACCCGGCTACTGTTAGTTGTGCGGCAGGTTTAGTTCATGGTCAGTTTAGTTTCCATCCTTCCAAGAGCTAGTTCGTATGTTTGCTGGGCTATGTTCTCTTGCCATTGAGAACCATAACAGTTTGACCGGCCGGAAAGGGTTAAATTAATTTACAGAGAAAGGAGAGAAAAGAGAAGTCTGCTGAAGATTTTTTTTTTTTTTCTCAGTTCTGAGTGTGCTTGTAATTGAATCTCTTGCAAGTCTGCCTATATTGCAGCCTTTCTCTCTCTCTCTCCTTCTAATCCTGGAATGGCTCTGTGTTCACCTGTTTAAAATGGATATTCAGAGTTTAGCTGCAGGTTTGAATAATCTCACCACGAAAGTTCAAAACTTACAAGATTTTGTTGTTCATGTTCCTATATCTGAACCTAGAATTCCTTTGCCTGAATATTTCTCGGGGAATAGATCTTGCTTTCAAAATTCCAAAAATAATTGCAAGTTGTTTTTGTCCCTGAAATCTCGCTCTGCTGGAGATCCTGCTCAGCAGGTCAGGATTGTGATTTCTTTGCTCCGGGGCGACCCTCAGGATTGGGCTTTTGCATTGGCTCCAGGGGATCCTGCGTTGCTCAATGTGGATGCGTTTTTTCTGGCCTTGGGGTTGCTTTATGAGGAACCTCAGTTAGAACTTCAGGCGGAAAAGGCCTTGATGTCCCTATCTCAGGGGCAAGACGAAGCTGAAATATACTGCCAGAAATTCCGTAAATGGGCTGTGCTTACTCAGTGGAATGAGTGCGCCCTGGCGGCGAATTTCAGAGAGGGTCTCTCTGATGCCATTAAGGATGTTATGGTGGGGTTCCCTGTGCCTGCGGGTCTGAATGAGTCCATGACAATGGCTATCCAGATCGATAGGCGTCTGCGGGAGCGCAAACCTGTGCACCATTTGGCGGTGTCTACTGAGAAGACGCCAGAGAATATGCAATGTGATAGAATTCTGTCCAGAAGTGAACGGCAGAATTTTAGACGAAAAAATGGGTTGTGCTTCTATTGCGGTGATTCAACTCATGTTATATCAGCATGCTCTAAGCGTACTAAGAAGCTTGATAAGTCTGTTTCAATTGGCATTTTACAGTCTAAGTTTATTCTATCTGTGACCCTGATTTGTTCTTTATCATCTATTACCGCGGATGCCTATGTCGACTCTGGCGCCGCTTTGAGTCTTATGGATTGGTCCTTTGCCAAACGCTGTGGGTATGATTTGGAGCCTCTTGAAACTCCTATACCCCTGAAGGGGATTGACTCCACCCCATTGGCTAGCAATAAACCACAATACTGGACACAAGTAACTATGCGGATTAATCCGGATCACCAGGAGATTATTCGCTTTCTTGTGCTGTATAACCTACATGATGTGTTGGTGCTTGGATTGCCATGGCTGCAATCTCATAACCCAGTCCTTGACTGGAAAGCTATGTCTGTGTTAAGCTGGGGATGTAAGGGGACGCATGGGGACGTACCTGTGGTTTCCTTTTCATCATCTATTCCCTCTGAGATTCCTGAATTCTTGACTGAATATCGTGACGTTTTTGAAGAACCTAAGCTTGGTTCATTACCTCCGCACCGGGAGTGCGATTGTGCCATAGATTTGATTCCGGGTAGTAAATACCCTAAGGGTCGTTTATTTAATCTGTCTGTGCCTGAACATGCTGCTATGCGAGAATATATAAAGGAGTCCTTGGAAAAGGGACATATTCGTCCTTCGTCATCTCCCTTAGGAGCCGGTTTTTTCTTTGTGGCTAAGAAAGATGGCTCTTTGAGGCCGTGCATTGATTATCGGCTTTTGAATAAAATCACGGTTAAATATCAATATCCGTTGCCACTGCTGACTGATTTGTTTGCTCGCATAGAGGGGGCCAAGTGGTTCTCTAAGATAGATCTTCGTGGGGCGTATAATTTGGTGCGAATTAAGCAGGGGGATGAGTGGAAAACCGCATTTAATACGCCCGAGGGCCACTTTGAGTATTTGGTGATGCCTTTTGGTCTTTCAAATGCCCCTTCGGTCTTTCAGTCCTTTATGCATGACATTTTCCGTGATTATTTGGATAAATTTATGATTGTGTATCTGGATGATATTTTGATTTTTTCGGATGACTGGGACTCTCATGTCCAGCAGGTCAGGAGGGTTTTTCAGGTTTTGCGGTCTAATTCCTTCTGTGTGAAGGGTTCTAAGTGCGTTTTTGGGGTTCAAAAGATTTCCTTTTTGGGATATAT
This sequence comes from Ranitomeya variabilis, assembly GCF_051348905.1. Lineage (NCBI taxonomy): Eukaryota > Metazoa > Chordata > Amphibia > Anura > Dendrobatidae > Ranitomeya > Ranitomeya variabilis. The sequence continues at coordinate 163,949,859 of NC_135232.1, read as the reverse complement.
TTTTTCCCCCTCTTCCATCGAGATGGATCCTGTCAAGGTTCAGGCTATTTGTGATTGGACGCAACCCTCTTCTCTTAAGAGTCTTCAGAAATTTTTGGGCTTTGCTAACTTTTATCGTCGATTTATTGCTGGTTTTTCTGATGTTGTTAAACCATTGACTGATTTGACTAAGAAGGGTGCTGATGTTGCTGATTGGTCCCCTGCTGCTGTGGAGGCCTTTTGGGAGCTTAAGCGCCGCTTTTCTTCCGCCCCTGTGTTGCGTCAGCCTGATGTTGCTCTTCCTTTTCAGGTTGAGGTCGACGCTTCTGAAATCGGAGCTGGGGCGGTTTTGTCGCAGAGAAGTTCCGATTGCTCCGTGATGAGACCTTGTGCTTTTTTCTCGCGTAAATTTTCGCCCGCCGAGCGGAATTATGATGTTGGGAATCGGGAGCTTTTGGCCATGAAGTGGGCTTTTGAGGAGTGGCGTCATTGGCTTGAGGGGGCTAGACATCAGGTGGTGGTATTGACTGACCACAAAAATCTAATTTATCTTGAGTCCGCCAGACGCCTGAATCCTAGACAGGCGCGCTGGTCGTTGTTTTTCTCTCGGTTTAATTTTGTGGTGTCCTACCTGCCGGGTTCTAAGAATGTTAAGGCGGATGCCCTTTCTAGGAGTTTTGAGCCTGACTCCCCTGGTAATTCTGAACCTACAGGTATCCTTAAGGATGGAGTGATATTGTCTGCCGTTTCTCCAGACCTGCGGCGGGCCTTGCAGGAGTTTCAGGCGGATAGACCTGATCGTTGCCCACCTGGTAGACTGTTTGTTCCTGATGATTGGACCAGTAAAGTCATTTCTGAGGTTCATTCTTCTGCGTTGGCAGGTCATCCTGGAATCTTTGGTACCAGGGATTTGGTGGCAAGGTCCTTCTGGTGGCCTTCCCTGTCTCGAGATGTGCGAGGCTTCGTGCAGTCTTGTGACGTTTGTGCTCGGGCCAAGCCTTGTTGTTCTCGGGCTAGTGGATTGTTGTTGCCCTTGCCTATCCCGAAGAGGCCCTGGACGCACATCTCGATGGATTTTATTTCGGATCTTCCTGTTTCTCAGAAGATGTCTGTCATCTGGGTGGTGTGTGATCGTTTCTCTAAGATGGTCCATTTGGTTCCCCTGCCTAAGTTGCCTTCTTCTTCCGAGTTGGTTCCTCTGTTTTTTCAAAATGTGGTCCGTTTGCATGGTATTCCGGAGAATATCGTTTCTGACAGAGGTACCCAATTCGTGTCTAGATTTTGGCGAGCATTCTGTGCTAGGATGGGCATAGATTTGTCTTTCTCGTCTGCTTTCCATCCTCAGACTAATGGCCAGACCGAGCGGACGAATCAGACCTTGGAGACATATTTGAGGTGTTTTGTGTCTGCAGATCAGGATGATTGGGTTGCTTTTTTGCCTTTAGCGGAGTTTGCCCTCAATAATCGGGCCAGTTCTGCCACCTTGGTGTCTCCCTTTTTCTGTAATTCGGGGTTTCATCCTCGATTTTCTTCTGGTCAGGTGGAATCTTCGGATTGTCCTGGAGTGGATGCTGTGGTGGAGAGGTTGCATCAGATTTGGGGGCAGGTAGTGGACAATTTGAAGTTGTCCCAGGGGAAGACTCAGCTTTTTGCCAACCGCCGGCGTCGGGTTGGTCCTCGGCTTTGTGTTGGGGACTTGGTGTGGTTGTCTTCTCGTTTTGTCCCTATGAGGGTTTCTTCTCCCAAGTTTAAGCCTCGGTTCATCGGCCCGTACAAGATATTGGAGATTCTTAACCCTGTGTCCTTCCGTTTGGACCTCCCTGCATCTTTTTCTATTCATAATGTTTTTCATCGGTCATTATTGCGCAGGTATGAGGTACCGGTTGTGCCTTCCGTTGAGCCTCCTGCTCCGGTGTTGGTTGAGGGCGAGTTGGAGTACGTTGTGGAAAAAATCTTGGACTCCCGTGTTTCCAGACGGAAACTCCAGTATCTGGTCAAATGGAAGGGATACGGTCAGGAGGATAATTCTTGGGTGACTGCCTCTGATGTTCATGCCTCCGATTTGGTCCGTGCCTTTCATAGGGCTCATCCTGATCGCCCTGGTGGTTCTGGTGAGGGTTCGGTGCCCCCTCCTTGAGGGGGGGGTACTGTTGTGAAATTGGATTTTGGGCTCCCCCGGTGGCCACTGGTGGAATTGAACTGGTGTGCATCATCCTCTCTGTTCACCTGTTTCCATCAGGATGTGGGAGTCGCTATTTAGCCTTGCTCCTCTGTCACTTCCATGCCGGTCAACATTGTAATCAGAAGCCTTTCTGTGCATGTTCCTGCTGCTAGACAACTCCCAGCTAAGTTGGACTTAGTCCTTGTTTGTTTTTGCATTTTGTTCCAGTTCACAGCTGTAGTTTCGTTTCTGTGTCTGGAAAGCTCTTGTGATCTGAAATTGCCACTCTGATGTTATGAGTTAATACTAGAGTCTTAAAGTAATTTCAGGATGGTATTTTGATAGGGTTTTCAGCTGACCATGAAAGTGCCCTTTCTGTCTTCCTGCTATCTAGTAAGCGGACCTCAATTTTGCTAAACCTATTTTCATACTACGTTTGTCATTTCATCTAAAATCACCGCCAATATTTGTGGGGGCCTCTGTCTGCCTTTCGGGGAAATTTCTCTAGAGGTGAGCCAGGACTATATTTTCCTCTGCCAGGATTAGTTAGTCCTCCGGCCGGTGCTGGGCGTCTAGGGATAAAACGCAGGCTACGCTACCCGGCTACTGTTAGTTGTGCGGCAGGTTTAGTTCATGGTCAGTTTAGTTTCCATCCTTCCAAGAGCTAGTTCGTATGTTTGCTGGGCTATGTTCTCTTGCCATTGAGAACCATAACATATACCTCCCTAAATGGGCTGACTCCCCCCACAGGGCCGTGGTCCCCACCTGGCGCAAGCACCCGTGCGAGTGCCGTTTGCCTGGACAGGTGGGTGTGCGCACTCTTGGGCGACGGCACTGGCACAGGGTCCCTCATAGTACAATGAAGTGTCTCTGACGGTGGTGGTGCACAACCAACGTCAGACACACAATCGTAATATGAGGGGCCCTGTGCCAGTACCGCAGCCCACGAGAGAGTGTTCCCCTCCAGCTCGAACAGTGCTCTACCAGTTGCAATACTTACCTCTCCCTGCTCCACCACTCTGTAGTCTGTACTGTTAAATCCTTCAATGGCACTGCCAATACAAATTTGTTGAAATGATAGATGATAGTTAAAATGTACAGGGGCCCTGGCCTCCATTTAGACCAGTTAGTACGTTGCCCCTACTACCACTGTCTGCTACTCAGCAGAGGAGCCTGTCATGGTTCCCAATGGCAGGGGAACGTCAGGACACATAAATAACGGACGAGCTCTTGGGTGATGGAATCTCGAGCTGACCGTGAGCTAAACCTACCACACAACTAATAGTGGCTGGGGGGCGTGCCTACGTTTTATCCCTAGACGTCTCTCGCCAGCCGGAGGACTAACTAACCCTAGTAGGGAAAAAAACAGACCTGGCTTACCTCTAGGGAAATTCCCCCGAAAAGGAGACAGAAGCCCCCCACATATATTGACGGTGAGTTCAGAGGAAAAGACATACGCAGTATGAAGGTAGGTTCAGCAAAGCGAGGTCCGCTTACTAGATAGCAGAAAGATACAAAAGGGAACTGCACGGTCAGCTGAAAACCCTTTTAAAATACCATCCTGAAATTACTTTAAGACTCATGTGTCAACTCATGACACCGGAGTGGTAATTTCAGCCCACAAGAGCTTCCAGCTACAGAGAATGATATAACTGTAAACTGGAACAAAGAATGCAAACAAACTTAGGACTAAGAGTCCAACTTAGCTGGTCTGTAGTCTAGGAGCAGGAACATGCAACAGAAAGGCTCTGGTTACATTGATGGCCGGCAAGGCAATGACTGAAGAGCAGGAATAAATAGGAACTCCCCACTACTGATGAAAACAGGTGAACTGAGAAAGAAAACACACCCGAGTGACCAGTACCACTAGCCACCACCAGAAGGAGCCCAAAAGCAGATTCACAACAGTACCCCCCCCCTCAAGGAGGGGGCACCGAACCCTCACAAGAACCACCAGGGCGATCCGGATGAGCCCTATGAAAGGCACGAACCAAATCAGAGGCGTGAACATCAGAAGCAGTTACCCAAGAATTATCTTCTTGACCATAACCCTTCCACTTAACCAGATATTGTAGTCTCCGTCTGGAAATACGGGAGTCCAAGATTTTCTCCACAACATACTCCAATTCACCCTCAACCAGCACAGGAGCAGGAGGCTCGGTAGAAGGAACAACCGGCACCTCATACCTCTGCAACAACGACCGATGGAAGACATTATGGATAGCGAAAGATGCCGGAAGGTCTAAACGAAAGGATACAGGGTTAAGAATCTCCAAAATCCTATAAGGACCGATGAACTGAGGCTTAAACTTAGGAGAAGAAACCCTCATAGGGACAAAACGGGAAGACAACCACACCAAGTCCCCAACACGAAAACGAGGACCAACACGACGACGGCGGTTGGCAAAATGCTGAGTCTTCTCCTGGGACAACTTCAAATTGTCCACCACCTGTCCCCAAATCCGATGCAACCTATCCACCATAGTATCCACTCCAGGACAATCCGAAGACTCCACCTGACCGGAAGAAAAACGAGGGTGAAACCCCGAATTGCAAAAGAAAGGAGAAACCAAAGTGGCAGAACTAGCCCGATTATTGAGGGCAAACTCTGCCAACAGCAAAAAGGCAACCCAGTCATCCTGATCCGCAGACACAAAACACCTCAAATAAGTCTCCAAGGTCTGATTAGTTCGCTCCGTCTGGCCATTAGTCTGAGGATGGAACGCAGACGAAAAAGACAAATCAATGCCCATCCTAGCACAGAATGCCCGCCAAAATCTAGACACGAACTGGGTCCCCCTGTCAGAAACGATATTTTCCGGAATACCATGCAAGCGAACCACATTTTGAAAAAACAGAGGGACCAATTCGGATGAGGAAGGCAACTTAGGCAAAGGTACCAAATGAACCATCTTTGAAAAATGGTCACACACCACCCAGATGACAGACATTTTCTGAGAAGCAGGGAGATCAGAAATAAAATCCATAGAGATGTGAGTCCAAGGCCTCTTCGGAATAGGCAAAGATAACAACAATCCGCTAGCCAGAGAACAACAAGGCTTGGCCCGAGCACAAACATCACAAGACTGCACAAAAACTCGTACGTCTCGAGACAGGGAAGGCCACCAGAAGGACCTAGCCACCAAATCCCTAGTACCAAAGATTCCAGGATGACCTGCCAACGCAGAAGAATGAACCTCCGAGATGACTCTACTGGTCCAATCATCCGGAACAAACAGTCTACCAGGCGGGCAACGATCAGGTCTATCCGCCTGAAACTCCTGCAAAGCCCGTCGCAGGTCTGGGGAAACAGCAGATAATATCACCCCATCCTTAAGGATACCTGTAGGTTCAGAATCACCAGGGGAATCAGGCTCAAAACTCCTAGAAAGGGCATCTGCCTTCACATTTTTAGAACCTGGTAGGTATGAGACCACAAAATTAAACCGAGAGAAAAACAACGACCAGCGCGCCTGTCTAGGATTCAGGCGCTTGGCAGACTCAAGATAAATCAGATTCTTGTGATCGGTCAATACCACCACCTGATGTCTAGCCCCCTCAAGCCAATGACGCCACTCCTCAAAAGCCCACTTCATAGCCAAAAGCTCCCGATTACCAATATCATAATTTCGCTTGGCGGGCGAAAATTTTCGAGAAAAGAACGCACAAGGTCTCATCACGGAGCAGTCGGAACTTTTCTGCGACAAAACCGCCCCAGCTCCGATCTCGGAAGCGTCGACCTCAACCTGAAAAGGAAGAGCAACATCAGGCTGACGCAACACAGGGGCAGAAGAAAAGCGGCGCTTAAGCTCCCGAAAGGCCTCCACAGCAGCAGGGGACCAATCAGCAACATCAGCACCCTTTTTAGTCAAATCAGTCAAAGGTTTAGCAACATCCGAAAAACCAGTTATAAATCGATGATAAAAATTAGCAAATCCCAAGAATTTCTGAAGGCTCTTAAGAGAAGTAGGTTGCGTCCAATCACAAATAGCCCGAACCTTGACAGGATCCATCTCAATGGAAGAAGGGGAAAAAATGTACCCCAAAAAAGAAATCTTTTGAACCCCAAAAATACACTTAGAACCCTTCACACACAAGGAATTAGCCCGCAAAACCTGAAAAACCCTCCTGACTTGTTGGACATGAGAGTCCCAGTCATCCGAAAAAATCAAAATATCATCCAGATACACAATCATAAATTTATCCAAATATTCACGGAAAATGTTATGCATAAAGGACTGAAAGACTGAAGGGGCATTTGAAAGACCAAAAGGCATTACTAAATACTCAAAATGGCCCTCGGGCGTATTAAATGCGGTTTTCCACTCATCCCCCTGCTTAATTCGCACCAAATTATACGCCCCACGAAGATCAATCTTAGAGAACCACTTAGCCCCCTTTATTTGAGCAAACAAATCAGTCAGCAGTGGCAAAGGATACTGATATTTGACTGTAATTTTATTCAAGAGTCGATAATCAACACACGGCCTCAAAGAGCCATCTTTTTTAGACACAAAGAAAAAACCGGCTCCTAAGGGAGATGAAGAAGGACGAATATGTCCCTTTTCCAGGGACTCCTTAATATACTCTCGCATAGCAACATGTTCAGGTACGGATAAATTAAACAAACGACCCTTTGGAAATTTACTGCCTGGAATCAGATCTATGGTACAATCGCAATCTCTGTGAGGAGGGAGTGAACCAAGCTTAGGCTCCTCAAAAACATCACGATAATCAGACAAAAATGCCGGAATCTCAGAGGGAATAGATGATGAAATGGAAACCAAAGGTACGTCCCCATGAGCCCCCTGACATCCCCAGCTTAACACAGACATTGCTTTCCAGTCAAGGACTGGATTATGAGATTGTAACCATGGCAATCCGAGCACCAAAACATCATGTAGATTGTACAACACAAGGAAGCGAATCACCTCCTGATGGTCTGGAGTCAAACGCATAGTCACTTGTGTCCAGTATTGTGGTTTATTACTAGCCAATGGCTTAGAATCAATACCCTTCAAAGGTATAGGGACTTCCAGAGGCTCTAGATTAAACCCACAGCGCCTGGCAAAGGACCAATCCATAAGACTCAAAGCGGCGCCAGAGTCGACATAGGCGTCCGCGGTAATTGACGATAATGAACAAATCAAGGTCACAGATAGAATAAACTTAGACTGTAAAGTGCCAATTGAAACAGACTTATCAACCTTCTTTGTGCGTCTAGAGCATGCTGATATAACATGAGTTGAATCACCACAATAGAAGCACAACCCATTTTTTCGCCTAAAATTCTGCCGTTCGCTTCTGGACAGAATTCTATCACATTGCATATTCTCTGGCGCCTTCTCAGAAGACACCGCCAAATGGTGCACAGGTTTACGCTCCCGCAAACGCCGATCAATCTGAATAGCCATTGTCATGGACTCATTCAGACCTGTAGGCGCAGGGAACCCCACCATAACATCCTTAATGGCATCAGAGAGACCCTCTCTGAAATTCGCCGCCAAAGCGCACTCATTCCACTGAGTAAGCACAGACCATTTACGAAATTTTTGGCAGTATATTTCAGCTTCATCTTGCCCTTGAGACAGGGCCATCAAGGCCTTTTCAGCCTGAATCTCTAAATTAGGTTCCTCATAAAGCAACCCCAAAGCCAGAAAAAACGCATCCACATTGAGCAACGCAGGATCCCCTAGTGCCAATGCAAAAGCCCAATCTTGAGGGTCACCTCGCAGCAAGGAAATTACAATCTTAACCTGCTGTGCGGGATCTCCAGCGGAGCGAGGTCTCAGAGAAAGAAATAATTTACAATTATATTTGAAATTCAAAAAACGAGATCTATCTCCGGAGAAAAATTCTGGTATAGGAATTCTAGGTTCAGATATAGGAGCATGTATAACAAAATCCTGTAAATCTTGAACTTTTGTGGCAAGATTATTCAAACCTATAGCCAAACTCTGAGGATCCATTTTAAGCAGGTGAGATCAGAGCCATTCAAGGGTTAGAAGGAGAGGGAAACAAAGACTGCAATTAGAGCTGAAATGCAACTGATTCAACTATAGAGCAAGCACCAAGGGAAAAAAAAAAAAAAAAAAAAAATTTGCAGACTTCTTTTTCTCTCCTTTCTTCTGCCAACAGTTTTAACACTTGGCCGGCCATACTGTCATGGTTCCCAATGGCAGGGGAACGTCAGGACACATAAATAACGGACGAGCTCTTGGGTGATGGAATCTCGAGCTGACCGTGAGCTAAACCTACCACACAACTAATAGTGGCCGGGGGGCGTGCCTACGTTTTATCCCTAGACGTCTCTCGCCAGCCGGAGGACTAACTAACCCTAGTAGGGAAAAAAACAGACCTGGCTTACCTCTAGGGAAATTCCCCCAAAAAGGAGACAGAAGCCCCCCACATATATTGACGGTGAGTTCAGAGGAAAAGACATACGCAGTATGAAGGTAGGTTCAGCAAAGCGAGGTCCGCTTACTAGATAGCAGAAAGATACAAAAGGGAACTGCACGGTCAGCTGAAATCCCTTTTAAAATACCATCCTGAAATTACTTTAAGACTCATGTGTCAACTCATGACACCGGAGTGGTAATTTCAGCCCACAAGAGCTTCCAGCTACAGAGAATGATATAACTGTAAACTGGAACAAAGAATGCAAACAAACTTAGGACTAAGAGTCCAACTTAGCTGGTCAGTAGTCTAGGAGCAGGAACATGCAACAGAAAGGCTCTGGTTACATTGATGGCCGGCAAGGCAATGACTGAAGAGCAGGAATAAATAGGAACTCCCCACTACTGATGAAAACAGGTGAACTGAGAAAGAAAACACACCCGAGTGACCAGTACCACTAGCCACCACCAGAAGGAGCCCAAAAGCAGATTCACAACAGGAGCCCACCCCTGTACCTAGCTATGCCACCTGGTTATTTCTGAAAAAAATTTTGGCAGACATGTAACCTACTTTATTATTAGGGCCTACTCACTGTGTCAGCCACTCCTTACAATTGTCCTCCGCTGAATAAAGCAATGCCGCCTGGTTAGTCCTTTTACCAATTTTGAACTGCATTTAGCCCACTTACTTATTTGGGCCTACTCACTGTGTCAGCTGTTGTGAATTTACTTTTTGCTCCCTCTAGTGGTTACTAGTTTTTTGACTCTGGTTTTTCTGTCATTCCTTTTATCCGCACCTGGGTCGTTAGTTAAGGGTGTTGCTATTTAAGCTCCCTGGACCTTCAGTTCAATGCCTGGCAACGTAGTTATCAGAGCTAGTCTGCTGTGCTCTTGTCTACTGATCCTGGTTCCAGTTATATCAGCTAAGTCCGCTTTTTGCTTTTTGCTATTTTGTTTTGGTTTTGTATTTTTGTCCAGCTTGTTCCAAATATATATCCTGACCTTTGCTGGAAGCTCTAGGGGGCTGGTGTTCTCCCCCCGGACCGTTAGACGGTTCGGGGGTTCTTGAATTTCCAGTGTGGATTTTGATAGGGTTTTTGTTGACCATATAAGTTACCTTTCTTTATTCTGCTATCAGTAAGCGGGCCTCTCTGTGCTAAACCTGGTTCATTTCTGTGTTTGTCATTTCCTCTTACCTCACCGTTATTATTTGTGGGGGGCTTCTATCCAGCTTTGGGGTCCCCTTCTCTGGAGGCAAGAAAGGTCTTTTGTTTTCCTCTACTAGGGGTAGCTAGATTCTCCGGCTGGAGCGTGTCATCTAGAATCAACGTAGGAATGATCCCCGGCTACTTCTAGTGTTGGCGTTAGGAGTAGATATATGGTCAACCCAGCTACCACTGCCCTATGAGCTGGATTTTTGTATTCTGCAGACTTCCACGTTCCTCTGAGACCCTCGCCATTGGGGTCATAACAGTTTGCCAGGCCAGTATTAAATGTTTAATGCATTGCAGAAGAGGGATTATAAGAAAGAAGATTCTGAGTTTTTTTTTTTTTTTCTTCTTCCCCTTTACCTCAGAGTGGCTATGCTTGCTGCAGACATGAATGTCCAGACCTTGATTACAAGTGTGGACCAGCTGGCTACTCGTGTGCAGGGCATACAAGACTATGTTATCAGTAATCCTAGGTCAGAACCTAAAATACCGATTCCTGAACTGTTTTCCGGAGACAGGTTTAAGTTTAGGAATTTTGTGAATAATTGTAAATTGTTTTTGTCCCTGAGACCCTGTTCATCTGGAGACTCTGCTCAGCAAGTAAAAATTGTTATTTCGTTCTTACGGGGCGACCCTCAGGATTGGGCTTTTTCGCTGGCGCCAGGAGATCCGGCATTGGCTGATATTAATGCGTTTTTTCTGGCGCTCGGTTTACTTTATGAGGAACCCAATCTTGAGATTCAGGCAGAAAAGGCCTTGCTGGCTATGTCTCAGGGGCAGGACGAGGCTGAAGTGTACTGCCAAAAATTTCGGAAATGGTCCGTGCTGACACATTGGAACGAGTGTGCACTGGCCGCTAATTTTAGAAATGGCCTTTCTGAAGCCATTAAGAATGTTATGGTGGGTTTTCCCATTCCCACAGGTCTGAATGATACTATGGCACTGGCTATTCAAATTGACCGGCGGTTGCGGGAGCGCAAAACCGCAAATTCCCTCATGGTGTTGTCTGAACAGACACCTAATTCGGTGCAATGTGATAGAAAAATCGCAAATTCCCTCATGGTGTTGTCTGAACAGACACCTGATTTAATGCAATGTGATAGAATCCTGACTAGAAATGAGCGGAAAATTCATAGACGCCGGAATGGCTTGTGCTACTACTGTGGTGATTCTACACATATTATCTCAGCATGCTCTAAACGTATAGCTAAGGTTGTTAGTCCTGTCACCGTTGGTAATTTGCAACCTAAATTTATTCTGTCTGTAACTTTGATTTGCTCACTGTCGTCTTTTCCTGTCATGGCGTTTGTAGATTCAGGTGCTGCCCTGAGTCTTATGGATCTGTCATTTGCTAAGCACTGTGGTTTTACTCTTGAACCATTAGAAAATCCTATTCCTCTTAGGGGTATTGATGCTACGCCATTGGCAGCAAATAAACCGCAGTATTGGACACAGGTTACCATGTGCATGACTCCTGAACACCGCGAGGTGATACGTTTCCTGGTTTTACATAAAATGCATGATTTGGTTGTTTTAGGGCTGCCATGGTTACAGACCCATAATCCAGTCCTGGACTGGAAGGCTATGTCAGTCTCAAGTTGGGGCTGTCGTGGTATTCATGGGGATTCCCTGCCTGTGTCTATTGCTTCTTCTACGCCTTCGGAAGTTCCGGAGTATTTGTCTGATTATCAGGATGTCTTCAGTGAGTCTGAGTCCAGTGCACTGCCTCCTCATAGGGACTGTGACTGTGCTATAGATTTGATCCCAGGCAGTAAATTTCCTAAGGGAAGACTGTTTAATCTGTCGGTACCTGAACATACCGCTATGCGTTCATATATCAAGGAGTCTCTAGAGAAAGGACATATTCGTCCGTCTTCTTCCCCTCTTGGTGCGGGATTCTTTTTTGTGGCAAAAAAGGACGGATCTTTGAGACCTTGTATTGATTATCGGCTTTTAAATAAGATCACTGTCAAATTTCAGTATCCTTTACCGCTGTTGTCTGACTTGTTTGCCCGGATTAAAGGTGCCAAGTGGTTCACCAAGATAGATCTTCGTGGTGCGTACAACCTTGTGCGCATTAAGCAAGGTGATGAATGGAAAACCGCATTCAATACGCCCGAAGGTCATTTTGAGTACTTGGTGATGCCTTTTGGGCTCTCCAATGCGCCTTCAGTTTTTCAGTCCTTTATGCATGACATTTTCCGGAAGTATCTGGATAAATTTTTGATTGTTTATCTGGATGATATTTTGGTTTTTTCTGATAATTGGGATTCGCATGTGGAGCAGGTCAGGTTGGTCTTTAAAATTTTGCGTGAAAATTCTTTGTTTGTCAAGGGCTCAAAGTGTCTCTTTGGTGTACAGAAGGTTCCCTTTTTGGGGTTCATTTTTTCCCCTTCTGCTGTGGAGATGGACCCAGTCAAGGTCCGAGCTATTCTTGATTGGACTCAGCCCTCGTCAGTTAAGAGTCTACAGAAGTTCTTGGGTTTCGCTAACTTCTACCGTCGTTTTATCGCTAATTTTTCTAGCATTGTGAAACCTTTGACGGATATGACCAAGAAGGGCTCCGATGTAGCTAACTGGGCTCCTGCTGCCGTGGAGGCTTTCCAGGAGTTGAAACGCCGGTTTACTTCGGCGCCTGTTTTGTGCCAGCCCGATGTCTCACTTCCCTTTCAGGTTGAGGTGGATGCTTCAGAGATTGGAGCAGGGGCCGTTTTGTCGCAGAGAGGCCCTGGTTGCTCTGTTATGAAACCTTGTGCCTTTTTCTCTAGGAAGTTTTCGCCTGCCGAGCGAAATTATGATGTGGGCAATCGGGAGTTGTTGGCCATGAAATGGGCATTTGAGGAGTGGCGTCATTGGCTCGAGGGTGCTAAGCATCGTGTGGTGGTCTTGACTGATCACAAAAATCTGATGTATCTCGAGTCTGCTAAACGCCTTAATCCGAGACAGGCCCGCTGGTCATTGTTTTTCTCCCGCTTTGATTTTGTTGTCTCGTATTTACCAGGTTCAAAGAATGTGAAGGCCGATGCTCTTTCTAGGAGCTTTGTGCCTGATGCTCCTGGAGTCGCTGATCCTGTTGGTATTCTTAAAGATGGAGTTATCTTGTCAGCTATTTCTCCGGATCTGCGACGTGTGTTGCAGAGATTTCAGGCTGATAGGCCTGAGTCTTGTCCACCTGACAGACTGTTTGTCCCGGATAAGTGGACCAGCAGAGTCATTTCCGAGGTTCATTCCTCGGTGTTGGCAGGTCACCCGGGAATTTTTGGCACCAGAGATCTGGTGGCCAGGTCCTTTTGGTGGCCTTCCTTGTCAAGGGATGTGCGGTCATTTGTGCAGTCCTGTGGGACTTGTGCTCGAGCTAAGCCTTGCTGTTCTCGTGCCAGCGGTTTGCTCTTGCCCTTGCCTGTCCCGAAGAGACCTTGGACACATATCTCCATGGATTTCATTTCTGATCTTCCGCTATCCCAGGGCATGTCCGTTATCTGGGTGATATGTGATCGCTTCTCAAAGATGGTCCATTTGGTTCCTTTGCCTAAGCTGCCTTCCTCTTCCGATCTGGTTCCTGTGTTTTTCCAGAACGTGGTTCGTTTGCACGGCATCCCTGAGAATATTGTGTCAGACAGAGGATCCCAGTTCGTTTCCAGATTCTGGCGATCCTTTTGTAGTAGGATGGGCATTGATTTGTCGTTTTCGTCTGCTTTCCATCCTCAGACTAATGGACAGACGGAGCGAACCAATCAGACTTTGGAGGCTTATTTGAGGTGTTTTGTCTCTGCTGATCAGGACGATTGGGTGACATTCTTGCCGTTGGCTGAGTTTGCCCTTAATAATCGGGCTAGTTCCGCCACCTTGGTTTCGCCTTTTTTCTGCAACTCTGGTTTCCATCCTCGCTTTTCTTCGGGTCATGTGGAGCCTTCTGACTGTCCTGGGGTGGATTCTGTGGTGGATAGGTTGCAGCGGATCTGGAATCATGTGGTGGACAACTTGAAGTTGTCACAGGAGAGGGCTCAGCGCTTTGCCAACCGCCGCCGCGGTGTGGGTCCCCGACTACGCGTTGGGGATTTGGTATGGCTTTCTTCCCGCTTTGTTCCTATGAAGGTCTCCTCTTCCAAATTTAAACCTCGTTTTATTGGGCCTTACAAGATATTGGAAATCCTTAATCCTGTATCTTTTCGTCTGGATCTTCCTGTGTCGTTTGCTATTCACAATGTATTTCATAGGTCCTTGTTGCGGCGGTACATTGTGCCTATAGTTCCTTCTGCTGAGCCTCCTGCTCCGGTGTTGGTTGAGGGCGAGTTGGAGTACGTGGTGGAGAAGATCTTGGATTCTCGCCTCTCCAGGCGGAGGCTTCAGTACCTGGTCAAGTGGAAGGGCTATGGTCAGGAGGATAATTCCTGGGTGGTCGCCTCTGATGTTCATGCGGCCGATTTAGTTCGTGCCTTTCATGCCGCTCATCCTGATCGCCCTGGTGGTCGTGGTGAGGGTTCGGTGACCCCTCACTAAGTTGTGAAAAGTGCTTGGTCACTAAGTTATGTTGTGAATTTACTTTTTGCTCCCTCTAGTGGTTACTAGTTTTTTGACTCTGGTTTTTCTGTCATTCCTTTTATCCGCACCTGGGTCGTTAGTTAAGGGTGTTGCTATTTAAGCTCCCTGGACCTTCAGTTCAATGCCTGGCAACGTAGTTATCAGAGCTAGTCTGCTGTGCTCTTGTCTACTGATCCTGGTTCCAGTTATATCAGCTAAGTCCGCTTTTTGCTTTTTGCTATTTTGTTTTGGTTTTGTATTTTTGTCCAGCTTGTTCCAAATATATATCCTGACCTTTGCTGGAAGCTCTAGGGGGCTGGTGTTCTCCCCCCGGACCGTTAGACGGTTCGGGGGTTCTTGAATTTCCAGTGTGGATTTTGATAGGGTTTTTGTTGACCATATAAGTTACCTTTCTTTATTCTGCTATCAGTAAGCGGGCCTCTCTGTGCTAAACCTGGTTCATTTCTGTGTTTGTCATTTCCTCTTACCTCACCGTTATTATTTGTGGGGGGCTTCTATCCAGCTTTGGGGTCCCCTTCTCTGGAGGCAAGAAAGGTCTTTTGTTTTCCTCTACTAGGGGTAGCTAGATTCTCCGGCTGGAGCGTGTCATCTAGAATCAACGTAGGAATGATCCCCGGCTACTTCTAGTGTTGGCGTTAGGAGTAGATATATGGTCAACCCAGCTACCACTGCCCTATGAGCTGGATTTTTGTATTCTGCAGACTTCCACGTTCCTCTGAGACCCTCGCCATTGGGGTCATAACAGTCAGCCACTCCTTACAATTGTCCTCCGCTGAACAAAGCAATGCCGCCTGGTTATTCCTGTTACCAATTTTGAACTGCATTTAGCCTACTTACTTATTTTGGCCTACTCACTGTGTCAGCCTCTCATTACAGTTGTCCTCCGCTGAACAAAGCAATGCCGCCTGGTTAGTCCTGTTACCAATTTTGAACTGCATTTAGCCCACTTACTTATTTGGGCCTACTCACTGTGTCAGCCACTCCTTACAATTGTCCTCCACTGAACCAAGCAATGCCCCCTGGTTATTCCTGTTACCAATTTTGAACTGCATTTAGCCCACTTATTTATTTGGGCCTACTCACTGTGTCAGCCACTCCTTACAATTGTCCTCCGCTGAACCAAGCAATGCCACCTGGTTATTCCTGTTACCAATTTTGAACTGCATTTAGCCCACTTACTTATTTGGGCCTACTCACTGTGTCAGCCACTCCTTACAATTGTCCTTCGCTGAACCAAGCAATGCCGCCTGGTTATTCCTGTTGCCAATTTTGAACTGCATTTAGCCCACTTACTTATTTGGGCCTACTCACTGTGTCAGCCACTCCTTACAATTGTCCTCCGCTGAACCAAGCAATGCCGCCTGGTTATTCCTGTTACCAATTTTGAACTGCATTTAGCCCACTTACTTATTTGGGCCTACCCACTGTGTCAGCCACTCCTTACAATTGTCCTCCGCTGAACCAAGCAATGCCGCCTGGTTATTCCTGTTACCAATTTTGAACTGCATTTAGCCCACTTACTTATTTGGGCCTACTCACTGTGTCAGCCACTCCTTACAATTGTCCTTCGCTGAACCAAGCAATGCCGCCTGGTTATTCCTGTTGCCAATTTTGAACTGCATTTAGCCCACTTACTTATTTGGGCCTACTCACTGTGTCAGCCACTCCTTACAATTGTCCTCCGCTGAACCAAGCAATGCCGCCTGGTTATTCCTGTTACCAATTTTGAACTGCATTTAGCCCACTTACTTATTTGGGCCTACCCACTGTGTCAGCCACTCCTTACAATTGTCCTCCGCTGAACCAAGCAATGCCGCCTGGTTATTCCTGTTACCAATTTTGAACTGCATTTAGCCCACTTACTTATTTGGGCCTACTCACTGTGTCAGCCACTCCTTACAATTGTCCTCCGCTGAACCAAGCAATGCCGCCTGGTTATTCCTGTTACCAATTTTGAACTGCATTTAGCCCACTTACTTATTTGGGCCTAATCACTGTGTCAGCCACTCCTTACAATTGTCCTCCGCTGAACAAAGCAATGCCAACTGGTTATTCCTGTTACCAATTTTGAACTGCATTTAGCCTACTTACTTATTTTGGCCTACTCACTGTGTCAGCCTCTCATTACAGTTGTCCTCTGCTGAACAAAGCAATGCTGCCTGATTAGTCCTGTTACCAATTTTGAACTGCATTTAGCCCACTTTATTATTTGGGCCTATATCTGTGTTTCCTCCTCATCCTGCCCATTGCCCAGCCACCTCTAGATGAGTCTGCTGGTACATTGACCCAGACCACTACATTCCCCTTGCACTCTACACAGCCAGAATTTGACCCTGCTGAAAGTCAGGTTCCCCTTCCCGCAAACTATACCACCTTACACGGGGACAAAGAGGAAGGTGCAGATGAAAGTGCAGGTTCCTTCATCAGGTGGGGGGGGGGCATACTCGTTGGCGACGTCACTGGCACAGGGCCCCTCATAGTACACAAAAGTGTCTCTGCCGGTGGGAGGCGCCACCTGCCGTCAAACACACCGCCGTACTATGAGGGGCCCTGTGCCAGTGCCAATGCCAATGAGTGGGCCCCCACTGCTTGCTCAGGATCACAGCACTTGCAAAGTTGAAATACTTACCTCTCCCTGCTCCACCGCCGTGACGTATTCCGCGTTTCCTGGGCCCACGAAAATTTTGAGCCAGCCCTACCCTCCCACAACTTTTGCCAAATGACCCCCAGTTTTCAATGCCTAACTATTATTATAAAGTAAATTAAGATTGACAAGCTTCAGTAATAAGAATTTATGTTTTTGGCATTAAAATGGGCACTGTAGGTGTTTTCCTGTCCTCCACTCACTGCCGACTTTGATTCCCCATTGACTTGCATTGGGTTTCGTGTTTCAGTCAGCCCCCGACTTTACACAATAATTGGCCGATTTCACCCGACCCGACTTTTGACAAAGTCCGGTTTCGCGAGACCCGACTTGATCCTAAAAAAGTAAAAGTCGCTCAACTCTAGTTCTGACCCATCTAAAGTTGTAGCATCTGAAAAGAAAAGAAAATGGCAGAAAACTAATTGAATCTAACTGGACCATAATACAGTGGGGAAAAAAGTATTTAGTCAGCCACCAATTGTGCAAGTTCTCCCACCTAAAAAGATGAGAGAGGCCTGCAATTGACATCATAAGTAGACCACAACTATAACAGTCAAAATGAGAAAACAAATCTAGAAAATCACCTTGTCTGATTTAGCAAGATTTATTTTCAAATTATGGTGGAAAATAAGTATGTGGTCATTAACAAAAGTTCATCTCAATATTTTATTATATATCCTTTGTTGGCAATGACAGTGGTCAAACGTTTTCTGTAAGTCTTAACAAGGTTGGCATACACTGTTGGTGGTATGTTGGCCCATTCCTCCATGCAGATCTCCTCTAGAGAAGTGATGTTTTGGGCCTGTCACTGGGCAACACAGACTTTCAACTCCCTCCAAAGGCTTTCTATCTGGTTGAGATCTAGAGACTGGCTAGGCCACTCCAGGACCTTCATATGCTTCTTACGAAGCCACTCCTTCGTTGCCCTGGCAGTGTGCTTGGGATCATTACCATGCTGAAAGACCCATCCATGTTTTATCTTCAATGCCCTTGCTGATGGAAGGAGGTTTGCACTCAAAATCTCACGATACATGGCCCCATTCATTCTTTCATGTACACGGATCAGTGGTCATGGTCCCTTTGCAGAGAAACAGCCCCAAAGCATGATGTTTTCACCACCATTCTTCACAGTAGGTACGTTGTTTGTTAGATGCAACTCAGCATTCTGTCTCCTCCAAACAGGACGAGTTTTGTTTCTACCAAAAGAGTTCTACTTTGGTTTCATCAGGCCATAAGACATTCTCCCAATATTCTTCTGGATAATCCAAATACTCTCTAGCAAGCTTCAGACGGGCATGGACATGTACTGGCTTAAGCAGGGGGGACACGTCTGGCACTGCAGGATCTGAGTCCCTGGCAGTGTAGTGTTACTTGATGGTAGCCTTTGTTACAGTGGTCCCAGCTCTATGCAAGTCATTCACTAGATACCCCCGAGTGGTTCTGGGATTTTTGCTCACCATTGTTGTGATCAATTTGACCCCACAGGGTGAGATCTTGCTTGGAGCCTCAGATCGAGGGACATTATCAGTGGTATTGTATGCCTTCTATTTTCTTATTATTGCTCCCACAGTTGATTTCATCACACCAAGCTTCTTGCCTACTTCAGATTCAGTTTTCCCCAGCCTGGTGCAGGCTACAATTTTGTTTCTGGTGTCCTTCGACAGCTCTTTCATCTTCACTATAGTGGAGTTTGGAGAGTAACTGTTTGAGGTTGTGGACAGGTGTCTTTTAAACTGATAACAAGTTCAAACAGGTGCCATTACAACAGGTATTTAGAGGAGGACAGAGGAGCCTCTTAAAGAAGTTACAGGTTTGTGAGAGCCAGAAACCTTGCATGTATTAGCTGACAAAATACTTATTTTCAACCATAATTTGCAAAATAAATCTTGCCAAATAGGATGAGGTGATTTTCTGGATTTGTTTTCTCATTTTGACTCTCATAGTTGTCATCTTCCTATGATGTTATTTACAGGCCTCTCAACTTTTTAAGTGGGAAAACTTGTGTGGCAACCCAGGAGTCCGGGTACCACAGTGGTACTGCCTGCCTCTCGGGGAAGGTGATGTCATGCCTGGAAGCGAGGAGGATCCCTTTAACAGGTAACACGTACATTCAACACTTTCTGACTCCAGGCCAGAAGGGGGAGCTCTAGACCCGGTTTTATATATAGGCTTCCCTATATATATTCTGGCTGGGGGAGGAGTTAGTTAGTCTGTCAGAGAGAAAGTCAGTCTGTTAGTCTGTGGAGAGTGTGAGGGGAGAAGGAACAAAGGAGAAGTGAGGAGCTAGAGGGGAGCTGCGACTAAGCTCCCTCCATACTGAAGCACAGGAACCGGACACCTGGAGTCCGAGGCTGTGTGGGACTGTATGCCCTACAGCAGAAACAGGAGGGCAGGAGATTTCAAGTCAGCAGTCCACAGCTACACATGAAGGCACAGCAGCATATAGAGACCGGAGTTGCTGCAAGTAGGGACACCTGTAAAAAGTCTTGCGTTGCCTGCCATGCGGGTACTGTCCTAAATATAGGACAGAGAAAAAGAGTACCTTTAGTGAATCCTCGGGCAGCAAGGGACGCACACTACAGCGCTGTAAGGAAGGCTCCCAACCCCACCTTGCTAAGGGGTTTCCAAATCGCTTCCAGGCTGCTCGGATTCTAAAGACCACCTGTAATCGGGGTACCTGAACTACATCAGTAAAAGGTAAAGAGACTGTTACATAGTTACATAGTTATTAAGGTTGAAGGAAGACTTTAAGTCCATCTAGTTCAACCCATAGCCTAACCTAACATGCCCTAACATGTTGATCCAGAGGAAGGCAAAAAAAAACCCATGTGGCAAAGAGTAAGCTCCACATTGGGGAAAAAAATTCCTTCCCGACTCCACATACGGCAGTCAGACTAGTTCCCTGGATCAACGCCTTATCAAGGAATCTAGTATATAAACCCTGTAACATTACACTTTTCAAGAAAGGCATCCAGTCCCCTCTTAAATTTAAGTAATGAATCACTCATTACAACATCATACGGCAGAGAGTTCCATAGTCTCACTGCTCTGAGACTCTGTTTTGTCCTCCAATTCTTTCCGGCATTACACCATTTGTCATCTTTATCCACTACACTGGGAGCCTTGGGGACTAAGCTTCACCTGTGGGAAGCCATACCATCCCTGCTGCAGTACCATCATCCCCAGTGGACCCCTTTAGCAGCGTTGGTCATCCCTGACCGAATACCACAGGTGGCGTCACAAACATTCTTTATTTTCTTACAAACCTTTCCCTTTAAAGACCTTCCCTTTAACTTGGACGTCCAGTGCCACGGACCAGGTCCCTGCCACCATGACCACCCCCATTAAGGACCCCTGTACCCAGCCTGAGTACCCCACGACCCTAGCGGGCGTTCCACTTGCAAAATTGG
The DNA here is from genome assembly GCF_051348905.1 of Ranitomeya variabilis. Taxonomy (NCBI): domain Eukaryota; kingdom Metazoa; phylum Chordata; class Amphibia; order Anura; family Dendrobatidae; genus Ranitomeya; species Ranitomeya variabilis. The sequence continues at coordinate 163,929,517 of NC_135232.1, read as the reverse complement.
TGGCTGATTAAATACTTTTTTTCCCCACTGTATATAGTTTCATAAAATGTAGAGTGCGATGTAACTGCAGATTTTGATAAAGCTTTTTGAACCAAAGGCAGAGGTGGATTCAAAAGGAAAGGGGAATGCAAAGGAAGGACTCATGCTTCTTCTTGCTGTATCCAGTTGGCTCATAAAACTGTTTTTGGGTTTTTTAAAAAATGCTGTATGTAAAATTACCATTAAAACTTCATATTTCACATAGTGTGAGCATCCATGTCTATGTGAAAGGCAAAGGAGATAATTATCACACAAATTTGGTTGGCAGTCCTGTAATTTGCTGGTCGTGTCCTTCCTGATAGTAGAAAAAGCATCTGAATGTGGAAAACCAAGGTCTGGTTCTGATGAGCGTATGAGAAATTCATTCCTTAAACTCAGACTATTTTGATACATATGTATTTTACATCCATGTGATATCCATTTTTACTCCTTCATGACCTGTGACTTACCTATATGTATAGGTACGTCATGGCCATAGTTATTGGCACGGGAGCGGTGTCTGAACCATCGCCACTAGGAGCTCAGCTTATGTGATAGTCGAGCCCCGGCTGTCACTGGCAGGAGCCGTTTAACCTCCTAAATGTCACAATTGAAATTGATTGCTACATTTAGGTGGCTAAGAGAGGGAGGGGACTCCATCTCCCATCTGATCGGCAGCCTTGCAACATCATCAAGATGGCCTGATCATCGTCATGGCAACCCGAGGTCATCATGATGACCTCCGGATCTGCCAGCGATGGTGGCCTGCTTAGACCATGCCAGGAGCATGGACTTAGAGACTTTTATAAGTGTTAGGCTAGAGTCACACTAGCGATTTTAAAATCAGTCCGATTTTGATGCAGGAGAGTCGGACGAGTGTAATGCAAGTGTCATGTGTTTGTCATCCGAGTACAATCACAATTTTCACACAAGTTTCACACCTAGTATCCAGTTTAGGCTGGTTTCACACTTGCGTAGGGTAGAGCTGTGGAGGGCTGCGTACTTCCTCGTACTTCCCCAGTTAAGCCCCGCCCACTGCCGCATCTCTTCCATTCAGCTCCCCCTACGTCAGCATGCATCCTACGTACCTATCTTTAACATTGGGTACGCAGGCCATGCGAATGTTTAGCTCTGGCAAAAATTAAGAGACTACTGCAAAATATTCAGATTTTTCTCTTTTATAGGTATATTTTTGAGTAAAATGTAAATTTTTCTTTTATTCTATAAACTACTGACAACATGTCTCCGAATTTCCAAGCAATAAATTTTGTTGTTTGTTTTCTGAAAAGGAGAAATGGTCAAAATTAAAAAAACAAACAGTGCTTTCAGACCTCAAATAATGCGAAGAAAACAAGTTCATAATCATTTAGTAACAACAATACTAATGTTTTAACTCAGGAAGAGTTCAGAAATCAATATTTTGTGGAATAACCATGATTTTTAATCACAGTTTTCATGCGTCCTGGCATGCTTTCCACCAGCAGTTCTTCTTTGTTTGATGGCTTGTGACTATCCATCACTCCATCACCCTCTTGATTACATTCCAGAAGTTTTCAATGGGGTTCAGGTCTGGAGATAGGGCTACCCATGACAGGGTTTTGATGTGGGGGTCTCTTAATTTTTGCCAGAGCTGTATATGTATATGTATATATATATATATATATATATATATATATATATATATAAATATATATATATATATACTGTCGTGCTCAAAAGTTTACCACATACCCGGCAGAATTTTTGCTTTCTTGGCCTTTTTTCAGAGAATATGGATGATAACTAGTGATGAGCGAGTATATTTGTTGCTCGGGTTTTCCCGAGCATGCTTGGGTGGTCTCCGAGTATTTGTAAGTGCTCGGAGATTTAGTTTTTGTTACCTCAGCTGCATGATTTACAGCTGATAGCTTGAGTACATATGGGGATTCTCTAGCAACCAGGCAACCCCCACATGTACTCAGGCTGGCTAGCAGCTGTAAATCATGCAGCTGCGTCAACAAAAACGAAATCTCCGAGCAGTTACAAATACCCGGAGACCACCCGAGCGTGCTCGGGAAAACCCGAGCAACGAGTACACTCGCTCATCACTAATGGTAACACCAAAACCTTTTCTCCACTCATGGTTAGTGGTTGGGTTTATTGTCAAACTACCGTGTTTTCTTTTTTTAAATCATAATCACAACCCAAATCAAATGACTCTGCTCAAAAGTTCACATACCCCATTTCTTAATACCATGTATTTCAGTCCCCAAACATCAATGACAGCAAAAAAGTATTTTGTGGTAGTTGTGGATGAGGTTTGTTATTTTCTCAGATGGTAACGCTACTCACTCTTCTTGGCAAAAAGCCTCCAGTTCCTGTAAATTCGTGGGCTGTCTAGCATGAACTGCGCTCTTGAGATCTCCCCAGAGTGGCTCAATGATATTGAGGTCAGGAGACTGAGATGGCCCAATACCGGCTTTCGGTCTCAGGAGTACAAATTTGCCTCCAGTATTTGCTGATAACATGCTGCATTCATCTTTCCTTCAACTTTGACCAAGTTTCCTGTTCCTTTGTAGCTCACACATCCCTAAAACATCAGCGAGTCACCCCACACCATTACTGACCCACTGCCAAAACGGTCATGCTGAAGGATGTTGCAGGCAGCAGATAGCTCTCCATGGCGTCTCCAGACTCTGTCACATCTGTCACACGTGCTCAGTATGAACCTGCTTTCATCTGTGAAGAGCACAGGGCACCTGTGGCGAATTTGCCAATCCTGGTGTTCTGTGGCAAATGCCAAGAATCCTGCATGGTGTTGGGCTGTGCGCACAACCCCCAGCTGTGGACGTCGGGCACTCAGACCATCCTCATGGAGTCGGTTTCTAACCGTTTGTGCAGACACATGCACATTTGTGGCCTGCTGGAGGTCATTTTGCAGGGCTCTGGCAGTGCTCCTCCTATTCCTCCTTGCACAAAGGCTGAGGTAGCGGTTCTGCTGCTGGGTTGTTGTTCTCCTACAGCCCCCTCCATGTCTCCTGGTGTAGTGGCCTGTCACCTGGTAGCGCCTCCAGCCTCTGGACACTACGCTGACAGACACAGCAAGCCTTCTTGCCACAGCTCGCAGTGATGTGCCATCCTGAATGAGCTGCACTACTTGAGCCAATTGTGTGGGTTGTAGAGTCCGTCTCAGGCTACCACGAGTGTGAAAGCACAACTAACATTCAAAAGTGTCCAAAACATCAGCCAGTACATTGGTACTGAGATATGGTCTGTGGTCCCCACCTGCAGAACCACTCCTTTATTGATATTTATTGATAATTGCCAATAATTTCCATCTGTTGTCTATTCCATTTGCATAACAGCATGTGTAATTGATTGTCAAACAGTGTTGCTTCCTAAGTGGACAGTTTGATTCCACAGAAGTTTGATTTACTTGGAGTTATATTCTGTTGTTTAAGTGTTCCCTTTATTTTTTTGCACAGTGTATATGTGTATATATATATATATATATATATATATATATATATATATATATATATATATATATATATATTACATAGATAAATAGAAGAAAAGGCAGCATTTCATCTGAAATGTACTGTATAATCACTGCCACCAGGATGGAAGAGATGGATTACATACAGTAAGTACGCATAAAATAGGTAGATATATAGATGTCGTGGCGAATACAATTGTGTGTGCTGTTAACGGTACATGTATTTAATTAATAAAAGATTATTTTTATGAAAAAAATGGCATGGGGTCCCACGCAATTATCTTAAACAGCAGAGGGAAAGCCGATGGCTCGGGGCCAATGTTTCTAGCCTGGGAAGAAGGAAAAACCCATGGAGCTTCCCAGGCTATTAATATCAGCTCACAGCTGTATAATTAGCCTTTAATGGCCAATAATTAATAACCAGCAAAGGATATGCAGACAGCTGCAGGCTGATATTAATGGCCTAGAAAGGGCCATGGATACTGTTCCCCCCGGCTAAAAACATCACCTCTTAGCTGCCCAGGAAAAGGCACATTTTTAAAATGTGCCAACTCTGGCACTTAGTGTTGCTCTTTCCACTTGCCCTGTAGCAGTGGCAAGTGGGGTGTAGTGCAGCGGGGTTTTTGCAGTGTGACAGACAAGCAGTGACCACAGAAAAGTTCAAAACCAAAGTATCTTTAATGTTCAGCATACTCATGAAATAGAAAACAAAAGGGTATCCTCCGGATCACAGCCGGGAAACAAGACAGTCCATAACCGAGACCGGTTGGGCAACTGCACTGCCATGTACGCTAAGGTATGTTAGGCCTTTTGGCTCCGCTTTCGCCTGTCAATCAGGCTGGTCTGGTCAGATGGGCGTGGTGTCTTCCCCCAGATCTTGCTTAGTTTTCCGCTGGTGGCGTAGTGGTGTGCGCATGCCCAAGTCCAGAATCCACTGCACGCCGCGATCTCCATCTGCGCACGCGCGGCATCCCGCGGCCATTTTCCTGAAGCCCCGGGCAGCAGAGCGCTCGATCTGCACACGCGCGGCCACAGGAAGATGGCCGCCCCCACCGATCACCAGGGGAATAGCGCAGATCGAGCTCTTTTCCCTCCCCTGTGCAGTGGATTCTGGACTTGGGCATGCGCACGCCACTACGCCACCAACGGAAAACTAAGCAAGATCTGGGGGAAGACACCACGCCCATCTGACCAGACCAGCCTGATTGACAGGCGAAAACGGCTACTTTGGTAACGTATTTCGGCAGCATAGGTGGGGAATCGGGGTCCACAAAATACACTATTGTAATGCACAGCTCAGGCCCTATTTAACAGTATTTTTATCTCATACGGAAAAATCGGGGTGACAGGTTCCCTTTAACGGGATCCATGTCTCCTGAAGTATGAGGTAGGCACAATGTTTGGACACTACAATGTTTGGGCACCACAATGTATGGGCACTACAATGACAGATCCCTTACTATGTAAGTCTGCAAGGACAGGGTCCTCTCCCCTCTGTACCAGTCATTGTACATTTGTTTACTGTAAACGATATCTATAGTATTTGTATATAACCCCTTCTCATGTACAGCACCATGGAATTAATGGCGCTATATAAATAAATAATAATAATAATTTGTAACTTTCTCAGCAACATCCACATATGGGGTATTGCCGTGTTCAGCAGAAATTGTGAGACAAATTTGGGTTCCATTTCCCAGTGTGAAAATGTAAATTCTGGTGCTAAAACAAAGCTTTTGCAGTAAAAATGTAATTATTTTTTCTTTCTGCCCAATGATAATAAATTCTGTGACAAAAAATTGAAAAGTTGTATATTGGCTCACCAAATGTTTAAAAATGCCTTGAATCGAAGTGCGGAGCACAGAGGCTCCAGACTGATTTGTGGGTGTAGAAATAGCAGCAAAATGCAAAAATGCAGCATCTGCAGGAAATCCTTTGCCTTTTATTTGTTTTTCCTTATATCACCGCAGAAAAGACATTGACACCATTCATAGTAATGCTCATGTAAGGCTAAATAATCCTGCTTTACACACACATACATATGGTAAGTAAAGGTACCTTCACACGAAACGACTTTACAACGAGAACGACAACGATCCGTGACGTTGCAGCGTCCTGGATAGCGATATCGTTGTGTTTGACACGCAGCAGCGATCTGGATCCTGCTGTGATATCGCTGGTCGTTGATTAGTTCAGAACTTTATTTGGTCGTCAGATTGCCGTGTATCGTTGTGTTTGACAGCAAAAGCAACGATACCAGCGATGTTTTACAATGGTAACCAGGGTAAATATCGGGTTACTAAGCGCAGGGCCGCGCTTAGTAACCCGATGTTTACCCTGGTTACCAGTGTAAAATGTAAAAAAAAACCAGTACATACTCACCTTCGCGTCCCCCGCCGTCCGCTTCCTGCACTGACTGAGCGCCGGCCGTAAAGTGAAAGCACAGCACAGCGGTGACGTCACCGCTCTGCTGTTAGGGCCGGCACTCAGTCAGTGCAGGAAGCGGACGCCGGGGGACGCGAAGGTGAGTATGTACTGTTTGTTTTTTTACATTTTACACTGGTAACCAGGGTAAACATCGGGTTACTAAGCGCGGCCCTGCGCTTAGCAACCCGATGTTTACCCTGGTTACCCAGGGACCTCGGCATCGTTGGTCGCTGGAGAGCAGTCTGTGTGACAGCTCTCCAGCGACCAAACAGCGACACTGCAGCGATCGGCATCGTTGTCTGTATCGCTGCAGCGTCGCTTAGTGTGACGGTACCTTAAGTAGCAGTGAATCCTGCACATTCCTGATACACTATCCTACTGTTTCATTGATAAGAGCCCACCATAGTGTCACACCTGGGCATAGTGACAGACCTGAGAGCATGAGCACAGCCTCCCTAGACAAAAAAAAAGATTTGGGGCCTTTGAACATCACCAAAGTGCAGACCAACTGGGACAAGAAAATTAGCTTGATTAACCAACTGGTTTCCATGAACGTTTTTATTTTTTGACCTGCAGAAGAGCTCCTTTATAGATGGCTTTTTTCAAAGAGTTCCGTGTCTTGAGTCAAACCCTGACTGCTATCTAGTGTTGCTTCTCTTTTAAAAAGAAATTCTCGAGCATTTGCAGCATGTAATATCCAGTATTTGGCCCCAGCTGTTGCAGAGCATGAGCGGGATGAGGGTTTCATATCAATTAGTGGTCGGCTGGTAGCTCTTCACTAATATAACATATGTTCAACATCTGAGGTTTATATTATAAGGAGTAATAGATCTACCACCTATATTAGTAAGAATATTAGAAGATTCCTCATAATGCCATATGTGGCCACAGTACTGCTTAGGAAAAATGAAATTCCAGCAAAAGGAAAAATCTGGAGACTGGAATGTTAATGTACGGTATATGAAATAAGCTGGACGTTTTATAAGAATTTCTCCTTGCTGTTGGCATTCTGTTTTTCATATGCAAGTATGGTTCACTTCAGTCTTTGATGTCCGTGTATGGAAGTTCCTGGTCCACAGAGACTTAAGGCCCCGTCTCACATAGCGAGATCGCTAGCGAGATCGCTGCTGAGTCACTAGTTTTGTGACGCAACAGCGACCTCAGTAGCGATCTCGCTATGTTTGACACGTACCAGCGACCCGGCCCCTGCTGTGAGATCGCTGGTCGTGTCGGAATGGCCTGGACCTTTTTTTGGTCGTTGAGGTCCCGCTGACATCGCTGAATCGGTGTGTGTGACACGGATTCAGCAATGCCTTCACTGGTAACCAGGGTAAACATCGGGTTACTAAGCGCAGGGCCGCGCTTAGTAACCCGATGTTTACCCTGGTTACCATCGTAAATGTAAAAAGAAACAAACAGTACATACTCACATTCCGGTGTCCGTCAGGTCCCTTGCCGTCCGCTTCCCGCACTGACTGACTGCCGGCCGTAAAGTGAAAGCACAGCACAGCGGTGACGTCACCGCTCTGCTGTTAGGGCCGGCGCTCAGTCAGTGCAGGAAGCGGACGCCGGGGGACGCGAAGGTGAGTATGTACGGTTTGTTATTTTACATTTTACACTGGTAACCAGGGTAAACATCGGGTTACTAAGCACGGCCCTGCGCTTAGCAAACCGATGTTTACCCTGGTTACCCGGGGACCTCGGCATTATTGGTCGCTGGAGAGCGGTCTGTGTGACAGCTCTCCAGCGACCACACAGCGACTAAACAGTGACGCTGCAGCGATCGGCATCGTTGTCTGTATTGCTGCAGCGTCGCTATGTGTGACGGGGCCTTTAGCGGGGAGCTGACCGCTTGTTATGCTTGTTCTATACTTAAAGATTTTGTTGTGCACCCTGCTGACATAGTGTACTAATCTTTACAATGTAACACAAATACAAAAACCATGGAGTCAAAGGTCCATCAAAATTATGACATAATTTTATTAAAGATATAAAAAACAGGCATATAAATAAGTATACACATAAACAGACAAGGTCAATAGACAGACTCAGATGTTAAAGGCCTGTTAATCCACTAATGAGTAGCAGGGGTGGGGAAATGAGCCAAGGAAAATAGTACATGTAAAGTTCCAGTGCCTGAACATACCAAAACACATTTTTTAGGTGCATCCTACCTCCTAACTAGGACTGCTGCTTTGAATGTAAGAGTATCCCAGTAAATAAGCCTAATTTTCTCAAAATTGTATTTTAAAGCAATCTCAAGGATGCATACTACATTAGAAAGGTGATCCTTCATGGCTCTTACCCATGTTCCCCATGTGGAGTAGCACCCCACCAGCCCCAACACGCGTTTCACATGGGCTTTCTCGGGGGGCTGTAGCTAGCTGTGAGTTAAGACCATGTATAAATAAGACAGACCCCAGGTGTATGTTGTCTGTGATTACGGGGTAGCACATGTGTGATGGTGCACAGCACAGTCTTAGTATTGCTTACAGCATCACACCTGATGCAGTGGGTAAGGCGAAATCCCCGATAACTCAAAGACCCGCACGCATCAGGAACAAGGCGCAAAGTCTATCGTCGCATCACAGGTATGCCCACTCACAGGACATAATTTTGAATGCGGGCAAAAAGAACAACCTCAAAGCTAAACGCTAACAGTAAGACAGTCCATTGATTGACACTAACTACTTCTCTTGATCTCAACCCAAAGACTCACTAGGTGAGTATAAGCATATCAAATAGAGATACTTCTTTTAAATGCTGGCTCAATTACATAAGTATTGATGTGACAATACTGAATATTACTCCAATGACTCAAGTAAAAGTCACATAAAGTGACTGTGCTAGATCATTAAGAATATACTATGTATCCTAATACATCAGAGAAAGTGAATAAAGTGCACAGTGCTTACAGAACAGACACCAGTGTGTAATCACATATCAAATAGTCACACAATAGTAATTTATCCATAGTAAAAACCCAAAATAAAAATAAAGTAGAAAAAAGGTGTAAATGGTGACTAAAAATATATAAATGGTCCAGATGACCATTGTGCAAAGTATAATAAAAATCATTATGAATAGGAGACATATATACCCATATAGATTATACAGCTCTGGCAATTGAGAGACCACCACATCAAAACCCTGTCATGGGCAGCTCAATCTCCAGACCTGAACCCCATTGAAAACCTCTGGAATGTAATCAAGAGGATGATGGATAGTCACACGCCATCAAACAAAGAAGAACTGCTTACATTTTTGCGCCAGAAGCAGTGTGAAAGACTGGTGGAAAACATGCCAAGACGCATGAACGCTGAGATTAAGGCCGCGTCACACTAGCAGTATTTGGTCAGTATTTTACATCAGTATTTGTAAGCCAAAACCAGGAGTGGAACAAATAGAGGAAAAGTATAAGGCCGGCGTCACACTTGGCGTAAGACAATACGCCACGTATTATACGTCCGTACTACGGCCGTAATACGGAGAAATGTTCCCAAAATAGTGATCCGTAGGCAGGGTGTGTCAGCGTATTTTGCGCATGGCATCCTCCGTATGTAATCCGTATGGCATCCGTACTGCGAGATTTTCGCGCAGGCTTGCAAAACCGACATCTAATGGATTTATGTGCTCAAATGTTCATTAAAACATATATACAGTATATATATATATATATGTCATTGAGACCCATATATATATATTCTGTATTTAGATTTCATTCAGCGCGATATCTGTAAACAGCCGGTAATTCAATTGCCGGCTTTTCATTTCTCCTGCACAAACCCAATAGGATATGAGGCATGGTTTACATACAGTAAACCATCTCATATCCCCATTTTTTTTGCATATTCCACACTACTAATGTTAGTAGTGTGTATGTGCAAAATTTCAGCACTGTAGCTGCTAAAATAAAGGGTTAAATGGCGGAAAAAATTGGCGTGGGCTCCCGCGCAATTTTCTCCGCCAGAATGGTAAAGCCAGTGACTGAGGGCAGATATTAATAGCCAGGAGAGGGTCCATGGTTATTGGCCCCCCCTGGCTAAAAACATCTGCCCCCAGCCACCCCAGAAAAGGCACATCTGGAAGATGCGCCTATTCTGGCACTTGGCCACTCTCTTCCCACTCCCTGTAGCGGTGGGATATGGGGTAATGAAGGGTTAATGCCACCTTGCTATTGTAAGGTGACATTAAGCCAGATTAATAATGGAGAGGCGTCAATTATGACACCTATCCATTATTAATCCAATTGTATGAAGGGGTTAAAAAACACACACACACATGATTTAAAAGTATTTTAATGCAATAAACACAGCGGTTGTTTTAATAATTTATTGCTCTCTTAATCCATCAGCAACACCCTCGCTTGGAAAAATAATAAACGCACAAGATACATACCCTCAGCTGAACCGTCACGTCCCACGAGGTAATCCATCTGAAGGGGTTAAAATATTTTACAGGCAGGAGCCCTGCTAATGCAGCTGTGCTCCCGGCGAATGAATGAAATGTAGGTCATTGACCTACATTTCCTTCAGTCGCGGTGATGCGCCCCCTGGTGGATGTCCTCATATGACCTGGAGCGTGGGAAAAATTTCCCAGGCTGCAGTTCATGAGAACATCCACCAGAGGGCGCATCACCGCGACTCAATGTAAGTATAGATCACTGCTTTCCTTTCAGCACCCGGGGATTACAGGCACGAGCGAGTGGTTTATCGCAGCTCGTGCCTGTAATATTAGTTAACCCCTTCAGATGGATTTCCTCGTTGGATGTGATAGGACATCAGAAGGTATGTATCTTGTGCGTTTATTATTTTTCCAAGCGAGGGTGTTGCTGATGGATTGAGAGAGCAATAAATTATTAAAACAACCGCTGTGTTTATTGCATTAAAATACTTTTAAATCATGTGTGTGTGTGTGTTTTAACCCTTTCATACAATTGGATTAATAATGGATAGGTGTCATAATTGACACCTCTCCATTATTAATCTGGCTTAATGTCACCTTACAATGGCAAGGTGGCATTAACCCTTCATTACCCCATATCCCACCGCTACAGGGAGTGGGAAGAGAGTGGCCAAGTGCCAGAATAGGCGCATCTTCCAGATGTGCCTTTTCTGGGGTGGCTGGGGGCAGATGTTCTTAGCCACGGGGGGGCCAATAACCATGGACCCTCTCCTGGCTATTAATATCTGCCCTCAGTCACTGGCTTTACCATTCTGGCGGAGAAAATTGCGCGGGAGCCCACGCCAATTTTTTCCGCCATTTAACCCTTTATTTTAGCAGCTACAGTGCTGAAATTTTGCACATACACACTACTAACATTAGTAGTGTGGAATATGCAAAAAAAATGGGGATATGAGATGGTTTACTGTATGTAATCATGTCTCATATCCTGTCGGGTTTGTGCAGGAGAAATGAAAAGCCGGCAATTGAATTACCGACTTTTCACTAACACCGCTGCGTATTTCTCGCAAGTCACACTGCTGGTCCGTGTGGAATCCGTATTTTTCTCGCCCCCATAGACTTTCATTGGCGATTTTTTTGCGCAATACGCTGACAAACGCAGCATGCTGCGATTTTGTACGGCCGTAGAAAGCCGTATATTACGGATCCGTAATATACGGCTGATAGGAGCAGCCCCATTGAGAATAATTGTGCCGTATGTTATGTGAGTTTTACGGACGTAGTTTCTGCGCTCTTACGTCCGTAAAACTCGCATGTGTGACGCCAGCCTAACAGAAACAAGTCACCACTACAGGAATGACTTTCTCTGTATGCCTCTACAGAGAATTTCAAGTATTAGACAAGTAAATAAAAGATACATTGTAATATAATCACTATATAGAACATTGTTCCAGAAACTAAGTATAAAAAATTCCACAGGGACTATAAAGATTATCAAATAGATCGGGTAAATTCCTGGAAAAAAATTCCAGCAAAGGTCCAAATCAATAAATGATGGTCTCTAAACTCTAGGCACCCTGACACTGCACTCTCATAGTGCGCTCTCCTCTGTGTTGACAGCTCGTTACTACTGATCTGAGCCGGCAACACAGAACGAGAAGCGAGGTATTTAGTAAAGTGCTCATGCATGGCCTGGGCCACCCTCAGGGCATTACTGCCCTTACTGCTGTATAGGGCCCAGTGAGCAGCAGTAGAGAGGAGGATCCAACCCAGTCCAGGCCTCTTATGGTTCTGCTCACCGGACCCCATCATGCAATGAAGATCTGGGTGCATCGCATTAATTAAATTTAAGAGGGGACTGGATGCCTTTCTGGAAAAGTATAATGTTACAGGGTATATACACTAGATTCCTTGATAAGGCGTTGATCCAGGGAACTAGTCTGACTGCCATATGTGGAGTCGGGAAGGAATTTTTTTCCCCATGGTGGAGTTACTCTTTGCCACATGGGTTTTTTTTGCCTTCCTCTGGATCAACATGTTAGGGCATGTTAGGTTAGGCTATGGGTTGAACTAGATGGACTTACAGTCTTCCTTCAACCTTAATAACTATGTAACTATGTAACCTGCGCGGTGGGAGCCTCTCTCTGAGCTCCACGGTCGTATAACCTGGACAGCTGCGCAGCTCCCACTCCCTCCGCCCTCTGGACTTCTGGTCAGGTGACGGCACATATGCAGTGATGTCATCGCGTATGTGCCGTCCTTGATGAGGACACCAGAAGTGGAGCTGCTCCTGCAGGGGATCGTCAGTGAGGTAAGCATGACATTTTTTTTTTCTTTATAAAATTAATTAAATGGGTGAGGGGGAGGTGGACAGAGACTGCAAATGATGGAGGGGGACTGCAAATGATGAAGTGAAGGAGGGGACGGGGGACTGTACATGATGAAGTGGGGAGAACTACGCATGTTGAAGTGAGGGAGGACTGAAAATGATGAAATGTGGGGGAGGGCAACTGCAAATGATGAAGTGAGGGTGAGGACAGGGGACTGTATATGATGAAATGGGGAGGGGGACTGCACATGATGAAGTGAGGGGAACTGCACATGATGTATGGTGGAGGGGCACTGCACATGATTAACTGAGGGAGAGGACTGGGGACTGTATATGATGAAGTGGGGGGTTGCACATGATGAAAGGGGGAGTGGTCTCCACATGATGAAGTAGGAGGGAGGGTGGCAGCAAATGAAGAAGTGAGGGAGGGGAGGAGGACTGCAAATTATGAAGTGAGTTTGGGGGACTGCAAATGATGAAGTGAGGGGAGGATTAGGGGAGCACAAATGATGAATTTTGAGGGTGTGGGGAGTAAATGGTGATGTATTTAGACTGGTTGATTTGTGACAGTAAATTATGAATTGAGAGTGGGAAACAAATGATAATGAATTGAGGTGAGGCAGCAAATAATGACAAATTGAGGGTGGGGGAGAGTAAATTACGTTTTGAATGTGGAGGGAAGAAGTTGATAATGAATTAGAGGGTAGAGTGGGAGAGATATAAGACATGGCATAATGAATTTGGGCAGAAGGGGCATGTAAATATAATGAATCGGCGGAGCGGGAGGTACATAGTCATAGCCATGGAGGATGCAGTGACTGGTATTGAATTGGGGGAAAGAGTACAGGTGCTAATTAATTTATATATTTATTAGGTGATGAAAGAGGCTATATCTAGTGGGAGCACAGTGATGGATTATCATTTATATTTGGAATGGTGGGTTGCAAAATAACTAATTATGTAAAATTATTATTATTTTATTATTATTTATTTATATAGCACCATTAATTCCATGGTGCTGTACATCAGACGGGGTTACATCAAAATACAAATATCACTTATAGTAAACAAAATTAACAATGACAGACTGATACAGAGGGAAGAGGACCCTTCCCTTGCGAGCATTCTTTATTATTATGGGGAAGGAGACAGTAGGGTGGGGGTTGCAGTAGCTCCAATGATGTTGAGGTGGCCGTGTGGTCATTACAGGTTGTAAGCTTTTTTTAAGAGATGGGTTTTCAGGTTCCGTTTGAAGGATCCAAATGTGGTGGATAACAGGACATGTTGGGGCACAGAATTTCAGATGATGGGGGATATTCCGGAGAAGCCTTGGAGGAGACTGGGTGAGGAGCGAATAAGCGTGGAGGAGAGAAGGAGACCTTGGGAGGACCGGAGATTACGTGAGGGAAGATATTGAGAGATTAGTTCGGAAATATATACGGAGGAGAAAGGCTATGGATGGCTTAGTAGGACAGTGTTAGTAGTTTAAACTGGATATGCTGGGAAATTGGGAGCCAGTGAAGGGATTTGCAAAGAGGGGAAGCAGGAGTGTAGCGAGGAGAAAGATTAATTAGTTGGGCAGCAGAGTTAAAGATGGACTGGAGGGGTGAGAGAGTGTTAGAAGGTAAGCCACAGAGGGGGGGATCTGCAATACCAAGATAGATTATTACACTTGGGGCTATTTAGTTTGGAAAAACGAAGGCTAAGGGGTGATCTTATTTTAATATATAAATATATGAGGGGGCAGTACAAAGACCTTTCTGATGGTCTTTTTAATCATAGACCTGAGACAGGGACAAGGGGGCATGCTCTTCGTCTGGAGGAAAGAAGGTTTAAGCATAATAACAGACGCGGATTCTTTACTGTAAGAGCAGTGAGACTATGGAACTCTCTGCCGTATGATGTTGTAATGAGTGATTCATTACTTAAATTTAAGAGGGGACTGGATGCCGTTCTTGAAAAGTATAATGTTACATGTTATATATACTAGATTCATTGATAGGACGTTGATCCAGGGAACTAGTCTGATTGCCGTATGTGGAGTCGGGAAGGAATTTTTTTCCCCAATGTGGAGCTTACTCTTTGCCACATAGGTTTTTTTTGCCTTTCTCTGGATCAACATGTTAGGGCATGTTAGGTTAGGCTATGGGTTGAACTAGATGGACTTAAAGTCTTCCTTCAACCTTAATAACTATGTTACTAGGAGGATGTTGCAATAGTCGAGGCGGGAGATGATTCGGGCATGTACAAGCATTTTGGTAGAGTGAAGGTTGAGGAAAGGACGGATTCTGGAAATATTTTTGAGCTGGAGGCGACAGGAGGTGGGGATAGCTGGATGTGCGGTTTGAAGGACAGGGCAGAGTCAAGGGTTACTCCGAGGCAGCAGATTACCGGAAAAGGGGAAAGTGTTAATTCATTTATTGTAATAGATAGATCAGGTAGGGAGGGTATGCAAGATGCAGGAAAGATAATTAGTTCAGATTTGTCCACACCGAGTTTGAGGAAGCGAGATGAGAAGGAGAATATGGCTGATAGACACTCTGGGATTCTGGAGAGTAGAGGTGACATTTGGGCCAGAGAGGTAGATCTGAGTGTCATCAGCATACAGATGGTACTGGAAGCTATAGGACTTTATGAGTTGTCCCAGGTCAAGGGTATAGATTGAGAAGAGAAGGGGTCCCAGGACAGAGCTATGAGGGACACCAAAAGAGAGGGGGCAAGATGAAGAGGTAGTATGGGAGTAGGAAACGCTAAATGTGCGGTTGGTAAGGTATGAGGAGATCCAGGATAGGAGAAGAGAGGATCTGTAGTAGGAGGCAGTGTTCAACTGTGTCGAAGGCAAAGGACAGGTCTAAGAGTAGGAGTATAGAGAATTGTCTGTTAGCTTTGGCTGTAAGTCGTTCGTAAGTTTGGTCAGGGCAGTCTCAGTAGAATGGTGGGAACGGAAGCAAGATTGTAGGTTGTCGAAGAGCGAGTTAGATGCAAGGTGAGAGGAAAGTTCAGCATGGACGTGCTGAACTTGTGGTGCATGTGGGTGCATGTTTATGTTCAGCTGTGTAGTGTAGTAGAAAGGGAAAAAGTGGGGAACGTGCACTGGAAGCGGTGCTGTAGGTAACTGTGATGGCGTTCTGTGCTGGATGAAGAAAAGATAGATGAAGGACTTCAACTAGAGACACCACTGGTAAGTCATTGTATTATCTGTACTCTAGCACTATATACTGTATACTATATACAGAGCTCCTGTGTATAATGTCACCAATGATCACTGAATTACCTGTACACTGACACTATATACAGAGCTCCTATGTATGTCACTGGTGATCACTGCATTATCTGTGCAGTGACACTCTATACAGAGCTCATTTACATTATGTCACTTGTGATCACTGTATTACCTGTACAATGACACTATATACACAGCTCAAGTGTATGTCACCAGTGATCACTGTCTTACGTGTACACTGACACTAAACACTGTGTACTATATACAAAGCTCCAATGTTTAATGGCAATTATGGTAAAATTAGCATTGTTTTTTAATTAATGATCAGTTTTGTAGTATTCGGTCACTATGTGGTTGTAATATGTGGTGATCACTGTATTATCTGTACACTATATACCGTATACTATATGCAGAGCTTTATTCCTTGTATGTGGTATTATTCGGTCACTATGTGGCGATAATATGTGGTCTGGTCATGGTGTAATGGTATTTGTCCCTTGTATGTGGTATTATTGAGTCAGTAGGTGGTGGTAATGTATGGTCTGGTCATGGTGTGTAGATATTTTTCCATTGTATGTGGTATTATTCGGTCACTATATTTTGGTAATATGTGATCCAGCTATGGTGTGGTGATACTTGTTCCTTGTACATGGTATTATTTGGTCACTATGGTGGTAATACATGGTCTGGTCATGGTGTGGCATTATTTGTCTGTTGTATGTGGTATTATTCGGTCACTATGTGGTGGTAATTGTAACGCAACGGATGTGGCTTAGCTTACGCTCCCACGCCACCAAGCCATGATGACATGGGGCGTGCGACCCAGGTAGTAATGGAATGTGGACCCACCAGACCACAGACGGGGACCCGGACCTACTCGGACAGTGAAGGGCAGCGACTGGGGTCTGTGGCAGCTGAGCATGTGGGCAAGGTGGTGACATGCAGGACTAGATGACATGTATGAAGAAACATAAAGTTTACTACATAAAATCATCATACAGAACACAAGACATAAGAATGCTAGGCTCTCGATTCCGCACATCAAGGAAGAGTGAACATCACAGGTCCGCAGACATCAGGGGATTGTAAGAGGTCAACACGGCTTGATGCAGTCCAGGGTCATCTGGCATGGGCATATCAGGAGAACCTCTCTCTCAGGCCTCAGACATAGCACATGCACAGCAGGAGAACATGAGACACAGCCCTCACACAGATGTCAAACTCGGGATGGACACCAGGAAACAGTCCGGACATCGAGACATAGGCAAAACACTGACAGCACGGATCCAGGAACACCGACATGGAAGCTCAAAACATTGGCTGGTCAGATCCAGGAAACACAGGCAGAGCCGTCACGGAAAACCAAGACTGGAGACTCCCCAAAAACACAGAGGAAGAGCCCGTCTAGGAACCTGACTGACTTTGAAACACAAGCTGGGCCACCAGGACCACGGACTGGATATCTGGACACAGGCTGGACATCAAGGACAAAAGCAGGACATCTGGACATGGCTCCAGGAAGGAAACGTCAGAACACATTCAGGACATCAGAGACACAGACAGAACATCAGGGAAGACTCCAGGCACCAGACGACGGTCATCAGGCTCCAGGCACCAAGCAGAGGTAGTCAGGCTCCAGGCACCAGGCAGAGGCAGTCAGACTCTAGGCACCAGGCAGCGATCGTCAGGCTCCAGGCACCAGGCAGCGATCGTCAGGCTCCAGGCACCAGGCAGCGGTCGTCAGGCTCCAGGCACCAAGCAGCGGTCATCGGGCTCCAGGCACCAGTCGTCAGGCTCTGGATAACAGACACGACCTAGAAAGGAACTCAAGTGGTATGGTGCAAGCACTGTAGCATTGAACCAGAGCTGGATGGATCTAGAAACACATAGCAGGCTGAGCACAGCATAGTAGACGCTCAGCAGGAACATCAAACTCCATCTTCAAAAGAGGAACACAGGTTAAAACATTTGAACAAACACAGTAAATACAGTCCCGAGCCTCATGAATTCCTGGCAATGTCAATAGCCTTTCTTCTCAAATACAATATTTTTTGCTTAGGAATATCATTATCTAGTGAAAGGAACATCAATGGGGGTGCAACTTTTACCTTCGTTCGCTGATTTATACATGTACGACTGGGAAGAAGAATCTATTTGAAATACTACCAACTCTTATCTATGGTCTATGGAATGGTTTAGTCATTTTGTAGAAAATGTATTATTTGTTTTGGTCTATGAGTTTCAATTTATTGCCTATTTGATACAGGAAAAATATATATCTTTGTATCTTGTTAACCACTGGATAGAAAAATATTAAAATTTGAGAGTTCTCAGTGTTGATACCTTTTAATGGGTAACCTAGTATCAACCACCGAGGACTCTCAAATTTTAATATTTGCCTATTTGGTACAGAATGATGTCCATTTGTCATTACGGATAGCACGGTAGTTTGTATGTTGCCCTGTGTTTGTATTTCCTCACACACTTTAAAAACATACTGATAGGGAATTTAGAATGTAAGTCCCATTGAGGACATTAACCTCTTTCCGACATTGGGCTTAATAGTACGCCTATTTCAGACTCCCCCTGTTTTGTAGAGGCTCCAGTGCTGAGCCTGCACCTTTCTGGGTACATGACAGCTGATCTATACAGCTGACATGTGCCCGCAACAGCCGTAGGTGTAATCCTCCGCGGGTGGAATCATGATCCACCCGCAGCTGTTAACTTGTTAAATGCCGCTGTCAATCTCTGACGGCGGCATTTAACTCGCGCTTACTGGAAGCCCGTCGCTAATCCTGCCCATCAGTGACCCTTGTTTTGAAATTTCACCGCACTTGGAATTTTTTTCCCTTTGTCAAGTACACGATATGTTAAAACCAAGCATGTTGTTCAAAAGTACAACTTGACCCGCAAAAAACAAGCCCTCACATGGCAATATCGACCGAAAACTAAAAAAAGTTATGGCTCTGGGAATACCCCTGGTCATTAAGTGGTTAATATTGCTATTTAGTGCTGTGGAATATGATGGCACTATATAAGCAAGCAAAACAAATTTACAGCTGTTTACACGAATTGTCAAATTTCATTTCTTAATATTACCCTAACAAGAAAGAATGATGGTGTATATTTCTTCACACAGAAGAGATCACAGCAGGAAATTCTTTCTTCTTTCCACCCACGCTATGTTATCCATAATATTACATATGAAGAATTGATGAGAGTTGCAGAAACTGCACAGATGAGAAGGTGTTTGACTCAGAAGCATTCCAGTTGTGACAGACTGAGATCATGTGGGTATTCAGAATCCGTATTTAATACAGCTATGGCAAAAGAGCAGAAAGCAACCCGAGCAGATCTGTTAGGAGAGGAAGTAGGAAGAAGGCTAGGAAGAAGATACTTAGCACATGATTTGGCCAATTGGTGCATGCAATGCAAATTTCATATATTTTATGATTACATGCAAAAGTACTACAGAGTGCAACTTTGTTAGCTATGTATAGAGATGGCTACTCTTAGTAAGCTCCTGTACACACCAGTTTCCTGTTTGGAAGTGAAGGTCAGTCTTGTGATATTTGTATACATAGGCTCTCTGACCGAGCACTCAAACCATCAGCCCGTGGCGTTTTTTTTTTTACAGCAGGTTTCTGCCTACCCATGTAAATGTAGGTTTCAGCCTAGGAGAAAAATCAGAGTGGGATAGGTTCCCAGCAATAAAGGTCCCCTTGCCATGGCTGCTGGGCATGCATGAGTTGACCAAATTATGCGCCAAGTGTTAGGGTTGGTGGATTGTGCTAATTAATTAAATAATAAAGCGCAATCGCAAACCGAGGTCCACAGTGCAGAGATGGAAAACTGCTGCTAGTGAAAAATGACGGAACACATGACGAGCAATGACTTGTACACACTGGATTAACGCCATTCAGTGTGAACAGGATGCTGAGTTCCAAACTCTGTTACTCCACAGGAAGGAACCGTACAAACAAGTACTAAGTGCTCTGTCCTGTTAAACGTCACAGGACAAGCACGTGAACTGAACTCGCAGACAGAAACTAAACAGATGCTCTGCAACTGAGCTGTGTCAATCACACACAGAAACGAAACAGATGCTGAGCATAATACCCTCACTAGGGTTGAGCTTGCTCTGAAACTCTACTGTGCTAACTGCACACATGTAGGTAACAGATGCTAAGCCATATGGCTATTTGCCTCCACTGACGCTAGCTGCCTGCCTAGGTGTACAATCCCAAAGCTAGACAGACATACGGCACTTGCAGACAGAGTGGTAGGGTCTTCACTCACATAGCCACACACAAATGATACTAGCGCGCCCATGGGCACCATTGGGAGTCTTTTATGCAAAAGACTCTACCTCAAACACTCACGCCACAGACCAATAATAATAATAATAATTTTTATTTATACAGCGCCAACATATTCCGCAGCGCTTTAAAAATTATAAAGGGGACTTGTACAGACAATAGACATTACAGCATAACAGAAATCACAGTTCAAAAGAGATACCAGGAGGAATGAGGGCCCTGCTCGCAAGCTTACCAATCCGGAGATGCCGCATCACCAGAGCCGGAGACGTCCGACCACCAATAGGAAGACGCCACATCATGAACATGCTCAGTAAGGTGATTTCTGGACTTTGACTCCAGAGTGTCAGGTCGCGGCTGCTTATCGCTGGTTACCATAAACTTGGCTGGAGAGCCAGAAGTAACCAAACGAACACCACGAGCCTGAGCAAGACGCTGGGACCGACGTCTATGCTCAGCAGCCCCCGCAGCGACTGAACCTGAATGGGAAACCGCAGAGGCACATAAGGCTTGGGATCTATCCCGTACAGCGGGAGAATCCCGACTCCTAACACTAAGTTTCTTGTTTTTTTTCCTATTTTCTAAAGCAGTAATGCTATTCAAATTTCATATATTTCATGTTTACATGTTATAGCACTACAGAGTGCAGCTTTGTTTGTTAGTTTTGCATAGAGATGGCTGCTCTTAGCCTACACCTGTACACACCAGTTTTCGGTTTGGAAATGACGGTCAGTATTTTAATATTTGTATACAATGAAGTCAAAACACCGAAACCTGCACAACTGCGGCAAGCTTGTGCTGGTCCCATTGAGGGAAAGTACCTGCTCTCTTTGTTATTTTAGGAACTCTAGAGTATTTGAGGTCCACTTTCCTGAAAGAGGAAAACCCATTTAAAAGCATGCATTAGACATCATCTGCTCAATATTACCAATGATAACAGAAATGTGTCCACTTTAACAAATAATTTCAGAGAAATTCACCATTTTCAATTGCAGCTTCGTCAGGGGGTATATCTTTTGAAAGTATCACAGCTTGTAAATGCTTTTTGTAGCCACCCAAGAGTCTTTCAATTCTTATTTGAGGAATTTTCATCCATTCTTCCATGGAAAATTCATCCAGGTCTGTGAGATTCCTGGGTCGTCTTGCATGCACTGCTACTTGTGGTCTAACCACAGATTTTCAATGATGTTCAGATCAGGGGACTGTGAGGGCCATTGTAAAACCTTCAGCTTACGCCTTTTGAGGTAGTGTATTGTGGATTTTGATGTGTGTTTAGGATCATTATCCATTTGTAGAAGCCATCCTCTTTTCAACTTCAGCTTATTTTTACATATGTGTTATGATCCGGTGACTTTGGAGCCACATGAACTTTCTCTGGAGTAGGTGGAAACTGTACTGACCGCTAAACCTGAACTAACACCGCAACTAGAAGTAGCCGTGGGGTGTGCCTAACAAACCCTAGACACCTCGACACAGCCGGAGGACTAAATACCCCTATAGATAGAAATAGGAATACTATCTTGCCTCAGAGCAGAACCCCAAAGGATAGGCAGCCCCCCACGAATATTGACTGTGAGTAGGAGAGGAAAGACACACGCAGGCAGAAAACAGGATTCAGCAAAAGAGGCCACTCTAGCTAAATAGGGAAAGATAGGACAGAATACTAAGCG
This sequence comes from Ranitomeya variabilis, assembly GCF_051348905.1. Taxonomy (NCBI): domain Eukaryota; kingdom Metazoa; phylum Chordata; class Amphibia; order Anura; family Dendrobatidae; genus Ranitomeya; species Ranitomeya variabilis. The sequence goes on along the minus strand of NC_135232.1, from coordinate 163,907,649 downwards.
GTCAGTATTAAAACCCTTCCAAAAATATCCACAGCAGATAATACAAAAAGTTCCACAATCTAACTAAAGACATGGAATGTATATCTGCCACTCCAGAGAATCCAACAAGACTGAGAAAATACTGACACAATCTAAGCTGGACAAAAAAAACACTGAATAGCACAGAATTATTAAGCACACAGCATGTGTGCCACAGAAACCAAAACCAGACACTTATCTTTGCTGATTTGGCAGAAGGCAGAAGGAACCAAACCAGGACCAAAACCTCCCAACAACCATGGACAACTGGCAAGGACTAATGAATCCTGCACGCCTAAATACCCCAGTCAGAACTGCACCTGACCAGGACTGCAACTCAGGGACAACTGCATTACCACCTACAACCACCGGAGGGAGCCCAAAAGCAGAATTCACAACAGTACCCCCCCCTTGAGGAGGGGTCACCGAACCCTCACCAGAGCCCCCAGGCCAATCAGGACGAGCCAGATGAAAAGCATGAACCAAATCAGCAGCATGGACATCAGAGGCAAAAACCCAAGAATTATCCTCCTGGCCATAACCCTTCCATTTGACAAGATACTGAAGCCTCCGCCTCGAAAAACGAGAATCCAAAATCTTCTCAACCACATACTCCAACTCCCCATCAACCAACACAGGGGCCGGAGGATCAACAGAGGGAACAATGGGTATCACATATTTCCACAATAAAGATCTATGGAAGACATTATGGATAGCAAAAGAGGCCGGAAGCGCCAATCGAAAAGACACCGGATTAATAATCCCAGAAATCCTATAAGGACCAATAAACCGAGGCTTAAACTTAGGAGAAGAAACCTTCATAGGAACAAGACGGGAAGACAACCAGACCAGATCCCCAACCTGAAGCCGGGAACCAACACACCGACGACGGTTAGCAAAACGTTGAGCCTCCTCCTGAGACAACACCAAATTGTCCACCACATGAGCCCAAATCTGCTGCAACCTGTCAACCACCGAATCCACACCAGGACAGTCAGAAGGCTCAACCTGCCCAAAAGAAAAACGAGGATAAAAACCAAAATTACAAAAAAAAAGGCAAAACCAAAGTAGCCGAACTAGCCCGATTATTAAGGACAAACTCGGCCAATGGCAAAAAGGCCACCCAATCATCCTGATCAGCAGACACAAAGCATCTCAAATAAGTCTCCAAGGTCTGATTAGTTCGCTCGGTTTGGCCATTTGTCTGAGGATGAAATGCAGAGGAAAAAGATAAATCAATGCCCAGCCTAGCACAAAAGGCCCGCCAAAACCTAGAAACAAACTGGGAACCTCTGTCAGACACAATATTCTCCGGAATACCATGCAAACGAACCACATGCTGAAAAAACAACGAAACTAAATCTGAAGAGGAAGGCAATTTAGGCAAAGGCACCAAATGAACCATCTTAGAAAACCGGTCACAAACAACCCAGATAACCGACATCCTCTGGGAAACCGGAAGATCAGAAATAAAATCCATAGAAATATGCGTCCAGGGCCTCTCAGGGACCGGCAATGGCAAAAGCAACCCACTAGCACGGGAACAACAAGGCTTGGCCCGCGCACAAGTCCCACAGGACTGCACAAAAGAACGCACATCACGTGATAAAGAAGGCCACCAAAAGGACCTACCAACCAAGTCTCTGGTACCAAAAATACCAGGATGACCAGCCAACACAGAACAGTGAACCTCAGAAATCACTCTACTAGTCCATCTGTCAGGAACAAACAGTTTCCCCACTGGACAACGATCAGGTCTGTCAGCCTGAAATTCCTGAAGAACCCGTCGTAAATCAGGGGAAATAGCAGAAAGAACCACCCCTTCTTTCAGAATGCCGACCGGTTCAAGGACCTCAGGAGAATCAGTCAAAAAACTCCTAGAAAGGGCATCAGCCTTAATATTCTTGGAACCCGGAAGATACGAGACCACAAAATCAAAACGGGAAAAAAACAAGGACCATCGAGCCTGTCTAGGATTCAGCCGCTTGGCAGACTCGAGGTAAATCAAATTCTTATGATCGGTCAAGACCACAATACGGTGCTTAGCTCCCTCAAGCCAATGTCGCCACTCCTCAAATGCCCGCTTCATAGCCAACAACTCCCGATTGCCGACATCATAATTGCTGTTATGACCCCAATGGCAGAGGGTCTCAGAAATAATTACTAAGTCTGCAAACACAAAAAAACCAGCTCATAGGGCAGTGGTAACTGAGCTGACCATATATCTAATCCTATCACCACAAATAGCAGCAGCCGGGGAACGTGCCTAAGTTGGTTCTAGACGTCTCGCGCCAGCCGGAGAACTAACTAACCCTAGAAGGGAACAGAAAGACCTTTCTTGCCTCCAGAGAAAAGACCCCAAAAGTTGGATACAAGCCCCCAACAAATAATAACGGTGAGGTAAGAGGAAAAGACAAACGTAAGAATGAGCTAGGTATTTAGCAAAGAGAGGCCCACTAGCTAATAGCAGAATATAGTAAGATGACTTATATGGTCAGCAAAAACCCTATCAAAATATCCACGCTGGATATTCAAGAACCCTCGAACCGTCTAACGGCCCGGGGGGAGAACACCAGCCCCCTAGAGCTTCCAGCAAGGTCAGGAATCACATTTAGTACAAGCTGGACAAAAATGAGAGCAAGCAAATAACCAAAAAACAAAGAAGCAGGACTTAGCTTAATTTTGCACGAACCAGGACCAGCAGACAGGAGCAAACAGAAAGGATCTGATTACAACGATGCCAGGCACTGGACTAAGGATCCAGGAAGCTTATATAGCAACACCCCTGGACTAACAACCCAGGTGAGTGCCAAACTGAGGAAAGACAATCCCAGAGTCATATCACTAGTAACCACAAGAGGGAGCCAAAAAGTCTAATTCACAACAGTACCCCCCCCTTAAGGAGGGGTCACCGAACCCTCACCAAGACCACCAGGGCGATCAGGATGAGCAGCGTGAAAGGCACGAACTAAATCAGCCGCATGCACATCAGAGGCAACCACCCAGGAATTATCCTCCTGACCATAGCCCTTCCACTTGACCAGATACTGAAGCCTCCGTCTGGAGAGACGAGAATCCAAGATCTTCTCCACCACGTACTCCAACTCGCCCTCAACCAACACCGGAGCAGGAGGCTCAACAGAAGGAACCACAGGTACAACGTACCGCCGCAACAAAGACCTATGGAACACGTTGTGAATGGCAAACGACACCGGAAGATCCAAGCGAAAGGACACAGGATTAAGGATTTCCAATATCTTGTAAGGACCGATGAAGCGAGGCTTAAATTTAGGAGAGGAGACCTTCATCGGAACAAATCGAGAAGACAGCCATACCAAATCCCCAACACGAAGTCGGGGACCCACACCGCGGCGGCGGTTGGCAAAACGCTGAGCCTTCTCCTGTGACAACTTTAAGTTGTCCACCACATGATTCCAGATCTGCTGCAACCTATCCACCACAGAATCTACCCCAGGACAGTCAGAAGGCTCCACATGTCCCGAGGAAAAACGAGGGTGGAAACCAGAGTTGCAGAAAAATGGCGAAACCAAAGTAGCGGAACTAGCCCGATTATTAAGGGCAAACTCAGCCAACGGCAAGAAGGTCACCCAATCATCCTGATCTGCCGAAACAAAACACCTCAAATAAGCCTCCAGAGTCTGATTAGTTCGCTCCGTTTGTCCATTAGTCTGAGGATGAAAGGCAGACGAAAACGACAAATCAATGCCCATCCTAGCACAAAAGGATCGCCAGAACCTGGAAACAAACTGGGATCCTCTGTCAGACACAATATTCTCAGGAATGCCGTGTAAACGAACCACATTCTGAAAGAACACAGGAACCAGATCGGAAGAGGAAGGCAGCTTAGGCAAAGGCACCAAATGGACCATTTTAGAAAAGCTATCACATACCACCCAGATGACAGACATGCCCTGAGACACCGGGAGATCTGAAATGAAATCCATGGAAATGTGTGTCCAAGGCCTCTTCGGGACAGGCAAGGGCAAGAGCAACCCGCTGGCACGAGAACAGCAAGGCTTAGCTCGAGCACAAGTCCCACAGGACTGCACAAATGACCGCACATCCCGTGACAAGGAAGGCCACCAAAAGGACCTAGCCACCAGATCTCTGGTGCCAAAAATTCCCGGATGCCCTGCCAACACCGAGGAATGAACCTCGGAAATGACTCTGCTAGTCCACTTATCAGGAACAAACAGTCTGTCAGGTGGACAAGAGTCAGGTCTACCAGCCTGAAATCTCTGCAACACACGTCGCAAATCAGGAGAAATAGCTGACAAGATAACTCCCTCTTTAAGAATACCAACTGGTTCTGCGACTCCAGGAGAGTCAGGCACAAAGCTCCTTGAAAGAGCATCAGCCTTCACATTCTTTGAACCTGGTAAATACGAGACCACAAAGTCAAAACGGGAGAAAAACAATGACCAGCGGGCCTGTCTAGGATTCAGGCGTTTAGCAGACTCGAGATACATCAAATTTTTGTGATCAGTCAAGACCACCACACGATGCTTAGCACCCTCGAGCCAATGACGCCACTCCTCAAATGCCCACTTCATGGCCAGCAACTCCCGATTGCCAACATCATAATTCCGCTCAGCAGGCGAAAATTTCCTAGAGAAGAAAGCACATGGTCTCATTACAGAGCAACCAGGGCCTCTCTGCGACAAAACGGCCCCTGCCCCAATCTCAGAAGCATCCACTTCGACCTGAAAGGGAAGTGGGACATCAGGCTAGCACAAAACAGGCGCCGAAGTAAACCGGTGCTTCAACTCTTGGAACGCCTCCACGGCTGCAGGAGCCCAGTTAGCAACATCAGAACCTTTCTTGGTCATATCCATCAAAGGTTTAACAACGCTAGAAAAATTAGCGATAAAACGACGGTAGAAGTTAGCAAAACCCAAGAACTTCTGAAGACTCTTAACTGACGTGGGTTGAGTCCAATCATGAATAGCTCGGATCTTGACTGGGTCCATCTCCACAGCAGAAGGGGAAAAAATAAACCCCAAAAAGGGAACCTTCTGTACTCCAAAGAGACACTTTGAGCCCTTAACAAACAAAGCATTCTCACGCAAAACCTGAAACACCATCCTGACCTGCTCCACATGTGAGTCCCAATCTTCAGAGAAAACCAGAATATCATCCAGATAAACAATCATAAATTTATCCAGATACTTCCGGAAAATATCATGCATAAAGGACTGAAACACTGAGGGAGCATTAGAGAGCCCAAAAGGCATCACCAAGTACTCAAAATGACCTTCGGGTGTATTAAATGCAGTCTTCCATTTATCTCCTTGCTTAATGCGCACAAGGTTGTACGCACCACGAAGATCTATCTTGGTGAACCACTTGGCACCTTTAATCCGGGCAAACTAGTCCGACAACAGAGGCAAAGGATACTGAAATTTAACAGTGATTTTATTCAGAAGCCGATAGTCAATACAAGGTCTCAAAGATCCGTCCTTCTTGGCCACAAAAAAGAATCCCGCACCAAGAGGGGAAGAGAATGGACGGATATGCCCCTTCTCCAGAGACTCCTTGATATACGAACGCATTGCGGCATGCTCAGGTACAGACAGATTAAATAGTCTTCCCTTAGGAAATTTACTACCTGGAATCAAATCTATGGCGCAGTCACAGTCCCTATGAGGAGGCAGAGCACTGGACCTGGACTCGCTGAATACATCCTGATAATCAGACAAATACTCAGGAACTTCCGAAGGAGTAGAGGAAGCAATAGACACCGGCGGAGAATCAGCATGAATTCCCTGACAGCCCCAACTTGACACAGACATTGCCTTCCAATCCAAGACTGGATTGTGGGTCTGTAACCATGGCAGACCCAAAACGACCAAATCATGCATTTTATGCAGAACAAGAAAACGAATCACCTCCCGATGTTCAGGAGTCATGCACATGGTTACCTGCGTCCAAAACTGCGGTTTATTTTCCGCCAATGGCGTAGCATCAATACCTCTAAGAGGAATAGGATTTACCAACGGTTCAAGAACAAAACCACAACGCTTGGCAAATGACAGATCCATAAGACTCAGGGCAGCGCCTGAATCCACAAACACCATAACAGGGTAAGAAGACAATGAGCAAATTAAAGTCACAGACAAAATAAATTTAGGTTGCAAATTACCAATGGCGACAGGACTAACAACCCTTGTTAGGCGTTTAGAGCATGCTGATATAACATGTGTAGAATCACCACAGTAAAAACACAACCCATTCTGACGTCTATGATTTTTCCGCTCATTTCTAGTCTGAATTCTATCACATTGCATTAAATCAGGTGTTTGTTCAGACAACACCACCAGAGGATTAGTGGTTTTGCGCTCCCGCACACGCCGGTCAATTTGAATAGCCAGCGCCATGGAATCGTTCAGACTTGTAGGAATGGGGAAACCCACCATCACATTCTTAATGGCTTCAGAAAGGCCATTTCTGAAATTTGCGGCCAGAGCACACTCATTCCACTGAGTAAGCACGGACCATTTCCGAAATTTTTGGCAATACACTTCAGCTTCATCCTGGCCCTGAGAAATAGCCAGCAAGGCTTTTTCTGCCTGAACTTCAAGATTGGGTTCCTCGTAAAGCAATCCGAGCGCCAGAAAAAACGCATCAATATTTGCCAATGCCGGATCTCCTGGCGCTAGCGAGAAAGCCCAATCCTGAGGGTCGCCCCGTAAAACCCCCGAACCGTCTAACGGCCCGGGGGGAGAACACCAGCCCCCTAGAGCTTCCAGCAAGGTCAGGAATCACATTTAGTACAAGCTGGACAAAAATGAGAGCAAGCAAATAACCAAAAAACAAAGAAGCAGGACTTAGCTTAATTTTGCACGAACCAGGACCAGCAGACAGGAGCAAACAGAAAGGATCTGATTACAACGATGCCAGGCACTGGACTAAGGATCCAGGAAGCTTATATAGCAACACCCCTGGACTAACGACCCAGGTGAGTGCCAAACTGAGGAAAGACAATCCCAGAGTCATATCACTAGTAACCACAAGAGGGAGCCAAAAAGTCTAATTCACAACAAATTGCGTTCAGCAGGCGAAAATGTACGGGAAAAGAATGCACACGGTTTAGTCAAGGAACCAACATGATCCCTCTGGGACAAAACGGCCCCTGCGCCAATCTCAGAAGCGTCAATCTCAACCCCGAACGGAAGGGAAACATCCGGTTGGCGCAACACCGGAGCAGAAGTAAATCGACGTTTAAGCTCCTGAAAGGCAGAAACAGCCGCAGAGGACCAATTCGCCACATCAGCGCCTTTTTTCGTCAAATCGGTCAAGGGTTTAACCACGCTGGAAAAGTTAGCAAAGAAACGGCGATAAAAATTTGCAAAACCCAAAAATTTCTGAAGGCTCTTTACGGACGTGGGTTGAATCCAATCATGAATGGCCTGAACCTTAACCGGATCCATCTCAATAGATGAAGGAGAAAAAATAAAACCCAAAAAAGAAACCTTCTGCACCCCAAAGAGACACTTAGACCCCTTCACAAACAAAGCATTGTCACGAAGGATCTGAAATACCATCCTGACCTGTTCCACATGGGACTCCCAATCATCAGAAAAAATCAAAATATCGTCCAAATATGCAATCAAGAATTTATCAATATAAGTCCGGAAGATATCATGCATGAAAGATTGAAAAACAGATGGAGCATTAGTGAGCCCGAACGGCATCACAAGGTATTCAAAATGGCCTTCGGGCGTATTGAACGCAGTTTTCCATTCATCACCCTGCTTAATACGAACAAGATTATACGCCCCCCTAAGGTCAAATCTTCGTAAACCAACTAGCCCCCTTAATCCTAGAAAACAAATCGGAAAGCAAAGGTAAAGGGTATTGAAACTTGACCGTGATCTTATTCAAGATGCGATAATCAATACAGGGTCTCAAGGAGCCATCCTTCTTAGCAACAAAAAAAATCCCGCTCCCATCGGTGAAGAAGATGGCCGAATATGCCCTTTCTCCAAAGACTCCTTAACATAACTCCGCATAGCGGTATGTTCCGGCACAGACAGGTTGAAGAGTCGGCCCTTAGGAAACTTACAGCCTGGAATCAAATCAATAGCACAATCACAGTCCCTGTGTGGTGGAAGAGAACTGGACTTGGGCTCATCGAATACATCCTGAAAATCAGACAAAAACTCTGGAATTTCGGAAGAGGAAGAAGAGGAGATGGACATTAAAGGAACATCATTATGAACCCCCTGACAACCCCAACTAGTCACAGACATAGACTTCCAATCCAACCCAGGATTATGTACCTGCAACCACGGAAAACCCAACACGATAGCATCATGTAAATTATGCAATACCAGAAATCGACAATCTTCCTGATGGGCTGGCGCCATGCGCATGGTCACCTGTGTCCAAAACTGGGGCTTATTTTTAGCCAAAGGTGTAGCATCAATGCCCCTTAAAGAAATAAGGTTCTGCAAGGGCTGCAAGGGGAAACCACAACGCCTGGCAAACTCAAGGTCCATTAAATTCAAAGCGGCGCCTGAATCCACAAACGCCAAGACAGAAAATGATGACAATGAGCAGATCAGGGACACCGATAACAGAAATTTAGGTTGTACAGTACTGATGGTAAATGAACTAGCGATCCTCTTTGTCCGTTTAGAGAAGACTGAAATGACATGAGAAGCGTCGCCACAATAATAACACAACCTATTCTGACGTCTGAGTCCTTGTCGTTCTGTCCTAGACAGAATCCTATCACACTGCATTGGCTCAGGACCCTGCTCTGAGGACAACGCCACAGCGCGCACAGTTCTGCGCTCCCGCAAGCGCCGATCAATCTGAATGGCCAAAGACATAGAATCACTCAGACCGACGGGCGTGGGAAACCCCACCATAACATCTTTAATGGATTCAGAAAGACCCTTTCTGAAAATTGCAGCCAAAGCATCATCATTCCATTTAGTCAACACAGACCATTTTCTAAATTTCTGACAATACAATTCTGCCGCCTCTTGACCCTGAGATAGGGCCAACAAGGTCTTCTCCGCTTGATCCACAGAATTAGGTTCATCATATAATAGTCCTAAAGCCTGAAAAAAGGAATCTACATTAAGCAAAGCCGGATTCCCAGATTCCAGGGAAAATGCCCAATCCTGTGGATCACCACGCAGCAGGGAAATTACGATTTTAACCTGCTGAATAGAATCCCCAGAGGATCGAGGTCTCAAAGCAAAAAACAGTTTACAGTTGTTTTTAAAACTCAAAAATTTGGACCTGTCACCAAAAAACAAATCAGTAGTAGGAATCTTCGGCTTTAAAACAGGAGTCTGAACAATATTATCAGAAATTCCCTGTACCCTAGCAGCAAGCTGGTCTACACGAGAAGCTAATTCCTGAACATCCATGCTAACACAAGACTCCTTAGCCACCCAGAGAAAAAGAGGGAAGAAAAGGCAAAGCAAACTGCAGAAAAAAAAATGACTCAACACCTTTCTTCCCTTCTTCTGAGATGCATTTAACTCATAGTGGGCCAGTTGTACTGTTATGATCCGGTGACTTTGGAGCCGCATGAGCTTTCTCTGGAGTAGGTGGAAACTGTACTGACCGCAAAACCTGAACTAACACTGCAACTAGAAGTAGCCGTGGGGTGTGCCTAACAAACCCTAGACACCTCGACACAGCCGGAGGACTAAATACCCCTATAGATGGAAATAGGAATACTACCTTGCCTCAGAGCAGAACCCCAAAGGATAGGCAGCCCCCCACGAATATTGACTGTGAGTAGGAGAGGAAAGACACACGCAGGCAGAAAACAGGATTCAGCAAAAGAGGCCACTCTAGCTATATAGGGAAAGATAGGACAGAATACTAAGCGGTCAGTATTAAAACCCTTCCAAAAATATCCACAGCAGATAATACAAAAAGTTTCACAATCTAACTAAAGACATGGAATGTATATCTGCCACTCCAGAGAATCCAACAAGACTGAGAAAATACTGACACAATCTAAGCTGGACAAAAAAAACACTGAATAGCACAAAATTATTAAGCACACAGCATGTGTGCCACAGAAACCAAAACCAGACACTTATCTTTGCTGATTTGGCAGAAGGAACCAAACCAGGACCAAAACCTCCCAACAACCATGGACAACTGGCAAGGACTAATGAATCCTGCACGCCTAAATACCCCAGTCAGAACTGCAATCAGCAGATACACCTGACCAGGACTGCAACTCAGGGACAACTGCATTACCACCTACAACCACCGGAGGGAGCCCAAAAGCAGAATTCACAACACATATGGCATGTTTGCATTAAGAATTTGTTGAAATTTCATTGAATCCATTCTTCCCCTACTCGTGAAATATTCCCTGTGCCATTGGCTGCAACACAAACCCAAAGCATAATTGATCCACTTTTTGGGCCTGCAAAGCTATAAGGGTTACCAAACTTTTGCATTGGCCCACTTTCATTTTTGTGATTTTTAACCCCTTTACCCCCAAGGGTGGTTTGCACGTTAATGACCTGGCCAATTTTTAAAATTCTGACCACTGTCCCTTTATGGGGTTATAACTCTGGAACACCTCAATGGATCCTGATGATTCTGACACTGTTTTCTCGTGACATATTGTACTTCATGATAGTGGTAAAACTTATGTGATAAGACTTGCGTTTATTTGTGAAAAAAATGTAAATTTGGAGAAAATTTTAAAAATTTCGCAATTTTCCAAATTTGAATTTTTATGCCTTTAAATCACAGAGATATGTCACACAAAATACTTAATAAGTAACATTTCCCACATGTCTACATTACATCAGCACAATTTTGGAATCAAATTTTTTTTTGCTAGGGAGTTATAAGAGTTAAAATTGACCAGCAATTTCTCATTTTTACAACACCATTTTTTTTAGGGACCACAACACATTTTAAGTCATTTTGAGGGGTCTGTATGATAGAAAATAACAAAGTGTGACACCATTCCAAAAACTGCACCCCTCAGGGTGCTCAAAACCACATTCAAGAAGTTTATTAACCCTTCAGGTGTTTCACAGGAATTTTTGGAATCTAATATATAAAGCTGAATGTGTGTGTGTGTGTATGTATGTATGTATGTATGTATGTCCGGGATTGGCATCTGAACCGTAGCAGCTACAGCCACAAAATTTTGCACAGTCACACGTCTGGACCCCGAGAGCGTCATAGGCTATGTTGTGAGGTGAAATTTTAACCCCGCGCTTTCCAATTCACCAAACAATTTTGCCCCTATCTACATAATGGGGAAAAAGTGAAAGGAAAAGTGTTGGAGGCGTCGCAGCTACAGGCACAAAATTTTGCACAGTCACACGTCTGGACCCTGAGAGCGTCAAAGCTATATTGTGAGGTGAAATTTTAACCCCGCGCTTTCCAAGTCACCAAACAATTTTGCCCCTATCTACATAATGGGGAAAAAATGAAAGGAAAAGTGTTGGAGGCAAATTAACAGCTGCCAGATGTGAACAAGGGGGACTTAAAGAATGACAGCGATGGCACCAAAGAGTATATACTGTACAGTTGCTAAGGTGGGGCCCCAACATGGGATAATCACACCACCACGGGGATATGAACACACACACAAAATGCGCCACACACTACCACGTGCTCGAACACATATACCACCCTCAGTGCACATTTCACCACACATACACCAACCTCGCCACATAAAAGTAGAAACACAAAAGTCGCCGCTCAAAACTCGCCACGCGCAAAACTCTCCACATGCAAAACTCGCCACACGTGCAAAACTCGCCACACGCAAAACTTGCACACGCAGAAAAATTGCCACACGCAGAAAAATTGCCACATGCACAAAAGTTGCAACACATGCAAAAGTTGCCTCACACAAAACTTGCACATACTCAAAAGGCACCACACATAAAACTCGCCACGCGCAAAACTCGCCATGCGCAAAACTTGCTGCACACAACTTGCTACACTAACCTGTCACATGCAACTCGACACACAAAAAGTTGCTACACGCATGTCGCCACACAAAACTCATCTCACAAAAGTCCCTACATGCATGTCGCCACACGCAACTCAACACACACAACTTGACACACGAAACTCGCCCTAAAACACACACAAGTCTGGTATCCTTCAAAAATAAAAATCTGATTAATAAGCAGACAAACTACAAGAGCAACAAATGTACCATATAGGAATTCGGCAGCTGTCAGTCACATGACCAGTCTATTATGTGTATGTGTGAGCTAATATATACTGCCAGGGGGTGGGCTTACTGTTGGCTGGGGATTTATCAGGCTGCCATTTTAGCTTACAAATACTGAGGTAAAAATACTGACCAAATAACGTGTGAACGAGGGCTAATACAGGAGGAGATGGCATACAGCTATATACTATATACAGGAGATGACACACAGGTATATACTATTTACAGGGGAGATGACACACAGGTATATACTATATACAGGAGGAGATGACACACAGATATATACTATATACAGGAGAGATGACACACAGGTATATACTATATAGAGGAGGAGATGACATACAGGTACATACTACATACAGGAGGAGATGACATACAGGTATATACTATATACAGGAGGAGATGACACACAGGTATATACTATATACAGGAGCAGATTACCTACAGGTATATAGTATATACAGGAGGAGATGACACAGGTATATGCTATGTATAGGAGGAGATGACATACAGGTATATACTATATACAGGAGATGACACACAGATATATACTATATATAGGTGAGATGACACACAGGTATATACTATATACAGGAGATTACATACAGGTATATCTAATATATAAAGCTGAATGTGTGTATGTATGTATGTGTGTATGTCCGGGATTGGCATCTGTACCGTCGCAGCTACAGCCACAAAATTTTGCACAGTCACACGTCTGGACCCCGAGAGCGTCATAGGCTATGTTGTGAGGTGAAATTTTAACCCCGCGCGTTCCAATTCACCAAACAATTTTGCTCCTATCTACATAATGGGGAAAAAGTGAAGGGAAAAGTGTTGGAGGAAAATTGACAGCTGCCAGATGTGAACAATGAGGACTTAAAGAATGAGAGCGATGGCGACAAAGAGTATATACCGTACAGTTGCTAAGGTGGGGCCCCGACATGGGATACTCACCACACACGGGGATATGAACACAAACACAAAATGCGCCACACACTACCACGTGCTTGAACACATATACCACCCTCAGCACACATTTCACCACACACACACACCAACCTCGCCACATAACAGTCGAAACACAAAAGTCACCACTCAAAACTCGCTACATGCAAAACTCGCCATATGCAAAACTAGGCTCACGCAAAACTCGCCACACGTGCAAAACTCACCTCATGGAAAACTCACCTCATGCAAAACTTGCACACACAGAAAAATTGCCACATGTACAAAAGTTGCACCACATGCAAAAGTTGCCTCACACAAAACTTGCACATACTCAAAATGCACCACACATAAAACTCGCCACGCGCAAAACTCGCCATGCACAAATCTTGCTGCACACAACTTGCTACACTAACCTGTCACATGCAACTCAACACACAAAATGTTGCTACACGCATGTCGCCACACAAAACTCATCTCACAAAAGTCGCTACATGCATGTCGCCACACGCAACTCAACACACACAACTTGACACATAAAACTCGCCCTAAAACACACACAAGTCTGGTATTGTCCTTCAAAAATAAAAATCTGATTAATAAGCAAACTACAAGAGCAACAAATGTACCATATAGGAAATACGGCAGCTGTCAGTCACATGACCTGTCTATTATGTGTATGTGTGAGCTAATATATACTGCCAGGGGGGAGGGCTTCCTGTTGGCTGGGGATTTATCAGGCTGCCAATAGCAACCAATCACAGCTCAGCTTCTATTTTGCTACAGTTAATTAACCTGAGCTCTGATTGGTTAATATAGGCAACAAAGACATTCTCAGTATAACAAAGCTAATATATGTTGTGAAATGCTTCTATTTGCTTAGTTTTTGCCTTTTAATAATTACATTTCTATCTATTTGTTTTGTGGTTTTTGTGTGCAGAATAAATTTTTGTTAACACATTCTATTTTGCTAACAGCAGTCATTAACCCGGGCGAAGCCGGGTAGTACAGCTAGTGTTTAAATAAAAATGAACTTTTAACTTTTTTCACACAAAATTTACTTCAGCTCCAATTTGTTTTATTTTACTAAGGGTAACAGGAGTAAACGTACCACAAGAGTTGTTGTACAATTTGTTCTGAGTACAACGATATCCCATATGTGGGGGTAAACCACTGTTTGGGTGCATGGCAGAGCTCGGAAGGAAAGGAGCGCCGTTTGACATTTCAATGCAAAATTGACTGGAATTGAGATGGGACACCATGTTGAGTTTTGAGAGCCCCTGATGTGCTTAAACATTGAAAACCCCACAAGTGACACCATTTTGGAAAGTAGACCCCCTAAGGAACTTATCTAGCTGTGTGGTGAGCACTTTAACCCACCAAGTGCTTCACAGAAGTTTATAATGCAGAGCCGTAAAAATAAAAATTCATGTTTTTTCACAAAAATGATTTTTTCACCCCCAATTTTTTATTTTCCCAATGGTAAGAGAAGAAATTTGACCCCAAAAGTTGTTGTGCAATTTGTCCTGAGTACGCTGATACCCCATATGTGGGGGTAAACCCCTGTTTGGGCGCATGGCAGAGCTCGGAAGGGAAGGAGCGCCGTTTGACTTTTCAATGCAAAATTGACAAAATTGACAGGAAGGAGCACTGTTTTAGTTTTTCAATGCAGAATTGGCTGGAATTGAGATTGGACGCCATGTCGCGTTTGGAGAACCCCTGATGTGCCTAAACAGTAGAAACCCCCAATTCTAACTGAAACCCTAACCCTAACCCTATCCCCAACCCTAACCCTAGCCCTAACCGTAACCCAAGCCTTAACCCTAACCCTACCCCTAACCCTAGCCCTAACCCTAAACCTAGCACTAACCATAGCCCTAACCCCAGCCTTAACCCTAACCGTAGCCCTAACCCTTGCCATATCCCTAGCCCTAACCATAACCCTACCCCTACCCCTAATCCTAAACCTAGCCCTAACCCTAGCCCTAACCCTAACCGTAGCCCTAGCCCTAGCCATATCCCTAACCCTAACCACAGCCCTAGCCCTAACCCTAGCCTTAGCCCTAACCCTAACCCTAGCCCTAACCCTAATGCGAAAATGGAAATAAATACATTTTTTTTATTTTATTATTTTTCCCTTACTAAGGGGGTGATGAAGGGGGGTTTGATTTACTATTTATAGCATTTAGTTTTTTAGCAGATTTTTATGATTGGCAGCCGTCACACACTAAAAGACGCTTTTTATTGCAAAAAATAGTTTTTGCGTCTCCTCATCTTGAGAGCTATAATTTTTCCATATTTTGGTCCACAGAGTCATGTGAGGTCTTGTTTTTTGATGTTTTTATCGGTAACATTTTTGGGCACCTGACATTTTTTGAATGACCAAAAACCAGCTATTCATGAATTTCTTTTGGCGGGGGTGCTTATACCGTTCCACGTTTGGTAAAATTGATAAAGCAGTTTTATTCTTCGGGTCAGTACGATTACAGCGATACCTCATTTATATCTTTTTTTATGTTTTGGCGCTTTTATATGATAAAAACTATTTTATAGAATATATATTTTTGCATCGCTTTATTCTGAGGACTATAACTTTTTATTTTTTCTCTGATGATGCTGTATGGCGGCTCATTTCTTGCGGGACAAGATGACGTTTTCAGCGGTACCATGCTTATTTATATCTGTCTTTTTGATCTCGTGTTATTCCACTTTTTGTTTGGCGGTATGATAATAAAGCGTTGTTTTTTGCCTCGGCTTTTTTTTTCACTGAAGGGGTTAACTAGTGGGACAGTTTTATAGGTCGGGTCGTTACGGACACGGCGATACTAAATATGTGCATTTTTATTGATTTTTTTATTTATTTAGATAAAGAAATGTATTTATTGGAACAATATTTCTTTTTTTTCTTTATTTTTTTTTTTTTACACATGTGAATATTTTTTTTTACTTTATAACATTTCCCCTGGGGGGGCATCATGTTATAGGGTCAGATCGCTGATCTGATACTTTGCAGAGCACTGTGTCAGATCAGCAATCTGACATGCAGGGCTGCAGGCTTACCAGCGCTTGTTCTGAGCAGGCGCTTGTAAGCCACCTCCCTGCAGGACCCGGAAGTAGCCCCGCAGCCATTTTGGGTCCAGGGCCTGCAGGGAGGAGATGCTCGGTACAAGGTGAGCACATCGCCTTGTACCGAGGGTCTCAGGGAAGCACGCAGGGAGCCCCCTCCCTGCACGATGCTTCCCTGTACCACCGGAACGCTGCGATCATCTTTGATCGCAGTGTGCCGGGGGTTAATGTGCCGGGGGCGGTCCGTGACCGCTCCTGGCACATAGTGCCGGATGTCAGCTGCGATAGTGAGCGTGGGCGATCGCATATGAAGTACGGGCCCACCCCACCTCGACGGGATAGTTCGTCATATGTCAGAAAGGGGTTAAAATGTCAAAAATGACTATATATACAGTACAGACCAAAAGTTTGGACACACCTTCTCATTTAAACATTTTTCTGTATTTTCATGACTATGAAAATTGTACATTCACACTGAAGGCATCAAGACTATGAATTAACACATGTGGAATTATATACTTAACAAAAAAGTGTGAAACATCTGGAAATATGTCTTATATTCTTGGTTCTTCAAAGTAGCCATGGGTGCCGCTGTTGGTCTGTCAGCAATGGGGGACACACCTCAGGGTTCTGCACAGGCAGTCACTCCTCCGAGCGAGCGCTGCACTCTGCTTACCCTGGCGCTCGGCATTCTCACTAGCTCAGTGGTCCGTACGCAAAAGCTCTGCCGCAGTTCTACCCCGCGCTGTCTCTCACTGTTTCTTCACGCGCTTTCTCCTCACTGCCTGGCTTAGTCACACCCCCTCTTCCCGGGTCATGGTGCCTGTCATGTCCCCTGTTCTTTTCCCAGAGCAACATGGGGTGCAGCCTCAGCAGTTCCGGACTCAGCATGATGCAGGCACCTGCAACCCGGTCTTCCTCCTTACATATGCATGGCTCCTCATCCCTATCCTGGTATGCATTGTCCCTTCATCCCTATCCTGCTATGCATGGCTCCTCAACCCCATCCTTGTCTGCATGGCTTCGTATCCCCATCCTTGTCTGCATGGCTCCTGATCCCCATCCTTGTCTGCATGGCTCCTCATCCCTATTCTGGTATGCATGGCTCCTCATCCCTATTCTTGTATGCACGGTTCCTTATTCCCATCCTTGTATGCATGACCCCCATGAGAAAAGCATAAACAAAAAAAATCCTGCTTACCTTCATTGCCCTCTTTGCAGCATGTTCCGGTGCCCACAGCTCCAGCGGCCGGGTGATCACGTGTCCCTGCTCATTAAAGTAACGAATATTCACTACACTCCATGCCTATGGGAGTGGAGAGAGGTGAATATTCATAACTGTTAAGTAGCACGCAACCTTGATAGCCCGGCCGTGGCTGGAAGCCGGCAACTTCGTCTGACATTGTGCGCGCTATAAGAGAAATGAATATTCACTTGCCAGTGCAATAAATATTAATTTTTGTATAGCAGCGGGCACAAGTTTTAGCCGTGATCCGCTGCTCCCCCTCCCCCGCCATCTTCTGGGACAATGACTCGAGTATAAGCCATGGGGGCGTTTTCAGCACAAAAAAATATGCTGAAAAACTAGGCTTATACTTGAGTATATACAGTAATTAAGTTATTGGTATAGTTACCTTTTTGTACTAATCAATAAAGGACATAACTGAAAAATAAGAAAATAGTAGCCATACTTGTAATATCACGTCCAGACATAAATATACAACATGATGCAGGTCCATCCTCCAGTGGTGGCTGGATAATGTGGGGTGTCTGGCCTGAGGGTGCACAAATGGTATTGGCAGCCCACATGATGTAATAGTAGGGGTGTTGGTAATAGGCTGTTATACGCAAAGAGGTGCATCTCACGGTAGATAAAATGCAGAAGGGCAACAAGGTTTTATCCAAGTTACACAAGAAAAAGAAAAGGGTAAGTGCCTTCACCGTGTAGGTTTGTGTGAGACACAACCACTAAAAAGTCTGTATTCCAGATGATGCAGATTCCATACAGTTGTACCAGGAAAGTATGCAAGGGTAATGGAAGTGTTGCTGTTTACTCTTATGTTGTCATGTCGGATGCTGTCCAGACCAGGTCGTTCGACAGACAGCAGTAATTCCGCTTTTGACCACTATTTGCTCATTGGCGTCGGCTAGATTCTATCTAGCTGTTCCGGGGTTAATTTACCTGATCCTCGGATTGGAAGCTGGGCCATGCCCATTGCCTTTAAATAGCTCTCCTGATCATTGGGCGTCGCCGATTATAGCTTCTGTCTTGTGCGTTGTTATCTCGGTCTGGAGTGGAGAGCTGGTTGCTGGAGAGTCGTTGCTGGTGGTGTATTTTCCTTTGTCTTATTTACTCCTTCCTATATTTGTATTTATTTTGCCCTGCACATTTATAGTGTATTCCTGAGTGTCTGCGGCGTGGTGTATATTTTCCTTTATCCTTGTCTGTGCTAACTGTGGGTATTGGTGAATTACATCTTCACTGGGTGGTGGGCGGAGGTTTTCAGCCTAGGGTTGAAACAGGAGACAGGGCAAGGGTCGAGGCCTGGACATGCACACCATCAGTGTAAACTCCAGGTAGAGGGTCAGTCAGGATTTCCCTAGTCTGAGGGAAATTGCAGGGGCCCGGGTTATTATTTCTCGCTCACCTAGTCTCCTCATGACATTATAATCGGCCCAACAACAAAAAAAAAAAAAAAAGGGGGTTCTTTTTTTGTGTGTTTGTCATGGATCCCATGACTTCCATAACCCGCCAGTTGGAGGCGCTGTCCCTACAGGTCACTGAGTTTAGGGGGGCAGTACAGCAACAGGGACTAGCAGTATCTAATGTGCAAGCTGGAGCGACAGGAAGAGTTGCTGAGCCTAAATTTCCTTTGCCTGAAAAATTTGCTGGGGAACGCAGTAAATTTGTTTCTTTTCGTGAAGCTTGCAAACTATATTTCCGTATGCGCCCGATCTCCTCGGGTAATGAGGCTCAGCGTGTGGGCCTGGTGTTGTCATTATTAAGCGGGGATCCCCAAGCATGGGCGTTTTCTTTGCCATCTGATTCTGCTGCATTTGACTCTGTGGAGAGTCTATTTTCCTCTCTTGGAAAAATCTACGATGAACCTGACAGAATGGCTCTAGCAGAGTCTAAGATACGCTCTATTCGCCAGGGGGAGCGAGTTGCAGAGGATTACTGTTCTGAATTTCGTCGCTAGGCGATCGATACACAATGGAATGATCCAGCATTGCGGAGTCAGTTTATACATGAGATTTCTGGAAGGGTTAAAAAAGCCCTTCTGATGTACGAGACTCCTACTTCTCTAGATTCCGCTATGAGTCTGGTTGTCCGCATTGATCGCCGTTTGCGTCAGGGGGAGCTTGAGACACTGCCTATGGGAGAGGGTTTAGGTTCACGTGAGGTTGCTGCAGGTGAGCCCACGGAGCCTATGCAAATCGCAGGGGTGTCACATGTGTTAAGCGTCCACTCCCTGAGCTCAGGAAGCAGGGAGCCTGTTTTTACTGTGGTAAAACTGGTCATTTTATTAACATCTGTCCTCTGCTGTCTAAGAAAAACGCAACGGCGGAAAACTTCTAAGCTCAGAGGGTGTGGAGGAGACCAATCTGAGCTTATGTATATCCTCCATGGTGGTTTCTCAATGTATGCTCCCTGCTAAGGTTTTTATCGCTGGCAGTAAGCTGCCAATTACTGTTTTTGTGGATAGTGGTTCAGCCACAAATCTCATTGATGAAGAGTTTGCGCGCACAGCAGGTTTTAGGATTGAAAAACTGTCTCATCCTATCCGCGTGGTCACCATCAATGCTGCTCCTCTCTCTCAGGGGGAGATTACTGAATTTGTGGCTGAGGTGAAACTCCACATTGGAGTTCTACATTCTGAGCGGGTTACATGTAAGGTGCTCAGGAATCTTCCTGCTCAGGTGTTTTGGGTTTTCCTTGGTTGTCTATGCACAACCCGGTAATTGACTGGAAAACTCAGGACATAATTCAGTGGAGCGAGTTTTGCCAGGAGAATTGCCTGGCCACATGTGTAGCTGCGGTGACTTCAAGCGTTCCGGAGTCACTTCTGGATTTTGTGGATGTGTTCTCTGAGAAGGGTTGTTCAGAGTTGCCGCCACATCGTCCCTATGACTGTTCTATCAGGTTTAAACCAGGGGCCAAATTGCCTAAAGGAAGGATGTTTAACATCTCCGGTCCGGAGAGACAAGCGTTAAAAGATTACATTGAAAGCTTGAGCAAAGGGCACATCAGGCCGTCATCCTCGCCAGTGGCAGCAGGGTTCTTCTTCGTGAAGAAGAAAGATGGCGGATTACGCCCGTGTTTGGATTTCAGGGAGTTGAACCAGATTACGGTTCGTGATCCATACCCTATGCCTCTGATACCAGATTTGTTCAACCAGGTGGCAGGTGCTAAGTGGTTTACCAAGCTTGACCTCAGGGGGGCGTACAACCTCATAGGAGTCCGTCAAGGTGATGAGAGGAAGACGGCTTTTAATACCCCTGAGGGTCATTTTGAAAATTTGGTGATGCCATTTGGGTTGACTAACGCACCTGCAGTGTTCCAACATTTCATCAATGATGTATTCTCGCATGTTTTGGGGAAATTCGTTATCGTGTACCTAGATGACATTCTCATATATTCTTGCGACCGTGATGCTCATTTAGATCATGTCAGGCAGGTGTTACAGCTTCTCAGAGAGAATAAGCTGTATGCTAAACTTGAGAAATGTGTATTTTCTGTTCAAGAGTTGCCTTTCTTGGGTTATATTGTGTCTGCTTCTGGTTTTAAAATGGACGCCGCTAAGGTGCAAGCGGTGCTGCATTGGGAACGTCCTGATAACCTGAAAGCACTTCAGCGGTTCCTTGGGTTTTCTAACTACTATAGGAAATTTATCAAGGATTTTTCCATCATTGCTAAACCGCTAACTGACATGACTAAAAAGGGTACCAATTTCTCCGTTTGGCCTGAGGCTGCTGTGCGCGCATTTGAATTCCTTAAGAACAGTTTTGTTTCAGCCCCCATTCTTGTGCAGCCAGACGTATCAAAACCCTTTGTTGTGGAAGTCGATGCGTCTGAAGTTGGTGTGGGGGCGGTACTATCTCAAGGCTCATCTTTGAGTGGTTTGCGTCCGTGCGCCTATTTCTCCAAGAAACTGTCGTCCGCCGAACGTAACTATGATATCGGCAACAGGGAGTTGTTGGCAATTTCTTGGAGGGGTCGGTACATCAGGTAACTGTTATTACCGATCATAAGAATCTGCTGTATTTGGAGTCAGCCAAGCGTCTGTCTCCCAGGCAGGCTCGCTGGGCATTGTTTTTCACGCGGTTCAATTTTGTTGTCACTTATAGACCGGGGTCTAAAAACACTAAGGCGGATGCTCTGTCCAGGTGTTTTCCGGGGGGAGAACCTCGGGAGGATCCAGTACCCATCCTCCAAAAGGGTGTTGTGGTTTCGGCTCTCACTACCGAGGTTGAGGCTGAGATTGCCGAGGCTCAGGAGGAGGTACTATCTGAGCTTCCCATCAACAAATCTTTTGTACCGCTTCATCTCCGCTTAAAGGTTTTGGTGGAGCATCATGATGCTGTCCTGGCTGGCCACCCAGGGGTTAGAGGTACCTTGGAGTTGGTGTCACGTCGGTTTTGGTGGCCCAAGATCCGACAGGACGTGGTCTCATACGTGTCAGCTTGTTCCACGTGCGCTAGGGCTAAGACGCCCCGCTCCCGTCCTGTTGGCACACTACTTCCTCTTGAGGTACCTAGTAAGCCATGGACGGAAATCTCCATGGATTTCATCACTGATTTGCCCTCATCAGCTGGGAACACGGTCATCTTGGTGATTGTTGATCGGTTTTCTAAAATGTCGCACTTTGTGTCTTTGCCTTCGTTGCCTAACGCTAAGACTCTGGCTCAGGTATTTGTGCAGGAGGTGGTCAGACTTCATGGGGTTCCGTCTGACATCGTGTCTGATAGGGGGTCTCAGTTTGTGGCAAAGTTTTGGAAAGCATTTTGCTCACGGCTGAGGATCAAGTTGTCTCATTCTTCGGCGTTTCATCCTCAGTCAAATGGTCAGACGGAGCGTATGAACCAAAATTTGGAACAGTACTTACGCTGCTTTGTCTCTGATAACCAGGAGGAGTGGTCTACCTTTCTTCCTTTGGCTGAGTTTGCCATCAATAATCACCGCCAGGAGTCGTCTGGGGAGTCTCCGTTTTTTTGTGTTTACGGGCTACATTCTCAATTTTGTACTTTGAGTCAGACGTGCTCTTCCGGCGTTCCGGAGGAGGACCAGTTAGGAGCACAATTGTCATCAGTCTGGAGGAGAGTTAAACAGCGCCTGTTGAGTGTGGGTGCTAGGTACAAACGTGTGGCTGACAGTAGGGGTGTGCCAGGTCCGGACCTGAGTGTGGATGACTGGGTGTGGTTATCCACAAAAAACATAAGACTCAAAATACCATCACTTAAATTGGGTCCACGGTTTATTGGTCCATTTAGGGTCGCCGCCGTCATTAACCCAGTAGCGTACCAATTGGAGCTCCCTACGGTGTATAAGATACACAACGTGTTCCACAGGTCTCTTCTAAAGAAGGTGGTGGGTTCCGTGGACACAGCGCCTATGCCACCTCCAGTCTTAGTGGATGGTAATTTGGAGTTTGAAGTCTCCAAGGTGGTTGACTCTCGTGTAGTGCGCCGCACTTTACAGTACTTGGTTCACTGGCGTGGTTATGGGCCTGAGGAGAGGTCCTGGGTACCAGCCTCGGACATTCATGCGGATCGGCTGGTCAGGTTTTTTCATCGTCGCCATCCAGACAAGCCGGGTCCTATAAGCCGTGAGGGCCCTGGGATCCCTC
Organism: Ranitomeya variabilis; assembly: GCF_051348905.1. Lineage (NCBI taxonomy): Eukaryota > Metazoa > Chordata > Amphibia > Anura > Dendrobatidae > Ranitomeya > Ranitomeya variabilis. Next base: position 163,884,555 of record NC_135232.1, on the reverse strand, counting down.
GTAGAAGGCGGGGTACTGTCATGTCGGACGCTGTTCAGACCAGGTCGTTTGACAGACAGCAGTAATTCCGCTTTTGACCACTATTTGCTCATTGGCGTTGGCTAGATTCTATCTAGCTGTTCCGGGGTTAATTTACCTGATCCTCGGATTGGAAGATGGGCCATGCCCATTGGCTTTAAATAGCTCTCCTGATCATTGGGCATCGCCGATTATAGCTTCTGTCTTGTGCGTTGTTATCTCGGTCTGGAGTGGAGAGCTGGTTGCTGGAGAGTCGTTGCTGGTGGTGTATTTTCCTTTGTCTTATTTACTCCTTCCTATATTTGTATTTATTTTGCCCTGCACATTTATAGTGTATTCCTGAGTGTCTGCGGCGTGGTGTATATTTTCCTTTATCCTTATCTGTGCTAACTGTGGGTATTGGTGAATTACATCTTCACTGGGTGGTGGGCGGAGGTTTTCAGCCTAGGGTTGAAACAGGAGACAGGGCGAGGGTCGAGGCCTGGACATGCACACCATCAGTGTAAACTCCAGGTAGAGGGTCAGTCAGGATTTCCCTAGTCTGAGGGAAATTGCAGGGGCCCGGGTTATTAGCTCTCGCTTACCTACTCTCCTCGTGACATATGTGTAGTTGTCCTGAAGAAGGAGTCGGTGTGACTCTGAATTGCCCTGACAATAAACCAGCAAATTATATCCGATCGTGGACTGTCATAATACCAGTAACCTTTCCATTGCCCGACATACTTTCCGTAATGGTGTGAATGGTACCCTATGTAAGCTTGGGTGCATTTTTAACCCCTTAATGACCGCCAATACATCTTTTAACTGACCTGAGATCTGAGATATAAGAGAATAGCCTCCCCATACAGATGACAATCCAGCAGCTGTCGGTTGTGCACTATAGCTGACAACTTGCTGCATCAGCCATGATCAGTGTTTGCACTGTCCAAATCTGTTTAACCCCTTAGATGCTGCTGTCAATAGTGACTACATCATATAAATGGTTCACAGAGTGTGGGGTCTTCCTCTTTATCCCAGTCGGTGCCCTCAGATCATGATTGTGTTGTCCTAATGTTTGCGATGGCAATTCATGACCAAATTTTTGCCTAAGGATACCGTCACACAGTGGCATTTTCATCGCTACGACGGCACGATTCGTGACGTTCTAGCGATATAGTTACGATCTCGCAGTGTCTGACACGCAGCAGCGATCAGGGACCCTGCTGAGAATCGTACGTCGTAGCAGATCGTTTGAAACTTTCTTTCATCGCTGGATGTCCCGCTGTCATCGCTGGATCGTTGTGTGTGACAGCGATCCAGCGATGCGTTCGCTGGTAACCAGGGTAAACATCGGGTTACTAAGCGCAGGGCCGCGCTTAGTAACCCGATGTTTACCGTGGTTACCAGCGTAAAAGTAAAAAAAAAAAAACCATACATACTCACCATCTGATGTCCGTCAGGTCCCTTGCCGTCTGCTTCCCGCTCTGACTGTCTGCTGGCCGGAAAGTGAGAGCAGATCACAGCGGTGACGTCACCGCTGCGCTCTGCTCTCACTGTACGGCGGCACTCAGTCAGAGCAGGAAGCAGACGGCAAGGGACCTGAAGGATATCAGATGGTGAGTATGTACGTTTTTTTTTTTTTTTACTTTTACGCTGGTATCCAGGGTAAACATCGGGTTACTAAGCGCGGCCCTGCGCTTAGTAACCCGATGTTTACCCTGGTTACCAGCGAACCTCGGCATCGTTGGTCGCTGGAGAGCGGTCTGTGTGACAGCTCCCCAGCGACCACACAACCACTTACCAACGATCACGGCCAGGTCGTATCGCTGGTCGTGATCGTTGGTAAATCGTTATGTGAGACGGTACCCTAAGAGTCTGCCGGACGAAGTAATATGTTCAGAAGTTAGCAACATTTACATGGTAAAAATACACATTTTCATTTTTGTCTTGCCACTTTGCATTAATTCCTGAACATCACCTGAAGGGTTAATAAACTACCAGACTGCAGTTTTTCAATATGTCAGGGGGTGCTGTTTTTAAAATGGTATAACTTTTGGGGGTTTCCCAATATATGGGACCCCCAAAGTCACTTCAAACATGGATAAGTCATTTAAAAAATAAATTTTGTAAATTTCCTTGAAAAAATGAAAAATTACTGCTACACTTTTAAACCTCCTAAAATGCTAACAAAATAAAAGAACATTTTACAAATGGTGCTGATGTAAAGCAGACATGTGGGAAATTATATTTATTAATATTTTGCTGTGGTATGACTATCTGGATTAAAGGGATAATCATTCAAAGTCTCAAAATTGCTAATTTTTTAACATTTTTCTCAAATTTCTGATTTTTTAGAAATAAACACAAAAGATATCGACCTGAATTTACCATTATCATAAAGTATAATGTGTCATGAAAAAACGGTCCCAAAATCACTGGAATTTGTAGAAGCGTTGCAGAGTTATTACCACATAAAGTGACACTGGTCAAATTTCAAAAAATTGGCTCTGTCACTAAGGGGTTATACCAGGCCGCCACCCCACGGATGTTTGGTGGGTTAATAAGTAGTTGTTTTATTAGTATTTTGCACTTGTGTTGCCCCCGTTTTTACCTGCTGCATCCTTTTGTGCATTTGTGTCCGGACATAATATTGCAAGTATGCCTTCTATTTTTTTCTTTTTCAGTGATGTCTAACATTGGGATGTGAAAATAAGAAATGTTTTCATTTTTTAAAGGATTGCAAGAAAAAATAGACTGCATAATCTGTAAAGCAATTTCTACAGAACACAGCATTGGACCGGTGTGTGGTTGGAAACTACTCTTTAGGCACAGAGAGCTTGGAAAAATGAGCGCTATTTGCCTTTTGGAGCGCAGTTTAGCATTGATTTGAATTTGGATGCTATGTCACATTTACAGAGCATCTGAGTTGCCCACCAGGGCGAGGTACTCGGTATCGGGTCTAGTCGGTTATTAAAGGGGATGTCACGGTGGCTGTGACCCGGTCCGTGGCCCTGGGACTCACTGTAAAAGGGAACGGTCTTTAAAGGGGAATTGTGAATAAGTCTGTCATGATGCCACCTGTGGTGTTCGGTGAATAGGGGGACTGACGCTGCTTTAAAGGGGTCCTCTGCGGGATGTTGTTACATCAATGATGGTGACACTCCCCACAGGTGAAGTGGGGTCCCCAGGGGTCCTAGAGTGTATGGTGATGATGGTGTTTGCTGGTCAATGAGTAAAGGACACAAGTTGTAAAGTCTTTACCTGGTTTACTGTAGTTGGCAGGCCACAGTCCAGGGTACCGGCAACAGGTACATGAGGAGTCCAGACCGTCCAGAAACAAGTGGAATCCCCTTGGAAAGTCAGGTTGGGAGCCTTCCACTGCGCGCTTGCTATAGTCCCTTGCTGTTTGTAATGTCCTAACAAGGTCCTGGTTCTTTCCCCTGTCCTGGGACAGGTACCTGTATGGTAGGCAGCTTGAGCCATTCCTTCTGGGGTCTCTGCACGGTGACTCCAGGGTGCTGCTGTACCACAGGCTTAACTTGGGCAGTACACGTGTAGTTATGTGCCCTCCGGTTCTGCTAGGTGTCCCACAGTTCCACTCTAGCCTCGGGCTCCTGCTACCCGGTTTCTGCGCTTTGGCTCCTCGGAGGCCTACTTGTAGCCTCTTTGAACCCTGAAATCTCTCCTCTGCTCCTTTCCTGTCTGCTCTCCAGACTGTCTGATCCAGACTAACTCACTCCTCCTCCAAACCAGGATCTTTATCCAGGGATGCTGCCCTTAAACAGGGTTTTGAGCTTCCCCTCCTGGCCTGGATTCAGAAGGTGTTGTGCGTGAGGTTTACCTGCCAAAACGATCCCTCTTGTTTCCAGGCATAGCACTACCCTCCCCGAGAGAAAGGCCGCACTACTGTGGTACCCGAACTCCTGGGGTGCCACACATCCAAGGAGCCAAAACAGCAGAACCCTCCAAGTGACACTATTTTGGAAACCACACCCCTCAAGAAATTCATCTAGGGGTGTAAAGTGACCTTTTAGGAACCAGAAGTGCTTATCGAAAATGCATTACATGGGGATGCTAAAATAAAAAAAAATACATTATTTTCAATTAATATGTTAATTTAGATTCAAGTTTTTATTTTTCACAAGAAGAGCAGGAGAAAATGGATCACATAAATTGTAAAATAATTTCTCCTGAATACATCAAAACCCCATACATATTTGAGTACCATGGTTTGGACACGCAGTGGCTCTGAAGGGAAGAAATGCTACTTGGCTTCTGGAGTGCAAATTTGGTAGTAATAGTTAGCGCGCGGCACTTGCTGAGCCTTGAGGTGCCGAGCCTTTGAGGTTTACTCACTTTGGAAGCTACATCCATCATGGAATTCATGAAGGAGTGTAATAAGCATTTTTATCCCAAGGTGTTTCACCGATTCCTTTACCATAACTGTGAAAATGAAATATTCCACTTGTTATAATATATATTAGTTTTAGCTTAAAATATTTTATCTTTACCATAACTAACAACAAAAAAACAGCCCGTAAATTATTACACTATTTCTCCCAAGTACGGCAATATGTAAGGTCAAACACTACTGTTTGGGCACATGGCAGGCCACAGTACTGAACATTAATAATTGCTTTTTTTCTGGCGTAGAGCTTCCTGGAGTAGTTTGTGGGCACCATTTGTTAAACCCCTAAAGTGCCAAGACAGCAGAAATCTCCAAAAAGTAGTCGCGTTTTGCAAACTACAGTCAGGGAATTAATTTACAGGTCTTGTGACTATTTTCACCCATTGGTGGTTTGCAGAGTGAAAATTGCAAATATACTATTTTTGTGCCCAATCCCCAGTGCCCAGCTTGTACTTCTGGAAACATGCACCCCATAAATTGTTTAATGGGGGTGGACGTAAGAACTCATGAACTATCTCAATAAAATACCAACACTGCCACCAATTAGCTGTAAACAGCCTAAACTAAGCGATGTGTGGGCAAAATACAGGAGCACCATGCACTGCTGTGCATTCACTTCAATGGGAGACAGAGTGCAATACTGTGCCCACTTTGCAATGCACGGGCTGCTATTTTCTGCCTGTGCATCGCTTAGTTCTGACCACTGCTGGTCCAATTTTCAGTTTTATAGGTAGGTGTGCCGGATTTTGGAACCCATCCATCTCATACTGATATCCAGAGGAGAGGTCATCAATCATAGTATCCTGGAGAACCTATTTAAGTGAGCACGACCCTCCGCAGCAATGCCATACATGTTAACATTAATTGTGGTTTGCGCACACTGTAAGGGTTCAGGATGAGGCATTTGGCTTTGCGACAATGGATTTTACTGGATTGGCTTTTGGGAGCCATGTCGTTTTTCCAAGCACTTTAAGTTACTAGTAATATGGAAAGCTATTTTTCCGTTGACAGATGACAGATCTGAGTAGGAACTTCTGTTTTGCAGGATGAGTTGAAGTTTTTATTGGTGCCATTTGAGAGTACATATTTTTAGTCATTTTTTATTACGATTTTTGGTAAACAGAATGAGCAAGTAAAGAACAAATCTGGAATTATCTCTTTTTTCTTCAAGCCACATTACACTGTTCACGGACGGTAGAAGTGATGACAACTTTATTCTTTAGTTTGGTACAGTTACAACTATGCCAGGGTTAAATTGTTTGTTTTTTTTAATTTTGCCATTTTTACACATAAAAAACACTTTTGTACAAAAAAAATGTTTTCGCATCACCACATTCTGAGATCTGTAACTGATCTAGCTATTACTTCTAGTAAGAGTGCACAGGGAGCATTTTTGTGCCGTTTACCTGCAGATTAACCCTATATCTGCAGGCAGGGCTGGTTTTAGACAAAGTGGGGGCCTGGGCAAAAGTTTAAAGTGGGACCCCAAATGCTAACATATCGCACGATCAGACAGAAACATTTCTTTTGTATTTACAAGCGCTAAGTTCAGGTCGCTAAACAAGCGTGATCGACAATATTGAAGTCGTTCGACGCTTGTTTCCTGGTCTGTGCACACGTTCAGTAATTGGCAGCGCTTTGGACGCAGCACATGTCCACTGCACTGCATGTCCGCATGTGTTTATTTAACCATGCGGATTCACTGCATCCAACACATTGTACGGGTGAAATTTATCTTGCGGAAACAAATAAAGATAAATTGACATGCTGCGGTCTGGAAAGACGCGCCGCATGTCCGTCTCTATGGGTATGCTGAGGGCGTTTGTGCGCACATAGTGGGCATGGGATTTCTTGAAATCCCATCCACTATGCTGTGACATCTGTCCGCTGAACAAGTATGCAACGTTCAACCCGAATTGTGTTCTGAACGTGTGCACATACCCTTATTCCGGCTGAGGAAGAATGATTGGTACAGATAGTCCTTGATACATTACAATGCAAATCCCATATAGTACATATAGTAAAATGCACTCCCCATTGTCCTTCATAGAGTATAAAGCAGCCCCCTCACAATATATTGCAGCCCTACTCATAGAGTATACTGTAGCTCCCCTCAGAGTATAATGCAGCCCCCTCAGAGTATAATGCAGCCCCATCAGAGGATAATGCAGCTTCACACACAGTATAATGCAGGGCCCACTCCCACAAAAACAAACAGTATAGTGCAGCCCCCTACACACAGTATAATGCGGCCCCCCAGAGTATAATGCAGCCCCCCACACACAGTATAATGAAGGCCTCATCCCCAGAGTATAATTCATCCCCCGCACAAACACATGCAGTATAGCGCAGCCCCCACACACAGCATAATGTAGCCCCCACATACAGTATAATGCAGCCCTTAGAGTGTAAAGCAGCCCTACACACAGTATAATGCAGACCCCCACAAATGCACACACAGTATAGTGCAGCCCCACACACACACAGTATAGTGCATTCCCCCACACACATTATAGTGCAGCCCCCGCACAGTATAATGTAGCTACCTAAAAGTATAAAGCAGCCCCACACACGCACACTATAATGTAGCCCCCCAGACTATAAAGCAGCCCCTTCAGAATATAATGCAGCCCCCCTAGAGTATAAAGGGAGGAGCAGGGGGCCCTAGGTGTCTGCCTGCCCCTAACACCATCCCTGTCTGCAGGTAAATAGCATTTTTACACATAGTGGTGCTATGTGTTGTGAATTCCGCTCTTGGGCTCCCTCCGGTGGTTATAAGTAGCATTTTTGTGAGTTCTGCTCTTGGGCTCCCTCCTGTGATTTTGAGTGGTATGGCTGCTTCTTGGATTTAGCATCAGCAGCTGTTTTCACTGATCGTCTTTCTGGCTCTGCTATATTAGTCTGGCCTTTTCCCTAATTCAATGCCAGTTGTCAATTGTTGAGCTTGGAGTCATGGCTCTCTGAGGATTTCCCTGTCACTCTGACCTTTTCAGCAAAGCTAAGTCCTTGCTTGTCTTTTTGCAGTTCACTTGTTGTGGACTTTGTTGTTTAGCACTTTCTATGTTTTGCTCATTTGTCCAGCTTATCAGTATGTATCTAGTCAGCTAAGCTGGAAGCTCTGGGCAGCAGAGTTTGCCCTCCACACCTTTAGTCAGGTGTGGAGATTTTTGCATTTCTCTGCGGTGGACTTTTTCTAGTTTTTATTACTGACCGCACAGTGTTCTGTCCTGTACTAATTCTTTCTAGCTAGTAGTGGCCTCCTTTGCTAAATCTTGTTTCATACTACGTATGTCATTTCCTTCTCCTCTCACAGTCATTATTTGTGGGGGGCTGTCCTATCCTTTGGGGATTTTCTCTGAGGCAAGATAGCTTTCCTGCTTCTACCTTTAGGGGTAGCTAGATCTCCGGCTGTGACGAGGTGTCCAGGGAGTGACAGGAACATCCCACGGCTACTGCTAGTGTCTGTGTTAAGATCAGGAACTGCGGTCGGTATAGTTACCACCTGCTCAGAGCTAGTCACATGTCGCTCCTTAATCACCAGATCATAACAGTACAACTGGCCAAAGATGAGCTGAATGCATCTCAAAAGAAGGAAAAGAAAAAGAGTTCTGAGCCATTTTTTTTTTCTTTAGACTGTTTTGTCTTTTTCCTTCCTCTTAATCTCTGGGTGATTCAGGATTTGGATGCGGGCATGGATGTTCAGGGGTTGTTTTCTCGTGTGGATCAGCTTGCTGCAAGAGTACAGAGTATTCAAGATTATGTTGTTCAGACTCCGGCCTTAGAGCCTAGAATTCCTACTCCAGATTTGTTTTACGGGGATAGATCTAAGTTTTTGAACTTTAAAAATAACTGCAAATTGTTTTTTGCTCTGAAACCCCGTTCCTCAGGTGACCCCATTCAGCAAGTAAAAATAGTTATTTCTCTGCTGCATGGTGACCCTCAGGACTGGGCATTCTCCCTTGAGTCAGGGGATCCGGCATTGCTTAATGTAGATGCATTTTTTCAATCGCTTGGATTATTGTATGACGAACCTAACTCTGTAGAGCATGCTGAGAAAACACTGTTGGCCCTGTGTCAGGGTCAGGAAGCGGCAGAATTATACTGCCAGAAATTTAGAAAATTGTCTGTGCTCACTAAATGGAATGAGGACGCTCTGGCAGCAATTTTCAGAAAGGGTCTTTCTGAAGCCCTTAAAGATGTTATGGTGGGGTTCCCCACGCCTGTTGGTTTGAGCGAATCTATGTCTCTGGCCATTCAGATTGATCGGCGCCTGCGCGAACGCAAAGTGGTGCACCATATGGCAGCATCCTCGGAGCAGAGTCCTGAGCCCATGCAATGTGATAGGATTTTGACTAGAGCGGAACAGAGGGGATACAGACATCAGAATGGGCTGTGTTTTTACTGTGGGGATTCTGCTCATGCTGTTTCTGATTGCCCTAAGCGTATTAAGAGGGTCGCTAGATCTGTTACCATTAGTACTGTGCAGCCTAAGTTTCTCCTGTCTGTGACCCTGATTTGCTCATTGTCATCTTTTTCTGTCATGGCATTTGTGGATTCGGGCGCTGCTCTGAACTTAATGGACTTAGAATTCGCTAGGCGCTGTGGTTTTTCTTTGCAGCCTTTACAGAGTCCCATACCCTTAAGGGGTATTGATGCTACACCGTTGGCCAAGAATGCTTAATGCTTTGTTTTAGTCTTTGCCTGATGAAGAGACGTATGTAGTCTCGAAAGCTTGCAATTTGTTACCATCTTTTCAGTTAGCCATTAAAAGGTATCAACCACTGAGGACTCTCAATTCTAAATATTTTGCTTAATAAGTAACATTCTCCACATGTCTACTTTACATCAGCACAATTTTGTAAACAAAATTTTTTTTTGTTAGGGAGTTATAAGGGTTAAAAGTTGACCAGAAATTTCTCATTTTTACAACACCATTTTTTTTTAGGGACCACATCTCATTTGAAGTCATTTTGAGGGGTCAATATGATAGAAAATAACCAAATGTGACACCATTCTAAAAACTGCACCCCTCAAGGTGCTCAAAACCACATTCAAAAAGTTTATTAACCCTTCAGGTGTTTCACAGGAATTTTTGGAATGTTTAAATAAAAATGAACATTTAACTTTTTTATACACAAAATTTATTTCAGCTCCAATTTGTTTTATTTTACCAAGGGTAACAGGATAAATTGGACCATAAAAGTTGTTGTCCAATTTCTCCTGAGTACGCTGATACCCCATATGTGGGTGTAAACAATTGTTTGGGCGCATGGCAGAGCTCGGAAGGGAAGGAGCGCCATTTGACTTTTCAATGCAAAATTGACTGGAATTGAGATGGGACGCCATGTTGGGTTTGGAGAGCCCCTCATGTGCCTAAACATTGAAACCCCCCACAAATGACACCATTTTGGAAAGTAGACCCCTTAAGGAACTTATCTAGAAATGTGGTGAGCACTTTGACCCAACAAGTGCTTCACAGAAGTTTATAATGCAGAGCCGTAAAAATAAAAAATCATATTTTTTCACAAAAGTGATCTTTTTGCCCCCAATTTTTTATTTTCCCAAGGGTAAGAGAAGAAATTAGACCACAAAAGTTGTTGTGCAATTTGTCCTGAGTACGACGATACCCCATATGTGGGGGTAAACCACTGTTTGGGCGCATAGCAGAGCTCGGAAGGGAAGGAGCGCCATTTTACTTTTCAATGCAAAATTGACTGGAATTGAGATGGGACACCATGTTGGGTTTGGAGAGCCCCTGATGTGTCTATACATTGAAACCCCCCACAAGTGACACCATTTTGGAAAGTAGACCCCCTAAGGAACTTATCTAGATGTGTTTTGAGAGCTTTGAACCCCCAAGTGTTTCACTACAGTTTATAACGCAGAGCCGTGAAAATAAAAATTCTTTTTTTTTTCACAAAAATTATTTTTTAGCCCCCAGTTTTGTATTTTCACAAGGGTAACAGGATAAATTGGACCCTAAATGTTGTTGTACAATTTGTCCTGAGTACGCTGATACCCCATATGTGGGGGGGAACCACTGTTTGGGTGCCTGGCAGAGCTCGGAATGGAAGGAGCGCCATTTGGAATGCAGACTTAGATGGATTGGTCTGCAGGCGTCACGTTGCATTTGCAGAGCCCCTGATGTACCCAAACAGTACAAACCCCCCACAAGTGACCACATATTGGAAACTAGACCTCCCAAGGAACAAATTTAGATGTGTTGTGAGAACTTTGAACCCCCAAGTGTTTCACTACAGTTTATAACGCAGAGCCATGAAAATAAAAATTCTTTTTTTTTTCACAAAAATTATTTTTTAGCCCCCAGTTTTGTATTTTCACAAGGGTAACAGGATAAATTGGCCCCTAAAAGTTGTTGTCCAATTTGTCCTGAGTACGCTGATACCCCATATGTGGGGGGGAACCACTGTTTGGGCACCTGGCAGAGCTCGGAAGGGAAGGAGCGCCATTTGGAATGCAAACTTAGATGGATTGGTCTGCAGGCGTCACGTTGCATTTGCAGAGCCCCTGATGTACCCAAACAGTACAAACCCCCCACAAGTGACCCCATATTGGAAACTAGACCTCCTAAGGAACTTATCTAGATGTGTTGTGAGAACTTTGAACCCCCAAGTGTTTCACTACAGTTTACAACGCAGAGCCGTGAAAATAAAAAATCTTTTTTTTTCCCACAAAAATGATTTTTAGCCCCCCAAATTTTTATTTTCCCAAGGATAAGAAGAGAACTTCGATCCCAAACGTTGTTGTCCAATTTGTCCCGAGTACTCTGATACCCCATATGTTGGGGTAAACCCCTGTTTGGGCGCACGGGAGAGCTCGGAAGGGAAGGAGCACTGTTTTACTTTTTCAACGCAGAATTGGCTGGAATTGAGATCAGACGCCATGTCACGTTTGGAGAGCCCCTGATGTGCCTAAACAGTGGAAACCCCCCAATTCTACCTGAAACCCTAATCCTAACGGTAACCCTAACCAAACCCCTAACCCTGACACACCCCTAACTCTAATCCCAACCCTAATCCCAACCGTAAATGTAATGCAAACCCTAACCCTAACTTTAGCCCCAACCCTAACCCTAACTTTAGCCCCAACCCTAACCCTAACTTTAGCCCCAACCCTAGCCCCAACCCAGCCCTAACCCTAGCCCTAACCCTAGCTCTAACCCTAACCCTAGCCCTAACCCTAGCTCTAACCCTAACCCTAATCCTAGCCCTAACCCTAGCCCTAAACCTAGCTCTAACCCTAACCCTAGCCCTAACCCTAACCCTAGCCCTAACCCTAACCCTAACCCTAACCCTAGCCCTAACCCTAACCCTAGCCCTAATGGGAGAATGGAAATAAATACATTTTTTAAATTTTTTTATTTTTCGCTAACTAAGGGGGTGATGAAGGGGGGTTTGATTTACTTTTATATCGGGTTATTTAGCGGATTTTTATGATTGGCAGCCATCACACACTGAAAGACGCTTTTCATTGCAAAAAATATTTTTTGCGTTACCACATTTTGAGACCTATAATTTTTCCATATTTTGGTCCACAGAGTCATGTGAGGTCTTGTTTTTTGCGGGACAAGTTAATGTTTTTATTGGTAACATTTTCGGACACGTGACAGTTTTTGATCACTTTTTATTTCGATTTTTGTGAGGCAGAATGACCAAAAACCAGCTATTCATGAATTTCTTTTGGGGGAGGCATTTATACCGTTCCACGTTTGATAAAATTGATAAAGCAGTTTTATTCTTCGGGTCAGTCTGATTACAGCGATATCTCATTTATATCATTTTTTTATGTTTTGGCGCTTTGATACGATAAAAGCTATTTTCTAGAAAAAATAATTATTTTGGCATCGCTTTATTCTGAGGACTATAACTTTTTTATTTTTTTGCTTATGATGCTGTATGGCGGCTCGTTTTTTGCAGGACAAGATGACGTTTTCAGTGGTACCATGGTTATTTATATCCGTCTTTTTGATCGCGTGTTATTCCACTTTTTGTTCGGCAGTATGATAATAAAGCGTTGTTTTTTGGTTCGTTTTTTTATTTTCTCTTACGGTGTTCACTGAAGGGGTTAACTAGTGGCACAGTTTTATAGGTTGGGTCATTACGGACGCGGCGATACTAAATATGTGTACTTTTATTGTTTTTGTTTTTTTTTTTAGATAAAGAAATGTATTTATGGGAATAATATATATATTTTTTTTCTTTATTTAGGAATTATTATTATTATTATTTTTTTTTTTTACACTTGTGGAAATTTTTTTTTTACTTTTTCACTTTGTCCCAGGGGGGGACATCACAGATCGCCCATCTGACAGTTTGCACAGCAGTCTGTCAGATGGGCGATCTTACTTTCATCGGAGCAGGCTGCTCTGCAGCCGGCTCCGGACCCTGACCCGGAAGTACTCCCTGCAGGACCCGGATGCAGCCCCGCGGCCATTTTGGATCCGGGGCCTGCAGGGAGAAGACGCTCGGTACAAGGTGAGTACATCACCTTGTACCGATCGTCTCAGGGAAGCCCGCAGGGAGCCCCCTCCCTGCGCGATGCTTCCCTGTACCGCCGGTACACCGCGATCATGTTAATGTGCCGTGGGCGGTCCGTGACCGCTCCTGGCACATAGTGCCGGATGTCAGCTGCGATAGGCAGCTGACACCCGGCCGCGATCGGCCGCGCTCCCCCCGTGAGCGTGGCCGATCGCATATGACGTACTATCCCGTCGGTGGTCATACGGGCCCACCCCACCTCGACGGGATAGTACGTCAGATGTCAGAAAGGGGTTAATGTCAATTTCCTCTTCCCCTTCTTCTGATGTTCCTGAATTTTTGTCAGATTTCCAGGATGTATTTGATGAGCCCAAGTCCAGTTCCCTTCCTCCACATAGGGACTGTGATTGTGCTATTGACTTGATTCCTGGCTGTAAGTTCCCTAAGGGCCGACTTTTCAACCTGTCTGTGCCTGAACATACCACCGTGCGGAGCTATGTAAAGGAGTCTTTAGAGAAGGGGCATATTCGGCCTTCTTCGTCACCATTGGGAGCGGGATTCTTTTTTGTTGCCAAGAAGGATGGCTCCTTGAGACCCTGTATTGATTATCGCCTTCTTAATAAGATCACAGTCAAATTCCAATACCCTTTACCTTTGCTCTCTGATTTGTTTGCTCGGATTAAGGAGGCTAGTTGGTTTACCAAGATTGACCTTCGAGGGGCATATAATCTTGTTCGTATTAAACAGGGTGACGAATGGAAAACTGCATTTAATACGCCCGAAGGCCATTTTGAATACCTGGTGATGCCTTTCGGGCTTTCTAATGCTCCTTCTGTATTTCAGTCCTTTATGCATGATATTTTCCGCAATTATCTTGACAAATTCTTGATTGTGTATTTGGATGATATTTTGATTTTCTCCAATGATTGGGAGTCTCATGTGAAGCAGGTCAGGATGGTATTCCAGATCCTTCGTGATAATGCTCTATTTGTGAAGGGGTCTAAGTGCCTATTTGGAGTTCAGAAGGTCTCTTTTTTGGGGTTTATTTTTTCTCCTTCGTCTATAGAAATGGATCCTGTTAAGGTCCAAGCCATTCAGGACTGGATTCAACCCACATCTGTGAAGAGCCTTCAGAAATTTTTGGGCTTTGCTAATTTTTATCGCCGTTTCATTGCCAACTTCTCTAGTGTGGTTAAACCCCTGACCGATTTGACGAAGAAAGGCGCTGATGTGACTAATTGGTCCTCTGAGGCTGTTGAGGCCTTTCAGGAGCTTAAACGTCGATTTACTTCTGCCCCTGTCTTGCGTCAGCCGGATGTTTCTCTTCCTTTTCAGGTTGAGGTTGACGCTTCTGAGATTGGGGCAGGGGCCGTTTTGTCACAGAGGAATTCTGATGGTTCCTTGATGAAGCCATGTGCCTTCTTTTCCCGAAAGTTTTTGCCTGCGGAACGCAATTATGATGTCGGCAATCGGGAGTTGTTGGCTATGAAGTGGGCATTTGAGGAGTGGCGACATTGGCTTGAGGGAGCCAAGCACCGCATTGTGGTCTTGACCGATCATAAGAATCTGATTTACCTTGAGTCGGCCAAGCGGCTGAACCCTAGACAGGCTCGGTGGTCCCTGTTTTTCTCCCGTTTTGATTTTGTGGTCTCATATCTTCCAGGATCTAAGAATGTTAAAGCGGATGCCCTCTCTAGGAGTTTTTGCCTGATTCTCCTGGAGTCCTTGAGCCGGTTGGCATTCTTAGGGAAGGGGTGATTCTGTCTGCCAACTCCCCTGATTTGCGGCGGGCGCTTCAGGAATTTCAGGCTGATAAACCTGATCGCTGTCCTGTGGGGAAGCTGTTTGTTCCTGATAGATGGACAAGTAAGGTAATTTCTGAGGTCCATTGTTCTGTGTTGGCCGGTCATCCTGGGATTTTTGGTACCAGAGATTTGGTGGCTAGGTCCTTTTGGTGGCCTTCCTTGTCGCGGGATGTGCGTTCTTTTGTGCAGTCCTGTGGGATTTGTGCCCGGGCTAAGCCTTGCTGTTCCCGCGCTCCCGTGCTAGTGGGTTGCTTTTGCCTTTGCCTGTCCCGGAGAGGCCTTGGACGCATATTTCCATGGATTTTATTTCGGATCTACCTGTGTCCCAGAGGATGTCTGTTATCTGGGTGGTTTGTGACCGGTTCTCTAAAATGGTCCATTTGGTACCTTTGCCTAAATTGCCTTCCTCCTCTGATTTGGTTCCATTATTTTTTCAGCATGTGGTTCGTTTGCATGGCATTCCAGAGAATATTGTGTCTGACAGAGGTTCCCAGTTTGTTTCCAGGTTTTGGCGGGCCTTTTGTGCTAAGATGGGCATTAATTTGTCTTTTTCTTCGGCGTTCCATCCTCAGACAAATGGCCAAACTGAGCGAACTAACCAAACCTTGGAAACCTATTTGAGATGCTTTGTGTCTGCTGATCAGGATGATTGGGTGGCTTTCTTTCCGTTGGCCGAGTTTGCCCTTAATAATCGGGCCAGTTCGGCTACTTTGGTTTCGCCTTTCTTTTGTAATTTTGGTTTCCATCCTTGTTTTTCTTCGGGGCAGGTTGAGCCTTCTGATTGTCCTGGTGTGGATTCTGTGATGGACAGGTTGCAGCAGATTTGGACTCATGTGGTAGACAATTTGACGTTGTCTCAGGAAAAGGCTCAGCGTTTTGCTAACCGCCGTCGGTGTGTTGGTCCTCGGCTTCGTGTGGGGGATTTGGTCTGGTTATCCTCTCGTCATGTTCCTATGAAGGTTTCTTCCCCTAAGTTCAAGCCTCGGTTTATTGGTCCTTATAAGATTTCTGAGATTATCAATCCAGTGTCTTTTCGTTTGGCCCTTCCAGCCTCTTTTGCCATCCACAATGTTTTCCATAGATCTTTGTTGCGGAGATATGTGGTACCCGTTGTTCCATCTGTTGATCCTCCTGCCCCGGTGTCGGTTGAGGGGGAGTTGGAATATGTGGTTGAGAAAATTTTGGATTCTCGTTTTTCGAGGCGGAGGCTTCAGTATCTTGTCAAGTGGAAGGGTTATGGCCAGGAGGATAATTCTTGGGTGGTTGCCTCCGATGTCCATGCCGCCGATTTGGTTCGTGCTTTTCATTTGGCTCGTCCTGATCGGCCTGGGGGCTCTGGTGAGGGTTCGGTGACCCCTCCTCAAGGGGGGGGGGGGTACTGTTGTGAATTCCGCTCTTGGGCTCCCTCCGGTGGTTATAAGTAGCATTTTTGTGAGTTCTGCTCTTGGGCTCCCTCCTGTGGTTTTGAGTGGTATGGCTGCTTCTTGGATTTAGCATCAGCAGCTGTTTTCACTGATCGTCTTTCTGGCTCTGCTATATTAGTCTGGCCTTTTCCCTAATTCAATGCCAGTTGTCAATTGTTGAGCTTGGAGTCATGGCTCTCTGAGGATTTCCCTGTCACTCTGACCTTTTCAGCAAAGCTAAGTCCTTGTTGTCTTTTTGCCGTTCACTTGTTGTGGACTTTGTTGTTTAGCACTTTCTATGTTTTGCTCATTTGTCCAGCTTATCAGTATGTATCTAGTCAGTTAAGCTGGAAGCTCTGGGCAGCAGAGTTTGCCCTCCACACCTTTAGTCAGGTGTGGAGATTTTTGCATTTCTCTGCGGTGGACTTTTTCTAGTTTTTATTACTGACCGCACAGTGTTCTGTCCTGTACTAATTCTTTCTAGCTAGTAGTGGCCTCCTTTGCTAAATCTTGTTTCATACTATGTATGTCATTTCCTTCTCCTCTCACAGTCATTATTTGTGGGGGGCTGTCCTATCCTTTGGGGATTTTCTCTGAGGCAAGATAGCTTTCCTGCTTCTACCTTTAGGGGTAGCTAGATCTCCGGCTGTGACGAGGTGTCCAGGGAGTGACAGGAACATCCTACGGCTACTGCTAGTGTCTGTGTTAAGATCAGGAACTGCGGTCGGTATAGTTACCACCTGCTCAGAGCTAGTCGCATGTCGCTCCTTAATCACCAGATCATAACAGCTATGTCATCTGGTCATGGTGTGGCAGTATTTACTCCTTTTATATAGTGTTATTTGGCCACTATGTGGTTATGTAATCTGGTAATGGTGTGACGGTATTTGTCTTTTCTGTGTGGTATGTTTCAGTCATTGTGTGAGAGTAATATGTGGTCTGGTCATGGTATGGCAGTATTTGTCTTTTGTATGTAGTATTATTCGGGCACTATCTAGTGGTAATATGTGGTCTGGTCATGGTGTGGTGGTATTTGTCCCTTCTATGTGGTATTATTTGGTCATCATATGGTGGTAATATGTGGTCTTGTCAAGATATGACTGTATTTGGCCAATGCATGTTGTACTATTGATATATTGGTCTTGGTATAGTGGATTGTGTTATGTATGGAGATCACTTGTTCTCTCTGCTCTCAATAAGGAGAAGATTACTTATTTCCATTAGTCTAAATGTTTTAAAGCTTTTTTTATTAACTGTATATTCATTGATGTTTTCCACATATATAGAAATAACATATTGTTAAAAGATTGTAATGTTCTTATTAAAATAACATACATAAGCTAACAAAATTTGAGCTGGTCATGCAGCTCTATAGTGTTATAAGGAAATTATAATAATCAAGAAAACAAAAACAATTAGTGAAATCTAATATATACTGTAAAGCTGAATGTGTGTATGTGTGTATGTATGTATGTATGTATGTATGTGTGTATGTCCGGGATTGGCATCTGCACCGTCGCAGCTACAGCCACAACATTTTTCACAGTCACACGTCTGGACCCCAAGAGCGTCATAGGCTATGTTGTGAGGCGAAATTTTAACCTTGCACGTTCCAATTCACGAAACAATTTTGCCCCTATCTACATAATGGGGAAAAGTGAAAGGAAAAGTGTTGGAGGCAAATTGACAGCTGCCAGATGTGAACAATGGGGACTTAAAGAATGAGCGCGATGGCGCCAAAGAGTATATACCGTACAGTTGCTAAAGTGGGGACCTGACATGGGATACTCACCACACAAGGGGATATGAACACATACACAAAATGCGCCACACACTACCACGTGCTTGAACACATATACCACCCTCAGCACACATTTCACCACACATACACCAACCTTGCCACATAAAAGTCGAAGCACAAAAGTCGCCACTCAAAACTCACCACACGAAAAATTTGCCACATGCAAAACTTGCCACATGCAAAACTAGGCTCACGCAAAACTCGCCACACGTGCAAAACTCGCCTCATGGAAAACTTGCCACAAGCAAAACTTGCACACGCGGAAAAATTGCCACATGCACAAAAGTTGCAACACATGCAAAAGTTGCCTCACACAAAACTTGCACAAACTCAAAACACACCACACATAAAACTCACCACACGCAAAACTCGCCATGCGCAAAACTTGCTGCACACAACTTGCTACACTAACCTGTCACATGCAACTCGACACACAAAAAGTTGCTACACGCATGTCGCCACACAAAACTCATCTCACAAAAGTCGCTACATGCATGTCGCCACACGCAACTCAACACACAACTTGACACATGAAACTCGCCCTAAAACACACACAAGTCTCGTATTAGCCTTCAAAAATAAAAATCTGATTAATAAGCAAACAAACTACAAGAGGAACAAATGTACCATATAGGAAATACGGCAGGTGTCAGTCACATGACCTGTCTATTATGTGTATGTGTGAGCTAATATATACTGCCAGGGGGGAGGGCTTCCTGTTGGCTGGGGATTTATCAGGCTGCCAATAGAAACCAATCACAGCTCAGCTTCTATTTTGCTAGTTAATTAATCTGAGCTCTGATTGGTTAATATAGGCAACAAAGGACATTCTCAGTATAACAAAGCTTGCATATATATATATAAAGCTGAGTGTATGTATACGTGTGTGTATCAAGCCCCGCCCACTCCACATAGCCCCACCCACTCCGCATAGTCACACTCACTCCACACGCAAAGCCCCGTCCACGTGGCCCACGTTGTTAGGGCACAAGGGTGGAGACACATTCACCTTGAAAGCCACCCTGCAAAACTCACCGGCTGCAATGTTCCAGCCACTGCGAGCTACAATCAGGGCCGCCGCCTTCAGAGTATCTGTGCACGGCAGACACAGACCACATCTAGCTCCATCGTGTCTAAAATGGAGTTGCTCCTGTGAGGCATGAGGTCAAGGGAAAGGGAGGAGCCTCATGGATTACACCGTTGTGCTCATAACAGGAAGTTGTGGTGCAGGTGTGAGGGGAAGAGAGGCGTGAGGGGAAAATGAGAGGAGTGAGGGAAAAATACTGGAATGAGGGGAAAATAGTGGAGAGAGGGGAAAATTAGAGGTGTGAGGTGAAAGGGAAGAAGTGTGAGTGGAAAATGAGAGGAGTGAGGGGAAAATAGTGGAGTGATCGGAAAATCACAGGTGTGAGGTCAAAATGAGAAGTGTGAGAGGGAAAATGAGAGATGTGAAAGAGAAAATTACAGATGTGAGGGGGAAAATGAGAGGCGTGATGGGAAAATGCTGCAGTATGAGGCTGTGTATAATTTGTTATAACCACAGTTAGTTACTATGCCCAGGCAACACCGTGCTCTTCAGCAAGTGATAAATAAAGACAATACAAGGCAGGACACAACAGAAGACTAAATACTTGAACGTTTAACTCTGCCCTGTGCTGTCACATACTATTGTCATGGTTGTGGACAGGGTTTCTTCGCTGTCCTCTCAGGGATAATTTTCTGGAGCCTCTTTTTGGACTTGGGAAGGATATATATACCCGCCCCTGTCTGGGATTCCTTGTCAGTTATACATTTCCTTTTTGTCTGTGTGTCTGACCCTCTGGTGTGCTTGCTTATTGTAGTGTTGATTGCCTCTTGTGTATTACCTGGTTCGTTTTCTGGTTCTGTACTTTGTCCTGTGATCTTATAGTTACTGGCTCATCTGGCTCTGACCTTCTGGCTTGTTCATTCGGATACCGCACCTGTCTGCCTCGCTTGTACCTCACCGCTATCTTCGGCTTTCTGACTTTTGGCTACGTCCTGACTTCCCTTTTTGTCTCACCCGTCGGCACCTTCTTGACTTTTGGTTTGACTATGTCTTACTCTGCCTTCTCTCCGGTATCGCCATTCCCCATGACTACCTGGCATCCGGCTCCACCCCTGGCCACTCCCCCGGGGGTCACATGCTCCAGGTCCTGTGCTTAGTCCGGTAAGCTCACCGCTGCTCTCCTCTCCTGTGTCTAGATTTCTCTATCTCTGTGCGCAGATCCCAGCAGTAAGTCTGCGTCCGAGATCGTGGCATTATAACTGACCAAAACGTTTTTTTTATTCTCTGATCGGGAGTGGTGGTTTTTGTTATGGACCCGTTACATACCCTCTCTGAGCAAGTGAGTAACCTCACTCATGTGATGCAGAAATTGTCTGTGGACCAGCAAAACCTGGCTCAGTCGAATCAGCAGGTCCAAAGAGAGGTTGCTGGTGCCTTGCAGGGTTCGCTATCTTTGGGGGCTCGGAATGAGGGTGCCACAGACGTTTCCTTAAGTTCCCCTGAACCACCTATTAAATTACTCGACAACTTTACTGGGGATAAAAAATTATTCAGGGTGTTTAAAGAGGGTTGTAAGTTGTTTTTCTCTCTGCGTCCCCACGCCTCTGGGAACGAAAGTCAGAGGGTGGAAATTATTATTTCTTTATTAAGGGGGCCGCCACAAGCTTGGGCTTGTTCTCTCTCTCCCTTTTTCCGCTCTGGAACGTATGTCTGTGGATCTGTTTTTGAAGCTCTTGCGCATATTTATGATGAGCCTGATAGAGTGCTTCTGGCTGAGGATATGGTGATGAGTGTGACACAGGGGAAGCACACAGCAGAATGGTTCTGTTCCGAGTTCTGCCGCTGGGCCACTGAGATATCTTGGAATGATGCCGCCTTCAGAGGGGTGTTCCACAGGGGCCTGTCCAACCGCTTGCAGAATGCACTAGCACTGCATCCTCCCCCTGATACCCTGGAAGACGCAGTGAACCAAGCTGTCCGTATGGACCGAAGGCTCTGCACCAGAGGGTTATGCAGCAGGAAACCCCTTTATACTCCAGCCTTGGTGACATCTCAGAGATAACCAGCTATGCTTTTACTGTGGAGCCTCTGGACACTGGAAAAAGGACTGTCCCTCTTGCCAGTCCTCAGCTAAGATGTCGGGAAACAACTAAGTCTGGGTAACTATCGAGGAGGTTGCCCAGACTCCCAGATACTATATTCCTTGTTTGCTAAAATCCTTCACCAGGTGAGGTTGGTGCTTCCATTGTGACGACCACTTTTGTTGATTGTGGTTCCATGAACAATTTAATTGACTCTCTCATGTCCGAAGTTTTTTCTCCTAGAGTGGGATCGGCTCATGTGGAAAAATTAAGCTGTTTCGGACAATTTGCCTGCGGGTCTGATCTTAGGTATGCCTTGGCTTCAATGCCATAACCCTATTATCGATTGGGTAACTGGGGAGATAGTCCAATGGGGTTTAATTGTAACAGTATGTGTTTTAATTCTGTGCCGTTACCACCCCTTTAAAATCTGTATCTGTGTTGTCTGTTGGTCTGGAGGGTATTCCAGAGTACCTGAGAGATTTTGAAGATGGGTTCTCCGAAAGTGAGGCTGAGGCACTTCCACCACATAGACCTTTTGATTTCGCTATTGACTTAATTCCTGGAGCCAAACTGCCCTAGGCTCGTCTGTTTAATCTGTCTGGGCCTGAGTGCCAAGCCATGAAAGAATATATTCCTGAGAGTCTCCGCAAAGGGCATATTCGCCCTTCTGTCTCATGTGTAGCTGCAGGGTTTTTTTTCATTAAGAAAAAAGATGGTGGTTTGCGGCCGTGCCTCGACTTTCGGGAACCGAACAAGATTACTGTCAGAAACAGATATCCACTGCACCTCATCCCGGATCTGTGTAACCAACTTTCGGGGGCCAAATGGTTTTCCAAGCTTGAATTACGGGGGGCCTATAACCTTATAAGGGTTTGTGAAGGGGATGAGTAGAAAACGGCATTCCTCATGACTGAAGGATTTTTGGAAAACCTGGTCATGCCCTTCAGTCTGACAAACGCTCCTGCGATCTTTCAGATTTTTATTAATGTCATTTTTTCTGATCTTATTGGACGTTTTGTGGTCATTTATCTGGATGACATCCTAGTGTACTCCTCGGATAGTCAAACCCATTTCCATCTATGAACAGTTCTTCTGAGACTTAGAGAAAATCACTTGTATGCTAAGTTGGAGAAATGTGCATTTTTTGTACAAGAGTTGTCCTTTTTGGGTCTAATTGATTCTGGAGAGGGTTTTCGTATGGACCCAAAAAAGGTTCAGGCTATTACTGATTGGGCTCAACCTCATGATCTTAGACCGGTAAGCTCACCAGTCACCACTGCTCTCCTCTCCTGTCTCTAGATCTCTGTATATCTGTGCACAGATCCCAGCAGTAAGTCTGGGATCGCGACAACTATTACACATGATCTTCGACCGGTAAGCTCATCGCTGCTCTCCTCTCCCGTCTCTAGATCTCTGTATATCTGTGCACAGATCCCAGCAGCAAGTCTTGGATCGCGACAACTATTACACAATAGCAGAAATATACTTGAAGTGGCTCTCCGATGAATACACATGACAGGTGATAACTTATTGATCTGTGGTGGTCCGACTACTGGAACCAGCACCAATTGGCAAAATGAGAAGCTTTAATCCGCATTAACGTGGAGCAGTATTTAACCGCTGCTCCATGCTCCATACATTTCCTGGCCTTTTTTGGCAGCCTCATAGAGGATGAATGGAGTGGCAGTCAGACATCCAATTTGACATCCATTTGGAAACAGGGATAAAGATTCCCTGTTCTTCTGATTGGTGAAAGTCCCAGTGGTCAAATCCCCAAGAGGAAAAAGTATCACCTATCCCATGTAAAAGTGGTAACATGTTTTCCATGGAGAACCCCTGGGGTTTATAGTACACTTGTAGCCTCCTCTTCTTCCTCTGTGCTTATGGAATAGAAAATGCATGATCGTATTATGGGGAGAAGAGATGATCAAGCTCAATGGATCTGCCAGGTTCACTCCTCTCTATCTCTGATGAGTTGTGATCACATGGATCAAGTGGCCAATAGAAACACCCAGAGAGAGGGGCACAATCAGTATTGAGCATTCTGAGTTACTAAGGTGACAGCTGAAATGCTGATCATGTGATCATAATCCACCAGTGCAGGCTCTGGTAGAGATAGCTGCAGTAGCAGTGAATGGATGTCTAGGAGCAGGGTGGGGGGAAAAAAGGGGGATATGGAGGGACGATCTGTAATGAGAAAAGATGGGCAGATTGATGTGTGAGGATGTGTGAGCAGAATTATAGCCACTGAGGGAGAAGGGCATAACCTGCAATGAGTACAGATGGGCAGTCTTATGTGTGAAATTGTCAGTTATGAGTAGGATATTTAGGAACGTGGCTGCAGGGGGAACAGAAGGGGGACACAGAGGAGCAATATGTAATGAGTATGGATGGCCCACACGATGAGTAAAGTTGTCAGCTTCATGGTAGTCTTTGTGGGTTCTCCCACCCCCTCTTCATACTTGTGCTGATGTAAGATGCCCAAGTAAGGTATTTGTGGGCGAGCATTGGTCCTCACTTGCTCTGGCATCCTACAGACATGGGGGGTTTCTCAGTCCTGGTGTGCTGCTGTGTTTGTGGTGCTTCCCACATACTTATGGCCTGCAGGCCTCTTCTGAGGCAGCAAACAATCCAGGAGATCCACGTGGTTAATAAAAGCCAAACTTTTAATTAGAGAAAGGCAGTCTGTACAGCATTTACAAGCAGGTTTAAAGGATTAGGCCTAAAGGGTTGTCATCTTTTCCACAGGTACCAGATACAACTTCAGCCCCGGTTCTCGGGATAGGTGGCATATCCCCTTCTCAAGGTTGCCCTTGGCCATTAGACAGAAGGGTATTCACAGCAATCCGCTGCCCCGAATATATTAGCAACCCATAAGTCCCGATGTGTACTCACTGCTGCCCACGCATTAACTGACTGTCACTTCCTGCCTCTGTTACTAACTCTCAGTTCCCCCTCCCATCTGGGCTGGCCACTTCAGTTAACCCTGTCACAGCACAGCAGCCCCAGGGGGTATTTTACCTGTACTATTTATCTGTCTCTTTCAATTGTGCCCTTTGGAATTCTCGCTCTGTCTGTAATAAACTCTCCTTCATTCATGACTTCTTCCTTTCTAATTCTCTTAATCTCCTGGCTCTTACTGAAACCTGGATCCAGCAGTCAGACACCACCGCTGCTGCTGCTCTTTCATATGGTGGACTACACTTTTCTCATACCCCAAGATCGGACAACAGAGCAGGTGGAGGTGTTGGTCTGCTCCTTTCACCCAAATGTACCTTCCAAGTTATCCCCCAAGTACCCTCACTTGTCTTCCCTTCCTTTGAGGTCCATGCTGTCAGACTCTACATCCCCTTCTCCATGTGAGTGGCGGTGGTGTATGGTCCTCCCGGCCCCTCTCATCAGTTCCTGGATCACTTTGCCACCTGGCTTCCACACTTTTTCTCCTGCGACACCCCCACTCTCATCATGGGTGATTTCAACATCCCCATTGCTTCTCCCCTCTCCCCATCTGCTTCTCACCTTTTATCTCTAACCTCCTCTTTCGGCCTCTCCCAGCATACTAACTCTCCAATGCATGAAGATGGAAACTCCCTTGACTTGGTCTTCTCCTGGCTTTGCTCAGTGGACGATTTCACAAACTCCCCTCTCCCGCTCTCTGACCACAACCTTCTTTCATTCTCTATCAAGAACTGCCATCCTGCTCAGGTCAACCCCACTTTCCACACTTATAGAAACATACAGGCCATTAACACTCAGAAACTTATGAAGAACTTGCAGTCCTCATTGGCCCCAATCTCCTCCATCTCATGTCCTGCTTCTGCTCTGAAGCATTACAATGAAACCTTGCAAAGTGCCCTGGATGAAGCTGCACCTCCTATACATAGAACAACTCAGCACAGACGGCGACAACCGTGGCACACGCTGCAAACACGTTTCTTGCAGCGGTGCTCCAGGTGTGCTGAACGTCTGTGGAGAAAATCTAATCTACCCGAAGATCTCATCCATTATAAGTTCATGCTAAAAACATACAACTCTGCCCTTGACCTCTCCAAACAAACCTATTTCAACACCCTCATCACCTCACTGTCCAATAACCCTAAGAGTCTCTTAGACACTTTCCAGTCCCTACTCAACCAAAGAGTGCAGGCCCCAACCACGGATCTCTGCGCTGACGATCTGGCCAATTACTTCAAAGAAAAATTTGACCACATTCGAGAGGAAAGTATCTCCCAATCCCTTCATACCATGCACTGTCCTCCCTCCCCCACTGCATCTAGTTCACTCTCTGACTGTGAACGAGTTACAGAAGAAGAAGTAATTAGGCTCCATGCATCTTCTCGCCCGACCACTTGCACCAGTGACCCCATTCCGTCACATCTCCTCCAGTCCCTTTCCCCGGCTGTTACCTCTCACCTAACAAAAATATTCAACCTCTCACTTCCGGTATTTTTTCCTCTTCATTTAAGCATGCCATCATACATCCATTACTTAAAAAACCATCCCTCGATCAAAACTGTGCCGCTAATTATAGACCTGTCTCTAATCTTCCCTTCATCTCTAAACTCCTCGAACGCCTAGTCCACTCCCGTCTTACCCGCTATCTCTCAGATAACTATCTTCTCGACCCTCTTCAATCTGGCTTCCGCTCTTTACACTCTACTGAAACTGCCCTCACTAAAGTCTCTAATGACCTACTAACAGCTAAATCTAATGGTCACTACTCCATGCTAATTCTCTTGGATCTCTCCGCAGCATTCGACACTGTGGATCATCAGGTCCTACTCACTATGCTCTGCTCCATCGGCCTCAAGGACACCGTTCTCTCCTGGTTCTCCTCCTATCTCTTTTGATCGATCCTTCACTGTATCTTTTGCTGCCTCCTCCTCCTCTCGCCTTCCCCTTACTGTTGGGGCTCCTCAAGGATCAGTCCTAGGCCCCCCCCTCTTCTCTTTGTATACTGCCCCTATTGGACAAACAATCAGTAGATTTGGTTTCCAGTACCATCTCTATGCTGACGACACCCAATTATACACTTCTTCTCCTGTTATCACACCGACCTTTTTAGAAAACACCAGTGATTGTCTTACCGCTGTCTCTAACATCATGTCCTCCCTCTATCTGAAACTAAACCTGTCAAAAACTGAACTCCTATTGTTTCCTCCCTCTACTAACCTACCTTTGCCTGACATTGCCATCTCCGTGTGCGGTTCCACCATTACTCCAAAGCAACATGCCCGCTGCCTTGGGGTCATCCTTGATTCTGAGCTTTCATTCACCCCCCACATCCGATCACTGGCTCGCTCTTCTTATCTGCATCTCAAAAACATTTCTAGAATTCGCCCTTTTCTTACTTTCGACTCTGCAAAAACTCTTACTGTTTCACTTATTCATTCTCGTCTGGACTATTGTAACTCTCTACTAATCGGCCTCCCTCTTACCAAACTCTCCCCGCTCCAATCTGTCCTGAATGCTGCTGCCAGGATCATATTCCTCACCAACCGTTACACCGATGCCTCTACCTTGTGCCAGTCATTACATTGGCTACCCATCCACTCCAGAATCCAGTACAAAACTACTACCCTCATCCACAAAGCACTCCATGGCTCAGCACCACCCTACATCTCCTCTCTGGTCTCAGTCTACCACCCTACCCGTGCCCTGCGCTCCGCTAATGACCTCAGGTTAGCATCCTCAATAATCAGAACCTCCCACTCCCGTCTCCAAGACTTTACACGTGCTGCGCCGATTCTTTGGAATGCACTACCTAGGTTAATACGATTAATCCCCACTCCCCACAGTTTTAAGCGTGCCCTAAAAACTCATTTGTTCAGATTGGCCTACCGCCTCAACGCATTAACCTAACTATCCCTGTGTGGCCTATTAAAAATTAAAAAAAAAACATAATCAGGTTCCTCGCATCATGTTCTCATACACTTTATGCAGTTAATAGCTCTCTGTGTCTGTACTGCTACATACTTAGGCAGTTAACTGGTTCATGCAGCTTTACATGAACACCCGAGCCTTACACTATGGCTGGTCCAAATAACTAAATCAATTGTTACCATCCACCTCTCGTGTCTCCCCTTTTTTTCATAGTTTGTAAGCTTGCGAGCAGGACCCTCATTCCTCCTGGTATCTATTTTGAACTGTGATTTCTGTTATGCTGTAATGTCTATTGTCTGTACAAGTCCCCTCTATAATTTGTAAAGCGCTGCGGAATATGTTGGCGCTATAAAAATAAAATTTTTATTATTATTATTACTATATACAAGTACATAACACACATTTAATCCTTGAGTGTGTGGGAGCAATCTGTGAGCTCCCACCATCGATACATTCCCCCACACTTTAATCATGGTTGTCCCTGATCATGCCAGACCTTAAAAGAAATGTTAGTGCAGAGACAATGCATTATAAAACTACTAGATGGAGGCCCGATGCTATCGCATCAGGAGGGTGGTGACGTCCAAATGGGGGCAGGCTTTGCACCACTGAGATTCTCTCATCCCCAAGCCCCATATAATGCTGCATAAAGGTTGATTATGGCTCCATAAGATGCTCCATAAAAATGTGCCCCATATAATGCTGCATAAAGGTTGATTATGGCCCCATAAGATGCTGCTTAGAAAATCTGCCCCTTATAATGCTGCATAATGGTTGATTATGGCCCCATAAGACGTTCCATAGAAAATGATCCCCATATAATGCTGCATAAAGGTTGATTATGGCCCCATAAGATGCTGCATAGGAAATGTGCCCCATATAATGCTGCATAATGGTTGATTATGGCCCCATAAGATACGCCATAGAAACATTTATGGCCCCATATGCTGCTGCTGCTGCGATAAAAAAAATGACATACTCATCTCTTGTCCTGAGCAGGCCCCCGCCACTTGTAATATTCACCTGTCCCAGTTCCACCACCGGGCGCCACTCAGTCTTCTGCGTCTTCTGCAAAGACTGTTCAGGCAAAAGGGGCGCACACACTACAGTAAACACGTCATCGCATCCTCTGACCTGAACGTCACAGCCAGAGGACGCAGAAGATGGAGCGGCGCGCTGCGGTGGAACGGAGACAGGTGAATATCGGAATGCTCACCCTCCCCCGTTATACTCACCTGCTCCCGGCGCGGTCCCTGGCAGCTTCTCACTGACAGATGGTCTCCGGGAGCCGGCAGCTTCTTCCTGTGTTCAGCGGTCACATCGTACCACTGAACACAGGAAGAAGCTGCCGGCGCCGGAGAAGCAGGGACATGCAGAGACGCGCCGGGAGCAAGTGAGATTATTTTAGAGATGATGGAGTGCACCGCAAATCAATTTGAGACAAGAGAGCTCACCATGGGCTTGAGGATAGGCATAACAACAAAAAGCAAGAAAAGATCATGCCCACACATGCGGGAACACCTCAATGTATAAAATACAATACTTTATTGGTAGGTATCAAAAAATACATGGAAGACATAACACAAAAATGTTTAAAAACACTAAAATCAGGTCATGATATTTGTATAGGTTTGTGTTGCATGTTTGCAATTTTAGTGTTTTTAAACGTTTTTGTGTTTTGTCTTCCATGTATTTTTTGATACCTACCAAAAAAGTATTGTATTTTATACATTGAGGTGTTCTCGCATATGTGGGCATGATTTTTTCTTGCTTTTTGTGGGAGCAGGTGAGTATGATGGACAGCTGCCGCTCCCCCTCCCCCGTCGACCCGGAAGGTCCGGCAATGACTCGCTGGTGGTACTGTGCAAGGGCCTGGTGCCACCAGCGGGTGCCATATGGGAATACCCATCACTTGGGTATTCCAATATGGCGGTCGGCGTACTTCCGGTGCGGCGCGGTGGACTGTGGGATTCGAGGATGTCCAGACGGAAGTGGATGACAGACAATTTAAGGCAATTATATAAATAGATATTAAACTTTATCGCACATCAAACTGTAGGCTGGCTCCATAGTCTTTTCCTTAGATCTGGCCCTTCTCGGTTAAGAGCCCTGGAACAGCAAATGTGACAGTCCATAACCATAAAACCTTCCAGCAATACTAGTCCTTCTTAGTAAGGACTCTGTAACAAAGTGTTCATGTCCATTTATAGCAATAGGCCCTTAGACCAACACTTCGATAACCTCCAGTTGCGACACGGTCCAGAATGGTGCAATCCGGGTTATGGAAGATGTCAACTACCTGCTGAGAGCGCATCTTCCGCTATTCCAGCAAAAAAGCGCAATGGCCACAATAAAACAAAAAACAAAGTCTCTTTAAACAATTATCCACTTGAACTTCAGCCACTTGTGGCCCATAAGGGAAAAGGAACAGTCCCTTGCATAAAAACACTCCTTTTTCAGGATAGGTCACTGCCCAGAGATAAACCGCAATCAACAATTTGCAGCAGTTTTCTCCAACTCTGACCAAAAGAGACCACCTGCCCAGTCATCCACCAGGGCTTGGCTCAGGCCTTCCTCCTCTCCTCCATAAAAGCGGCCCAGGCAGTGGGAGATGGTGGCCTCTTCAATTTCTATGGCTGGTCTGGAAATTTTTCTGGACTGCGTTGTGTTTCTGCCGCACCCGCATTTCCACAGCCCACTTGGGTGGGCCCATAGCTCACCACATTGAACTCATGGATGAGCTGTATGGTTGCAGCTCCTGTCCCCACTCCAGCCCCAGTGAGGCAGACTCTCTCACTGACTCCTGAGACAAACCAGCGGCTTGCATCTCTCTAGCGGTCAAGAAAGGTCACGGTCCTTTACTCACCTGGTTTCAGGTTACTGGCCTCTTATCTGATTGGTCCGGCTTCACATTCTTAGTGCCGAAATTGCTGCCTCAAGCAATTGGCACGAATCCTTTCGGAGCCTCCTTGACCCATATCTGTTGAGCCGCTTCGGCCTCCTTGGCCTTTTCCTTCTGGGCCTCCCGTTGGGCCCTTCGAACGAAAACCTCAGGGTCCCGCTCCAACGTGTCCTACCAAGTATAACGTGGCATACAATTCCCACCGGCACTCACACTTTACGAAGAACACTACCTCGCCAGGGTACAGGCTGTGCAAGCGGGATGGTAAATATGTACGTTTCACTGCATCGCAGCTTATATGCACCCGGTTGCCAGTAAATTTTTCCTCCAGGAACCCATAACCTTCCTAGATATGGAATTCAAGGACCCGGTGTTAGGGTTGGCGGACAGCACTTAATAAAATATAAATTAAAGTGCAATCACAACCTGGGGTCCACCGTGCAGAGATGAAAAACTGCTGCTAGTGTGAACAATGATGGAAACAAAACAGTGAGCGTTACCTTAAAAGCACTGTGTTAACACCACCCAGTATGACAAGGATACCGAATACCTAGCTCTGTTAACTTCACAGAGAGGTAGAGCTCCGAATTTGCTAAGTATTGTTCCCTGTTAAGTGTCACAAGAATGATAGCACGTGGAGAGAGCTTGCTCTGCAACTAAACTGTACTAACCGCACACATGAATGAAGCAGATGCTAAGCCAAAAGAAAGAACTTACTGTATATGACGCTAGGTATAACACCCTATTGACTTCACAAAGAAGTATAATATAGGTGTTGAGCTTGCTTTGTAACTGAACTGTGCCAATCGTGCATATGAATGAAACAGATGCTAAGCCAAGTGGCTAGTTACCCCAGTCCTGACACTACTGAACCTGTACCTGACCGGCACCCGAAGCATGTAGCTGCATCTGTATATCACTGGCTACCATAGACTTGGCTGGAGAGCCAGCAGCAACCAAGCGTACACCACGAGCCCGAGCAAGACGCTGGGACAGACGTCTGTGCTGAGCAGCAATCGCAGTGGCCGGACTTGAATGGGAGGCCACAGTACCAGATAAGGCTTGGGATCTATCCTGCGCAGTGGGAGAATCCCGATGCCTAACACTCGGCCCCTGGTTTGGGAGTCTTGCACTGATTCCCCCCTGCCATCATGGGATCACTCCAGCCACCCCTCAAGAAGGTATCAGTACACTTCCTCTCTTCTTTCAGGCTCATGGGTTGATTATGCACTGACAGCCACTGTGGCTTGTAATCCGGGGGAGGGTCAGCAACCATTGGGTCATTCAAGATGCAGTGCTCAAACCACCTCCAGTTGATCTGCATGGCCTCCTCCACTGTACCCATTCTGGGCACTGACGCATTGTCATTCTTGGGACTTTCTGACTCTTTCATTGGGACTGGCTCTACAATGACTTGTGCCAGGATGGGCCTGCTCTTCTCTTCAGCCTGAATCGCCAGCAAGTCCCCTGGAGATTCTTCCTCTCCGACTGAAGGGACTTTCCATGCCAGTATCCGACTCCAGGACATGATGCGGAGCTCATGATCTAGTAGCCCCACATCCGGTTGAGGCATCGCCGACCACCAAAGCAACACGAGCAGCAGCAGCATTGGCTCCCGAACAGTCCTCCTTGTCGGCATTTGTGGTGGTCCCAGGGGTGACGCTCTCCTCCATGTTGTCATTGCTGCCATCATCTGTACTATGATACAGCTCACTGAGATGGGGCATATGGTGAGCCATCTTCACAGTGAGCTCTGTACAGGATCTCCAAAGTGCTGCAGAGAAAATAGCACCAAACGCCTTCCAATGGCGTGCTTCATGCTTGCCTGACTCCACCTCTTTCTGGGCCGAACTCGTGATGCGACCGCCGAGATACACTTCATTCTTGGCTGCTCCGCCTACAGCCGCGTCCCCTTCCAGCGAACTTTTACACACAGCAGGCCACACCTCACACTGTACCACGCCTCCCTCCAGAATGTACCTCATATTCTGGGCAGGCCTTTTTTCTTTGGTCAGTCACTCGTGTGGGCTGAACTTCTTTTCGCGCTCTCAGGCGCCGTCCACACCCACAATAGGTGGTGTTTCTTCCTCTCTTCACCACCAAAGTCACCATCTTGGAATACATGCTTTGGGCCTCCATCTTGGGCCAAATGTGTTCCAGCACTCTTCTATCTGCACCATAAGCCACATCTTGCCCACTTTCTTTGTGCGATGTAATCACATCCTACTGACTACGCCAAATGTAAGATGCCCAAGCGAGGTAATCGTGGGTGAGCTTTGGTCCCCACTCTCTCTGGCTTCCTACAGACAAGGGGGGTGTCTCAGTCCTGGTGTGCTGCTGTGTATGTAGTGCTTCCCACTTCTGACCTGCAGGCCTCTTCTGAGTTCAGGAATCCCAGGGCAGCAAACAATCCAGGAGACACGTGATTAATAAAAAACAAACTTTTACATAGAGGATGGCAGTCTGTACAGTGTTTACAAGCAGGTTCAAAGGATAAGGCCCAACGAGTTGTCATATTTCCCACAGGTACCGGAGACAACTTCAGCCCTGCTTTTCGGGATAGGTGGCATATCCCCCTTTCTGGCTTTTCTAGCCCTTGGGGATCTTCCTCACCTCTAGCAGCTTATCTGGATTGCAATACCTTCTGCCCCATGTGGTCTGAGTCCATCTGTTCCTGTAACTTTGCAAGCTGAGTATACCCCTGGCCCCCTACATCCATCTCGAGGTTGCCCTTGGCTATTAGCTGGAATCAAATGAAGGATATTTACGGCAATCCATTCCCCCGAATATATCAGGCTCTCGTTGTCCCTAGCAACCCAAAAGTCCCACTGCATACTCAATGCTGCCCTCCTTTTAACTGACTGCCACTTCCTGCCTCTTTTGCTAACACTCAGTTCCCCCTCCCATCTAGGCTGGCCACTTCAGTTAACCTTGTCCTAGCTATATGCAGCCCCTAGGGGTATTTTACCTGTACCACATACAAGTACCTAACACACATTTAACCATTGGGTGTCTGGGAGCAATTCGTGAGCTCCCACCACCGTAACACTAAGATACGGTCCACTTTTGCCCCCAGCAAGGGAGAATCCTAAAAGTGTGCAGTGCATGTGCTGTGAGAATTGAGAAGCCTGCAGTCACTTAGAGTGACTGCAGACTTTCATCTCAAACCTCGACAAACCCTTTAATTAGACAAAGTAGCATGCCCAAACCTAACAGGATGTAATAAACTCACTGTCAGGATTCAGCTCTGCTTGCTGGTTTCAGCAGTCATCACATGGCCACTTCACTCATATGCAATTTTCATACTTATGGTCACGTGACAACTAGCTTCTCTCCGTTTTTTCACTGAACATTGAGACAATTAGGAAGAGCAGCTCGTTGTCACATGACTAAGTGTGCAAATCGCATTTTTTGTTTTTTTTCAGGGGGGCAAACTGATTTTTTTCCCTGGATGTTGGAAAACGTAGACAAACCTGTAGGGGAACAGAAAGGGGATAAGGAGATATGACAAAGAGATTACACAACATTAGCTCAGGGACTTGACAAGCAACAACCACTGCTCTCGGACTTGATAATACAGAACCTAAAGCACCCCATAAGCATTAGAACACAAAGTGAAGGAACTGGAGGCACTCTCAGCCATCCAATCTTAATCCACCTACAGGTGGGGTTGCAGTGTACACACGTGTAACAGAGAATCAGGTTTCTATTCCAGAGAGGCATCCTGATAAACATATACCACATCTAAAGAAGGCAGCAGTCAAGCAAATTAACCACTTCTCAACTAAATCAGCAGCTGATATTGCGAGACAGGATAGTTATCCATAACAATTTAGAGGCTCTGTAACTGGAACAGTGGCGTATCTGGGGGGGGCAGCTGGGGCATGTGCCCCGGGCGCAGCCGGGGGGGCGCAGTCGGGCCACCTAATTCGGCGGTTTGCAGTCTCTCCCCCGGCGGCTGCATTCTGCCGCCCCTGGTCTGGGAGTCAGCTGTTCTCTGTGCCGACTGTCAAGCTGACAGCCGGAACAGAGAAGCTGCAGAGCGCCGGCTCCCAACGTATGCAGAGGTGGAGGGGGGCCCCTGCAGGGTGGCTGCGGCGGGCAGGGAGAAATCCCTGCAGCTCCGCTGCCCAGCGATCTGTCTTCCTGCTTCCTCTCACACAGACGCGCCGCTGGATGACGTCATCATTCAGCGGCCGGCTGTGTCAGAGGAAGGCGATGAGATGCTGCGGCAGAGCGCGAGGAGAGGTGAGAGGTGTGTGTGTATGTGAATGTGTGTGTATGTGAATGTGTGTGTTGTGTATGTGAATGTGTGTATATGTGTGTGCATGTGAATGTGTGTATGTGAATGTGTGTGTATGTATGTGTGTGTATGTGAATGTGTGTGTGTGTATGTGAATGTGTGTGTATGTGAATGTGTGTATGTGAATGTGTGTGTATGTGAATGTGTGCATATGTGTGTGTGTATGTGAATGTGTGTATGTGAATGTGTGTATGTGTGTGTGTGTATGTGAATGTGTGTGTGTGTGTATGTGAATGTGTGTGTGAATGTGTGTGTGGCTCAGTATTGGGTGTGTGTGTGTATGTGTATCGCGCTGCAGGGGAATGTGCAGAGAAGTGAATGGCGTGTGTGTGTGGGGGAAGGAGAGGGCAATGATGGGGCAGATGGGGGGAGAGCAATGATGGGGATGGTGGAGGAGGAGAGGGCAATGATGGGGCTGACGGGGAGAGAGCAATGATGGGGATGGTGGAGGAGGAGAGGGCAATGATGGGGCTGACGGGGAGAGAGCAATGATGGGGATGGTGGAGGAGGAGAGGGCAATGATGGGGCTGACGGGGAGAGAGCAATGATGGAGATGGTGGAGGAGGAGAGGGCAATGATGGGGCTGACGGAGAGAGAGCAATGATGCGGATGGTGGAGGAGGAGAGGGCAATGATGGGGCTGACGGGGAGAGAGCAATGATGCGGATGGTGGAGGAGGAGAGGGCAATGATGGGGACGGTGGAGGAGAGGGCAATGATGGGGCTAACGGGGAGAGGGCAATGATGGGGCTGACGGGGGGCATATGTCCTGGGGGGGTGCCAAAATGAATTCTTGCTCCGGGTGCCAGAAACCCTAGATACACCTCTGAACTGGAATGAGTAGTTAAATCTTTTAATGAGCTTTAGGCCCGGCCACAAAAGTAGAGTAGAATTAATTTTTAGGCACACTACTCGTACCGACAGAGCACACAGAGGCTTTTGGTCACAGTACCCCCACAGAAGCTACTAACAAATTTCACCCACAGAGAATGTTTCCACATTTATCCCACAGAAGCTGATAACAAATTTCACCCACAGAGCATGTTTCCACATTTATCCCACAGAAGTTAATAACAAATTTCACCCATAGATCTTGGGGCACAGTACCCCCTCAGCTCCAAAATGTCTGCTCCAGTAGCGTACGTTCCAAATGTTGCCGATGAAAAGCTTATAGTATGATCTTGAATTGAGCTGGCGGTCCGCAGTGAGGCTTGCTACTGGCAGTCCACTTAAAAATTTCACTCAGAGAGCATGTTTCTACATTTCCCCCACAGAAGCTGATTGCAGGGAGGCAGGTGGCCCTGTTGTTTGTGAGCATGAGGAAGCTGAGACTGCAGCAGAAGAGGGAATAGGAGTAGGCTAAGATCTGTCATGCTTTTTGATGTGTGTATTCCACTGCACCCCGTGCTTGGAATTCAGATGCCTCATCATACAGGTGGTGTTCAGGTTCAGAACATTTATGCCTCACTTCAGGGTTTAGCGACAGAGTGCAAACCCGATGTTGGTTGTCGGAAGCACATTCCCTGAAGAAATGCCACGATACTGAGCTCTTTTGAGCTCTTTTTCGTGTGCTTTTATCAGCAGCGTGGTGTGAAGTAGTAGTCAATGTACTGGCTAAGGGGTGTCTGCTGTGCGTTTGCACCCTGCTCCCTTTTTTGCTGAGCTCTTGTGGCAAAGTGGCCCCCTCCCCTTCCTCCAAACCGTGCATGTCACAATGATGGCCTCTGCTCCATGTGAGATCTAGGACCTCATCATCCCCAGCATCATCTTCCACCGACTTTTGAACCCTGCCCTCCTTGCCAGTCTGCATACTGCATAAAGATGCTGTAGTTGGCAACTGAGTTTCGTCATCATCTAACGTACTGTGGTGGTACTCTGACTGTGTGCACTAGCCCTCTCGTGTACTGATCATTCAATATGGTTTGGCATCAGTCCACCCAGTCTCTTCCACTCCTGGAGCATGGGCAGGTGGATGGGCCACAAAACCCCAGTGAGTAGTGTAACGGGGTTTGCGACAGAGCAGCAAGAGATACCAGGCCGATAAACAATCCAACAAGATTTATTGGAACAGGGAACTGGGATAACACAAATGAAAGTAATTCTGCAGCGTCCGTAATGAGTCCACAATGAGTCCACACTGAGTCCACACAATGGGAGCAGATCCAGGGGTGCCACCCCACAATCTGACGCCAGGGAAATAGCAATAGTCCTTGAGAGAATTCAATAGATCCAGCAGATGAGGGCACAACACAATCCCAAGTGGCAACTTTTAACCCTCCCCACTCTGGCACCACGATCTTGCCTCAGCATAAGATCCCAGCCCTTCTCAAATCACCACACAACTGAATCAGCCAATAAATGACTATATTGTTCTGTGTCCTGGGATCCACCCTTCCATGGAGGAGGGCTCCCCCCACTGGTTGTTGACTCAAGCCAGATTACATTCAGGGACACAGGCCGGGGGAGGGATACTGTAATAATTATACGGGATAAATCAGGAGACTCTTTGCGTGGAACAAGACAACTACAGGACAGTTTTATAAGTGGTAGTCTATATTATCACACGGTGATTCAAACAGGTGCAGAGAGAAACTCAAGTCCACAACACTTGGTGTAAATAATAAACGCAGCTTAACAGTCTATAGGGAACTTCAGAGGAAAATGCAATCACGCAGAAAGTCTATGAAGCACAATTATTCTTGAGGATACTTGACATGAATTTCCTCCATCCCACAGATCTTCCTTACCTGACCTATCTATCGCAATCAATGACATCATACTTTCCCCCGTACCGGAAGTTCGCTGCCTCGGAGTAACCTTCGACTCTGCCCTGTCCTTCAAACCGCACATCCAAGCTCTTTCCACCTCCTGTCGCCTCCAGCTCAAAAATATCTCCAGAATCCGTCCTTTCCTCAACCCTCAATCTACTAAAATGCTTGTGCATGCCCTCATCATCTCCCACCTTGAATACTGCAACATCCTTTTCTGCGGCCTCCCTGCTAACACCCTTGCACCTCTCCAGTCCATCCTTAACTTTGCTGCCCGACTAATCCATCTCTCTCCTCGCTACTCCTCCGCTTCCCCCCTCTGCAAATCTCTTCACTGGCTCCCAGTCCCTCAGCGTATCCAGTTCAAATTACTAATACTGACCTACAAAGCCATCCATAACCTGTCTCCTCCATATATCTCTGAACTAATCTCCCGATATCTTCCCTCACGTAATCTCCGGTCCTCCCAAGACCTCCTTCTCTCCTCCACACTTATTCTCTCCTCACCCAATCGCCTCCAAGACTTCTCCCGAATATCCCCCATCCTCTGGAACTCTCTGCCCCAACACGTCCGACTATCAACCACATTCGGATCCTTCAGATGGAACCTGAAAACTCATCTTTTCAGGAAAGCCTACAGCCTGCACTGACCCCGCTGCCTCCTCATCACTACCGAAGCTACCACCTCACCAACACCGGAGCTCCTGCAACCCCCAACCTACTGTCTCCTTCCCCATAATCCTGCAGAATGTAAGCCCGCAAGGGCAGGGTCCTCGCTCCTCTGTATCAATCTGTCATTGTTAGTTTGTTTACTGTAAGTGATATCTGTAACTTGTATGTAACCCCTTCTCATGTACAGCACCATGGAATCAATGGTGCTATATAAATAATAATAATAATAATAATAATAATAATAATAATAAGTCCTTGTCTAGTCCAAACACAGATAGATAAGGCAGTTCAAGCAATGTCTTATCTCAACCAGGAAGGCCTGGCTGATAATCTCAGGTTTAAGCAGAGCAGCAACAGCTTACATGTCCAGCAAATGCAGATGGAAGTAAACACGAGCAGCAGATGAAGGAGGATTACTGGAAACTGGTGTATGCAGCAGGAACTCAGAGCAGAGTAGCAGGATCTCCACACAGGTTCACAGGAGCAGGTACAAAGCCAGGAAGTCACCAGGGTCAGGAGCTGGATGCAAGGCAGAATACTCTAGCACAGACTGAAGGCTGGGGTGGAGTTTTATAGCAGGAAGACACAGTGCACATGAGACCAAAGACGCCATCTTGGAAAAGGGCAGTAATGCACAAAAGGTAATAAAAATGTTCAGAGTCCTGACATTACTCCCTCCTTAGAAGCGGCCTCAGGACGATCCTGGACCTGGTTTCTCAGGGAATCTCTGATGAAAACGAGAAATCTTCTGTTGGGCATTGATGTTTTCCACAGGTTCCCAAGAGACTTCCTCAGGGGGATATCCCTGCCATCTTATCAGATATTGGAGCCGATTCCTGCGAATCCTGGAATCAATAATTTCCTCCACCACAAATTGTTCTTGCCCATCAATCACCACAGGCTGTGGAGGTGGCACAACACATCCCTGGAAGGTATTAGGAGATACAGGCTTTAGTAAAGATACATATACATAAAAAACTGGGTGTACCTTCATAGTTCTAGGCAGCTTCAGCCGGCAGGCCACAGAGCTCACAATACCGTTGATCTTGAAAGGGCCAATGAATTTCTGTCCAAGTTTTTGTGAAGGAACATTTAACTTCAGATTCTTAGTTGCTAACCACACGGAATCTCCTACCTTGAACATGGATGCAGGTTTACGGAATCTATCAGCCGATCTCTTATAACGTTCTTGAGCTGTGGTCAGGGATTCCTTCAGAACCTCCAGATTTTGCCTCATCGCAGTCAGCCTTTCCTCCACTGCCGGAACCGGAGAATGAATTGGAGACCTAGGTAAGATACACGGATGATAACCCAGATTGGCAAAGAAAGGTGTAAATTTAGTGGAGGCGCTCTGAGAATTGTTATATGAAAATTCGGCTACCGGCAGCAACTCCAACCAATCATCCTGGAGATGGCTGACATAGCATCTTAGATATTGTTCCAGCGTCTGGTTGGTCCGCTCAGTCTGACCATTTGTCTGGGGATGGTAAGCGGAAGAGAGACAGACATTAATATTGAGTGCAGAGCAGAACCTCTTCCGGAATCTTGAAGTGAACTGTACTCCACGGTCAGAGATGATCTCATCCGGGACCCCATGCAACCGAAAGACATTCTGTATAACCAAGTTCACTGTATCTTTAGCTGAAGGGAGGCCGGTGCACGGAACAAAATGAACAGCTTTAGTCAGGCAATCAACTACCACCATGATTGTATTCATGCCCCCCGATGTAGGCAGCTCCACAATAAAGTACATTGATATAGACCCCCAAGGGCGGGGCGGAACAGGTAATGGTTGTAGAAGACCCGTAGGTGCCACATGAGGAGTCTTGTAACGAGCACATACCTCGCAAGAGAGAACATAGTCCTTGGTATCCTTCAGGCAAGTTGGCCACCAGAAGAATCGGCTCAGGAACTCTTGTGTCTTCTGTACCCCCTGTGACCAGCCAACTTGGAGTCCTGTACCAACTTAAGGATCTGCAGACGGATGACCTCAGGGACGTAGATACGTCGATCTCTGAACCACATGCCACCCTTAAAGACAAGATTAATATCCACAGGTGGGTTGGCCAGAAATACATCACCGTCATAAGCCTCCCTGCACTCCTTCCACAAGTCCTGATCGTGGATAACTCCGATGAAATTGGCATCAGATAGAATGGTCTTGGACGGGGCTCCAGGTACGGAATCTGCAGCATGGATTCGGGATAAAGCATCAGCCTTCCCATTACGAGAACCTGGACGGTACGAGATAACAAAGTTAAATTGATTTAAAAATAAGTTCCAACGAGCCTGACGAGGAGAAAGACATCTAATGGATCTAAGGAACTCTAAATTGCGATGGTCAGTTAGCACTATGATCTGTTGTGCAGCTCCTTGCAGATGATGCCTCCATCCTTTGAAAGCCGCAATTCCTTGTCTCCCACATCGTAATTCTTCTCTGCTGAGGTTAGTCTATGGGAAAAGAAAGCACAAGGATGTAGCAGACCTTTCTCTCCAGTTCTTTGGGAGAGAATAGCCCCCAAAGCATTATCAGAAGCGTCCACCTCCACAATGAAAGAAAGTGTTGGATCTGGGTGCATCAACAGCGGTGCTGAGGTGAAACAGATCTTAAGCCGATCAAAAGCTTCTTGAGCCTGTGATGACCACTTAAAGGGCTTTTCCTTCTTTGTCAAGGAAGTAATGGGACGGACAATATCAGAAAAATTTTGAATGAAGCGTCTGTAGAAATTTGCAAAACCAATAAAACGTTGGACCTCCTTAACGTTCTTGGGTACCGGCCAGTCAAGGATAGCCTGAATCTTACCAGATTCCATGTTCAGCCCCTGGGGAGAGATGATATATCCTAAGAACTGTATCTCAGAACGATGGAACTCGCATTTCTCCGGCTTAATATACAGATGGCTCTCTTTCAGACGTCTTAAAACAGTTTTGACATGTTCTTCATGTTCCTGTAGAGAGTCAGAAAAGATTAGTATATCATCCAAATAGATCACCACAAACTGGTCCAACAAATCTCTGAAAATGTCATTAGCAAGGTGTTGAAACGTTGCAGGGGCGTTACAAAGCCCGAAGGGCATCACAAGATATTCAAAGTGTCCATACCGGCATCTGAATGCTGTCTTCCACTCATCCCCTGGACGAATACGCACCAAATTATTAGACCCACGAAGATCCAGTTTAGAGAACACCTTAGCATGGCGGACTCTTTCCAGTAATTCTTGAATCAGAGGCAAAGGGTAACGGTTTCGTATTGTTACCTTATTGAGTTCCAGATAGTCAACACAGGGTCTCAGGGTCCCATCCTTCTTTTAACAAAAAATATAGGTGCCCCTGCTGGTGAGGAAGAAGGATGTATGAAGCCTTTGGCCAGATTTTCATCAATATACTCCTTTAAGGCTTGAAGCTCAGGTGCCGCCAAAGGGTATACGTTACCAAAAGGAATAGCTGCCCCAGGAAGCAGCTCAATGGGACAGTCATAATGCCTGTGTGGAGGAAGCTGATCTGCATTTTTCTTGTCACAGATGTCAGAGAACTCTTTATATGCTGAAGGTAAAGTAAATACCTGTACATGTGGTTCCGTAGCCGTGGACTCAGGGACGTGGCTCAGCTTCTGTTAACGCTGAGTTGCTCCTTGTTGGAAAGATAATCTCCTTGGTCTCCCAGTTGATAATTGGGTTCTGAGAACGCAACCAAGGAATGCCTAAAATCACAGGAAAATGAGAAGAAATTATCAAGAAAGAAATTTGCTCCTGATGATTAGGCTCCAACGAAATTTCAAGGGGTACGGTCTCCTGATCCATAGGCCCAGAGATTAAAGGTGACCCATCCACTGTTTCCATGGTAATTGGAGAAGCTCTTTGCTGAATTTCAATAGCATGTTCCTTGGCAAATGCGATATCCATGAAATTGCCACCTGCACCAGAGTCAATCATAGCTGCACTGGAAATCCACTGTCCTGAACACAGGATCTTAATAGGGAGAGAACAGTGAGAGTTCTTCTCCTTCAGCTCCTTGGGGGGTGAAGTCATAGAAAGTGAATGGAATACAGCATTTAAACGCAGGCTACATTCAGAGATGTCAGATTCATCATCACTTTGTCATATTCTCCTACCGCTGCTAGCACCTTGTTAGGCCGCTTGGGACACTTGGGACAGTTGATTAAAAAGTGGTCAGACTGACCGCAGTAGAAACATAGACTTTCACGAAGGCGATGCTCCCGGCGCTCA
The DNA here is from genome assembly GCF_051348905.1 of Ranitomeya variabilis. NCBI lineage: Eukaryota > Metazoa > Chordata > Amphibia > Anura > Dendrobatidae > Ranitomeya > Ranitomeya variabilis. The sequence goes on along the minus strand of NC_135232.1, from coordinate 163,842,780 downwards.
TTAATCTCGCGCCTCTGAACGGAATCAATTTGCATGGGCACCTCCTCCACCTGCAAGCTCTTTGGAAGGAAGGGAAAAGTTAGAAATATGGTTATATGCAGCAAACTTCTCCTGCCTATGCTCATTAAGGCGAATGTCTATGCGCACAAAATGCTGTATAAATGTCTCTAGCTCTTGTGGTGACTCAGAGCGAGCTAGTTCATCTTTTACAATACTAGACAGACCCCTTTTAAAAATAGGCAATTGTGAATAACTGTCCCAATTGGTATCTACCGCTAATCTCCTGAATTCAGTAGCATACTGTTATGGACCTGGTGGTTAGGTGCACCAGGAATGACCTGATAGTTAAACAAGGAATCAGGACGAGCTCTGGGGAAATGGGAACTCTGCTGACCGCAAACCCTACTCCTATCAGCACAACTAGAAACAGCCGTGGAGCGTGCCTGACTCTGCCTAGACGCCTCTTCACAGCCTAAGAGCTAACTACCCCTAAAGAAAGGAAACAAAGCCTTACTTGCCTCAGAGAAATTTCCCCAAAGGTAAAAGCAGCCCCCCCACAAGTATTGACTGTGAGATAAGAGGAAATCACAAACACAGGATGAAATAGGTTTTAGCAAAGAGAGGCCAGTCTAACTAAACAGATTGAGGATAGAAAAGGGATCTTTGCGGTCAACACAAAAAGCTACAAAAACCACGCAGAGTGTGCAAAAAATACTCCCGCACCGACTCACGATGCGGGTGTGCCACTCTGCACCCCCAGAGCTTCCAGCTAGCCAGGTAGTTTCATGATAGCAAGCTGGACTAGAACTTAGCAAGAAAAACCATATGTAACAAATGAACAAGCAGGAACTTAGCTTGTGCTGGAGTAGACAGGTCCTCAGAAAGATCCAGGAGAGATCTGAACCAGTACTAGAACATTGACAGCTGGCATGGAGTAACGATCTGAGTGGAGTTAAATAGAGAATCAGCCTAGCCCCAAACGAGGGCAGCTGGAGAAGGAATCTCAGAACCAGCAGCTCCACTCACAGCCACCAGAGGGAGTCCACGGACAGAACTCACCGAAGTACCATTCATGACCACAGGAGGGAGTTCGAGAACGGAATTCACAACACATACTCAATAACAGAACGTTTTGCCTGGCGTAAAGACAATAAAGCAGATTCAACGGTTGCACGGCGATTAGGATCATCAAACATTAATGCCATAGCAGCCAAGAAATCATCCAAGTTATTTAACCGTGGGTCACGAGACTCAATCATCGGATTCGCCCAGGCGAGCACTCGTGAGGTCAGCAGCATTATTACACACAATACTTTGGATCTATCAGTAGGAAAACGGTAAGCATGCACATCAAAATATAGCAGACATTGATTCACAAAGCCACGAAATTTGTCGCGATCACCATTAAATCTGAATGGGGGCAACTTAGGTGGGCTAGCTGGTGGCGGTTGCCCAGAGGGTAAAGTCGCTTGTGCGTCCATACTGGGACTCTATGCCAGCAAGTTTGTTTTCCTGGGCTGCCATGTGGGTGCTTAAGTCCTGCAAAGTTTGTCCAAAGACTTGTTGATTGTGTTCAATGTTTCCAAACTTCTTTTGCAGACCTTCCACATCTTTCTGCAGTGATCTAATTATGAAAAACACCTGCTCTAATCTGCTCTCTGCAGTCATTGTTCCAGCAGTCTCCTCTTTTCTGGCTAGAGTATCCTATAATAATTATAGGGGATAACTCAGGAGACTCTTTGCGTGGAACAAGACAACTACAGGACACAGTTTTATAAGTGGTAAAGTCTATATTATCACACGGTGATTCAAACAGGTGCAGAGAGAAACTCAAGTCCATAACACTTGGTGTAAATAATAAACGCAGCTTAACAGTCTATAGGGAACTTCAGAGGAAAATGCAATCACGCAGAAAGTCTATGAAGCCTAATTATTCTTGAGGATACTTGACACGAATAAGTCCTTCTTTAGTCCAAACACAGATAGATATGCTTATAAGGCAGTTCAAGCAATGTCTTATCTCAACCAGGAAGGCCTGGGTGATAATCTCAGGTTTAACCCCTTCATGACCTTGGGATTTTTCGTTTTTCCGTGTTCGTTTTTCACTCCCCTCCTTCCCAGAGCCATAACTTTTTTATTTTTCCATCAATTTGGCCGCGTGAGGGCTTATTTTTTGCAGGACGAGTTGTACTTTTGAACGACATCATTGGTTTTACCATGTCGTGTACTAGAAAGCGGGAAAAAAATTCCAAGTGCGGGGAAATTGCAAAAAAAGTGCAATCCCACACTTGTTTTTTGCTTGGCTTTTTTGCTAGGTTCACTAAATGCTAAAACTGACCTGCCATTATGATTCTCCAGGTCACTACGAGTTCCTAGACACCAACATGACTAGGTTATTTTTTACCTAAGTGGTGAAAAAAAATTCCAAACTTTGCTTTTTTTTATTGATTTATTTTGAATGGGGCGAAAGGGGGGTGATTTAAACTTTTATATTTTTTTATTTTTTTCACATTTTTTTTTACTTTTGCCTTGCTTCTATAGCCTCCATAGGAGGCTAGAAGCAGGCACAACCCGATCGCCTCTGCTACATAGCAGCGATCTCATGTTCGCTGCTATGCAGCAGAATTGCAGGTGTGCTGTGAGCGCCGACCACAGGGTGGCGCTCACAGCTACCGGCGATCAGTAACCATAGAGGTCTCAAGGACCTCTATGGTTACTGTCCTGACACATCGCCGACCCCCGATCATGTGACGGGGGTCGGCGATGACGTCTTTTCCGGCCGCCCGGCCGGATGCGGTAGTTAAATGTCGCTGTCTGCGTTTGACAGCGGCATTTAACTAGTTAATAGCGGCGGGTGAATCGCGATTTCACCCGCCGCTATTGCGGGCACATGTCAGCTGTTCAAAACAGCTGACGTGTCCCGGCTTTGATGCGGGCTCACCGCGGAGCCCTGCATCAAAGCAGGGGAGCTGACCTCGGACGTACTATCCAGTCCGAGGTCAGTAAGGGGTTAAGCAGAGCAGCAACAGCTTACATGTCCAGCAAATGCAGATGGAAGTAAACACGAGCAGTAGATGAAGGAGGACTACTGGAAACTGGTGTATGCAGCAGGAACTCAGAGCAGAGTAGCAGGATCTCCACACAGGTTCACAGGAGCAGGTACAAAGCCAGGAAGTCACCAGGGTCAGGAGCTGGATGCAAGGCAGAATACGCTAGCACAGACTGAAGGCTGGGGTGGAGTTTTATAGCAGGAAGACACAGTTCACGAGACCAAAGATGCTATCTTAGAAAAGGGCAGTAATGCACAAAAGGTAATAAAAATGTTCAGAGTCCTGGCAGACACGCTGTTACAAATAGTGGCATCTAAATGCAGAAGAGACTGCTGCATGACTTGGGGCTCAGACTGCTTGGCTGATTTGCAAGGGGGTAAGGTGAAAGCCGAATGACCATTGTCCTTGGGTGCCAACTGTGCACTTTCTGCACTGGACCAGGTGGAAGATAATGTGAAGCAAATGGAGTCACTCTCAGACATCCAATCTAACATCTTTTCAAAACCTTGTGGCCTCACCATTTGTGCAGTATTATTCGGGCATACGAAAAGATGCATAACATACTGTCGCCTGCGTACACCAGAGGAAGGTGTTGCATTTGGGCACGTATCGCGGTACAGAACGACCACATCCTCTTCAAACACACCGAATTAAGACAGACTATAAAAACGAGGCAAAACCCAGGATTTAATTCAGCCCTTCAAGACAAACCATGTGAACTCTCCAAATCCATCGAGCTCCCAATTGAGTGAAGGATTCGTTTGAGGCGTCCGTATCTTCGATTGAGTACCACTCGATCAATTCCAATCATTTTAAGATGTTTGGTATTACAATTGTGGGCTGTTTTAAAATGTCTGAATATAGGTTTTATTTTACCGTAATTCCATGACGTTTCCGCATTCAAGTAGTTGAACTCTTAACTTCCTGGATGTTAATCCTATTTAAATAAGATTGTATGGGCAAGTGGCATAGAAGACTACACCTTCTGTGTTGCATGTGATGTATTGAGTGACCTTGAATTATTTTAGTCCATTGCTAGATTTGAATATTAAAGCCTTTTAATATGTTGGGGCATGGTAAGCAACTGCCACAGGGGAAAAACCTCAATTTGGGTAGTAGTTCCCGAGTAGTATCTACATACCAAATTATCGTTCAAATTTCGGGCTCCTCTGTACGTGATGCTTGGTTTGCTAGTGACATGTTTCTGTAAAACTGGATCAGAGGTTAACATAAGACAGTATTTCCACAGACCTTCTCTCATTTGGTACCAGATGTCATCGGTGAGATAAATCTCACTGGCTGTTCAGGTACTGTTTCTTTGCACATCTTAGAAGGTCATCCCTTTTCATACTGCAGGCTCTTTAAAATACCTGCCTTATTGATCTACTATATCCCCTCAAGTGGAATCTATTCAAGAGTTCTTGGCCCTGTTGGATAAAAACAGAGTCCTCTGAGCAATTTTTCCTGAGTTTTAAGAATTGCAAGAATTGCCCCAGATGTATTTTATCCTTCAAGGGTTGTGGATGTCCCTTGGTGGTATGGAGCACAAAGTTCACAGAGGTTTCCTGAAAACTTTGGTCTGAAGAAAGTCCTGTTCATCCTCATAGATAAGATGATCAAGCAATTTAATTTACTTTTGGCTGTATTTACTGGTTAATTTGATGTTGTTATTGCAGAGCTGAGAAATTAATTACAGAAGGTCACTTTCTATTCCCTGCCATATGAAAAATATATTGTCCATTAATCTAGACCACATCAATACCTTATCCACATGTGTGATGGGGTTAGGAAAAATAATCTCTTTCTAATACAGCCCCAAAAAGAGGTTTGCACAAGAGGGTGCAAATGCTGCCCCCATGGCGGTGCCTTAGAGCTGCAGGTCGAAAGTTTCTTTAAAAAGAAAAAAATGTGAGTGAGAGACTAATTCAAGATTTTTGTGAGAAACACAGTGTGTCTCAATTCAAGTTCCCTGTTAGATAGAAAATATTAAATGGCACGAAATCCATCCTCATATCGGATGGAGGTATATAATGTCTCAGCGTCCCGAGTAACTCACCACGTCATTCTCAAGAAAATTTTTTTCCAAAGAAACAGTAAATTCCTTAAGGAGGGAGGGTAACAATTCAATCAGGGGTTTGAGATTAGAGATGAGCAAACTTGTTCAGAAAACGTTTGCCAATCTCAAATTTGGCACGAATGTTGCACATTCGGATTTGTGGTTGGATTGCTGAACATTTTCCTCAAAATCGGCAAAATTTGGACAAAGTTCGGTAAATGATTGAGTTTCCACTAATACTTTTGTTAGGACTTAGTGGTGCTGTATGATGAGTTGGGGGATGTTTTTGATGAGGAGGTCAGAGGAGCGGCGGACTGTTATTTTTTTTTTTAATTAATGTGTGGAGATTCCAGCAGCCAATCAGGGCGCAAAGACCATCCACAACATCCAGACACAATGGCTTATGTCATTGGCTTGGCTTGTGTCATTGTGCTTCTCACAAAATTAGAATATCATCAAGAAGTTAATTTATTTCAGTTCTTCAATACAAAAAGTGAAACTCATATTTTATATAGAGTCATTACAAAGAGAGTGATGTATTTCAAGTGTTTATTTCTGTTAATGTTGATGATTATGGCTTACAGCCAATGAAATCCCAAAAGTCATTATCTCAGTCAATTAGAATACTTTATAACACCAGCTTGAAAAATTATTTTAAAATCCGAAATATTGGCCCTCTGAAATGTATGTTCAGTAAATTAACTCAATACTTGGTCGGGGGCTCCTGTTGCATCAATTACTTCATAAATGCGGAGTCACATGGAAGCGATGAGCCTGTTGCACTGCTGTGGTTTTATGGAAGCCCAGGTTGCTTTGAGAGCAGTCTTCAGCTCATCTGCATTGTTGAGACTGGTGTCTCTCATCTTCCTCTTGACAATACCCCATAGATTCTCTATGGGGTTAAGATCAGGCAAGTTTGCAGGCCAATCAAGCACAGTGAAACTGTTGCTTTTAAACCAGGTATTGGTACTTTTGGCAGTGTGGGCGGGTGCCAAGTCCTGTTGGAGAATGAAATTTCTATCTCCAAAAAAGCTTGTTGGCAGAGGGAAGCATGGAGTGCTCTAAAATTTTCTGCACTGACTTTGGTCTTGATAAAACACAGTGGACCTACACCAGCAGATGACATGGCTCCCCAAACCATCACTGATTGTGGAAACTTCACACTAGACCTCCAGCAGCTTGGATTGTGTGCCTCTCCACTCTTCCTCCAGTCTCTGGGACCTTGATTTCCAAATGAAAGGCAAGATTTACTTTAATCTGAAAACAACACCTTGGAACACTGAGCAACAGTCCAGTTATTTTTCTCCTTGGCCCTGGTAAGATGCTTCTGGCGTTGTCTATTGGTCATGAGTCGCTTGACACAAGGAATGCGACACTTGTAACCCATGTCCTGGATACCTCTGTCTGTGGTGGCTCTTGAAGTAATGACTACAGCAGCAGTCCACTCCCTGTGAATCTCCTTCACATTTTTGAGTGGCCTACTATATTGAGTACTATGGGGATTGCGTTATACTATATGGAGGCCTATGAGGTGTGCTTTAAACTTCATGGAGGCCTATGGAGTGTATTATACTATATTGAGGGCTATCTGGTGCTTTATACTACAGTATATGGATGCTATTTATGGGGCCATCATACAGTGTGGGGATTACAGTGAGGGAGCCATCATACAGCGCAGGAGATAATATGGGGTCTTTGTACAGAGTGGGGCCATCATACAGTGCTGGGGCCATAAAACAGTTTGAGGGCTACTAAGGGGTCAGTATACTGTGGGGTGTACTATACAGTGATGGGGCATTATGCTAGAGAGCATCATACTGTCTATAGGGGAGCTGTACAAGGGGGAGACTGGGAACATTATTAAATGTAAAGTGGACACTTATTGTTATAGGGGAACTCAGGTTACTGTGACTGTCAAAGGGGCACAAAGGGCATTATTACTTTCTAGTAACAAAATCTGGGCACTGTTTTCTGGGGCACTTGCACCCGGCATTACTATAGTCTAGATGGTTGTTTTACCATTTAGAAGGCACACAGTACCACGCAGTAGGTTCAGTAATAGGGACACATACGGCCGCAGCGACTCAGCATTGGAGTATCAGCAGGATGAGGAGTTTGTGCAGGTTGGAAATAGTCCCATTGGGGATGGGGCTAAAAATATGAGACGTGAAATGTGTCTTTGTTGGAATCTCTGCAGCCGAGCCCTGGATGGACGAAGTTGTCATGTCGGTCTGGGCCAGATGGAAAAGACGGGATAAAGTGAACGATTACATCAGAATGCACGTTGTTATGATCCTTAGTGGTTGAGGATCACAAATTACTCCAGCTAAGTAACAAACATAGGACAAGCTCTAGGGAGGTGGCAAACTGAACTGACCGCAAATCTGAACCTATCCAAACACACTAGAAGTAGCCGGTGAACGTGCCTAAAAATCCTAGACGTCTCGAGCCAGCCTGAGGAACTAACTACCCCTAGAGAGAAAGAAAGACCTCTCTTGCCTCCAGAGAAATAATCCCCAAAGATATAGAAGCCCCCAACAAATAATAACGGTGAGGTAAGAGGAAGGCACATACACAGGGGTGAAAGCAGATTCAGCAAATGAGGCCCACTAATACTAGATAGCAGAAAATAGAAAAGGGAATCTATGCGGTCAGTAAAAAACCCTTACAAAATATCCACTCTGAGATTTCAAGAACCCCCACACCAACTAACGGTGTGGGGGAGAAACTCGGTCCCCTAGAGCAACCAGCAAGCGAGGAAATCACATTTTAGCGAGCTGGACTAAAAACATAATGAACGCTGATAATCAAAAAATGATCAAACAAAAACTTAGCTTGTCTTCGAGAGACTGGGAGCAAGGTAGACACAAGGAATCTGAAGAGCACTGAATACATTGATAGCAGGCAAGGAACTGAGTATCCAGGTGGGCTAAATAGGAAACCAACCAAGGATAACGAACCAGCTGATGCTGCAACCTGCAGAAAGACAACACTACACAGTACCGCTTGTGACCACTAGAGGGAGCCCAAAAATAGAGTTCACAACAGTACCCCCCCCCCCTTGAGGAGGGGTCACCGAACCCTCATCAAGACCCTCAGGGCGATCAGGATGAGCCGCGTGGAAGGCACGAACCAAATCGGCCGCATGAACATCAGAGGCGACAACCCAGGAATTATCCTCCTGACCATAGCCCTTCCACTTAACCAAATACTGCAGCCTCCGTCTAGAGATACGAGAATCCAAAATCTTCTCCACCACGTACTCCAATTCGCCCTCGACCAGCACCGGAGCAGGAGGCTCAACAGAAGGAACCACAGGTACCACATACCTCCGCAACAAAGACCTATGGAACACGTTGTGAATGGCAAACGATGCTGGGAGATCCAAACGAAAAGACACCGGGTTAAGGATTTCCAAGATCTTATAAGGACCGATGAAGCGAGGCTTGAATTTAGGAGAGGAGACCTTCATAGGGACATACCGAGAAGACAGCCACACCAAATCCCCAACACGAAGTCGGGGACCCACACCGCGGCGGCGGTTGGCAAAGCGCTGAGCCTTCTCCTGTGACAACCTCAAATTGTCCACCACATGGTTCCAAATCTGCTGCAACCTATCCACCACAGAATCCACCCCAGGACAGTCAGAAGGCTCAACCTGACCTGAGGAAAAACGAGGATGGAAACCAGAATTGCAGAAAAAAGGCGAAACCAAAGTAGCAGAACTAGCCCGATTATTAAGGGCAAACTCGGCCAAAGGCAAAAAAGTCACCCAATCATCCTGATCAGCAGAAACAAAACATCTCAAATAAGTTTCCAACGTCTGATTAGTTCGCTCGGTTTGGCCATTAGTCTGAGGATGGAAGGCCGACGAAAAAGACAAATCAATGCCCATCTTAGCACAAAAAGTCCGCCAAAACCTGGACACAAACTGGGATCCTCTATCAGACACAATATTTTCAGGAATGCCGTGCAAGCGAACCATATTCTGAAAAAATAGAGGAACCAAATCGGAGGAAGAAGGCAACTTAGGCAAGGGCACCAAATGGACCATCTTGGAAAAACGATCACACACCACCCAGATGACAGACATTTTCTGAGATACTGGAAGATCCGAAATAAAATCCATGGAAATGTGCGTCCAAGGCCTTTTCGGAACAGGCAAAGGCAAAAGCAAACCGCTGGCACGAGAACAGCAAGGCTTAGCCCGAGCACAAATCCCACAAGACTGCACAAAGGAACGCACATCCCGCGACAAGGAAGGCCACCAGAAGGACCTAGCCACCAAATCTCTGGTACCAAAAATCCCAGGATGACCCGCCAACACCGAAGAATGAACCTCGGAAATAACTCTGCTGGTCCATCTATCCGGGACAAACAGTCTCTCTGGTGGACAACGGTCAGGTCTATCCGCCTGAAATTTCTGCAGCACTCGTCGCAAATCTGGGGAAATGGCAGACAAAATAACTCCCTCTCCGAGAATGCCAGCCGGCTCAGAAACTCCCGGAGAGTTAGGCACAAAACTCCTAGAAAGTGCATCAGCTTTCACGTTCTTCGAACCGGGCAGGTATGAGACCACGAAGTTGAAACGGGAGAAAAACAACGACCAACGAGCCTGTCTAGGATTCAGGCGCTTGGCAGATTCAAGGGAAATCAGATTTTTGTGATCCGTCAAGACCACCACACGATGTTAAGCTCCTTCGAGCCAATGTCGCCACTCCTCAAATGCCCACTTCATAGCCAACAACTCCCGATTACCAACATCATAATTCCGCTCGGCAGGCGAAAACTTTCTTGAAAAGAAAGCACATGGCTTCATCACAGAGCCATCAGAGCTTCTCTGCGACAAAACAGCCCCTGCTCCAATCTCAGAAGCATCAACCTCGACCTGGAAGGGGAGAGAGACATCTGGCTGACATAAGACTGGAGCTGAAGAAAACCGGTGCTTCAGCTCCCGAAAGGCCTCCACGGCCGCAGGAGACCAATTAGTCACATCAGAACCCTTCTTGGTCAAATCCGTCAAAGGTTTAACCACACTAGAAAAATTAGCGATGAAACGACGGTAAAAATTAGCAAAACCCAAGAACTTCTGAAGACTCTTAACAGACGTGGGCTGAGTCCAGTCATGAATAGCCTGGACCTTGACTGGGTCCATCTCCATAGTAGAAGGAGAAAAAATAAAACCCAAAAAGGAGACCTTCTGTACTCCGAAGAGGCATTTTGAGCCCTTCACAAATAAAGCATTAGCACGCAGGACCTGAAACACCATCCTGACCTGCTTCACATGGGACTCCCAATCATCAGAAAAGACCAAAATGTCATCCAGATAAACAATCATAAATTTATCCAGATATTCTCGGAAGATGTCATGCATGAAGGACTGAAACACAGAAGGAGCATTAGAGAGTCCAAAAGGCATCACTAAGTACTCAAAATGGCCTTTGGGCGTATTAAATGCTGTTTTCCATTCATCTCCCTGCTTAATGCGCACAAGGTTATACGCACCACGGAGATCTATCTTGGTGAACCAACTGGCACCCTTAATCCGAGCAAACAAATCAGACAATAGTGGCAAAGGATACTGAAATTTGACTGTAACTTTATTCAGAAGACGATAATCTATACAAGGTCTCAAAGAACCGTCCTTCTTGGCCACAAAAAAAAATCCTGCACCAAGAGGGGAAGAGGATGGGCGAATATGTCCCTTCTCCAAAGACTCCTTTATATAACTCCGCATCGCGGCATGCTCTGGTATAAACAAATTAAAAAGTCGTCCCTTAGGGAATTTACTACCAGGAATTAAATTTATAGCACAGTCACAATCCCTATGAGGGGGCAGGGCACTGGACCTGGGCTCATCAAATACATCCTGGAAGTCAGACAAAAACTCAGGGACCTCAGAAGGAGTGGAAGAAGCAATAGACACCAACGGAGTATCGCCATGAATTCCCTGAAAACCCCAACTCGACACAGACATAGCTTTCCAATCTAAAACTGGATTATGAGCTTGCAGCCATGGCAGACCCACAACGACAACATCATGCAAATTATGCAGAACAAGAAAGCGAATCACCTCCTGATGTACGGGAGTCATGCACATGGTCATTTGCGTCCAATACTGAGGCTTATTCTCAGCCAATGGCGTAGCATCAATTCCCCTCAGAGGAATAGGAAATTCCAAAGGCTCCAGGACAAAACCACAGCGCCTGGCAAACGACAAATCCATCAGATTCAGGGCAGCACCCGAATCCACAAAAGCCATAACCGGGTAGGACGACAAAGAACAAATCAAAGTAACAGACAAAATAAATTTAGGCTGTATAGTACCAATGGTGACAGGTTTAGCGATTTTTTTTAAGCGTTTAGAGCATGCTGAGATAACATGAGTAGAATCACCACAGTAAAAGCACAACCCATTTTGACGTCTATGACTTTGTCGCTCCATTCTGGTCAGAGTTCGGTCACATTGCATAGACTCAGGTCTCTGTCCAGAAAATACCGCCAAAGGATGAGCAGATTTGCGCTCCCGCAAACGCCGATCAACCTGAATGGCTATAGCCATAGAATCACTCAGACTTGTAGGGGTGGGAAACCCCACCATAACATTCTTAACGGCCTCAGAAAGACCTTCTCTGAAATTTGCAGCCAGGGCACACTCATTCCATTGAGTAAGCACCGACCATTTCTGAAATTTTTGACAATACACCTCTGCTTCATCCTGACCTTGAGAGATAGCCAGGAACGCCTTTTCTGCCTGATTCTCAAGATTAGGCTCCTCATAAAGCAGTCCAAGAGCCAGAAAAAATGCATCTACATTAAGCAATGCAGGATCTCCTGGCGCCAGAGAGAAAGCCCAATCTTGAGGGTCGCCACGCAACAAGGAGATAACAATTTTAACTTGCTGAGCGGAATCACCAGAGGAACGAGGTCTCAGAGATAGAAATAACTTACAATTATTCTTAAAATTTAGAAACCTAGATCTATCTCCAGAAAACAACTCAGGAATGGGTATCTTTGGTTCTGACATAGGGCTATGAATAACAAAATCCTGAATACTTTGCACCCGTGCAGTAAGATGATCCACACTAGAAGTCAGAGTCTGAACATTCATGTCTGCAGCTGAGCTCAAAACCACCCAGAGTTCAAGGGGATGAAAGAAGCTAAACAGACTGCAGCAAAGGAAAAGCGGGAGGGAAAAAAAAAAAATATGTACTCAGGTCTTCTTTTTATCCCACTTCTGTGATGCATTAAACACTTTTTGGCCTGCTATACTGTTATGATCCTTAGTGGTTGAGGATCACAAATTACTCCAGCTAAGTAACAAACATAGGACAAGCTCTAGGGAGGTGGCAAACTGAACTGACCGCAAATCTGAACCTATCCAAACACACTAGAAGTAGCCGGTGAACGTGCTTAAAAATCCTAGACGTCTCGAGCCAGCCTGAGGAACTAACTACCCCTAGAGAGAAAGAAAGACCTCTCTTGCCTCCAGAGAAATAATCCCCAACGATATAGAAGCCCCCAACAAATAATAACGGTGAGGTAAGAGGAAGGCACATACACAGGGGTGAAAGCAGATTCAGCAAATGAGGCCCACTAATACTAGATAGCAGAAAATAGAAAAGGGAATCTATGCGGTCAGTAAAAAACCCTTACAAAATATCCACTCTGAGATTTCAAGAACCCCCACACCAACTAACGGTGTGGGGGGAGAAACTCGGTCCCCTAGAGCAACCAGCAAGCGAGGAAATCACATTTTAGCGAGCTGGACTAAAAACATAATGAACGCTGATAATCAAAAAATGATCAAACAAAAACTTAGCTTGTCTTGGAGAGACTGGGAGCAAGGTAGACACAAGGAATCTGAAGAGCACTGAATACATTGATAGCAGGCAAGGAACTGAGTATCCAGGTGGGCTAAATAGGAAACCAACCAAGGATAACGAACCAGCTGATGCTGCAACCTGCAGAAAGACAACACTACACAGTACCGCTTGTGACCACTAGAGGGAGCCCAAAAATAGAGTTCACAACAGCACGTCCTCTGTAAGTCGCCATCTATAACTGTGCTGTAATCTCCCATATGTTCTGTAGGACTCGTATCTACCATTGACCATATGGCGGTAATATCCATGTAGGTCTTTGTATAGAGATTATTTTCAGTAACAGTGCTGTCATCTGCTGAGGTTCTCCTACATCCACTATTAGGGTGTGTCACCTAGTTGTAATCAGGGTTACCTAGCTAGGAGTCCACTCAGAAGTCTCGCCCCCCTCCCTGAACCAAAACCCTAGCTACGCCTCTATCCCTTGTGACCCTTAATCAAAATCTTATACAACATTCTGCAAATCCATTCTCATTTGAAGCTGTCCCTCCACATCCCCCTTCTATTCCCCCTACAGCTATGCTCCTGCAAAGCTTTTATTGGCCACTTCACACCATGTGATTGCATCTCACTCAGCAGAGATCATGGTAGTAGTGAGCCTACATTGTACTATACAATTAAAGGGACATCACCCATGTGCACAGTAATATGGGAGGTCACTGGCATCTATGCATTTCCTCTTCCATAGACACAGACCATGGGAGTTAGAGGCGGTACTAGTGTATTATAACCCCCATCAGTACTACTACACTAATACATAACACACATTTATCTTCAAGGACCACATGTTTGTCATCCCTGCACATTCCTATTAATTACACAGAGGATTATAATTTTTTTTATCGTGTGTTTTTCTGTAAATGGCAGTTTGCTTTAACAAAAAAAAACAAGATTTTTTTTTCCACACCCTCTGTGGGTCCAGCAGTGAGTCTCCCACGCTGCTCCCGCTCTCTCATTGTCTGCAGCGTTGTTACTTCGATATTGCACAGCGACAGAGTCTTGTGTCATCAATTCAGGCAGAGTTGCTGAGCAGTGACTAGTTGCAGCAGTGCTATCAATGGGTCATTAGTGCTGCAGACAATACCAAACATCGGGAGCAGCAGCAAGTCTCTCCACTGGACCTGGGGAGGATGAGTAAAACCCACATCTTTAAAAAAAAAAAAGTACTCCAGGGGAGAGGAGTTTTCTACAAGTGGAAAATCCCTTTAGGGAGAATGTGTACTGAAGGAAGCAGGGCCAATGTGAAAAGCGCCGTGTATAGTAAATATAGACTGAGCTCCTAGTTGCCCTGGGGAGGATGCTGACAACACGACGGGCTCTCCCTAAGCTTCAGGCCGGCGTCACACTAGGCGTATGAAAACACGGTCTGTTTTTTACGGCTGTAATACGCAGAAATGTTCCCAAAATAGTGATCCATATGTCATCCGTAGGCAGGGTGTGGCAGCATATTTTGCTCATGTCATCCTCCGTATGTAATCCGTATGGCATCCGTAATGCGATATTTTCTCGCAGGCTTGCAAAACCGACATACAATGGATCCATGGGCTCAAATATTCGTTAAAACATATATATAGTCTATATATATATATATATTTATATATGTCAGTGAGACATATATATATATCTATATATACTGTATTTATATTTAATTCAGCGCTAGATAGCAGAAAAGCCGGTAATTCAATTGCCGACTTTTCCTCTCTCCTTCACAAACCCGACAGGATATAAGACATGGTTTACATACAGTAAACCTTCTCATATCCCTTCTTTTATTACATATTCCTCTTTACTAATGTAACAAATGTCTTGGTGTCAAATTTGGGGTCTCTAGCTATTAAATTAAAGGGTTAAATCGCGGAAAAACTGGCGTAGGCTCCTGTGCAATTTTCTCCTCCAGAGTGGGAAAGCCAGTGACTGAGGGCAGATATTAATAGCCTAGAGAGGGACCATGGTTATTGGCTTCCCCTGGCTAAAAACATCTGCCCCCAGCCACCCCAGAAAAGGCGCATCTGTAAAGATGCGCCTATTCTGGCACTTAGCCTCTCTCTTCCCAAAACTGTGTAGTGGTGGGATATGGGGTAATGAAGGGTTAATGTCACCTTGCTATTGTAAGGTGACATTTAGCCAGGTTAATAATGGAGAGGCGTCAATTATGACACCTATCCATTATTAATCCAATAGTACGAAATGGTTAATAAAACACACACACATTATTAAAAAGTGTTTTAATGAAATAAAGACACGTTGTTTTAATATTTTATTATACTCTTAATCCACCTGAAGACCCTTGTCACCTGAAATAAAGTTAAACAAAACAAACAACAATATCCCATACCTTGCGTCGCTCAGTCTTGTCCCACGCTGTAAATCCATCTGAAGGGGTTAAATCATTATACACCCAGGAGCTCTGCTAATGCAGCTGTGCTCCTGTCTGTAAAACTTGGTGAATGAATGGAATGCAGGGGAATGTACTGTAGTTACCTGGAGTCGCGGTGATGCGCCCTCTGCTGGATGAACTCATATGAACTCGAGCCTGGGAAAATACTCTGAAAAGTTCCCAGGCTCGAGTTCATATGAGTTCATCCAGCAGAGGGCGCATCACCGCGACTCGAGGTAACTACAGTACATTCCCCTGCACTCCATTCATTCACCAAGTTTTACAGACAGGAGCACAGCTGCATTAGCAGAGCTCCTGGGTTTAAAATGATTTAACCCCTTCAGATGGATTTACAGCGTGGGACAAGACTGAACGACGGAAGGTATGGAATATTATTGTTTGTTTTGTTTAACTTTATTTCAGGTGACAAGGGTCTTCAGGTGGATTAAGAGTATAATAAAATATTAAAACATGTGTCTTTATTTCATTAAAATACTTTTTAATAATGTGTTTTATTAACCATTTCGTACTATTGGATTAATAATGGATAGGTGTCATAATTGACGCCTCTCCATTATTGACCTGGCTTAATGTCACCTTACAATAGCAAGGTGACATTAACCCTTCATTACCCCATATCCCACCGCTACACGGGAGTGGGAAGAGAGAGGCTAAGTGCCAGAATAGGCGCATCTTACAGATGTGCCTTTTCTGGGGTGGCTGGGGGCAGATGTTTTTAGCCGGGGGGGGGGGCAATAACCATGGTCCCTCTCTAGGCTATTAATATCTGCCTTCAGTCACTGGCTTTCCCACTCTGGCGGAGAAAATTGTGCGGGAGCCCACGCCAATTTTTTCCGGGATTTAACCCTTTAATTTAATAGCTAGAGACCCCAAATTTTACACAGAGACACTTGTTACATTATTAAAGAGGAATATGTAATAAAAGAAGGGATATGAGATGGTTTACTGTATGTAAACCATGTCTCATATCCTGTCGGGTTTGTGAAGGAGAGAGGAAAAGCCGGCAATTGATTTACCGGCTTTTCTGCTATCTAGCGCTGAATTAAATATAAATATATATATGTGTCTCACTGACATATATATATATATATATATATATATATATATATATATATATACCTATTCTATGTGTACACATTTATTCTACCTATTCTATTCTGTCGGTGTGATTTTACTGTACACCGCACTGAATTGCCGGCTTTTCTAGAGAACACGCTGTGTATTTCTCGCAAGTCACACGCATGGTCCGTGTGTAATCCGTAATTTTCTCGCCCCCATAGACTTTCATTGGCATATTTTTTGCGCAATACGCTGACAAACGCAGCATGCTGCGATTTTCTACGGCCGTACAAGAACGTATAATACGGATCCGTAAAATACGGCAGATAGGAGCTGGGCCATAGAGAATCATTGTACCGTATGCAATCCGTATTTTCTGCGACTCTCATATGTCCGTAAAACACGCCAGTGTGACGCCGGCCTCAGTCATGGGAAGACACTCACCCCTGACTGCTGCTTGTCTGCAGGACTGGTGATAGGTTTATCGGGGCCCTTTTCCTGTAGGGGCTGCACTCCTGTGCTTTTTTTTTTGCACTGTTCAATTTTTTTTAAGCGCAGACAAGTGCAGAGCAGGATGTATAGGAAATGTACGCGGTATATAATTATCACCTGGGGGAGCCAACACCACAATGGCTGCTCACCATTTACTGCCACGGCAATCTACCCATAAGCAGCCATTGTAAACTACAGTATGGCTTTGGTGTTCCTCTGTGGGGTCACTGACTGCCTCTTCCTTCCCTCCCTGCTTTCTGGGACATGCACTGTCCTCCATGACTATATATTACAATGTATGCAGGAGACAGGGATCTGGTCACTGACTGCATTGTCCTCCATGACTATATACTGTATGCAGGAGACAGGGATCTGGTCACTGACTGCACTGTCCTCCATGACTGTATGCAGGAGACAGGGATCTGGTCACTGACTGCACTGTCCTCCATGACTATATACTCAGGAGACAGGGATCTGGTCACTGCACTGTCCTCCATGACAGTATGCAGGAGACAGGGATCTGGTCACTGACTGCACTGTCCTCCATGACTATATACTGTATGCAGGAGACAGGGATCTGGTCACTGACTGCACTGTCCTCCATGACTGTATGCAGGAGACAGGGATCTGGTCACTGACTGCACTGTCCTCCATGACTATATACTGTATGCAGGAGACAGGGATCTGGTCACTAACTGCACTGTCCTCCATGACTATATACTCAGGAGACAGGGATCTGGTCACTGCACTGTCCTCCATGACAGTATGCAGGAGACAGGGATCTGGTCACTGACTGCACTGTCCTCCATGACTATATACTGTATGCAGGAGACAGGGATCTGGTCACTGCCTGCACTGTCCTCCATGACTATATACTGTATGCAGGAGACAGGGATCTGGTCACTGCCCTGTCCTCCATGACTGTATGCAGGAGACAGGGATCTGGTCACTGACTGCACTGTCCTCCATGACTATATACTGTATGCAGGAGACAGGGATCTGGTCACTGCACTGTCCTCCATGACTGTATGCAGGAGACAGGGATCTGGCCACTGACTGCACTGTCCTCCATGACTATATACTGTATGCAGGAGACAGGGATCTGGTCACTGACTGCACTGTCCTCCATGACTATATACTGTATGCAGGAGACAGGGATCTGGTCACTGACTGCACTGTCCTCCATGACTATATACTGTATGCAGGAGACAGGGATCTGGTCACTGCCCTGTCCTCCATGACTGTATGCAGGAGACAGGGCTTCGCTGCTGACAGCAGTCGTCTTTGAGCACCATGTTCTCCTCACCACAGACATGCACAAAAAAGGGCAGGCGGCAGCAGCGCACGTCCCCGTCCCCGTTGCCTCACACGACCTCTGCTGCAGGTTTCTGATTACAGTATGCCCCCTCCCTCGCCTGGCAGTCAGCCACGTCTGTGCAGCAGCCTGGCGAGGGTTCATGGCTGGCTCCTGACCAATGTCTTCTCCGTGAGCGTGCGGCAGCCTCCTGTACCGATAACTGACGCTCCCGGCCGCCAATCACTGTATGTACCGACTGGAGGACGCTCCCTGTCTGCAGCATGGGGATCATGCGAGGACTGAGCTCGCAGAGTGGAGGGGGCTGCTGCACACTGGAGGAGGGGCTGCGCCCCGGGAAAGGCCGGCCTGCAGGCGGCGCCACTGAGCACCATTGGCTGCCAGACACTGGGGGACTCTGAGGTGCAGATTATTGCAGACTAAGCAGTCTGGCTCTGCAGCAGCAGCACAAGCCGAGGCGCTGGGAAGCCGGCCAGGGACAATCACAGGCACTGAGGCGAGGAGGGCTCCTCCGGGTTCTCTCCTCTGTGCTTCTTCCTCGAAGTCCCTGCACTTCTCCGTACAGCGGCAGCAGTATGCCCCCGGAGCGGCCACCTCTCTGCTAACTATGGACAAGTGAGGGCTGAGCGGAGCTGTCTGCCTGTGAGTATCCAGCTGTCCCGTGCCGGTCCTGCCTCTACTACATGGCAGCTCGGTGCCGGCGGCGGCAGCAGGGAAAATGGCTTTACCGGCTGCTACTAGTTGCAGAATAGCAGGATGACGTCACCGGCTGTGAGATGGGAGAAGTGCACAGTGCTATGCCCCGACCGACGGCTGCACGTCCTGTGGTGGGCACACACCGCCCTGCTGCCGGCACAGAGCTGGACACAGCACATAGATAGATATATTTATAGTGATATACACAGCATATCAATATATAGACAGAGCAGACAGGAACAGAGACTATAGCTGGACACAGCATATATTTATCTATAGTTATAGTTATATATATATAGCTGTACTCAGCATATATTTATCTATAGTTATATATATATATAGCTGTACACAGCATATATTTATCTATAGTTATAGTTATATATATATATATATAGCTGTACACAGCATATAAATATATAGACAGAGCATATAGCAATACAGGAACAGAGAATATAGCTGTGCACAGCATATATATAAAGAGCATATAGCGATACACAGCACGTATATATATATATATGAATACAGAGCATATATCTAGACAGAGCATATAGCTATATGTCTATCATACAGTTCATTTAGCTATACAGTAACAGCATATAGATATAGATAGATACAGTGCATATATACACAACATATAGCTATACAGTAACAGTGCATATATCCATATCCAGTGCATATAGCTATACAGCACATACATCCATACAGAGCATATATCTATACAGAGCTTATATCCATACAGAGCATTAATCTATACAGTGCATATATGTACACATGGTATACAGCTATAAGGAGCATACAGCTATACAGAGCATATATATAAAAATATAAATTATACATCTATACAGAGCATATAGCTATACAGAAAATATATATAGAGCTTACATCTATTCAGAGCATTACATCTATACAGAGCATTACATCTATACAGAGCATACATCTATACAGAGCTTACATCTATTCAGAGAATATATCTATACAGAGCATACATCTATACAGAGCATACATCTATACAGAGCATATATCTATACAGAGCATACATCTATACAGAGCATACATCTACACAGAGCATACATCTATACAGAGCATACATCTACACAGAGCATACATCTATACAGAGCATACATCTATACAGAGCTTACATCTATTCAGAGAATATATCTATACAGAGCATACATCTATACAGAGCATACATCTATACAGAGCTTACATCTATTCAGAGAATATATCTATACAGAGCATACATCTATACAGAGCATTACATCTATACAGAGCATACATCTATACAGAGCATATATCTATACAGAGCATACATCTATACAGAGCATACATCTATACAGAGCATACATCTATACAGAGCTTACATCTATTCAGAGAATATATCTATACAGAGCATACATCTATACAGAGCATTACATCTATACAGAGCTTACATCTATTCAGAGAATATATCTATACAGAGCATACATCTATACAGAGCATACATCTACACAGAGCATACATCTATACAGAGCATATATCTATACAGAGCATACATCTATACAGAGCATACATCTATACAGAGCATACATCTATACATAACATATACATCTGTACAGAGCATATAGCTATACATGACATATACATTTATACAGAGCTTAAATCTATACATGGCATACAGCTGTACAGAGCATATGTCTATACTGAGCAGCATACATCTATCCATGGCATATAGCTACATTATATAGGATCAGAATGTCTGCCAGGATCATTCAGGATTAGATATTAATTTTACATTTCATCATGATTGAGCTGAGTATATATATAATATACTTGCACTATATTCGTACATGTAGCAGGGTTATAAATGGAGCACAACTTTCGCCCCAGACAATAAAGCAGGCTTTGTTCCTTGTGCTTCATGGATTCCGTTTAATGAAAGTTTGCTAAGTGACGGCTTTGCCTGGCACAAACCGTGCACATTTGGTGCCTGCCATCAGAATGCCCAGTAGGGCCGGCTAAATGCTGGTGATATTCCTTGACGGTTCAGATCCGTATCATTGGCACATAGACGTTATGCAGCCTGACATGTCCCAAAATAATGTGAAGGAGGATCGGCTTATTGTTCTGCCATTGACAGCTCATAGGCAATGTCTGGGGGTGATGTAGGATGAGCATAGTGGGGAGACTGAATAGTGATTTTCGGCTGATTCAGCCTGTGAATCACTGGATTCACTTCAAAGTTGTGAACGCGGCTATTAATAGAGCGGCTCTACAGGGACATGCCGCCAGTGGTGGGGGGCGAGAGACAGATCTCCCCCCACTGATCATAGGAATGCAAGTCATAGAAGTCTGCTTCTGTATTCATGCTTTGCCCTCAGACTGGTCGCTGAATGATCTATGCATTTATCCTTGCAGGTTGGATGATGGAATAATTCCCACAATTTACACGTGTTCCTTTTCTTTCTGCAGATTGTTCTCCTTGTGGTAATGGCCATAATGCAGCCTCCACACTGCTGCCAGGTTGTTGGCGTGGTAAGATGACTGAGCCATAGATCTATTTGTATTACTTACATTATTGTGTTCGGATGAATAAACATTGGATTTTCTTTCTGTTTAACACTTTATTAGATGTTGTAAAATCTCCCATTTAGCTTCCCATTGGTGCAGAATGTGGTCCAGCTCCGCCTGCATCAGGTGCTGGTTCCTTCAGAGACAATAGCTGCTCGCAGTCTTCAGCCAGATTGATGCAATGTTTATTTTATGATCACAAAGAAGAATAGGGAAGAATATCACAACCTAGCTTGTCATTCTTCAGGATTAGATCAACAGTGCAGAATGAAAGCGTCATTAGCTGCACTACGCTGGTGTGTACACACAAGTCATTACTGGAATCCCCACGGTAATTTCACACTAGACTCCTAAGTCTGCTGGCAATGCTGCGATACGGTAAGAAATGCACACACAGGAACAATGGCTTGGCTGCATCAGACACTCGCACCTTAAAACGGAATTAATACCTGTTATTTCAAGTGCCAATAAAGATAGATTCAACTTATAATAAAATGACTGTCAAATATTGGGGACATTGTTGGCACAACATTTAGGATGGAAATGCTACAGATATCCTGGGTTAAAATCAGATTACAGTACCAGCCATGTAGATAAGGTCTCATTCGCAACATGTCTAGTTCTGTTGTGGATTTTCATGTAGATTTCTTCCCTTTCAATGGAAATTAACCACTTATTTTTCTTCTATATGTGGTCAAATTTGTGTGCAACGGTCCGAGTGAAGATCGTCACTCACACACTGGACTCCTGACCCAATTGGACAGCCTCATATATAACCTATTAACCTATGAGGCTGTTGGGTTCAGGACGGTAGACTTGTGGCCATTCTGTGCGTCAATGGCCATGACACACACATGTGTGATTGCAGCCTAAGGCTACTTTCACACTTCCGTCAGTACGGGGCCGTCGCAAACCGTCGGCCCGACGTATCGACGGACGTTGTGCTAAATTTAGCACAACGTGGGCAGCGGATGCAGTTTTACAACGTATGTGCTGCCCATTGTGATGAGCGGGGAGGAGGGGGCGGAGTTCCGGCCGCGCATGCGCGGTCGGAAATGGTGGATCCGATGGACAAAAAACGTTACATTGAACGTTTTTTTGTCACGACGGACCGCTAAAACACGACGCATCCGTCGCACGACGGATGCGGCGTGTGGCCATCCGTCGTCCATTAAAGTGTATGGCAAAAAAATGGATCCTGCGGGCACATTTGCAGGATCCGTTTTTTTGAAATAATGATGGATTGCGATGGAGACAAAAATATGGAAGTGTGAAAGAGGCCTAAGGATAGCAGACTTACAGCATCATTCATTTAGAGATACAGTTAAATGTCTGACAGATGTGGGACTCACACTGATGTCAAGAATGGTGGTCCCGATACCTGTCTCATGAAGTGAAGCTGTATTGGGGTTGTCCACTGCTTGGACAACCACTTCTCAAGCCACATGTTTCCCTCCAGTAAAATAAGAACACCTATCTTCATCTCTGGTTCCGGCGCCATTCGAGCGGTGTCAGCACTGGCTCTCCCGGAGTTTGCGCAACATTGAAGTGAGCGTGAGACCTGGGGCCAATCAGCGATGGCTTCACTCTACTGCCCCTACTTTGGACAAACCAGACATCCGAAAAGGAAGTGAGAGAGCAGCCGCAGTGACCATGTCACATGAGCCCCGCGACAGCCACTGCCAACACCGCTTGAATGACGCCGGCACCGGAGGTGAGTATAGGTGTTATTATTTTACTTGGGGGGGGGGGGGGGAATATAGGGATTCCGAAGGGGTTGTCCGAGAAATGGATAACCCATTTGTGCTTCATCCTGGTGGAGAGTGCACATATAACCATGGAAGCAAATGTGCTGACTGCTGCCTCAACAGACGGAATGAAGGTCAGGAGATTGGCATCCACCAGACATTCATGGATGGGAATACCCCTTTTGGAGAATAATTTATTAATGAATAGTTTTTATGTGAAACATAGTTTACTTTTAATTTTAATTACCCACAACACTCCCCCATAAAAGTCAAGGAGTCAGCTGCCGGCACTAGCTTCATATAACTGCATACCTCTGAGTGATATTAGTGCAGAAGTATAGGCAAAAATGACACCATTCTCCTCTGCCAGATAATAGATGGACCAATCTGTTTTTTAAAAAAAACAGTCCCATAAAAGTTTTTATTTGCTAAACCTGTATAAATGTATATGTAATGTAGGTGCATTAATATACTCACCGCGGAAGACCCTTAAAGAGAACCTGTCACCAGGTTTGTCCCATACGAGGTAAGGCCAGTACCTGTATTCCTTGATATACTGCAGTCTAGTATGCTGTATATAAGAGCCCAATACGGCCTGCAAGACAAGAAAAAGACCTCTTCTTATACTCAGCTTTGGGGCTGTGCGGTCCAATGGTCGTCGCTAGTCTTGATCCGGCACCTCTTCTTTTCTTGCGATCGCCGTCCTCCTTCCTTGCTTGGTGTGGATGACGTGTCCTATGTCATCCACCTAGTGTCCAGCATTGCGCTCCTGCTCAGGCTTACTTCTATTTGCCCTGTCGTGCACAGAGTAATGTACTGCAGTGCGCATTCACCGGTGCTCTTTAGCCTTTTCTTGCGCATATGCACTACACTACTTTGCTGGCAGAGAGAAGTACGCCTGTGCAGGAACGCAATGCTAGACACTGGATTACATAGGATGCTTCATCCACACAAAGCAAGAAGAGAGGAAGACGGCGATCACAAGAAGAGAGGAGGTGCCGGATCAAGACCAACGACGCCTATGAGACCAGATCGCCTTTTAGGTGAGTTTAATATAAGGTCATTTTCTTGTCTTGGGGCTGGATTGGGGGCATATACAGAATGTAGCATGTTAGAATGTTGTATATGAGGGCTTAAAGGTCCTGGCCTTACATCATATGGGACAAACCTGGTGACAGATTCCTTTAAAGTCTTAATGTGTAGCAGAACGAGGCTCCACAGGCTTACATTGTAAAAGCAAGTTCCGACAAGATGACGGTCGCAGCAATGGAAACCATGGAAGACTATGATCAATGAGTACATTAATGCACCTATGCCAAATCACATATACATTTACACCAGTTTCAGGAATAGAAACTTTCATAGAAGTACTTTTTTAAATAGCAGAAAAGGTAGGACATTCAATTGAAAGACACTGCGAGTTAAAGGGTTATTTCCAGAAACAGAATGTGGTAATAATAATGTACAGATTTATTTATTTGTGCCAATATAAGTCAGTGTTAACTCTACCTCCCAAAGGATGCTACTCAGGCTCTATTTACCTTTTAGTTGACACTGGAACCGTCCTGTAGTAGTTCCAGTGTTCCTGGTTGGTCATGCACAGTGCAGTCTCCGACAGATCCTAAAGCATAGCTCTGCTCTGGGACCTGTCTGCAAATGAGCTGCTCCTGGAAGGGATGATGTCATATGAAGGGACAAAACTTACTTGTTTACAGAGCAGAGAGCTCATACTATTAAACAGCAGTGTTCATGTGTACGGGTAATAAAGAGGAACAATGTACTGTAGGATGGGACTGTCTATAGAGGGGTTCCCAGGAGAGATATAATTCAGGATGAGGCTGTTTATAGAGGGCTTAGGGGAGTGATATACTGCATGATGGTTCTGATAGGAGTGATATACTGAAAGATGGGGCTGTGTATAGAGGGGCTGACAGTTGTTGAACAGTGTTTGTTGCCTGCTGCTCATAAATTTGTGATGTGAAACGCCAAATACTGCTCTGTTGATGCATTAGACAGAAGATAATCATCTGCCATATGCATCAACAGAGAATCATTTGCCGTTTCAGATCACTGATCTCTTAGTAGCAGCCAGCAAACACAGCTCAGCCAAGCTGAGCTTTGAGAGAACTGAGCTAGCAATGATGTAAAAACACATAGACAGCTATGCTGATGTAAATAACATAGGATAAAATTGGCTAGACGGGGTACTGCACCAGAGCAGTGAGTGCACAGAAGCATAACTACACTTAGATTAGCTGTATGATACATTAGTGGTTGTCAGGAGCACACACAGGATTGGGAGGGAGTGATCTGCAGCACTGAGGAGAAGCAATTGCTGCTGCGAAATGTAGTTTGAGCAGTGTAAGAATAGTACTAACGAGTCAGCGATGTGAAGCTGGATGCACGAAAGGGCAAATAGAGATGACAAAATATAGAAAGGTACACAAAATAAATGTTATGTTGTGTTTAGTCTGTATATTAACAATAAGCATGGATTTACTATGCTTTGTGAAAATTAATGCGACTGTGAGAATAAACCTTTAAGAAAACCCACCTAAAGTACAGTAATCGGTAAATAGCTTAAAATATTCTGAATCAGTCATTTTTCTAATCCTACTCACTCGCAATTCCCTCACTGTGTGCCTGTAAGTGGGCCATGTGCTGCATGCTGATGCAGAGAGAGGACTCCTAAGTGGGAGCATATGATGGAGCCGGCTCCTAGAGTTCATTCATCTGCATTCAGCTCAGGGGTCTCTTTGCTAATGTAGAGTGGGGGAATGCAGATGTGTGAAAAGCTTAAAATTTCAAATTTGGAACCATCGTTTTTGAGACATAGTCTAAAGGGCTGTCATGACAGCTCAAGGCGCAATCCCGATCTGAGGCCTTCATTGGTAGACCAGATTCGCAGGGCAGAGGTAGAAAAAATGAAATTCCCTGAAACATCTAAGGGGTATTATTGGATTCCTCCAGCTTAAACATAACATAAGGTTACTGTTGATAACAGAATTCCAGAACATAATATTTCATTTGCCACCTGGAGTTCATCTTCTGCTCTTTATGGCATACTTTGTACTGAATTTGGAAGTTGGCCAATTTACAGTATAACTGGCTATACATTATAAAACCAAGCCAACTGTCTTACACTGATATAATCTGATATATTTTAAGGTCTCTGTGTGATGACTTGTCCATTTTACATTTAGTTAATTATCTTATCAAGGTACATCCTAAATTAAAAATCATTATCAATATATGTTTACAACTCCTACATGTATCTGAGTCTCCATAGTAACAGACTACAAACAAACTTCATCGTCTGGTTCAGCAGTCAGGCCATGTGCACACGTTCAGTATTTTTTACGTTTTTCCGCGTTTTTTCGCTATAAAAACGCGAAACAAATGCGAAAAAAACGCTTACATATGCCTCCCATTATTTTCAGTGTATTCCGCATATCTTGTGCAAATGTTGCATTTTTTTCCGCGAAAAAAATCGCATCGCGGAAAAAAAAGCAACATGTTCATTAAATTAGCGGAATTGCGGGGATTCCGCACAACTAGGAATGCATTGATTTGCTTACTTTCCGCATGTGGCTATGCCCACCATGCGGGAAGTAAGCAGAACATGTGCGGTTGGTACCCAGGGTGGAGGAGAGGAGACTCTCCTCCACGGACTGGGCACCGTATAATTGGTAAAAAAAAAAAAATAAAAAAAAATAAAAAATAGTCATATACTCACCTTCGATGGCCGCCGCAGTCTTCCCGCCTCTCAGGTGCACGCTGCCGCTTCGGTTCCTATAGCTGGTGTGTGTGAAGGACCTGCGATGACGTCGCGGTCACATGACCGCGATAACGTCGCAGTCACGTGACCGCGACGTCATCGAAGGTCCTGCACACAATATAGGAACGGACGCTGCTGAGGAGATCGGCTGTCTGCAGAAGGTGAGTATAACCATTTTTTGTATTATTTTAACATTCTATCTTTTACTATTGATGCTGCATAGGCTGCATCTATAGTAAAAAGTTGGTCACACTTGTCAAACACTATGTTTGACAAGTGTGACCAACCTGTCAATCAGTTTTCCAAGCGATGCTACAGATCGCTTGGAAAACTTTAGCATTCTGCAAGCTAATTACGCTTGCAAAATGCTAAAAAAAAACGGGAAAAAAACGCAAAAAGAAACATGCGGATTTCTTGCAGAAAATTTCCGGTTTTCTTCAGGAAATTTCTGCAAGAAATCCTGACGTGTGCACATACCCTCATGCTCTGCTCTGTTTGTCCCTCTCATCATACTGATCTGTCAAATAAATGTTAGCAAAAAGTTTGGACTTAGACAAGAGAAAGTAAGACTTCAGGAGCAGAATATACAGTGGGTACGGAAAGTATTCAGACCCCTTTAAATTTTTCACTCTTTGTTTCATTGCAGCCATTTGGTAAATTCAAGAAAATTCATTTTTTTTCACATTAATGTACACTCTGCACCCCATCTTGACTGAAAAAAAAAAACAGAAATGTAGTAATTTTTGAAAATGTAATAAAAAGAAAAAACTGAAATATCACATGGTCATAAACATTCAGACCCTTTGCTCAGACACACATATTTAAGTCACATGCTGTCTATTTCTTTGTGATCCTCCTTTAGATGGTTCTACTCCTTCATTGGAGTCCAGCTGTGTTTAGTTAAACTGATAGGACTTGATATGGAAAGACACACACCTGTCTATATAAGACCTTACAGGTCACAGTGCATGTCAGACCAAATGAGAATCATGAGGTCAAAGGAACTGGCCAAGGAGCTCAGAGACAGAATTGTGGTAAGGCACAGATCTGGCCAAGGTTACAACAGAATTTCTGCCGTACTCAAGGTTCCTAAGAGCACAGTGGCCTCCATAATCCTTAAATGGAAGAAGTTTGGGACCACCAGAAGTCTTCCTAGACCTGGCCGTCCAGCCAAACTGAGCAATTGTGGGAGAAGAGCCTTGATGAGAGAGGCAAAGAAGAACCCCAAGATCACTGTGGCTGAGCTCCAGAGATGCAGTAGGGAGATGGGAGAATGTTCCACAAAGTCAAAAGTCACTGCAGCCCTCCACCAGTCGGGCCTTTATGGCAGAGTGGCCCAATGGAAGCCTTTCCTCAGTGCAAGACATATGAAAGCCTGCATAGAGTTTGCTAAAAAACACATGAAGGACTCCCTGACTAAGAGAAATAAGATTTTCTGGTTTGATGAGACGAAGGGAGACCTTTTTGGTGATAATCCTAAGCGGTATGTGTGGAGAAAACCAAGCACTGCTCATCACCTGCCCAATACAATCCCAACAGTGAATCGTGGTGGCAGCATTATGCTATGGGGGTATTTTTCAGCTGCAGGGACAGGACGACTGGTTGTCATTGAAAGAAACATGAATTCGACCAAGTACAGAGATAAACTGGATGAAAACCTCTTCCAGAGTGCTCTGGACCTCAAACTTGGCCGAAGGTTCACCTTCCAACAAAACAATGACCCTAAGCACATAGCTAAAATAACAAAGGAGTGGCTTCAGAACAACTATGTGACCTTTCTTGATTGGCCCAACCAGTGCCCTGACCTAAACCCAATTGAACATCTCTGGAGAGACCTGAAAATGGCTGTCCACCAACGTTCACCATCCAATCTGACGGAACTGGAGAGGATCTGCAAGGAAGAATGGCAGAGGATCACCAAATCCAGGTGTGAAAAACTTGTTGCATCATTCCCAAGAAGACTCATGGCTATACTAGCTCAAAAGGGTGCTTCTACTCAGTACTGAGCAAAGGGTCTGAATACTTATGACCATGTGATATTTCAGTTTTTCTTTTTTAATAAATTTGCAAAAAGTTCTACATTTCTGTTTTTTTCAGTCAAGATGGGGTGCAGAATGTATATTAATGAGAAAAAATGAACTTTTTTGAATTTACAAAATGGCTGCAATGAAACAAAGAGTGAAAAATTTAAAGGGGTTTGAATACTTTCTGTACCCACTGCACACGGGTTGTTTGTATGCATCACGGTCTGCTTAGGCAAAGGAGCTGTAATAACTAAACATTGAGGGAAAAAAAATGTACGGTAATCAAGACCTGTTTAACAAGTATTTGCTTGTTTTGTAATTTTAGGTACACAAAGAAATTAAATGTACCGTAATTTGGTTATCAGGGTATGCAAAGTAGAAGGGGCGCCAAGAGCTAACAGGAATTGTCAGCAAGATTGGAATTAAGGCAGAAGATGGATGGCATTTAGACATACCAACCCTCAAGGTTTTCACATTTCAATTATACATTGGGCCCTTTTTTTATGCCCGCTAGTTTAACTTTTTAGCAACCGACTGTAGGTAGTGTTGTTATATAAAGAGGACTTATCACCAAATTTTTTATGTTGAATGGGACACACAATGTAATAGTGGCTGCAAAACAGAATAAAATGGGGTTTTTTTGTTTTTTTACCTCTTCTTTGTAAAAATGTTGGCATTCAAAGTATTTGGCACCTAATGAGTTACCTTTATAAAGTCCAGGTAGGTGTTATCAGACCTTTCACTGGGGGTGAGTACTTTTTGCACATGTAGATGCTGACCAATCATAAGCTGGCAGCCACACTTGAAAGAAAAGCATGGGCCCCACCATAAATTAGAGCAGATTTCTCAGTGTGTGAGATGTAATGATACAGTCCTGATCTCCTGGCTTAACCTAATGCATGATTAGAAACCATAGATAACCAACACCTTTCAGATAAGTTTATTAAGGGGGATAGCACAGTTTAATTTAGGAATTTCACATTATAAACTCTTCTATCAGCTCTCCATCTCTCCTAGCACTGTCAGCTCTGCTGTACTGCTCCTTCTCCCACACTGCCTGTCTGGAGATGAGAACCCAAAGTGTCAGTATCACACTTATGGCTGTTGTGCTCAACTTCTAATCACTCTGCAGTGAGATCAGAGCAGGGTGTCATTATAGCTTACTCAGGAGTAGTTCAGAATAGGCAGATTATTCCTGTGTAAGATGCAATCACATCCCTGCTCTCTACACAGAATTACAGGTTGCTTGAGCACAGCAGAAATAAGTGTGATTACGGACACAGTCAATAATCAGGAGAGCTGATAGAAGACTTTGTAATGTGACACAGCTAAATTCAGCTGCACTGGCCTTCATCTCATATAGGAAGTTAGACCAGGAGACCAAAACTGTATCATTGCAGTGCACACACCTGAGAAACCAGCTTAAAGCTATGGTGGGGGCATGTTCTTCTTTCCTTTGATCATTGCTGCCTGTTTATTATTGGTTTGCATCATAAAGGGAGAATAAGTACTCGCCCACAGTCAAAACTCTCTGATAACAGCAATTAGGACCAAATATTTTGAGTGCTACTATCTCCACAATGGAAATGTGATATTTAAACTAAAAAGTTTTATTTTGCTCTGTTTCCACTGTTAAATCATGAATTCAGTTCAACAAGAAAAAAATGGTGAAAGGTCTTTAAACCACCACTATGGTTTTTTTTAAAATTTCATCCTCGGGGTGGTATCGATAATGTATATTTCCTGCCTGTACTAAAATACATACCGGTCACTATCTTCTACTGTACTTGGCGCTGCTTAGGTCCTTTTCTGCTAGTTGTGACCTGCTGGATCACTCCAATGTCACGTCTCAGTGTAAGTCTCTGAGAACGTGAACAAGACTGTCATAGACTTACATTGAGATCCTCTGATCCCTAACTTTGACTTCTGGTCAATCGAGAGCTGCGGTCACAAGATGTTGAAATGGGATCAGAGCGGTGGCGAGAACTGAATACAGTGGCTGGTAAGTGTGCTTTAAAGTACACCTTTGTGTTCAGCAAAAAAAATGACTTTTACATGTTACATGCATAAACCAAAACCATAACTTCATACATATTGAAATGTTACGTATAAGCCCCAGTGTATGGTATTTTATTTATTTGCAGTCTGCAATATTTAATAGGGCTCCAATTCCATGTTAAAACTACTTCTCATGTATCTTCTTGCTTCGTTTTACAGTTCCTTGCATAGTCTCAAGGTAAAATACTCAAGGCAAAACTGATACTGAAATGAGATATGTCTACTGGAGGGCACAGGGAGTTGTGTTATCCTTGATGTTCTTTGAATCCCTCAGTTCCTGCACTAGGCATAAGAAAGTGTATTAGTTTTTAACTACATCAAGTTTTTTTTCCAATTTTTCAAATCGCGTGGCCTGAGACAAGTACTACAGCAAGTCAGTCCTATGCTTGTAAATGCTGAAACTACAGGCTGGTAATGATCAATGGCTGACACATATTCAGGCTTAGGCTACACAGTAATATTTGGTTGTATGTGACTTGCAGTAAAATTGTGGGATTACCATAATGTCGGCTCCTTTTAGGCTCCACTTATACACAGCACATGAAAGGTTTCCCTGCTAGAGTCAGCTTGACATAACTATAGATGAGCAAATAAGAACTGTAAAGTTTGGGGTTTGTACATGATACCTAGTCTCCGGTGCTTGAACTCGGAGCATGGACTTCTCCTGGAATTTACAGTTGGGGGACGAGAGGGAGATCTAAAGTTCGGCTCCCCATTGACTTCTGTGAGGTTTAGGTTCAATTCGGGTACAGTTCTGGTACACGAGCCGTACTTTGGACTAAAGTTCGGACGAATCCGAACATCCACGGGTCAACTTATCCCTAGATATAACACCGCAGAAGGGGCACATGGCCCTTGCTGTGGGATGGACATGTACAATCTGAGTGCCGATATAATGTCTGTGGAAGCAGTCAGGAGGGCAAAGATAGGGTTTGCTTGTTTTTCATATATACAGTATGTAATTCAATATGATAGCCAATGAAATATCAACTGTATAAAAGTAATAAAAATATAAAAAATATATTCTCGTGAACGGCATTTTTTATACAGTAGTCTAAAGTATAAAAATCCAGGTTTGACTTCATTGAACCAGTCACATCAATGCTCCAAATCACAATTAGGTTTCATTGGAGCCTCACACTGGAGAGCGACAATTACTGCATCTTGTGACAAAAGTATAAAGGAAATGTATGT
Organism: Ranitomeya variabilis; assembly: GCF_051348905.1. NCBI lineage: Eukaryota > Metazoa > Chordata > Amphibia > Anura > Dendrobatidae > Ranitomeya > Ranitomeya variabilis. The sequence continues at coordinate 163,810,482 of NC_135232.1, read as the reverse complement.
TTGAATTCTTGTCTATAGTGAGAAAGAATCCCGACCTATCAGTATAGCTGGCCATACACGAGATACCTGCTGGCCGGATGTTTATCTTTCAGAAAGCTCCCAACTCCCCCATACACATGAACGCCGAGGGAGGGGAGAAAGCTGCTATCAGAAAGTTGTGAAAACAAAAGGTTCAGGTATTTAAAGTTCAAAGTGACTTCATCTGTTAGGGGGGAGTTGGGAGCCCACCATACACATCTGATGTCTATAAGGGTCTTTAAAAATGCGTGTGATTGGGTTTATATAGCTGTAATATCTGAATTCTAAGAGTTAGGGTTAAGCTTAAAGGGGTTAGCTACTACTTTTTTCTGATGTCCTATCCAAGAACACTTGAAAGGCTGGAAAATAATACGCATCAGTAAGTTATTCCTTATTGAAAATACATGCACACTCCACCAACCCAATTGTGCATCTTTTGGGGAAGTTGGGATGAAAAGCTGTTGGAACGATGGTCTGCCAGAACCCAATTGCAATCATAAAGGGCCCTTACGATAGTAGTACGCATTTAACTACATATGATTATCACGGCGTGCAAAAGAAACGGTTGAGTAAGAAATTCAGCTCTGCTACTGTCTGAATTAATCAAGCTTTAGCCACATTTTGAACTTTGTAAAGGGATTTTTCAGTCCTGGAAAAGAATAACTTTTAATCCTCTTGTTTTAATCTTGAAAACATAAAATCCTTTGAGTTTTTTTTATCAAAGTATTTACATGTAGATAAAGTAGATCTTGTTCTAGTGAATGTTCTCAACACCAGTTCAGGTAAATCCACAGCGTTCATCCACATATTCTAGAACGCACTGTAATCATTCTCTGTATCTCAGCTCTCATTCAAAATATGTACAGCGGCATGTAAAAGTGTGGGCATCTCTGGTCAAAATTACTGTTATTGTGAACAGTTAATGAAGATGAAATGGTCTCTAAAAGGCCTAAAGTTAAAGATGACACATTTCCTTTATATTTTAGGTAAATATATATATATATATATATATATATATATATATATATATAATATATTTTCCTTTTTTACATTTAGTATATTACAAAAAGGAAAACGGGCTGATGAAAAAGTTTCAGCATCCTGCATGGTTAGTACCTAATAGCACCCCCTTTTGAAAGTATCACAGCTTGTAAACGCTTTTTGCAGACAGGCAAGAGTCTTTCAATTCTTGTTTGATTGATTTTCGTCCATTCTTCCTTGGAAAATTATTTGAGTTCTGTGAGATTCTTGCATGCTTTGCTATTTTGAGGTCTAGCCACAGATTTTCAATGATGCTTAGATCAGGGGACTGTGATGGCCATTGTAAAACCTTCAGCTTGCGCCTTTAAGGTAGTATATCGTGGATTTTGACGTGTGTTTAGGATCATTATCCATTTGTAGAAGCCATCCTCTTTTCAACTTCAGCTTTTTTACAGATGGTGTTATGTTTGCATCACAAATTTGCAGAAAATTTCATTGAATCCATTCTATCCTCTACCTATGAAATGTTGCCCGTGCTATTGGTGCAACACAAAACCAAAGCATGATTGATCCACCCCCATGCTTAATGGTTGGTGAGACGTTCTTTTCCTGAAATTCTGTGCCTTTTTTCTCCACACATAACCTTGATCATTGTGGCCAAAGAGTTCTATTTTAACCTCGTTTATCCACAGAACTTGTTTCCAAAATGCATCAGGCTTGTTTAGAAGTTCTGTTGCATACTTCTGACTCTGAATTTTATGGTGAGGACGCAGGAGAGGTTTTCTCTTCCATGAAGGCCATAGTTTTGCAGGAGTCTCTGAACATTAGAAACATGTACCAAAACTCCAAGGTCTGCCGAATCTTTCTGAAGGTCTTTTGCAATCAAGCGGGGGTTCTGATTTACATCTCTAGCAATCCTGTGAGCAGTTTTCACTGAAATTTTGCTTGGTCTTCCAGACCTTATCTTAACCTCCAGTGCTGCTGATAAATGCTATTTCTTAATTACATTTCAGACTGAGGAAAGGGCAACTTGAAAACGCTTTGCTAGCTTCTTATAGCCTTCTCCTGCTTTGTGTGCCTCCACCATTTTCATTTTCAGAGGGCTGAGCAGCTGTAAAGAACCCATTGCTGCTGTTTTTTGGTACAAGGTTAGAGGGGACTAAGTTTTTATAAAGCTTTGAAATTTTCATCACCTGGCCTTTCCTAACAATGATGGTGAACAAGAATAACCCTAACAGGCTATTTAAGGTCTGAAACCTTTGTCAGTTATCTGAGCACACAAATCTGCCCATTTTCCTTTTTGTAATTTTTAAAATAAAAAAATTACTTAACTGTTCACAATAACTGTGATTTTGACTAGGATGCCCAAACTTTTCCATGCCAATGTATATATTTATAGTTACTAGGGTTGTGCAAACTTTTCTTTTCATGAGCGCACTGCTTCTGTACCTCCCAGCTTCCTGGTTACCGGGGGAAGGTGGGCTCCTGAAAATTGACAGTTCAGATCAGTGGCATACCCACGTAACTGGTCTACACTGTGCACTCTCCCATGCAGCTAGCCAGAGGCAGCTTTGTTGTATCTGTATAGTATTCTAGGAAGATGTGGGGCCAGACATAACAACTCTACTGAACTGTGAGACTGTAATGAGGTCAGTAGGGCAATTATAATTAGTAGTAACGGGGCATTCTTTGTATGTGAGACAGAAACCCTTAAAAGGGTTGTGCTGAGTTCTTATTTATTTTTGCTACTAGGGAAATTTAAGATTTATTTTATTTGATGAATGTTTCCTGTTTAGTTAACAAAATGTTGATAAAGGTTGCATGTTTCTCTTTTAACTTTGTTTTTTCATCATCATTATGGTTCACTTTGTAACAAATACTGTCTTTCTCAGCAGCATGCCATATATTTCACAAGTCATTTACACGCCAGAATTGATGTACTAAATAAATGCACATCACAATCCCCACAATTAAATCTTAGTATTGAATATATAGTGCTAAGATACCTACAGTCTTACTACAGTTTATGAGAAAACAGCGGGGTCTAGGGATGAAGCATTGTCTCATAATTTGTATCAGTTGCTAGCTTTTTTGTTCAACAATCTGTATTGCTTAAAAATCAGATATGCTTTCTTAGGCTACGTTCACATTAGCGGCGGGCGCCGCAGCGGCGCCGCATGCGTCATGCGCCCCTATATTTAACATGGGGGCGCATGGACATGCGTCGCACTTGCGTTTTGCGTCGCTGCGGCGCCCGCGTCCGGGCGCAGAGGACGCAGCAAGTTGCATTTTTGCTGCGTCCAAAATCAATTAAAAAAAGGACGCATGCGGCGCAAAACGCAGCGTTGTGCATGCGTTTTGCTGCGTTTTTGTTTGCGTTGTGCGCTGCGGCGCCGACGCGGCGCACAACGCAAATGTGAACGTAGCCTTACTGAATTCTTTCATTCATCCAGATCAAACCGTCCAATTTCCATTGTAAGACTGTATTTTCCAAATCATGCCTGAGTTTGAATGCTGAAGTTGCAAATATGTGAAGAGCAAGTAATGTACTTCAGTAATTAGAATCAGTAAATGATATGTCATTTATTGAAAAGCCATGTGAAAGTGTTTATGGCACTACCACAGGATATTCACAGCATGTACAGGTGGGACCCCCGGCAATTAATTTCCTCTGTAATGCTACGTTCCCACAATGAGTTTTTGGTGAGTTTTTAGATGTTGCCGGTTTCCTGCAGCATTTCTGCACCCTTTTGGTTACGGTACTTGCAATTTTCAGTGCGTTTTTTGTTTCTTTTTTTGCATGCATGCATGCATTTTTATCATATTTTTGACCCTGCATTTTTTGTCTCTTTTTGAATATCATGTTACAAAGTGTACTGCCTTGTTTTTGATACTTCCTGGTACTTTATTGATTCAGTCATGTGTGGATTAAAGGGAACCTGTCACCTGAATTTGGCGGGACCGGATTTGGGTCATATGGGCGGGGTTTTCGGGTGTTTGATTCACCCTTTCCTTACCCGCTGGCTGCATGCTGGCCGCAATATTGGATTGAAGTTCATTCTCTGGCAATATTGCCTTGCGCAGGCGTGTACTCCAGAGGGCAGAGAATGAACTTCAATCCAATATTGCGGCCAGCATGCAGCCAGCGGGTAAGGAAAGGGTGAATCAAACACCCGAAAACCCCGCCCATATGACCCAAAACTGGTCCCGCCAAATTCAGGTGACAGGTTCCCTTTAAATACATTTTTAGTGTGTTTTTGAAGCGCAAACGTACTAAAAACACAAATCTAATGCACTTCTTTGGGGAAAATCCAGACATAAAACTCAGCTTACTTACAGGAGAAATTGATGCTGGGAAGGGAGGGAGTCCGACATCGGCGTTCTATTATGTTCGATGTCGGAAAGGGGTACAAAAAAGGGGCACAGGGGGCATGAGGTTTTCATAAATCCCACCCACTTTCCTAGAACTGTTAGAAGATGTGTTTTAAAGGGAATCTGTCATCAGGGTTTTGCTATGTAATCTGAATAAAGCACACTGTAGGGATTAAAACCAGGGCTGTGGAGTCAGAGTCTGTGTCCATTTTGGTGGAGTGGGTATAAAATGCACCGACAGACTCCTAAAATATAATAAATTGGGTACAGTAGTACAATGAAAGATGTGCTGTAAATGTTTCATAATTTGGGAAAGTTATGAAATGTCTGTTCCTGATCTAAGGATCTGGGCCTTGAGTGGAGATGAGTCTGTGCTGCACTTTATGTACATGCTCAGTAGTTATTAGGGTATGTGCACACGTTCAGGATTTCTTGCAGAAATTTCCTGAAGAAAACCGGAAATTTTCTGCAAGAAATCCACATTTTTTTTTTTTGCGTTTTTTTTCCGTTTTTTTCGCGTTTTTTTAGCATTCTGCAAGCGCAATTAGCTTGCAGAATGCTAAAGTTTTCCAAGCGATCTGTAGCATCGCTTGGAAAACTGACTGACAAGTTGGTCACACTTGTCAAACATAGCGTTTGACAAGTGTGACCAACTTGTTACTATAGATGCTGCTTTTGCAGCATCTATAGTAAAAGATAGAACGTTTAAAAATAATAAAAAAAATAAAAAAAATGCTTATACTCACCCAGACATCTCATAAGCGGCGTCCGTTCGTCTTCCTATAGCTGGTCTGTGCGCACAGGGCCTTCCGTGACGTCACGGTCACGTGAGCGGTCACATGACCGCTCACGACCAATCACAGGACAGTGACGTCATCGGCAAGGTCCTTCGCCGCACACCAGCTACAGGAACCGAACGGCAGCGTGCAGCGGTGAGGCGGGAACACTGCGCGGGACATCGAGGGTGAGTATAGGACTATTTTTTATTTTATTTCTTATTTTTTGACCAGTTATATGGTGCCCAGTGCGTGGAGGAGAGTCTCCTCTCCTCCACCCTGGGTACCAACCGCACATAATCTGCTTACTTCCCGCATGGTGTGCACAGCCCCGTGCGGGAAGTAAGCAGATCAATGGACTCCTAGGTGTGCGGAATCCCTGCAATTCCGCATTTTTAATGAACATGTTGCTTTTTTTTCCGCTATGCGATTTTTTCGCGGAAAAAATCGCAACATTTGCACAAAAAATGCGGAATACCTTGTAAATAATAGGAGGCATATGTTAGCGTTTTTTTCGCGTTTTTATCACGTTTTTATAGCAAAAAAACGCGAAAAAAACGCTAAAAATCCTGAACGTGTGCACATGGCCTTAGTGCTGGGGAGTCAGGAGTCATGGAAATTGAGGAGTCGGAGGTTTGGCTTACTGACTCCACAGCCCAAGTTAAAACACAGATTTCAACAATGCCTCTCCTATCAAACTCTAGGTTTTGTTTACTTGCAATGATTGTTTTAGCACCAGTAGCTTATCATTGCTCAGACACAGAAGTGTAAAGGCCCCGTCTCACATAGCGAGATCGCTAGCGAGATCGCTGCTGAGTCACAAGTTTTGTGACGCAACAGCGACCTCAGTAGCGATCTCGCTATGTGTGACACGTACCGGCGATCAGGCCCCTGCTGCGAGATCGCTGGTCGTGTCGGAATGGCCTGGGCCATTTTTTGATCGTTGAGGTCCCGCTGACATCGCTGAATCGGTGTGTGTGACACCGATCCAGCGATGTCTTCACTGGTAACCAGGGTAAACATCGGGTTACTAAGCGCAGGGCCGCGCTTAGTAACCCGATGTTTACCCTGGTTACCAGCGTAAATGTAAAAAAAAAGAAACAGTACATACTCACCATCTGATGTCTGTCAGGTCCCTTGCCGTCTGCTTCCTGCTCTGACTGCCGCCGTAAAGTGAGAGCACAGCAGTGACGTCACCTCTGCGCTCTGCTCTCACTGTACGGCGGCTCAGTCAGAGCAGGAAGCAGACGGCAAGGGACCTGACGAACATCAGATGGTGAGTATGTAGTGTTTGTTTTTTTTGGTAACCAGGGTAAACATCGGGTTACTAAGCGCGGCCCTGCGCTTAGTAACCCGATGTTTACCCTGGTTACCCGGGTGCTGCAGGGGGACTTCGGCATCGTTGAAGACAGTTTCAACAATGCCGAAGTCGTTCCCCTGATCGTTGGTCGCTGGAGAGAGCTGTCTGTGTGACAGCTCCCCAGCGACCACACAGCGACAAAACAGCGACGCTGCAGCGATCAGCATCGTTGTCTGTATCGCTGCAGCGTCGCTGTGTGTGACGGGGCCTTAAGCCTCCTCATCTGACTCGCCTTATGTGATAAGCAGCTCACTATCTATAGACATTGTACATACAGAGCCCAAATATTCTGATTGTGTCAATACTAAGTGATACATCATGGATTCAGGGTCTCTTTTCCTACATTATGCTGCTCTTTGATGTTGTAGCAAAAACCTGCTGACAGATTCCCTTTAACTGCTTCCTGACCCCCTACGGTAGATAAACATCATTTATAAGCGGTCAGTGGTCTGGCAGCGCTCAGGACTCCCGGGGACCTGCACGTGCTGCAATTCCTGAGCAGAGCGGTAGCTCTGACAGGTGACAGCATCGGGACCTGATTGGATCAGGTCCCAGTGATGTTAACCCTTTGCTATTTTCTAGATCGCAGCATTTAAAAGATGGCAGAGGGAGACCACTGCTATACTCACCTCTCCGACGCGCCCCGTTCCCCCGTGACGAGATCTAATCACATCACTGGGATCCCACGTTGTCCCGGCAGCTGGAGGTCACATGCTGACTTCCAGGTCTGCCTGCTGCAGTGGCTTGTTAGATTCAGCCAGCAGCTGAGTCTAAGGCCGGGGTCACACTAAACCAGGGGTGGGGAATCTTTTTTCTGCCAAGGGCCATTTGTATAATTATACCTTCCTTCGGGAGCCGTACAAGCTCCGCCCACAAAGTGCATCCAGACTCTGGCACTGGTGTCAAGGCGTAATCCTTCATTGCATGCCCTTCAGTGTTCAGTAGTGAACACTGCATGTGTGTGCTAACAGAGCAAGAAGAAATTAATGAGCTGGTTGTAATCAAACTGCACCTCCCTGCCCAAGAATGTGGTCCCTGAGAATCTGCTCAGGGGCCTGATAAAAGGTCATCAAGGGCCGTAAATGGCCCTGGGGCCTGAAGTTCCCCACCCCTGCACTAACCGTATGGAAAATCGGTCAGAGTCTCCCTGCCGAGAGTCGCACCAGTGTTCTCCGTATGGACATCCATGTGTAATGCGTTTGCAATGTGATGATGCTATTTTCTCGCACTTATGTATCCTCATGATATGCAATTGGCTTTACATTTCTCACTGATTTTCCTCATTGAATTTAGTGGCTCAATGGTCTGAAATGAGGAAAATGTGTGCGTATTTCTCGCAAGTCACACGGATGGTCCGTATGGTTTCCCGAGTTTTTCTCGCACCCATAGGCTTCCATTGGCGAGTCTCGGACGATATATGCGTAAAATCGCAGCATGCTGCGATTTCACGTGCATGTCGAATACGCCTGAGAAAAAAATACAGTGATGTGAGCTGCCCCATAGATTAACACTGGTCCGAGTGCTATGCGATGTTTTCTCCCATAGCACTCGTCCGTATTCTACAGTAGTGTGACCCCGGCCTAACAAGTGATCCGACAGTATAAAACTGTCAGGTCTCATACAATGCAATCATGTATACAGGGACTAAATAAAAAAAATAAAACTATTAAAAAAAAAAAAAATCACAAAATAAATAAAAAAAGAAGAATAAATATTAAGCCAATAAATACATATATGTATGTAAAAACAAAAAAAGTACACGTATTTGGTATCGCTGCGTCTGGAAAGAGAAGACCTATAAAACTGTCACACTTGTTAACTCCTTCAGTGCATGCCGTAAAAAAACAAGAGCAAAAACCTTTGCATTTTCATCATGCCGCCAAACAAAAAGTAGAATGAAACGCGATCAAAAAGTCAAATGAAAATAAAAATGGTAGTGATGAAAACGTCATCTTTTTCCGCAAAAAACAAGCTGCCATACATCTCTAAGGGCTGTCCCACACGTCCAGATAATTCCGGTACCGGAATAAATCGGTACCGGAGTTATCCGTGTCCGTGTGCCTGGGAACTCACGGAGGCCATACGTGCGGCACACGTGTGCCGCCCGTATGGCGAGTGGGTACCACACGGAGCGTGTGGTACCCACTCTGCATGGTGCTGAAGCTGCGATTCATATCTTCCCTGCAGCAGCGTTTGCTGCAGAGAAAATATGAAGAATAGTGTTAAAAATAAAGATTTAGGTGTCCGCCGCCCCCCCCACCCCCTGTGCGCCCCCCCGCTGATCAGAAAATACTTACCCGCCTCCCTCGCTCCTTCCTGGTCTGGCCGCGGCTTCTCCTGCATGCAGTCACGTGGGGCCGATCATTTACAGTCATGAATATGTGGCTCCACCTCCCATAGGGGCGGAGCCGACTATTCATGATTGTAAATGATCGGCCCCACGTGACCGCATACAGTAGGAGGCGCGGCCAGACCAGGAAGGAGCGAGGGAGCGGGTAAGTATTTTCTGACCAGCGGGGGGGGGGGCGCACAGGGGGTGGGGGGGCGGCGGACACCTAAATCTTTATTTTTAACACTATTCTTCATATTTTCTCTACAGCAAACGCTGCTGCAGGGAAGATATGAATACCGGCTTCAGCACCATGTGGGGGGGACAGCGCTTACTGTAGCGCTGTCTCCTGCACGCACACGGACCCCAGACGGAGAATGTCCGTGTGAGGTCCGTGTTTTACGCGGACCCATTGACTCTATTGGGTCCGTGTAAATCGTGCGCTCCCACGAACACTGACATGTCTCCGTGTTTGGCACACGGAGACACGGTCCGCAAAAAATCAATGACATCTGAACAGATGCATTGATTTTTATGGGTCTACGTGTGTCAGTGTCTCCGGTACGTGAGGAAACTGTCACCTCACGTACCGGAATCACTGACGTGTGAAACCGGCCTCACAGCAGAAAAAATAAGAAAGTGATAGCTCTCAGAATAATGTGATGCAAAAACAATTATTTTTTCTAAAAAATAGTTTTTATTTTGAAAAAGCGGCAAAACATAAAAAAAGCAATATAACTGTAATCGTACTGACCCGAAGAATAAAGCTGCCTTGTCAATTTTACCACACATGGAACAGCAATAAAAAAAACCCATAAAAACAATACCTGAATTCCTGGCGTTTGATCATTCTGTTTCCCAAAAATCAGAATACAAAGTGATCAAAAAATGTCATGTGCCCGAAAATGATACCAATAAAAGCTCGACCTACAAAAAATAAGCCCTCACAAGACTGTCGGCTGAAATATGGAAAAATTATAGCTCTCAAAGTATGGTGATGCAAACACTTGTTTTTGCAATAAAAAGCGTCTTTTAGTGTGTGACAGCAGCATAGATTTTGGTATTTCTGCAATCGCACTGACCCGAAGAATAAAATCGCCTAATCACTCATACCGCACGAGGAACGTCTTAAAAAATAAATAAAATCAATTCTTCACCAGCTGTTGATTTTTTCATTTTGCGTCCCAATGATCGCAGAAAGGCTCGGCGCACATTTATCCTGCGCTTAGTGCTTACACCAGGGTTTCCGTGTAAATCTTTGAAATACGTGATTCAGACGGAACCCCCGGCAGAAGATTCCCTATAATGAGGCAGATGGAGACACTGTGGGTGCCACAGGACCTGTGATCCGGCGATGTCTGTTTTTTTTCAGTCCTACATAAAAGCGCAGTACGCCAGTTTTGTTCACCTCTGAAAAGAAAACCGCTGAACAGAGGCCAGATAGAGTCCAGTAAATTTGCTGCCTTATTACAGTGAATGGATCCATCGGGGGTTTCATCTAAATCATGTCACTCAGAGATTTAGATCGAAACCCCAAAGTAAGTGCTCCGCTTAGAGCGACAGATAAATATGATCTCTAACATTATGTAAAATGTTCCCAATAAAAGCTTTAACTCAATCCACAAAAAAAGCAAGTCCCCACTCTGGTCTGTCATCTGTTAACGGAAAAATAGGGGGCTTCCACATTACTGCTAGTACAAAGGCTCCGGAAAAGCATTACGGCTCTTCACCCCCGTAAAAGAAATTCTGTGCTCCCAAATTCAAATGCACCCCCTTTCTGAGCCCCAGTGTGCATTTATGTAGTGATGAGAGCCCGCCTAATTTACGGGAGCATGTCTCCAGAAGCATGAGCTGGGCATAATGTACTGGTCACTACAACAGCAGTTTGCAATTTTCACTCAGCAACATCCACTGCTACTTGTTTCTGGAAAACACTTATGGAGTCAAAATAATCACTACACTTGTGGATATATTCCCAAAGGAGTGTAATTTCCAAATTGGGGGTCACTTGAGGGGGGATTCTGCTTTTCTGGCATTTAGGGGCTCTTTACATGGAGTCTAGAAACTATTCTATAATAATTTGTTCTCCAAGAGTCAAATAATGCTCCATCCCTCCCGAGTCTTGCTGTGTGGCTAAGCAGTACTGTGCAGCCACATATGGGGTATTGCCAAGTTCAGCAGAAATTGTGTGACACATATTGGCACCATTTTTACCAATTTCCCAGTGTGAAAATGTAAAATCTGGGGCTAAAACTATTTTTTTGTGGTAAAAATGTAATTATTCTTTCTTCACTGCCCAATGGTATAAAATTCTGTGACACATATGTGGTGTCAATATGATCACTGCACCCCAAGATGAACTCATTGAGAGGTGTAGTTTGTAAAATGGGGTCACTTACGACGGTTTCTACTGTTCTGGCTCCTCAGGGGCTCTTCCAATGTGACATGGCCCCCTCAAACCAGTGCAGCAAAATCTGTAATATGGCTCCTTCCCTTTTGAGCGTTGTACTGTGCCTCAAAAGTAGTTTTCGACCACTTATGGGGTATTGATGTGCTCAGTAGAAATAGCGTAGCAAATTGTACTGTTCGTTTTCTCCTATTATCCCTTTTGAAAATGGCAAACTCGGGGTCAAAGCAACATTTTAGTGGAAAAAATAGTAATATTTAATTTACTCAGCCCAATTTTATACAAGTTTGTGAATCGCCTGAGGGTTCACCATACTCACTACTCCCCTAGATGAATGCCTTGAGAGGAGTAGTTTACAAAATGGGATCACCTGTGGGGGTTTCTGCTGTTTTGGCATGTCAGGGGCACTTCAAATGTGACATGGTATCCACAACCTATTGCAACCAAAATAGCGTTCATTCTCTTCCCAGTCCACCATGTGCCCAAGCAGTGGTTTTTCAAACATATATGGGTTACCTACGTACTTTGGAAAAATTGCACAACAAATTTTACCATCCTTTTTCTCCTGTTACCATTGTGAAAATTTGTTTTAAAAAATGGGTCTGAAACAACAAGCCTACAACCTGCAGTAACCACCGATCAACCAACCGCTGCACGATCAGCTCTATCCTCACCTACTGTATTCTCACCCATCCCTTGTAGATTGTGAGCCCTCGCGGGCAGGGTCCTCACTCCTCCTGTACCAGTTATGACTTGTATTGTTCAAGATTATTGTACTTGTTTTTATTATGTATACCCCTCCTCACTTGTAAAGCGCCATGGAATAAATGGCGCTATAACAATAAATAATAATAATAATAATAATAAAACAACATTTTTGTTGGGAAAATGTGTTTTTTTAATTTTCACATCTCAACATTATAAAATTCTGTTAAGCCCCTGAGGGTTCAAGTTGCTCACCACACATCTAGATAAAGTCCTTGAGGGTCTAGTTTCCAAAATTAGGTCATTTGGGGGGTTCTACTGTTTGGGCACCTCAGGGGCTCGCCAAACGCGTCATGGTGTCGGCTATTGATTCAAGCCAATTTTATATTCCAAAAGTCAATTGGTGCTTCTTCCCTTCCAAGCCCTGCCGTGCACCCAAACAATAATTTCCCCCCACATACAGGGTATCGGCGTACTCAGGGGAAATCGCACAACAAATTTTATGTTGCATTTTCTTCTGTTACCCTTGTGAAAATGGAATATATGAAAATGAAAAGTGAAAATGGAATAATAAGTTTTCATGTAACCTTTAATAAGATGGGTAGTAGGGGGGTGACAAGGACACTAAACTTCAGGAGGGCAAATTTCCAACGGATGAGAGAGGATCTTGGTGCAATTAACTGGGACGATATCCTGAGACACAAAAATACACAAAGAAAATGGGAGACATTTATTAGCATCCTGGATAGGACCTGTGCACAGTATATACCGTATGGGAATAAACATACTAGAAATAGGAGGAAACCAATATGGCTAAATAGAGCTGTAAGGGGCGCAATAAGGGACAAAAAGAAAGCATTTAGAGAATTAAAGGAAGTAGGTAGTGAGGAGGCATTAAATAATTACAGAAAATTAAATACATTCTGTAAAAAGCAAATCAAGGCAGCAAAGATTGAGACAGAGAGACTCATTGCCAGAGAGAGTAAAAATAATCCCAAAATATTCTTTAACTATATAAATAGTAAGAAACTAAAAAATGACAGTGTTGGCCCCCTTAAAAATAGTCTGGGTGAAATGGTGGATGAGGATGAGGAAAAAGCCAATATGCTAAATGACTTTTTTTCATCAGTATTTACAAAAGAAAATCCCATGGCAGACAAAATGACTAGTGATAAAAATTCCCCATTAAATGTCACCTGCTTAACCCAGCAGGAAGTACAGCGGCGTCTAAAAATCACTAAAATTGACAAATCTCCGGGCCCGGATGGGATACACCCCCGAGTACTGCAGGAACTAAGTACAGTCATTGATAGACCATTATTTTTAATCTTTAAAGACTCCATAATAACAGGGTCTGTACCACAGGACTGGCGTATAGCAAATGTGGTGCCAATATTCAAAAAAGGGGCAAAAACTGAACTCGGTAATTATAGGCCAGTAAGTTTAACCTCTACTGTGGGTAAAATCCTGGAGGGCATTCTAAGGGATGCTATGCTGGAGTATCTGAAGAGGAATAACCTCATGACCCAGTATCAGCACGGGTTTACTAGGGACCGTTCATGTCAGACTAATAGCTTCTATGAAGAGGTAAGTTCCGGACTGGACCAAGGGAACCCAGTGGACGTAGTATATATGGACTTTTCCAAAGCTTTTGATACGGTGCCACACAAAAGGTTGTTACATAAAATGAGAGTAATGGGGATAGGGGAAAATATGTGTAAGTGGGTTGAGAGCTGGCTCAGGGATAGGAAACAAAGGGTGGTTATTAATGGAGCACACTCGGACTGGGTCACGGTTAGCAGTGGGGTACCACAGGGGTCAGTATTGGGCCCTCTTCTTTTTAACATATTTATTAATGACCTTGTAGGGGGCATTCAGAGTAGAATTTCAATATTTGCAGATGACACTAAACTCTGCAGGGTAATCAATACAGGGGAGGACAATTTTATATTACAGGATGATTTATGTAAACTAGAAGCTTGGGCTGATAAATGGCAAATGAGCTTTAATGGGGATAAATGTAAGGTCATGCACTTGGGTAGAAGTAATAAGATGTATAACTATGTGCTTAATTCTAAAACTCTGGGCAAAACCGTCAATGAAAAAGACCTGGGTGTATGGGTGGATGACAAACTCATATTCAGTGGCCAGTGTCAGGCAGCTGCTACAAAGGCAAATAAAATAATGGGATGTATTAAAAGAGGCATAGATGCTCATGAGGAGAACATAATTTTACCTCTATACAAGTCACTAGTTCGACCACACTTAGAATACTGTGCACAGTTCTGGTCTCCGGTGTATAAGAAAGACATAGCTGAACTGGAGCGGGTGCAGAGAAGAGCGACCAAGGTTATTAGAGGACTGGGGGGTCTGCCATACCAAGATAGGTTATTACACTTGGGGCTATTTAGTTTGGAAAAACGAAGACTAAGGGGTGATCTTATGTTAATGTATAAATATATGAGGGGACAGTACAAAGACCTTTCTGATGATCTTTTTAATCATAGACCTGAGACAGGGACAAGGGGGCATCCTCTACGTCTGGAGGAAAGAAGGTTTAAGCATAATAACAGACGCGGATTCTTTACTGTAAGAGCAGTGAGACTATGGAACTCTCTGCCGTATGATGTTGTAATGAGTGATTCATTAATTAAATTTAAGAGGGGACTGGATGCCTTTCTGGAAAAGTATAATGTTACAGGGTATATACACTAGATTCCTTGATAAGGCGTTGATCCAGGGAACTAGTCTGATTGCCGTATGTGGAGTCGGGAAGGAATTTTTTTCCCCATGGTGGAGTTACTCTTTGCCACATGGGTTTTTTTTGCCTTCCCCTGGATCAACATGTTAGGGCATGTTAGGTTAGGCTATGGGTTGAACTAGATGGACTTAAAGTCTTCCTTCAACCTTAATAACTATGTAACTATGTAACTATATAAGGCGCTAAAGTAACATTTTTGTGGTAAAAAGTTAAATGTTCATTTTTTCCTTCAACATTTCATTAATTCTTGTTAAGCACCTGAAGGGTTAATAAACTTCTTGAATGTGGTTTTGTGTGACATAACTCTCTGGTTTAAGGGCATAAAGATTAAAAATTTGAAAATTGTGAAATTTTCCAAAGTTTTGCCAAATTTCTGTTATTTTCAGGAATAAATGCAAGTCATATTGAAAAAAAATTACCACTATCATGAAGTACAATATGTCAGAAAAAACACAATCTCAGAATCAGTGGGATCCGTTGAAGCATTGCAGAGTTATAACCTCAAAAAGTGACATTGTTCAGAATTGTAAAAATTTGCCAGGTCACGAAGGCAAAAACAGGCTGTGGCACGAAAGGGTTAAGTGCATTGTGGTAATTTTGGGGAATTTTTGGTCTTTACCAACAGGGCAGAGCTCACAGGATTCTCTTGGGGTGTGCTTTTAACCTTTTATGCTAATTTTTGCTCACAGGGTAATTATGCAGATAAGTTGCACTAAATAAAAGGGTCCACATTTCATGATCTATGTCATCCATTAAAAAAAGCAAAAACAAAAAATCTATAAATCTATATTCAGGAGATGATCAGGAATAAAATTAGAGCAAATAGCAACTTTTGACCTGATAACAGGTCCTCTTTTCATTTTTACATTATTTATATTTTAATGTACACATATGTGATCACCAATTCCTTAAGTAGAAATGCTTGTAATTCCATCAAATGACGCTGGTACTTATGCAAGGTAATTGTCATTGCAGGTGTACCATCCACATATAGCAATCTTTGGCACTGAAGACCCATGTGAAACCAAACTGATAGACGGAAGATTTCTCGAGGTAACTTAATTGTATGTTTGCAGTTTATTTGCAGCGGAGAGTTAGAATACCTGAGTCCCGTATCTTGTCCATTAATTTAGTTATGTGTAATAATGAGAAATGACACAGGGAAAAAGTATTGAACACATTTTTTGAAATGTATTTAATACTTTGTACAAACTCCTTTGATGGTGATGACAGCTTCAAGACACCTCCTGTATGGAGAAACTAGTCGCCTGCATTGCTCAGTTGTGATGTTGGCCCATTCTTACACACGCTCTTCAAATCCAGAAGCTTCGTGGACTCCTTCTATGAACTCTGAGCTTTAGTTCCTTCCATAAATTTTCTATTGAATTTTCTATTGGTGACATGTTCAATACTTACCGCTGTAATGGAGAAGATTCATTAACTGTACTTGTGCATGAATATGCTGCAGTATGGAAAAAACCCAGATCACACCTGCCAATAGAACATGAGCAGTACATAGGCATATACACACTTTTTCCAACATATTTTTTATATTTCAAAAATGTATTCCAAATGTTTTTAAGTATAGTATCCTGCTTCATAAAAACAATGATGTACCGTATTTTTCGGATTCTAAGACGCACTTTTTTCCCCCAAATTTGGGGGGGGAAATGGGGTTGCGTCTTATAATGCGGATACACCTTACCTGCCACGGTGGAGCAGGGTCGCTGCTGGGAGAGGCAAGAGTGGTGTGTTGCTGCAGGCCGCAGGCTGGGATGAGGGTGTGTTTGAATGTGCGCCGCTGTAGGTTTTTGGTGGTGCGGGGGGGCTCTACCAACATTTTGTGAAATCCCAGAGCCCCCGCACTTACATGGTTTACCATGTAGTGGACTCCGGGAAAATGGCTGCCGGGGGCACCAAGATCTCAGGAGATGAGCAGCACACATCTGAACACCCCCTCATCCCAGCCTTCTGCTTGCACAAATGGTAAACTCTTGCCTCCTCCAGCAGCGACCCTGGGACCCCACTTCACCCCAGATACCACCCCCAGTAAGCAAAAAGACGCATGGATTGTAAGAAACACCATCATTTTATTTATTTTTTTTAAATGTTTTGCCTATTTTTCTCCTCAAAATTTGGTGTGCGTCTTATAATCCAGGGCGTCTTATAATCCGCAAAATACGGTATTTACTCTTTTGTATTTAGTGGGAGGTGAGAGTACCGAGGGATCTAATTCTTTTCATTATAATGGGTTATTATGGGAGACAAAGGTGTAAAAATAATCTAGAGTAACTGAAGTAACATTAGAAATGGAAGTTTTCACAACAAGAGCAACAATACATATCTATATACCGTATATAGTGGATTAGAAGTAAGTGAATTTGTTGAGGGTTTTTGTGACAGATCTGAGTAACTTTTGTTCTCAAGAGTCTGGCTGTAGGATGACTCATCTTGGCTTTCAGTAATTCTGGAAGATTATCTGGCAGATATTTCAAAATGTGACTAAACCAAACAGAATGTTTTCCTCTTTTTTTTTCCTTTTAGTGGTCTGGGCGAATTACTAACCAGGCTGTCAGTTTATGATATTGAAAGCAAATTACTAAATGTAAAACCGTGTGTGAGCTCTTTTGGTCTTTTTTCTACTCACTTAAGACTGTTTGTAAATTGAATTAATCTGGATTAATGTCTTCACATTAAGGCTGGATGTTCAGATCCAGATTTGTTTTATATAGTTTTGAAGGCAAAGTCAGGAGTGAATCATGAATGGAAAACACCTGTAAAGAGAAGACTGAGAATTGTCTTTTTTTCTTCAATCCTCGTTTGGATGGTCTTCAAAAACATCATAAAAAAAAACTGAACATGGGATACCAATGGATATGTCCTAGGTGGCAACAATCTGCCACTCTTTTATCTGTCTACCCTTAAATATTTAGATGGTCATAAACATGTGTCAGGAAAAAATAAAGGTCCAAACAGTTGCATGTCAACTTTTTTTATTGGGCTTTAAGTGGTTTTCCAATGCTATGTTCTGACATATTTCTAGGATATACTGTACCATAAAGTCCAGACATGTGGTGGAACCGTGACCTGATACTGAGAACCTGGGCTAATAGCCCTTTTTAACAGGCGATTGCTTAATATAAGCTTACCCACTAAACTAAACAGAAGTTAATGGGAAATATTTTTTATTTTTTTTTAGAACAAATTTATATTTTATTATTTACATCTTCTTCCTCACTTATCATCTGCAAATTGCAGCTTCTTAAGGTCTGTTTAGGTGCTAACTGTACCATGGTATCATAACTTGAGGCCTCCATAACTTTAGATAAGATACTATATGCAGTATGTTTGCGGTAATCCCTAGCTACAACTGACTCGGTCTTTATAAAAGAAATTTTGCTACTATACAATATTAATCACTTAAAAATGTTATATTTTAAATGTAAAATTTGTGAAAACACAAAAGTACAAATTAATCGTGCTAATATCTGGCAAATTATGAAAATATATAATTTAACTACAAGAAATATACACTGAATATAGTTACAAATGATAAAAGTCAGAGGACTGGATCATGAGGCTGCTACAAATTGACTGAATCACATAGGAACTACTCTGGAACTTTTCTCCTAGATCTTCATTATGTTCTTGGCCCATAGATTTTTAAAAAATCCTGGTACTAGATTTTCCATCATGTCAGGCTGATACAAATCCACTAAATATTTCCTAGATGACATAAATTTTACAGTTTGCCGCTTTTAAGTGAAGCATTATCTTTTTTCTTGTCCTAAGTACAGTTACTTCAATGGTCCTTGAAAACCGTGCACTAATGGATTTTTCATATTTAAAGCATCATTGAAATGAGTTCTGTAATTTTCCAAAGACTGTAGAAAATAGATTGAAATGTTCTTTTTTAGTATTGGACACTTACACATTCAATATGTCACTTACCCCATGTGCAGGGCATTGTAATAGCTTAGGTATCCATGGTTACGACCACTCAAATAGTGACAGTTAGCTAGCTGCTGGTGGTTGTAACCATGGATGACTAAGCTATTGCAATGCCCTGCTCATGGGGTAAGAGACAAAGCGAATCAGAAGAACTACACTACACTTTTAATTGAAGGTATTTGCTAATATTATTATTGTTACACCTACTACATATTGGAATACATTATACGTAGACTCCCATTATAAACCAAAGAATCAGTCTGTGTGTGGGCAGCTTCTTTAATAGACTGACCATCTTAATAGCTGGACAATGTTCATGCACTTAGAGTGTTTACATCCTGTTTTTAAGTGAGCTGGTGGAAATCGCTGAAACATCACGTTTCCTCTTGAGTTTCAAAAGAGGAAAAACGTTTCATGTGTAAACATGAGTTGTCTCATGGTTAATCAGCATCGGACACATTAATATTATTGAATATATCTCATGTCGATTAGTCATTGATTGTTATTGTTCTAGCGTTTAGGAGCATATTACTTTATTATAGGAAAAACATTACAACTTTTAGTTTGGAAAGGGCCCATCACATTTGAGAAAACGATTACCTTTCATCTCCCTAAATATTTTTACAGCTGAGAGGAACTGCCCCGCACAATACTTTGGGAACTTTTCCCAGACTGCAGTCTGTATGCAGTTGAGGTTTTGTTGCTGCCACCCACATCCTTCAGTACAGCCGAGCTGGATGACAAACACCCTGTGCTCTAAAAGTCTATTTTTTGACATGAAATTCAGCTCTGTTGATGTAATCATTTTTTAATGAGAAATACATATTAATGTACTCCTTATGTCTAATTTGGATGACAAATTCTAATCAGTATAAACATGAACTGTTAAAAGATTATTTACTTGACACAACATGGATCTGGGCTCTGGATGCTGTTTTAGGAGTAGAGCTGGTCCTGTTTTATAGCTTAGAATTGTTTCTCAATCTACTGTGATTGAAAACCGGTATGATTGGTCATATTGAGTTTGAACATGCTCCATCCCAAGTTCTCTGATACCATCCGATTCCTCTATTTATGGTGCTACCAGTATGGTCATCTGTTAGCTGTTTAATGTTGCACTAGTGATTTTCGTTAATTGAAACAACAAATTTAGGCCGGGTTCAAATGAGCGTTTGGAAAATCGTCCAGAACAGACGGACACTCTTCATCCTTATTCCGTCCATGTGAATATTGCTGTGTTATCTTTGTGCCATTTTTTATATCCGTGTGGCATCTATATTTATATAGCAACAGTTTAAAATGTGCATGATCAAACGCAGTCTGTACAATCGCATCGGTCAGTGTGCTATCCGATTGTTAGCTCCGACTGCCCTTACACTATTAGCATTGGTCGTTAGGAGCTAATGAAGGCTGATAATTGTCAGCACTGGGCTGTTCATTCTGATGGCGAGCACAAAACAGTATTTGGCACATTAGCTTTCTTAACGAGGCTTTTGCCACTAAATACATTTGTCATGTATCCACAGGATAGGTGATCATTGTAGGATTGCTGACCTCTGGAATCCCCTTGGGTCCCAAAGTCCTCTGTGTGAATGAAACAATGGTGCTCAAACACTGTTCACTTCTATGGAGATAGTGAGAAAAAACCCTTTAGCGAAAAGTATTTTACTGTATAAAGTCTATCAGTGAGGTCCAAAAACAAATATTAATAAAATCCAAAATTGTTGTGTATACCAGAAGAAATGATAAAGAAACAACGTGTGATATGGCTAAAAATTATTTTATTTATGGTAGATGGTGAATGACAAATGGTTTTAGTACTAGAAGGTTAGAACTATAAACATGAGTGTACAGCTACTTTCAGGAAATCAAGTTTTTAAAGGCAACTTGTTGGCTTATCATTGTGCCCGAACCATGGGCAGCATTAATCAGAGACCAGCTCCTGTATACTAAACACTTATGATTCACTGTAAAACGCTCCAACATTTCAGAGAAAAACATTGTCGGAAGTTCACTGCTCCCGTAAATTGGCTGTGAAGATCCTCAACATGGAAAGTAAAAAGCTTGGGATGAAACTAAGGTATACCGATTTATTAGTACAGCTTGAAAGGTTCCGAATACATAAAAAAATATTGCATCAGGGCAAGACCTGTTTAGGACATAGGGCTCTCCTTAATCATGGTTGGAAGTGTGGCCGGTGATGAGATGAGTAGTCCAAGAGCCAGGTCCCCACTGACTTCTCCCTACCCGCTCAGCTAGACTGACCAGTCTCTCCCTATACACATACGTATGCTGAGACGTGGCAGTCTAGCTGAGCTGCGGGAGAAGCCGGCAGGGACCTGACTCTTGGATTAGTTATCTTGTCTCCAACGGCGCTTCCGACTGTGTTATTCTCAGAAATGGCGCAGCCTTTCAGAGTAAGATGTAGTCATAATAGGAGGTAGTCTCTGATTCTTGTTGCCCATGTTTCAGATATTATGAGTCAGGTTGCAGAATCCCTTTAAGGCGAAGCTGAATAATGTAAAAATATGGTGCACATTATTTGGTTAAGAAATCAGTTTTCTATTCTGTATGTCTGGAAATAGACTAGGAGACAGTAGTGAGCGTCGTATGTCATACACCAGGACGCTTCCATGCCTTTCTATCCAAATGTTGAATTACTGTATCTATGTCATGGTCTATCATATCATTCATTAATCCACATAAGACATCTTCCTGCCTATGTCACCAATAGAGATTTTTTTTTCTATTACAACGAGCGTTAGTGTTTTGCAGTATTTGTCACGTAAAAGTAATAATCATTCTTTTTTGTCATTATCAGGAGACTCTCCATCTACCCAGAGGGGTCAACCACAAAGAGAACAATGGGGCAGACAGTCTCCTGACTCCAGAAAATGGTTGCGGACTTCATTTCACTGAAATTAATTACCTCTTCCTTTTTTAACTGTATCTCTTCCATGTGTAGTGCATTTGGTTTATGGTTGTCGACACACTCATGATGTCATATATTGGGAATTGTTCCTGTGTATATCATCAAGTGTAAGAATATATGGGACTCTGAGCCTTGCTTTCGAGAATTACCACAGATAGAGTTGTACCATAACTCGTTTTTTACGGTCTTGATCAGGTGAATCTCTTCACACTGTGAATCCATGTTTACACACAGTACAGGTGGGCCTTGTGGCCTGTTTCTACCACAACAACGTCTTCCTCTTCTCAAACACCTCTGTTCACAATAAGCCAGTAACTAAAAGCCTTCAATATCTTCAGTACCGGTTTGTCACAGTTTTGTACCTGTTGTTTACACACAGTGGAGGCGGCCATTTTGTGAGCTGGGATAACATTGATGGGAAAGTAAACTATGAATTTCCTAAGAACTTATGACAAGACTTAAAGAGTTATTCCCATCTCCAAGATCCTATCCCAATATGTAGTAGGTGTAATAATATTAATGAATACCTCCAGTTAGAAATATAGTATAGTTCTTCAGATTCACTACGTCGCTTACCTCATGTTAAGGCATTGCAGTAGCTTAGATATCCTTGGTTACGACCACTCATATAATGACACTTAGTTAGACAGCTCTTAGTGGTTGTAACCATGGATACCTAAGCTACTGCAATGCCCTACATGAGGTAAGTGACAGGTTATCAGAAGAACTGTACTACATTTCTAATGGAAGGTATTTGCTAATATTATTATTATTACACCTCCTACATATTGGGATATGATCTTGGAGATGGGAGTACCCCTTTAATGTCATACACATGTTGTCAAGTTCTTAGATGATGTTAGTCCCTAGTGAACTGATAGGCCATATTTTCATGAAGTGTATAATGTCCGCCACCTCTGTGTGTAAATGAAGGATGCAGATTGACACTTAACTACCCTCTCTGAGGCTGAGAGTCCCCCTTATATCATTTATTACTTTCACCTAGATGTAGCATACTCGCTTCCTTTCTTTTCGTCCATTGTCTGTATATCTCTATATTTTATCCATGTACACTTTTTAATGTATAGAAATAGTTGTTTGAAACACATTGTTTCCTTGTGGTAAGTGACAGAGAAGCTGCCACAGGACATAAGACACTGATGAATGGTGCTATTTTGGACTTTTAAACATGCTCCTTGGCAAGGTAACACTGATGGGAGTTTTTTTTTTTCTTGTTCTAAGAAGGTGTTGGTATTTTTTCCTGATTGTTGTTCTATAGGCAGGACTGGCTCTTTCTTGTCTTCAGTGTGGCTTTTTCTAGGGCAAATAATTGCTAACAGGGCAAGTCAGACAAGTTTATTTTTGTTCTCTATTATTTTTTTTACAATTCAGGGTAGATGCACCAACATACAGCTGATCTAGTGGGAGCAATCACAAAACTGTAATTTATCTAATCTTGAGATTCCAAGCCCCCCGAACCTACATTTGAAAAATACAGCAATAATAATTCACAAACGTTGTAGAAATATTCTTTTTTTTCTGTTTCAGAAGGAGTATGTATGAGAAAAGGGCATGTTTTTGTAAATGTCCTAGGGGTCTGTGGCAGGTATTGATTTTAGGAACGAGGCAGCTAATAATTTTGCATACTTTTCCTTGTTATGTTGCAAAATTCTAAAAAAAAAATTACTGATTTTTATTTTTTTATTTTACACTTTTGTTCTTGCTCTCAATGACAAATAAAGTAACCTACTCTTGAAATGCTGTTGTGTTAGACACAATCTGGAAGCCCACCTTAACATTTTTGTTAGTTTTTTTTTTTTGTTTCTTAGGTATAACACAGTCTTTAGCGCTTCCTCCGCAGTACAGACTACGCTCTGAACTGTTTTAGCTTTTGACTGTTACTAGATGATGCATGCTTAGTCTATGATTTTTCTATTCTTGTAATTTTTTTTCGCCTCTATTTTGGGTATACTATTGTACGAGTAGAAGATATCAGCTATGCTGTATATAATAGAGCAATTTAATCGATATTAAGCAGTTGTGGCATATATGTATGGTTGCAGTTGTGTATTGATAAAAGGCAAGCTTTTGTAATAATGTGATCTCTAATAATGCACTTCAAGTACCCAGTGTATTTTAACTATTTTAGTAGAATTTGTTCAATAAACATGCTAGCTCTAAAAGTTTCAAGATGTCTTCTCATTTGTCTTGGAATGGTCCTAGAATAGACTTAGGTACAAGTGAAGCTATAAAACATTAAAGGATTTGTCACATGCAGATAAGCACTGTCTTCACTATTCACTGGCAATCGCCAATAAGTAGAGATGAGCGAACCTAAACTTAAAAGTTCGGTGTTCGTAGCGGACAGTAAGAGTCTGGGGCTAAACGCCGAAAACAGACTTCTGGTGGAAGTCCATTGCAATGTGTGGAGCTCCAAGAGAAGTCCGGGAGGACAGAGACAATTATCCAGCTCACTCCATGAAACACTGGAGCGATCCATCAGGTCACAAACTGCCAGATACCAATGGGGCGGCGGCGGCAGAAGGGGAATACGATGGCAGGTAAGTATGAGACTAAGTGCAGGGGTCTTAGATCTAAAGTACCACTCAAGCGGTAAAATTAAAAAAAAACACTGGAGTGGTGCTTTAAGACTACAGATTTTTTTTCTCTACTCTGCTCTATTGTTCTTATTGTTCTTTGCATTAAAGGGTTTTACAGTTCCCATAGTATGATGGGTGGGGGCTTGGCCAAAAGGACCCTAAATAACTTTGAGATTGAGTGGGCGCATTGCAGATTAAGTGCTGCATTCTGTTCAAAGTTTGCCCAGATGGTCACAGAGAGTGCAACCAGTTTTGCAGCATTTTCATACTTGTAATGATAGAATAGATATATTGCAGCTTTTGATAATAAAGTTTACAATTTTTTACTAAGATAACTTTAATTTGCATGCTTCAGTGTGTATATGCCATATTCAGAAATACAGTTTTTAACTCCCTTTAGCTCCTTTTTGCTATCATGAGTTTATGGATATTTTACACTTTTAGCCAGGACAATTTTGAACGTGTGCAAATAAGACATCAATTATAAAATACAAGAAAACACTCCAAAGTTCCTTCATGTAATCAAACCATAATTGTATATAAAATGAATCATGAACATTCATATTTGGCACTTTAAGACTGACAAAACCAGAGCCGTAGATGATTTACATAGCTGGACATTTTTCATTTTTGCGCTATCGCTTTTTCCTTCCTTTCTTTTAACCTCTTTACCACCTTGGACATATCCATATGTCCCTGTGGCCTGGTACTTACCAACCTGGGATGAATGGATACGTCATGGTGATCGCCTGTGCACAGGGGCTGTGCACATGCGATCGCTGCCAGGTGTTCGTTGATTTTGACAGCTGATCCCTTGCACTCAGTTCCGCACCGCTCCCAGCACTTTAACCCCCTAAATGCTGCAATCAAACTCAATCACAGCATTTCGGGAGCAGGCTGAGGGAAGAAATCCCCTCTACCTTTTAATCGGAGACCCCGCGACATTGCAGGGACCCAATCATTGCCATGGTGACATCAGGGTCACCAGGAATTAGGAAGTTAGATCATGTGCAGTGCATGATCTAACTAACTTGTGTCTGCAGGGCTGACAGGCTATAAGGTATAGCAATGCTCCTGCATTGCTATACTTTATAACTGCGATCAGACTGCAGAAAGTTCCATGGTGGGACCCGAAGATCAAAGCGGCCTTATCAATTTTACCATAAAAACAAATTCCGGTATTGCTGGTTTGTGTTCATTACACCTCCCAAAAATCGGAATTCAAAGCAATTAAAAAATGTAATGTGCTCAAAATGTTACCAATAAAAGCATCAAGCTCCCACATTACTCTGTCAGCCGAAATATAGAAAAATTATATCTCCCAAATATGGTGTTGAAAAAACTAGTTTTTAACATAAAAAGCATCTTTTAGGCTGCTGTCACACTAGCAGTATTTGGTCAGTATTTTACATCAGTATTTGTAAGCCAAACAGGATTGGAACAATTAGAGGAAAAGTATAATAGAAACATATGCTCCACTTCTGCATTTATCACCCACTCCTGGTTTTGGCTTGCAAATATTGATGTAAAATACTGACCAAATACTGCTAGTGTGACGGCAGCCTTAGTGTGTGACAGCAGTAAAACATAAAAACCCAACATAAATCTGATATCGCTGTAATCGTACCGATTAGAAGAATAAAGTCGTCTAATCATTTATACCACACAAGGAACAGCGTAAAAAATAAAACCAATTCTTCAAGGATATGCTGAGCAGTTACACTGGAGTTTCCGTGTAAATCTCTGAAATACGTGATTCAGATGGAACCCCCGGTGAAAGATTCTCTATAATAAGGCAGATGGAGGCACTGTGGACGCTATCTGGCCTATGATCCGGGGGTGTCCGTCTTTTTAGGCGTGCATAAAATTGCAGTCGGCCACAGTTTTGAGAACTTCTGAAAAGAAGGACGATGCTGAACAGAGGCCAGAGTAACTCTGCTGCCTTATTATAGTAAATGAACCCTCGGGGGTTTCATCTGAATCACGTCACTCGAAGATTTAGATGGAAACCCCAATGTAAGTGCTCAGCTTAGAGCGCCGAATAAATGTGATCCAAAACGTTATGCAAAATGTTCCCAATAAAAGCTTCAACTCAGTCCACAAAAAAAGCCCCAGCTCCACTCCATCATCAATTAACAGAAATATAGGAGACTTCCACATAACTGGTAGTACAAAGACTCTGGAAAAGCAAAATTTCTCCTCACCCTTCAAAAGAAATTCAGCAAACTCTGTGCTCCCAAATAGTGTCCACATGCTTGGCATTTCCAATGTAAGAGCTCAAAATGTGATCCCAAACGTTGTGCAAAATGTTCCCAATAAAAGCTTCAACAAAATCCTCAAAAAAAAGCCCCCACTCAGGTCCGTCATCTTGTAACGAAAATATAGGAGACTTCCACATAATTGGTGGTCCAAAGGCTCTGGAAAAGCGAAATTGGAGGCAACATGCTGCACATGGGGAGGCTATGGGGCCAACGTGCTGCACATGAGGCTATGGGGGTGACATGCTGCACAAGGGGAGGCTATGGGGGCGACATGCTGCACATAGGGAGGCTATGGGGGCGACTAGCTGTGTATATAGGTAGGCTGTAGGGTTCATGCAGTGTATATAGGGAGGCTTGTTGAGGATCATACAGTGCACATAGAGAGGCTGTGGGGCTCATGCAGTGCATATAGGGAGGCTGTGGGGCTCATGTAGTGCATATACGGAGGCTGTGTGGGGCTCATGCAGTATATATAAGGAGGCTGTGTGAGGCTCATGCAATGTATATAGGGAGGTTGTGTGAGGCTCATACAGTGTATAGGGAAGCTGTGCGGGGCTCATGCAGTTTATATAGGGAGGCTGTGTGGGGTTCATGCAGTGCATATAGGGAGGCTTGTTGGGGCTCATGCAGTGCATATAGAGAGGCTGGGTGGGGCTCATGCAGTATATAGAGAGGCTGTGTGAGGCTCATGCAGTGTATATAGGGAGGCTGTGTGAGGCTCATGCAGTGTATAGGGAAGCTGTGCAGGGCTCATACAGTTTATGTAGGGAGGCTGTGTGGGGTTCATGCAGTGCATATAGGGAGGCTTGTTGGGACTCATGCAGTGCATATAGAGAGGCTGTGTGGGGCTCATGCAGTATATAGAGAAGCTGTGTGGGGATCATGCAGTGTATATAGGGAGGCTGTGGGGCTCATACAGTGTTTATAAAGAGGCTGTGAGGGGCTCATGCAGTGTATATAGGGAGGCTGTATGGGGCTCATGCAGTGTATATAGGGAGGCTGTGTGTGGCTCATGCCATATATGGGGGAGGCTGTGTGGGGCTCATGCTGCATATAGGGAGGCTATGGGGGCGACATGCTGCACATAGGGAGGCTATGGAGGCGACAAGCAGTGTATATAGGGAGGCTTATTGGGGCTCATGCAGTGCATGTAGAGAGGCTGTGTGGGGTTCATGCAGTGTATATAGGGAGGCTGTGTGGGGCTCATGCCGCATATGGGGGACTCTGTGTGGGGCTCATGATGTATATGGGGAGGCTGTGTGGGGCTCATACGATATACCGAAGTGGCTGTTCTCGGGTTCAAATGATATATAGGGGGATGTCAGCATACTTAATTCTTCTCAATATACAATTCTGATACAATTAATATTAATACAATTATCAATAATATAATAATTATAAAATATCGATATTAATATTGAGCAGAATTAATTTCAGCCTATTGGTTTAGCCCTCAATAACAGTTACGGTCTCTCATGTGGCCCCTCAGGAAAATGAATTGCCCACTCCTGCTCTCTATATATTCTAGTTTAGTGAGAAGCACTTGTATTTTTTTACTATTTTGTGTGCTTCTCACAAAAAGTGAAACTCATATATAGAGTCATTACAGACAGTGTGATCTATTTCAAGTGTTTATTTCTGTTAATGTTGATGATCATGGCTTTCAGCCAATGAAAACCCAAAAGTCGTTATCTCAGTAAATTAGAATACTTTATAACACGAGTTTGAAAATTATTTCAAAATCTGAAATGTTGGCCTACTGAAATATATGTTCAGTAAATGCACTCAATACTTGGTTGGGGCTCCTTTGCATCAATTAATGCATCAATACTGTGTGGCATGGAGGCGATCAGCCTGTAGCACTGCTGAGGTGTTATGGAATCCCAGGTTGCTTTGATAGCAGCCTTCAGCTCGTCTACATTGTCGGCTCTAGTGTCATCTTCCTCTTGACAATACCCCATAGATTCTCTACAGTGTTAAGGTCAGGCGAGTTTGCTGGCAAATCAAACACAGTGATGCTGTTAATAATAATTAATAATAATAATTTTATATAGCGCCAACATATTCCGCAGCGCTTTACAACTTATAGAGGGGACTTATACAGACAACAGACATTACAGCATAACAGAAATCACAGTTCAAAACAGATACCAGGAGGAATGAGGGCCCTGCTGCTCACAAGCTTACAATCTATGAGGAAAAGGGGAGACACAAGAGGTGGATGGTAACAATTGCTTTAGTTATTTGGACCAGCCATAGTGTAAGGCTCGGGTGTTCATGTAAAGCTGCATGAACCAGTTAACTGCCTAAGTATGTAACAGTACAGACACAGAGGCTATTAACTGCATAAAGTGTATGAGAACATGATGGAGGAACGTGATTATGTTGTTGTTTTTTATTAATAGGCCACACAGGGATAATTAGGTTAATGCGTTGAGGCGGTAGGCCAATCTGAACAAATGAGTTTTTAGTGCACGCTTAAAACTGTGGGGATTGGGGATTAATTGTATTAACCTAGGTAGTGCATTCCAAAGAATCGGCGCCGCACGTGTAAAGTCTTGGAGACGGGAGTGGGAGGTTCTGATTATTGAGGATGCTAACCTGAGGTCATTAGCAGAGCGGAGGGCACGGGTAGGTTGGTAGACTGAGACCAGAGAGGAGATGTAGGGTGGTGCTGAGCCATGGAGTGCTTTGTGGATGAGGGTAGTAGTTTTGTACTGGATTCTGGATTGGATGGGTAGCCAGTGTAATGACTGGCACAAGGTAGAGGCATCGGTGTAACGGTTGGCGAGGAATATGATCCTGGCAGCAGCATTCAGGACAGATTGGAGCGGGGAGAGTCTGGTAAAAGGTAGGCCAATTAGTAGAGAGTTACAATAGTCCAGACGAGAATGAATAAGTGAGACAGTAAGAGTTTTTGCAGAGTCGAAAGTAAGAAAAGGGCGAATTCTGGAAATATTTTTGAGATGCAGATAAGAAGAGCGAGCCAGTGATCGGATGTGGGGGGTGAATGAAAGCTCGGAATCAAGGATGACTCCAAGGCAGCGGGCATGTTGCTTTGGAGTAATGGTGGAACCGCACACAGAGATGGCAATGTCGGGCAAAGGTAGGTTTGTAGAGGGAGAGAACACGAGGAGTTCAGTTTTTGACAGGTTCAGTTTCAGATAGAGGGAGGACATGATGTTAGAGACAGCGGTAAGACAATCACTGGTGTTTTCTAAAAAGGTCGGCGTGATAACAGGAGAAGAGGTATATAATTGGGTGTCGTCAGCATAGAGATGGTACTGGAAACCAAATCTACTGATTGTTTGTCCAATAGGGGCAGTATACAAAGAGAAGAGGAGGGGGCCTAGGACTGATCCTTGAGGAACCCCAACAGTAAGGGGAAGGTGAGAGGAGGAGGAACCAGCAAAACAAACAGTGAAGGATCGGCCAGAGAGATAGGAGGAGAACCAAGAGAGAACGGTGTCCTTGAGGCCGATGGAGCGGAGCATAGTGAGGAGGAGCTGATGATCCACAGTGTCGAATGCTGCGGAGAGATCCAAGAGAATTAGCATGGAATAGTGACCATTAGATTTAGCTGTTAGTAGGTCATTAGAGACTTTAGTGAGGGCAGTTTCAGTAGAGTGTAAAGAGCGGAAACCAGATTGAAGAGGGTCGAGAAGAGAATTATCTGAGAGATAGCGGGTAAGACGGGAGTGGACCAGGCGTTCCAGGAGTTTAGAGATGAAGGGAAGATTAGAGACAGGTCTATAATTAGCGGCACAATTTTGATCGAGGGAGGGCTTTTTAAGTAGTGGATGTATGATGGCATGCTTAAATGAGGAGGGAAAAATACCGGAAGTGAGGGAAAGGTTGAATATTTTTGTTAGGTGAGAGGTGACAGCCGGGGAAAGGGACTGGAGGAGATGCGACGGAATGGGGTCGCTGGTGCAAGTGGTCGGGCGAGAAGATGCAAGGAGCCTGCTTACTTCTTCTTCTGTAACTGGTTCAACTGGTTCTGTAACTGTTGTTTTATACCAGTGTAGAGGTTTGTACTCAGCTGCTCTTGAGGTAGGCACAGGAGGCGGTTTTCATGCAATACTCCAGCCAAGTTTATTTAACTTCATAAACCGCTCCGGGTGGCAAAACAAAACAGGCTTTTTTGGCACAAAAAAACAAACTGAAAATAAATAGTCCATATAGTATTGCGGGTCTGCCCACTCAGGTCAGTGCCTTTAGCAACACACACTGAAGGTAAACACGACCTGCAGGTAAGTAGTCCATATAGCCCTGCGGGTCTGCCCGATCAGGTCAGTGTCTTTAACAACACACACTGGAGGTCTCCACACCACCAGCCACAGACCCTGACTGAGAGACTCGGCCTCCATTTTATCTGCCAAACCATGGGTCATTCCCACCCATCTCTTATGACCGCTCGTAAAACCTGGCTTTGGAATGGCCAGATAACTCTCTCAGCACTATATGTGCTTCCAAGCTCACATCACTGCAGCTAACAGCCGCGATGACACATATTTCCCCTCAAGGACTTGTCCGGCCACCATCTTACACTAGGTATTGGTACTTTCAGCAGTGTGGACAGGTGCCATGTTCTGCTGGAGAATAATAATAATAATAATTTTATTTATACAGCGCCAACATATTCCGCAGAGCTTTACAAATTATAGAGTGGATTTGTACAGACAATAGACATTACAGCATAACAAAAATTACAGTTCAAAATGGATACCAAGAGGAGTGAGGGCCCTGCTCGCAAGCTTACAAACTATGAGGAAAAAGGGGAGACAGGAGAGGTGGATGGTAACAATTGCTTTCGATGTTCGGACCAGCCATAATGTAAGGATCGGGTGTTCATGTAACGCTGCATGAACCAGTTAACAGCCTAAGTATGTAACAGTACAGACACAGAGGGCTAATTAACTGCATAAAGTGTGTAAGAACAAGATGCGAGGAACCTGATTATGGTTTAAGGTTTATTTTCTTTTTTGAATGGGCCATACAGGGATAGTTAGGTTAATGCGTTGAGGCGGTAGGCCAGTCTGAACAAATGCGTTTTTAGGGCACGCTTAAAACTGTGGGGATTAATCGTATTAACCTGGGTAGTGCATTACAAAGAATTGGCGAAGCACGTGAAAAGTCTTGGAGACGGGAGTGGGAGGTTCTGATTATTGAGGATGCTAACCTCAGGTCATTAGCAGAATGGAGAGCACGGGTAGGGTCAGGGTCGGCCTCAGCACCCGGCGCACCCGGGCAAGTGCCGGGGCCCTGGCGAGACGGGTAACCATTTATGGCAGCAACATACAAGTACTGTACACACACATGCGCTCCTGGGGCCCCGCAGCTGGACTACATCCCTGCTGTGTGTGGCTCTTAGGTGACAGACTGTCATTCAAATCCCTCTCCCAGCCAGGACTCGGAGCCTGGCGGAGCACATCCATCATCCGCGCTGGCGCCCCGGCAGCAGGCGGCACAAAGTCTCTGAGGCTGAGGGTTTCGCTGGCCCTGCGCAGCTGCAATACTCACCTCCGCCGTCACCATGGATACGAAGAGAGTCACTTCCAGGCCAGCGGTCATCTGTCCTGTCACTTCCAGTCGGGTGAGAGTGTCTAGAGCTCGTCATCAACAAGAGCTCAGAGAAGATCATCCATTCCACGTCCACCGTCCAGTACAGGTCCAGCGGCACTCGGCAGCACCAAGCAGAAGACGAGCAGCAGCTGCAGTCACGGTCGGTGCATGCACAACGGGGGCAGCGGCGCTGCGTGAAGCAGTGACTGAGTGAGTGAGTCTTCGGTCCCAACGCATTGCGGGGGCGGGGGGAAGCAGCCTTCTGAGCCTGCTGCCTGGGTGCCGACTCCTGAGGACAAGGTACGAGTACGACTCGTACAGGCGGCAGTGGGAGTGGATGGTCTCTGCAACTTACTTGCAAGACAGACAGTACTGTCTGGGACTTGTGTGCAGCCAGCTACAATATGGTATGTTAGCGATGCTGGCTGGGACTTGTCATAGACTAATGTATATTCTAAATGGCTGGCTGTGTTATACTACGTGGGCGGTGTAATGTTATATACTACGTCACGGGGCTGTGCTATTCTACGTGCGCTGTGCTGTATACTACATGGGCTGTGCTGTATATACTGCATGGGCTGTGTTATATACTACGTGGGCTGTGTTATATACTGCATGGGCTGTGCTATATACTACGTGGCTGTGTTATATACTGCATGAGCTGTGTTATATACTACGTGGGCTGTGCTATATACTACATAGCTGTGCAATATATATGGCTGGGCAATACTACGTGGCTGTGCTATATACTACGTGGCTTTGTTATATACTACGTGGCCTGTGTTATATAGTACGTGGGCTGTGTTATACACTACGTGGGCTGTGTTATACACTGCATGGGCTGTGCTATACACTGCGTGGGCTGTGCTATACACTGCATGGGCTATGCTATATACTACGTGGGCTATGCTATATACTACATGGGCTGTGCTATATACAGGTCCTTCTCAACAAATTAGCATATAGTGTTAAATTTCATTATTTACCATAATGTAATGATTACAATTAAACTTTCATATATTATAGATTCATTATCCACCAACTGAAATTTGTCAGGTCTTTTATTGTTTTAATACTGATGATTTTGGCATACAACTCCTGATAACCCAAAAAACCTGTCTCAATAAATTAGCATATCAAGAAAAGGTTCTCTAAACGACCTATTACCCTAATCTTCTGAATCAACTAATTAACTCTAAACACATGCAAAAGATACCTGAGGCTTTTAAAAACTCCCTGCCTGGTTCATTACTCAAAACCCCCATCATGGGTAAGACTAGCGACCTGTCAGATGTCAAGAAGGCCATCATTGACACCCTCAAGCAAGAGGGTAGGACCCAGAAAGAAATTTCTCAACAAATAGGCTGTTCCCAGAGTGCTGTATCAAGGCACCTCAATGGTAAGTCTGTTGGAAGGAAACAATGTGGCAGAAAACGCTGTACAACGAGAAGAGGTGACCGGACCCTGAGGAAGATTGTGGAGAAGGACCGATTCCAGACCTTGGGGAACCTGAGGAAGCAGTGGACTGAGTCTGGTGTGGAAACATCCAGAGCCACCGTGCACAGGCGTGTGCAGGAAATGGGCTACAGGTGCCGCATTCCCCAGGTAAAGCCACTTTTGAACCATAAACAGCGGCAGAAGCGCCTGACCTGGGCTACAGAGAAGCAGCACTGGACTGTTGCTAAGTGGTCCCAAGTACTTTTTTCTGATGAAAGCAAATTTTGCATGTCATTCGGAAATCAAGGTGCCAGAGTCTGGAGGAAGACTGGGGAGAAGGAAATGCCAAAATGCCTGAAGTCCAGTGTCAAGTACCCACAGTCAGTGATGGTGTGGGGTGCCATGTCAGCTGCTGGTGTTGGTCCACTGTGTTTCATCAAGGGCAGGGTCAATGCAGCTAGCTATCAGGAGATTTTGGAGCACTTCATGCTTCCATCGGCTGAAATGCTTTATGGAGATGAAGATTTCATTTTTCAGCACGACCTGGCACCTGCTCACAGTGCCAAAACCACTGGTAAATGGTTTACTGACCATGGTATTACTGTGCTCAATTGGCCTGCCAACTCTCCTGACCTGAACCCCATAGAGAATCTGTGGGATATTGTGAAGAGAAAGTTGAGAGACGCAAGACCCAACACTCTGGATGAGCTTAAGGCCGCTATTGAAGCATCCTGGGCCTCCATAACATCTCAGCAGTGTCACAGGCTGATTGCCTCCATGCCACGCCGCATTGAAGCAGTCATTTCTGCCAAAGGATTCCCGACCAAGTATTGAGTGCATAACTGAACATTATTATTTGATGGTTTTTTTGTTTGTTATTAAAAAACACTTTTATTTGATTGGACGGGTGAAATATGCTAATTTATTGAGACAGGTTTTTTGGGTTATCAGGAGTTGTATGCCAAAATCATCAGTATTAAAACAATAAAAGACCTGACAAATTTCAGTTGGTGGATAATGAATCTATAATATATGAAAGTTTAATTGTAATCATTACATTATGGTAAATAATGAAATTTAACACTATATGCTAATTTTTTGAGAAGGACCTGTACTACGTGGCTGTGCTATATGCTATGTGGCTGTGCTATATACTACGTGGGCTGTGCTATATGCTATGTGGGCTGTGTTATATACTACGTGGCCTGTGCTATATACTACGTGGCCTGTGCTATATGCTACGTAGCTGTG
Source organism: Ranitomeya variabilis (assembly GCF_051348905.1). Taxonomy (NCBI): domain Eukaryota; kingdom Metazoa; phylum Chordata; class Amphibia; order Anura; family Dendrobatidae; genus Ranitomeya; species Ranitomeya variabilis. Next base: position 163,775,776 of record NC_135232.1, on the reverse strand, counting down.
CTATATGCTACGTAGCTGTGCTATATACTACGTGGCCTGTGCTATATGCTACGTGGGCTGTGTTATATGCTACGTTAGCTGTGTTATATGCTACTTGGCTGTGATATATTTCTCTGCTGTATCTGTGCATCATGAATCATGGTATGTGTTAAAGAGGGGGGCCCACTGAGACACTTTCGCTCTGGGCCCTCAAAAACCTGGAGCTGGCCCTGGGTAGGGTGGTAGACTGAGACCATGGAGGAGATGTAGTGTGGTGCTGAGCCATGGAGTGCTTTGTGGATGAGCGTAATAGTTTTGTACTGGATTCTGGAGTGGATGGGTAACCAATGTAATGACTGGCACAGGGTAGAGGCATCGGTGTAACGGTTGGTGAGGAATATAATCCTGGCAGCAGCATTCAGGACAGATTGGAGCGGGGAGAGTTTGGTAAGAGGGAGGCCAATTAGCAGAGTTACAATAGTCCAGATGAGAATGAATGAGTGAAACAGTAAGTTTTTGCAGAGTCGAAAGTAAGAAAAGGGAGAATTCCTCTTAAAGGGAGATAAGAGCGAGTCAGTGATCGGATGTGGGTGGTGAAGGAAAGCTTGGAATCAAGTATGACCCCAAGGAAGCGGGCATGTTGCTTGGGAGTAATGGTGGAACCACACACGGAGATAGCAATGTCAGGCAAAGGTAGGTAAGTAGAGGGAGAGAACACGAGAAGTTTGGTTTTTGACAGGTTCAGTTTCAGATAGAGGGAGAACATGATGTTAGAGACAGCGGTAAGACAATCACTGGTGTTTTCTAAAAAGGCAGGCATGATATCAGAAGAAGTATATAATTGGGTGTCATCAGCCTAGAGATGGTACTGGAAACCAAAGCTACTGATTGTTTGTCCAATAGGGGCAGTATACAAAGAGAAGAGGAGGGGGCCTAGGACTGATCCTTGAGGAACCCCAACAGTAAGGGGAAGGTGAGAGGAGGAGGAACCAGCAAAAGATACAGTGAAGGAGCGGTCAAAGATATAGGAGGAGAACCAGGAGAGAACAGGGTCCTTGAGGCCGATGGAGTGTAGCATAGCGAGGAGGAGCTGATGATCCACAGTATCGAATGCTGCAGAGAGATTCAAGAGAATTAGCATGGAGTAATGACCATTAGATTTAGATGTAGATCATTAGAGACTTTAGTGAGGGCAGTTTCAGTAGAGTGTAAAGAGGGGAAACCAGAGTGAAGAGGATCGAGAGTTATCTGAGAGATAACGGATAAGACGGGAGTGGACCAAGCGTTCGAGGAGTTTAGAGATGAAGGGAAGATTGGAGACAGGTCTATAATTAGCGGCACAGTTTTGATCGAGGGATTGTGTTTAAGTAATGGATGTATGATGCCATGCTTAAATGAGGAGGAAAAAATACTGGAAGAGAGAGAAAGGTTGAATATTTTTGTTAGGTGAGAGGTGACAACCAAGGAAAGGGACTGGAGGAGATGTGACGGAATGGGGTCACTGGTGCAAGTGGTCGGCGAGAAGATGCAAGGAGCCTGGTTACTTCTTCTGTAATTGGTTCAAAGTCAGAGAGTGAACTAGATGCAGTGGGGTAGGGAGGACGGTGCTTGGTATGAAGGGATTGGGAGATAATTTCCTGTCGGATGTGGTAAATTTTTTCTTTGAAGTAATTGGCCAGATCGTCAGCATGGAGATCCGTGGTTTGGGCCTGCACTCTTGGGTTGAGTAGGCAATGGAAAGTGTCAAAGAGACGTTAAGGGTTATTGGACAGTGAGGTGATGAGGGTGTTAAAATAGGTTTGTTTGGAGAGGTGAAGGGCAGAGTTGTATGTTTTAAGAATAAACTTATAATGGATGAAATCTTCAGGTAGATTAGATTTTCTCCACAGATGTTCGGCGCACCTGGAGCACCGCAGCAGGAAACGTGTTTGCAGCGTGTGCCACGGTTGTCGTCATCTGTGCCGAGTTGTTCTATGTATAGTAGGTGCAATTTCATCCAGTGCACTTTGCAGGGTTTCATTGTAATGCTTCAGAGCAGAATCAGGACATGAGATGGAGGAGATTGGGGCCAATAAGGACTACAAGTTCTTCATAAGTTTCTGGGTGTTAATGGCCTGTATGTTTCTATAAGTGTGGAAAGTGGGGGTGACCTGTGTGGGATGGCAGTTCTTGATAGAGAATGAAAGAAGGTTGTGGTCAGAGAGCAGGAGAGGGGAGTTTGTGAAATCATCCACTGAGCAAAGCCGGGAGAAGACTAAGTTGAGGGAGTTTCTATCTTCATGCGTTGGAGAGTTAGTATGCTGCGAGAGGCCAAAAGAGGATAAAAGGTGAGAAGCAGATGGGGAAAGGGGAACAACAATGGTGATGTTGAAATCACGCATGATGAGGGTGGGGATGTCACAGGAGAGAAAGTGTGGAAGCCAGATGGCAAAGTGATCCAGGAACTGATGAGAGGGGACGGGAGCATGATACACCACTGCCACTTGCATGGAGAAGGGGATGTAGAGTCTGACCGCATGGACTTCAAAGGAAGGGAAGACAAGTGAGGGTACTTGAGGGATAACCTGGAAAGTACATTTGGGTGATAGGAGCAGACCAACACCTCCACCTGCTCTGTTTTCTGATCTTGGGGTATGAGAAAAGTGTAGTCCACCATATGAAAGAGCAGCAGCAGTGGTGTCTGACTGCTGGATCCAGATTTCAGAAAGAGCCAGGATGTTAAGAGAATTAGAAGGGAAGAAGTCATGGATGAAAGGGAGTTTATTACACACAGAGCGAGAATTCCAAAGGGCACAATTGAAAGAGGCAGAAGGCATGCTTGGAATATTAATAAGGTTAGAGGGGGTTCTGAGTGTAGCAGTTGGAAGGTTTGACTGGCTATAACATGGGGGTCGGGGTTGGGAGAGATGTCTCCAGCGACTAGGAGAAGGAGGATAGAAAGAGTGAGCAGATGGTTAAGTGATTTGTGAGAGGGTCCCCTGTGGGATGTTGGGACTGAATGGATCTGCGCTGTTAAGCAATGTGAACAGAGCATGAGTGCTATACATAGGAGAGGCAAGGACAGAGGGGCCGATATGGATGGAGTGTATAGAGTTAATGCTAGGGTGGTGAATATGAGTGAATGCAGCAGCCAGGATATAGATTATACAAATGCATATGGTGAATATTTGTTCTGTTCCAAATGAACAGGGAATAGATGTATTTGATTGTCTTACCTGTCTCCTGCCCTGTCTAACTGCCATGTTTTAACTGCCAGTACTTTGATACATGTACTTCAAATAAATGTACACGAATAATAGTGCACGAATGCTCCCCTGCATGAATGCGACCCCAAACTATGTCTAAATTTATAGAAGGCTAGCTCTTAGATCTTACTTTTTTTTCTCTCGTTAGCAATCAAACTAACTTGAGACAGCAGGACACAGTAAATGTAGTGAACAGATAAATGTCCAGGCCTACATGGATCATAAACCACTTTGAAAACAGTTATATGACCTTTCTGCATAAGGAACAAGCTGAAGTAAGTTCAATAGCTATATACAAAAATATAGCAAAACAAATGCTTGCTAAGATGGCTAACAATCTAGATAAAAAGACATGCTATGATTACCATTTAGGTTGCTTGCTGACAGTGACCGGAGTAAAAAGACATGCAGGGTAGTTCAGTTCAGAGATTGAATGATATGATTACGATTCAGGTTGCTTGCTGACAGTGACTGGAGCATGAAATTTCCATTTCCAAAAAGCTTGTCAGCAGAGGGAAGCATGAAGTGCTCTAAAATTTCCTGGTAGATGGCTGCGCTGACTCTGGTCTTGATAAAACACAGTGGACCTACACCAGCAGATGACATGGCTCCCCAAACCATCACTGATTGTGGAAACTTCACACTAGACCTCAAGCAGCTTGGATTGTCTGTCTCTCCACTCTTCCTCCAGACTCTGGGACCTTGATTTCCAAATGAAATGCAAAATTTACTTTCATCTGAAAACAACAGCTTGGACCACTGAGCAACTGTTCAGTTCTTTTTCTCCTTGGCCCTGGAAAGACGCTTCTGGCCTTGTCTATCGGTCATGAGTGGCTTGACACAAGGAATGCATACGTCTGTGCAGCAGCCTTTTCTTAACAATTCTTTCAAGGCTGCGGTTATCCCGGTTGCTTGCGCACCTACTTCTACCACACTTTTTCTTTCCACTCAACTTTCCATTAATATGCTTGAATACAACACTTTGTGAACTGCCAGCTTCTTTATTGGCTTACCCTCCTTGTGGAGTGTGTCAATGACTGCCTTCTGGACATCTGTCAAGTCAGCAGTCTTCCCCACGATTGTGGAGCCCACTGAAACAGACTAAGGGACCTTTTTAAACGCTTAGGAAGCCTTTGCAGGGGTTTTTTGTTAATTATTCTAATTTACTTAGATAATGACTTTTGGAGTTTCATTGGTTGCAAGCCATAATAATTCAACATTAACAGAAATAAACACTTGAAATAGATGACTCTGTAATAACTCTATATAACAAATGAGTTTTACTTTATGTTTTGAAGAGCCGAAATAAATTAACTTTTTGATGATATTCTAATTTTGTGAGAAGCACCGGTATCTCTCTGCTTTAAGGGCATGAGAAGTCAAAGTTTAAAAATTGCAAATCTTCATCAAATTTTCATTTTTTTCCACAAATAAACGCAAGTCATATCAAAGAAATTTTACCATTATCATTGAGTACAATGTGTCACAAAAAAAACAGTCTCAGAATCATTGGGATCCGCTGAAGTGTTACAGAGTTATTACCTCATAAAGTGACAATGTTCAGAATTGTAAAATTTGGCCTGGTCATTAAAGTGCAAACCACCTTGGGGTTTAAGACCATAATTTTGTTATTTTTCAATCAAAATAGCTGTTTTGCTTGTTTTTTTGTGGGACAATTTGTTGTTTTGAATGTTTCCACTAATTTTACCATATAATATACTAAAAACTGCAACAAACTTCCAAGTGCAATTCTGCCTGTTTTGGGGGAAAGTGGGGGTTTGTTTACAGCATTCATTCTGCGGTAAAAATGTAATAAGATTCTAAGGCTGGGGTCACACTAGCGATGAATACGGACGAATGCTATGCGATAAAACATCGCATAGCACTCAGACCAGTATTCATCTATGGGGCTGCTCACATCAGCGTTGTTTTTTGTCTTGGCCGTTTTCAACGTGCGAGTGAAATGGCAGCATGCTGTGATTGGCACTTACACTCGGCCGAGTCTCGGCTCACTCGCATCGATATAAGCCTATGGGTGCAAGTGAGACAACGCACATCACTGGGATATCAACCAAGTGATGTGTTATATACGCTGACCCCGGCAATGGAGGAGATGGAGAAAATCATTTCTCCGCCTCCTCCGCAGCTGTGGTCCGGTCCTCTCTGTGCACAGACGCATGACACTTGGCTCCCGCTTTCAGCAGAGCAGAAGCCGAGGATCATCAGCATCGGATGCCATGCGCTAGTCTGACCCCAGCCTAAAGTAATTTATAATGATACCAAACTTATAGTTTATTATTTCTACATTTTAGCAATTAAATAAAATTCATAACCTTATCAAAATGTATTTGTGTTGCCATTTTCTTTGACTCATAAAATGTTTTCAATCTAAGGAGCTGTGTGAGATCTTGTGCGTGCTGAGATGTACTTTTTATAGATAATCTTATGGGGTACATATGACATTTTGATTGGTGTTTGCTGTATTTTTCTAGGGAATTGCTGTGACTGAAAAAATGCAATTCTGATGTTTAGATTATTTTTTTCTTGTCTTTTGTTTACTTAATTTTTAGTATGGACAAGAAAATATCAATTATTTTTTTCCCTTTTTTCATTTCTTTATTTCTAAACAGGGATAAGAAGGGTGAATTCAACTTTTTTATATATTTTTAAAAACTTTTTTTTTTTATTTTACTTCATATTTTAGGGGACTTGCACATTTGGCCACTTAAACTACATCCCCAAACATTGAAATTGCAACACCAAGAATAAAAAGTTGGAAAATTTGTGAAATCACAGGATCGATATACATGGTAATGATATGCAAATGATAAAAAAATGGGAAGAAAATTTTCAAAACATCACACTTTACTCAGTATTCAGTATGATATGTTATTGGTCAGCAACTGCAAAGGGAGCTGCCAGCAGTGGTTCTTGATGATTTCAGTGCAGCAGAAGATTCTTCAGTCAATCATCAATAACCTTATTATGAGCAGTCCCAGTGATATTCAGCAGGCAGTCTGCTTGGTTACTTGCCATGGTTATTATTTGGTACTGCTCAATGGTGTCAATGGGAGTCAGTGCATGAGTGCAGTGATTGACAGCTGCATGTAAATAGTTAAAAGCAGCGGTCGGAGCTAGCTCCGTCAGATGCTGGCATGGGCAGCTGTATGGTATGAAGTAGGCCCTGCTGCTGAGCCCGATCCATACACTTAACAGTGACTTGTGATGAAAATGTACATTGCAGGTTGTTAAGGGGTTAGACATGCCAGTTAAAGGGTATTTACATTGCAAGATTATTGTCAATAATCGTGCAGTCTAAATAGGCTGCCAAGCACTCAAACTAGCAAAATACTCTTTTCCCAATGCAATGATCTTTTGGCTATCCCAAAAGATCATCGTTCTTACTAGCACATCATCCTGTGTAAACAGGACCACAGCTGCCAATAACTATGGCAGCCCATAATCACTGAATAAAGTATTATTGATTGTTCAGAGCTCATCTGAAGTGCGGTCTGTCTGTGTAAACAGGCTATTAAATGGCCACCATCTGGCAAAGAAGTAGCAGATCATTTGTCGTTTAGTGGCAACAGTCGACTGGTGTAAATGAAGTGAAATACCTGCACTACCGGAGAAGGTGCCAGGGTAGGTTCCCACACCGTGTGTCAATAAAGTAAATCAAAACCTGGCACTCAACTTAAAGTGAACTTCTTTTGTGTTTTCTTACAGCAAAAGAATTTTGCAACGCCTTTTATCAATTTGTGTTGAGGTAGGCTCATAAAAGTCCAGCCGTGGTATCTGGCGAGTTTGCATAAGCCCTTATCGTTGGACCGTTATACCAATCAGTCATAACATTAAGACCAGGTGAAGTGAATAACCTTGATTATCTTGTATATTGGGGTGGCAGGATTAATTAGGAAGCAGTGGGAACAGTCTATAAAGTTCATAAGTTTCTAAGCAGGAAAAATAAATATCACAGCATCTGGGTTCAAAATTGCACCTCTTATGCAGTGTTACTAGTATCCAGGGCTAGTGCCTACAATTGTTCCAAGGAAGGACAACCAGAGAAGTACAGTGGGTATGGAAAGTATTCATACCCCTTTAAATTTTTCATTCTTTGTTTCATTGCAGCCATTTGGTAAATTCAAAAAAGTTCATTTTATTCTCATTGATGTACACTCTGCACCCCATCTTGACTGAAAAAAAAAACAGAAATGTAAACATTTTTGCACATTTATTTAAAAAAGAAAAATTAAAATATCACATAGTCATGTGCATTCAGACTCTTTGCTCAGTATCGAGTAAAAGCAAACTTTTGAGCTAGTATAGCCATGAGTTTTCTTGGGAATGATGCAACAAATTTTTCACACCTGGATTTGGGAATCCTCTGCCATTCTTCCTTGCAGATCCTCTCCAGTTCCATCAGGTTGGATGGTGAACGTTGGTAGACAGCCATTTTTAGGTCTCTCCAGAGATGCTCAATTGGGTTTAGTTTAGGGCTCTGGCTGAGCCTGTCAAGAATGGTCACAGAGTTGATCTGAAGCCACTCCTTTGTTATTTTAGGTTTGCGCTTAGGGTTAGTGTCTTTTTGGGAGGTGAACCTTCGGCCAAGTCAGAGGTCCAGAGCACTCTGCAAGAGGTTTTCATACTGGATATCTCTGTACTTGGCCACATTCATGTTTCCTTCAATGACAACCAGTCATCCTGTCCCTGCAGCTGAAAAACATCCCCATAGCATGATGCTGCCACCAACATGTTTCACTGTTGGGATTGTATTGGGCAAGTGACGAGCAGTGCCTGATTTTCTCCACACATACCACTTAGCATTATCACCAAAAAGGTCTATCTTCGTCTCATCAGACCAGGGAATCTTATTTATCATAGTCTGGGAGTCATTCTTGCTTTTTTTTAGCAAACTCTATGCAGGCTTTCGTATGTCTTTCACTGAGGAGAGGCTTCCGTCATAAAGGCCCGACTGGTGGAGGGCTGCAGTGATAGTTGACTTTGTGGAACTTTCTCCCATCTCCCTACTGCATCTCTGGAGCTCAGCCACAGTGATCTTGGGGTTTTTCTTTGCCTCTCACCTCTCAAGGCTCTTCTCCCACCATTGCTCAGTTTGGCTGGATGGCTAAGTCTAGGAAGACTTCTGGTAGTCCCAAACTTCTTCCATTTAAGGATTATGGAAACCACTGTGCTCTTAGGAACCTTGACTACTGCAGAAATTATGTTGTAACCTTGGCCAGTTCATTTGACCTCATGATTCTCATTTGGTCTGACATGCACTGTGAGGTCTTATATAGACAGGTGTGTGCCTTTCCAAATGAAGTCCTATCAGTTTAATTAACCACAGCTGGACTCCAATGAAGGAGTAGAACCATGTCAAGGAGGATCACAAGGAAATGGACAGCATGTGACTTAAATATGTGTGCCTGAGTAAAGAGTCTGAATACTTATGATCATGTGATATTTCAGGGTTTTTTATTAAATTTGCAAAAATTTCTACATTTCTGTTTTTTCACTTAAGATGGGTGGTAGAGTGTACATTCATGTTAAAAAAATGAACTTTTTGAATTTACCAAATGGCTGCAATGAAACAAAGAGAGAAAAATTTAAAGGGGTCTGAATATTTTCTGTACCCACTGTATATTGCAAGGCAGCGACAGGTGTCACTCTACCTCAACCACCACTGGACTACGAGAAGCTAGAGGTGATATCCTTGCCCGACTGGGAGTCAATACCTATGTGCGGTTGTACCAGTGGTCCTTTGCGAGTCTAGACCGCCAGGTCTCAGGCATATGACTTACTGCTGCTGGTTAAAAACTGGCTCCAACCTGAGACCTTAACCCTGCTCCAGATAGTAGAGAGGGTGGTGATCGACCGGCTGATGAGGGCACTGCCAGCAGCCATACAGCAATGGGTGGGGCAAGGGGACTCAGGCACTCAGGATCAGTTGGTAGGATTCTTTGAGCGGCATACAGCCACTCAGGACTTTGTGCGGGACACTGCTTCACTTCGGCTGCCATGTCGAGCCTCGCCAGCCCAGGAGCAGGGGAAAGGTCCACAAACTTCTGTGGGGGCTGCCCAGGACCGAGCCCATAATGAGGGGGTAACCTGAAGTGAAGGTGACAAAAGTCCTGTTTCCCCTAAAGCGTCCCCAAGGTATAGTCGTGCCACAGCGATCAAGTGTTGGTGGTGCCAAGGGCCTGGACATGTGGCTGCCAAATGCCCTCTGATATCTGAACCCATGGACTGCGGGTATACTCGCCGTGTGTCTATGTGTGCCCAGCCAGTCTGTACCGCCACATTTACTGCTGACAGCAAACCCCAACTGCGCCAGGTACTCATGAATGGGTACCAAAGAAAGGCTCTCCTGGACTCTAGGAGCTTAGTGACTTTGGCCCATGGGTCCCTTGTTGCCGGGGACAACCCCAAAGGACGGAAAGAGGAGGTGATGGGTATCAATGGGGAAATCCGATAGTACCCGGCCGCGGAGGTTATTTTTTCCACACTCTGTGAATGCATCAAACGTGGTGGGAGTGGTAAAGACTCTTCCATATGGGACTGTGTTGGGAAGAGACTTGCCCCTGTTATGGTTCCTGTGGGAGACCAGGGTTAGCCCTCCCAAGGTAAATGTTCTTCCGGGCATAGAACCAGAAGATCCTGAGTCAGGGATACCTGCCATAGGGGTCGCCAACCTAGGGACAGAGTGTAACCCCAGTAGGTTTCCCCTAGAGGTTTTGGCAGGACAGGTCGAGGAAACCCCACCAAACCCCAAGATGGAAATATTCCCTTGTAAGTTCGGGACAGTTCAGTTTCAGGGACACACGCAGAGATGCACACATAGAAAGAAAGCCTGGAGGAATCAGAAAGGTGTGGTCACGAAGGTGACTACGGTCGTACCCACTGGAAACCCTCTGGCACCAGCCAGGGATGTATCAGGGTGTCAGGTTAAAGTGAATAGAGCTTTAGCTAATCAGCAGCGATGGGAGGCTTGGGTTCAGGTGTCACATAATACGGATATATTCCCGAAGTTGCCAGAGTGGACCTCAGTGATCCAGCATGACATAGTCACCGAGGCACGGGTAAGGGTATGGAAGAAACAGTACCGAGTGCCAGAAGCCAAGTACTTAGGTTACAGGATGAGCTGCCAGGTTATCAAACCCCAAATAAGCAAGGTCAAGACCACCCAAAACTGGCCCAAATCTACTGTTAGGAAAGTGGGTGCATCTTCTGCAATGGAGAACGGGGAGGTGGGTGGTCACGTAGCAAAATGTGGAGGAGAAACAGAAAGGGTATGAATGCCCGCGTCAACTGATGGTTCCATTCCATACAAAACTTTGCTTTCTCAGTAGAGCATTGGGTGGGGAAGTTACAGGGACATGTGGATGCCCTGTCATGTGCCCCATGTGGAGTGACAAGTGTTCAACTTCACAGGTATAAACAGGGGTATGTAAGGCTCTGACCAGTGTCACATGCAAGGGTTGCTATGCGTCCCCCCCAGGCTGCGCAAGGAGGCGTATTGAGGCGGTGGGAGTGCATTGCAGTCACAGGCATAGCTGTGATTGCAATTCAAAATAAAAGTAAGTGTTGGTCTTGGGCAAGCTATTTGTCCAAGACAGATTTAAGAAAACCTGCTCTGGGCTTTTAGTTTTGAAACGGATTATTAGATGGTAGTGGGGCAGTCCATTTCCTTCCCGGCCAGGTTTTCCATCTGGCCTGTGGCCACAGGTTCCTTGTAAGATCCCCTGAAGCAGAGGGTTAGGTGTGTCAGGTTGGTTTTGCAAGTGTGCAGAGCAGAATGCTCTGCAGAGCTCCACCTATGTGAGGTAACACAGGCAAGCGGAGCCAAAAGGCCACGCGAAGCCAAAAGGCCTGGCAACCACAGCGTACATGGTGGTGCAGTCACCCATGGCAACAAGGTTTCAGATGTGGATTATCTTGTGTCCCGGCAGCGATCTGGAGGATAATGTGTGCTGTGTACTTTCCGTGAGTTGGACATTAAAACACGTTTTGCTTTGAACTTTGCCGCGTCACTCCCTCATCACTGCACAGTGTGGATACCACTGCACTGCAATATATATATATATATATATATATCCCTAAGATTTCCATAATTATAATGTTAAGAGCTGATTGGACAGGTTGACAAAGTGTCATTCATATAAGCGTGCGGTGTCACCATGCACTTAGGCTACGTTCACATTAGCGTTGTGCGACGCAGCGTCGGGCGCCGCTGCGGCGACGCATGCGTCATGCGCCCCTATATTTAACATGGGGGCGCAGGGACATGCGTTGCACTTGCGTTTTGTGACGCATGCGTCACTGTGGCGCACGCGTCAGGGCGCAGAGGACGCAGCAAGTTGCATTTTTTGTGCGTCCAAAATCAAGCAAGCGTTTTGCATGCGTTTTGCATGCGTTGTGCGTTGCGTCGCTGATGCGTCGCCGACGCAACACACAACAACGCAAATGTGAACGTAGCCTTATACATTTTTACATTTCCCCTCTTTATAGCTGATTGGACGGACCAGTCCAATATCCTCTTCACAGGGTTGTAAGCGCTGCTGCAGTGAGGAAGAGATGATCAAACCATTTTTATAGCCCTGTCTCCCTGGAAAAAGATTATCAGCTCCCTGTGAATGGGTTGTAAGCGCTGCTGCAGTGAGGTTGAGGATCAGAGCATTGTCATAGCACTTACACAGCCATTTGGACTAAGCTGTTCAGCCAGCTGCTCTCTGTATAGTTACAGTGTTTGCTGTGAATATGCTGGGAAGTTCTCATCCTTACAGCTGCCTAGGAAGCTGTAACCCAATCAGCTATTCACATAGATGGAGTGAGTGGATGGAGGAAGAATTGCTGGAGACTGGGGGTGTCTGTTCTGACATCACTGACTAGACTCCAGACAGGAAAACTCCAGTTGGGTTTTCACCAGCTTCACCGGAATCAGAAGTGAGTATGCTGACAGGGAGTAAATTTCAAACTGTCAGCATTTTGCAGCCTAGGTACACACACAACTTATACTGAATGCCTGGACAATGCCTTAAACCTCATCGGTCAACAGGACTTGTTTCCAAAATCCATCATGCTTGTTTAGATGTTCTTTTGCATACTTCTGACTCTGAATTTTAGGGTGAGGATGCAGGAGAGGTTTTCTTCTGATGACTCTTACATATTAGTGCAGGAGTCTCTGAACAGTAGAAAAATGTACGACAACTCCAGAGTCTGCCAAATCTTTTTGAAGGTCTTTTGCAATCAAGCGGGGGTTTGGATTTGCCTCTCTAGCAATCCCACAAGCAGCTTTCACTGAAATTATGCTTGGTCTTCCAGACCTTATCTTGACCTCCACTGTTCCTGTTAGCTGCCATTTATTAATTATATTCAAAACTGAGGAAAGGGTAACGTGAAAACGCTTTGCTATCTTCTTATGGCATACAAGTTTGGCAGCACGTTCTTGTTTTTTTTTTTCTGTGCATTTCCATTTTTTAGATATGGCTCCCTCTTCCTGTATGTAAATCTAGTCTTATTAGCTAAATGGCCATGGTTCTCAAGAAGATGCCCACAAAGAAGAGTTGAGAATCATGCCCATTTGGCTAAAAAAATTATCTACATAAAGGGAGGAGAGGTGCAGGAACAAGAGAAAATTAACAGCAGATTCAGGAAACATTCACTCAATGTAACAAAATCACATATTCATGGCAGGAGATAAGTCCTGGGGACAATAATTTATCTGCCAAATACACTTAGTGGAAAATCACAATCATGTTTAGTTACATAGTTACACAGTTACATAGGTTGAAAAAAGACCTAGGTCTATCAAGTTCAACCTTTCCCCGCCAATTGTACATTTCATCACTAATTTAACTATAACCCACAATGTTATGTGTATCGAGGAAATCATCCAGCCCCTTTTGTAAAAGCTGTTATAGTGTCTGCTATTACTACCACCTGTGGTCCGGCATTCCACAGTCTGACTGCTCTAACTGTAAAGAACCCTTTCCTATTTAACTGCTGGAATCTTTTTTCTTACACCTGTAATGAGTGCCCCCTAGTCCTTAGTATGGTCTTTGGAAGGAATAAGTCATGTGCCAAACCTTTGTACTGACCACACATATATTTTTACATGTAAATGAAATCTCCTCTGAGGTGTTCTTTCTCTAAGTTACACGAGCCCAGCTTTTTCTCATATGAAAGGCGTTCCATCCCTTGTAATAATCTAGTTGTCCGCCTTTGAACTGATTCTAACTTCTGAATATCCTTCTTTAAATATGGAGGCGAAAACTGGATCTCATATTCTAGATGTTGGATCACCTGTGATTTACAAAGGGGTAACGATATCGTTTATACTTTGTAAATCTGTAAATAGAACACGTGAAAACAAATTTATTTCACAATAGCAATACTATCACAATTATTCTTCAATTTCCTAAGTGAAGATATCGGTAGCAGAACTGGGTAATTTACCTAATAACTTCTAAAATGTAATTTTAATTAATTTAAGGTTATATAAATACTACAGCTATTGTTCATACTGCTATGTGAATGGGCTGCAGTGATGTGGGTGTCCCAACTATAATGTGAATTAATAAAGCATTAATATCACTGAAAGGGATGGCATACGATATGTCATCGACTGGGGTCATGCCATCTGTAGGACTACGCATAATCCTGAGACTAAGACTCAGACTGTGCTAGGCCCCGTTCACAGTGCACACCCAAGTAAATGTGTCTGTGCTACAGTTCTCTGGACTGTTTTTGTTCTAGAATATTGCTGTGCAGGGAAAGAATATGACAGAATTCCGCAATTAGAGAGTAATGGCATATCCCAGTGATAAGCCATCATTTTCTTTGATAAGAATTGCCAATCAAAATATATATATATAATATAAATTCAAATCACCTCCTTTTTCTCCCATTACAAGTAAAGAAATGTAAAAAAATAAATATCTTTTGTATTACAGCTTCTGTAAAAGTCAGGTCTAAGTATAAAAAAAATGAACCCATAAAATAAATGCAAAGCCAAAATAAATTAAATGGAATTTAAGTTGGTATGCATGCAATGTGTAAGAGCATGATCACACTGGCCATTGTACAGGCAAATCCCAAGATGGAACCAAAAATTAAATATACCCGGCTATAAGTGAGTAAAAAACAATAGTGCAGGTGGCACTATTTCCACTGGCTAAGACCTTCCGGACTGGGTACTCCTCTGCGCTGGTGGGATGGCTTTTACACTTTTTTTTTTAAATCAAAAACAGTTTTTAGTAAGTCCCCTATGTTATTTATATGCACTATTGCTTTTTACTTACAGCAGTGTATATGTTCATTTTGTTTCTATCTTAGGTTGTGACTTGTGACTATAAAATAAATGTGTTAAAAAAAAGAAAAGAGGGGCCAGAAAATTGTGGCGTCTGGTTTCAAGAACTCCTGCTCTGGTTAGAAGTACTTCACTATCTTATTAAACAGTGCAGGTTTTTCATTACTGGCAGTGCAAGGGTTAATCTGTTCAGTTGAAGCTCCTGGATCTTTCCTAACTGGATTGTCTCAGCTGTTCAGTGTTGGACACTCCCCTCTGCTACATATTCTTGCCTCTTGTACTTAGGAGTTGCACTAACTTCTTACTGACTGGCTTGAAGATGGAGATGTAGTTGGTGGTTGTATTTGGTGTTTGGAGATTTGTTCAGGAGATAGTTGCTTGGATTTTTGTTTGTATGCACATCCTCATCATCTCCTATTTGGCGTCTCCTTCCTTTAACTCCCCCGAGTTCCAATCAGTTGTTTGGTGAGTGTATTTTATATGATTGTTATTTTCATTTATCCCTGTCTGTCTTCCCTTGTTTGTCTGGTTAGTGTTATACTATACACTTCGACTTCCCACCTCCCAACTCCTTGGGTGGGGGAGGGGAAAGATAAGGGTTGATATAGGAGAATAGCAATGCATGTGAACCCGGCGTCTCCACCTTTTGGGTGAAATCTGGGGGACATGATAGACTAGAGCACCCCTAGTTCTAGGGACCTGTTTAGCACCCATGGTCACAAGTTACTGTGTGACAGGTAGTTTCAAATGGTATAGTTAGTTCTACAACTATGAGAGAGCTTTTATCTTACATAGTATGCAGCTTGTTTCCAAGGAAACCAATCATCAGAGCCTGCAAGTTTGCACAGTAGTACAATTCAGACTGAGAACTTAACTCCTAAGATACCAGCCACCTATCTCCAGACTATTCATTTCTTTAATGGAATTAGCTGCTCACCTTCCTCACACTTGCTCTCGGCTCCTGACTGAGTTGCTATCAGACCCACAAAATCATAATTTCCTGCCCACACCATGGCAAGTTTGCACTTGACCTGACAGTTTTCACTTGAATCCTGTGCTTGTTCAATGGCACTGTTATCTCTCTATGCAAAAATAGTGATAGCAGTGTAGATTTCAGAACAAATACTGACAGGCTCCTAATGTGTCACAGTAGCAAAAGCTCAGCAGTATGGCAAAGCTAAGGAACCATAGCAGCCATTCAAACAGGAGTATCTGCACCTCTCCCTCCATCAGCAACAAAGAAGTAAAGAGACTGCAAAGCTGTATTCTGCTGAAGAAACAACTTGAAAAAATGCCATTTAAGGACATACTGCCATATTTCATTCTGTGCCCTATTAAAATAATTAATATCATTGAGTAACAGAACTGGTGACTTCATATAATAAAGTAAAAAAAATGATACAGCCTTGCATTTTAGGCCACACGATACGGAATTGGTGCGGATCCACAGCTGATTTTTCCACACAGAAACGCTGCAGTTCCACAATGTGATTTACAGTACAATGTAAATCAATTGGGGAACAAAAAACCTGTGCTAATGGTGCGGAAAAATCCGCACTGAATCCGCAGCGGATTGAAAAGAAGTGCATGTCACTTCTTTTGTGCGGAACTGCAGTGGATGTTAGAAATCCGCAGGGGTAAATTCTGGACAAATTCCGCACAAAATCTGCATCAATTCCGCAGCTTTTGCGCACAAAATCCGCAGAAAATCCACAGAAAATCTGCACCTGCGTTTTCTGCCAGGAGATGCGGATTTGGTGCAGAAAATTCTGCACCCCATTCCGCAACGTGTGCACATAGCCTAAATATGCCTCTTTTACAAACATCCACATCATAAGTTGCCTACTTAGTAATAAATCAGTATTAGTTTGATACAAATGGAAGTATCGACCATAATACACATTGTACACATCTGGTAAATGTAGCAGAGAGCCAGCCTATTACCGCTTGGGAAAGTGTATAGCAATACATTTGGCTTTTGTTACAGGTTTCACAGAATTCTTGGTTACAACATTTTTTAAACAAACACATCTAGGAGCATTTTCTTAGAATTGTGTTAATAGAGAACAGCATAGTGATGATAGTGCACGTAAAAGCAAATACAGGAAAACCATGTGAAAATATAACTTTCCCTGAAAACTGTGTATTTTCTCACTGCAATATGACATTCTGTGAATGGAATTGTGTAATAGCACCCCAGGGAGAACTGGGGCTCGAAAAATGCTGTAGCTGTTTACAGGTTCTCCCAACTGGATCTCCACAAGGATCTTCCAGGCATATAGCACATACCCAACCAGAACGTACTTTGTACTAATAAGAAACAATAAGCCAAAAAACCCCAAATAACTGCTACAGATGAGTGTTCCTGACCTGTACTCTGTTGTAATCTATATGGACCTCCCTTCAGTCCACTCAGCCAACCTCTCTCCTGAGAAGTCCTGTCATATTGTCCCCCTTCTCCATTTCCCTCTTATTCTCACAGAGCCCCTGGCACATCTTGTCTCCCTCCATCCTCCACAGAATCCCTGCTACATTGTATCCCTTTTATCTTCATAGAGCCCCTTCCACATTTGGTCTATGTTCATCGCCCATGCCATTGTGTGTCTTTCTTTTCCCTCTCCACCCCACTGAGCCCCTGTCACAGTCTTTTCCTCGGCCCCCTCTTTGTATAGACTGCTCCCTTTATATAAGCGATATAATTGCAGTAATCCCACACACTGGAAAGGAAGGGTGTTTCCCTTCCTCCTGCCCTGTGTCCAAGAGCAGGATCCCTTCTCAAAGACTTGATGGGCTGGAGGTTCACCATAGAGACAGTAGTACTAGGGTCTGGAGAGAAAAAATTCAGCAGCGCCCTCGAGTGTTTTTTTTCTCCATGCCATACATGCTATATTACTTTTTCCCAACATACTGACTATCTAGACTGAGTGGGAATGGATACGACTACATAGTATTGGATAAATGTAACATATAATAAAAATTCTGTGCTACATAGGTAGACCAACTTACCATTTTTAAAAGTTGTGAGATATGTTCTGCTTTTAGTGTGTTCTATTTTGTTTTTACTACACAGGATTGTAAGACTTCTGTTTGGTTTATTTAAAGGGAATCCTTCACCAGCTTTATGCTACCTAATCTTAGATTAGCATAACGTAGAAACAGAGAACCTAATTCCAGCGAAGTGTCACTTAGGGATGCAGCAGATTATCACTAGAGGACTAGAAAACCTGCTACTTGGTAGTGAAGCATATTCATGAGCCCTGAGTAACCCCACCCCAACCACTGAAATGCAGCTTTCTGCCTATGCACAGTGTACACAGAAAGCTGGGAATCAGGGCTCTTGGTAAGGTTATACGGAGCTCCGCTTTCAGAGAACTGGTAGATCTGCGGCAGATAAAACAGGGATTTCATCAAGGCTGCAGCAAGCAGCTCAGTAAATGACACATTACTGGAATCAGGGTCTCTCAGCATACACCATGCTGCACTCAGATCGGGTAGCAAAAATCTGGTGACAAATTCCCTTCAATGGCTTCATATTGGGGGGTAGATCTTGCTGGCACTCTGACAGTGCTTACCGAATGACTCCAGATATTCTATTAATCCCCAGACTTTCTTTACAAGGTCTCTAACCCGCAACCTGCTTTCTAGGGTCAGATATGCTAACATTGAGCCACTGACTGCATTGTTATTTCTAGGAGTGTCTTCTCATACTAAAAATCTCGATAAGATGTTCACACATAGTGAGGTTTTTTTGCTGTTCTTCAGTGGAAATTACTGTTTTTTAATATTTAATAAAATATACACAAAAGACAATCCAATTGAAAATCTTTGGTGGAAGTTGAAGAAAATGGTCCATGACAAGGCTCCAACCTGCAAAGCTGATCTGGCAAAAGCAGTCAGAGAAAGTTGGAGCCAGATTGATGAAGAGTACTGTTTGAAACTCATTAAGTCCGTTCCTCAGAGACTGCAAGCTGTTATAAAAGCCAGAGGTGGTGCAACAAAATACTAGTGATGTTTTGGAGTGTTTTTTTTGTTTTGTTTGTTTTTCATGATTCCATATTTTTTTCCCTCAGAATTGAGTGATTCCATAATTTTTTCCCTATGCTTGGTTACAAAAAGTAATCATTACTGACTACCACATTTTTTGTTCTTGATTTCTTTTAGTGTTTCTTAAAGCCAGAAAGTTGCCATTTGAAATGACTTTAGTTTTGTGCCATGTCTGTGATCTGTTTTTTTTCTACAAAATTAAACAATTGAATGAACATCCTCCAAGGCTGGTGATTCCATAATTTTTGCCAGGGGTTGTAGTATTAGACATAAAGGAGGACCTCATACACATTCTGTTAAATTGTAACGTAGTGGGGCTCCAAGACTCATAAATGCACTATGTACTAAGTGCAAGGGCTGCCAAAAATTAGAAGGAGGTACTGCGGTATCCCCTGGAAGACACATAGAGGAGGGCCTCAGGAAACATTTTTTTTCCCATTTTTAAGAAGTGGGACTCCTAGGCCGATAAAGCCTATGCACTAAGTGCAAAGGCAGAAAAATATTTACCCCTAGGGGGTGTACATATACAGTACAGACCAAAAGTTTGTGGACACACCTTCTCATTTAAAGATTTTTCTGTATTTTCATGACTATGAAAATTGTACATTCACACTGAAGGCATCAAAACTATGAATGTAACATGTGGAATTATATACTTAACAAAAAAGTGTGAAACAACTGAAATTATGTCTTATATTCTAGGTTCTTCAAAGTAGCCACCTTTTGCTTTGATGACTGCTTTGCACACTCTTGGCATTCTCTTGATGAGCTGTAGCTGACTTGAAGAGATGGCCACATACGTGACGTACCTTCACAAATAGCTCTGGCAAATCTGCGTACATTTTCAGAAACCACTGAACCACAAAGTTGAGCACGTGGGCCAGGCATGTTACATGGGCATGCTTGCCAAGCATCGGAGCCACCTAAAGACTATTGGACCAATGCAAGTATCCGTGACGTTGCAGCGTCCTGGATAGCGATCTCGTTGTGTTTGACACGCAGCAGCGATCTGGATCCCGCTGTGATATCGTTGGTCGGAGCTAGAAGTCCGGAACTTTATTTTGTCGCTGATCACCCGCTGTCCATCGCTGGATCGGTGTGTGTGACACCGATCCAGCGATGTGTTCACTTGTAACCAGGGTAAATATCGGGTTACTAAGCACAGGGCCGCGCTTAGTAACCCGATATTTACCCTGGTTACCATTGTAAAAGTAAAAAAAAAACACTACATACTCACCTTCTGATGTCTGTCACGTCCCCCCGCCGGCGGCTAACCTGCACTGAATGTGTCAGCGCCGGCCGGCTGTAAAGCAGAGCACAGCGGTGACGTCACCGCTGCTGCCGGCGCTGACACATTCAGTCAATGCAGGAAGCTCTGAGCAGCAGCGCGTAACCCTGTGGACGCCGGGGGACGTGACAGACATCAGAAGGTGAGTATGTACTGTTTTTTTTTTACTTTTACAATGGTAACCAGGGTAAATATCGGGTTACTAAGAGCGGCCCTGCGCTTAGTAACCCGATGTTTACCCTGGTTACCCGGGTGCTGCAGGGGGATTTCTGCATCGTTGAAGACAGTTTCAACGATGCCGAAGTCGTTCCCCTGATCGTTGGTCATGGAGAGAGCTGTCTGTGTGACAGCTCCCCAGCGACCACACAACGACTTGCCAACGATCGCATCGCTGGTCGTGATCGTTGGTAAGTCGTTTAGTGTAACGGTACCTTTACTGTATGCATACATAAGGTCAAACCCAAGATTAGTAATCAAGGAGCTCAGTCATTGCATTGTTTTTCCAGCCACTAGTCACATTGTGTGGATGGGGATTGTAGACCCAAGGGAGCCGTCACTACAGGGGGTCTTACCTGCAGTTCCAGGTGAGGGGCTTCTCGAATATTCGAGGGGGAGGGAGTAAAAAAAGCCATATTTTTAGTCAGGCAGTTGTTGCAGTGATGATGAGGGGAGAGGATCTAGGCTGAGGTCCTACAGTCATGGATGGATGGCATATGGCGTTTTGGAGATCAGTTGCAAGCTGGGCTGGATCTCCTACTATGGTTTAGGGATCTGTCATTTGGATTTTTGCTCCTGGATACATGGTCGTTGGTTGTGTTATTTGTTGTCTGAAGGAGCCTGGACTGTGACTACAGACTATGCTGGCAGGAGATACAAAATATGTGGACTAACCAAAAGTTGGAAGATAGTAAGTATCGCCTGGTAAGGCGGCAGTGGGACTATCGGCTCTGGGGAGGGGATCTTGTGGACTGGGGGTAACGTATTTTGGCCATCTACCTGGATTTGTTTTAAAACCATGGATGTAAGGAAAAAAAATTGTTGTATCGTTAACCTACCTATGTGATTATTGCAACCCACAACCTCAGATCCTCATATAGCCATTATCACACATGACCATGACTGGTTGTAGGTTCAGCTGCGAGAGCCACAGATCTGTCTGGTCTGTTGTACCTTTCAACAACTCTGTAGTGGTGTTCTGTTTGTCACCTAAACAAATTAGTTTCAGCAGAGCATGTAGCTGCTTCACAGAGGCAGTACTGCAGTGCTTCCAGCTTGCGACTGATATGGATATTGTGCTCCGAGATGACAATTCAAAGATGAAGGATGATGATGAGGAGGAGGTGTAGAAACTGGTGTAGGAGGTGGAGGAAACCACGTTGGAACTAAGGACCCCAATCTTCAGCATCGATAGCATGTTTGCCATCCCAGGGTCTGACTTGGTCAGGGCCTCCACTAGGTTCACTCATTGTGCCATCAGGGAAATGCAGAGTCCTTGGCCACAAGCATTTGTCCACTTGTTGGTCGTTAAGTGGACCTTCCCAGTAACTGCGTTGGTCAGGGCATGGGCGATGTTATGGGACACGTGCTGGTGTAAGGCAAGGATGGCCTACTGGGAAAAATAGTGGCGACTTGGGTATCGAGTACCAAGGGATGGCTGCCACCATGAGGTTGCGGAAAGCTTCAGAGTCCACAAACCTACACAGAAACATTTCCAGGGAAAGCAGCCTGGAAATGTGCCCATTTAGTGTTTGAGCCTGTGGGCGGATGGCTGGGTATTGCTATTTGCATTCCAGGGCCTGGGTATGAACACTGCTCTGAGAAAAATAATGTGCAAGCACAAGTGAAGGGCGGGAGGCACAGGAGATAGGGAAGCATGTAGCACAGGCGAGGATGCAGTGGTGTCACCCACAGACATTGATTGTTGACTCAGGTGTTCGGGCCACCTAGTCGTGTGCTGTGATGACATGTACCAGATCATGCTTTTGGTGGTCAGGCTGCTAGTGGTCAGGCCCTGTTGATCTTACACATGTTGCAAATTACCATTCTTCTTATTGTCTGCACTTTATTTAAAAAAGTGCCAGACTAGGGAACACCTAACCCTTGGCCTGGCAAAAATGCCGTGTGTGAGTGCTCTGAGGAACAGTTGTCTGCCTTCTCCCTCTGGCTGCCCCACTAACTCTACCTGCTTGTTGCGGTGCTGCAGATTCCTCCAACTCTGCACTGCTGTCCTCGCTCTACATGACATCTTCAGAGGTTGGGTCAGTGACTTCATCGTCCATCACCTTGTCTTCCAGTTCAGCACTCTGGTCCTCCTTACTTGTTGACTTAACAACATCACTTGTTGGCAACTGTGTCTCATCATCATTTATCTCTTGAGACACTAATTGCCATTTCCCACTGTCATCTTCTTTTGACTGTGGCTGCTCAAATATTTGGACATTACTACACACGATCTCTTCATGTCCTTCTTCAAATGCGCAGGGCCAGAGGCCAAAATCACAAAGTGGGACAGGAAACTAGGACTTGTGAATGAGCGTGTTTGTAGTGATCCTGTCGCAGGTACAGTTTCACCTAGCCCACAGCCACGGCCTCTGCATGCACCATCAGTAGCACCTCCATTCCCCGTCTCTGACAGCATGCCTTGTGCATTTTAAATTAGGTATATGATATATGCCTGCAAACTTTCTGGTATTAATAGGAAATAACCACTCTCCTCTTCTTCCAGAGGAGTGTGCCGAGCGATGCATCTGGCAAATCATAGTAATGCCAGAAGCCAGCATGGCTACGGCGTTACCGTGTGTGGCCCGCAATCACCACATGTTCGCTGGCTGTCTAACTGGTGCAAAACATGTGTGACGGTAACTCGATTGAATAATGAGCATACCCAAGCACCTTGATTCTTGATCGAGTATAGAGCAGTGGCTGGCACTCTTACCCATCACTACTGTACACGCTTTAAAGGGGTTGTTCAGTACATTTATAGTGATGGCCTATACTTAGGATAGTTAATAAATATCAGATCAGTGAGGATTCGACACCCAGAACCTCCACCGATCAGCTGTTCCCAGATGCAGCCTGGTGGAAGTGATCAGTTGCGGAGCTGCACAGCAGAGTTTGGTCAACTGTATTGTGGCTGCATACTTAATCTCTATCCTGGTCTGCATGGCCTCCTTATCCCCATCCTGGTCTGCATGGCTCCCAATCCCTATCCTGGTGTGCATGGCTCCTCATCCCTATCCTGGTATGCATGGCTCCTCATCCCTATCCTGGTATGCATGGCTCCTCATCCCTATCCTGGTATGCATGGCCTCCTCATCCCTATCCTGGTATGCATGGCCTCCTTATCCCTATCTTGATATGCATGGCCTCCTCATCCCTATCCTGGTATGCATGGGACTGATATTGATAGGCTGGGAAGGTCCATGGATATCGTCCCCTTCCTAGCATAATACAACCAGCTCACAGCTGTGTGCTTTTCCTTGGCTGGTAATAAAAAATAGGGTGGATCCCTCGTCATTTTTTTCATTTATTTTTTCATTTATTCGCAAATACTGTAAACTACACATGCAAGGCACTCCTCCACTTGGACCTTCTCCTGCTGGTTCAATATTATTATTTTTTTAATGTTTTTTTTCTATGTTCTTTTAAGTAATTTTCCTATCCACACTTATTTGCAGACCAGTTGTCCTTCTCTTACCTCCATTTTGCTTCCTTTTACAGCCGCCTTAGCCCTTACTATGACCATTTTACAGCACCAAAATTTACTTTTAGGGGGTTTGGGTCCTGGACGAAGAATGGGTCAAGTTATTGTACCCAAACTGAACTTTGGCCTAAAGATCAGCCGAAACCAATGAACGTGAACTTCCATGGGTCTGCTCATCCCTAATGAAGAGAAAATATTGATATGTTCACATATGATGCAGGAATTGTCCATTCTTCTTTTTTGCACTGCAATGAGTAAAATAGAATGAGAGAGGTAAAAACACCAAAAAAAGCAAAACAAAGATTCATCACTATTCACAGGATTGTTATGAAATCATGAGTGGCTTCTTCTTGATGCAGAATTAATAGTATGAGAACTTACATCTGGATCACAATGGAAATGACAATGTGAATGATTCTGGGGTCATATTCATATAAGCTTATTGCTTATCATGTCTGGGAATGAGCCAGTTCTCTGCCTAGTGATGGCTCCAGTCGTAGCTCAGTATTAATAGTTTCTCCAGTTATGACTCATTTCCTGATGTGAAACCCCAAACTTGCTTTTAAAACAGTCAGCAGATATAAATACCGTATGTGCGGTTTGAAATAAATAAGTTTAAACAAATTTTTGGTTTTCTAAAAATATTTAGAGCACATGCGTACTAAGCACTAAAGTCTAAATTAAAGTGAAATTTAGTTATTACATGTTCAGAGGTGATACCCGACATTTATATGTGTCTATGAAAGATGCAGCATAGACAAGACTCTTAACTTGTATTCTAGACAATCAGAAGACTCACCTGCAAAGTGTATAGTTCCAGGTGATCAGTCTAAACTTTTACATAAGCGCAGAACATGAACATGTTATCATCACTGGAGCTAACCATCATGTCAATATGAAATTTCTTTTTTTTATCTCACAAAATTATATACAAAAAATAAACCAAGTCAAAGCTGAAATAATGCACACAAGGCACACAATATATACTGTATATAATTATATATTTAAAAATACACATTCTGGCAAATGTATTATATTTACTATATTTATTGTGCATTTACAATTTACAATTGTGATGGAAGAACACCCATGGAACTTTTGTATATGTGTTACAAAGTGAGCCAAGTGAACAGGGGCTTTCTCTAAGTAGGCGAGGGTCCCAAATGTAGAACCCACTCCTATCAAGCATTGATCATACTGTATATAGTATATGAAAATAACATAAATGTTTCGGGAGGCGATACTTCTTTAAGTACGGTGGCTCAGTGGTTAGCACTGTGGATTTGCAGCTGGGATCCTAGGTTCAAATCCCACCAAGGACAACATCTGCAAGGAGTTTGTATGTTCTCCCCGTGTTTGCGTGGGTTTCATCTGGGTTCTCTGATTTCCTCCCAAACTACAAAGACATACTGATAGGGAATTTAGATGAAGACAGAGATGATGATGTCTGTAAAGCACTGTATAAGTGAATTAAAAAAAAAAATAAAACATAAGACATGTGAAATTTTATTCTTAAAAGGTCTCCTTTAAAAAGGGTAATTATAAAAGGGTAAATAATAATAAGTAAAAGAATTGATTCAAGGAAATAAATGACTTGGAAAATAAAGTATGACGTGTCAATTTAATAATAAAATGTATGATTTTTATTGTTTTTCTTGAAAGTAACCAAAAAACTTATTGTGGTCTCAGTAGAGATACCCAATTATTTTAGGACTGTATTACTGCTGGTGCTAGTTAGCCTATGGTCTTAATAAATTACTTATTTCGGATTTTGAAGCTAAAAATTGATTACTCTGATTGAGGCCTTGGAAATGTAATTAACATCTGCATTTTTCACCATTCTTTAGCGTAATTTATACAATGTTTAATTCTCTCCATCGTATATACACTAGGATTTAGTATGTAATGTGCTCCAAGCTCCATATCTTCTTTATGTTCCAGCTAAAACGTTTGTAAAAAAGATCAGTTAAAATGAAAAGATTGTTAATATCATTACTAAATGTTGCTAATTTTGATGCAAAATACAAAGCTTTTTGCAAAGGTAGATTTATTTTTCAGACAGGTAAAAATATGACTAACTAATTAAAGGTGTTTTGTTATTAATACAGTTTGAACAAATCAATCTAACTCCCTGCTTTGCCTAGAGTAAAGCATGTCTTAGTAAATATAAGCTACTGAATCAAACTGAGGGATGGCATTTCTTTTAGGGCTCGCTCACATTAGCGTATAAATCGGACGAGTGCAATGTGAGAAAACATCGCCTTGCACTCTGACCAATGTTAGTAAACGAGTCAGTGCTCATCTGCGAGTTTTTTCTCAGCTCGGATCGGACTGAGGTAAAAATTGTGGCATGCTGCCATTGTCTGCGAAAATCGGATCGCACTCGTCAATGGGTGCAAGAAAAAATCACACGACATATGGACCATGCATTTGCCATCCGATATTTCCACACACATCTCAAAGGAAACCCAACATTTCATCTGCCAAATACAGTAAATTCACAGCTTGAACCCTCAAAATAGAATAGATAGAAGTATGTCAGGGAGATCCCTGTAATCAGTGCTTTGCGTGTGTAGTTTTTTGGACTTGTATCTGGCAGACACCCCCGTTACTAACACTGTAGTCCAAAGAAATAAGCACACACACATACAAAAGTCCTTTACTTGTAAAATGCACTCCCTGACAATTGCCCTCTTTTACTCATTTATTAGCAAAAAAAAATCCATAGTCTGCTGTAAATCTGTAATATGGACGTCTCACGACGATCCCTAACTCTGCTACATCTGGAGGCTGTGACGAACGGTGACATCAGTAACATTACAGCTCACCACAGCCGCCGGAGCACACTGAGAATCGTGTGTGAACTCGGCTGCTGTGATGAGCGGTGACGTTAGTAATGCTGCCGCAGATCACAGCCCACAGTTCTCACGGACCCCTGTGTGTGAGCCACAGAGGCCAGTGTAAGAACCCCCAGCTGTGACCTGCAGTAATCTTACTGACATTACTGATGTCACTACTCATCACAGATACCTCTCCATTATTGAGCTTGATATTAACGGACATCACACAGCTGACATCAACCCCAAAACCAGTACCCTGATTGCCACTACACAAGGGCAGTTGGGAAGAGACGAGGCTAAGTGCCAGAACTAGCGCATCTAATGGATGCGTCATTTCTGGGGCTGCGGAGGGGCCGTTCTTATTAGTCTGGGAAGGGAACAATATCCATGGCCCTTCTCAGACCTATTAATATCAGCTCACAGCTATCTGCTTAACCTTTGCTGGTTATTAAACATAGGGGGCCCCACATCATTTTTTTGTGCTGCCATTTTTAATAACCAGTAAAGACTAAGCAGACAGCTGCAAGCTGATGTTAATATGCTGGGAAAACCCATGAATATTGGCCCCTTCCCAAAATAATAGCAGCAGCTAACAGCTATCTGCCTTCCCTTAGCTATTTATTAAAATAACCGAGAGCCCACAACATATTTTTTAAATTAATTGATATTTAATAGGTTAAATAAGGCATGAAATGCAATAAAGGGTGCTAGTTTATTATATGTAGGGGGCCTGTAACATTAAATATCTACAGGACATCTATCATATTCTATCTATCTATCTATCTATCTATATCTGTATATAAATTGCTTTATTTTTTGTAAACTAACTTTAAATGACAGAGAATTACAGTATGTAAAGCTGATGTTAGAAACAGATTGCATACAGATAGCATACGCATATCATATGGATGATAGGTGAGGAAAAAAAATCGCATGACACTCATATTACACTAGCCAAACTTTTCTGTATCAACATCAGACCAATTTTTGATATGCTATTGTGACTCCAGCCTTACCACTGCACTATGCAATTATTTTGTGATTAAATGCAAAACGGTCTCCTCTTCTTGGACATCTTGTGTATTTTTGGGGGGGTTTTTTAAGCCTTTTTCTTGTACTATCCGGTGTGAAACTTAAGACATTGTGGAAAACAACTGGACTGAGTTATAATACTGGAAAATATGACTGACTTGGAGAATAACACTGGAATTAGAATGAGCAGAAGTATATAAAAGAGGCTTATGCAATATAAATCAACCAATGTGCCATGAAGTGTTTGGCAGGTAAGTGCATATGGAAGTGGAGCAGACATGTGGGCTTGTCACATGGACTGGACTCAGCAATTTTCCTCCCTACATAAAAAGCTTTAGAACAGAAATGTTATAATCATCCAGTTAGGATTACATACGCTAGAACAGCTTAAAGGGAACCTGTCACCTCCAAAATCACTACTGATTTTCAGATATAGTGGTAACATACAGGTAAATAGCATTAAAATTGTACCTGGCTGGCTTAGGGCTCATTCAGACGCCAGTGATTTTTCTTGTGCAAAAAAAAAACCTGACTGATTTCCATTAGTGTTTTGGATCAGATTTTCATCAGATTTGGTCAGTGTACAAGTAGTTACTATCAGAGTTTCATCAGTTTTCTCATATGCGAAATAAACAAATCTAAGGAAGGTTTCTCCAGCTTCTCAAACAGTCAGTGAAATACGGACAGCACGAGGACGGTATTCAAGTACTGTTCGATTTTTTTTTTCACAGACCCCTAGACTTGCAGTGTTGGGTTTGACCCGTGACTCAGATCAAAATCAGACTTGCCTCTTTTTTTTGTTGAGTACCGCTCCATCTGCAAAAATACATGGACATGTGAATAGATCCATAAGCTATAATAGGTACGTGAAAAACACGGCTAGAAATGTATGTAAGAAACTGACATCTGAATAGATGGAGCAGGGCCTATAATGAAAATTAAAGGGTTGTCTGGGACTTTTACATTGATCATCAATATCTGATTGGTGGGGATGTGACACCTGGCACCCCCGTTGATCAGGTGTTCCCAATGCTGGCGAAGGTCCCATGTGCTTTATTCCGCATTCATTCTGCACAGCTCTGTCAACAGAATGCTGGCCACTGACCGCCTGGTACTGCCCTCTTGCCCGTTATTTGAATCAATACAGGGTTGAAGTGCAGTACCCGGCCATGGCCATTATGCCATTAATGAAGCTGTGCAGCTCCACAACTGAGCGCATCCGACCACCAAAGACACCAGGATCAGCTGATCACCTGGAGTTTGACACCTGGCACCCACACAGATCGACTATTCCCAGTTCCAGTGGTGGATGGATGTGCATAGTTGTGGAGCTGCGCAGCTCCATTAACAATATGCTGGGTACTGTACATCCACCCCTTATTCTAATCAATAGGGGTTTGATGTGCAGTACCCAGCCACGGGCACTATACCATTTATGGAGCTGTGCAGCTCTGATACTGAGCACATCTGGCCAACAACGGCACCTGGAACAGCTGGACGGAGGGGGTGGCGGGTGGATGTCGCACCTCCATCAATCAGATATTGATAATCTATCCTAATGGATAGGCCATCAATGTAAAAATCACTGAGAACTCCTTTATACAGTCACTGCTCACTATACAATGAACAAGATGTAATCACTCTCCATCACACACATTGACAAACTGCAGATGTATGAAGGCGGACTGGGCTGCGGGTACCTGTACTGAGCCGAGTCCGGAACTGTCAAGGCTGCATCTTATGTTGCCCGGGTGAAGAAATAGGGGCCCGGACAGGCCCCATGACCCGGGATGAGGGGGCGTGGTTAAACCGGAAAAAGAGCCAAAAGCGAGCAAAGCTGCAGTTATTTTTCCGCAGTCAAGGAGAGTGCAGCGGGGTGAGCAGTGCACTCTGCACCCCGAGCATCAGAGCTGCGATGTGCTGCGGTCATCTTCTCCTGGACACTCAGACAGAACGGTGAGAATAGAGAGCACCGTGCGCCCGGCTGAAAGCGAGACCGCGTTTGCGCAGGAAAACGAGAGACGGCTGCAGGACATTAAGTTGCGATCTCCTCTGCCGGCCAGAGTGCAGCAGCTCTCTTTGATTTAGCTATGGACTAGGGGCTCAGCGAGTAAAACCGGTGACCGCCCGCACCACCAGAAGTTGGACTGTAATCTGTGGGACCCCATCTCAGGACACTCCTCCGGCCGTTGCTGGTACTACAACCCCCAATGGATCACCTGCGACCGAGGACCTTAAAGACACAATAAGTTTGATTACTGGACTGTTGTTACATTGCAATTTCTCCTTTTCAATGTAACTGTTTTCTCCCTGCGAGGAGTTCCTCTATTGTTCCAATTAAATTATTAATTTGTTAACCCTTGCTCTGCCTCCCTTACGTCACTGAATCCCGCAACGTGGTTACACAGACACAGAACGGTGACTGTAATAGCTCTCTGAACCATCTTGATAGCTCGAAGTGAATGGCTGCAAGGAGAATAAAACTTTTGTTTTCGCACTGTAACTGCTGCTGCAGTAAGGCAGCCAGGTGTAATATAAACTCTATTTTCCTGCAGATTACTGCTATATCTGCAGATAACTAGTGCCTCTCAAGGTGACAGATTTCCTTTAATAAATATCTTTCTTCTAATGGCTTTTTTTAAAATTCTGTATGGATATGCAATTGAAAGATCCCATCATACAGACACTGAAAATATTCTCTCATGATTTACTTAAAATAAGGTGTTCAATGAAACAAAGTTTGACCATTAAACTCATCTGCATCTCACAGCACAAAATGATTGATCAGTAGCTTTCTAAGTATAATATCTATGACGACATTCTCATTCAGACATTCATTAAAAGAACTGAATCATTTTCATCGATGTGTGGGATCAGATGTTCGCCAGTTTTGTTTGGTCTGTGTTTCTGCTTTTACCATCAGTGTTTGGTCTGTGTTTCTGTTTTTACCATCAGTTTGGCATCTGGTTTTCTCATATTCTGAGCTTTTCCTACCTACTAAATAGTGAATAACATACAGCACTTGGATGACACATGGATGGCACCTGTGAGCAGTTTGTTTTTTTCATGGACCCATTGATTTGATAGGGCGAATTTCATTTTGACTCACATCAAAAATGTACGTGTCTCCGTTTTTTGTTTTTTTAACAGACACGCAATTAGAACAAAACACAGACAAATAAACAGCACCATAGATACTAATTTAAAAGTGTAAGGGAAAGCAGGATGCAGTATCAAACAGAAGGCAGAGCAAGGGTTAAACAACGGAATAGTAGTCCAATTACGAAGAATATGCAGTGTTAATAAACAAAGTGACAGTAGTTCTGTTGTTCACTTATCATGTCAGGAGTTCCTCAGAATGTAGATACCTCTTGAGGGTTGGTGGCGCCGGCAATGGCTGGTGCGGTGTTTATCCCAGGACATTCGGTTGGTAACGGCGGTCCATCTTCTGATGGCAGCGGTCGGTCTCCGGTACCTTCTGCTGAGCCCCTAGTCCATGAACATATGTGGCTGGAGCAAACAAGGCCACAGCACGATCAGGGCCCCTCTGTGGGTGGGACGGTATATGCTGGTAAGGTAGGCACTGGCAGCAAACGTCTGGCCAGTACCCGTTCTCTCTTTGCGCACATGAGCTGTACTCACGGTCATGAAGCGCACGACACCTTGCTCTCTTCCAGTTACCGGGCACACTGCACTTCTCTCTCTGCAATCCCCACTGGTCATGGTGGGAATACATGGACGGGCGCCTGCGCATCCCCAATGCTCAAGGGATGGAGAACATCTCTCTCTGTGCTGCGCACTGCCTGTTCCCACCAAGACTGACTGCTTCCACACGTGCTGTGGCTGTAGCCACTTAGCCAAACCCCCTGTGTCCGAGTGCAAAGGTCTGTCTGGTCTCTTACTCCTTCCCCCAGACAACAGAGGAGACCGCCCCGATAGTTCCGGACCCGGCATAGGACAGGTACCCATGACCCGGTTCTCCTCCTTACCCTTCTCCTCTCCTTTAGCTCACCATTCCACGAGCGAGAGTTCCTGGAGTAAACGTTGACACTCCTCCATTTCTTGGATGATCCACTGCCAAATAAACTGGTCTTGATCGTAACAACTGGGTGATATTCCAGCTGTTGTTCGTTCCGTGCGGCGTAAATCAGGTTGAGTAGCCAAATCAGGTTGGGTAGTGGAGTCAGGTTGAACGGGCGAGGGCGGAGACGCGCCCAGATTCAGTAAAGCAGCCACCTCGGGAATTTCAGGCTCTTGATCCTCTCCTGGGTCGATAGGTGACGGGCTGGAAAATCCTTCTTCCTCATAATCAACAGTTGTAGAAGGGAGTGTTTCAGGAATGTTTCGCGTTCTCTCCAAGTGATCTGGGTCTCGTGACAAACAAGGATGTAGCATGTTCCGATGGACTACTCGAGTGGGGGCATCTTCTTCCCCTTCGGGTTGAATCTCTAAGGCAACGTTCACATTTGCGTTGTGCGCCGCAGCGTCGGCGCCGCAACGCACAACGCAAACAAAAACGCAGCAAAACGCATGCACAACGCTGCGTTTTGCGCCGCATGCGTCCTTTTTTTGATTGATTTTGGACGCAGCAAAAATGCAACTTGCTGCGTCCTCTGCGCCCGAACGCGTGCGCCGCAGGGACGCATGCGGCGCAAAACGCAAGTGCGACGCATGTCCATGCGCCCCCATGTTAAATATAGGGGCGCATGACGCATGCGGCGACGCTGCGGCGCCCGACGCTGCGGCGCAGACCGCAAATGTGAACGTAGACATAGACAGGACCTTTGGATCCAAGTCAGTGTTTCACCAGGTATGGGGTTTTCTCCCAACGATACACCAACTTGCCCCGAAGCCGTTTGTCTCGAAACAATACTCGGTCTCCGGCCTTGAGAGCTGTCCCTCGCAGGGGCATCATCTCATGATGTTCAAGCTCCCAAAACTTGGTCTGGACTAATCGAGTCGGTAAACGATGGCAATGTTCACGGACCCAGGTGGACACCTGTTGTGAATTAGACTTTTTGTCTCCCTCTTGTGGTCACTAGTGGTATGACTCTGGGATTGTCTTTTTTCTGTTTGGCACTCACCTGGGTCGTTAGTCCAGGGGTGTCGCTATATTAACTTCCTGGATCCTTAGTCCAGTGCCTGGCATCGTTGTAATCAGATCCTTCTGTTGCTCCTGTCTGCTGGTCCTGGCTCTTGCAAAATTAAGCTAAGTCTTGCTTCTTTGTTTTTTGAGTTACTTGCTTTGCTACTATTTTTGTCCAGCTTGTACTAAATGTGATTTCTGACCTTGCTGGAAGCTCTAGGGGGCTGGTGTTCTCCCCCCGGCCGTTAGACGGTTCGGGGGTTCTTGAATATCCAGCGTGGATATTTTAATAGGGTTTTTGCTGACCATATAAGTCATCTTACTATATTCTGCTATTAGCTAGTGGGCCTTTCTTTGCTAAATACCTAGCTCATTCTTATGTTTGTCTTTTCCTCTTACCTCACCGTTATTATTTGTTGGGGGCTTGTATCCAACTTTTGGGGTCTTTTCTCTGGAGGCAAGAAAGGTCTTTCTTTTCCCTTCTAGGGTTAGTTAGTTCTCCGGCTGGCGCGAGACGTCTAGAACCAACGTAGGCACGTTCCCCGGCTACTTCTATTTGTGGTGCTAGGATTAGATATATGGTCAGCCCAGTTACCACTGCCCTATGAGCTGGTTTTTTGTGTTTGCAGACTTGGTATTTATTCCTGAGACCCTCTGCCATTGGGGTCATAACAGTATGCCAGGCCTACATTGAATGTTTAATGCATTGCAGAAGTGGGATATAAGAAAGGAAATTCTGAATTTTTTTTTTTCCTCTCTTCCTCCCCTTTACCTCTGAGTGGCTTGAGCTTGCTGCAGACATGAATGTCCAGACCTTGATTACAAGTGTGGACCAGCTTGCTGCTCGTGTGCAAAGCATACAAGATTTTGTTACCAGTAGTCCTATGTCTGAACCTAAAATACCTATTCCTGAACTGTTTTCTGGAGACCGATTTAAGTTTAGGAATTTCAGGGATAATTGTAAATTGTTTCTATCCCTGAGACCCCGTTCATCTGGAGACTCAGTTCAGCAAGTTAAAATTGTTATCTCTTTTTTACGGGGCGACCCTCAGGATTGGGCCTTCTCGCTGGCGCCAGGAGATCCGGCATTGGCAAATATTGATGCGTTTTTTCTGGCGCTCGGATTGCTTTACGAGGAACCCAATCTTGAGGTTCAGGCAGAAAAGGCCTTGCTGGCTATTTCTCAGGGCCAGGATGAAGCTGAAGTGTATTGCCAAAAATTTCGGAAATGGTCCGTGCTTACTCAGTGGAATGAGTGTGCTCTGGCCGCAAACTTCAGAAATGGCCTTTCTGAAGCCATTAAGAATGTGATGGTGGGTTTCTCCATTCCTACAAGTCTGAATGATTCCATGGCGCTGGCTATTCAAATTGACCGGCGTTTGCGGGAGCGCAAAACCGCTAATCCTCTGGTGGTGTTGTCTAAACAAACACCTGATTTGATTCAATGTGATAGAATTCAGACCAGAAATGAGCGGAAAAATCATAGACGTCAGAATGGGTTGTGTTTTTACTGTGGTGATTCTACACATGTTATATCAGCATGCTCTAAACGCCTAACAAGGGTTGTTAGTCCTGTCGCCATTGGTAATTTGCAACCTAAATTTATTTTGTCTGTGACTTTAATTTGCTCATTGTCCTCCTACCCTGTTATGGCGTTTGTGGATTCAGGTGCTGCCCTGAGTCTTATGGATCTGTCATTTGCCAAGCGCTGTGGTTTTGTTCTTGAGCCGTTGGTTAATCCTATCCCTCTGAGGGGTATTGATGCTACGCCATTGGCGGAAAATAAACCGCAGTTTTGGACACAGGTAACCATGTGCATGACTCCTGAACATCGGGAGGTGATTCGTTTTCTTGTTCTGCATAAAATGCATGATTTGGTCGTTTTGGGGTTGCCATGGTTACAGACTCATAATCCAGTCTTGGATTGGAAGGCAATGTCTGTGTCAAGTTGGGGCTGTCAGGGTATTCATGGTGATTCCCCGCCGGTGTCTATTGCTTCCTCTACTCCTTCGGAAGTTCCTGAGTATTTGTCTGATTATCAGGATGTGTTCAGCGAGTCCAGGTCCAGTGTTCTGCCTCCTCATAGAGACTGTGACTGTGCCATAGATTTGATTCCAGGTAGCAAATTTCCTAAGGGAAGACTATTTAATCTGTCTGTACCTGAGCATACCGCAATGCGTTCGTATATCAAGGAATCTCTGGAGAAGGGGCATATCCGTCCTTCCTCTTCCCCTCTTGGTGCGGGATTCTTTTTTGTGGCCAAGAAGGACGGATCTTTGAGACCTTGTATTGACTATCGGCTTTTGAATAAAATCACTGTTAAATTTCAGTATCCTTTGCCTCTGTTGTCAGACTTGTTTGCCCGAATTAAAGGTGCCAAGTGGTTCACCAAGATAGATCTTCGTGGTGCGTACAACCTTGTGCGCATTAAGCGAGGAGATGAATGGAAAACCGCGTTTAATAAGCCCGAAGGTCATTTTGAGTACTTGGTGATGCCTTTTGGGCTCTCTAATGCTCCTTCAGTGTTTCAGTCCTTTATGCATGATATTTTCCGGAAGTATCTGGATAAATTTATGATCGTTTATCTGGATGATATTCTGTTTTTTTCTGATGACTGGGACTCGCATGTAGAGCAAGTCAGGATGGTGTTTCAGGTTTTGCGTGAGAATGCTTTATTTGTTAAGGGCTCAAAGTGTCTCTTTGGAGTACAGAAGGTTCCCTTTTTGGGGTTTATTTTTTCCCCTTCTGCGGTGGAGATGGACCCAGTCAAGGTCCGTGCTATTCATGATTGGACTCAACCCACGTCAGTTAAGAGTCTTCAGAAGTTCTTGGGTTTTGCTAACTTCTACCGTCGTTTTATTGCTAATTTTTCTAGCATTGCTAAACCTTTGACGGATATGACCAAGAAAGGTTCTGATGTTGCTAACTGGGCTCCTGCAGCCGTGGAGGCTTTCCAGGAGTTGAAGCGCCGGTTTACTTCGGCGCCTGTTTTGTGCCAGCCTGATGTCTCACTTCCCTTTCAGGTTGAAGTGGATGCTTCTGAGATTGGGGCAGGGGCCGTTTTGTCGCAGAGAGGCCCTGGTTGCTCTGTGATGAGACCTTGTGCCTTTTTCTCTAGGAATTTTTCGCCTGCTGAGCGGAATTATGATGTTGGCAATCGGGAGTTGTTGGCCATGAAGTGGGCATTTGAGGAGTGGCGTCATTGGCTCGAGGGTGCTAAGCATCGTGTGGTGGTCTTGACTGATCACAAAAATTTGATGTATCTCGAGTTTGCTAAACACCTGAATCCTAGACAGGCCCGCTGGTCATTGTTTTTCTCCCGTTTTGACGTTGTGGTCTCATATTTACCAGGTTCAAAGAATGTGAAGGCTGATGCTCTTTCAAGGAGCTTTGTGCCTGACTCTCCGGGAGTCGCAGAACCAGTTGGTATTCTTAAAGAGGGAGTTATCTTGTCAGCCATTTCTCCGGATTTGCGACGTGTGTTGCAGAGATTTCAGGCTGGTAGACCTGACTCTTGTCCACCTGACAGACTGTTTGTTCCTGATAAGTGGACCAGCGGAGTCATTTCCGAGGTTCATTCCTCGGTGTTGGCAGGGCATCCGGGAATTTTTGGCACCAGAGATCTGGTGGCTAGGTCCTTTTGGTGGCATTCCTTGTCACGGGATGTGCGGTCGTTTGTGCAGTCCTGTGGGACTTGTGCTCGAGCTAAGCCTTGCTGTTCGCGTGCCAGCGGGTTGCTCTTGCCCTTGCCTGTCCCGAAGAGGCCTTGGACACACATTTCCATGGATTTCATTTCAGATCTCCCGGTGTCTCAGGGCATGTCTGTCATCTGGGTGGTATGTGATCGCTTTTCTAAGATGGTCCATTTGGTACCTTTGCCTAAGCTGCCTTCCTCTTCCGATCTGGTTCCTGTGTTCTTTCAGAATGTGGTTCGTTTACACGGCATTCCTGAGAATATTGTGTCTGACAGAGGATCCCAGTTTGTTTCCAGGTTCTGGCGATCCTTTTGTGCTAGGATGGGCATTGAGTTGTCGTTTTCGTCTGCCTTTCATCCTCAGACTAATGGACAAATGGAGCGAACTAATCAGACTCTGGAGGCTTATTTGAGGTGTTTTTTTTTTCTGCGGATCAGGATGATTGGGTGACCTTCTTGCCGTTGGCTGAGTTTGCCCTTAATAATCGGGCTAGTTCCGCTACATTGGTTTCGCCATTTTTCTGCAACTCTGGTTTCCATCCTCGTTTTTCCTCGGGACATGCGGAGCCTTCTGACTGTCCTGGGGTAGATTCTGTGGTGGATAGGTTGCAGCAGATCTGGAATCATGTGGTGGACAACTTAAAGTTGTCACAAGAGAAGGCTCAGCGTTTTGCCAACCGCCGCCGCGGTGTGGGTCCCCGACTTCGTGTTGGGGATTTGGTATGGCTGTCTTCTCGATTTGTTCCTATGAAGGTCTCCTCTCCTAAATTTAAGCCTCGCTTCATCGGTCCTTACAAGATATTGGAAATCCTTAATCCTGTGTCCTTTCGCTTGGATCTTCCTGTGTCGTTTGCCATTCACAACGTGTTCCATAGGTCTTTGTTGCGGCGGTACGTTGTGCCTGTGGTTCCTTCTGTTGAGCCTCCTGCTCCGGTGTTGGTTGAGGGCGAGTTGGAGTACGTGGTGGAGAAGATCTTGGATTCTCGTCTCTCCAGGCGGAGGCTTCAGTATCTGGTCAAGTGGAAGGGCTATGGTCAGGAGGATAATTCCTGGGTGGTTGCCTCTGATGTGCATGCGGCCGATTTAGTTCGTGCCTTTCACGCTGCTCATCCTGATCGCCCTGGTGGTCTTGGTGAGGGTTCGGTGACCCCTCCTTAAGGGGGGGGTACTGTTGTGAATTAGACTTTTTGGCTCCCTCTTGTGGTCACTAGTGGTATGACTCTGGGATTGTCTTTTTTCTGTTTGGCACTCACCTGGGTCGTTAGTCCAGGGGTGTCGCTATATTAACTTCCTGGATCCTTAGTCCAGTGCCTGGCATCGTTGTAATCAGATCCTTCTGTTGCTCCTGTCTGCTGGTCCTGGCTCTTGCAAAATTAAGCTAAGTCTTGCTTCTTTGTTTTTTGAGTTACTTGCTTTGCTACTATTTTTGTCCAGCTTGTACTAAATGTGATTTCTGACCTTGCTGGAAGCTCTAGGGGGCTGGTGTTCTCCCCCCGGCCGTTAGACGGTTCGGGGGTTCTTGAATATCCAGCGTGGATATTTTAATAGGGTTTTTGCTGACCATATAAGTCATCTTACTATATTCTGCTATTAGCTAGTGGGCCTCTCTTTGCTAAATACCTAGCTCATTCTTATGTTTGTCTTTTCCTCTTACCTCACCGTTATTATTTGTTGGGGGCTTGTATCCAACTGTTGGGGTCTTTTCTCTGGAGGCAAGAAAGGTCTTTCTTTTCCCTTCTAGGGTTAGTTAGTTCTCCGGCTGGCGCGAGACGTCTAGAACCAACGTAGGCACATTCCCCGGCTACTTCTATTTGTGGTGCTAGGATTAGATATATGGTCAGCCCAGTTACCACTGCCCTATGAGCTGTTTTTTTGTGTTTGCAGACTTGGTATTTATTCCTGAGACCCTCTGCCATTGGGGTCATAACAGACACCCCTGTCCGCCGGTAATCCTCCTCGGGGTCCAATTCCAACTCAGTGATCTCTTGCCCTTTTTGGCCGCACAGCAGAGTGTATGGCGTGTATCCATTTGTGCTGTGTACCTGGTTGTTGTACACCCAAACTAATTCAGCCACATACCTAAGCCAACGGACTTTCTGGTCCTCCTCTAGCATCCTCAGCATCTGAATCAGTGTCCGATTGAAAAGCTCACAGGCTCCATTTCCTTGTGGATGATAGGGCGTCAATCTGGATTTCTCAATCTGATACAGGCGATGCAGTTCTTCCATTACTCTTCCTTGGAAACAGGCACCTTGGTCAGAGTGGATTTTCTTCGGGCAACTGTATACTTGGATGAAGTCTCTGAAAATGGCCTGTGCCGCTGATTTGGCAGTCTGATCCTGGGTCGGAGTTACCACAGCAAATTTGGTAAAATGATCGGTCATCACCAGACAGTGTTCATATCCTATGTGAGCTGGACCCACAGTTAAGTAATCGATCATCAATACCTCTAGGGGAGCAGAAGTCACAATGGTCTGCGTAGGGGCCCTCTGTTTTGGAGGCTTGGCCAGTTCGCAGTTCCTGCATCTGTGACAAGCTTCATCTACTGTAGTCTTTAGCCGAGGATGGTAGACCAGATCTGCAGTGTTCCCGGGGACAGGGCCTACCTCTCTTTTCGGCTAGGAAGTTGCTTTAAGGCCACCCACTGCCTCAATCGAGCGAGTTCCCCAATCCCCATTGCTGAAGCCGGACCCAGTCATCATTGAGTCGTTCCAGGGTATGTTCTCCGGACAACTCCCTGATCTGTCCCTGCATTGCCACCAACATTCCGGTGGGGTTCTCTTCAGCCTCCAGCTCTTCATCCCAATTACACCCAGATCGCTCGTGAGTCACTCTGGATAGAGCACCAGCATGCGTATTCTCAGCTCCTCTCTGATAGCCGATCCTGTATCTGTACTTTGCCATATGGGCCACCCATCTCTTCTCCAGAGCCCCCAGATTCCCTTTTTCCAGGTGGGCCAGAGAATTGTTGTCAGTGCGTACCAGGACTTCAGACCCGGACAGGTAGTTAGCGAATTTCTCGGTCATTGCCCTCACTAAAGCCAGCAGTTGCAGCTTTAAAGAGCTGTAATTATCTGGATTTTGTTCAGGGTCGTGAAGAAACCGGCTTGCATAAGCAATCACTTGCTTTTTCCTGTCCTGCATCTGTGACAATACAACTCCTAGTCCATGTAGGCTACCATCTGTGTGGATGATGAAAGGTTGAGAGAAGTCTGCATAGGCCAGTATGGGTGCTTCGGTCAGGGCCATTTTTAGGGCTTGGAAAGCTTCTTCCTGGCTATCTTCCCACTGGAAGGTCTGATTCTTGGTGCCAGATGGTCCTCCCTTCACCAATTCCAGCAGCAGAATAACAATTTGAGTGAAGTTTTTCACGAACCGTCGATAGTATCCGGCAAGTCCCAAAAAGGCCCGGATATCATTTACGGTCTTCGGAGTGGTCCAGTCCAGCACTGCTGCTATCTTCTCACGTGCCAGTCTCACCCCTTCAGCAGATACGACATGTCCCAGATATTCAATCTACTTGCAAAAGAGATGACACTTCTCAGCATCTATTGATAACATACAGGTTGGGATTTTCAGTGTCTTGGCATGTGTTATCAGGAGCAATGATTTAATTGTATCTACTGCTTCTCTATGGGAGTTAAATCTGACCTGATTCTTGTTGCCGGATGGTACTCCCTTCGCCAATTCCAGCAGCGGATTAACAATTTGAGTGAAGTTTTACACGAACCGTCAATAGTATCCGGTAAGTCCCAGAAAGGCCCGGACATCCTTCACGATCTTCGGAGTGGGCCAGTTCTGCTCAGCTGCTATCATAACTTCTCAGGACCCAGCTATTATGATATCTCCACATATCAACAAAGTCAGATATGAAGGGCTACATCGTTCGTTTGGAGAATCTACATAAATCAGAAATACAAGGCCTCAGTTCTACTATATCACAGGCCCGAGGAAGCCGTGGGCGAAACGCGCGTAGGGGCGCGTGTTGACATTCATGGAGAAAGAAAAGGGTAAGATGACAGCATGGGATTAGTTCCCTTGTATTTATACTACTTTGGGGTCACTGGACCATAGGGTGTATCCCTTTTACTCTGTGTAACATTTTGATCCTTATGGTTGCTTAGGGACATAGTAAGCACTGGCACTTTACTTTATCTTATAAGTATACACTGGATCGTGTTACTATAACTTATGCCCTTTTTCTGTATCCATGGTGCAACACTGGTTTTGGTGCACCCATTTTTCAATATTCAAATGACTCTGTATGATACAATTCTTTGATTACAATTTGGATTTATGTTTTGTAATTTATAGTTTGTGCTATTGTGTATTAATAAACATATTTTTTTAATATATTTATGAGTTGCTACACTTCATGTTCTTTGGTTCTTATATATCACAGGTCTCTAACAGAGTGTCTCAATTGGAATCTTCTTCAGTCACAACTACCTCAGAAAAAACAGATCAATGTCTGACTATCAACAAACACACGAGGCAGATTGAATCCTTATTTGGTATAACTGAAGACTTAGAAAATTGCTACCGGCAAAATAACATCTGAATAAGGAGCCTGCCAGAGGCTACTTCTAAAGCATATCTCATACCTATCCTACAGGGCATCTTTAATACAATTATGGG
This sequence comes from Ranitomeya variabilis, assembly GCF_051348905.1. NCBI lineage: Eukaryota > Metazoa > Chordata > Amphibia > Anura > Dendrobatidae > Ranitomeya > Ranitomeya variabilis. Next base: position 163,734,919 of record NC_135232.1, on the reverse strand, counting down.
TAGTGCACCTGGGGAGGAAAGTCCTGATTGACAGAGCACATTGAGCCCTGCATCCCAACAACATTGACCATAAGGCTGGGGTCACACATGGCGTAAGACAATACGCCACGTATTATACGTCCGTACTACGGCCGTAATACGGAGAAATGTTCCCAAAATAGTGATCCGTAGTCAGGGTGTGTCAGCGTATTTTGCGCATGGCATCCTCCGTATGTAATCCGTATGGCATCCGTACTGCGAGATTTTCGCGCAGGCTTGCAAAACCGACATCTAATGGATTTATGTGCTCAAATGTTAGGGAAAACATATATACAGTATATATATATATATATATATATATATATATATATATATATATATATGTCATTGAGACACATATATATATTCTGTATTTATATTTACTTCAGCGCGATATCTGTGAACAGCCGGTAATTCAATTGCCGGCTTTTTATTTCTCCTACACAAACCCGACAGGATATGAGACATGGTTTACATACAGTAAACCATCTCATATCCCCTTTTTTTGGCATATTCCACACTACTAACGTTAGTAGTGTGTATGTGCAAAATTTCAGCGCTGTAGCTGCTGAAATAAAGGGTTAAATGGCGGAAAAAATTGGCGTGGGCTCCCGCGCAATTTTCTCCGCCAGAGTGGTAAAGCCAGTGACTGAGGGCAGATATTAATAGCCAGGAGAGGGTCCATGGTTATTGGCCCCCCGTGGCTAAAAACATCTGCCCCCAGCCACCCCAGAAAAGGCACATCTGGAAGATGCGCCTATTCTGGCACTTGGCCACTCTCTTCCCACTCCCTGTAGCGGTGGGATATGGGGTAATGAAGGGTTAATGCCACCTTGCTATTGTAAGGTGACATTAAGCCAGATTAATAATGGAGAGGCGTCAATTATGACACCTATCCATTATTAATCCAATTGTTGGAAAGTGTTAAAAAACACACACACACATGATTAAAAAGGATTTTAATGAAATAAACACAGCGGTTGTTGTAATAATTTATTGTTCTCGCAATCCATTTCCAGGCCCTCGCTTGTCAAAATAATAAACACACAAGATACATACCTTCTGATGTCAGATCACGTCCCACGAAGTAATCCATCTGAAGGGGTTAACTAATATTACAGGCAGAGCTGCGATAAACCACTCGCTCGTGCCTGTAATCCCCCGGGTGCTGAAAGGAAAGCAGTGATCTGTACTTACATTGAGTCGCGGTGAGGCGCCCTCTGGTGGATGTTCTCATGAACTGCAGCCTGGGAACTTTTTCCCACGCTCCAGGTCATATGAGGACATCCACCAGGGGGCGCATCACCGCGACTGAAGGAAATGTAGGTCAATGACCTACATTTCATTCATTCGCCGGGGAATTACAAGCACGAGCACAGCTGCATTTAGCAGGGCTCGTGCCTGTAATATTAGTTAACCCCTTCAGATGGATTACCTCGTTGGACGAGACGGTTCACCAGAAGGTATGTATCTTGTGCGTTTATTATTTTTCCAAGCGAGGGTGTTCCTGATGGATTGCGAGAACAATAAATGATTACAACAACCGCTGTGTTTATTGCATTAAAATACTTTTAAATCATGTGTGTGTGTGTTTTTTAACCCTTTCATACAATTGGATTAATAATGGATAGGTGTCATAATTGACGCCTCTCCATTATTAATCTGGCTTAATGTCACCTTACAATAGCAAGGTGGCATTAACCCTTCATTACCCCATATCCCACCGCTACAGGGAGTGGGAAGAGAGTGGCCAAGTGCCAGAATAGGCGCATCTTCCAGATGTGCCTTTTCTGGGGTGGCTGGGGGCAGATGTTTGTAGCCACGGGGGGGCCAATAACCATGGACCCTCTCCTGGCTATTAATATCTGCCCTCAGTCACTGGCTTTACCATTCTGGCGGAGAAAATTGCGCGGGAGCCCACGCCAATTTTTTCCGCCATTTAACCCTTTATTTCAGCAGCTACAGCGCTGAAATTTTGCACATACACACTACTAACATTAGTAGTGTGGAATATGCAAAAAAAAAGGGGATATGAGATGGTTTACTGTATGTAAACCATGTCTCATATCCTGTCGGGTTTGGGAAGGAGAAATGAAAAGCCGGCAATTGAATTACCGACTTTTCACTAACAGCGCTGCGTATTTCTCGCAAGTCACACTGCTGGTCCATGTGGAATCCGTATTTTTCTCGCCCCCATAGACTTTCATTGGCGTATTATTTGCGCAATACGCTGACAAACGCAGCATGCTGCGATTTTGTACGGCCGTAGAACGCCGTATAATACTGAACCGTAATATACGGCTAATAGGAGCAGCCCCATTGAGAAGCATTGTGCCGTATGTAATGCGAGTTTTACGTACGTAGTTTTTGCGCTCTTACGTACGTAAAACACGCATGTGTGACCCCAGCCTAACTGGTGGATTATGCACTATTCATCATACCAACATTCTCAGTACTTATTTTGTCTGAGAGGTTAGTGAAGTTTACCTTCCTGAAGATAGAAGTTACTAATAGGGTTGTTAAATATGTATATATAATTGTGTGTAAGGACTGGGTGGTGGAACCACTGTGCCATGATCCGAGGAAAGCATGGAAGGGCCTCAACAAGTCAGACCTCGGATGCCTGGTGACTGATCATACTGAAAGATTGTTGGAAATGTGATTATATTTAGTATGATTAATATTTTAAGATTATCCTCTACGCATAAGATAACTAATCTAGTTTTTACGTTTTCTTATTCCACCATTATACACTACTTAAAAAATAAAGGGAACACTTATAAAACACAATGTAACTCCAAGTCAATCACTCTTCTGTGAAATCAACCTGTTCAATTATGACGCAACACTAATTGTGAATCATTTTCTCCTGCTGTTGTGCAAATGGCACAGACAACAGGTAGAAATGATAGGTAATTAGCAAGACAACCCCTATAAAAGAGTGGTTCTGCATGGGGTGACGACAGATGATTTCTCTGATTTAATCCTGTTGTTTTAGTCACTTTTGCATTTTATCATTGCCCTCACCCCTAGAGGTACAGAAGCATGAGGCGGTATCTACAGTACCAACCATCCCATAGAAGTTGCAGTACAGTAGTGCAGTAGTGCAGTACAGTGTCCAGAGTATGGAGTAGATACCAGGAGACAGAACAGTACACCTTTAGACATGGAGGGGGGCATGGGAGGGCAACAACCCAGCATCAAGACCACTACCTCCTCCTTTGTGCAAGAAGGAACAGGAGGAGCAGTGCCAGAACCCTGCAAAATGAGCTCCAGCAAGCCACTAACATTTATGTGTTTGCTTAAACATTCAGAAACAGACTCCATGAGTTTGGTATGAGGACCCGACATCCACAAATGGATGTTGTGCTTACAGCCCAACACCGTGCAGGACGATTGGCATTTGCTAGCGAACACTAAGATTGGCAGATTCGAGATTGGCGCCCTGTGCTCTTCATGGATGAGAGCAGGTTCACACTGAGCACATGTGACAGATGTGACAGAGTCTTGAGAAGCCGTGGAGAACATTCTGCTGACTGCAACATCCTCCAGCATGACCGGTTTGGCAGTGGGTCAGTAATAGTGCTAATCAGAGATACCCTGACTGCCATTAGGTACCGGGATGAGATCCTCAGACCCATTGTGAGAAAATATGCAGGTGCACTGGGTCTTGGGTTCCTTCTGATGCATGACAATGCTAGGTCTGATGTGGCTGAAGTGAGTCAGCAGTTCCTGCATGATGAAGGGATTGATGCTATGGACTGGTCTGCTCGTTCCCCAGATTTGAATCCAATCGAACACATCTGGGACATCATGTCTCGTTCCAGCCACCAACGCCACATTGCACCTCAATCCCACGATGAACAAATTATTAGAATCTTCTATGGTTAAGTCATCCATACCACCTACTCACCTAGCTGCACTAAAAAACAAATTATTCAAGTTACAGGCAGTAGATGTCTGTCGCATTTTACACCCAAAAGATAAAGACTACACCTATTATTCATTAATTCACAATTCATAGCGTTGAATTGAGCACTTTTTGATCAGTCATCATACGTTGAGCAGGAGTCCTGCTGCTTCCATCAGTACCATAACCTGGTACGACCATGCACCCATCTTCTTCACATTAAAACCACCAGGGGAATTCCCCAGATCATGGCAATGGCCTCTAAATTCGAATCTTTTGAAGAATCCTGATACTGGAGAGGCTTTGGAGCAGGCAATCACTGAATTCTTGTCACATCACCAGTCGGACAGTACCCTAATCCCTAAGCAATGGGAAGCTTTAAAATATGTATTAAGGGGTATTCTCATCAGAGAAAGTTCAAGACTTAAAAAAATAAAGTCTGCCCCAATAATTGAAAAATAAAAACAAATACATATCCTAGAATAGGTACATAAACACAATCCGACCTCTACAATTCTGATTAATTTAAATAAACAAAGAGATGATCTAAGAAAAGCTAATGGATCAGAGTTATTCCAAACACTGAGATAGAATGTAACAATTATTTTATCAATTTGCAGACAAGTTTGGTGGCCCATTAGCTAGAAATATTCATCCTAGAGTTCCCACCACATACATATCAACTATTCGCACATCGGGGGACACAGAAGTTAACAAATTCCAACAAATTGCAGAGGCATTCAAGAAATACTACAAACCGTTATATAACATTAAAGGCCAATATACAGACTTTTCCTCCTCATGTCTTCAAGCAAAAATAGAACAATATATTAGGAAAACAACATTTCCCTGTTTATCTGAAGATATCCACAATACATTAGATCAACCCTTTACTGAGGAAGAAATATTACAAGTTATCACAACTTAACCTTCAAATAAAAGCCTGGGTCCAGATGGATATACCTCTAAATTTTATAACAATTAGCTCCACTATTGTCACCCTATTTAACTAAAGTTTTAAATTCTGTCTCAACTTTTAGTCATTCCCCAAATAAACTTTAGAAGCCCATATCACTGTTATACCAAAGCCTAGAAAGGATTCAACCATTTGTTCGAATTATCGACCACTTTCATTAATCAACATTGACGTGAAATTATATTCCAAGATTATAGTCATGACTCATGAGTAGTGTTGAGCGATACCGTCCGATACTTGAAAGTATCGGTATCGGAAAGTATCGGCCGATACCGGCAAAGTATCGGATCCAATCCGATACCGATACCCGATACCAATACAAGTCAATGGGACTCAAGTATCGGACGGTATTCCTGATGGTTCCCAGGGTCTGAAGGAGAGGAAACTCTCCTTCAGGCTCTGGGATCCATATAAATGTGTAAAAGAAAGAATTAAAATAAAAAATATCGCTATACTCACCCTCCGACGCAGCCTGGACCTCAGCGAGGGAACCGGCAGCGTTGTTTGTTTAAAATTCGCGCTTTTACTTGGTTACGTGAAGTCCCGGCTTGTGATTGGTCAGGGCGGCCATGTTGCCGGGACGCGGACCAATCACAGCAAGCCGTGACGAAATTACGTCACGGCTTGCTGTGATTGGTCCGCGTCCCGGCAACATGGCCGCCATTAACCAATCACAAGCCGTGACGTCACGGGAGGCTGGACACGCGCGCTTTTTAAAATGGGCGCGTGTCCAGCCTCCCGTGACGTCCCGGCTTGTGATTGGTTGCGCCGCGGTCAACCAATCACAAGCCGGGAGGCTGGACACGCGCGCATTTTAAAATTTTAAAATGCGCGCGTGTCCAGCCTCCCGGCTTGTGATTGGTTGATCGCGGCGCAACCAATCACAAGCCGGGACGTCACGGGAGGCTGGACACGCGCCCATTTTAAAAAGCGCGCGTGTCCAGCCTCCATTGACGTCCCAGCTTATGATTGGTCACGGCGCCATGTTGCCGGGACGCGGACCAATCACAGCAAGCCGTGACGAAATTACGTCACGGCTTGCTGTGATTGGTCCGCGTCCCGGCAACATGGCCGCCATTAACCAATCACAAGCCGTGACGTCACGGGAGGCTGGACACGCGCGCTTTTTAAAATGGGCGCGTGTCCAGCCTCCCGTGACGTCCCGGCTTGTGATTGGTTGCGCCGCGGTCAACCAATCACAAGCCGGGAGGCTGGACACGCGCGCATTTTAAAATTTTAAAATGCGCGCGTGTCCAGCCTCCCGGCTTGTGATTGGTTGATCGCGGCGCAACCAATCACAAGCCGGGACGTCACGGGAGGCTGGACACGCGCCCATTTTAAAATGCGCGCGTGTCCAGCCTCCCGTGACGTCACGGCTTGTGATTGGTTGCGTCTCCCATGTGACTGCGACGCAACCAATCACAAAGCCGGGACGTAATTTTAAAATCCTGAAGGACCTGAAATTACGTCACGGCTTGCTGTGATTGGTTGCGTCGCCCATGTGACTGCGACGCAACCAATCACAACGCCGGAACGTAATTTTAAAATCCTGAAGGACCTGAAATTACGTCACGGCTTGCTGTGATTGGTTGCGTCCCGGTCACATGGGCGGCACGCAACCAATCACAAGCCGGGACTCACGTAAAGGAAAGAAAAGCGCGAATTTTAAACAAAGAACGCTGCCGCTTCCCTCGGTAAGGTGCAGGCTGCGTCGGAGAGGTGAGTATAGCAATATTTTTTATTTTAATTCTCTCTTTTACACATTTTTACATTAATGTTGTTTCGATACCGATACCCGATATCACAAAAATATCGGATCTCGGTATCGGAATTCCGATACAGCAAGTATCGGCCGATACCCGATACTTGCAGTATCGGAATGCTCAACACTACTCATGAGATTAACCAGGTCAGATTTAACTCCCATAAGGTACCTTCACACGAAGCGACGCTGCAGCGATAGCGACAACGATGCCGATCGCTGCAGCGTCGCTGTTTGATCGCTGGAGAGCTGTCACACAGACCGCTCTCCAGCGACCAACGATGCCGAGGTCCCCGGGTAACCAGGGTAAACATCGGGTTGCTAAGCGCAGGGCCGCGCTTAGTAACCCGATGTTTACCCTGGTTACCAGCGTAAAAGTAAAAAAAACAAACAGTACATGCTCACCTGCGCGTCCCCCAGCGTCTGCTTCCTGACACTGACTGAGCTCCGGCCCTAACAGCACAGCGGTGACGTCACCGCTGTGCTTTCACTTTCACTTTAGGGCCGGCGCTCAGTAAGCGTCAGGAAGCAGACGCTGGGGGACGCGCAGGTGAGTATGTACTGTTTGTTTTTTTTACTTTTACGCTGGTAACCAGGGTAAACATCGGGTTACTAAGCGCGGCCCTGCGCTTGGTAACCCGATGTTTACCCTGGTTACCAGTGTAAAACATCGCTGGTATCGTTGCTTTTGCTTTCAAACACAACGATACACAGCGATCGGACGACCAAATAAAGTTCTGGACTTTATTCAGCGACCAGCGACATCACAGCAGGATCCTGATCGCTGCTGCGTGTCAAACGAAACGATATCGCTAGCCAGGACGCTGCAACGTCACGGATCGCTAGCGATGTCATTTCGTGTGAAGGTACCTATAGAGAAGCAGTAGATACAATTAAATCATTGCTCCTGATAACACATGCCAAGACACTGAAAATCCCAACCTGTATGTTATCAATAGATGCTGAGAAGTGTTATCTCTTTTGCAAGCAGATTGAATATCTGGGACATGTTGTATCTGCTGAAGGGGTGAGACTGGCACGTGAGAAGATAGCAGCAGTGCTGGACTGGACCACTCCGAAGACCGTAAATGATATCCGGGCCTTTTTGGGACTTGCTGGATACTATCGACGGTTCCTGAAAAACTTCACTCAAATCGTTATTCTGCTGCTGGAATTGGTGAAGGGAGGACCATCTGGCACCAAGAATCGGACCTTCCAGTGGGGAGATAGCCAGGAAGAAGATTTCCGAGCCCTAAAAATGGCCCTGACGAAGCACCCGTACTGGCCTATGCAGACTTCTCTCATCCTTTCATCCTCCACACCGATGGGAGTCTCCATCGACTAGTTGCAGTATTGTCGCAGATGCAGAATGGGAAAGAGCGAGTGATTGCTTGTGCGATCCGGTCTCTTCACGACTCTGAATGAATTCCAGATAATTACAGCTCTTTCAAGCTGGAACTTCTGGCTTTAGAGTGTGCAATGACCGAGAAATTCGCCGAGTACCTGCCCAGGTCTGAAGTCTTGGTCGGTACCAATACCAATCCTCTGGCCCACCTGGAAAATGCAAAATTGGGGGCTCTGGAGCGGAGATGGATGGCCCGTATGGCAAAGTATCGATACAAGATCGCATATTGGAGAGGAGCTGAGAATACGCATGGCGATGCTCTATTCAGAGTGAATCACGAACGACCTGGGCATAATTGTGACAAAGAGTTGGAGGCCGAAGAGATCCCTGGGTTTCGGAACCCCGCCAGTATGTTGGCGACAACGTAGGGACAGGTCAGTGAGGCGTCCAGAAAACACACCCTGGGACAACCCTGTGATTATTGGGTCCGGCTTCAACAACAGTATGGGGAAGTTGCTCAGTTGAGGCAGTGGGTGGTCTTGAAGCAACTTCTCAGCCGAGAAGAGAGGGAGGCCCTGTCCCCGGGAACACTGCAGATCCTTCTGCAATGGGAGAGGCTCCAATTGGAAAATGGCTTGTTATACCGGAAAGCGCAGCTAGCACGTGAGTTGGGAATTATCTGGAAGTGGTACTTCCTGAAAAACTGAGGTGGCCATCAAAGCTCATGAGAGAGGTGCCCACTTTGGCCCGGAGAAGACATTCCAGTGGCAGAAGTTGGTCTACCACCCTCGGCTAAAGAATGCAGTAGATGAAGCTTGTGTTATGATCCGGTGACCTTGGAGCCGCATGAGACTTTCTCAGGAGTAGGTGGAACCTGTACTGACCGCAAACCCTAAACTATCACCGCAACTAGAAGTAGCCGTGGGGTGTACCTAACACATCCTAGACACCTCGACACAGCCGGAGGACTAAATACCCCTATAGATGGAAATGGGAATTCTATCTTGCCTCAGAGCAGAACCCCAAAGGATAGGCAGCCCCCCACAAATATTGACTGTGAGTATTAGAGGAAAGACACACGCAGGCAGAAATCAGGATTTAGCAAAAGAGGCCCCGCTAGCTAAATAGGAAAGAATAGGACAGAATACTAAGCGGTCAGTATTAAAACCCTAAAAATATCCACAGCAGATAATACAAAAATTCCACCATCTAACTAAAGACATGGAATGTATATCTGCATCTCCTGAGAATCCAGCTTGACTGAAATATCCAAACACAGTCTAAGCTGGACAAGAAAAAACATTGAATAGTACTGAATTGTAAAGCACACAGCATGTGTGCTGCAGAAACAAAACCAGACACTTATCTTAGCTGATTTGGCAGCAGGGCAGGAGGAACCAGACAGAGATGCAAAACCTCCAAGAACAATGGACAACTGGCAAGGGCTAATGAATCCTGCACACCTAAATATCCGAGTCAGAGCTGCAATCAGCAGGGACACCTGCCCAGGATTGCAACCCAGGGACAACTGCATTACTACCAACAACCACCGGAGGGAACCCAAGAGCAGAATTCACAACAGTACCCCCCCCTTGAGGAGGGGTCACCGAACCCTCACCAGAGCCCCCAGGCCGATCAGGATGAGCCAGATGAAAGGCATCGACCAAATCTGCAGCATGGACATCAGAAGCAAAAACCCAAGAATTATCCTCCTGGCCATAACCCTTCCATTTGACAAGGTACTGAAGCCTCCGCCTCGAAAAGCAAGAATCCAAAATCTTCTCAACCACATACTCCAACTCCCCATCAACCAACACAGGGGCTGGAGGATCAACAGAGGGAACAACGGGCACCACATATTTCCGCAATAAAGATCTATGGAAGACATTATGGATAGCAAAAGAAGCCGGAAGGGCCAATCGAAAAGACACCGGATTAATAATCTCAGAAATCCTATAAGGACCAATAAAGCGAGGCTTAAACTTAGGGGAAGAAACCTTCATAGGAACATGACGGGAAGACAACCAGACCAGATCCCCAACCCGAAGCCGGGAACCAACACACCGACGACGGTTAGCAAAACGTTGAGCCTCCTCCTGAGACAATACCAAATTGTCCACCACATGAGCCCAAATCTGCTGCAACCTGTCAACCACAGAATCCACACCAGGACAGTCCGAAGGCTCAACCTGCCCCGAAGAAAAATGAGGATGAAAACCAAAATTACAAAAGAAGGGCGAAACCAAGTTAGCCGAACTAGCCCGATTATTAAGGGCAAACTCGGCCAATGGCAAGAAAGCCACCCAATCATCCTGATCAGCAGACACAAAGCATCTCAGATAAGTTTCTAAAGTCTGATTAGTTCGCTCGGTCTGGCCATTTGTCTGAGGATGAAATGCGGAAGAAAAAGACAAATCAATGCCCAGCTTAGCACAAAAGGCCCGCCAAAACCGAGAAACAAACTGGGAACCTCTGTCGGACACAATATTCTCCGGAATACCATGCAAATGAACCACATGCTGAAAAAACAACGGAACCAAATCAGAAGAGGAAGGCAATTTAGGCAAAGGCACCAAATGGACCATCTTAGAGAACCGGTCACAAACAACCCAGATGATAGACATCTTCTGGGAAACCGGAAGATCAGAAATAAAATCCATAAAAATATGCGTCCAGGGCCTCTCAGGGACCGGCAAAGGCAAAAGCAACCCACTAGCACGGGAACAACAAGGCTTGGCCCACGCACAAGTCCCACAGGACTGCACAAAAGAACGCACATCACGTGACAAAGAAGGCCACCAAAAGGACCTACCAACCAAATCTCTGGTACCAAAAATACCAGGATGGCCAGCCAACACAGAACAATGAACCTCAGAAATCACTCTACTAGTCCATCTATCAGGAACAATCAGTTTCCCCACTGGACAACGGTCAGGTTTGTCAGCCTGAAATTCCTGAAGAACCCGTCGTAAATCAGGGGAGATGGCAGAAAGGACCACCCCTTCTTTCAGAATGCCGACCGGTTCAAGAACCTCAGGAGAATCAGGCAAAAAACTCCTAGAGAGGGCATCAGCCTTAATATTCTTAGACCCGGAAGATATGAGTCTACGAAATCAAAACGGGAAAAAAACAAGGACCATCGAGCCTGTCTAGGATTCAGCCGCCTGGCAGACTCGAGGTAAATCAGATTTTTATGATCGGTCAAGACCACAATACGGTGCTTAGCTCCCTCGAGTCAATGTCGCCACTCCTCAAACGCCCACTTCATAGCCAACAACTCCCGATTGCCGACATCATAATTGCGTTCAGCGGGCGAAAACTTACGGGAAAAGAAGGCACACGGTTTCATCAAGGAACCAACAGGATCCCTCTGAGACAAAACGGCCCCTGCCCCAATCTCAGAAGCGTCAACCTCAACCTGAAACGGAAGAGAAACATCCGGTTGACGCAACACCGGGGCAGAAGTAAATCGGCGTTTAAGCTCCTGAAAGGCAGAGACAGCCGCAGAGGACCAATTCGTCACATCAGCGCCTTTCTTCGTCAAATCGGTCAGGGGTTTAACCACACTGGAGAAGTTAGCAATGAAACGGCGATAAAAATTAGCAAAGCCCAAAAATTTCTGAAGGCTCTTCACAGATGTGGGTTGAATCCAATCATGAATGGCCTGAACCTTAACCGGATCCATCTCTATAGATGAGGGAGAAAAAATGAAGCCCAAAAAAGAAACCTTCTGCACTCCAAAGAGACACTTAGACCCCTTCACAAACAAAGCATTATCACGAAGGATCTGAAATAGCATCCTGACCTGTTTCACATGAGACTCCCAATCATCGGAAAAAATTAAAATGTCATCCAAATATACAATCATGAATTTATCAAGATAAGTCTGGAAGATATCGTGCATGAAGCACTGAAAAACAGATGGAGCATTAGAGAGCCCGAATGGCATCACAAGGTATTCAAAATGGCCTTCGGGCATATTAAACGCAGTTTTCCATTCATCACCCTGCTTAATACGAACAAGATTATATGCCCCCCGAAGGTCAATCTTCGTAAACCAACTAGCCCCCTTAATCCTAGCAAACAAATCGGAAAGCAGAGGTAAAGGGTATTGAAACTTGACCGTGATCTTATTCAAGAGGCGATAATCAATACAGGGTCTCAAGGAGCCATCCTTCTTAGCAACAAAAAAAATCCCGCTCCCAACGGTGAAGAAGATGGCTGAATATGTCCTTTCTCCAAAGACTCCTTAACATAACTCCCCATGGCGGTATGTTCAGGAACAGACAGATTGAAAAGTCGGCCCTTAGGAAACTTACAGCCTGGAATCAAGTCAATCGCACAATCACAGTCCCTATGCGGTGGAAGGGAACTGGACTTGGGCTCATCGAATACATCCTGAAAATCAGACAAAAACTCTGGAATTTCAGAAGTGGAAGAAGAGGAGATTGACATCAAAGGAACGTCATTATGAACCCCCTGACATCCCCAACTAGTCACAGACATAGACTTCCAATCCAACACAGGATTATGTGCCTGCAACCACGGAAAACCCAGCACGATAGCATCATGTAAATTATGCAACACCAGAAATCGACAATCTTCCTGATGGGCTGGTGCCATGCACATGGTCACCTGTGTCCAGAACTGGGGCTTATTTTTAGCCAAAGGTGTAGCATCAATGCCCCTTAAAGGAATAGGGTTCTGCAAAGACTGCAAGGGAAAACCACAACGCCTGGCAAACTCAAACTCCATTAAGTTCAAGGCGGCGCCTGAATCCACAAACGCCATGACAGAAAATGATGACAATGAGCAGATCAAGGACACAGATAATAAAAATGTAGGTTGTACAGTACTGATGGTAAATGAACTAGCGATCCTCTTTGTACACTTAGGGCAGACTGAAATGACATGAGAAGCATCGCCACAATAAAAACACAACCTATTCTGACGTCTGAATCCCTGTTGTTCCGTTCTAGACAGAATCCTATCACACTGCATTGACTCAGGCATCTGCTCTGAGGACAACGCCACAGCGCGCACAGTTCTGCGCTCCCGCAAACGCCGATCAATCTGAATGGCCAGAGACATAGAATCACTCAGACCGAAAGGCGTGGGAAACCCCACCATAACATCTTTAACGGATTCAGAAAGACCCTTTCTGAAAATTGCCGCCAAAGCATCATCATTCCATTTAGTCAACACAGACCATTTTCTAAATTTCTGACAATACAATTCTGCCGCTTCTTGACCCTGAGACAGCACCAACAAGGTCTTCTCCGCTTGATCCACAGAATTTGGTTCATCATATAATAATCCTAAAGCCTGAAAAAAGGCGTCTACATTAAGCAAGGCCGGATTCCCAGATTCCAGGGAAAATGCCCAATCCTGAGGATCCCCACGCAGCAGGGAGATGACAATTTTAACCTGCTGAATGGAATCACCAGAGAGTCGAGGTCTCAGAGCAAAAAATAGTTTACAGTTGTTTTTAAAACTCAAAAATTTGGACCTGTCCCCAAAAAACAAATCAGGAGTAGGAATCTTAGGCTCTAAAACTGGAGTCTGAACAATATAATCAAAAATACCCTGTACCCTAGCAGCAAGCTGGTCTACACGAGAAGCTAATCCCTGAACATCCATGCTAGCACAAGACTCCTCAGCCACCCAGAGAAAAAGAGGGAAGAAAAGACAAAGCAGGCTACAAAAAAAATGGCTCTTTCTTCCCTTCTTCTGAGATGCATTTAACTCATTGTTGGCCAGTTGTACTGTTATGATCCGGTGACCTTGGAGCCGCATGAGACTTTCTCAGGAGTAGGTGGAACCTGTACTGACCGCAAACCCTAAACTGTCACCGCAACTAGAAGTAGCCGTGGGGTGTACCTAACACATCCTAGACACCTCGACACAGCCGGAGGACTAAATACCCCTATAGATGGAAATGGGAATTCTATCTTGCCTCAGAGCAGAACCCCAAAGGATAGGCAGCCCCCCACAAATATTGACTGTGAGTATTAGAGGAAAGACACACGCAGGCAGAAATCAGGATTTAGCAAAAGAGGCCCCGCTAGCTAAATAGGAAAGGATAGGACAGAATACTAAGCGGTCAGTATTAAAACCCTAAAAATATCCACAGCAGATAATACAAAAATTCCACCATCTAACTAAAGACATGGAATGTATATCTGCATCTCCTGAGAATCCAACTTGACTGAAATATCCAAACACAGTCTAAGCTGGACAAGAAAAAACATTGAATAGTACTGAATTGTAAAGCACACAGCATGTGTGCTGCAGAAACAAAACCAGACACTTATCTTAGCTGATTTGGCAGCAGGGCAGGAGGAACCAGACAGAGATGCAAAACCTCCAAGAACAATGGACAACTGGCAAGGGCTAATGAATCCTGCACACCTAAATATCCCAGTCAGAGCTGCAATCAGCAGGGACACCTGCCCAGGATTGCAACCCAGGGACAACTGCATTACTAACAACAACCACCGGAGGGAACCCAAGAGCAGAATTCACAACAGCTTGTCACAAGTGCAGGAACTGCGAAATGGCCAAGCCTCCAGAACAGAGGGCCCCTACGCAGACCATCGCGACTTCTGCTCCCTTAGAGGTATTGATGATCGATTACTTGACTGTGGGTCCAGCACACCTTGGATATGAACACGTCTGGTGATGACCGATCATTTTACCAAACTTACCGTGGTAACTCCGACCCAGGATCAGACTGCCGAATCGGTGGCACAGGCCTTTTGCAGAGACTTCATCCGAGTATACGGTTGTCCGAAGAGAATCCAGTCTGACCAAGGTGCCTGTTTCCAAGGAAGCGTAATGAAAGAACTGCATCGCCTGTAGCAGATTGAGAAATCCAGAATGACGCCCTATCATCCACAAGGAAATGGAGCCTGTGAGTGTTTCAATTGGACGCTGATTCAGATGCTGAGGATCCTAGAGGAGGACCGGAAAGTCTGTTGGCCTGAGTATGTGGTGGAATTAGTTTGAGTGTACAACAACCGGGTACGTAGCACAACTAGATACATGCCATACACCCTGCTGTTAGGCCGAAAAGGGCGAGAGATCACTGAGTTGGAATTGGACCCCGAGGAAGACTACCCGCAGACAGGGGTGTCCACCTGGGTTCGTGAACATCAACATCGTTTACAGTATCTGCATCGATTGGTCCAGACCAAGTTTTGGGAGCTTGAAAATCATGAGACAATGCCCCTGCGAGGGACAGTTTTCAAGGCCAGAGACTGAATACTTGTTCGAGACAAGCGGCCTCGGGGCAAGTTGGAATATCGGTAGGAGAAAACGTACCGGGTGAAATTGGATCCCGAAGGGGAAGAAGATGCCCCCCACTCGAGTAGTTCATCGGAACATGCTACGTCCTTGTTTGTCACGAGACCCAGATCACTTGGAGAGAATGCAAAACATTCCTGAAACACTCCCTTCTACAACTGTTGACTATGAGGAAGAAGAATTTTCTGGCCCATCACCTATCGAGCCAGGAGATGCACAGGAGCCTGAAACTCCTGAGGTGGCTGCTCCACTGAATCTGGGTACTTCCCTGCCCTCGCACGTTCGACCTGACTCTACTACCCAACCTGACTCAGCTACTCAACCTGATTTACGCCGCACAGAGTGAACAACAACTGGAATACCACCTAGTCGTTAAGAACAAGACCAGTTTATTTGGCAGCGTATCATCTGAGAAATGGAGGAGTGTCAACGTTTACTGCAGGAACTCTCGCCCATGGAATGGTGAGCTAAAGGAGAGGGTGAGAGTAAGGAGGAGAATCGGGCCGTGGGTACCTGTCCTTTGCTGGGTTTGGAAGCGTCGGGGCTGTCTCCTCTGTTGTCCAGGGGTAGGAGTAAGGGACCAATCAGACCTTTGCACTTGGAAACAGGGGGTGTGTCTAAGTGGCAACAGCCGCAGCGCGTGCGGACACAGTCAATCTTGGCGGGAACAGGTAGCATGCAGCACAGAGAGAGAAGTTCTCCATCCCTTGAGCACCGGGACTGCACCGGCCCACGTCTGTGTTCTCCCAGTGACCAGCGGAGATTGCAGAGGGAGAAGTGCAGTGTGCCCAGTAACTGGCAGAGACCGAGGTGCCATGCGCATCGCAACCATGAGTACAGCACATGTGACACAGAGAGAAAACCATGTGCTGGATAGACATTTGTGGCCCACCTTACCGGCATATCCCTGCCCACCCACAGTGTACCCTGATAGTGCTGTGGCCTTGTTTGTTCCGGCCGCATATGTTCATGAACTAGGGGCTCAGCAGAAGGTGCCAGAGACTGACCCCTGCTGAAAGAAGATGGACCGCCGTTGTCAACAGATCCTCCTGGGACCAACACCATGCAAGCCATTGCAGGCACCATCAACCCCCAAGTAGCACCAGCATTATAAGGAAGTCCAGACACGATAAGTGCACTAAAGGACTGCTGACACTTTGTTTATTAGCCCTTCATATCCTGGACTGTTATTCTCCCCCATTTAACCCTGGCCCTTCCTGGGAGGAGTTAACCCTTGTTAAATTTAAACTTACATTTGTTAACCCTTGCCCTGCCTTCTGTCTGTCACTGCATCTCTCTACCTGCTGTCACTAATATACTCAGAAAATAATGGCCTTATACCAGAATCCCTCCGTCAAGGCTAGATGTAATAGAAAGTTCTCTGATTCCTTTGCAGTATCTAATGGAACCAGACAGGGATGTCCACTTTCCCCTTACAATATGTTATCGTAAAGGAACATTTAGCAATATCTCTTAGAAATAACACAAATATTCAGAGCATCAATGTTGGTCATAGAGCACACAAACTTGCATTATATGCAGATGACCTTTTGCTTTATATCACTTTTGCTTTATAAACCCCAGAACAATATTACCTTCCATCTTGAAAGAATTAGAAAATCATGTCTTCTTATACAATTTTAAGATCAATCTTCCTAAATCAGAGATTCTCAATGTTTATATCCCTTATATGGAAAAACTTTCTGTGCAAAATTTGCTCCCTTTCCATTGGTGCTCCTTCTCGATTAAATATTTGGGTATACAATTACTACCAGACATGTTCCAACTCTCCCATTACAACCTCAAACCTTTACTAACCCAAATTACTATGGATCTTAAATCGTTTAATAAATTACGAGTATCCTGGTTTGGCAGATTCAAGGTCTTAAAAATGGATATCCTTTGAAGACTTCTTTATCTATTCCAGGCAATTCCTATAGTCCTTTCTTGTTTATTCTTTAAATAACTAAAGAGAGCTTGCAGTAACTTTATTTGGAGATCCGGTAGGCACCACCTGGCACGTAGATTTTTAAGTAGATCCAAACTTACAGGTCTTCCAGATTTTTTGTTGGACTGGTTTCATGGTGCTGAGCATAAGCAGTGAGTACTTTTAGAATCATCTTTACCTCACCTGTCATTGAACTCTCTACCTACCTACCTTGGATTTATAAGGGATGTCGCCTATGTTTAGTGATCTTACCTTTCTGAACAAGGGACTTACACTACTTTTCAAAAGTTTAGGGTCGCCCAGAAAATTTTGTGTTTTCCATAAAAACTCATACTTTCATTAATCAAATGAGTTGCCAAATGAATTGAAAATCAGACATTGAGAAGGGTCGAAAAAAAAGATTTTAATTTGAAATAATAATTTTCTCCTTCAAACTTTGCTTTCGTCAAAGAATGCTCCCTTTGCAGCAGTTACAGCATTGCAGACCTTTGGCATTCTAGCAGTTAATTTGCTGAGGTAATCTGGAGAATTATCACCCCATGCTTCCAGAAGCCCCTCCCACAAGTTGGTTTGGCTTGATGGGTACTTTTTGCGTACCCTATCGTCAAGCTGCTCCCACAACAGCTCAATGGGGTTGAGATCTGTTGACTGCACTGACCACTCCATTACAGATAGAATACCAGCTGTCTGCTTCTTCCCTAAATAGTTCTTGCATAATTTGGAGGTGTGATTTTGGTCATTGTCCTGTTGTAGGATGAAATTGGCTCCAATCAAGCGCTGTCCACAAGGCATGGCATGGCATGGCGTTGCGAAATTGAGTGATAGCCTTCCTTATTCAATATCCCTTTTACCTTGTACAAATCTCCCACTTTACCAGCACCAATGCAACCCCAGACCATCAAATTACCTCCACCATGCTTGACAGATGGCATCAGACACTCTTCCAGCATCTTTTCAGTTGTTCTGCAACTCACAAATGTTCTTCTGTGTGATCGAAACACCTCAAACTTGGATTCATCTGTCCATAACACTTTTTTCAATCTTCCTCTGTCCAATTTCTGTGTTCTTTTGCCAGTCTCAGATATGGCTTTTTCTTTGCCACTCTGCCCTGAAGGCCATTATCCCAGAGTTGCCTCTTCACTGTAGACATTGACACTGGCGTTTTGCTTGTACTATTTAATGAAGCTGCCAGTTGAGGACCTGTGAGGCGTCGATTTCTCAAACTACAGACTCTAATGTACTTGTCTTGTTGCTCAGTTGTGCAGCAGGGCCTCCCACTTCTCTTTCTACTCTGGTTAGAGCCTGTTGTTCTCCCCTCTGAAGGGAGTAGTACACACCATTGTTGGAAATCTTCAGTTTCTTGGCAATTTCTCACATGGAATAGCCTTCATTTCTAAGAACAAGAATAGACTGTCGAGTTTCACATGAAAGTTCTTTTTTTTCTGGCCATTTTGAGAGTTTAATGGAACCAAAAAATGTAATGCTCCAGATTCTCAACTAGCTCAAAGGAAGGTCAGGTTTATAGGTTCTCTAATCAGCCAAACTGTTTTCAGCTGTGCTAACATACTTGCACAAGGGTTTTTTAAGGGTATTCTAACCATCCATGAGCCTTCTTACACAGTTAGCAAACACAAAGTACCATAAGAACACTGGAGTGATGGTTGTTGGAAATGGGCCTCTATACACCTATGAAGATATTGCATTACAAACCAGACGTTTGAAGCTAGAATAGTCATTTACCACATTAACAATGTATAGAGTGCATTTCTGAATCATTTAATGTTAGCTTCATTAGAAAAACCCGTGCTTTTCTTTTAAAAAGTAAGGAAATTTATAAGTGACCCTAAACTTTTTAACGGTAGTGTACTTTGGACTTGAGATCAAATCATCTCAAAGCTTAAAATCTCTAATATTTCAGACCCCATTATTCGATAACCCAGAATTCCTCACTGGGATAGTAGTTAAGAGATTCATTGTATCGACATTTCACCTTAAAATGCATTGTCAACATAACTTACCCTGCCAAACTCAACTGATCTAAAAAAATGTTTACCCGGGCATATATGTTTATCATGGTTCTCCTATTTACAGTTGCAATCTTTCATTTCCACTTTCCAGTTGATCACAGTGCTTGGATCTGACCTAACCATCTTCTAATCTAATCACTCTTGCTTCGAGAAGACATGCCTACTCACCGCATTTCTCAAACTTACTCAATTCTATCGTTGTTTTCTGATGAGGCTTTACAGTAGTCTATGGGAGAGGGAGATTAGTCACGTCTTCTCTGAGGAACAGTGAAATAAATCCTTTTTCTGTAGAATTTCACTGGCTTGTAAAGCACTGGAAAAAAACTATAAAATTATCTCCAGATGGTATAAATTCCCAGCTAATCTACATAAAATATATCCTTTGCTTTCCAGTCTATGTTGGAGATATGAAAATTCAGAGGGTACAATGTTACATATTTGGTGAGAATGTCCAGTAATCCAACAACTTTGGAATAAGGTTTTACAGGCATTTAAACATATCTCGGGAGGGCATACCTAATACTTCTCAACTGAATTTTTGTCCATGATTCCAGCCTCCTATAAAAACATAAAATGAGGAATTTTGAGGCACTCTCTGACTGCAACTCTCTCCATTATTTAGAGAAAATGGTAGTCTAAGACAGCCTCATCTATACTAGACTGGGCATCAGAGATGGATTCCATATGCAGAATGAAGAGACTCTCAACTCATAATAAATATAATTCTGATGGTCTCTTTAGAACCTGGCAGAGTTGAATTATATTTAGAGAGTCTGACGATTTCTCAGAAATTCAATCGAACTGAATATCCAACGAGTGATATTATTTTACTTTTACTTTTATAATTTTGACATCCCCTTTCCCGCAGTCGTCCCTCTGCTCCCCCTCCCCTTTTCTCTCTCTTTTTCCATACTTTTTTAAAATCTGTATTAAGCCGGGTTCACATTAGCGTATCTGTGTGCAGCGTTTGCCTGCGTACAGATCAGCATAGATCCGAATGTGTCTTGCGTACCTATATTTAACATTTTGTATGCAGGGATATGCATTGGCATCAGTTTGTATGCATATGCTTCCACAATCCACATGCATTGTTTTGCGGTGCCTGTCAAACGCAACATGCTGCATTTTGTGTCGCGTCAAATATGCGCAGGCGTGCGCATGCGGATGAGTGCATCAAAACAACGCATTACTGTCTATGGGAATGCATTGGTATGCAAGGACATGTGTACGCATGCATGCGATGCGCATACATACTTTGCACTGAGCATGTCCAGGAAATGATTTCACCACCTCCAAATTCCCAGCTGTACAAAAGGGGTGTGGACACTGGAAGTCCAGTATTCTCAAGACTGGATGTGATCTCAAGACTGTGTATGTACAGTAAATATAGAAGCTTTGAAAATGTCTGTCTGTCTCTCTCACTGCAGTCTGTACTCTGTACTTATGTTTTGTTTTCTGTTTCTTGTAGACTGTGCGGTGCTCCTGTCTTGGATTGCTCCTGTCCTGGATTGCTCCTGTCCGGTCGTGTTGTACTGGCCCTCTCAGCAGATACTTAATGTAAGTATGAGTGTCTGTACTACTATGTTGCTCTGCCCATTCTCACACTCTGCCCAGTTTCACGCTCTTCATCACTTTGTGTCTTAGGCTACCTTCACACTAGCGTTTTTCTGCGGACATCTAAAACAGTCGTTTTGGCAAAAAAACGCATCCTGCAAAATCTCCCGCAGGATGCGTTTTTTCCCATAGACTTGTATTGGCGACGGATCGCGACGCATTGTCATGCGTTGTGTACGTCGTGCGACGTTTGCGTCGTAATTTGGCGACACGTCGTCTGGAAAAAACATTGATTGTAACGTTTTTTGTCTGCTGCGGGAAAACGTGTCGCGACGCATCCTGCGGCATACGTCGTCTGCTATAATGGAAGCCTATGGGCGCAGGATGCATCGGGACACGTCGTATGACGGAATGCAGTGCTGCAATACGTTTTTTTACACTGAGCATGCTCAGAAGCAGGATTTTGTAGCCAATTCACCAGACAACACCAGACAACTACAAATCTATATAAACCTGGCCTGGGCCTTCACCTCCACATTTTCCAGCAAGACTCCAGCCAGCAAGCATCCATCCAGCCAGCATCCATCCATCCGGCAAGCATCCATCCGGCAAGCATCCATCCGGCAAGCATCCATCCGGCAAGCATCCAGTTCAGAGTATATACCCAAAAAGGGAAGTACCACTCAAATACGTCAGATATGAAATACTTTATTAATATATTTTCATTAAAAAGAGCAAAGATAATAATAAGTAAATAAATACGATACTCAAAGACAAGAGGGCAAGGCAAAGTAACCAAAGCAAACCAATGCATAGAAGATGGTTATACATCCAAGGTGATGGTATGAAAGTTAAATACACTGTGTCCACCAGCAGGTGTCACTAGAACCACCATCATGGTATAAGGCTAATTCAATAACAATATAAAGACTACTCGTAAGGATAAAGGGTGCCTGTGCATATATTTGCTACATCAGAAAGATATAAAAGTGTCGCTGCATATATGAATCAAGATCTAGATAAGAAGTAAATAAATAGATTCCTAGACGGAATAAAGTGTCTATGCATGTGCAAATCTAGGGATCAGATAGGTCAGTACATGAGAACCATAAAGGTATAATATAGCAACAAAATTGTCATGTGTAAATACCTGCTGGGAGATGGATTGCAGTGGGCAGAAAAACCCCGACGCGCGTTTCGCAATGTAGCTTCTTCCTGGGGGTCGTGGTAATGTAGGGGGCACAATAGGAGCCTTATATGTGCGGCGGTTGTCATGGCGCTAGCGTCCATCGTGCCCTGAGCAGGAAGCGGCAGGTCCGGCGTCCCACGTCACTACATCCCGCCCCACTCCGACGCGTCAGAGAGGTGAGGGAGGAAGCGACGCTGCGGGACACGTTACCACGGCAACCCGCACGGGCCGATGAGCGCAAGCGCACTACGCTGCACCGAAGAGGCATAAAGGTGCTGGGATAAGTGTGTAATGTGTGTACAGAGAGATGAAAGATAGCAGTGTGACAAAGATACATTAAAAACTAATAGGGTCATAACAAGTGACAGGGTGATATACGAGTAATAATAAACTTCCTATGGCAATAAATACAAGGGAATAAGATATGATATCAAGTGTTAATTATACTAAAACTAGTGGGGGCACAATATATAGCAAAGTGATATACAGCCAATAATACTATTCCTGTGGCATTAAATATAAGGGAAAAGTAGTGAAACAACGTGAAAAATGATGCAGATAAAAATGGAATAAACTGTAAATGTGAATAAAAATGGGGTTAAAAGTGGATTACACCGGATAAAGTGAAAAATATTCATATAACTAAAGTGCACTGTGCATGAAATATGAACAAGATATAATATGAAGAATAAATATAATAAATATAAGATGCAGATACATAGTGGAAAAAAAAAAAAAACAAAGTATAACAAGCAAGACAAAGCATATGTTCATATTTTCTCATTTCCTTGTAGGTAGAGCCATCATTTGAATGCTTCCTCTGAAAGGCGAATGGATAGCGGAGAAGTTAAGGTAAGTAGCAGCATTAGATGGTATCCCAAACACACGTCATGAATAGAAACTATAAAAGACGGACAACAAGAGAAGTTAGCAACACAAATAAGGGGTAAAACAACAAGTTAAAAGGTGACATACAGCATACCAATGTATGTGTATTCACAATGTAATTAAAAACATATAAAATATATTAGTGGAAAATCGATAAGCACTTAAAGAACTATTCAGAACGGAATCATATTTAAAGAAAGGAGGCAAAGCTCATGACTTCATTAAGGCCGCCAGGTTGAAGCGAGCCTATCCTGGAGATCCATTTAGTTTCAAGTTGGGCCAGTTTGGTTCTATAGTTCCCACCCCTGGAATCCTTCAAAATTCTGTCAATGCCAATTACCCTCAACATGCTGGGATCGCATTTGTGGGCAACCTTAAAATGTCGTGGTATTGGCTTAAGCAGGTTCATATCCGTCACTCCACACGCATTGGTAATATCACAGACGTGTTCCCGAGTTCTGACTTTCAGTTGTCTAGAGGTCATACCTATGTAAATAAGATGACATGGGCAAGTGGCGTAGTAGATTACACAGTCCGTCGCACACGTAATGTTGTGGGTGATCTGAAAAACATTACCCTTTGTATCTTTAAAGTCCAAAGCCCTATCCATATTCCTACACGCCAGGCATTTCTTGCAGGGATAAAAACCCCATTTAGGTCCTCGGGTATTGAATGGGTTAGGTCCTGCAGTACCTTTATACTGACTGTGGACTAACAAGTCTTTCAAATTTCGTGATCTCCTGTAGGTAATCATCGGTGTTGCAGGGATATTCTTCGCTAGGGTAGGATCACTCATGATAATGGGCCAGAATTTGGCAAGTGCCTGCCTCATGGGTTGCCATTTTTCATTGTAATCAGAGATAAATCTTACCACTGGTGGTGTATTGGAAGAATTTCTTTGTTTACATTTCAACAACTCACACCTTGACTTTTGACTGGCCTTGGACCAGCCCTGTCGGATAATCCTATCCGAATATCCCCTTTGTGAAAAGCGTTGTGCCAATTCAAGGGATTGAGTTTTAAATGAGGCTTCAGTGGAGCAAATCCTCCTACATCTTAGAAATTGCCCATATGGCAGTTCAGAGGCCTGCTAGCCAGTGTGAGTATTGCCATTTTTCGTGCGTCTATGTGCATGTGTGTGCATGTGTTTGTGTGCGTGTGCATTATGTGCGTGTGTTTGTGTCTGTATGATGTGCTGAATACAGCAAGAGCTAAACCTGAATACAGCCAGAGGCCTGCGATCGTCATGCAAAAGCCAGAGTCCAGCTCCATTCTGAGGCCTGCAATCGTCCTGCACCTGCCAGCGTCCTGCACCTGCCAGCGTCCAGAGGCCTGCTATAAAACCTATGCAGCCAGAGGCCTGACTGTGGTGCCCGAAGCCAGTGTCAAGCTACAGCCTGAGACCTGCCAGCATCCTGACAGTGGGACTCCTGCCATATTTGCGTGTGTCTGTGGGTGCCTATCTTTGTGTGCGTGTGCATGTTTTGTGTGCATTTGTTTTGGTCCACCTGTGTAGTTTTGTCCTTCTGTGTGTTTGCATAGCCTGTGTGCATCTGTGTGTTTGCGTACAGCTGTGTTTTTTGTTGTGTGTGTGCTTTATGCTTGCTTGCGCCTGTGTTGTGCATGCACCTGTGTGCTTTCGTGTGTGCCTGCTTCTGGGTAATTGCGGGTGCATGTGTCATTGCAACTGGTTGAGTGCACGTTTCTTTTTTTTAAAAGTGTGAAGTATTTACCCAGTAGTGTGGTCTGTGCAGCATGTGTTTTCCGTGTGAGCGTGTGTCTTGTATGTGTGTTTATTTTCCTGTCATTTTTTTTTATTTTTTGGTGTTTTACTGTTGAAACCATTTCCAGTTGATGTACTTGTATTTAAAATAAAGAGCATTTTAGCTCCTATTGTGATGGTAAAAAAAAAAGGAAACTAAAAAAGAAGTAATAAAATTTTTAATAAAAATGTCCGTAGTATCATTTCACAAAGGTCAATTTCAAAGTGGTGTATGTAAAAATGGCCACACATGCAATACTGTGTTGGTTCAGGTTTTATTTTTTACGATAAAAGGTAATCTTAAATTTTTAAAATGGAAATTTAATCTTATTTTTAAAGGGATCTTTTCTAAATCTCTTTTCTAAATCACATATCTACATTTTGAACTGGTGTGTAGGTTTTTCAATTTTACAAGAGGTTTTTTTTTCGGGTGGTGGTAGGGTGAAATGGTTTTACAGCTTGCACATACTATTGCAGTAGGGAATCCAGCTCATACTGGTGTGTATTGGGTCAATTTTTTTGGGTGGTTTGCTCAGATAATTTCAGCAGGGTGGTTCTTAAAATTATTACGTTACCGAGTTTGGGGGGTGATTGTAATGATAGATGTTATACTTGCAGAGCTACGAGGAACCATAGCTGCCTTCCCAGAGGGACCACAGCCGCCTTCCCAGAGGGACCACAGCCGCCTTCCCAGAGGGACCACAGCCGCCTTCCCAGAGGGACCACAGCTGTTTTGCTGATGTAAGTATTAATTTCACACAGACCCTACAGCTTCAATTTCAATGTGTACATTACATTACAAGGGTTTTTATACTTGCAGAGCTACCAGGGACCACAGCCACCTTCCCAGAGGGACCACAGCCGCCTTCCCAGAGGGACCACAGCCGCCTTCCCAGAGGGACCACAGCCGCATTCCCAGAGGGACCACAGCCGCATTCCCAGAGGGACCACAGCCACCAGTGCGGGGAAAAATTGTCTTCTTCTGATGAGAGCCCTTCTCCACAGCGACAGCGTGTTGCGGTAATTTTGAAATTCTAACGTTTTTGGTGCTATACTTAAAATGTTGGTTATTAACTATATGCATTACTTATGTTTTCACAGGAAGCTGAAGCTGGCGAGAGCCTCACAGAAGGAGACGAGATGGGTGGATAAATGTCAGGAGGGGGCGCACAGAGTGTAAGTTGTGCAGAAACAGATGCTTCACACATAACAGTGCACCCAACACATACAAAATACATCATACATCACAGTACACATACAACATATGCCTACTTAAAAACTAATTTCTTTTTTTTTTTTAGTCTGCTGCACCAGAAGTTCCTCCCAGCAGTAGGTCCCAGAGTCGGCGTCGTTATCGTCGCCGCGGTCAGGCAGCAGTGTGTTTTTTTATTTGTTTATTTTTGGGGGAACTTGTTAATTTGTAGTTTAAAGTGTACTAATTTTTTTTTTATTATTTTTAATCTTTTCACAGGTTTCACAGCAGGCTCCCGAGTCAGGTGAGGAACAGGGAACAGATGTGGACCCGGGAATAGATGTGGACCTTCTCATCGAGGAGGTCCGCGAGCGGGAGCCGCTGTGGAATATGGCTGACCGCAGGCATTCAGACAAGTACCTTACACGTCGGCTCTGGTTAGAAGTCTGTCATAATGTCATCAGCAACTGGGAGGACCTAAGTTCAAGGCAGCAGACTCTTGAACGTAAGTAGTCAAATTTCAGTAATTTCTGGAGCTGGTCGGAATGTGCTGTAATTATTCCTTTTTTTTGCTTTACAGGTGAAAGGGTTAGCAACTGGTGGCGGTCACTCAGGGATCGCTTCAGGAGGGAGTTTAACCAAGAGATGCAGGCCCCAGGTGGTTCAGCAGGAAGGAGAAGGATCCGTTATAAATATGGCCCAGCCTTGTCCTTCCTCAGGCAAACCATGCTGATTAGATCGTAAGTATTCAAAATCCCATTAAATAAATCACCATGTTTCCCTGTCTAACTTTTTTTGTTTCAGTCAGGTCGTTTTCCTCTCAAGATATTATTTATTTTTTTTACTATTTCACAGCACCTTCTCTAGTCATCCGGCGCCTGCATCGACCTTGGATCCCTCTGGAGCGATCTCTCAGGAGACCGCCACCGAGGGCCACGTCGGTAGGCCCCACCCCTCTAACCCCTCATCTGGCCCTTCAGGTACCTCTGCCCCATCCACCTCCACCGCCACCAGCAGTGGAGCAGCATTGCAGACTGCGTTACTTGAAGCTGCTGGTTAAGATGTAGCGTTCCCTTTACCCCACCCCTCTGATCCTGCCACCTCTAGACCACCATTAGGTTCGTGGCGGCAGCGACAGAGGGGTCAGGAAAGGAGCTATGCTCCTGAGTTCTTACATCTGAATGCATCTTTCCAAAGCTCTTTCAAAATTTTGGGAGAGCAAGTGACTGCTGGTTTCAACATGGTGCCAGCACGCATCAGTGAAACCAGCACTGAAACCAGCAGTCGCTTGGATAGGTTGCATTCAGATGTAAGTCAATCTCCAGCAAACCTTTTTTTCCAATCCATGCTCAGTAGCATGGAAAAGCTATCTCTTGACCAGCAGATGCAGGTAATGCACGCCAGCCATGCTGCTCTACTGCGGGTCATGTCCCAAGGCCAAACTCCCACACCTCCCCACACAGCCACTACAACTTTCCCAGCCCAGGCCCAATTCCCAGCCCAGTCACAATTCCCACCACAGTCCCAATACCAACCCCAGTCCCAATACCAACCCCAGTCCCAATACCAACCCCAGTCCCAAAACCAAACACAGTCCCAATTCCCATCCCGGCCACAAATCACAATATCTTCCCCAATGTTTTCCTCGTCAAGCTTTCCTTCCCCGTTTTATATTCCACCTACCCCTGCAACACCCTCCCCTGCTCAGCCTCCCGCTTTTTCACCCCATCCCACTACACCCCAACGCAGTAGGCTTTCCCCACCTATCGACGTGGTCCAACCTTCTAGCCCCTCCGATAGTATCTCCACCCCACACTTTGCTGACCTGTGATTTCTCTTTTGGTAATAATAAAAAATTGTTTGTATTCTATAATTTTTTTGCAAAAAAATTTGATGGAAAAAAAAAAAAGTTATGTTATCTTGTTAAAAAATGTCGAACAAAAAAAATAAAAAAATAAGAAAAAAGGAATGTTATCTGGTTAAACAATGTAGAACCAGAAAAAAAAAAAAAGGGTTTTACAAAAAGTGTTATTAAAAAATTGTTATTTTTTGAGAAATAAAATTTGCAAAGATTTAAAATAAAAATAATTTTGTTTCAAAATCAATTTTTGGTTTCAGTGCAATCATTTAGGAAAATATGCTGGTATGGTCACAAATAAAAGGTAAAAAAAAATTACACAACACACGTTTTAAGGTATAAAATATTTGGTTTATTACCAAGAATACCACAGTTTTGGAAAATAATTAATTAAACTTGGTGTCAACAAAACCACTTGGTACAGAAACAGAAATCAAAGAGACAAGAAATAAAGATCTCACACTATGTTATCTTGCCAGGGCACTCTGCCTACAGGTGATACAAAATACTCAGCAAAGTGGTCCCTCATTCTGGTAACAATTTGGTAAAACAATCTGGTAAAAATTTACCGCAGTGTCACCATCAGCCGCTCCGCCGGTGCGATGGAAGACCTCATGCGTGTATCCTGCCTTCGGATTACATCCCCAACTTTTTCCAGCAACAAATCGAAATGCTCCTGCCTCATCCGGACATAATTAAAAAATTTGCCAGGGCTCTGACGCAGCTCCATGTACAGAGTAGAGTAGACGCCCCGGGTCATCCGCAGTGCATTAAATGGGATGAATCCATAGACGTCGACATTGCTGCAGAAGCATCCTCCGTCTTGCCGCTTTCTCCTTCTCCCGAACAATAATATCCAGGCGATTTGTCTCAAAAATAACATCTGTTACCACACTCGCAATCCTCCCAAGTACTCCTTCCATCTCTGCCACTTTCTCTAAACCCTTTCAAAGATATATACAGTGGGGCAAAAAAGTATTTAGTCAGTCAGCAATAGTGCAAGTTCCACCACTTAAAAAGATGAGAGGCGTCTGTAATTTACATCATAGGTAGACCTCAACTATGGGAGACAAACTGAGTCAAAAAAATCCAGAAAATCACATTGTGTGTTTTTTTAACATTTAATTTGCATATTATGGTGGAAAATAAGTATTTGGTCAGAAACAAACAATCAAGATTTCTGGCTCTCACAGACCTGTAACTTCTTCTTTAAGAGTCTCCTCTTTCCTCCCCTCATTACCTGTAGTAATGGCACCTGTTTAAATTTGTTATCAGTATAAAAAGACACCTGTGCACACCCTCAAACAGTCTGACTCCAAACTCCACTATGGTGAAGACCAAAGAGCTGTCAAAGGACACCAGAAACAAAATTGTAGCCCTGCACCAGGCTGGGAAGACTGAATCTGCAATAGCCAACCAGCTTGGAGTGAAGAAATTAACAGTGGGAGCAATAATTAGAAAATGGAAGACATACAAGACCGCTGATAATCTCCCTCGATCTGGGGCTCCACGCAAAATCCCACCCCGTGGGGTCAGAATGATCACAAGAACGGTGAGCAAAAATCCCAGAACCACGCGGGGGGACCTAGTGAATGAACTGCAGAGAGCTGGGACCAATGTAACAAGGCCTACCATAAGTAACACACTACGCCACCATGGACTCAGATCCTGCAGTGCCAGACGTGTCCCACTGCTTAAGCCAGTACATGTCCGGGCCCGTCTGAAGTTTGCTAGAGAGCATTTGGATGAGCCAGAGGAGTTTTGGGAGAATGTCCTATGGTCTGATGAAACCAAACTGGAACTGTTTGGTAGAAACACAACTTGTCGTGTTTGGAGGAAAAAGAATACTGAGTTGCATCCATCAAACACCATACCTACTGTAAAGCATGGTGGTGGAAACATCATGCTTTGTGGCTGTTTCTCTGCAAAGGGGCCAGAACGACTGATCCGGGTACATGAAAGAATGAATGGGGCCATGTATCGTGAGATTTTGAGTGCAAACCTCCTTCCATCAGCAAGGGCATTGAAGATGAAACGTGGCTGGGTCTTTCAACATGACAATGATCCAAAGCACACCGCCAGGGCAACGAAGGAGTGGCTTCGTAAGAAGCATTTCAAGGTCCTGGAGTGGCCTAGCCAGTCTCCAGATCTCAACCCTATAGAAAACCTTTGGAGGGAGTTGAAAGTCCATGTTGCCAAGCGAAAAGCCAAAAACATCACTGCTCTAGAGGAGATCTGCATGGAGGAATGGGCCAACAT
This sequence comes from Ranitomeya variabilis, assembly GCF_051348905.1. Lineage (NCBI taxonomy): Eukaryota > Metazoa > Chordata > Amphibia > Anura > Dendrobatidae > Ranitomeya > Ranitomeya variabilis. The sequence goes on along the minus strand of NC_135232.1, from coordinate 163,704,926 downwards.
ACCAACAACAGTGTGTGGCAACCTTGTGAAGACTTACAGAAAACGTTTGACCTCTGTCATTGCCAACAAAGGATATTTTACAAAGTATTGAGATGAAATTTTGTTTCTGACCAAATACTTATTTTCCACCATAATATGCAAATTAAATGTTAAAAAAACAGACAATGTGATTTTCTGGATTTTTTTTTCTCAGTTTGTCTCCCATAGTTGAGGTCTACCTATGATGTAAATTACAGACGCCTCTCATCTTTTTAAGTGGTGGAACTTGCACTATTGCTGACTGACTAAATACTTTTTTTCCCCACTGTAGGTATATATATAGGTATATATATAAAGGTATATAGTTTTCCCTAGCCAATCACATTTGGGAGACTCCCACAGGGAAAACGGATCCATCGTAAAAACGGATGAAACGGATGGTAAAAACGGACACAACGGATGCAACGGATGCAGTTTTTCGACAGAAAAGTCAGGCAGATTTCCGACGGATCCGTCGAAATACTGGATGCATCCGTTTTTCTCTTTTTAGGACGCATCCGTCGCTACGTCGCGACGACGCACTGTGACGGCTGCAGGATGACGCTAGTGTGAAAGTAGCCTTATGTTTTGCTTTCTTTTCCTTGTACACTGTGTGCAGAATCATTAAGCAAGTTGTATTTCGATCACATGATACTTTTTATACATGTTGTCCTACTCCAAGCTGTTCAGGCTTGAGAGCCAACTACCAATTAAGTAAATCAGGTGATGTGCATCTCTGTAATGAGGAGGGGTGTTGTCTAATGACAGCAAAACCCTATATAAGGTGTGCTTAATTATTAGGCAACTTCCTTTCCTTTGGCAAAATGGGTCAGAAGAGAGATTTGACGGGCTCTGAAAAGTCCAAAATTGTGAGATGTCTTGCAGAGGGATGCAGCAGTCTTGAAATTGCCAAACTTTTGAAGCGTGATCACCGAACAATTAAGCGTTCAATGGTAAGTAGCCAACAGGGTTACAAGACGCATGTTGGGCAAAAAAGGAGCAAAATAACTGCCCATGAATTGAGGAAAATCAAGCGTGAAGCTGCCAAGATGCCATTTGCCACTAGTTTTGCCATATTTCAGAGCTGCAACGTTACTGGAGTAACAAAAAGCACAAGGTGTGCGATATTCAGGGACATGGCCAAGGTAAGGAAGGCTGAAAAACGACCACCTTTGAACAAGAAACATAAGATAAAATGTCAAGACTGGGCCAAGAAATATCTTAAGACTGACTTTTCAAAGGTTTTATGGACTGATTAAATGAGAGTGACTCTTGATGGGCCAGAAGGATGGGCCAGAGGCTGCATCAGTAAAGGGCAGAGAGCTCCACTCCGACTCAGATGCCAGCAAGGTGGAGGTGGGGTACTGGTATGAGCTGGTATCATCAAAGATGAACTTGTGGGACCTTTTCAGGTTGAGTATGGAGAGAAGCTCAACTCCCAGACCTACTGCCAGTTTCTGGAAGACAACTTCTTCAAGCAGTGGTACAGGAAGAAGTCGGTATCGTTCAAGAAAAACATGATTTTCATGCAGGACAATGCTCCATCACATGCCTCCAACTACTCCACAGCATGGCTGGCCAGTAAAGGTCTCAACGAAGAAAAAATAATGACATGGCCCCCTTGTTCACCTGATCTGAACCCCATAGAGAACCTGCTGCATGCAATGTTGATCGTAAACAGATCAAGCAACTGACAGAATCTATGGATTGAAGGCTGTTAGTGTCATCATAAAGAAAGGTGGCTATATTGGTCACTAATTTTTGGGGATTTTGTTTTTGCATGTCAGAAATGTTTATTTCTAAATTTTGTGCAGTTATATTGGTTTACCTGGTGAAAATAAACAAGTGAGATGGGAATATATTTGGTTTTTATTAAAGTGCCTAATAATTCTGCACAGTAATAGTTACCTGCACAAACAGATATCCTCCTAAGATAGCCAAATCTAAAAAAAAACCCTCTCCAACTTTCAAAAATATTAAGCTTTGATATTTATGAGTCTGTTGGGTTGATTGAGAACATAGTTGTTGATCAATAATAAAAATAATCCTCTAAAATACAACTTGCCTAATAATTCTGTACACAGTGTAGACTGTGTGGTGCTCCTGTCCCAGATTGCCCCTGTCCTGGATTTCTCCTGTCCCGGTGTTGTGCTGCTGTCCTGGTGCTGTGATACTGTCCCGGTTCTGTGCTGCCTGACTGCTGTTCTGTTGGACTACTGCCTGTAATGTAAGTATTGGCGTCCATTCTGTTTTTAATTTTGGCTTTTTATTTATTTATTTATTTTTTCTTTGGCTACATTGTTGTTGGCTCCTTAAACAAGTTCAATTTTTCTTATCTGTTCTTTTCTGTAGTGTTTCACTTGACTGCTGCCTGCTATTCCAACATGTCCTCCAGTGAAGACTCTGCTTCCCAGAGTGGACATGACACTGATTACATAATCACATTTGATATACTGATTGGTATGTATTGACTGTCAATACTACACATGTGGTAAATCATGTATTTTCTTTAAAGGAACCTTCCAGTGCAGAAAAGCAGGAGCAGTCTAGTGGAAATGAATCTTCCCAGGGTCATCGTGCTCAAGTTCTTGAGGAGGAAAGACGGTGTGTTAGTAGTCTTTTCATTATCAAAGTTGTAAATGAATTTGGTTTTAGTTTTGTATCTTTAAAACTATATTACTTACAATTTCTATTTTATTTTATTTGATCTATAGGTTCCACAACGTGAGGAAGGCAAACCCGAGATTGACAATGACAAACTCATTCCTCTTGTGCAAGAGCGAGTTGCGTTGTGGGACACCCGTGATCGTCAGCATTCTGACTCAGGATTGATTCGACAACTCTGAGAAGAAGTGGCCAGATCGCTGTTGGCTGATTGGGACCATACCACCCCACAAGACAGAAAGAATTTAGGTATTGCAATGTGGTCTGACGCATTTGTTTTCCTGTAAATGTAGGTGCTTTTTTTTACAATTTATTACAAAAAAAAAAAATTTCTCCCCCCTTCACAGTGAAGAGAGTAAAAGTCCCTTGGTATTCGATGAAGGATCGCTTCAATAAGAATATGAGAGAGGAGATTCGGGTTCGAAGTGGTGCTGCTCCAAAGGTCACAAAATATAAATACCATCATATGCTGTCTTTTCTGAGGCCTGCGGTTGCTCAGCGAACGTGAGTATCTTTTGTGTTGTCTTAGGCTACTTTCACACTAGCGTTAACTGCATTACATTTCAAAACGTCTTTTTTCAGAAAAAACGCATCCAGCAAAACTTTTTGCTGGATGCGTTTTTTTCCCATAGACTTGTATTGGCGACGTATGGCGACGGATTGGCATACGTCGTGTACGTTTTACGACGGATGCGTCGAAATTTGGCGACACGTCGTCTCAAAAAAACGTAGATTGTAACGTTTTTTGTCTCCGCCTAAAAAATGTGTCGCGACGCATCCTGCGGCATACGTCGTTGGCTGCAATGGAAGCCTATGAGCGACGGATGCGTCGGGACACGTCGTACGACGCAATACAGCGCTGCAATACGTTTTTTTTACACTGAGCATGCTCAGAAGAAGTATTTTGTTGCCAATTGGCCAGACACCCCCAAATCTATATAAACCTGGCCTGGGCCTTCAACCCCACATATGCCTGCAAGACCCAGAGAGGAGAAGACTGCCAGCAAGACCCCAGCCACAAGACCCCAGCCTGACACAGGAGCCAGCCACTGGAAGGAGCCAGCCACAGGAAGGAGCCAGCCACAGGACTCCAGCCATAAGACCTCAGCCACAAGACCACAGCCTGACACAGGAGCCAGCCACAGGAAGGAGCCAGCCACGGGACTCCAGCCACAAGACTCCAGCCACCATAGAGCCAGTGTGAGTATTGCAATTTTTGTGTGCATCTGTGTGCCTGTGCATTTGTGTGTGTATATGAGGTACTGACTACTGAAAGAGCTTAAAACCTGAAGAGAACCTGAGGCCTGCCATCGTCCTGCACCAGCCAGTGCCATGCTAGAGTCCACATCCACCATGATGCCAGCCACTGTGAAGACCTGCAGCTTCAGCCAAAGGATTGTCAGCCTTTTGTATGTGTGTGTGTGTGTGTGTATGCGTCTTCTGATTGGGTTCACCTTTCTGCCTTTGTTGTACATATGTGTATTTGCCTAAAGCTATGTGCGTGCATGTGTATGTGTGTATTTTTGGACGGTTGTGTGCTTTTGTACCATGTGCCTGCACCATATTATGCCTTTGCCAATTTTATGCCTGTTCATGTGGGAGGGTATGTGTCCATGTGCAGGATTGCATCAGGGTGTGGTCAGGATTTTCCATCAGTATTTGTACGCCAAAACTAGGAGTGGGTGATAAAAGCAAAAGTATGCCTTTTTTCGTGTTATACTTTACCTAATTTTTACACTCCTGGTTTTGGCTTACAAATACTGATGGAAAATCCTGACCAAATTCTGATGCGATCCTGAATGTGGACACATACCAGGCATGTTTTTTGTGTGCGTCTTGTTGATTGCATGTGCATTTGTCCATGCTGTAATTGGTTATTTGCCTTTTTCTGATGTATTGACTGTATAGTGGTCTGTGCAGCATGTGGTTTTATTTTTTTTTTTTTTTAAATCTGATGTGTTTTTTAAAAAAGTCTAGCGGTCTGCAGCTTGTGGTTTGAATGTGAGTGTGGGGTTTTTCTATTTAATAAAAGTGTTGATTTTTTTTAAATTACAGTTATAACCATTTGCAGTTGAAGTACTTGTATTTAAAATAAAGAGCATGTCAGCTCCTAATTGTGATTTAAAAAAAAAAAAAAGAGTGAAAAAAAAATTATAATAAAATGTTTATTAAAAAAATGTCCGTAGTATTATTTCATAAAGGTAAATTTAAAACTGGTGTATGTACCAATGGTTACACATGCAATACAGGGTTGGTTGAGGGCTAATTTTTTTAATAAAGGTTAACCTGTAAATTTTTTTTTTTTTTTTTTGGGGGGGGGGGGGGGGGGGTTATTTTTTTCACATAAAATGTGTCAAATATATTTTTTCTTGGTGTTAAAATTAAAAAAAATTATTTTATGGGACATGGAAATGAATGGTATAACGTGCCACTTTTTGGGGGGGTTTTGGTGTTCACCTGTATGAACATTTCTGACATCATTTTAGTAGGGTGTTTATCATTGAGCATTACCTAGTTCAGGGGGTGGTCTAACTATAGATCCATTATACATATTAACAGATAAACCAGGACCGCTGCCCACCAGGACACAGCCGCTGCCCACCAGGACACAGCTAAAGTGCTAGAAGTAAGTTTTGAAGACCCCAAATCTGCTACTTCAATGTGTAGAGCAGATTGCAAGTGTCTTTTTAACTTACAGATACACCAGGACCACAGCCGCAGCAAGCCGCCTCTAGTCCCAACCAGGACCACAGTCGCAGCAAGCCGCCTCTAGTCCCAACCAACCAGGACCACAGCCACCAATCTTTTCAAGTAAGTTTTGAAGACCCCAAATCTGCTACTTCAATGTGTAGAGCAGATTGCAAGTGTCTTTTTAACTTACAGATACACCAGGACCACAGTCGCAGCAAGCCGCCTCTAGTCCCAACCAACCAGGACCACAGCCACCAATCTTTTCAAGTAAGTTTTGAAGACCCCAAATCTGCTACTTCAATGTGTAGAGCAGATTGCAAGTGTCTTTTTAACTTACAGATACACCAGGGCCGCAGCAAGCTTGAGCAACAATGTCCTCTTCTGACAGCCCTCCTCCACAGCAACAGCGTGTATCGGTAAGTTAACACAAAACTTTTTTTTTTTTTTTTTAATTTCTTTAAATTACATTTTTATGGATAACTACATGCATAAATTATGTTTCAACAGGAAGCTGAATCAGATGAGGAGCTGTCAGAAGGTGGCGAGACGGGTGGAGAGATGCTAGTGGAGGAGGAACCAAGTGTAAGTAGTGGGGAAACAGTTTTTTCGCACATCACACTGCACCATACACAAAACAGATTTTCATACATAACTAAACACAGAAAATATATGCCTACATTACTGAGAATTTGTTTCCTTTATTTCAGGCTGCTGCTGCTGCTGCTCCTGCTGCTGCCGCTGAAGGTTCTCCCAGACAATCCCAGAGTCGGCGGACTCGTCGCCGCGGTCGGCTATCAGTGAGTTTTTTTTTTTTGGGGAGGGGTATTCTATTGGTACTTTAGTGTTTCAGTGTACTAATTTGTTTGTTTTCCTTTTTTTTTTTTTTTTGGCACAGGCTTCACAGCGTGCTCCCGCAGAAGAGGATGATGATGATGACGACATTGATATCGAGAATCTCATCGAGGAGGTTCGCGAGCGGGAGCCGCTGTGGAACATGGCTGACCGCAGGCATGCTGATACCGGTGTCACCCGTCGGCTCTGGGACGAAGTGTGTCGCAACCTGTTTCCAAGGCGGGAGAGCCTTCATCCTCAGCAGCAGAGCAAACTAGGTAAGTATTCACTTTCCAGTGATGTTTTGAGCTGACTGTAATGTATTGCATTTACCAATTTTTGGTTTTTTCTTTTGATTCTTGTCTTCACAGTTGGAAAGATTAGGAAGCGGTGGCGGTCACTGAGGGATCGCTTTAAGAGGGAATTCAATGATGAGATGAAGGCCCCGAGTGGCTCTGCAGGAAGGAAGAGGAGCAAATATAAATATGGCCAGGCCCTCTCCTTCCTGAGGCGAACAATGCTAAGCAGAGTGTAAGTATTCTACAGCCCACTAATAACCATGTTAACCTGTCTACTTAGTTTGCTTTCAGTCAGGGCTTTTTCATTCCAATGTATTAATTTCATTTGTTTTTATTCAGTCGCCATGACAGCACCACGAGAGAGGGGATCCGCCCTTCAGGGACAGGAAACCTTCAGACATAAAAGGGCGGCACCTCTCTCCTCCGTCAGTTGGTTTCCTGTCCCTGACAGGGTAACCTCTTCAGACAAGACCTCATGAAGAAGGTTGAAGATTAAAGAAGATTTCCCAGTCCTGGTAGTCCGATGCAGGTAGCGGGAGGGCCCCTACCTCGGACTAGCCAGGGCGCCGGAAGCACCACACGGCAGGGGGACTGCTTGTGTCAGGTGTCAGCAGAGAGAAGCAGCCTTCAGACATGGCTTGCTTCTGGGTGACCCTTTTTTTGCCACAGGTACAAGGTAAGTATACGCTACCTGCTCTGGAGCTGTGTCTGCGCCTCGGGTCCGGTCACATCCTGCCTCCGCTCCGGCCATATGTCTCTGGGCTCGCCGCGTGTGCTGGGGCGTCCCGGCGGTGTCCCTGGGGCGCTTCCTAATGACGCGGCCGGCGCGGTCCATTAGCGCGGCTGGGCATGCGCGGTGGCCGCGCCGGATGGGGCGGTTCTGTTTTTTCCTGCCTTTCAATGGGAGCGCCTGTAACCGGAAGGGGCGTTCCCGGGCGACGTCCTCGTCGGCGCTTCCTGGTGACGCAGCGGCGTGGCCCATTGGCGCGGCTGCGCACGTGCGATCGCCGTGCGGGCCTATCGGTATTATGGGGCAGGAGCGGTGATGTGCCGAGGCCTGGGCTGGGGGCGCGGCTCTAGTAGTGGGGGCCAATTAGATGTATACCGGGCAGGACACCTGGATTATCCTGCTGACCCCCCATCTGGGGGTGGTACCGCTTGGGGGCAGTATTTAAAGGCAATATGGCGGCCGCTGCATGTCTCTGACCCTTTATTATAATGGAGTCACCGGAGCAGGAAGCACCGCAGGTGCGGCAGCAGCCTCAGCCTCTTGAAGAGACCCGTGCCATCTCCCAGCGTCGATCTAGTGGCAGTAGTCGCGCTGGTGGAGTCAAAAATGTTCAAAAGTCAAGCAAGTCCTCAGGTCATAAGACTACCTTGGCCAGGAAGGACACCCCATTATCTACGGTACCATTCACTACGCATCTGGGTAAGTGATCTACGTGAAAGTTCACCTAGTGATCCTTTGTCCCTGTTATGTCCCCCTTTATCCTATTAGGGGAGAAAATGTACCGCCAAGTCCAAACACAAGGAATGTGGCGAGTGTGGGGATCTACTCCCGGATGCCTATGAGAAAAAGCTGTGCAGGCCTTGCATACAGCGCCTTATAGGGGAAGAAGCTTCTGACCTTACGTCTTCCTTGAGGGATATGGTTAGACAAGAGGTCAGGGGTTCTATTAGGTCTCTTTCCCAAAAAACAAAATCTAAAGGGAAGAAACTTGCTTCTCCAGTTTCAGATATTGAGTCAGACTCGGCTGAGTTAACCTCGGATTCCTCTACGTCTTCCTCTTCATCTATAGACGTTGAATCAGGATATTCCTGTTTGCCACTTGATAAAGTGAATCGGCTAGTTAAAGCGGTAAATAACACTATGGGGATTGAGGAGCCTCAGTCAGAGTGGTCTATGCAGGACATAATGTTTAAAGGGTTGGACAAAAAGTCCCGTAGATCTTTTCCGGTGATTGAAAAAATAAAAACTCTAATTACAAAGGAGTGGAAGAAGCCTGAAAGGAAAGGTTCACTCCCACCGGCATTCAAGAGAAGGTATCCCTTTGAGGAAGAGTCATCGTCCTCTTGGGATAAAGCCCCGAAATTAGACGCCGCAGTGGCCAAAGCGTGTAAAAAATCATCGCTACCATTCGAAGATTTGGGCAACTTAAAAGACCCGTTAGATAGAAAGGCTGACGTTTTTCTTAAAGGGACCTGGGAAACAGCGGCAGGATCTCTAAGACCAGCAATTGCAGCCACTTGTACGGCTCGGTCACTAATGGTGTGGCTTGACCGGCTAGAAGACCAACTTAAGAACAAAGTCCCTAGGAGTGAAATCCTGTCTTCCCTTCCTATAATTCAGCAGGCGGCAGCTTTTCTCTCAGACGCTTCGGCAGATTCGGTAAAGTTAGCCGCAAGGTCCTCGGCTCTATCAAATGCAGCCCGCAGGGCTTTATGGATTAAATGTTGGCCGGGAGACCTACAGGCAAGGTCAAAATTATGCGGCATTCCCTGTGAAGGGACACATTTGTTTGGGCCTGTACTGGACGAATTATTAGAGAAAGCTGGTGATAATAAAAAACGGTTCCCCTTCCTGGGAAAACCCCCATATAAACGGGAATACAACAAAGGATGGTACAACCGTAGAAGATCATTTAGAGAAAGATCCAGGCGGGACAGTAACAGAAAAAGAGGTAGAGGCTATATCTTTGACACCTCTCGGGACTATAAAAAGCCTCAATGACTGCTGGACCAGGTGGGGGGAAGACTTTCAGCCTTCTTCCCTGCCTGGTTGAAAATTTCTAACAGCCCATGGATCCTCAGTGTCATCTCGGCTGGTCTAAGATTTGAATTTCAGACTTTTCCCTATAACAAATTTTGTATAACGCCCATCCGTTCTTCCTCCACAGAACAGCTGGCTCTAGAATCGGAGGTCCGAGATCTACAGCAAAAGGGTGTGCTGGTTAGAGTACCCACGGTACAGAAAGGTAAGGGGTTCTATTCCCCTCTCTTTCTGGTCAAAAAACCTGATGGATCTTTCCGTACAATCATTAATTTGAAAGGTCTGAATAAATTTCTACTGATTCCCTCCTTCAAAATGGAGTCGATAAAAACGGCAATAAAGCTCTTATTTTACAACTGCTTCATGGTTGTCTTGGACTTAAAAGACGCCTATTACCATATCCCAATACACACAGACCACCAACAATTTCTCAGAGTGGCAGTTTCAATTAATGGCTCTATAGAACACTTCCAGTACCGTGCACTTCCCTTTGGAGTCGCGGTCGCACCCCGGGTATTCACTAAAGTAATGGTGGAGGTCATGGCACACCTTCATGAGCAGGACATCTTAATAATACCCTATCTGGATGACCTGCTGATCGTTGGTCATTCGGAATCTCACTGTACTGACCAATTGGGGAAAGTAACATCAGTATTACAGGAATTGGGGTGGATAATTAATCTTAAAAAATCCCGGTTACAACCCTCTAGGGTACAGGAGTTTTTGGGTCTGGTCATAGATTCTAGCATACAGGAATGCCGCCTTCCAGATACAAAAGTAGATAAGATCTCTCAATTGGTGATTAAAATAATTAACAACCCATCAATCTCGCTAAGAAGAGCAATGTCTCTTTTAGGGTCCCTTACATCGTGTATCCCGGCGGTTCTCTGGGCCCAATATCACACTAGGCCGCTGCAGTGGGACATATTACATAACACCCGTTGCTTGTCAGGACACCTGGACAGTATATTTTCACTATCTACTGAATCTATACAATCTTTATATTGGTGGACACTCACAACAAATTTACGTAGAGGGGTTCCCTGGACAAACGACGTGTCGCGAATAATAACTACTGATGCTAGCCCCAGGGGATGGGGAGCGCACATGGGAAATAGCTGCACTCAAGGACTGTGGTCCCAATCAGAACAGAACTTGACATCCAACCTAAAAGAGTTGTTAGCAGTGGAACGTGCCTTAAGTAGTTTCCTCATACATCTTCGGGGTAGACATGTCAGAGTGCTCTCAGATAACCAAGTGACTGTAGCCTATATTAATCACCAAGGGGGTACTCGATCAAATTCATTAATGAATGTTACGGATCATATTTTTCAGATGGCCGAAAAACACCTTCTGTCTCTCACGGCTCTCCACATAAAGGGGAAACTCAATGTCATGGCCGACTACTTAAGCCGCAACAAACTCGGTCAGGGAGACTGGAGCTTGAACCAGACTATCTTCAATCAGATTGTTCGCTTATGGGGGTGCCCAGACATAGACCTTTTCGCGAACAAGGAAAACAGGAAACTACACCGTTTCTGCTCCTTAAATCCCAGAGAAAACCCTTACGCAGTGGATGCTCTCCTAATTCCATGGCACTTCGATCTCGCTTATGTCTTTCCCCCTCTAAATTTAATACCATTAGTTCTGAGGAAGATACGGGAAGACAAGGCCCGGGTAATCATGATAGCCCCGTTCTGGCCTCGAAGATCATGGTTTCCTTGGCTGAGGAAAATGTCTATCTCTCAGCCGTGGATTCTCCCAGAAACATCGGATCTCCTCTCCCAGGGCCCAATTCTCCATCCACGAGTCGCCAATTTACACCTAGCGGCGTGGAATTTGAAAGGTCACTACTAAGAGCAAAGGGGTTTTCTCAGGACCTTGTAAACACACTACTAAAAAGTAGAAAACCATCCACAACAAATATCTACGTTAGAATTTGGAAAAAATTTTTAGAGGTGTCAGGGTCACGTATTGACCAAAAAATCTGTGTCAAGAAAATTTTGGAATTTCTGCAAAAAGGGTTACAGATGGGATTGGCCACAAGCACTCTCAGAGTCCAAGTATCAGCTCTGGGGGCTCTGTATAATAATAAATTAACCAATAATTACTGGATATCCAGATTTTTCAAGGCCGCATCTAGGTCCAGACCTCTAATTAAACAAAAATTGGTTCCGTGGGACTTAAATCTTGTGCTTTCCGCTCTAATGGAAACACCATTTGAACCTATTGACACAGTGCCAATTAAAATCCTATCCTTCAAAACTGCCCTATTAGTCGCACTCACGTCCGCAAGAAGGGTTAGTGACCTGCAGGCTCTATCTAGACAGCTTCCTTACATGCAGGTTAGAGAAGACAGAGTTATCTTAAAACCTGATCCTCTTTACCTTCCGAAAGTAGCCTCAAAGTTCCATAGGCTACAGGAAGTTGTTTTGCCTTCGTTTTGTTCTAACCCCACTAATGATAAAGAACGAAAATTCCATTTGCTAGATGTGAGAAGATGTCTTCTTAAATATATTTCGGTTACCGATGCGTGGAAGAAGGATAATTCCCTATTTGTATCCTTCCAGGGGGTTAGGAAAGGACTTAGGGTGTCCAAAAACACATTAGCTAGATGGATCAGGGAGGCGATTTCTCTGGCTTATTCAGCAGGTGGTGCACAGATCCCGGAGGGTATAAAAGCTCACTCCACTCGAGCCATGGCTACTTCCTGGGCAGAAAGATCGGAAGTATCGATTGAAGACATTTGTAAGGCGGCCACATGGTCTTCTCCGTCTACTTTTCTTAGGCACTATAGACTAGATTTGGGTAGCTCCTCAGATCTCACATTTGGGAGAAGGGTGCTTGAAGCAGTTATCCCTCCCTAGTCTCTTTTACTTCTCTGAAAGTCTCTCGTGGTGCTGTCATGGCGACTGAATAAATACGTAAGCTACTTACGGGTAGCGGTGTTTTTCAGGAGCCCATGACAGCACCCTTATATTCCCTACCCTCTTTTCTTGTTTGGGTCAGCACCTTCTTTACATTGGGTCCTAAGTTTTATTCACTGGGTGAATTGTACCATGTTTTAATGTTGATATGCTACTAACCTAGGAGATTCTCTCATGCTCTGTAAACCAACTGACGGAGGAGAGAGGTGCCGCCCTTTTATGTCTGAAGGTTTCCTGTCCCTGAAGGGCGGATCCCCTCTCTCGTGGTGCTGTCATGGGCTCCTGAAAAACACCGCTACCCGTAAGTAGCTTACGTATTTTCTTTCACAGCACCTTCTCCAGCCACCGGGCGCCTGCATCTTCCTCTGCGCCCTCTGGAGCGATCCCTCCTGAGTCCGCCACTGAGGGCCACGTCGGTAGGCCCCACACCTCTGTCCCCTCCTCTGACCCCTCCTCTGACCCCTCTGTCCCCTCCACTTCATCCGTCCCAAGCAGTGGAGCATTATTGCAGCCTTCATTGCTCGCATCTGATGCTGAACAGATAGCGTTTCCTTTACCCCACCCCTCTGATCCTGCCACCTCGACACCACCATTAGGTTCGTGGCGGCAGCGACAGAGGGGTCAGGAAAAGAGCTATGCTCCTGAGTTCTTGCACCTGAATGCATCCTTCCAAGGCTCTTTCAAAATTTTGGGAGAGCAAGTGACTGCTGGTTTCAACATGGTGCAGTCACGCATCAGTGAAACAAGCCGTGAAACCAGCAGTCGCTTGGATAGGCTGCATTCAGCTGTAAGTCCCGATCCGGCCAATATTTTTTTTAACTCCATGCTCAGGACCATGGAGAAACTATCTTTTGAGCAACAGATGCGGGTAATGAATACCTGCCATAATGCTCTACTGCAGGCCGTTAACGAGTCTACCCACACACCTCGCCACACCTCCACTCCAATTCCACACCATACCCAGCATTACCAAACCCAGCCCCAATACCCACACCAGCACCATTACCAAACCCAGTCCCACTACCCTACCCAGTCACAATACCCAACCCAGTCCCCACAACAATCCCGGCCCCCAGACCAAATTACTTCCCCAATGTTTTCCTTACTCAACTTTTCTCTTCCCCCTACCCCAACACCACCCCCCTCTGGTCAGCCTCTTGGTTTACCCCCCCCCCTTCCACTGCACCCCAAACAAGTAGGGTTTCCCCACCTATCGACGTGGTCCAACCTTCCTGCCCCTCCTCCTCTCATATCTCCACCCAACAGTTTCAAGATTTGTAAATACGATGTTTAGTTTTTTTTTGCAAAATCTTCCAAAAACAAATTTGATATTAAAAAAAAATATTTTTTGTTGGCAAAAAAAAAAAAAAAAAAAAAAGAGTTAAAATAAAATTCTGAATATAAAATTCTACTCTGTGTGTGTGTCTGGATTTATTAAGGTAATATAATAAAAAAGGTTTTAATAAAAACAAACACCGAACATTTTAAAGGTATAACAAAACGGTTTTACTAGCAAGAAAACCATGCTTTTTGGCCCTTTTTTTTTTTTTTTTTTTTTTTGGGCAGAAACACATTTTTTACATAAACAAAACACATGGGAAACTGGTTACACAATCATGTCTTGCCACGGGATCCGCCCGACAGGTGAGACAAAATAATCGGCAAACTGGTCCCTCATCCTTGTAACTGAACTTGTAGAGCGAACTGAGCTGCTGCGGTAGTCCCACAAGGTGGTCTCCAACTCTTCATCATCCAAGGAAACGGGCTCCTTTGAAAGGACAAAGTTGTGGAGCACCACACAGGCTTTAACGACCTCGTCTATAGTTGTTGTTTTCAACTTGATAGCCGTCAGCAGAACCCGCCACTTCGCCGTCAATATGCCAAAGGAACACTCCACGACTCTTCGTGCTCTAGTAAGCCGGTAATTAAAGACCCGCTTGGTATGGGTTAAGTTCCGGCTACTATATGGTTTCAGTAGGTGCGGCGACAGTTGAAAGGCTTCATCACCTACAAAAACATATTCCAGGGCTGGGTCATTGGTTCCTGGCAGTGGTCTGGCTGGCGGTAAATCGTAGCTCTCTCCATAAAGGCAACGACCCATCGGAGAGTTTTTAAGAACTTGTGAATCGTTGGACCGTCCATACGCTCCTATGTCCACGGCAAGGAACCTGCAGTTGGCATCTGCAATAGCCATAAGGACGATGGAGAAATACTTCTTATAATTATAATACTCCGATCCTGTTCCTGCCGGTTTCGCAATCCTTATATGTTTCCCGTCAACTGCACCCACACAATTAGGGAAATTGCAAATTTGCTGAAACTCTTCAGCACTTCGCAACCAGATTTCCATGGATGGTTGGGGGATATACTCTGGTTGCAAAGTGGTCCAAACAGCCCGACATGTGTCCTTCACTATTCCAGAGATAGTTGAAATGCCCAGCCTGAACTGATAATGGAGCGAAGTCATAGATTCACCCGTAGCTAGGAAACTTTAAAAAAAAAAAAAAAAAAAAAAAACATGTTAGAAAAAATTGCACAGACCAACAAGTTTTAATATGGCACTGTTAATTTTTTTTTAAGGACGGGACACCCAATAAAACCAGCATGAAACCGGTGTAAAAAAACAGTGGAATGTCCGCCAAGAAAACCCAAATTACATGCTGCAGAAAATAGTGCGCAATATGTCAGCGCAGTATTGTCTGCAGCATGTAATATAACATTCAAAATGACCAATGACAGAAAAAAAACAGTTGCATGTCATCAAACCCAAAAAAACCAAACAAAAAAAAAAAATGCAGAAAATGCAACGCAATATTTCAGCGCAGTATTTTCTGCAGTCTGTTATCTAACATTCAATATCAGCAATGACATTTAAATAAAGCAGTGGACTGTCCGCAAAGAAAACCAAAATTACATGCTGCAGAAAATAGTGCGCATTATGCCAGCGCAGTATTGTCTGCAGCATGTAATATAACATTCAAAATGACCAATGACAGAAAAAAAACAGTTGCATGTCATCAAACCCAAAAACCAAAAAAAAAAAAAAAAAAACTGCAGAAAATGCAACGCAATATTTCAGCGCAGTATTTTCTGCAGTCTGTTAACATTCAATATCAGCAATGACATTTAAATAAAGCAGTTGAATGTCCGCCAAGAAAACCAAAACTACATGCTGCAGAAAATAGTGCGCAGTATGCCAGCGCAGTATTTTCTGCAGCATGTAATATAACATTCAATATCAGCAATGAAATAAAAAAAAGAGGCTTACCGCAGGGTCACCATCAGCCGCTCCGCCGGTGTGATGGCAAGCCTCATCCTTGTATCCTGTCTTCGGATGACATCCTCCAGTTTTGCAAGCAAAAAATCGAAATGTTCAATCCTCATCCGCACGTAGTTGTGGAATTTGTGTGGATTGTGCCGCAACTCCAGGTACAGAGTGGACTGGACACCCCGGGTCATCCGTAGTTGATTAATCGGATGAATCCACAGTCGCCTCCGTCTCCGTTGCTGCAGAAGCATCCTACGCCTTTCCGCTGCCGCCTCCTTCTCCCGCACTATGATATCCAGGCGATTTGTCTCAAAGATAACGTCGGTAACCAAACTAGCAATCCTCCCAAGAACACCTTCCATCGCTGCCACAAAACTAAAACCCACAAAGATGGGCTGTAAATACAGTACTATATAGTTTTTCAAATTTTCCAGTAGCCAATCAAATTTTGGGAGCCTCCCCTTTTAAAAACGGATCCGTCGGAAAAACGGATGCAACGGATGGTAAAACGTATGCAACGTATATAACGCATCCAGTATTTTCGACGGAAACGTTTAGCGGATTTGCGACGGATCCGTCGAAATGCTGGATGCGTGGCATACGTTTGTCACCGTTTTTCACTTTTTTGACGCATCCGTTTTTTCGGCAAAAAAACGGATTTGCGACGTAATGCAGTTAACGCTAGTGTGAAACTAGCCTTACTATTATATAAAGTATTTAATCTTTTTTTAGTTTGATACTTTAGTTCCATAAAGATGCGGTACATTCTGGTATCCTCCATTTTGATTCAGCGTAATTCTGCTTCATGTCACCTGTCTTATCCATGTTTTTTTTTCTGTGCTATGTTGTGCATAAATATGTGATTCTTCAGAATTTCTTTTAGTCTTTGCCTGATGAAGAGACCTGTGTAGTCTTGAAAGCTTGCAATTTGTTACCATCTTTTCAGTTAGCCATTAAAAGGTATCGACCACTGAGGGACTCTCAATTCTAAATATCTTTTTTTAGTGAAGTTTTTCATTTATTTTCCACACAGAACCTGGAGCAGCATAACACAACCTGGATCGTCCTCAGTTGGAGCGGCCCCTCATTTGCCAGCCAAAGAACAGTCCCAATCATCCACCAGCGATGGAGCCACAGGCAGGCTTCACAGGCTAGGGAACAGGCAGCCGGTCCATCAGGTTTTCCCTCTCCCAGCCCTCTGCCACTGGTTTTGTTGGGTCTTCTCATCAGCGGCCGAGGGCCTGGGAGAGGTCAATCATTCACGAGTTTATTCACTTAAGCTCGATCTTCCAGGATGGGATGAGAGCGGTTTGAGAAAGACTGGATAGTGGGTTCACTCAGATGAACACACTTTTCCAGGAAGTCCACAGATGCCTTGACCGTATGGAAGATGACCTTCAGAGACCAACGCAATGTTTTTTTCTGCAATAGAGCGGGGCGTGTCAGAAAACCTGCCGCTTGATCTCCAGATCTATGTAATCAAGGCCTGTCAGGCTCCTTACAGAGAGGCCATGCAGCAGTCCCAAACCTTCAATCCGCAGTCAGGATATCACCAGCTGCCACAAATTTCTTTTCCTACATGGCAACAAGCGCCAGCACAGCATCAGTGGCAGAATACGTCAGCACCACTGCACACATCTCAAGGACTTAGATACCCGTCAGTCCAACAACTGATGACAGAGCAAGTGAACTATCCTCCATCACGACCACTGGACACTATGGCAGTTCCTACAGTTCCCGGCTACACCACGCAGCTGAGTGCAGCACTCCTGCAGCATGCAGCTCCCACCACGCAGCCGAGTGCAGCACACCTGCAGCATGCAGCTCCCACCATGCAGTCGAGTGCAGCACCCCTGCAGCTTGCAGCTCCCACCACACAGACGAGTGCAGCACCCCTGCAGCATGCTGCTCCCACCATGGCGCCAAGGGCAGCACCCCTTGAACAGTACAGTAAAAACTGTAGAGGGAACAGCAAAAAAAAAGTGCCCAGTGCACACCCAAAACAAAAGCCCGGAAGAAGAAAAGTTGGCAATAAAATTACCCATCACCTCCACCCTCACCTCCCAATGAGTCTCTGTTTTCCAATCTTTCTACACCTTCCCTTGTGTCTATCTCTTCCAATGTGTCTATCCCTTCCAAATTATTTTCCACTCCAAATGTGTCGTCTTCCCCCAATGTTCCATTTGCTCCCAATGTCTCATCTGCCCTGTAATATACTCCCATCTGTGAAATCTTAGACCACACCATCCGTGACCCAATCCTCCACTTTATTGACACTTCCCCTCTAACCACTTCCTCGCCCACTCCTACCTAATCATCCTGGCCCGACACCCCCCTGGTCCACAATATCACACCATCGGACAGACCGCGAAAATAAACCCTATTTTTATTTATTTTTTACATTTATGTATGTTAAATTAAAAAAATTTTGTTAATAAAAATTATTTTTTCCACAATCCCTATGTTTTCTTAATCCCTTTATTTGAAAACAAAGTGAAGTAGTAGCGGGTTACAGTGGAGGTGTTATTATTAAAGTCAGCAAACATTACGGGAACATTTACTTATTTACAATCGGGTTAAACCATTTCGTCTTGCTATGTCACACATCCAATATCAGAAACAAAGTAAGCAGCAAACTTATTCTTCATTTGGACAACTTCCACTGTTGTCCTCAGAGGGTGATCTTGGTAAACCTGCAATGTGCTAACAGGTTCCTCAAGTTTTAAGTGGTGTCGCTCTTTTGCCAGGATGTAACTGTGCAGAACAGCACACGCTTTGACAACCTCATCAATTGTCTCAGTTTTTAGATTGATTGCTATTCCCAAAATGCGCCATTTAGATGCAAGAAAACTAAAGGCACACTCCACAGTTCTTCATGCGTCAGTCCGTAGTTGTAAATCCTTTTGGTGTGATTCAAGTCCCGACTCGAGTACGGTTTTATGAGGTTGGCAAACATTTGAAACGCCTCATCCCCAACCACATCAAATGGCATTGGCGGTCCTTTAGTGTTTGGAAGAGGTCATGGTGTTGGAAAATAGAAATTATTCCCATACAAATGTTGGCCCATGTCAGAGTCTTTGAAAGTCTGAGAGTCATTTCCTCTTCCAAATCAGCGAACGTCAATGGCAACAAATCGACAGTCAACATCTGCAATCGCCATGAGAACAATCAAAAAATAGTTTTGTAATTAAAATACTTGGATCCACTTCCAACAGGTTTCATAATCCGAATATGTTTGCCATTCATAGCCCCACACAGTTTGGAAAATTACAGGTCCTTCTCAAAAAATTAGCATATAGTGTTAAATTTCATTATTTACCATAATGTAATGATTACAATTAAACTTTCATATATTATAGATTCATTATCCACCAACTGAAATTTGTCAGGTCTTTTATTGTTTTAATACTGATGATTTTGGCCTACAACTCCTGATAACCCAAAAAACCTGTCTCAATAAATTAGCATATTTCACCCGTCCAATCAAATAAAAGTGTTTTTTAATAACAAACAAAAAAACCATCAAATAATAATGTTCAGTTATGCACTCAATACTTGGTCGGGAATCCTTTGGCAGAAATGACTGCTTCAATGCGGCGTGGCATGGAGGCAATCAGCCTGTGACACTGCTGAGATGTTATGGAGGCCCAGGATGCTTCAATAGCGGCCTTAAGCTCATCCAGAGTGTTGGGTCTTGCGTCTCTCAACTTTCTCTTCACAATATCCCACAGATTCTCTATGGGGTTCAGGTCAGGAGAGTTGGCAGGCCAATTGAGCACAGTAATACCATGGTCAGTAAACCATTTACCAGTGGTTTTGGCACTGTGAGCAGGTGCCAGGTCGTGCTGAAAAATGAAATCTTCATCTCCATAAAGCATTTCAGCCGATGGAAGCATGAAGTGCTCCAAAATCTCCTGATAGCTAGCTGCATTGACCCTGCCCTTGATGAAACACAGTGGACCAACACCAGCAGCTGACATGGCACCCCACACCATCACTGACTGTGGGTACTTGACACTGGAATTCAGGCATTTTGGCATTTCCTTCTCCCCAGTCTTCCTCCAGACTCTGGCACCTTGATTTCCGAATGACATGCAAAATTTGCTTTCATCAGAAAAAAGTACCAGGTCAGGCGCTTCTGCCGCTGTTTATGGTTCAAAAGTGGCTTTACCTGGGGAATGCGGCACCTGTAGCCCATTTCTTGCACACGCCTGTGCACGGTGGCTCTGGATGTTTCCACACCAGACTCAGTCCACTGCTTCCTCAGGTTCCCCAAGGTCTGGAATCGGTCCTTCTCCACAATCTTCCTCAGGGTCCGGTCACCTCTTCTCGTTGTACAGCGTTTTCTGCCACATTGTTTCCTTCCAACAGACTTACCATTGAGGTGCCTTGATACAGCACTCTGGGAACAGCCTATTTGTTGAGAAATTTCTTTCTGGGTCTTACCCTCTTGCTTGAGGGTGTCAATGATGGCCTTCTTGACATCTGTCAGGTCGCTAGTCTTACCCATGATGGGGGTTTTGAGTAATGAACCAGGCAGGGAGTTTTTAAAAGCCTCAGGTATCTTTTGCATGTGTTTAGAGTTAATTAGTTGATTCAGAAGATTAGGGTAATAGGTCGTTTAGAGAACCTTTTCTTGATATGCTAATTTATTGAGACAGGTTTTTTGGGTTATCAGGAGTTGTAGGCCAAAATCATCAGTATTAAAACAATAAAAGACCTGACAAATTTCAGTTGGTGGATAATGAATCTATAATATATGAAAGTTTAATTGTAATCATTACATTATGGTAAATAATGAAATTTAACACTATATGCTAATTTTTTGAGAAGGACCTGTACAAATGTCCTGGAATTTTGCAGCATTTTCCAGCCAGAGTTTAGTTGTGGGTTTGGGGAGGAATTCTTCACGCAGAACGTCACATAAAGCACGGCAGGTGTCTGCAACTATCCCAGAAAGGGTGGACACTCCAATCCGGAATTGCAAATGTAGAGATCTTAAGGTCTCTCTGGTAGCCAGGAATCTGCCGAACAGAAAATGGAAAAAATAAATTAGTACATGGCTTATATAACAGTAATACTAATGATGTGTTTCTTTTTCAAAATTATGTACCTCAGGGTCACTATCAGACGTTCCTCAGTAGGAATTGTTTGACGTAGTTGTGTGTCCTGCCTCCTGATGGATCCTCGGACACGTAGCAGCAAGTCATTGAAGCTCTGTTCCGACATCCTTGTGTATTCCAAAAACTTTTGCGGGTTTTCATGAAGCTCGGTGTACAACGAGTGGTAGGCTCCACGGCTCTCTCGTAATTCAACGATGGGGTGTTGCCAATAGCGACAACGACATCTTCTTTGTCTTTCTCTTCTTCACAAGCTACAACAAATGCAAAAGCCAATTTCAATGACAAATCAAGATTAAGATTGAAGCTCTCCATGCTATGATCCATCTTGCAGCTGGATACAGCATCAAAAGAAGAGGATTTCATCTGTGCAGTGTGTCTATATATAGAAATCGCACGTGACACGCCCATTGTGTGTGTCTTGTATCAAGGAAATTCTACAGGAAAAGCATTGTCCGCATACCCATTTTCCCCGGGAAATATTGAATGCATGCGCATAAACAACACAAACGCATGCCAAAACGCTTACAAACGCAAGCACATACAGCATTATTTGACGTCATGCGTAAGATGATAAGGATAAAAAACGCAGCATTAGCATGCGTTTAAATGCATTTTGGCATGCGTTTGCGCATGCAGATGATACACTTCCCACAAATACGCTAATGTGAACTTAGCCTTACTGAGATATACTTCTATACTATATTGTGTTAATGTAAGAGACACCTTTGGTCTCTAAGTATATGAAAATTAATTGTTGCATGTTTCTTTCTTTCTGTATTATGACCTTTTGTTTTCAATAAAAAGTTTATGCAAAAAAAAAAAAAAAAGAAGCATTTTATAAATCCCATCCACTTTCCTGGAACTGTAAGACTCTGCCTTGTTGATGCAGTACAAATATGCAGCATCAAAAACAGACCAAAAGCTCATCGTGGGAGCGTAGCCTTAGACTGACACAGTTCTCTCTTGAGCCTATATCTCAGGGGTTTATAAATTAAACTAGATGGTGGCCCGATTCTAATGCATTGGGTATTCTAGAATATGCATGTCCACGTAGTATATAGCACAGCCAAGTAGTATATTGCCCAGCCATGTAGTATATTGGCCAGTCACGTAGTATATTGCCCAGCCACGTAGTATATTGCCCAGCCACATAGTATATAGTATATTGCCCAGTCACGTAGTATATTGCCCAGTCACGTAGTATATTGCCCAGCCACGTAGTATATTGCCCAGCCACATAGTATATAGCACAGCCCATGTAGTATATTGCCCAGCCCATGTAGTATATTGCCCAGCCACATAGTATATAGCACAGCCCATGTAGTATATTGCCCAGCCACTTGGTATATAGCACAGCCCATGTAGTATATTGCCCAGCCCATGTAGTATATTGCCCAGCCACGTAGTATATATCACAGCCCATGTAGTATATTGCCCAGCCATGTAGTATATAGCACAGCCCATGTAGTATATTGCCCAGCCACATAGTATATAGCACAGCCCATGTAGTATATTGCCCAGCCACGTAGTATATAGCACAGCCCATGTAGTATATTGCCCAGCCACGTAGTATATAGCACAGCCCATGTAGTATATTGCCCAGCCACATAGTATATAGCACAGCCCATGTAGTATATTGCCCAGCCACGTAGTATATAGCACAGCCCATGTAGTATATTGCCCAGCCCATGTAGTATATTGCTCAGCCCACGTAGTATATAGCAATGTGGGCATCATATCCCTGTTAAAAAAAGGAAATAAAATAAAAAATAGTTATATACTCACCTTCCGGAGTCCCCCCGGATCCAAGCGAAGCGGTTACTGACGCTGCTCGTGCGCTCCGGTCCCAAGAGCGCATTGCGGTCTCGCGAGATAATGATGTAGCGGTCTCGCAAGACCGCTACGTCATCATCTCGCGAGATCGCAGCATGGACCAGTTACCGGAGCGTCGTGAGCGGGAAAGGCCTGTTGTCGATCCGGGGGCCGACGGACGGTGAGTATATAACGATTTATTTTTTTTTTATTATTTTTAACATTAGATCGTTTAACTATTCATGCTGCATAGGCAGCATGAATAGTAAAAAGTTGGTCACACAGGGTTAATAGCAGCGTTACCCGACTGCGTTACACCACGGTCAACGCTGCCATTAACCCTGTGTGAGCGCAGACTGGAGGGGATTACGGAGTGGGCACTGACTGCGGGGAGGAAGGAGCGGCCATTTTTCCGCCAGACTGTACCCGTCGCTGATTGGTCGTGGCTGTTTTGCAACGACCAATCAGCGACTTGGATTACATGACAGACAGAGGCCGCGACCAATGAATATCCGTGACAGACAGACAGAAGGACGGAAGTGACCCTTAGACAATTATATAGTAGATCATCCGACAAATGCATTCTTCCAAATAGAAATATTTTTATCTGATAAAGTACTAAACTACAGTCCA
Source organism: Ranitomeya variabilis (assembly GCF_051348905.1). Classification (NCBI taxonomy): domain Eukaryota; kingdom Metazoa; phylum Chordata; class Amphibia; order Anura; family Dendrobatidae; genus Ranitomeya; species Ranitomeya variabilis. Next base: position 163,681,890 of record NC_135232.1, on the reverse strand, counting down.
ACAAGAATATATACAAAAAACGAATTTAGTTTCTGTGCATACCGTTACCTTAAATGGACTTTGCTGTATATTCACAGGTGGGACTCCTACATGCTTTTGTAAGGAGATGAACATACTGCCAGTGCCCACGTTCCCCCTTGAAGAAACAAGTGTTATTGTAATGTGTAATGTGAATTGAGATTTATGTTATTGATAATGATGATGTGAATTGCTCGACAGTAAGGATAGCAATAGATAATGCTTGGGACTAACCCAGTGGAAGGGCTAAGCTGAAGGGAAAGAGACCGTTTTCTGTTGAGACGTCAGATAGGTTTTGATGTGCATAGAGAGGAGACCTAAGTTCTGGTGTGAGTAGTGCTGCATTCCTTGGGTGTCTCCAGAAGTAAGAGAAGACCAGAATAGCGTGATCTGGAACAGAAATGAGGAAGCATGACTGAGAGACAGAATGATCGATTGGAGACAGGTCCTGGGAGAAGACACCTTGCACGAAGGCCCAGAGTTTATAACTCCTAAAGGAAATAGCATTAGACAGACAGGAGTACTCGAGACAAAGAGAGTTCAAGAATGTCAGCAGAAAAGAAGATAAGTACCTGCCATACTGGCACTACTGCTAGTGAGCTACCTATTGCTCACTATGTGTTAGCAATAATATTTCCTAGCAATATATATTCATGTCACCCTGGTAGATATACTTGCTACAGCTATTTTGCATTAGCACTTTACAGTTACTTCAACTACCTTAGATAACTTTGTACATACCCCACATATGTGACAGATTTAATGCCACTATCAGCCACGTAGTTTAAAGCACATAGATTTACCAGGCACTAACATATATTCTCATTTGCTCCCTCTTGACTACAGTGTTTTATACATCTGGATGTGCGGACCTGTTTTTGTTATCTTTTAATAATTTCCATTTACATTGCTTTGTATTCAGTTGTCACCTGATGTAATAAATCAAAAATTATTTTGGTTCACTATATTGTGTATATGGACTTTATGGTCGGTTCTCCCTTCCCTCCTCTTCAGTGTGTTCTCCCACTGTCCATGCAGTATACTTATGTCCAGGATCTTGGTTAAAGGAATACCATTTCTGTTATTTAACTAAATATTACAATATTACCCTGCATCAGGAACGTTTCCCTTTCTATTTCTTTTCATATTTAACATGTATCAGCTGTCAGGTTCTCTTTAAAGGGAATCTGTCACCCCAAAATTCGCCTGTAAGCTAAGGCCACCGGCATCAGGGGCTTATCTACAGCATTCTGTAATGCTGCAGATAAGTGCAGCGCCCCAGAGTCCTGGTCGTTGCAGTACTGTGGATCCGCCACTATGGGGAGCCATGGTGCGTTCGATGGCACTGAAGGAGTTCCTCTGAGCAGGTATCACAGACACCAATATGTTTCACAGCTGGGCCTCCGGGGGGAGCTAAGGGTTCTATTCATTAGGCCACTCCCCACCATAGTGGGTAAACTGGGGGTCAGGCAGGAAGTTAGGAGAGAAAGCTGACTGGATTGAACGAAGCAACACCTTGTGGCAGAGGGTGTTGTGGAGGAAGAGACAGTAGGGTCTCTGTCAGGGGTGGGATCCTGACAGAGGCTTGGCATTAGAAAGAACGTAACGGGACCGTGCCTGCTCAGCATAGCGGCGGTGCCCAAGAAAGGACTAGAAGCGAGATAGATTGTGCTGAGTGAGAAACGAGATCAAGCAAAAAGGAGAATACCAGTAGGGGTCATGCTGTAGGACCGGAGCAACATCCTACTGAGGCGCATTACCGGTGGCCGGAACGCCGAGGGAGTGGAATAGCATACAGCTTCAAGCCATACTCCAAACAGCGGCAGGGCAGTCAGTTTAAGGCGGGCTGTCTACCACATATCACCTATGAAGTCTTGGGGGGCAATTGTGGGAGAGGGGCGTCTCTAGGGTCCCGGAAGAACTCCAGGCCTACCTGACAAACGGGTGCCGTTCCAACCTGAATAACAGGGAGGGATGGAATACGAGAAGAACATCAGTGAATCGAGTTGTGAGGGAACTTAAGAAACAGACACAACAGTTGTGGGGTACTTTCCGTGAGCACAGCAGGGAAGGACTACAACACATAGCGCTAAGAAGGAGGGCACTGATTTCCACCTGTGAGGAGAACTCTGGAAGTGCCATCGGACCGACCGGACTTGCGCAGCCTGGTGAACCGTATTCTGGACTGCGGACTGAGAGATCTCCAGTAAAGAGGTAAAGAGACTGCAACCTGGTGTCCTCGTTATTTACCGCGACCTGCACCCCACAACTGCACCGCTACACCACCATTAACCCCACTTATTGCATCGGACGTCCCCCACTGACAGACAGGGCCACGGACCGGGCCTAGCCACCGTGATAACCCCAGGACTGAGACTCAGAGGCCCGGCTCCGGGTACCCCTCGGCCCTGCGGCGGTGTGGGGGCGCTCCACAACTTGGCGTCACGAACAGGATCTACTTAAGCCTGAAGAATCAGGTCATGTGTGCCTTGGAACTGTGATTTATTGTACTTGGACTGTACTTTATTGCAAAGACTGTGGATTGTCACTTGCCGCTAAAAGTTCGCGCCAAAACCGCCGCCATTACAGCGCTAAGGAGAGCGCAGGAGAAGAAGAAGGGCGTGGAAGTGGGCGTGAACAAGCTGAAGAGCGCGAAAGAGAATGGCCGCCCAGTCTAAGTATCTCAGCCCCTTGAGGACGTGTCCGTCAGCAGCCGAGATCCGCCTCCTGATCCTCAATGGTGGGCAGAGACAAAGAAAACGAAACCGCCCACGAAGGAGAGAGCGGGAAAAGGACCAGGAAGAAGAAGTCAGCGACATGGAGGACGCCATGGCCAGCCGCCCGGAGCCGGAGCGTGGGGTCGGAACCGTGGACTCCCCCAGCTACCCGGAGAGGCACCGCAGCCAGACCTCCACAGTTGACGCTGACCTACTGCAGACGCAGCTGAGCACTGAAGCCGGGTGGAAGAAGACCATCATCGGGAGCCTCGCCAGACGTCTGTCAGCAGCCTCGTCTGGTCCGGAGCAAGAAGGAAGTTACAGCGCTCCAAAGCCAGAAAGCAAGGCTCTGCCGGAAAGCGAGATGCTGCAAACGGAGATGACAACGCCGCAGCGCCAGGCCCTGCAACCAGCGTTCCAGACCCCAGCGGAGGCAGAGCAGACCGGCACCGGAGGGACCGCATCTGAAGCAGGTATGAAGGACGACCCTGCCCCGATGACTGACACCACTCCAGTGACTGCTAGTGCCACAGCTGCTGACTCCGTTCCAGTGACTGATCTTGCAGCGGCCGCTACCTCTGCTGCAGCAAATGCCCATACTCAAGCTGCGCAGACCTCCATCGCTGCGCATGATTTAACTGTACATGCAAGACGGATTAACGGCGTTTGTCCAGCACTGGGTGTAACCCTGGACCTCACTTTGCCCAGGCCAAGAAGGGTTAAGTGCCAGGTGCAGCCCTGGAAGCCGTCCAACTAAACCTCGGAAACCTGAAACTGTAAATAGTTAACTGTTTATTTCCTTGCTGTTTTGCTGCTAAAACCCGTCCTGGGTTAACTCTTAAAGGGATCCCTTAGTTGACCTGGGATCCCTATTGTTTGTTTTTCCTACCAGTTTTTGCATAAGTTTTACAAACTGAGAAATCATGAACAGTGCATGATCCAAACTTTCGTGTAAATAGTTTGCACCTTCTTAAAGGCGCTTTCTACTGGTTTTACTTAAAGACTCTTTGCGAAGATACCGTTCTGGAACCTTTGCTGAGCAAAGACTGGTAGGCTGAAAAGACGAGCTACCTCAGAAAGACTTGATCCCCTCTTAAGGGGGATGTGTGACCTAAACTTGAAAGTGATACTGTTTTAGAACCGTAATATGATGATGCTCTGGAAGAAATGTAACTGTTATGCATAAAGAAAAGTTATGTGTGTTTAATCTGTTTGAAATGTGAAACCTAGATAATGTTCTTTAAAAGGAAAGATGCAAAGAGCCCGTAGGGGAAGAATTAGAGTCCTGCATAGTTGAAAGAAAGGAAGTAATAACGAAGGTGAGGATAGAAGGTAAACCCTGAGTCCCCATAGAAAGTTAGTTCGTTACTAAGGACAGAGAGTGAACCCGTAGGGGTTAGGGAGCGAGTCCTTATAGGAGCCAAGTAGAGCCGGCTCAGTGTTCTCAAATTGAAAGTAAAGTTATGTTCTATACTATGTATAGTAGTTGAAAAGGCAGTAGGCCCTGGCTGAACGGGGCGGTCCTGTAACAGAAAGGAGAGGCAGTAGGTCTGGCGCCGATAGGACAGGCGGTCCTGCAGATTCCAAAGAAGGCGAATGAAAAGTTAGAATACCTTATAATGTGATTATAGGAAGGTCTTTAGTGGATTTAGAGTGTGAATCCTTAAAGGCAATGTTAAATTATTGTTCACAAAATTTGCACTTAGTAGAATACCCGGTTGGGTAATGAGAGTTAATTGGAGCCTGTTGCTATGATATTTAATTATGTTTGTAACGTTAAAAGTGTCCTCACCTCCCATAAAGGGAAGCCTGTTCAAGTATACTTATTGTTTTGCACTCAACAAAATTGTATGTCTTTTTGCTAACCTGTATTGTTGTTTTCTTCCCAGTCCCGGAGTACTGTGTTTAACCAGGGGGGAGTGCAGCGCCCCAGAGTCCTGGTCGTTGCAGTACTGTGGATCCGCCACTATGGGGAGCCATGGTGCGTTCGATGGCACTGAAGGAGTTCCTCTGAGCAGGTATCACAGACACCAATATGTTTCACAGCTGGGCCTCCGGGGGGAGCTAAGGGTTCTATTCATTAGGCCACTCCCCACCATAGTGGGTAAACTGGGGGCCAGGCAGGAAGTTAGGAGAGAAAGCTGACTGGATTGAACGAAGCAACACCTTGTGGCAGAGGGTGTTGTGGAGGAAGAGACAGTAGGGTCTCTGTCAGGGGTGGGATCCTGACAGAGGCTTGGCATTAGAAAGAACGTAACGGGACCATGCCTGCTCAGCATAGCGGCGGTGCCCAAGAAAGGACTAGAAGCGAGATAGATTGTGCTGAGTGAGAAACGAGATCAAGCAAAAAGGAGAATACCAGTAGGGGTCATGCTGTAGGACCGGAGCAACATCCTACTGAGGCGCATTACCGGTGGCCGGAACGCCGAGGGAGTGGAATAGCATACAGCTTCAAGCCATACTCCAAACAGCGGCAGGGCAGTCAGTTTAAGGCGGGCTGTCTACCACATATCACCTATGAAGTCTTGGGGGGCAATTGCAGGAGAGGGGCGTCTCTAGGGTCCCGGAAGAACTCCAGGCCTACCTGACAAACGGGTGCCGTTCCAACCTGAATAACAGGGAGGGATGGAATACGAGAAGAACATCAGTGAATCGAGTTGTGAGGGAACTTAAGAAACAGACACAACAGTTGTGGGGTACTTTCCGTGAGCACAGCAGGGAAGGACTACAACACATAGCGCTAAGAAGGAGGGCACTGATTTCCACCTGTGAGGAGAACTCTGGAAGTGCCATCGGACCGACCGGACTTGCGCAGCCTGGTGAACCGTATTCTGGACTGCGGACTGAGAGATCTCCAGTAAAGAGGTAAAGAGACTGCAACCTGGTGTCCTCGTTATTTACCGCGACCTGCACCCCACAACTGCACCGCTACACCACCATTAACCCCACTTATTGCATCGGACGTCCCCCACTGACAGACAGGGCCACGGACCGGGCCTAGCCACCGTGATAACCCCAGGACTGAGACTCAGAGGCCCGGCTCCGGGTACCCCTCGGCCCTGCGGCGGTGTGGGGGCGCTCCACATAAGCCCCCAATGTAACCTGAAAGGTAAGAAAACAGGTTATATTATACTCACCCAGTGCGGTCTGGGAAAGGACAGAGAGGCTCAGTGCCTGAGCACTGCAGTACTTTTCTCTGTCCTCAACAGGGCAGACAAAGTACGCCTGCTCCAGAGACACGGCAGGAAGCAAAGAGGACATCATCGTATGAAGATGGGAGGCGCTGGACCGGGACCGCTACGTCCATCGGACCGGACCGCAGCGGGACCGCCCCTGGGTGAGTATAATCTAACTGGTTTTTCTTATGTTTCAGGATACATTGGGGGCTTATCTACAGCATTACAGAATGCCGGTGGCCTTAGCTTATAGGCAAATTTTGGGGTGACTGATTCCCTTTAAGTTTACTTCACTGTAATTCATATATAACAACTAAGTAATTAAAGTTTCTAAAACTATTAGTCAACTCTATTTATACTACTTTTGTGCAGATCAAACAAGTACACACCAGCCTTGTTATTTTTGAGTCATCGAGCAGATTATCGTGTAGTGTATATTCTTAGTCTGATAAGTATTACTGAACAGTCACAATCTATCTTCCCACAATATAAATTTAACATATTTTTTTCTTAGATAAAGCCATCACATCCCTCATCTGCATTTAGTCATACAGAAAAATTGTTATTTCCTGTCTGATCCTTCTCCTAATAATGTCTGTCCCATCTCTTTATACATTTGTACGATTTTACAAGACATTAGAGCTATTATCAGATGGTAATAAACTGTTCTCTACTTCATACCTGTATTGGTTCAGATCATGGCTGGATGATAAGTTTATTTATATTTTCCAATTCAAGGAACATGTTTCACCTATTGTATTAAGGTACCTTCACACTAAGCGACGCTGCAGCGATACAGACGATGCCGATCGCTGCAGCGTCGCTGTTTGGTCGCTGGAGAGCTGTCACACAGACAGCTCTCCAGCGACCAACGATGCCGAGGTCCCCGGGTAACCAGGGTAAACATCGGGTTGCTAAGCGCAGGGCCGCGCTTAGTAACCCGATGTTTACCCTGGTTACCAGTGTAAAATGTAAAAAACAAACAGTACATACTCACCTTCGCGTCCCCCGGCGTCCGCTTCCTGCACTGACTGTGAGTGCCGGCCCTAACAGCAGAGCGGTGACGTCACCGCTGTGCTGTGCTTTCACTTTACGGCCGGCGCTCAGTCAGTGCAGGAAGTGGACGCCGGGGGACGCGAAGGTGAGTATGTACTGTTTGTTTTTTTACATTTTACACTGGTAACCAGGGTAAACATCGGGTTACTAAGCGTGGCCCTGCGCTTAGTAACCCGATATTTACCCTGGGTACCATTGTAAAACATTGCTGGCATCGTTGCTTTTGCTGTCAAACACAGCGATACACGGCGATCTGACGACCAAATAAAGTTCTGAACTTTAACCAACGACCAGCGATATCACAGCAGGATCCTGATCGCTGCTGCCTGCCAAACTCAACGATATCGGTAGCCAGGACGCTGCAACGTCACGGTCGCTAGCGATATCGTTTAGTGTGAAGGTACCTTTACTTCTCTCATTATTGTTAGGGCTTATTCAGGCATCAGTTTTTCTCATGATATTCACAGATAGAACTTACCTCTTACCTATTAGGCAACATTCCCAAGATGAGTATTTGGTGAGTTTCTAATGTTGCAAATTTTCTGCATAATTTCTGCAGTTATTAGCTATATAAGGTTACATGTGTTTTTTTATTGTGCATTTTTACATGAGGTTTTTTTTTGCAATTTTGACGGTATTATTTTATTTATAATTCCTGTTATTTGGCTTTATTGATATGGTCATGTTTGGATTACATGCATTTTTTGTGCATTTCCGCAAAAACCGCATAAACATTTTTCACCTGCAGATTTTCCACATCTAATGCAAGTCTAAGGGCTCATTCTCACATGTGCAAAACTTGGATGAGTCTCGCACGTCAATACCCAGCACTCAGAAGCAGAGTGTGAGGCTGCATGTATTGCTACACGGCCGCACGCTCCGATCTGAGTGCCGGGTGCAGTGCCGGGTATTGTCTCATCCGGGTTTCTCGCATGTGAGAATGAGCCCTAAGAGAAAAATTTGCATATAAAACTCAGCATATCTGCAGGAGAAATTTAAATTTTACGGATTTGATACACACACCATAGGTCAGTTTGCGCAGCATACAAAAACCACCACACAGCATAGTAGACATGAGATGTCTATAAATCCCATTCACTTTGCTAAAACTGTAAGAGACTGTGTTTTTTTTCTCAGCAAAAATATCAAAACCACATCTTGGGAAATTATCCTTATAGTCAATAGAGCTGTTCACATGTGACACGCATTTTCGTGGACTGAGTACCGTATTTTCCAAACTATAAGACGCACTTTTTTCCTCCAAAAATGTGGAGGAAAATGTGGGGTGCGTCTTATAGTCTGGATGTACCTGCTCTGGCTGTGGATGGGGAGGTGGGGGAGCGGCAGCGGTGGAGCAGCAGGTCACAGGAGTCAGGGACTGTAGCTATCTCCTGTGCCTGCTGCTAAAGTGAAATGAATATTCACTGCATTCCACACCCATGGAAGTGGAAAGCAGTGAATATTAATTTCTCTTTAATAGCGGACAGGCTGTTAGCCTCAGCAGCCGGCTTCCTGTAGCTGCCGGACGTTCACATGTGCCCGCTACTTACAGGAATGAATATTCACTGCGCTCCACTCCCATAGGCATGGAATGCAGTGAAAATTCACTCCCTTTAGTAGCGGGCACACCGAACGCCCGGCAGATACATGAAGCCGGCAGCTGCTGCTAACACTGCCCGCTATTAAAGAGCAATGAATAGTCACTGCTCTTCACGCACATAGTCCCAGCGTAGAGAGCAGTGAGTATTCCGGCAGCTGTCCTCAGCTTGAAAGCAGTGAATGACATCCCTGCTACTGCTTACAGGCATAAATCAGCTGCTGGCATCAGAACAGAAAGCTGCAGGGGAGCGCAGGAGAGAAAGTATAATGGTTCATGTTTTTTTAAATGCTTTTCTGATGGGGCCATGCATACCGGGATGGAGGTGGGGGCCATACATGTCAGGACAGAGATGGGGGCCATTCATATCAGGATGGGGATGGGGGTTATGCATATCAGTATAGGGATGAAGGGGTCATGCATACCAGGATAGGGATGAGGAGGCCATACATACCAGGATGGGGATGAGGGGGCAAGGCATACCAGTATGAGGAAGAGGAGGCCATGTGCAGCGCCCCAGAGTCCTGGTCGTTGCAGTGCTGTGGCTCCGCCACTAAGGGGAGCTATGGTACGTCTGATGGCACTGCAGGAGTTCATCTGAGCAGGTATCACAGACACCAATACATTTCACCGCCGGGCCTCCAGGGGGAGCTAAGGGTTCTATTCATTAGGCCACTCCTCACACACTGGTAAAACTGGGGGTCAGGCAGGAAGTTAGGAAGAAAGCTGACTGGGTTGGAGCCAGGCAACACCTTGTGGCAGAGGGTGTTGCAGGGGAAGATTCGGTAGGGTCTCTGGCAGGAGTGGGATCCTGACAGAGGCTTGGCAAACTGAGAGAACGTAAAGGGACCGTGCCTGCTCAGTATAGCGGCGGTGCCCAAGGAAGGACTAGAAGCGAGATAGATTGTGCTGAGTGAGAAACGAGATCAAAGCAAGAGGAGAATACCAGTAGGGGTTATGCTGTAAGACCGAGGCAACACCCTACTGAGGCGCACAACTGGCGGCCGGAACGCCGAGGGAGTATTATAATATTCAGCTTCAAGCAATACTCTAAACAGCGGCAGGACAGTCAGTCTAAGGCGGGCTGTCTCACCTAAATCACCTATGCAGTCTTGGGGGGCAACTTGTGGAGAGGGGCGACTCTAGGGTCCCGGAAGAGCTCCGAGCCTACTCGTCAAACGGGTGCCGTTCTAACCGTAACAACAGGGAGGAACGGAAGAATTAGCAGAACATCATCTAATTGAGTTGTGAGGGAACTTAAGAAACGGACACAACAGTTGTGGGGACTTTCCGTAAGCACAGCAGGGAAGGACCGCAACACCTAGCGCTAGAAGGAAGGCACAGATTTCCACCTGCTTAGAGAACTCTGGAGGTGCCATTGGACCGGCCGGACTTGCGCAGCCTGGTGATCTGGATTCCGGACTGAGGACCCAGAGATCTTCAGTAAAGAGGTAAAGAGACTGCAACCTGGTGTCCTCGTTATTTACTGCACCGCACCACTACACCATATTTATTCTCTGTGCGCCCCACGGCAGGGTCACGGACTGGGCCTAGCCACCGTGACAACCCCTGAGCAGAGACTCGCAGGCCCGGTACCGGGTACCCCTCGGCCCTGCGGCGGTGGGGGCGCTAGAACTTGGCATCACGAACAGGATCTACTTAAGCCTGAAGAATCAGGTCATGTGTGCCTTGGAACTGTGATTTACTGTGCTTGGACTGTACTTTATTGCAAGACTGTGTGCTGCCATTTACCGCCAAAAGTTCCCGCCAAAAGTCGCCGCCATTGCTACACCAAAGAAGAAGGAGGGCGTGCCATGGGTGGAGACTACCAAAGTGGCGCCAGAAGCGGCGACCGCCCCCTGCGCCTCTTGCTGCAAAGCGGAGACCTGCCCCAAAGCAGAGGACGACCCCTTGATTTGCGACGGCGAGAAGCAGGTGACGGAGAAGCTCGACCTTGGAGGAATGGCGGAGTCAGGTGCATGCACTGCCACCGACTATCGGACAGCGATGGCGAACAGCAAGTGCCTGAACGAAGAAGGAGCAATCCCGGCTTGCCCTCATCCCTCAGAGGCGGACCTATGTCCACCGCAGCGGAAGGATCTGAATTCCTTGGAACCGGCTGCGAAACTGAGCTTACCCATCCCATCCTTGAAGCCAGCGGAGGAGGAACCATGGTGGGCGGAGCCGCATCCGGGGACCACAGTGGAGGAGCCGCGGTCCAGGCTGCAGCCGATTCCAGCGTCCTCGTCAACGGACCGGATCGGCATCGGTGGAATCACATCGGGCGCAGGTATGGAAGACGCCCCTGCGCCCCCGCTCGATCCCGCTCCCGCGACCGGCCCTCACCCCAGTAGAAGCCACCTCCTCTCGGCAGAGCTGGTGGTGTTACCCCCTGACGTCATGGGGAGGCTGGTACCACCGCTGCCGACTAGGATGGGGGAACCTGTAGACGTGGGCCCGGAAGGGGTGACCCTTCAGTGGGACACCCCCCGGATCGGGCCAGATGGAGTTCGGGAAGAAGGATTCACCCTTGCTGTGCTTACTTGGGAGCAATACAAACAATGCTTGATCCTACATTGGAAAAGGCAGAAAGAGGCAGAGCTGACTGACCCACCGAGGGTGCAACAACCACCTCTTGCATGTGATGACAGGGACATGGTGAGGCGAGGTACTGTGTTGGCCTTCCACCCGAAGAGGGGATGGGGCTCCATACAGGAACCGGGGCTACCCACTGACGTCTTCGTTGCCAGCTGCAACGTGAAGACTCCCTGCTGCGGCCGAAGCGGTGATCCATTGCAGAGAGGGGATCCGGTGACTTACACTCGTCATCGGAATGCATACGGGTGGTATGCCCGGGACGTGCGCCGCTGTGAGCTTGGGGGAACGTCATCTGCTACTTCAACCATGATGTAACCAGACGTGACGGACCTTACCAACATTGCCGTTGTACGTCTCATTGCAGCAACTGAGCTGGCAGCTAGAGTCCGCCTTCGGGTCCAGACCTCAGGTGGTCTGACCGCACCAGGGAGATCCACCGGTGATACTGGCACGGCATCAGCTGCTGACCTAGGATCAAAGCCTGCACAGTCGGAAGGTGCCCACTTTCGGCTGATGTCCTGTGATTTACTATGAAGATAAACCTCGATACCATGAGTATGTATATAGTTACTGTTCTATTGTCTTTGCTGCTAAACCCGTCCTGGGTTAACTTTTAAAGGGATCCCTTTGTTGACCCGGGATCCCTTTTGTTTTGTTTGTTTTTCTAAGTTTTGCACAAGTTTTCAGAACTGCCGCAATCATGAACAGTGCATGATACAAACTTTTTGTAAATAGTTTGCACCTTATTAAAGGTGCTCCCTACTGGTTTTACTTCAGAAAGGACTCTTTGTGAAGATACCACACTGGAACCTTTGCTAAGTACGGACTGGTAGCTTGGGAAGATATGCTACCTCATAAAGACTTGGTCCCTTCTTAAAGGGGATGTGCACTTGTTGTACTTAAAGAATGGTATTGCTTTAAGATAGATAGCAATAATGTCTTGACCGAAAAGAAAGTGATAATGTTGATATGTAATCGTTAATGTGACTAACTAGTTAATTGTAAAAGAATGCTGATAATGTTCCCCGAAGGAAAAGTGAAAGTTAGAAGAAAGATGCAGTGGGCCCGTAGGGGTAGACGTAGTGTCCTGCATAGTTGCTAGTAAGAAAGTAATGAGAAAGTTTAATGTTTTATAGAAAATGTTTGATAATGTTGACAGAAAATGGGGATAGAAGGTAAACCCTGAGTCCTCCTAGGAGCCATATAGAGATGGCTTAGTGCTCTTAAACTGAAAGTAATGTTACGTTCTATACTGTGTATAGTAGTTGAAAAGACAGAAGGCTCGGGCTGAAAGGAGCGGTCCTGTAAGAAAGGAGAGGCAGTAGGTCTGGTGCCGTTAGGACAGGCGGTCCTGCAGATTTAAAGAAGGAGAATGTAAAAGTTAAATTGCCTTATAATGTGATTATAGGAAGGTCTTTAGCGGATTTAGAGTGTACATCCTTAAAGGCGATGTTAAATTATTGTTCAAGAATTTGTACTAAGTAGAATACCCGGTTGGGTAAGAAAAGTTATTTATAGCATGTTGCTATGATATTTAACCATGTTTGTAACGTTCAAGTGTCCTCACCTCCCATAAAGGGAAGCTCTGTTTAAATATACTTATTGTTATTGCACTCAACAAAATTGTATGTCTTTTTGCTAACTTGTATTGTTGTTTTCTTCCCAGTCCTGGAGTACTGGATTTAACCAGGGGGGAGTGCAGCGCCCCAGAGTCCTGGTCGTTGCAGTGCTGTGGCTCCGCCACTAAGGGGAGCTATGGTACGTCTGATGGCACTGAAGGAGTTCATCTGAGCAGGTATCACAGACACCAATACATTTCACCGCCGGGCCTCCAGGGGGAGCTAAGGGTTCTATTCATTAGGCCACTCCTCACACACTGGTAAAACTGGGGGTCAGGCAGGAAGTTAGGAAGAAAGCTGACTGGGTTGGAGCCAGGCAACACCTTGTGGCAGAGGGTGTTGCAGGGGAAGATTCGGTAGGGTCTCTGGCAGGAGTGGGATCCTGACAGAGGCTTGGCAAACTGAGAGAACGTAAAGGGACCGTGCCTGCTCAGTATAGCGGCGGTGCCCAAGGAAGGACTAGAAGCGAGATAGATTGTGCTGAGTGAGAAACGAGATCAAAGCAAGAGGAGAATACCAGTAGGGGTTATGCTGTAAGACCGAGGCAACACCCTACTGAGGCGCACAACCGGCGGCCGGAACGCCGAGGGAGTATTATAATATTCAGCTTCAAGCAATACTCTAAACAGCGGCAGGACAGTCAGTCTAAGGCGGGCTGTCTCACCTAAATCACCTATGCAGTCTTGGGGGGCAACTTGTGGAGAGGGGCGACTCTAGGGTCCCGGAAGAGCTCCGAGCCTACCCGTCAAACGGGTGCCGTTCTAACCGTAACAACAGGGAGGAACGGAAGAATTAGCAGAACATCATCTAATTGAGTTGTGAGGGAACTTAAGAAACGGACACAACAGTTGTGGGGACTTTCCGTAAGCACAGCAGGGAAGGACCGCAACACCTAGCGCTAGAAGGAAGGCACAGATTTCCACCTGCTTAGAGAACTCTGGAGGTGCCATTGGACCGGCCAGACTTGCGCAGCCTGGTGATCTGGATTCCGGACTGAGGACCCAGAGATCTTCAGTAAAGAGGTAAAGAGACTGCAACCTGGTGTCCTCGTTATTTACTGCACCGCACCACTACACCATATTTATTCTCTGTGCGCCCCACGGCAGGGTCACGGACCGGGCCTAGCCACCGTGACAACCCCTGAGCAGAGACTCGCAGGCCCGGTACCGGGTACCCCTCGGCCCTGCGGCGGTGGGGGCGCTAGACATGCATACCAGGATAAGGGTGAGGGGGCCATGCATATAAAGGGAGGGATGAGGCAGCCATGCATACCAGGATGGGGATGAGGGCCATGCATACCAGGACATGAATGAGGAGGCTATGCATACCAGGATGGGGATGAGGAGGCCATGCATACCAGGATAGGGATGAGGGAGCCATTCATACCAGGGTAGGGATGAGGCGGCCATGCATACCAGGATGGGGATGGGGGCCATGCATACCAGGAAAGGGATGAGGAGGTTATGCATACCAGAATGGGGATGAAGAGGCAATGCAAACCAGGATAGGGATGAGGGGGCCATGCATACAAGGGTAGGGGTAAGGGGGCCATGCATGCCAGGATAGGCATGAGGGGCCATGCACACCAGTATAGGGATGAGGGAAGGAAATATCCTGGAGAGGGGATATTAGTACAGAATTGAACACATTTTTTGCTTCAATTTATTTTTTCTAATTTCCTCATCTAAAACCAAGGTGCATCTTATAGTCCAAAAAATATGTTAATTCCCAAAAAATCACAGAGATTTTGATCCGAGTATTGGCTCAAACTCCGCAATTAAATTCTTTGGCCACGTTCACACGTTTAGTATTTGGTCAGTATTTTACATCAGTATTTGTAAGCCAAAACCAGGAGTGAAAAGTATAATGCAAAAACGTCGCCACTTCAGTATGTATCACCCACTCCTGGTTTTGGCTTACATATGCTGAGGTAAAATACTGACCAAATACTGAAACTGTGAACATGCCCTATAGGCTATGAAAAAAATTGGACAGCACTTGAGTGCCTTCATGGACTCTTTGATATAAGAAGATAGAGAAACCTCCATCAGTTTTTTTTTGTTTTTCATCTGAGAAAAATTGGCCAAACTCTGATGGTATAAAACTGATACATTTGATTGCCCAATCCCTCACTGAGTGTGAGACTTGGAGAGACTGGATTGAGTTCCAGGAATCCTATGCCTACCGCCTTTCATCAGACTGATGTGACCCACCCTTTTCTCTGGTGCGCTTATTCTCTTTACAGATTATGCTCCCATTGATCCGTTTCAGGTTGCACTATGTATGGTTTCCATTGGATTTTAATAGCCTCATAATTGGAATACTGACTTAAAATGTTCCCTTCCCTCCATTTTCTTCCTATAACTTGATGCTTTATTGGACTTTATACTTATATTCTATGATATATGGATGATGATATTGTCATGTTTATTCCTTTTTTGTATCTTTGCAATTGAAAATGATATAATCTTTCAATAAATATTGAAATAGAAAAAAAGAAACTGATACACTGACCAAACTGATGACACTCATCAAAACAACTAATGAAATCAATTTTTGCTTACAAGAAAAATTACATGTGGCCTTACAAGGTGTCTTATGAACACATTTTTAGATTATTTTCATTTAATATTTTACCATTTCATTTCAACCTATTAAACAACCAACAGCAAACCAAGAGAAGTCTTCCATGGTATATAGTTATGTAGTAAAGTAATATAAATCCAAAGAAGAGGTAAATTGGGAAATTACTATAATTGCAATAAATAAGGCAAGTACATATATTTTTATATTTTAGTGAGAACCATCTATGCCATTATGAAATAATTTATTCAGCAAAATTACAGATTTCAAATGATGAAACTGTTTTTTTATTGTTTGTTTTTTTACAGGGCTTTTTTCTGTCTAACCCACGAATGTCAAACTCCAATACTCAAAAGGCCAAATATAAAAGCTTGGACAAAGTCATGGGCCAACCTTATATTTATTTTAAAAAGTCTACAATTGAGCAAGTTTTTCCTTATCATCAAATATAACAATTAACTTTTTCATGTGGAAACAAATTTAAAGGGGCTGTCCCATGTACAAAGTATATTTTAATTAATACATCTTAACATATCATATTATTCCAATATTTTATGCTATTGAAGAGCAGTAAAAATCACATCGCCCAATGGCCTAATTTAAATACTGAATAAGAAAGGATAAAAAACCTTGACTGATGCAGATAATAAAGTATGATGCAAGTGTGAGTAGGTTGCTGGATGCAGTAAAGGACAGGAGGCAGAGCAAGGGTTAAAGTTAGCTTTACTGAAACAGGGGTATACTCCACGCAGGGAGGGGGAAAGTAGAGGCAGTGGTATGGCAGGTGATAGGAGCACAATAGGTGTGCTGGGGAAGGTAATGAGGGCAAAAATATAACAACTGTTCATCAAGGGTATACTTATCAGTCTGACAGCTTCCTGACTGCAGAGTCTTAGGTTCTAGCGGTGGTGCCCACGCGGTCGGCATGTAATGAATCCGGTGTCGTCCTAAAGGCAGGGGCGTAACTACCGCGGTCGCAGGGGTCGCAATTGCGACGGGGCCCGCAGTGCTTAGGGGCCCACCCAGTCCAGCAGACTGGGCGGGCTCCTAAGAACTCTAAGCTACAAAATGGGCCGCCGGCCCTTTAAATAATTCTTCCTTACAGGCCCTGCTGCGCGTGCACTCGCGATCACGGGTGGGACTGCACTTGTCCCGCAGCAGAGCCCCTCCACCGCAGAGAGCCGCACACCACTACTATAGCTGCCACTGCTCTGTGCGCACAGGACCTGTGATGAGGTCACAGGAGGGGAGGAGTTGGAGTCACATGATCAAGGGCTTCCGTGTAGTGCAGGACAGTAGTGCAGTGCTGTTTGTCATCATGCTGGAGGAGGGTAAGCTTTTGTGTGAGGTCAGGAGGGGTTTGGGTGGATGTAGCAGAGCAGTGTGTGTATGAGGTGTACAGAGCGGAGCCGGGTGTGTATGAGGTGTACGGAGCGGAGCTGGGTGTGTATGAGGTGTACGGAGCAGAGCTGGGTGTGCATGAGGTGTACGGAGCAGAGCCGGGTGTGTATGAGGTGTACGGAGCGGAGCCGGGTGTGTATGAGGTGTACGGAGCAGAGCCGGGTGTGCATGAGGTGTACGGAGCAGAGCCGGGTGTGCATGAGGTGTACGGAGCAGAGCCGGGTGTGCATGAGGTGTACGGAGCAGAGCCGGGTGTGCATGAGGTGTACGGAGCAGAGCCGGGTGTGCATGAGGTGTACGGAGCAGAGCCGGGTGTGCATGAGGTGTACGGAGCGGAGCCGGGTGTGTATGAGGTGTACGGAGCGGAGCCGGGTGTGCATGAGGTGTACGGAGCAGAGCTGGGTGTGCATGAGGTGTACGGAGCAGAGCCGGGTGTGTATGAGGTGTACGGAGCGGAGCCGGGTGTGTATGAGGTGTACGGAGCGGAGCCGGGTGTGTATGAGGTGTACGGAGCAGAGCCGGGTGTGCATGAGGTGTACGGAGCAGAGCCGGGTGTGCATGAGGTGTACGGAGCGGAGCCGGGTGTGCACGAGGTGTACGGAGCGGAGCCGGGTGTGCACGAGGTGTACGGAGCGGAGCCGGGTGTGCACGAGGTGTACGGAGCGGAGCCGGGTGTGCACGAGGTGTACGGAGCGGAGCCGGGTGTGCACGAGGTGTACGGAGCGGAGCCGGGTGTGCACGAGGTGTACGGAGCGGAGCCGGGTGTGCACGAGGTGTACGGAGCGGAGCCGGGTGTGCACGAGGTGTACGGAGCGGAGCCGGGTGTGCACGAGGTGTACGGAGCGGAGCCGGGTGTGCACGAGGTGTACGGAGCGGAGCCGGGTGTGCACGAGGTGTACGGAGCGGAGCCGGGTGTGCACGAGGTGTACGGAGCGGAGCCGGGTGTGCACGAGGTGTACGGAGCGGAGCCGGGTGTGCACGAGGTGTACGGAGCCGGGTGTGCACGAGGTGTACGGAGCGGAGCCGGGTGTGCACGAGGTGTACGGAGCGGAGCCGGGTGTGCACGAGGTGTACGGAGCGGAGCCGGGTGTGCACGAGGTGTACGGAGCGGAGCCGTGTGTGCACGAGGTGTACGGAGCGGAGCCGTGTGTGCACGAGGTGTACGGAGCGGAGCCGTGTGTGCACGAGGTGTACGGAGCGGAGCCGTGTGTGTACGAGGTGTACGGAGCGGAGCCGTGTGTGTACGAGGTGTACGGAGCGGAGCCGTGTGTGTACGAGGTGTACGGAGCGGAGCGTGTGTGTACGAGGTGTACGGAGCGGAGCCGTGTGTGTACGAGGTGTACGGAGCGGAGCCGTGTGTGTACGAGGTGTACGGAGCGGAGCCGTGTGTGTACGAGGTGTCGCATCTCTGCTTCAGGAAAATGGCCGCCGCGATCTCCATCTGGGCACGCGCGGCATCCTGCGGCCATTTTCCTGAAGCCGCAGCCAGCACAGCGCCGCTTCTGCGCACGCGCGGCCAAAGGAAGATGGCCGCCCCCACCGATCACCAATGAAATGTCGCACATCACGCTATTTTCACTCCCCTGTGCAGTGGATTCGGGACCTTGGGCATGCGCACACCACTACGCCACCAACGGAAAACTAAGCAAGATCTGGGGGAAGACACCACGCCCATCTGACCAGACCAGCCTGATTGACAGGCGAAAACGACTACTTTTGGTAACGTATTTCGGCAGCATAGGTGGGGAATCGGGGTCCACAAAATACACTATTGCAATGCACAGCTCAGGCCCTATTTAACAGTATTTTTATCTCATACGGAAAAAACGGGGTGACAGGTTCCCTTTAAGAGAAAGCCAAAATAACCCCGGGACAGAAGGCGAGAGCAGGGGGGAGGTGCGGGACAGAGCCGCTTTAGGCTAGTTTCACACTAGCGTTAACTGCAATACGTCGCAAATGCGTCGTTTTGCCGAAAATACGCATCCAGCAAAAGTTCTTGCTGGATACGTTTTTTCGTCATAGACTAACATTAGCGACGCATTTGCGACGCATTGCCAAACGTCGCGTCCGTTTTGCGACGCTTGGGCGTGTGGTAGTGGACCGTCGGGAGAAAAAAACCTTACATGTAACGTTTTTTGCTCCCGACGGTCCACTTTTTCCGACCGCGCATGCGCGGCCGGAACTCCGCCCCCACCTCCCCGCACTTCCCCGCACCTCACAATGGGGCAGCGGATGCGTGGGAAAAATGCATCCGCTGCCCCCGTTGTGCGGCGGAGACCACACTAGCGTCGGGAACGTCGGCCCGACGCACAGCGACGGGTTGTTCCCGACGCTAGTGTGAAACTAGCCTTAGTCAGGAGAAGCTGAGGAGCTGCAGCCGGTTTACATCAGCCACCCCTGTACCAGAGAGGAGATTGTGAGTTGTGTATATGAGCTGGTATCTCTGGTGTGTGTGTGTGTGTGTGTGGTATCTGTAGTGTGTGTGTGATAACTGTAGTATGTGTGTGATAACTGTAGTATGTGTGTGATATCTGTAGTATGATGTGTGTGTGTGTGATATCTGTAGTATGATGTGTGTGTGTGTGATATCTGTAGTGTGTGTATGTGTGTGTGTGTGTGATATCTGTAGTGTGTGTATGTGTGTGTGTGTGTGTGTGTGTGTGTGTGTGTGTGATATCTGTAGTGTGTGTGTGTGTTATCTGTAGTGTGTGTGTGTGTGTGTGTGTGTGTGTGTGATATCTGTAGTATGATGTGTGTGTGTGTGATATCTGTAGTATGATGTGTGTGTGTGATATCTGTAGTATGTCTGTGTGTGTGTGTGATATCTGTAGTGTGTGTGTGTGATAACTGTAGTATGTGTGTGATATCTGTAATATGATGTGTGTGTGATATCTGTAGTGTGTGTAATAACTGATGTGTGTGTGTGATATCTGTAGTATGATGTGTGTGTGTGATATCTGTAGTGTGTGTGTGATATCTGTAGTATGTGTGTGTGTGAGGCAGCGGCGTAACTACTACGGTCGCAGCTGCAAGCGGCTCTGGCAGGTCGGGGCCGTGAGTCCCCTTGAGCCTGTCTCCCTTATGCTTGTGTCCCCATGTGCCAGTCTCCCTTGCCCATTAGTCCCTGTGTGTCCCCATGTGCCTGTCTCCCTTGTCCCCTTATGCTTGTGTCCCTTGTCCCCGTGTGCCAGTCTCCCTTGCCCATTAGTCCCTGTGTGTCCCCTTGAGCCTGTCTCCCTTATGCTTGTGTCCCCGTGTGCCAGTCTCCCTTGCCCATTAGTCCCTGTGTGTCCCCATGTGCCTGTCTCCTATGTCCCCTTGTGCTTCTGTCAGTCTCCTTTGTCCCCTTGTGCTTGTGTCAGTCTCCTTTGCCCACTAGTCCCTGTGTGTCAGTCTCCCTTTCCCACTTGTCCCTGTGTGTCCCCTTGTGCTTGTATCCCTTGTCCCCTTGTGTCAGTCTCTTGCTCACTAGTCCCTATGTGTCCCCTTGTGCCTGTCTCCCTTGTCCCCTTGTGCTTGTCCCTTGTCCCCGTGTGTCAGTCTCCATTGCCCACTAGTCCCCTTGTATCAGTCTCCCTTGCCCACTATTCCCCGTGTGTCAGTCTCCCTTGCCCACTAGTCCGTGTCCCCGTGTGCCAGTCTCTCTTGTCCACTAGTCCCCGTGTGCCCTTTGTGTCAGTCTCCCTTGCCCACTTGTGTCAGTCTCCCTTGCCCACTAGACCCCTTGTATCCTTCTCCCCTGCCTCCTAGCCCCCATGTGTCCCCTAGTGCCTGTCTTCCTTGCCCCCTTGTTCCCTCTCCTCTGCCCCCTCGTCACCATTTGCTCGTGTCTTTGTCACTGCCCCTGTATGGAGGGGCTGCATTATACTATGAGGGGGGCTGCATTGTATTCTATGGGGCTTACATTGAATTTTATGGCAGGGGGGGCCCCATTTGGAAGTTCGCACCGGGGCCCATAACTTTGTAGTTACGCCACTGCCTAAAGGCGTTGATGATCCGGTTCCTGGTGATGGGTCCTTGACGTCTTGCACGGGGTCCTGGATCCAGGATGTGGGTTGAGAGTGAAGAGCGGTCTCCAGCAGTGCCAGGGCTTAATGAAGCTGGAAGAAATAGACGGGTGAGGAAGGGAACAGTTTTCGAGGTTTCTTTGGCGGCACGTGTGCGTTATTTACTGGCCCGTAGCGTACCTGGAGTAGTGGGAGCTGACGGGCAAAATACAGTTCTCCGGTCACAGTCTCTGTAATTGGCAATAGGGATAATATAATGTGGGCCTGCGCTGCCACGGTGCTCAGAGGATGGAGCACCAAACTTCCCCTGCTGCGCGCTGCGTGCTCCCGCCAGGTCTGCTCTCCTTACGCGCGCTCTCTCCTTTTTATCCTAGCTACGCCAGTGTAAAGGTCGGTCCGGGTCTCTAAGCTTTCCCCCAGACAACAAAGGTGACAGTCCCAACAGTTCCGGACCCATGCTAGAAAGGTAACCCCGGTCCGGTGCCTCTTCTTACACTCCCCCTCTCCTTTTGCTCACCATTCCACGGGCGAGAATTCTGGTAGTTTGCGTTAACATTCTTTTGGTCCTTGAATGATTTGTTGCCAAATAAATTGGTCTTGTTTGTATCTATTGGGGGGTTTTACAACTGTGGTCCGTGCAGAGCGCCTTAAGTCAGAAGGAGTAGTCGAATCAGGTGAAGTAATCAAGTCGGGCTGAATAGATGATGGCGGGGACGTGCCCATTTCCAACGGAGCAACTGTCATGTCGGACGCTGTTCAGACCAGGTCGTTCGACAGACAGCGGTAATTCCACTTTTGACCACTATTTGCTCATTGGCGTCGGCTAGATTTCATCTAGCTGTTCCGGGGTTAATTTACCTGATCCTCGGATTGGAAGCTGGGCCATGCCCATTGCCTTTAAATAGTTCTCCTGATCATTGGGCATCGCCGATTATAGCTTCTGTCTTGTGCGTTGTTATCTCGGTCTGGAGTGGAGAGCTGGTTGTTGGAGATTCGTTGCTGGTGGTGTATTTTCCTTAGTCTTATTTACTCCTTCCTATATTTGTATTTATTTTGCCCTGCACATTTATAGTGGATTCCTGAGTGACTGCGGCGTGGTGTATATTTTCCTTTATCCTTGTCTGTGCTAACTGTGGGTATTGGTGTATTACCTCTTCACTGGGTGGTGGGCGGAGGTTTCAGCCTAGGGTTGAAACAGGAGACAGGGTGAGGTTCAAGGCCTGGACATGCACACCATCAGTGTAAACTCCAGGTAGAGGGTCAGTCAGGATTTCCCTAGTCTGAGGGAAATTGCAGGGGCCCGGGTTATTAGCTCTCACTCACCTAGTCTCCCCATGACATTATAATCGGCCCAACAACAAAAAGAAAAAAAAAAAGGGGTGTCTTTTTTTTTTCTTTTGTCATGGATCCCATGACTTCCATAACCCGCCAGTTGGAGGCGCTGTCCCTACAGGTCACTGAGTTGAGGGGGGCAGTTCAGCAACAGGGACTAGCAGTATCTAAAGTGCAAGCTGGAGCGACAGGAAGAGTTGCTGAGCCTAAATTCCCTTTGCCTGAAAAATTTGCTGGGGAACACAGTAAATTTGTTTCTTTTTGTGAAGCTTGCAAACTATATTTCCGTATGCGCCCGATCTCCTCGGGTAATGAGGCTCAGCGTGTGGGCCTGGTGTTGTCATTGTTAAGCGGGGATCCCCAAGCATGGGCGTTTTCTTTGCCATCTGATTCTGCTGCATTTGACTCTGTGGAGAGTTTTTTTTCCTCTCTTGGAAGAATCTACGATGAACCTCACAGAATGGCTCTAGCAGAATCTAAGATACGCACTATTCGCCAGGGGGAGCGAGTTACAGAGGATTACTGTTCTGAATTTTGTCGCTGGGCGATCGATACACAATGGAATGATCCAGCATTGCGGAGTCAGTTTATTCATGGGGTTTCTGGAAGGGTTAAAAAAGCCCTTCTGATGTACGAGACTCCTGCTTCTCTAGATTCCGCTATGAGTCTGGTTGTCCGCATTGATCGCCGTTTGCGTCAGGGGGAGCATGAGACACCGCCTATGGGAGAGGGTTTAGGTTCACGTGAGGTTGCTGTAGGTGAGCCCACGGAGCCTATGCAAATCGCAGGGGTGTCAAATGTGAAGCGTCGAGCCCCTGAGCTCAGGAAGCAGGGAGTCTGTTTTTACTGTGGTAAAACTGGTCATTTTATTAACATCTGTCCTCTGCTGTCTAAGAAAAACGCAACGGCGGAAAACTTCTAAGCTCAGAAGGTGTGGAGAAGACCAATCTGAGCTTATGTATATCATCCATGGTGGTTTCTCAATGCATGCTCCCTGCTAAGGATTTTATCGCTGGCAGTGAGCTGCCAATTACTGTTTTTGTGGATAGTGGTTCAGCCACAAATCTCATTGATGAGGAGTTTGCGCGCACAGCAGGTTTTAGGATTGAAAAACTGTCTCATCCTATCCGCGTGGTCACCATCAATGCTGCTCCTCTCTCTCAGGGGGAGATTACTGAATTTGTGGCTGAGGTGAAACTCCACATTGGGGTTCTACATTCCGAGCGGGTTACATGTAAGGTGCTCAGGAATCTTCCTGCTCAGGTGGTTTTGGGTTTTCCTTGGTTGTCCATGCACAACCTGGTAATTGACTGGAAAACTCAGGACATAATTCAGTGGAGCGAGTTCTGCCAGGAGAATTGCCTGGCCACATGTGTGGCTGCGGTGACTTCAAGCGTTCCGGAGTCACTTCTGGATTTTGTGGATGTGTTCTCTGAAAAGGGTTGTTCAGAGTTGCCGCCACATCGTCCCTATGACTGTTCTATCAGGTTTAAACTAGGGGCCAAGTTGCCTAAAGCAAGGATGTTTAACATCTCCGGTCCGGAGAGACAAGCGTTAAAAGATTATATTGCTGAAAGCTTGAGCAAAGGGCACATCAGGCCGTCATCCTCGCCGGTGGCAGCAGGGATCTTCTTCGTGAAGAAGAAAGATGGGGGATTACGCCCGTGTTTGGATTTCAGGGAGTTGAACCAGATTACGGTTCGTGATCCATACCCGATGCCACTGATACCAGATTTGTTCAACCAGGTGGCGGGTGCTAAGTGGTTTACCAAGCTTGACCTCAGGGGGGCGTACAACCTCATAAGAGTCCGTCAAGGTGATGAGTGGAAGACGGCTTTTAATACCCCGGAGGGTCATTTTGAAAATTTGGTCATGCCTTTTGGGTTGACTAACGCACCTGCAGTGTTCCAACATTTCATCAATGATGTGTTCTCGCATGTTTTGGGGAAATTCGTTATGGTGTACCTAGATGACATCCTCAAATATTCTTGCGAACGTGATGCTCATTTAAATCATGTCAGGCAGGTGTTACAGCTTCTCAGAGAGAATAAGCTGTATGCTAAACTTGAGAAATGTGTATTTTCTGTTCAAGAGTTGCCTTTCTTGGGTTATATTGTGTCTGCTTCTGGTTTTAAAATGGACGCCGCTAAGGTGCAAGCGGTGCTGCATTGGGAACGTCCTGATAACCTGAAAGCACTTCAGCGGTTCCTTGGGTTTTCTAACTACTATAGGAAATTTATCAAGGATTTTTCCATCATTGCTAAACCGCTAACTGACATGACTAAAAAGGGTACCAATTTCTCAGTTTGGCCTGAGGCTGCTGTGTGCGCATTTGAATTCCTTAAGAACAGTTTTGTTTCAGCCCCCATTCTTGTGCAGCCAGACGTATCAAAACCCTTTGTTGTGGAAGTCGATGCGTCTGAGGTTGGTGTGGGGGCGGTACTATCTCAAGGCTCATCTTTGAGCAGTTTGCGGCCGTGCACCTATTTCTCCAAGAAACTGTCGTCCGACGAACGTAACTACGATATCGGCAACAGGGAGTTGTTGGCAATCAAGTTGGCCTTTGAGGAATGGCGACACTTCTTGGAGGGGTCGGTACATCAGGTTACTGTTATTACCGATCATAAGAATCTGCTGTATTTGGAGTCAGCCAAGCATCTGTCCCCCAGGCAGGCTCGCTGGGCATTGTTTTTCACGCGGTTCAATTTTGTTGTCACTTACAGACCGGGGTCTAAAAACACTAAGGCGGATGCTCTGTCCAGGTGTTTTCTGGGGGGTGAACCTCGGGAAGATCCAGTACCCATCCTCCAAAAGGGTGTTGTGGTTTCGGCTCTCACTACCGAGGTTGAGGCTGAGATTGCCGAGGCTCAGGAGGAGGTACCATCTGAGCTTCCCATCAACAAATCTTTTGTACCGCTTCATCTCCGCTTAAAGGTTTTGGCGGAGCATCATGATGCTGTCCTGGCTGGCCACCCAGGGGTTAGAGGTACCTTGGAGTTGGTGTCACGTCGGTTTTGGTGGCCCAAGATCCGACAGGACGTGGTCTCATACGTGTCAGCTTGTACCACGTGCGCTAGGGCTAAGACGCCCCGCTCCCGTCCTGTTGGCACACTACTTCCTCTTGAAGTACCTAGTAAGCCATGGACGTAAATCTCCATGGATTTCATCACTGATTTGCCCTCATCAGCTGGGAACACGGTCATCTTAGTGATTGTTGATCGGTTTTCTAAAATGTCGCACTCTGTGTCTTTGCCTTCGCTGCCTAACACTAAGACTCTGTCTCAGGTATTTGTGCAGGAGGTGGTCAGACTTCATGGGGTTCCGTCTGACATCGTGTCTGATAGGGGGTCTCAGTTTGTGGCAAAATTTTGGAAAGCATTTTGCTCATGGCTGGGGATCAAGTTGTCTCATTCTTCGGCGTTCCATCCTCAGTCAAATGGTCAGACTGAGCGTATGAACCAAAATTTGGAACAGTACCTACGCTGCTTTGTCTCTGATAACCAGGAGGAGTGGTCTACCTTTCTTCCTTTGGCTGAGTTTGCCATCAATAATCACCGCCAGGAGTCATCTGGGGAGTCTCCGTTTTTTTGTGTTTATGGGCTACATCCTCAATTTTGTACCTTGAGTCAGAGGGGCTCTTCCGGCGTTCCGGAGGAGGATCAGTTAGGAGCACAATTGTCATCAGTCTGGAGGAGAGTTAAACAGTGCCTGTTGAGTGTGGGTGCTAGGTACAAACGTGTGGCTGACAGTAGGCGTGTGTCAGGTCCGGACCTGAGTGTGGATGACTGGGTGTGGTTATCCACAAAAAACATAAGACTCAAAATACCGTCCCTTAAATTGGGTCCACGGTTTATTGGTCCATTTAGGGTCACCGCCGTCATTAACCCAGTAGCGTACCGATTGGAGCTCCCTACGGTGTATAAGATACACAACGTGTTCCACAGGTCTCTTCTAAAGAAGGTGGTGGGCTCTGTGGACGCGGCGCCTATGCCACCTCCAGTCTTGGTGGATGGTAATTTGGAGTTTGAAGTTTCCAAGGTAGTTGACTCTCGTGTAGTGCGTCGCACTTTACAGTACTTGGTACACTGGCGTGGTTATGGGCCTGAGGAGAGGTCCTGGGTACCAGCCTCGGATATTCATGCGGATCGGCTGGTCAGGTTTTTTCATCGTCGCCATCCAGACAAGCCGGGTCCTATAAGCCGTGAGGGCCCTGGGGTCCCTCGTAGAAGGCAGGGTACTGTCATGTTGGATGCTGTTCGGACCAGGTCGTTCGACAGACAGCGGTAATTCCTCTTTTGACCACTATTTGCTCATTGGCGTCGGCTAGATTTCATCTAGCTGTTCCGGGGTTAATTTACCTGATCCTCGGATTGGAAGCTGGGCCATGCCCATTGCCTTTAAATAGTTCTCCTGATCATTGGGCGTCGCCGATTATAGCTTCTGTCTTGTGCGTTGTTATCTCGGTCTGGAGTGAAGAGCTGGTTGTTGGAGATTTGTTGCTGGTGGTGTATTTTCCTTAGTCTTATTTACTCCTTCCTATATTTGTATTTATTTTGCCCTGCACATTTATAGTGTATTCCTGAGTGACTGCGGCGTGGTGTATATTTTCCTTTATCCTTGTCTGTGCTAACTGTGGGTATTGGTGTATTACCTCTTCACTGGGTGGTGGGCGGAGGTTTCAGCCTAGGGTTGAAACAGGAGACAGGGTGAGGTTCGAGGCCTGGACATGCACACCATCAGTGTAAACTCCAGGTAGAGGGTCAGTCAGGATTTCCCTAGTCTGAGGGAAATTGCAGGGGCCCGGGTTATTAGCTCTCACTCACCTAGTCTCCCCATGACATTATAATCGGCCCAACAACAAAAAGAAAAAAAAAAAAGGGTGTCTTTTTTTTTTCTTTTGTCATGGATCCCATGACTTCCATAACCCGCCAGTTGGAGGCGCTGTCCCTACAGGTCAGGATTTCCCTAGTCTGAGGGAAATTGCAGGGGCCCGGGTTATTAGCTCTCGCTCACCTAGTCTCCCCGTGACAGCAACCACTTCAGGAACTTGTCCCTCTCTTGAATTTACAGGTGACAGATGAGGCAACTCTTCTTCTTCACAAACAGCAATGGCTGGAGGGAACATTTCAGGAGTACTTTTCCCTTCTTCAATTTGGTCAGGATCTTTCGACAAACAAGGCCATAGCATGTTGCAGTGAACTACTCGAGTGGGAGCATTTTCTTCCCCTTCAGTTTGAATTTCATAGATCATGAAATCTATAGGGCCCTTCCTGGCTGATTCTCTGCTTCACCTGATACTGGTTTTTTCCCATCAATACTCCAGTTTGTCCCTAGAATGCTTATCTCGGTCCAACACTCGGTCCCCGGCTTGAAGAGCTGTCTCTCACAGAGGAGCTGTCTCTGAATGCTCAAGTTCCTGAAACTTGGTCTGCACCAGGCGATGTAGTGTCTGTAGATGGTGATGATGTTCTCAGACCCAGGTGGACACCCCTGTCAGTGGGTAGTCCTCCTCTGGATCCAACTCTAACTCGATGATCTCCCTTCCTGGCCGGCCGAACAGCAGGGTATATGGGGTGTAACTGGTGGTGTGATGTACTCG
This sequence comes from Ranitomeya variabilis, assembly GCF_051348905.1. Taxonomy (NCBI): domain Eukaryota; kingdom Metazoa; phylum Chordata; class Amphibia; order Anura; family Dendrobatidae; genus Ranitomeya; species Ranitomeya variabilis. Next base: position 163,654,187 of record NC_135232.1, on the reverse strand, counting down.
GTTGTTATACACCCACACTCAGCTACAAACGCGGGCCATCCGGCTTTCCAGTCTTCCTCTAGTGTCCTCAACATCTTGTTAAGAGTCCAATTGAACAATTCACAGACTCCATTTCCCTGAGGGTGATAAGGCGTCGTCTGAAATTTTTCGATCTGATACAGGCGATGCAGTTCCTCCATTATTCGCCGCAAAAAAAAGGCACCTTGATCAGAGTGGATTCTCTTCTAGCAGCCGTACACTTGAATGAAATTCTTGCAGATGGCATGTGCTGCTGATTCGGCAGTTTGGTCACGGGTCGAAGTCATAACAGCGAACTTAGTGAAGTGGTCCGTCATTACTAGGCAATGCTCATACTCTTGATCATCAGATAATCTATCATCAGTACTTCGAGAGGAACGGAAGTCACAATGGTCTGTGTGAGAGCTCTCTGCTCCGAAGGCTTTGCTAATTCGCAGCTACTACATTGCCGACAGACCTCTTCCACCATGGCTTTTAGGCGGGGATGGTAAACTAGCTTTTGCAGCCACTGAAAAGTCTTCTCTTGACCGAAGTGAGCTCCTCTCTCGTGTGCTTCTGTGGCCACCTTAGGCAGCAGCACCTCGGGGATCACCACTTGCCAGGTGATACCCAGTTCCAGTTGTAAATTACTCTTTCAGTACAATAGTCCATTCTTCAGTTGAAGCCTTTCCCACTGTGGAAGGATCTGCACAGTCTCGGGGGACAGGGCATCTCTCTTTTTTTTGACTAGGAAGTTGTTTCAGAGTTACCCACTGTCTCATTTGAGTGAATTCCCCATCTTTTTGTTGTAACCGGACCCACTTATCACAGAATAGTCCCAGTATGTATTCCCGAGTCACTGCCTGTACCTGTTCCTGCATAGCTGCCATCGTCCTGGCAGAATCTCGGAACTCAGGGACCTCTTCAGCTTCCAGCTCTTTGTCACGGTTGGGCCCAGGCCTTCCGTGTGTCACTCTGGATAAGGCGCCGGCATGAGTATTCTCAGCCCCTCTCTTGTAAGTGATTTTATATCAAAACTTCGCCATACGAGCCACCCAGCGCTGTTCCAGGGCCCCGAGTTTCACATTTTCCAGATGGGCCAAGGGGTTATTATTGCAGTGCACCAGGACTTCAGAGCCAGACAAGTACTCCGCAAACTTCTCAGTCATGGCCCACACCAATGCCAACAGCTCCAGCTTAAACGAACTGTAATTGTCCAGATTCCAATCAGAGTCATGTAAGGACTCGCTTGCATAGGCGATTACCTGTTCTGTTCCATCTTGAATCTGAGTCAACACAGCTCCGAGTCTATGTAGGCTTCCATCAGTGTGGAGAATAAATGGCTGGGAGAAGTCTGTATAGGCCAACACTGGCGCCTCAGTCAAAGCCATCTTCAAGGCTCAAAACGCTTTCTCCTGGTGTTCTCCCCATGAAATAGTCATGTTCTTTGCACCAGATGGCACCCCTTCCAACAGTTCCAGCAACGGGTTTACAATGCGAGTGAAGTTCTTTACGAATCGCCGATAATACCCGGTGAACCCCAGGAAGGCCCGCACATCTTTCACAGTTTTTGGGGTAGGCCAATCCTGTACTGCAGAAATCTTCTCACGGGATGGTCTCACCCCCTTTGCAGAGATGACATGTCCCAAGTACTCACTCTGGGTGCGAAATAAATGGCACTTCTGAGGCTTCACTTTCAAACCATGTTTCTGAAGGCGGCTCAGCACCTGTTCCAGTCTTTGCAGATATTTCTCGAATGTGGCGGTGTACGCAATGATATAATCCAGATAGATCAGAGTGGCCTTGAAGTTTAAGTTGCCTAGACACCTCTCCATAAGTCGTTGAAACGTCCCAGGAGCATTAGTCAGGCCAAACGGCATCCGATTGAATTTGTACAGGCCCATCGGTAGTATAAAAGCCGTCTTCGCCCGGTCATGCTCGGACATAGGTACTTGCCAATAGCCACTGGCCAGATCCAACGATGAGTAGAATTTCATGCTTCACAGCGCAGATAACGATTCCTTAATCCTGGGTAGGGAATATGAATCTCGCACAGTGCAGGCATTCAGTTTGCAGTAGTCCACACAGAAGCATAGAGTTTCGTCTTTTTTTTGCACCAGCACAATGGGAGCAGCCCACGGGCTCTGACTCTCTCGTATAACTCCGTTCTGCACAATCTGGGTCAGTATCCCCTTCACCTTTTGGTTCATTTGGGGTGGAATTTGTCGGTATCATTCTCTTACATGCGCGACACTTCCAGTTGGTATCTCGTGGGTGATTGCAGTAGTGCAGCCAAAATTGTCCTCATGACGTGTGAACACATCCTGATATTGCCCTAATACAGCTTCTACCTGATGTGGTGTAAGTTCTGTTAATTCAGCCCGCATTTGCTCCAGAATACGGTGTCCATCTTGCAGGTGCTGAGGTTCTGGCACCGAAGATGTATCTACGGTCATGGTCCAAGGATCCCCTTTTTCACCTTCAACTCTATGGCTTGTGATGGTATCAGCTCTTCTGGCATGCCCAAAATTTGCGCATCTTCACTCCAGGGTGGGAGCGTGAGTTTACCTTCTCCCAGATTAACACATCACACTGGGACCGTCCTGTTGTGCACAGTAGCTAACGTCCGTGCAACGAGAAGCCCTGGATGTAATTGCTCCATACAAGCTGGTTCTATCTGGATCTCAACTCCTTCCAGAGGGGTTCAAGCTCAGACAGGTAGACTAAGCATGGTTTGCCCTGGCAGTAGAACCAGATTGGCTTCAGCTGGGACAATCACTTTTCCCAAAATCTTCCTGTCACTAGAGGTTTCCTGTGCTTCGACCGTATGGAGTAACTGCTGGAATACACTCCTTTGGGGAGTGTGAGGGCTCCACTGCTTTAGGAACACATCAGGGGATTCATTGATGAGAAGACTTCCGATTTCCTTCAATATATTCATTTCTAGAGTGACAGCATGTCCATTACCTGCGACTCTGGCAGTCAGCATTACTCCCTTTCGACCCAGATCTTTACAGATAGTGATTTGCATCCAGACCACCACTGTGACCAGGATGGGTAAGTGATTAGCATCCGTCAACTTTATCACCGGGCCCCACTCAGGCCGCATTGCTTCAGGGAAATGTCACCGGAAGTACGTTTCAGGCATCATGGTCACCTGTGAGCCTGTGTCAACCAAGCGTCGAATGGCCCGACCATCCATTTCGGCCCAGACGAGAGGGCACATGGAAACTAGATTTGTGGGACTTCTGATTCTCCTTCTTGACTGTTCAGGCTCCGGGTGGCGTCTCCCATCCTCAGAGCCTCCTAGTTTAACGGACGGCGCTGCAGAGGTCAGCTTCGTCGTATACAACCCCGAGCCAAATGTCCAAACTCACCACAGTTATAGCATGTAGGGAGTGCTTCTCTGCGGGATGTTCTTACTTCGCGATGAGGTTCAGGTCCAGTTTTACCCCTTGGCGAGGTGGATGTGGAGGGTTTTTTCTTGGAATCAGGCAATTCTTCTCGTATTCCCTGTATTTCTTTCCGCAGCTCTTCCACCCATCTTAGTTCGGCGGCCATTGTCAGAGATACCTCCCCGCTCTGGACCTTCCCCTTCGGGACTGTCTCTCCTGCTCCTGCTCGCGTGTACGTGCTTCGCTTCCCACTTCAGAAAAGATCATGCGTGGATTTACTCGCAAGCGCTCACATAAGGCCTGCAGCAGTATGTCTTGTGAGCCTTTCACCAATTGGTCTCACAATACTATGTCAGTAGACCCTATGCCCATGTCGTCTTTTCTAGTTATGACAGTGTGGATCTCCTGCATTGCGCTCATGTACTGGGTCACCCTCTCCCCCTCCCTTTGCACCCGGCAAAATAAATGAATGCGGAACTCCCCTATGTCCGTGGGGTCTCCGTGGGTTTCTTCCAGTATCTGCAAAACCTTATTAAAAGTGTCCCGTTGTCGAGGTGGGCGTAGCATAACAGAATCCCTTGCCTCTCCATCTAAAGCCATCATGGCAATCTCCGCCTCTAATGCAGGAGTCATGGGGTGCATCCTCATCATTCCCCGGATTCGCTCAGTCCAGCTCCATAGCATGGCGTTGTTCCCATTAAACTTCGGGAGGTTACTTAACATTGCCCCCAGTGATATGCTGGACCTGGCCCCCCCTACTGCTTGATCTGCCGCCTCGGTGCTGTTGGACTGCATCCTGCCAACTATGCCAAGTGTGAGCAGGTTGCGGGATGCAGTAACGGGCAAGAGGCAGAGAAATTGTTAAAGTTAATTTTACTGAAACAGGGGTATATTCCATGCAGGAAGGGCTAAGTAGAGGTAGGGGTATGGCAGGTGATAGGAGCACAATAGGTGTTCTGGGGAAGGTAATGAGGGCAAAAATATAACAACTGTTCATCAAGGATAAACTTATCAGTCTGACGGCTTCCTGACTGCAGAGTCTTAGGTTCTAACGGTGGTGCCCACTCGGTCGGCACATGATGAATCCATTGTGGTCATCCTGCAGGCATTGATGATCCGGATCCGGGCGACGGCGATGGTGATGGGTCCTTGATGTCTTGCACGGGGTCCTGGGTCCATGATGTGGGTTGAGAGTGAAGAGCAGTCTCCAACACTGCCGGGGCTTAACGGAGCCCGGCAGAAATAGGCAGGTGAGGAAGGGAACAGTTCTCGGTAAGTCACCCGGAGTTTCTTAGGCACTTGTGCGTCATTTACTGGCCCGTAGCGTTGGGTACCTGAAGTAGTGTGAGCCGATGGGCCAAATACAGTTCTCCGGTCACAGTCTCTGTAAGTGGCAACAGGGATAATTTAACGTGGGCCTGAGCTGCCACGGTGCTCAGAGGATGGAGCACCAAACTTCCCCTGCTGCACGCTGCATCCTCCTGCCAAGTCTGCTCTCCCTTTCGTGCGCTCTCTCCTTTTTATCCTAGCTATGCCCCCTGCTGTCCAGTGCAAAGGTCAGTCTGGGTCTCTAAGCTTCAACCAAGGTGAATGCCCCGACAGTTCCGGACCCGGCACTAGAAAGGTACCCCCGGTCCGGTGCCTCTTCTTACACAAACAAAAGTGCCCCCACAGTATGATACCCCTCAGTGAATTCCCTTAACCCCCTCAACAAAGAATGGTGACCCCATCACAATATGATTCTCCAACTGTAATCCCCACACAGCCCTCCATATAGTATAATGGTCACAAAAAGTGCTCCATACAATATAATGGCCTCACATAGTACTCCATACAATATAATGGCCCCACCCCACACAGTGCATTATGCAGTATAATGGCCCCACATAGTGCTCCATACAATATAAAGGCCCCACAAAAAGTGCTCCATACAGTATAATGGGCCCAAAACGTTCTCCATAGAGTATGATAGCCCCACATAGTGGTCCATACAATATAATGGCCCCACATAGTGCTCCATACAGTATAATTGCCCCACATAGTGCTCCATACAATGTAATGGCCCCCCATAGTGCTCCATGCAGCATAATGGCCCCACATAGTGCTCCATACTGTATAATGGCCTCACATAGTGCTCAATACTGTATAATGGACACATAGTGCTCCATACTGTATAATGGACCCACATAGTGCTCCATACTGTATAATGGCCTCACATAATGCTCCATACAAAATAATGGGCACCATATAATGCTCCATACAGAATAAAGGGCCCAATATAATGCTCCATACAGTATAAAGGCCCCACATAGTGCTCCATACAATATAATGGCCCCACATAGTGCTCCATGCAGCATAATGGCCCCACATAGTGCTCCATATTGTGTAATGGCCACATAGTGCTCCAGACTGTATAATGACCCCACATAGTGCTCCATACTGTATAATAGACACATAGTGCTCCATACTGTATAATGGACCCACATAGTGCTCCATACTGTATAAGTGCCTCATATAATTTTCCATACGAAATAATGGGCACCATATAATGCTCCATACAGAATAAAGGACCCAATATAATGCTCCATACAGTATAAAGGTCCCACGTAGACCCTTCTTCCTCCATTATTGATTTAAACTGTAATTGTAGGTGAAAGTGTGATATGGGGTGAGGGCCCGCCTGGTGTGGCAAGCAAAATGTACTTTAGGGACCCACCCGGCATCGCAGGGCAAATATACTCTGGGGATTCACCGGCACGAGCCAAATATACTCGGGGGAACCGCCCGCCACCGTGAAACAAATATACTCATGCTGCAGGCCAGATTTGGCCAGCAGGCCAGAGTTTGACATATGTGGTATAACCATTTCCATTCTGTGGTTATTGCTAAATGTGGAGTTAAACCGAGACAATCGGATTTATGTCAGATTCCAGTTGATATAGCTGACACCTGCTGCAGGTTCAACTTCTGGACAACAATATAACCGTGTATCAAGGTAATTGAGATGTGTAAAATCTGGATGTACAGTTGTGTTGTTTCATAGGAGGAGATTAAAAGCGTTGTTTAGACTTGGGGTTCAAGTCTGCAGTCACTCTATGTGAATCCTCACAGTGTACAGTCTGCATTTTCAGGATTCTACTGTGCCCACTATGTGAGCAGGTGGGGCATGTGACTGTAAGAATGCGATTTGCATACATGCGCTCACCTGCCAACTAGACGTGCATTTCCTTTCTCAATACAAGGGCATTGTCGCTGAAAGTATGCAAATAGCATACTTGCCATTAGATAATGCTGGAGAATCCTGACAGCACTCACTGTGCATCTTGTGAGGATTTACAAGTCTGAATTGGAAGCATTAAAAACGAATGAATTAGCAACCTGTGTACATGACTCCCTTAAAAACAGGAATTTATTAACTAACGGGTATGCTACTGCAGCGCCCCAGAGTCCTGGTCGTTGCAGTAATGTCACTCTGCCGCTAAGTTGAGTGATGGTACGTCTGATGGCACTGAAAGAGTTCACCTGACCAGGTATCACAGTCTCACATTACTGTTGTGATCTGGTGGCCTAGGAGCAGCATGGACGAGCTCTGGAGTAGGTGGCCTTACAAACGCAGACTGAAAACAGAATTTAGCAAAGGAGGCCACGCTACCTAGAAAGAAAAGACAGGACAGAGTACTGTGCGGTCAGTATTAAAATACTACAAAAATCCACCACAGAGAATACAAAAATCTCCACACCTAACTAAAGGCATGGAGGGTAACTCTGCGACTCCAGAGCTTCCAACTTGGCTGAATAAATCCTTACACAGACAAAGCTGGACAAGAAAAAACATAGCAATTCACTGAACTATAAAGTCCACCGCACGTGGACTGCAAAAACAAAGCCAGGACTTATCTTTGACGATTTGGACAATCCAGCAGGAGAAACCAAGCAGAGATGTGAATCCTCCAGAAAAACAATGGACAACTGGCACTCACTAAAGGGTGAAGCCAGACTAAATAGCCCCGTCCAAAGTGGAAGCACCTGATGACTGCTGTGAAGGACAAACAGCAGCACTACCACTTATAACCACCGGAGGGAGCCCAAGAGCAGAACCCACAACAGAATTCACAACAGCACCCCCCCTTGAGGAGGGGTCACCGAACCCTCACCAGAGCCCCCAGGCCGATCCGGACGAGCCAAATGGAAGGCACGAACCAAATCGTCAGCATGAACATCGGAGGCAACAACCCAAGAATTATCCTCCTGGCCATAACCCTTCCACTTGACAAGATACTGAAGCCTCCGTCTTGAAAAACGAGAATCCAAGATCTTCTCCACAACATACTCCAACTCCCCATCAATCAACACCGGGGCAGGAGGATCAACAGAGGGAACCACGGGCACCACATATTTCCGCAACAAAGATCTATGAAAAACATTATGGATGGAAAAAGAGGCTGGAAGGGCCAAACGAAAAGACACTGGATTGATAATCTCAGAAATCCTATAAGGACCAATAAACCGAGGCTTGAACTTCGGGGAAGAAACCTTCATAGGAACATGACGAGAAGACAACCAGACCAAATCCCCAACCCGAAGCCGGGAACCCACACGCCAACGACGGTTGGCAAAACGCTGAGCCTCCTCCTGAGACAACACCAAATTGTCCACAACATGAGCCCAAATCTGCTGCAACCTGTCAACCACAGAGTCCACCCCAGGACAATCAGAAGACTCAACCTGCCCTGAAGAAAAACGAGGCTGAAACCCAGAATTACAAAAGAATGGTGAAACCAAGGTAGCAGAACTAGCCCGATTATTAAGGGCAAACTCGGCCAATGGCAAGAAAGCCACCCAATCATCCTGATCGGCAGACACAAAGCATCTCAAATAAGTTTCCAAAGTCTGGTTAGTTCGCTCGGTTTGGCCGTTTGTCTGAGGATGAAATGCAGAAGAAAAAGACAAATCAATGCCCCGCTTAGCACAAAAGGACCGCCAAAACCTAGAAACAAACTGGGAACCTCTATCGGACACAATATTCTCCGGAATGCCATGCAAACAAACCACATGCTGAAAAAACAATGGAACCAACTCAGAAGAGGAAGGCAATTTAGACAAAGGTACCAAATGAACCATCTTAGAAAACCGGTCACAGACCACCCAGATAACAGACATCCTCTGGGAAACAGGAAGATCCGAAATAAAATCCATAGAAATATGCGTCCAAGGCCTCTCAGGGACCGGCAAAGGCAAAAGCAACCCACTGGCGCGGGAGCAGCAAGGTTTGGCCCGCGCACAAGTCCCACAAGACTGCACAAAAGAACGCACATCCCGTGACAAAGAAGGCCACCAAAAGGACCTACTAACCAAATCTCTGGTACCAAAAATCCCAGGATGGCCAGCCAACACAGAACAGTGAACCTCAGAAATCACTTTACTAGTCCATCTGTCAGGAACAAACAGTTTCCCCGCTGGACAGCGATCAGGCTTATCAGCCTGAAACTCCTGAAGAACCCGTCGCAAATCAGGGGAGATGGCAGAAAGAATCACCCCCTCCTTCAGAATACCAACCGGCTCAAGAATCCCAGGGGAATCAGGCACAAAACTCCTAGAGAGGGCATCAGCCTTAACATTCTTAGAACCCGGAAGATACGAGACAACAAAATCAAAATGGGAGAAAAACAGGGACCATCGGGCCTGTCTAGGATTCAGCCGTTTGGCAGACTCGAGGTAAATCAGATTCTTATGATCAGTCAAGACCACAATACGGTGCTTGGCCCCCTCAAGCCAATGTCGCCACTCCTCAAATGCCCACTTCATAGCCAACAACTCACGATTGCCGACATCATAATTGCGTTCCGCAAGCGAAAACTTTCGAGAAAAGAAGGCACACGGTTTCATCAAGGAACCATCAGAATTCCTCTGAGACAAAACGGCCCCTGCCCCAATCTCAGAAGCGTCAACCTCAACCTGAAAAGGAAGAGAAACATCCGGCTGATGCAACACAGGGGCAGAAGTAAATCGGCGCTTAAGCTCCTGAAAGGCAGAAACAGCCTCAGAGGACCAATTAGCTACATCAGCGCCCATCCTCGTCAAATCGGTCAGGGGTTTAACCACACTGGAGAAGTTGGCAATGAAACGGCGATAAAAATTAGCAAAGCCCAAAAATTTCTGAAGGCTCTTCACGGATGTGGGCTGGATCCAATCATGAATGGCCTGAACCTTAACCGGATCCATTTCTATAGATGATGGAGAAAAAATGAAGCCCAAAAAAGAAACCTTCTGTACTCCAAAGAGGCACTTAGACCCCTTCACAAACAAGGCATTATCACGAAGGACCTAAAATACCATCCTGACTTGTTTCACATGAGACTCCCAATCATCTGAAAAAATCAAAATATCATCCAAATATACAATCATGAATTTATCAAGATAATTCCGAAAAATATCATGCATGAAGGACTGAAACACAGATGGGGCATTAGAGAGTCCGAATGGCATCACAAGATATTCAAAATGGCCCTCAGGCGTATTAAACGCAGTTTTCCATTCGTCACCCTGCTTAATACGAACAAGATTATATGCCCCTCGAAGGTCAATCTTAGTAAACCAACAAGCCCCCTTAATCCTGGCAAACAAATCAGAAAGCAAAGGCAAAGGGTATTGGAATTTGACTGTGATCTTATTCAAGAGGCGATAATCAATACAGGGTCTCAAGGAGCCATCCTTCTTGGCAACAAAAAAAAAACCTGCTCCCAATGGAGAAGAAGATGGCCGAATATGCCCCTTCTCCAAAGACTCCTTTACATAGCTCCGCATGGCGGCATGTTCAGGCACAGACAGGTTGAAAAGTCGGCCCTTAGGAAACACAGCCTGGAATCAAGTCAATAGCACAATCACAGTCCCTATGCGGTGGAAGGGAACTGGACTTGGGCTCATCGAAAACATCCTGGAAATCTGACAGAAACTCAGGAATTTCAGAAGAGGGGGAGGAGGAAATTGACATCAGAGGAACGTCATCATGAACCCCCTGACAACCCCAACTAGTCACAGACATAGATTTCCAATCCAACACCAGATTATGTACCTGTAACCATGGAAACCCCAGCACAATAGCATCATGCAAATTATGCAACACCAGGAAACGACAATCTTCCTGATGGGCTGGCGCCATGCACATGGTTAACTGTGTCCAAAACTGAGGTTTATTTTTAGCCAATGATGTAGCATCAATACCCCTCAAAGGGATAGGACTCCGCAAAGGCTGTAAGGGAAAACCACAACGTCTGGCAAATTCTAAGTCCATCAAATTTAAAGCGGCGCCTGAATCCACAAATGCCATGACAGAGAATGACGATAATGAGCAGATCAGGGTCACAGATAACAGAAATTTAGGTTGTACAGTACTGATGGTAACGGAATTAGCGATTCTCTTGGCACGCTTAGGGCAATCAGAAATAACATGAGCAGAATCGCCGCAGTAAAAGCACAACCTATTCTGACATCTGAATCCTTGGCGTTCAGCTCTAGACACAATCCTATCACACTGCATTGGCTCAGGACTCCCCTCGGAAGACAATGCCATAGTGTGCACAACTCTGCGCTCACGCAAGCGCCGATCAATTTGAATGGCCAGAGACATAGAATCACTCAGACCTGCAGGCGTGGGGAAGCCCACCATAACATCTTTAACCGATTCAGAAAGACCCTTTCTGAAAATTGCCGCCAAAGCATCCTCATTCCACTTAGTAAGCACAGACCATTTTCTAAATTTCTGGCAATATGATTCTGCCTCTTCTTGACCCTGACACAGGGCCAACAAGGTTTTCTCAGCATGATCCACAGAATTAGGTTCATCATACAATAACCCAAGCGCCTGAAAAAAGGTGTCTACATTAAGCAAGGCCGGATTCCCAGATTCCAGGGAAAATGCCCAATCCTGCGGGTCGCCACGCAACAGAGAAATGACAATTTTTACCTGCTGGATGGGATCACCAGAGGAACGGGGCTTCAGAGCAAAAAACAGTTTACAGTTATTTTTAAAGCTCAAAAATTTGGACCTGTCCCCAAAAAACATATCGGGGGTAGGAATTCTAGGCTCTAAAACAGGAGTCTGCACGATATAATCAGAAATACCCTGTACTCTAGCAGCAAGTTGATCCACCCGAGAAGCAAGTCCCTGAACATCCATGTCAGCGCCTAACTCTTGAGCCACCCAGAGGTGAAGAGGGAAAAAAAAAAACACAACAGAGTACAGAAAAAAAAATGGCTCAGCACTTTCTTTCCCTTCTTTTGAGATGCGGTTAACTCATTGTTGGCCAGTTTTACTGTTGTGATCTGGTGGCCTAGGAGCAGCATGGACGAGCTCTGGAGTAGGTGGCCTTACAAACGCAGACTGAAAACAGAATTTAGCAAAGGAGGCCACGCTACCTAGAAAGAAAAGACAGGACAGAGTACTGTGCGGTCAGTATTAAAATACTACAAAAATCCACCACAGAGAATACAAAAATCTCCACACCTAACTAAAGGCATGGAGGGTAACTCTGCGATTCCAGAGCTTCCAACTTGGCTGAATAAATCCTTACACAGACAAAGCTGGACAAGAAAAAACATAGCAATTCACTGAACTATAAAGTCCACCGCATGTGGACTGCAAAAACAAAGCCAGGACTTATCTTTGATGATTTGGACAATCCAGCAGGAGAAACCAAGCAGAGATGTGAATCCTCCAGAAAAACAATGGACAACTGGCACTCACTAAAGGGTGGAGCCAGACTAAATAGCCCCGTCCAAAGTGGAAGCACCTGATGACTGCTGTGAAGGACAAACAGCAGCACTACCACTTATAACCACCGGAGGGAGCCCAAGAGCAGAACCCACAACAGAATTCACAACACATTACACTTCACACTCTGGCCACCAGGGGGAGCAAAAGGTTCTATGTATTATGCCACTCCTCACACTCTGGTAAAACTAGGGGTTGGATAGGAAGTTAGGGAGAAGCTGACTGGGTTTTGCCCAGGTAACATCTAGTGAGAGGAGAGCGTTACTTGGGAAGATTCAGGGGGGTCCCTGTCAGGGGTGGGATCGTGGCAGAGGCCTAGCAAAGGACAGATCGTTATAGAGCCGTGCCTGCACCTCATTGCGGCGGCATCTTAAGAAAGGACGCGAAGTATATTATGGAGAAGTGAGAAACGAGATCACAGCACAAAGGCGATAGAACCAGAAGGAGTCGTGCCCCGAGATCGGCAACATCCTTCTGAGGCGCGTAGCCGGTGGCCAGAACTCCGAGGATGTAATAGACTCTACGCATTACTTTGAACTACGGCAGGACAGTTAACTCTAGGTTGGCTCTCTCACCTTTTACACCTAATGAAGACAACGGAGGCAATTGTGGGAGAGGGGCGTCTCTAGGGTCCCTATAAAATAACTCCAGGCCTACCCCATCATACGGGTGCATCCTATCCATATCATCTGGGGGACGGAGAGAAAGAACAGAAACATACACGACAGTTGTGAGGACTATCCTGTGGTGCTCAGCAGGGAAGTACTACAACACCCAGGCGCTAGTAGGTAGGCTACTGATTTCCACCTGCAAAGGGAACTCTGGATGTGCCTTCGGACCGGCCGGTCTCAGCCAGCCCAGTTAACAGTGCTCTGGATTGCGGATGCCAAAGCCTTCAGTAAAGAGGTAAAGAGACTGCAACCCTGTGTCCTCATTATTTACTGCAACCTACACCATCACCTACATCTTTAATTGGGTGCCCCTTAGCAGGGCCACGGACTGGGTCAGGCCACAGTGACATCCCCAGAACCGAGAGAGACCCGGTACCGAGTACCCCGCTGCCCTGCGTCTGGGGGCTGCTCCTCTACTATCTGGTATCATTAATCTCTATCTCATCTAATTTCAAAACTGAGCCTCCTGATGATCCAGTAATGTGGAAACTCGTCGAGGCATGAGACACAACAAGAACCATGGAACAATAAGTTCTATCCAAGTTTCCATGCATGGTGTGCTTTAAATACTTTTTTAGACTAATACCAATGTTGTCTATATCAGATTATTTTCTATGATATCTAATGACTAGGGACATCTAGGACAAGTGAGGGTGAGCCACCGTGGAATAGGGGTGCCAAATCCGTATTACCAGGGTGCCAACCTGCGCTGCTAGGCAGGAACAGCGTAGCGGACATCCTAGGTTTAAGTAGGTCCATTTTGTGTTATATAACCTGGGATGGCATTACTGATCCGGTACAATACAGAAATGATTTATGTCTGTTGAATTTTGATAATATATTAACTGATATGTGGTGAATCAGATTGATGTCAGATTCACATTGACAGTATATCTACGTTATCATAAAACTCCTTCTAAATGTCTGTAAGATAATACTGATTTTATGGTGTAGATTCTGCTAGACATAAACTCTACTTTTCACTACGCACAGTTGTTTATCAGGTACATTTTATTAGTTTAGTTAATAAATTCATGTTTTTAAGAGAGTCCTTTCCTGAATTGTAAAATACTACACAAAATATTGTTGCTATAAAAAAGGAAATTATAATAAATCTAAAAAGAAAACAAAAAAATAAATCCTGGAATTTCCTTGGGTGTATAGCAAACCGAATGAAATAGCTGCAAACAGAGAACTAGAAATGTGCAGAATAGAAATAATGATCATAACACAGAGCGACTTTTCATTTGATTACTAAATATTTTTATTTTGTTAAAAGATTTAGAAGTAGTTGAAGTATTTGGGCAAAATCCTCTAACAAATACACATCTCTCCTGCAACAATGTAACATTTCTTCAGTACCAGTACAAGCAAACAAATTATTTGACACATGTTAAAAAGATATTTGTCTCTTCCAATACATAACTTTCTTGGCAAAGTTGATACTGATTTGAAATGAAAAATTGAACACCTGCCTTTTTGTGCTGGAACAGCTATATGTCATTTTATTATGCTCGGCTCGAATATTGGCACCAAATAGCTGGCAATTTGTGCTATTCACAAAGCCAAGCAGGGCCAGAATGAATGATATGCATGAATCATGCCGAAGCTTTTCCAAGAATGGCCAAAGAGCAGGTTTATTCCAGGACAGTACAGTTACATAACATATTGTATCAGGAGTCAGGACCGCATTTCCTAGAAAAGTCCAGATTGGGGTGGTGCTGTGTTGGAGTCTTGTATGAAGTCGTATACAGTTTCTGTTCTTTTAGAAATTGCTTTAAAGAGAACTTGTCATGTCCAGAAACTATATTTACCTCCAGATATAGGGTTGCTAAGCTGGCACAAAGTGTTAAACCATAGCAGTGGCTACAGGGAGTAAATGAACTCCTATCCTCACTGCAGGTGCTCACTTCCAGGTATTGGGGCGGTGCAGGGACAGGTTACAGTCACCGCTTACTACATACTGAGCACACTATAAACACTCCGCGCCACTTTGAAAGCTTGCACTATGCACAACTGCTGCAGAACAGGCTGTCAATCAAAGTGGCAGGGAAGGATTTCAACAGCGCTCACTGTCTAGTAAGCCGTGACTATAGCCTCTCATTGTCGCAATCCCTATGACTGATAGTGAGCAGTTGAAGGGAAGATATAAGCTCATTTTCTCCCTGGAGCCTCTGCACCAGTAAGTTGGGCAAGCATGCTTTTACTTACAAATTGACCCTATATTTGCTGGTAAGTAGCATTTCGGGATGAGACAGCTTCACACAACTAGTAATATGATTCTACTTTAATATGGAAAACAATTTACATTGTGAAGAGCAATTGCAACAACATAAATAATTTACATTTTTACATAAGTCCCATGCTACCTTAGATACATGATATATCACTGGTTTATCTATATACCAAATACAGTCCAGCGACAGACATCATATGTGCACCTAATGCACACCCACAGATGCCCTTCAGACATTGTGGCCAGTGCTACCTTGGAAGAAGAAAAAAATAGTACCCTTAAAGAGGACCTTTAACCCACTTTCACCCCTGTCCCCTGAAGTAGGACATCATCAGAGGATGGTGGTGACAGAAGCTGAGAACTGACTGCAGTGCCATCCCATGAAGATGTCCTGTTCCAGGGTGAAGGTTATGAAGATAGACTCTGCAGCGAAGTGACTGCAGGATCATCCTTCTGTGACATCCAGTTTAATACTCCCCTCAAACGAAACGTCACAAGAAGTAAAGAAAAAAGCCCATGTAGGGGATAGCAGGAGAAAAAGAATGCTAGGGAAATTACAATAAACCAAATTACAAATGTGGTATCTATTTATAAAGGGCATTTTAGGTATTTGACAAATCCTTTGAGTATAGCTATATTTTTTTTCTTTCATAATTTTTTTAGATTCCTGGAGACAACCGTTTAAGGAGGAACTCTAGGATTAATATCCCACTCCCACTAAACTAGGAGTTGGATAACAAGGGCTCAGGTAAGTGCCTGCACTGGTCCTGGGTATGCCAGGTAATATTTGTGTGGGTTTCCTCTGGGAAATCTGATTTGCTCTCTTATAATTCAAGTAAAAAATGAAAGCTGGCCATACTGTTGGCTGTAGATTAGTTTGGACAATAGTTCTTTCTGATTATTCCAGCAAAAACATTAAGGAACAGCTAATTTCCAGCAGAAACAAAGGGTCAAACTTTTTGAAATCCCACACACTCAAAACCTCTTTTCCCTGATATATGCCATATGTATGTAAGGAGAAGACCCAGATCAGGCGTACCTACTCCGTGACGGGTCCGAAACTGTCGGGGCTGTCACCCAGGTTGCATGGGGGAAAACATAAGGCTCCGGACCGACCTTTGCTCCCGAGCGTAGGGGGCGTGGCTAAGTTAAAAGAGCTGCAGCACACAGGAAAGCAGTCAGTCATAGCGGGAACGCATAGCGCGCAGGAGGGCAGTGTCAGGGCTCTTGCTGTTGAACGTTCAGACAAAACAGACCACAGTCAGATGGGTCTGCGAGCTGTGACCAGAAACTGCCGACAAGGACGTATCCGGTCCCCTTTTACAGCATTGACCGTGAGTGACCAGCCCCGTAGTCAGGGTGTAGACAAGCACACTTATCTTCGGGGAAGTCGGGACACCCGCCATGAGAGGTTTCCCGTTGCACCTTCTTTCAACCAGTTACTGCCTCTGGACTCTGACAAGGCAAAGTATTGTGTTCCTTTCTGCTCACCACTTCTAGACCCGCCGAACGCAGACCGGACCACAAGGATTCACCGCCGCCGCCAGGATCCAGGACGCCATCGTCTCCAGGACTACACCGGACCCCTCATGCGCCAGGGCCTTGGCGCCAACGTGCACCACTCAGATACTGCGTTCTAAAGTCGTCGGAATGATAAGTTTTGCCATACTTGAACTTTCTATCATATCCCCTACACCTGATTACCCTGAGTCCCAAACCCTTTATTCGTTTATGCTGTTTCTTAAATTCTCTCCCTGCAAGATGTATATCTGTTAAAGTAAACCCATGTTAACCCTTGCTCTGCCTCCGACCCTTTACTGCATCTTGCAACCTGCTCACATGTAAACAGACAATAGAAAAGGAAGTATATGTCTCGTATATGGCTGTCCCATGGAACCTTTTAAAACACATTATTTGTCATGTACATATAATACTTATATTTAACTAATGAAAACAAGATTAAATAGTTGAGTCTATGAATGCAAGATTCCGGGGGATTCCACTGCTTGCATCTGCACATGCAACGGACACATGCAGTTACTGCTCCGCGGATGTATAAAGGGGTGAAGCCAGTGACAATCTGGGGAAACAGCCACATAATATATTCACATTACTGCTTCCTCTCCACCTTGCATCCTATGGACACAGGCATCACCAATTTTACTATTTACATTTATAAATATCTAGTCAATCGAGGGCTTGTGTTTCAAAGCTTGGGTATAGTATAAGGTCAGTTATAGTTGTAAGTGCCAAACCTTACAAACTATGTTCATTTCAGAAATTTCATATAAAGTGGCTGATATACAGCTAGAACATACAATGAAGGGCTGAACTCAGAGGATAAAGGGTCACAAGGTTTTCTCTTCCCAATCTTTGAGCAGCATACAGTAAAGACCTAGACCCCTGAAAACAGACATCACCAGGGGATGGCGGTGGCAGAAGCTGAGGTAAGTGACCACAGAGCCACCCCGTGATGACATCCTGTTTCACTTGGGCACAGCTGGTCAAGTCTGGAGTGAAAATGACAAAAGTCACAACATTTTTTAGCAACTCCTTGTTGCACAACAAAATTTACAACTCTTCATTGTGTTTTATGGTAAAAAACTGGTGTAAATACTTTGATGAATCGGCTTCAGGAGGTATTACTGAAAGGAAAAAAGGGTTTGAAGCTACAACATATAAGAATTCTTTAGAAAACACCTGATGGACTCCTTTGATTTGCAGATGACATGAAAAAAATTGCATTTTAATTTAGATTAGTTTATCTTCTGGAATCTTGCAATTGTTAACATACTGCTTTTCAGCTTCAAATTATATTTTTAGTATTTCTCAACTGAACAAGCTCAACCAGAACATGAATCACATCCAGCCCACAGACCTGAAACACTGTTCTTTGCAGATATGACTGCCATAATGGCACCATTATTATTTGGTTAACTTTGCCTTTATAACAGCAAAACCTTTCAAAAGAACATTTCAGCGCATGAAATGAATGGAGTTAGCTACCTCCCTAGTACAGATAATACCTGAAAAACACATTGGTGGCAAACTATAAAGAACGTAATTTCCAATATCGATTTTAGTACAGGGCGTAAAATGCAACAAATTCATTAAGAGGCCTAGGTAGATTAATAAATGTGTCACATCTTTTGCCTCTTGTTGCACAAGAATGTCACATGTACAGTAGCTAAGGACAGGAGTGGATTTACATGATAATTTATGCCACTTCACTTGGCTTGTTCACCTGTAATTTAACACATGTATATCTGTACAGCACACTCATACGATATATTTGTTTTACAGTGAGGTTTTGAGAAAGACCGTGCCTGGTCGAAACGTTAACCTAGTTGTCCGCAATCACCCTCCTTTTTCTTTAAAAATTATTTGGTGGTGCCTCTATACGTGAATAAAAGCAACTAAACTTTCTACATAAACGCAAAGACTTGAGTGCGGCTGTTTTTCTCTTGTATATTTGTCAGACAAATCAAGACATCCAAGGAAAGCAAGTGGGCAGTCGCAGCTCTCTCTACCTAGCGGTATCTAGCGGTACCGGAGCTGAGTATAGGTGTTATTATTTTAACTGGAGTGAAACATAGGGATTAAGAAGGAGTTGTCCAAGTAAAATGAGACTATTAGTATACATTTCTCTGTTTAATAGCCATAAATATACTGTTTCCTTTCCCATATTTGAGCAGATTTATTATTTATGTGTCATATATAGACAACAGAAACTTCAACTAGATAGATACATTTGCGCATGTGTAGACACTTGACTTCACACCACTATTTGATTGGCCTAATTTTAGACAAATTTTCTGGGCCAAAATGTTGTGCATATAGCCATACTTTAACCCATGCTTTTTTTCCAGTAATCCCTTGTACTCCAGGAACTTCTTCGCTCCCCCACTGGTCTCTACTTCCTGCTGAGGCATTTTTTTTCCCAACACTGATGAGTGACTGTTGCAGCAAATCCCCATCTCTAGCGGGTCTACCACTGTTTGTCTGCAGCAGTCACTTGTTCTTTTGAGAGATTTCATTGCTGTAGTAGGAAATAGAGATCAACAGGGGACCCAGGGAGAGTTGGAACTGGAGTGGTCATAAATTAGTAAATCAGTAAGGTCATTATGGCATGTTCTTTTGAAAAATTAGAACATTGCAAGCAGTATTCAGAATAATTTTGTGTGAGTAAATCTGTAAGCGCTACAGAACTAATAAAGGTTACCTTGACTCATAACATGCAAGTGTTTTTTTCTTAGCAGAAAAATTGTAATTTGACACAAGGGTATATAATTGTAATTGTGACACTGGTGGGAGCGAACCTACTGCACCAAAGGTCAGGCTTACCTTTGAAAAGTGACCAATAATATCACATCCAAAGGGACAAATACCGCCACACCATGACCACACACCATATTACCACCACATAGAGACCTATAATACCACATACAAGGAACAAATACCACCACACCATGACCAGATCACATATTACCACCACAGTGACCGAATAATACCACATACAAGAAACAAATACCACTGTACCATGTCCAGATCACATATTATTACTACTTGGTCACCAATAATACAATATAAAGGGAACAAATCCCACCACACTATGACCAGACCACATATTACCACCACAGTGACCGAATAATAGCACTTACAAGGGACAAATACCACCACTAGGGTTGAGCGACTTTTGCTTTTTTAGGATCGAGTCGGGTCTCGTGAAACCCGACTGTCTCGAAAGTCGGATCGTGTGAAATCGGCCGATTATTGTGAAAAGTCGGGGGCCAACCGAAACATTAAACCCAATGCAGGTCAATGGGATATTTTTTTTATTTTTTTTTCTCTCTCTCTCCCCTCCGTCCCTGCAAAGTTTGTGTTTCACTGTGCAAATCGCTATGTCCCAAACGTTAAGATGGTGGTTTTACCCCCTGTGACGCCGCACAAAGCAAGCCGGAACCTATGTCATCACGCTGCCCACACTCCTTCATTAGCTGAAAAAATGGCGGGGAAAGCGTCATATGAAACGCGAGTTTGGCGCGAAGATCGCCGACCGCATGGCCGATCCCACAGTGGGATCGGGTCGGGTTTCATGAAACCCGACTTTGCTGAAAGTCGGCGACTTTTGAAAATGTCCGATCCGTTTCGCTCAACCCTAACCACCACACCATGGCCGGACAACATATTACCATCACATAGTGACTGAATACTGCAATACTGATCAATAATAAAAAAACACAATACTATCCCCATAAGAGCCATTATACACAGGAGATCTGTACTTAATATGCAGTGTCTGTGTACAGGTAACACACTGACTTACCAGTGATGTCTCTTGGTGAAGTCCTTCAGCCTCGCTTTCCATCTTCATCCAGCACAGACCACCATCACGACTTCCAGCCAGGACTCATCTCTGCAGGAAATAACACAGTTATCTAGAGCTCCATTTGCAGAACACATTGCTTAATTTTTTCCCAACATCTACACTATACCAGATGAAGAAAAAAGGCAACCTAGTGTCGCTCTGCACAGTAACAGGACCACCCCCCCATTTAAAACAGTATCCTCAAAAAATAAAATAAATACATCACTGCAGTAATAATATCCCTTAATTAGCCCATATGGTAATAATATCCCCCATCCTGGCCCCGTGTATCTCATTCCTGGCTCCAGCCATATGTTCTCACATCCTGCCTTCATGAGTATCCATTCTGCCCCATATGATTTCCCCATCTTGCCCCATCTGTTCCATGATCCTGCCTCCCCATCTGTCCCATGGTCCTGCCGCCCAGTCTTTCTCCATCATATCCATCCTGCCCCATGATCATGCACCATGTGTCTCCATCCTGCACCATGATTCTGCCTCATCTGTCTCCATCCTGCCCCATATTCCTACCCCATCTGTCTCCATCCTGCACCATATTCCTGCCCCTTTTGTCTCCATCCTGCCCCATGTCTCCCAGCCTGCCCCCTGTGTCTCACATCCTGCCCCCTTTGTCTCACATTCTGCCCCCTGTGTCTCACATTCTGCCCCCTGTGTCTCACATCCTGATCCGTGTCTCACATCCTGCCCCCCGTGTCTCACATCCTGCCCCCTGTGTCTCACATTCTGCCCCCTGTGTCTCACATTCTTGCCTTGTGTTTCCATCCTGCCCCCAGTCTCACATACTGAACCCCTGTGTCTCAAATACTGCCCCCTGTGTTGTTTCCATTCCTGCCCCTGTGTTTTCATTACTGCCTCCTGTGTTTTCATTCCTGCCCCATGTGTTTTCATTCCTGCCCACTGTGTTTCCATTCCTGCCCCCGTGTCTCCATCAAGCCCCTGTGTCTCCCATCCTGACGTGTGTCTTCATCATGCCCCATATGTTCTCACATCCTGCCCTCATGAGTATCCATTCTGCCCCCATATGATCTCCCATCCTGCCTCATCTGTCCCATGATCCTGACCCATCTGTCCCATTATCCTGCCTCTCCATCTGTCCCATGATCCTTTTGCCCCATCTGTCTCAATCATATCCATCTTGCCCCATGATCCTGCACCATGTGTCTCCATCATGCACCATGATCCTGCCCCATCTGTCTCCATCCTGCCCCATCTGTCTCCATCCTGCCCCATATTCCTGCCCCATTTGTCTCCATCCTGCCCCGTGTCTCCCAGCCTGCCCTCTGTCCCACAATCTGCCTCCTGTGTCTCACATCCTGCCCTGTGTCTCACATCCTGCCCCCTGTGTCTCATATCCTGCCCCCTGTGTCTCACATTCTGCCCCCTTTGTCTCACATTCTGCCCCCTGTGTCTCACATCCTGCCTCCTGTGTCTCACAACCTGCCCCCTGTGTCTCACATCCTTCCCCCTGTCTCACATACTGCACCCTGTGTCTTACATACTGCCCCTGTGTTGTTTCCATTCCTGCCCCCCGTGTCTCACATTCTGCCCCCTGTGTCTCCATCCTGCCCCCTGTGTTGTTTCCATTCCTGCCCCCTGTTTTGTTTCCATTCCTGTCCCCTGTGTTGTTTCCATTTCTGCCCACTGTGTTGTTTCCATTCCTGCCCCGTGTCTCACATTCTGCCCCCTGTGTCTCACATTCTGCTCCCTGTATTGTTTCCACTCCTGCCCCCTGTGTTGTTTCCATTCCTGCCACCTGAGTTGTTTCCACTCCTTCCCCGTGCCTCACATTCTGCCCCCTGTGTTGTTTCCATGACTGCCCCCTGTGTTGTTTTCATTCCTGCCCCATGTGTTTTCATAACTTCCCCATGTGTTTTCATTCCTGCCCCCTGTGTTTCCAATCCTGCCCCCATGTCTCCTTCAAGCCCTTGTGTCTCCCATCCTGACCTCATGTTTTAATCGTGCCCCGGGCTTGCCGCATTCAGTAAAAATTAAAAAAAACTTTTTTCTTACCTGGCCGCTGTCCAGCACCAACATCCATCCCAGGCATTTCAGCGCAGACTCGCTGGCGAATGACAATGATGTCATACACCGATGATGTGCGTGCCAACGTCAGCTGCCAGCCTCAGATTGGCTGGCGGCTTTAAATACTGCTTTGCGGGCTCGCACGCAGGTTCAGTGTATCGTCAGAAGCGTGCCGCTGGGGCCCGGGCTCGATGGGCAGATGAGACGGGGCCTGATGCGGGCCCCCTCAGGCCCCATATGCCAGTCAGGGCAGTAATGCCCTGATGGCGGCCCTGCATCCAGATAAACCACAACGTAAGTGTAAAGGAGATCTCTGAAAATGTCATTCAAAAACTCTTGGAAGACAGCTGGGCAATTACTGAGCCCAAATGGCATAACACAGTACTCATAGTGACCGTCCCGGGTGTTGAAACCAGTCTTTTACTAATCTCCTTGGCGTATGCAGATTAGATTTTATGCTCTTCTAAGATCGAGCTTGGTGAAAATGCTGGCACGTCTAAGATGATTAAACAATTTCGGGATTAGTGGGAACCGATATTTATTTTATTTGTGATCTGGTCTTCTTTTTTGACAAAGAAACCAGCTCCTGCCAGTGAGGAAGAATTCTGGATGAGTGCTTTGGCCAGGTTTTCCTTAATTTAATTGGACATGGCTAGGGTCTCTGCTTGAGACTGAGGACAGATTTGGTCTGGAGGAGCTGAAGATCTCGGGAGCAGGTCAAAGCTTTTTCTTTAGATTCCTTCTTAACTCATGCCATCTATCACTAATTTCTTGAATTAATTTATTTTAAGTTTTTCATGGACAGAAGCTCTCGGAGATGTCACAGTTATGTGACATACACTTTTCGAAATATTTATTTTTTCATGGATATTTATATGTGATGGTTTTTTTTATTTCATGAATTTCTTATCAAGGTTTTGCGTCTGCATTTTCCACCTTTATTGCACTCATTATTTTTTTTATTCATCTTTGCACCTTTTATTTACTGTACCTGCCTCACAGTTGGGTGCCTTTGGTGATGTCACGTTGCTGTTTGTTTATTTTACAAATGGTTGCCTTTGATTATACAGGTGCTTCTCACAAAATTAGAATATCATCAAAAAGTTAATTTATTTCAGTTCTCCAATAAAAAAAAGTGAAGCTTTCATTATATAGAGTCATTACAAACATAGTGATTAGTGATGAGCGAGTATACTCGTTGCTCGAGATTTCCCGAGCACGCTCGGGTGGTCTCTGAGTATTTGTAAGTGCTCGGAGATTTCGTTTTTGTTGACGCAGCTGCATGATTTTTATCTGTTAGCCAGCATAAGTACATGTGGCGGTTGCCTGATTGCTAGGGAACCCCCACATGTAATCAAACTGGCTAACAGATGTAAATCATTCACCTGCGGTGATGAAAACTAAATCTCCGAGCACTAAAAAATACTCGGAGTACACCCGAGCGTGCTCAGGAAATCTCGAGTAACGAGTATGGATCACCCCCTTGGGGCTGTGGGGTACTCAGTACCGGGTCCTACTGTTTCACAGGGGGATGTCACGGTGGCTGACCCGGTCCATGGCCCTGGGACGTCCATGTAAAAGGGAGAGGTCTTTAAAGGGATAAAGTTTGTGTTCGTGACGCCACCTGTGGTATTCGGTCAGGGTGACCGACGCTGCTTTAAGGGGTCCGCTGGGGTGATGTTACGGCAGCTAGATGGTATACCTTCCCACAGGTGAAGTATATCCCCAGGGCATCCCGGAGTGTAGATGTGGATGATGAGAGGCGCAGAGAAGAACGAGGACACAAGGTTGCAGTCTCTTTACCTTTACTGAAGACTTCAGCATCCACAGTCCAGGGCACCAGATCACAGGGCAGGCAGAGTCCGGCCGATTTGGAGGCAAGTCCAGAGTCCCCTTGTCCAGGTGGAAATCAATAGCTTTCCCTTGTGCTGCAGTGGTGTAGTCCCTTTCTGCCTATGGCTTCACATAAGGGTCTCACAGATGTGGTGTCTTTCTCTCTGTCCCCCGTAGTCGGATAGGATAAAACCCGCATGACTGGTGGCTTGAGGCTGTTTATAGGGACTCTATCACACCTTGGCCCCTGAGGGGTTCCACCGTGCCCCCTGGGTATAGGTGCGGACAGGTAACCTACAATTAGCTGTCCTGCCGGTCTCTGGAGCAAAGCATAAAGGTCCTTACTCCCTCGGTGTTCCAGCTACCGGGCTTCTGCGTCTCAGAAGGAGGCTACCTGTGTAGGGCTGGTCCCCTTCTGGTATTCTCTCCTTTGCTTTGCTTTCCTTCACGCTCGCTGCAATACAGTTATGCCTTCTGAATGTCTCTTTCTGGGATGTTGTGAATTAGACTTTTTTTTGGCTCCCTCTTGTGGTCACTAGTGATATGACTCTGGGATTGTCTTTCCTCAGTTTGGCACCCACCTGGGTCGTTAGTCCAGGGGTGTTGCTATATAAACTTCCTGAATTCTCAGTCTGGTGCCTGGCATCGTTGTAATCAGTTCCTTTCTGTTTGCTCCTGTCTGCTGGTCCTGGATCTTGCAAAATTAAGCTAAGTCCTGCTTCTTTGTTTTTTGGTTTTTTGCTTTGCTCTTATTTTTTGTCCAGCTTGTACTAAATGTGATTCCTGATTTTGCTGGAAGCTCTAGGGGGCTGGTATTCTCCCCCCGGGCCGTTAGACGGTTTGGGGGTTCTTGAATATCCAGCGTGGAAATTTTGATAGGGTTTTTGCTGACCGTATAAGTCATCTTACTATATTCTGCTATTAGTCAGTGGGCCTCTCTTTGCTAAATATCTAGTTCATTCTTACGTTTGTCTTTTCTTCTTACCTCACCGTTATTATTTGTTGGGGGCTTGTATCCAACTTTTGGGGTCTTTTCTCTGGAGGCAAGAAAGGTCTATCTTTTCCCTTCTAGGGTTAGTTAGTTCTCCGGCTGGCGCGAGACGTCTAGAACCAACGTAGGCACGTTCCTCGGCTGCTGCTATTTGTGGTGCTAGGATTAGATATACGGTCAGCCCAGTTACCACTGCCCTATGAGCTGGTTTTTTGTGTTTGCAGACTTGGTATTTACTTTTGAGACCCTCTGCCATTGGGGTCATAACAGTATGCCAGGCCCAAAGTTGAATGTTTAATGCATTGCAGAAGTGGGATAATAAGAAAGGAAATTCTGAGGTTTTTTTTTTTTTTTTCCTCTCTTTCTTCCTCCCCTTTACCTCTGAGTGGCTTGAGCTTGCTGCAGACATGAATGTCCAGACCTTGATTACAAGTGTAGATCAGCTTGCTGCTCGTGTGCAGGGCATACAAGATTTTCTTACCAGTAGTCCTATGTCTGAACCTAAAATACCTATTCCTGAACTGTTCTCTGGAGACCGATTTAAGTTTAGGAATTTCAGGAATAATTGTAAATTGTTTCTATCTCTGAGACCCCGTTCATCTGGAGACTCAGCTCAGCAAGTTAAAATTGTTATCTCTTTCTTACGGGGCGACCCTCAGGATTGGGCTTTCTCGCTAGCGCCAGGAGATCCGGCATTGGCAAATATTGATGCGTTTTTTCTGGCGCTCGGATTGCTTTACGAGGAACCCAATCTTGAAATTCAGGCAGAAAAAGCCTTGCTGGCTATTTCTCAGGGCCAGGATGAAGCTGAAGTGTACTGCCAAAAATTTCGGAAATGGTCCGTGCTTACTCAGTGGAATGAGTGTGCTCTGGCCGCAAATTTCAGAAATGGCCTTTCTGAAGCCATTAAGAATGTGATGGTGGGTTTCTCCATTCCTACAAGTCTGAATGATTCCATGGCGCTGGCTATTCAAATTGACCGGCGTTTGCGGGAGCGCTAAGCCGCTAATCCTCTGGTGGTGTTGTCTGAACAAACACCTGATTTAATGCAATGTGGTAAAATTCAGACTAGAAATGAACGGAAAAATCATAGACGTCAGAATGGGTTGTGTTTTTACTGTGGTGATTCTACACATGTTATATCAGCATGCTCTAAACGCCTAACAAGGGTTGTTAGTCCTGTCGCCATTGGTAATTTGCAACCTAAATTTATTTTGTCTGTGACTTTAATTTGCTCATTGTCCTCCTACCCTGTTATGGTGTTTGTGGATTCAGGTGCTGCCCTGAGTCTTATGGATCTGTCATTTGCCAAGCGCTGTGGTTTTGTTCTTGAGCCGTTGGTAAATCCTATCCCTCTTAGAGGTATCGATGCTACGCCATTGGCGGAAAATAAACCGCAGTTTTGGACACAGGTAACCATGTGCATGACTCCTGAACATCGGGAGGTGATTCGTTTTCTTGTTCTGCATAAAATGCATGATTTGGTCGTTTTGGGTCTGCCATGGTTACAGACCCATAATCCAGTCTTGGATTGGAAGGCAATGTCTGTGTCAAGTTGGGGCTGTCAGGGAATTCATGGTGATTCCCCGCCGGTGTCTATTGCTACCTCTACTCCTTCGGAAGTTCCTGAGTATTTGTCTGATTATCAGGATGTATTTAGCGAGTCCAGGTCCAGTGCTCTGCCTCCTCATAGGGACTGTGACTGCGCTATAGATTTGATTCCAGGTAGTAAATTTCCTAAGGGAAGATTATTTAATCTGTCTGTACCTGAGCATACCGCAATGCGTTCGTATATCAAGGAATCTCTGGAGAAGGGGCATATCCGTCCATCCTCTTCCCCTCTTGGTGCGGGATTCTTTTTTGTGGCCAAGAAGGACGGATCTTTGAGACCTTGTATTGACTATCGGCTTCTGAATAAAATCACTGTTAAATTTCAGTATCCTTTGCCTCTGTTGTCGGACTTGTTTGCCCGGATTAAAGGTGCCAAGTGGTTCACCAAGATAGATCTTCGTGGTGCGTACAACCTTGTGCGCATTAAGCAAGGAGATGAATGGAAAACTGCATTTAATACGCCCGAAGGTCATTTTGAGTACTTGGTGATGCCTTTTGGGCTCTCTAATGCTCCTTCAGTGTTTCAGTCCTTTATGCATGATATTTTCCGGAAGTATCTCGATAAATTTATGATTGTTTATCTGGATGATATTCTGTTTTTTTCTGATGATTGGGACTCGCATGTGGAGCAGGTCAGGATGGTGTTTCAGGTTTTGCGTGAGAATGCTTTGTTTGTTAAGGGCTCAAAGTGTCTCTTTGGAGTACAGAAGGTTTCCTTTTTGGGTTTTATTTTTTCCCCTTCTGCGGTGGAGATGGACCCAGTCAAGGTCCGAGCTATTCATGATTGGACTCAACCCACGTCAGTTAAGAGTCTTCAGAAGTTCTTGGGTTTTGCTAACTTCTACCGTCGTTTTATCGCTAACTTTTCTAGCGTTGTTAAACCTTTGACGGATATGACCAAGAAAGGTTCAGATGTTTCTAACTGGGCTCCTGCAGCCGTGGAAGCTTTCCAAGAGTTGAAGCGCCGGTTTACTTCGGCGCCTGTTTTGTGCCAGCCTGATGTCTCACTTCCCTTTCAGGTTGAAGTGGATGCTTCTGAGATTGGGGCAGGGGCCGTTTTGTCACAGAGAGGCCCTGGTTGCTCTGTAATGAGACCATGTGCTTTTTTCTCTAGGAAGTTTTCGCCTGCTGAGCGGAATTATGATGTTGGCAATCGGGAGTTGTTGGCCATGAAGTGGGCATTTGAGGAGTGGCGTCATTGGCTCGAGGGTGCTAAGCATCGTGTGGTGGTCTTGACTGATCACAAAAATCTGATGTATCTCGAGTCTGCCAAACGCCTGAATCCTAGACAGGCCCGTTGGTCATTGTTTTTCTCCCGTTTTGACTTTGTGGTCTCGTATTTACCAGGTTCAAAGAATGTGAAGGCTGATGCTCTTTCAAGGAGCTTTGTGCCTGACTCTCCTGGAGTCGCAGAACCAGTTGGTATTCTTAAAGAGGGAGTTATTTTGTCAGCCATTTCTCCGGATTTGCGACGTGTGTTGCAGAGATTTCAGGCTGGTAGACCTGACTCTTGTCCACCTGACAGACTGTTTGTTCCTGATAAGTGGACCAGCAGAGTCATTTCCGAGGTTCATTCCTCGGTGTTGGCAGGGCATCCGGGAATTTTTGGCACCAGAGATTTGGTGGCTAGGTCCTTTTGGTGGCCTTCCTTGTCACGGGATGTGTGGTCTTTTGTGCAGTCCTGTGGGACTTGTGCTCGAGCTAAGCCTTGCTGTTCTCGTGCCAGCGGGTTGCTTTTGCCCTTGCCTGTCCCGAAGAGGCCTTGGACACACATTTCCATGGATTTCATTTCAGATCTTCCGGTGTCTCAGGGCATGTCTGTCATCTGGGTGGTATGTGATCGCTTTTCCAAGATGGTCCATTTGGTATCTTTGCCTAAGCTGCCTTCCTCTTCCGATCTGGTTCCTTTGTTCTTTCAGAATGTGGTTCATTTACACGGCATTCCTGAGAATATTGTGTCTGACAGAGGATCCCAGTTTGTTTCCAGGTTCTGGCGATCCTTTTGTGCTAAGATGGGCATTGATTTGTCGTTTTCGTCTGCCTTTCATCCTCAGACTAATGGACAAACGGAGCGAACTAATCAGACTCTGGAGGCTTATTTGAGGTGTTTTGTTTCTGCTGATCAGGATGATTGGGTGACCTTCTTGCCGTTGGCTGAGTTTGCCCTTAATAATCGGGCTAGTTCCGCTACTTTGGTTTCGCCATTTTTCTGCAACTCTGGTTTCCATCCTCGTTTTTCCTCGGGACATTTGGAGCCTTCTGACTGTCCTGGGGTAGATTCCGTGGTGGATAGGTTGCAGCAGATTTGGAATCATGTGGTGGACAACTTAAAGTTGTCACAGGAGAAGGCTCAGTGTTTTGCCAACCGCCGCCGCAGTGTGGGTCCCCGACTTCGTGTTGGGGATTTGGTATGGCTGTCTTCTCGATTTGTTCCTATGAAGGTCTCCTCTCCTAAATTTAAGCCTCGCTTCATCGGTCCTTACAAGATATTGGAAATCCTTAATCCTGTGTCCTTTCGCTTGGATCTTCCGGTGTCGTTTGCCATTCACAACGTGTTCCATAGGTCTTTGTTGCGGCGGTACGTTGTACCTGTGGTTCCTTCTGTTGAGCCTCCTGCTCCGGTCTTGGTTGAGGGCGAGTTGGAGTATGTGGTGGAGAAGATCTTGGATTCTCGTCTCTCCAGGCGGAGGCTTCAGTATCTGGTCAAGTGGAAGGGCTATGGTCAGGAGGATAATTCCTGGGTGGTTGCCTCTGATGTGCATGCGGCTGATTTAGTTCGTGCCTTTCACGCTGCTCATCCTGATCGCCCTGGTGGTCTTGGTGAGGGTTCGGTGACCCCTCCTTAAAGGGGGAGTACTGTTGTGAATTAGACTTTTTTTGGCTCCCTCTTGTGGTCACTAGTGATATGACTCTGGGATTGTCTTTCCTCAGTTTGGCACCCACCTGGGTCGTTAGTCCAGGGGTGTTGCTATATAAACTTCCTGAATTCTCAGTCTGGTGCCTGGCATCGTTGTAATCAGTTCCTTTCTGTTTGCTCCTGTCTGCTGGTCCTGGATCTTGCAAAATTAAGCTAAGTCCTGCTTCTTTGTTTTTTGTTTTTTTGCTTTGCTCTTATTTTTTGTCCAGCTTGTACTAAATGTGATTCCTGATTTTGCTGGAAGCTCTAGGGGGCTGGTATTCTCCCCCCGGGCCGTTAGACGGTTCGGGGGTTCTTGAATATCCAGCGTGGAAATTTTGATAGGGTTTTTGCTGACCGTATAAGTCATCTTACTATATTCTGCTATTAGTCAGTGGGCCTCTCTTTGCTAAATATCTAGTTCATTCTTACGTTTGTCTTTTCTTCTTACCTCACCGTTATTATTTGTTGGGGGCTTGTATCCAACTTTTGGGGTCTTTTCTCTGGAGGCAAGAAAGGTCTATCTTTTCCCTTCTAGGGTTAGTTAGTTCTCCGGCTGGCGCGAGACGTCTAGAACCAACGTAGGCACGTTCCCCGGCTGCTGCTATTTGTGGTGCTAGGATTAGATATACGGTCAGCCCAGTTACCACTGCCCTATGAGCTGGTTTTTTGTGTTTGCAGACTTGGTATTTACTTTTGAGACCCTCTGCCATTGGGGTCATAACACTGGGAGCTGCAGCTCTGAGGGCATGCACAGCTCCTTAGACCCTCTGTCCTCCTCAGACTCTGGTCTGGAATGTTCTAACTTTCCCTACAGACTACCGGTTATATATATATATATATATATATATATATATATATATACAGAGTGACCTAATAAATAGGAGCAAAAGCTCCCCCTGGAGTGTGAAATGTGTTGCATGTTTGTGATACCTGGATGCAGTTATCCTTCTTTGCCTCTAAACGTAGCATCACTCTCCCCGAGAGGAAAGCAATACTACTGCGATGACCAAGACCCTGGGGCGCCGCAAGTATACTCGCTCATCACTATTAGTGATCTATTTCAAGTGTTTATTTCTGTTAATGTTGATGATTATGGTTTACAGCCAACGAAAACCCAAAAGTCATTTTCTCAGTAAATTAGACTACTTTATAACACCAGCTTGAAAAATGATTTTAAAATCCGAAATGTTGGCCTACTATAATGTATGCTCAGTAAATGCACTAAATACTTGGTCGAGGATCCTTTTACATCAATTGCTGCATCAATGCGGTGTGACATGGAGGCGATCAGCCCGTGGCACTGCTGAGGTGTTGTGGAAACCCAGGTTGCTTTGATAGCAGCCTTCAGCTTGTCTGCATTGTTGGTTCTGATGTTTCTTATCTTCCTCTTGAAAATACCCCATAGATTCTCTATGGGGTTAAGGTCAGGCGAGTTTGCTGGCCAATCAAGCACAGTGGTACTGTTGTTTTAAACTAGGTATTGGTACTTTTGGCAGTGTGTACAGGTGCAAAGTCCTGCTGAAGAATTAAATTTCCATCTCCAAAAACCTTGTTCGCAGTGGGAAGCATGAAGCGCTCTAAAATTTCCTGGTAGATGGCTGTGCTGACTTTGGTCTTGATACAACACAGTGGACCTACACCAGCAGATGACATGGCTCCCCAAACCATCACTGATTGTGGAGATTTCACACGAGACCTCAAGCAGTTCGATTGCGTGCCTCTCCACTCTTCCTTCAGACTCTGGGACCTTGATTTCCAAATGAAATGCAAAATTTACTTTCATCTGAAAACAACAATTTGGACCACAGAGCAACAGTCCAGTTCTTTTTCTACTTGGCTCAGGTAAGACGCTTCTGGCGTTGTCTATTGGTCATGGGTGGCTTGACACAAGGAATGCGACACTTGTAGCCCATGTCCTGGAAACATCTGTGTGTGATGGCTCTTGAAGCAATGACTCCAGCAGCAGTCCACTCCTTGTGAATCTCCCCCAAATTTTTGAATGGCCTTGTCTTAAAAATCCTTTCAAGGTTGTGGTTATCCCCGTTGCTTGTGCACCTTTTTCTACCACACTTTTCCCTTCCACTCATCTTCCCATTTACATGCTTGGATACAGCACTCTGTGAACAGCCAGCTTCTTTAGCAATGACCTTTTGTGGCTTACACTCCTTCTGGAGTGTGTCAGTGACCGCCTTCTGGACATCTGTCAAGTCAGCAGTCTTCCCAAAGATTGTGGAGCCTACTGAAACAGACAAAGGGACCTTTTTAAATGTTTAGGAAGCCTTTAAAGTTGTTTTTTGTTAATTATTCTAATTTACTGAGATAATGACTTTTGGATTTTCATTGGCTGTAAGCCATAATCCTCAACATTAACAGAAATAAACACTTGAAATAGATCACTCTGTTTGTAATGACTCTATATAATATATGAGTTTCACTTTTTGTATTGAAGAACTGAAATAAATTAACTTTTGTGAGAAGCACCTCTATCTTTGGAAATCTGAAGTGGTTAATAAATGCTGAAAATATGGAACATAGGAACAGCAAGTCGTTTTTACATTGAAATTCATAGTTTCACTGTTTTTTGAATACTTCTTCAGGCACATTTCGTAGTGGACTTGCCTGTAAAAGACGTGTGCCCATACCGTTCAGTGGCTTGTACATGTTAATCCTGATCCTTTTAAGTTAGACATTCTGTTACTAGTTCTTGGGAGTCATGATAAGTTTATATAAATCTCTATAACCAATCATTTGTTATATAGATCCCAGAGAAGATTGACACATCCAATTAAATCAGATTAGGTTATTTCAAGATTCTTTTCTTCATTGCAAGTATGTGACCTATAATATACATCAATACAATGTTCAGACCGATATTTCTTCATTGTTTATCTACCTTCTCTATATTAATTCCTCCAGCAGAAACCTGATATATGAATGTACAGCAAATGTGTCAGATAACAATATAATGATATTGTCAGTAAACATCTCTATGTGTCAACCTGTAACAATCTGTGCGCATTTTGTAGCTGCCGAATAACTTTTTTCCGAGTCAGCTCTATTTTGCAGAAACAGATGACTAATACACAATCACGTTCTCGTCACGGCAAATATGTGGCTCCTAGAAGGGAAGGACTTACTACTTAGACAAAAGTCATGTGGCGTCCAGGAGACTATTCACCAAACCAAAATCATTTTTGTGTGAGAAAAGCAGTTTTGATGGATAACAGATGTACTTCAAGGACAATTTGAGGATTAACAAAATCTCATTATTCTCAGTATACAAATAATTATGTGACCAGATGTAGCAGAGATTGCATTCTTATGACCCATAAAATCACAATTCTGGAGCATCTTTTCTTAGAACTGTCTGTTGTGTGAATTATTTATCTACTGGACCTTGTCGTTCTCCTTAACAATGGGATGTTCCCCGACACACCTTCATTCTACCCCATCAGTGCTGACTGTGTAAAGAAACTCCCTTTTGAAAAGGGGATTAGTAGCAACTGTTTCAATTCATTCATACATTTACAGGAGGAATAACAGAGGAATGGTACACTGTTGACTTTAAGCAAAATATCAGCATTGACATTTTATGGGGAATTCAAATTATTTTAGAGTTTCACATCATAGAAATGTAATAATTTCTGCTGCTTTTATGCTGATACTTCAATATTGCTGACATATGTTTAATGTAGTTAATGTATTAATATTATTTCTTTCCTCCCATTACCAAATAACTACTAGCTGTGGTTACCAGCATATATTAAAGCAGTTATCATTGGGACCGACCCTCAGGCAGATTCCCAGTTGACTGTTGGCCTGACATTTTGGGCCACCTGTCTATTATATAAGCAAAACAATGGAAAACAGCTGTGGATGGATTTGTCATCAATCAGTCCACCTGTCCCCATCGACTATAATGAGCTCCATCAGCTTTCTGTCCAGGTGTCCATCACAGTCCATTCGCTACCTTCAGGCCATCTCCTCCCTGTCCTCAGGCTATCTCCTCAGGGCTCTCTCTGCCCTGAGGCCATCACTTCAGGGGTCTTCTTTGCCTGTAGGCCGTCTCCTCTCTGGCCCCAGGCTGCCTCCTCAGCACTCCTTCCTGCCCTCAGGCTGTCTCCTTGGTGCTCCTCTCTGACCTCAGTCAGTCTCTATAGGCCTCCTTTCTGCCCTCGGACCATCTCCTCAGTGCTCCTCTCTGTCTTCAGGCCATTTCCTCTCTGATCTTGGGACGTAGTGTGATTAGATAGACAAATGTGATAAGATAGAACAGCACTGCACAACATGAGCCCAGCAAGGCAGTGCCCATGGGTCACAGCATAAACTAATGAAGGCAAGGCTCACCGCTCGGATCGATGGGACAGAGACCCAAATCCAAGACTGTCCCGCTGGATCCGGGATGGTTTGAAGCTATGCACACACTACCAGTGCCATTTTAGCCATTGTAAACCTCTACCTATCCTACCTGTAATCTTATTCATTCACCCTTTTTATAGGGGAACATAGCTCCTCACATCACATCTTTCTACATCAGAAGTATATTTCATAAAACATGTGTAAAGCAGAGATGAGAGGATAAATACATAGAAAATTGATTTCAAGTTGAATTTCCTTATATTCACGGGTCCCCATGAATTCAAACAGTTTGTGATTCGATATGCATGCCTTGAAAAATAAAACAAAACTAAAAAATGGTGCCATTTCACACACTGCACAAGAGCCACAGTGCAGGATAATGACTTCAGGCACAGCCGTACGGGCCCCATAATGACCGCAGCTATTACTTCACACGGTCTATCGCAGCCAGTATAAAAGATGAGCCTTGGCCTAGCAGCATTATTTTATACTTTTATAGCCAACGGATAAAAGGTCAGAGATCACAACTCATTCCACATAGGGACAGAAAAAAGCCTAAATTGCATTGCATGGTACTACTGCACTAATGTTGAAGCACATTAAAAATGGGAGTGGTAGTCAGTTTGTGAATAATAATCCAAAAGATTCAAGTGAGAGGTGCTGAACCTGCACAGTCAGTGTGACTGTGAATGAATTTGTCTGCAATGTAGTGCAATAACAGCGTGGCACCTTAATGACAGCATTTGTGTTAACCTTCACACCCTGCAATTAAAACTCAGGAGGGCTGTTTAAGGAGAATTTGTCAGAAGGATTTCACCCCCAAACTATTTATATGTGCATGCAGCTCTCTCCAAGACATGTCCAGCAATACCTTTACATGGCCTGTCTATTCCTCCAATACTGAGAAATCAATGTTTGAATTGATATGCAAATGGATATGGTAGATCTGAAGCCTCTGTCACTCCAGCTCTATTTCCTGCCTAAAGCTGCCTCCTCATGCTTCACTGACAGCCTTTCTGCTGTATGAATTCAGGCAATGGAGATGTCAATCAAGTAGGAGGAGGCAGTGCTGGGCAGAAAGTGACAAAGGTTTCATATCTACATCCTCATTTGCAGATCAATTCAAACACTGATTTATTACCAACGGTGGAGCAGACAGGCCATGTAATGACATTGCCTAAGGCTAGTATCACACTAGAGTTTAGCAGGGCTGCAGATTTCCTCCATGAAGCCCCGCCCACTGCCGCACCTCTTCATTCAGCTCTGCCTACGGCTGCATGTGTCCTGCGTACCCTGTCTTTAACCCCTTTCTGACCTCGGACGGGATAGTACGTCCGAGGTCAGAAGCCCCGCTTTGATGCGGGCTCCGGCGGTGAGCCCGCATCAAAGCTGGGACATGTCAGCTGTTTTGAACAGCTGACATGTGCCCGCAATAGGCGCGGGCAGAATCGCGATCTGCCCGTGCAGCGCCCCTTGAGTCCTGGTCGTTGCAGTACTGATGCTCCGCCGCTAAGGGGGGCTATGGTACGTCTGATGGCACTGAAGGAGTTCACCTGACCAGGTATCACAGACACCAATACACTTCACAGTCTGGCCTCCAGGGGGAGCTAAGGGCGCTATGTATTAGGCCACTAGGCAGTGGGGGCGCTACAACTTGGCGTCATGAACAGGATCTACTTAAGCCTGAAGAATCAGGTCATGTGTGCCTTGGAATTGTGATTTGTTGTGCTTGGACTGTGGCTTATTGCAAAGACTGTGCATTGCCACTTGCCGCCAAAAGTTCCCGCCAAAACCGCCGCCATTACAGCGCTAAGGAGAGTGCAGGAGAAGAAGAAGGGCGTGGAGTGGGCGTAGACAAGCTGAAGAGCGCGAAAGACAATGGCCGCCCAGTCTAAATATTGCGGCCCTTTGAGGACGTGTCCGTCAGCAGCTGAGATCCGCCTCCTGATCCTCAATGGTGGGCAGAGACAAAGAAAGCGAAACCGCCCACGAAGGAGAGAGCGGGAAAAGAAGTCAGCGACATGGAGGACGCCATGGCCAGCCACCCGGAGCCGGAGCATGGGGTAGGAGCAGAGGACTCCTCCAGCTACCCGGAGGGGCACCGCAACCAGGCCTCCACCGCTGATATTGACTTCCTGCAGGCTGGAGTGGATGAGCTCAGCGACCAACTCCGGCGGATGCAGCTGAGCACTGAGGCCGGGTGGAAGAAGACCTTCATCGGGAGCCTCATCAGATGTCTGTCGGCAGCCTCGTCTGGTCCGGAGCAAGAAAGAAGTTCCAGCGCTCCGAAGCCAGAAAGCAAGGCCCTGCCGGAAAGCAAGATGCTGCAAATGGAGATGACAACGCCGCAGCGCAAGGCCCTGCAACCAGCGCTCCAGATCCCAGCGGAGACAGAGCAGATCGGCACCGGAGGGACCGCATCTGAAGCAGGTATGAAGAACGACCCTGCCCCGCCAGCAGAGGCCCTGCTGATAGGCCCCGTCGCGGCACTCCCTCTCCCTGGGACCTATAGACTCCGGCGCCTTACACCCTGGGATCGGGCCACGGGTATGGAGCACTTCTTAAAGGCCCCGATCTCGCCGATCACCTTGCCGAGCAAGGTCTATGCGGAGCTACGGCCGCCAGAGCGAGAGTAAACCTCGATGCCATGGATATGTAAATAGTTAACTGTTTGTCCTTTTTGTGTTTTCTCTGCTGCTACAACCCGGTTAGGGTTAACTCTTAAAGGGATCCCTTTGTTTACCCGGGATCCCTTCTGCTGCTTTTGTAGCGCCCCCACTGCCGCAGGGCCGAGGGGTACCCGGTACCGGGCCTCTGAGTCTCTGTCCTGGGGTTGTCACGGTGGCTATACCCGGTCCGTGACCCTGCTGAGGGGCGCCCAATGAAAGGTGTGGGTGGTGATGATGTTATGGTGCGGTGCAGGTCGCAGTAAATAACGAGGACACCAGGTTGCAGTCTCTTTACCTCTTTACTGAAGGCTTCAGGATCCTCAGTCTGGAATACGGTTAACCGGGCTGCGCAAGTCCAGCCGGTCCGATGACACCTCCGGAGTTCCCTTTGCAGGTGGAAATCTGTGCCTACCTTCTAGCGCTTGTGTGTTGTGGTCCTCCCCTGCTGTGCTTACGGGATAGTCGCCACAACTGTTGTGTCTGTTTCTGAAGTTCCCTCACAACTCGATTATGATGTTCTTCTTCGTCCCCCAGATGATATGGCTAGGACGCACCCGTATGACGGGTAGGCTCGGAGCTCTTCCTGGACCCTAGTGTCGCCCCTCTCCTGTTGTTGCCCCCTATGTCTTCTTAGGTGATTTGGGTGAGACAGCCCGCCTATAACTGACTGTCCTGCCGTAGGTTTGAACTTAGGCCTGGAGCTCTATACTTCCTCGGCGTTCCGGCCACCGGCTGTGCGCCTCAGTAGGATGTTGCCTCGTCTTACAGCACGACTCCTACTGGTGTTTCTCCTTGTTGCGTTGATCTCGTTTCTCACTCAGCACAATAAACCTCGCTTCTTGTCCTTTCTTAGGGTACCGCCGCGATCAGGTGCAGGCGCGGTCCCGTAACGTTCTCTCTGTTCGCTAGGCCTCTGTCAGGATCCCACCCCTGACAGGGACCTCCCTGAATCTTCCCCTGCAACACCCTCTGCCACAGGATGTTGCCTGGTTCCAACCCAGTCAGCTTTCTTTCTAACTTCCTATCCAACCCCCAGTTTTACCAGATTGTAAGGAGTGGCCTAATACATAGCGCCCTTAGCTCCCCCTGGAGGCCAGACTGTGAAGTGTATTGGTGTCTGTGATACCTGGTCAGGTGAACTCCTTCAGTGCCATCAGACGTACCATAGCCCCCCTTAACGGCGGAGCATCAGTACTGCAACGACCAGGACTCTGGGGCGCTGCACTCCCCCCTGGTTAAATCCAGTACTCCTGGACTGGGAAGAAAACAACAATACATGTCAGCAAAAAAAAGACATACAATTTTGAAATGCAATAACAATAAGCAAATTTGAACAGAGCTTCCCTTTATGGGAGGTAAGGAGACTTGAACGTTACAAACATGGTTAATTACTTTAAATAACATACTATAAATAACTTCTCTTACCCAACCGGGTATTCTACTAAGTGCAAGTTTCTGAACAGTAATTTAACATTGCCTTTAAGGACGTACACACTGAATCCACTAAAGACCTTCTTATAAAACACTATAAGGCTAATCAACTTTTCCTTCATTTTCCATCCTTACATCTGCAGGACCGCCTGTCTATCTGCCCCAGGCCTACTGCCTCTCGTTCTGTTGCAGGACCGCCCCTTTCCGCCCGGGCCTTCTGCCTTTCTGCTACTATACACAGTATAGAACGTATCATCCATCTCTCAGTTCAGGATCACCGAGCCATCTCTGTATGGCTCCTAGGAGGACTCACCGACTAACCCCGTACGGGTTCACTTCCTGTCCTCATTCTCTAACACATTATTATACATTCCTTACAATTAACTAGCTAACTACATATAACTGCTACATGTCAGCATTATTACTTCTTCTGTTAAAGTATCATCATTCTCTAAGTGCTATCGATGAACGTCCCCTTTAAGAAGGGACCAAGTCTCTATGAGGTAGTGCAACTTCTCAAGCTGCAAGTCCGTATGCAGTAAGGACTCCGGTGCTGTTTCCAGGAACAGTTTCTTCGCAAAGAGTCCTTTCTTTTGTAAAACCAGTAGAGGGCACCTTTAAGAAGGTGCAAACTATTTACAATGAGTTTGTAATCATGCAATCAGAATCGCCCGATCTATCAATAAAAAAAAAATCGAAACGCCAGAATTACGTTTTTTTGGTCGCCGCGACATTGCATTAAAATGCAATAATGGGCGATCAAAAGAACGTATCTGCACCAAAATGCTATCTTTAAAAATGCCAGCTCGGCACGCAAAAAATAAGCCCTCAACCAACCCCAGATCATGAAAAATGGAGATGCTACGAGTATCGGAAAATGGCGCAATTTTTTTTTCTTTTTTTAGCAAAGTTTGGAATTTTTTTTCACCACTTAGGTAAAAAATAACCTAGTCATGTTAGGTGTCTATAAACTCGTAATGACCTGGAGAATCATAATGGCAGCTCAGTTTTAGCATTTAGTGAACCTAGCAAAAAAGCCAAGCAAAAAACAAGTGTGGGACTGCACTTTTTTTGCAATTTCACTACACTTGGAATTTTTTTCCCGTTTTCTAGTACACGACATGGTAAAACCAATGATGTCGTTCAAAAGTACAACTCGTCCCACAAAAAATAAGCCCTCACATGGCCAAATTGACGGAAAAATAAAAAAGTTATGGCTCTGGGAAGGAGGGGAGTGAAAAACGAACACGGAAAAATGAAAAATCCCAAGGTCATGAAGGGGTTAACATTGTGCAGCGATCACACCAAATTGCAACTCGTTGCGTTCGGCGCAGGTCGCCGCACCATCAAAATGACGCATGCAGAGGCATCTGCATACATCGGCATGGCCTGTGTACCTAATGGTAAAAATAGGGTACGCACGCCGCATGCCGACGTAGGCGGAGCTAACCGGAGGAGGTGCGGCGGTGGGCGGAGCTACAAGTAGGACGTACACAGCCCTCCATCCGCAAATGTGAAACCAGCCTAACATTGCCTTATGTCTGTCAAAGACAAAATATCTACATGTGAATATACTGTAGTTAGGGGCGTAAAATCTTGCAGACATATTGTCTTTAATACCATGTGTCTTAATTTTACTAGTAAAGAAGAATCCTGAAACCTAGGCATGTGAGTCACAGGCAGGAAAGCCATTTTTAAAAAAAATACAAACTACAAATCTGCAAAATCCAGAAATTGAAAAATAATTGTCATTTTCACAAAGTGTGCATTTTTTAAAATGTTCTTTTTTTTGCACACTACTTTGCTGTAGTAGTAGTCCAATATCAGTGGCCTGTTGCAGATGCTTGCTTTTGGGAAGAGAAACTAGCTTTTCTTGTCCTGTTGTTTTTTTTATAGAGTAGCAGTAGCAAGTAAAAAAATGTTGTTATAATGGACACCTATCACTTTTTCTAATACATCTTTTAATAGTCCAATTTATCAACCGTACACTCGATGACCATAATACATGCTGTTACCATTGTAAAAATACTTTGCAACCTAGCATTTTGAGTTACATTGCATTTTTGTTCAAGGGGATAGCTTAAAAAAAATTATACTGAAAAAAAGTTTGTTTTTTATAACTGTTTTAACCCCTTACTGACCTCGGACGGGATAGTACGTCCGAGGTCAGCTCCCCTGCTTTGATGCAGGGCTCCGCGGTGAGCCCGCATCAAAGCCGGCACATGTTAGCTGTTTTGAACAGCTGACATGTGCCCACAATAGCGGCGGGTGAAATCGCGATTCACCCGCCGCTATTAACTAGTTAAATGCCGCTGTCAAACGCAGACAGCGGCATTTAACTACCGCATCCGGCTGTGCGGCCGGAAATGACGGCATCGCCGACCCCCGTCACATGATCGGAGGTCGGCGATGCTTCTCCATTGTAACCATAGAGGTCCTTGAGACCTCTCTGGTTACTGATCCCCAGCAGCTGTGAGCGCCACCCTGTGGTCGGCGCTCACAGCACACCTGATTTTCTACTACATAGCAGTGAACAGCAGATCGCTGCTATGTAGCAGAGCCGATCGCGCTGTGCCTGCTTCTAGCCTCCCATGGAGGCTATTGAAGCATGGCAAAAGTTAAAAAAAAAGTAAAAAAAATGTGAAAAAAATAAAAAAAATATAAAAAGTTTAAATCACCCCCCTTTTGCCCCAATCAAAATAAATCAATAAAAAAAATCAAACCTACACATATTTGGTATCGACGCGTTCAGAATCGCCCGATCTATCAACAAAAAAAAAGCATTAACCGGATCGCTAAACGGCGTAACGAGAAAAATATTCGAAACGCCAGAATTACGTTTTTTTGGTCGCCGCGACATTGCATTAAAATGCAATAACGGGCGATCAAAAGAACGTATCTGCACCGAATTGAAATCATTAAAAATGCCAGCTCGGCACGCAAAAAATAAGCCCTCAACCAACCCCAGATCATGAAAAATGGAGACGCTACGAGTATCGGATAATGGCGCATTTTTATTTTTTTTTATTTATTTTTTTAGCAAAGTTTGGAACTTTTTTTCACCACTTAGATAAAAAATAACTTAGTCATGTTAGGTGTCTATGAACTCGTACTGACCTGGAGAATCATAATGGCAGGTCAGTTTTAGCATTTAGTGAACCTAGCAAAAAAGCCAAACAAAAAACAAGTGTGGGACTGCACTTTTTTTGCAATTTCACTGCACTTGGAATTTTTTTCCCGTTTTCTAGTACACGACATGGTAAAACCAATGATGCCACAAAAAATAAGCCCTCACATGGCCAAATTGACAGAAAAATATAAAAGTTATGGCTCTGGGAAGGAGGGGAGTGAAAAACGAACACGGAAAAACGGAAAATCCCAAGGTCATGAAGGGGTTAATAGTCAAATGTAACAACCGTATGCAACCAAAGCATTACAGCTGGCACTGCCAGACTCCTCCCGGATAGGAGAGGTCTGTTGCCCCCGACTCAAAGGACTCCAGGGATTTAAGAGGGGTCCCAAGGACTCAAAGAGCTTTAGGAACTCAAGAGGGGTCCAAAGGATCAAAAGACTGAAGATCACAACACGGGCCCTAGGACTCTGGAAGGGCCCCTGCTTCTGAAGGGGTAATCCTGGCATGTGGACTACTGTCTATCTGTGGCTGCTACAGCTGCTGTGGGTGCAGCTGCGAGGTATGTCAGGGAGAGATCAGGAATCCAGAGTTGTATTCTTCTGTTATTCTACTCCATTCCTGTTTGAAAGTTACATTTTTCCCTGTTGGAGAACAGCTGTCTTTCTGGAGTATTAATCTCCTGGACTTCTGCGACTAGGACAGAGAAGGTAACTCTTTTTGGGGGAAAGGCTGAATACATCCCTTACTACATGTGCAAGGGGCCGGGGTGTTCACAGACTGTGTTTAGTGCGTGGGCTCGGTCAGGACTACCACCCCGGTGCCCCTTGTTACACGCTCATACTCCATACTTATTAAATCAAAATGTTTTAGAAACTGCTGTTTCCATATTTTCATCATTTGCAGATCAGCAATGTCTCCAGCTTGTGATTTCTATAACTCCACAAGTTTTCAATCTTGGTGATGTAATTTCAATGTTGTGGAGTTTAGTAAAGTGCAGAGCTGTTTATATAATGCATAGTGTGGACTCCACACCATAAATTATACACATAGGCACAGATTCACACTGCATAATATATATGCATAGCTCTATATGATATAGTATATTATAGTATATTGTGTGAAGCTATGTATACAGTATATACAGTGCGGGCTATATTACAGTATATAGTTGGGTGCTTTTTACACTGGGTGTAATTATATACTGCAAAGTACCACTTCTCCTGTTCTGCATACTGGGTGTAATTCTCAGTATCTGTATTATTCTGTGTATTTGTACACTGCACAATACCACTTCCCCTTCCATGTTTGCTGGGTGTAATTCTTAGTACCGTATGTTCTCGTGTATAAGCCGACACGAGTATAAGCCACGAAAAATTGGGAAAACTTATTGACTCGAGTATAAGCCGGGTATGCATTGTCCCCTCATCCCCATCCTGGTATGCATGACTCCTCATCCCCATCCGTGTCTGTTATGGCTCCTTATCCCATCCTTGTCTGCGTGGCTCCCCATCCCCATCCTTGTCTGCATGGCTCCTTATCCCCATCCTTGTCTGCATAGCTCCTTATTCCCATCCTTCTCTGCATGGCTCCTTAAGCCGAACCTTGTCTGCATGGCTCCTTATCCCCACCCTTGTCTGCATGGGTCCATATCGCCATCCTTGCCTGCGTGGCCCCCTCATCCCCATCCTTGTATACATGGCCCACTTATCCCATCCTTGTCTGCATGGCTCCTTATCCCCATCCTTGTCTGCATGGCTCCTCATCCCCATCCTTGTATGCATGGCTCCTTATCCCCTATTCTCGTATGCGTGGCTCCTTATTCCCATCCTTGTCTGCATGGCTCCGTATACCAATCCTTGTCTGCATGGTTCCTCATCCCTATCCTTGTATGCATGGCTCCTTACTCAGATCCTTGTATGCATGGCCCTTTATCCCCATCTTTGTCGGCATGACTCCTTATTCCCATCCTTGCATGCATGGCTGTTATGATCCGGTGACCTTGAAGCCGCATGAGAGACTTTCTCCGGAGTAGGTGGTACCTGTACTGACCGCAGACCCTAAACTAACACCGCAACTAGAAGTAGCCGTGGGATGTACCTAACACGTCCTAGACACCTCGACACAGCCGGAGGACTAAATACCCCTATAGATGGAAATGGGAATTCTATCTTACCTCAGAGCAGAACCCCAAAGGATAGGCAGCCCCCCACAAATATTGACTGTGAGTATAAGAGGAAAAACACACGCAGGCAGAAAAACAGGATTTAGCAAAAGAGGCACTTCTAGCTAAATAGAAAAGGATAGGACAGAATTCTAAGCGGTCAGTATTAAAATCCTGAAAATATCCACAGCAGATAATACAAATATTCTACATCTAACTAAAGACATAGAAAGTATATCTGCATCTCCTGAGAATCCAGCATGACTGAAAAATCCAAACAAAGTCTAAGCTGGACAAAAACACAATGAATTGCACTGAATTGCAAAGCACACTGCATGTGTGCACAGAGACAAAAAAACAGACACTTATCTTAGCTGAATTGGCAGCAGGGCATGAGGAGCCAGAGAGAGATGCAATCCCTCCAAGTACAATGGACAACTGGCATGGACTCATGGATCCTGCACACCTAAATACCTAATAGAGCTGCAATCAGCAGAAACACCTGCCTGGATTACAACCCCAAGACAACTGCACTACCACCAACAACCACCGGAGGGAGCCCAAGAGCAGAATTCACAACAGTACCCCCCCTTGAAGAGGGGTCACCGAACCCTCACCAGAGCCCCCAGGCCGATCAGGACGAGCCAGATGAAAGGCACAGACCAAATCAGCAGCATGGACATCAGAGGCAAAAACCCAAGAATTATCCTCCTGGTCATAACCCTTCCATTGGACAAGGTACTGAAGCCTCCGCCTCGAAAAGCGAGAATCCAAAATCTTCTCAACCACATACTCCAACTCCGCATCAACCAACACAGGAGCAGGAGGATCAACCGAGGGAACAACGGGCACCACATATTTCCGCAATAAAGATCTATGGAAAACACTATGGATGGCAAAAGAGGCCGGAAGGGCCAAACGAAAAGACACCGGATTGATAATCTCAGAAATCCTATAAGGACCAATAAACTGAGGCTTAAACTTAGGGGAAGAAACCTTCATAGGAACATGACGGGAAGACAACCAGACCAAAT
The DNA here is from genome assembly GCF_051348905.1 of Ranitomeya variabilis. Lineage (NCBI taxonomy): Eukaryota > Metazoa > Chordata > Amphibia > Anura > Dendrobatidae > Ranitomeya > Ranitomeya variabilis. The sequence goes on along the minus strand of NC_135232.1, from coordinate 163,609,586 downwards.
CCCCAACCCGAAGCCGGGAACCAACACACCGACGACGGTTAGCAAAACGCTGAGCCTCTTCCTGAGACAACACCAAATTGTCCACCACATGAGCCCAAATCTGCTGCAACCTGTCAACCACAGAATCCACACCAGGACAATCAGAAGGTTCAACTTGCCCCGAAAAAAAACGAGGATGAAAACCAAAATTACAAAAGAAGGGCGAAACCAAGGTAGCCGAACTAGCCCGATTATTAAGGGCAAACTCGGCCAATGGCAAGAAAGCCACCCAATCATCCTGATCAGCAGACACAAAGCATCTCAAATAAGTTTCCAAAGTCTGATTAGTTCGCTCGGTCTGGCCATTTGTCTGAGGATGAAATGCGGAAGAAAAAGACAAATCAATGCCCAGCCTAGCACAAAAGGCCCGCCAAAACCTAGAAACAAACTGGGAACCTCTGTCGGACACAATATTCTCCGGAATACCATGCAAACGAACCACATGCTGAAAAAACAACGGAACCAAATCAGAAGAGGAAGGCAATTTAGGCAAAGGCACCAAATGAACCATCTTAGAAAACCGGTCACAAACCACCCAGATAACGGACATCCTCTGGGAAACCGGAAGATCTGAAATAAAATCCATAGAAATATGTGTCCAGGGCCTCTCAGGGACCGGCAAAGGCAAAAGCAACCCACTAGCACGGGAACAACAAGGCTTGGCCCGCGCACAAGTCCCACAGGACTGCACAAAAGAACGCACATCCCGCGACAAAGAAGGCCACCAAAAGGACCTACCAACCAAATCTCTGGTACCAAAAATACCAGGATGACCAGCCAACACAGAACAGTGAACCTCAGAAATCACTCTACTAGTCCATCTATCAGGAACAAACAGTTTCCCCACAGGACAGCGGTCAGGTTTGTCAGCCTGAAATTCCTGCAGAACCCGTCGCAAATCAGGGGAAATGGCAGAAAGGACCACCCCTTCCTTCAGAATGCCGACCGGCTCAAATACCTCAGGAGAATCAGGCAAGAAACTCCTAGAGAGAGCATCAGCCTTAACATTCTTAGAACCCGGAAGATACGAGACCACGAAATCAAAACGGGAGAAAAACAGGGACCATCGAGCCTGTCTAGGATTCAACCGCTTGGCAGATTCGAGGTAAATCAGATTTTTATGATCGGTCAAGACCACAATACGATGCTTGGCTCCCTCAAGCCAATGTCGCCATTCCTCAAACGCCCACTTCATAGCCAACAACTCCGGATTGCCGACATCATAATTGCGTTCAGCAGGCGAAAACTTACGGGAAAAGAAGGCACACGGTTTCATCAAGGAACCATCAGAATTCCTCTGAGACAAAACGGCCCCTGCCCCAATCTCAGAAGCGTCAACCTCAACCTGAAATGGAAGAGAAACATCTGGCAACACCGGGGCAGAAGTAAATCGGCGTTTAAGCTCCTGAAAGGCAGAGACAGCCACAGGGGACCAATTCGTTACATCAGCGCCTTTCTTCGTCAAATCGGTCAGGGGTTTAACCACACTGGAGAAGTTAGCAATGAAACGGCGATAAAAATTAGCAAAGCCCAAAAATTTCTGAAGGCTCTTCACAGATGTGGGTTGAATCCAATCAGGAATGGCCTGAACCTTAACCGGATCCATCTCTATAGATGAGGGAGAAAAAATAAAGCCCAAAAAAGAAACCTTCTGCACTCCAAAGAGACACTTAGACCCCTTCACAAACAAAGTATTATCACGAAGGATCTGAAATACCATCCTGACCTGTTTCACATGGGACTCCCAATCATCGGAAAAAATTAAGATGTCATCCAAATATACAATCATGAATTTATCAAGATAATTCCGGAAGATATCATGCATGAAGGACTGAAAAACAGATGGAGCATTAGAGAGCCCGAATGGCATCACAAGGTATTCAAAATGGCCTTCGGGCGTATTAAACGTAGTTTTCCATTCGTCACCCTGCTTAATACGAACAAGATTATATGCCCCCCGAAGGTCAATTTTAGTAAACCAACTAGCCCCCTTAATCCTGGCAAACAAATCGGAAAGTAAAGGTAAAGGGTATTGAAACTTGACCGTGATCTTATTCAAGAGGCGATAATCAATACATGGTCTCAAGGAGCCATCCTTCTTAGCAACAAAAAAAATCCCGCTCCCAACGGTGAAGAAGATGGCCAAATATGCCCTTTCTCCAAAGACTCCTTAACATAACTCCGCATGGCAGTATGTTCCGGCACAGACAGGTTGAAAAGTCGGCCCTTAGGAAACTTACAGCCTGGAATCAAGTCAATAGCACAGTCACAGTCCCTATGCGGTGGAAGGGAACTGGACTTGGGCTCATCGAATACATCCTGAAAATCAGACAAAAACTCTGGAACTTCAGAAGAGGAGGAAGAGGAGATTGACATCACAGGAACGTCATTATGAACCCCCTGACAACCCCAACTAGTCACAGACATAGACTTCCAATCCAACACAGGATTATGTATCTGCAACCATGGAAAACCCAGCACAATAGCATCATGCAAATTATGCAACACCAGAAAACGACAATCTTCCTGATGGGCTGGCGCCATGCACCAGTGTCCAAAACTGGGGTTTATTTTTAGCCAAAGGTGTAGCATCAATGCCCCTTAAAGGAATAGGGTTCTGCAAAGACTGCAAGGGGAAACCACAACGCCTGGCAAATTCAAAGTCCATTAAGTTCAAAGCGGCGCCTGAATCCACAAACGCCATGACAGAAAATGACGACAATGAGCAGATCAAGGTCACAGATAACAGAAATTTAGGTTGTACAGTTCCGATGGTAACTGAACTAGCGATTCTCTTTGTACGCTTTGGGCAGACTGAAATGACATGAGAAGCATCGCCACAATAAAAACACAACCTATTCTGACGTCTGAATCCTTGTTTTTCCGTTCTACACAGAATCCTATCACACTGCATTGGCTCAGGCATCTGCTCTGAGGACAACGCCACAGCGCGCACAGTTCTGCGCTCCCGCAAGCGCCGATCAATCTGAATAGCCAGAGACATAGAATCACTCAGACCAACAGGCGTGGGAAACCCCACCATAACATCTTTAACAGATTCAGAAAGACCCTTTCTGAAAATTGCCACCAAAGCATCCTCATTCCATTTAGTCAGCACAGACCATTTTCTAAATTTCTGACAATACAATTCTGCCGCTTCTTGACCCTGAGACAGGGCCAACAAGGTCTTCTCTGCTTGATCCACAGAATTTGGTTCATCATATAATAATCCTAGAGCCTGAAAAAAGGCATCTACATTAAGCAAGGCCGAATTCCCAGATTCCAGGGAAAATGCCCAATCCTGAGGGTCGCCACGCAGCAGGGAGATGACAATTTTAACCTGCTGAATGGGATCACCAGAGGAACGAGGCTTCTGAGCAAAAAACAGTTTACAATTGCTTTTAAAACTCAAAAATTTGGATCTGTCCACCAAACAAAAAAAAAAAGAAGGAGTAGGAATCCTAGGTTCTAAAAGCGGAGTCTGAACAATATAATCAGAAATACCCTGTACCTTAGCAGCAAGCTGGTCTATACGAGAAACTAATCCCTGAACATCCATGCTAGCACAAGACTCCTCAGTCACCCAGAGGAAAAGAGGGAAGAAAAGACAAAGCAGGCTACAGAAAAAAAAATGGCTCTTTCTTCCCTTCTTCTGAGATGCATTTAACTCATTGTTGGCCAGTTGTACTGTTATGATCCGGTGACCTTGGAGCCGCATGAGAGACTTTCTCCGGAGTAGGTGGTACCTGTACTGACCGCAAACCCTAAACTAACACCGCAACTAGAAGTAGCCGTGGGATGTACCTAACACGTCCTAGACACCTCGACACAGCCAGGGGACTAAATACCCCTATAGATGGAAATGGGAATTCTATCTTGCCTCAGAGCAGAACCCCAAAGGATAGGCAGCCCCCCACAAATATTGACTGTGAGTATAAGAGGAAAACCACACGAAAGCAGAAAAACAGGATTTAGCAAAAGAGGCACTTCTAGCTAAATAGAAAAGGATAGGACAGAATTCTAAGCGGTCAGTATTAAAATCCTAAAAATATCCACAGCAGATAATACAAATATTCTACATCTAACTAAAGACTTAGAAAGCATATCTGCATCTCCTGAGAATCCAGCATGACTGAAAAATCCAAACAAAGTCTAAGCTGGACAAAAACACAATGAATTGCACTGAATTGCAAAGCACACTGCATGTGTGCACAGAGACAAAAAACCAGACACTTATCTTAGCTGAATTGGCAGCAGGGCATGAGGAGCCAGAGAGAGATGCAATCCCTCCAAGTACAATGGACAACTGGCATGGACTCATGGATCCTGCACACCTAAATACCTAATAGCTGCAATCAGCAGAAACACCTGCCCGGATTACAACCCCAAGACAACTGCACTACCACCAACAACCACCGGAGGGAGCCCAAGAGCAGAATTCACAACACATGGCTCCTTATTCCCATCCTTGCATGCATGGCTCCTTATTCCCATGCTTGTATGCGTGGCTCCTTATTCCCATCCTTGCATGCATCGCTCCTTATTCCCATGCTTGTATGCGTGGCTCCTTATTCCCATGCTTGTATGCATGGTTCCTTATCCCTATCCTTGTATGTATGGCCCCCATGAGAAAAGCATAAAAACCCCCATCCTACTTACCTTCCCTGCACGCCCTCCAAGCATGTTGTTCCGATGCAAGTAGCTCCTGCGGCTGAGCGATCACGTGTCCCGCTCATTAAGGTAATGAATATTCACCTCTCTCTACACCTATGGGAGTGTAGAAAGGTAAATATTCATGACTCTTAAGTAGCGCTACCTGTGATCACCCAGCAGCTGCTGGAAGCCGGCTGCAACTGTGCGCACTATAGGAGAAATTAATATTTACTGCCAGTGCAGTGAATATTCATTTGTCTTTAGCAGCGGGAACAGGCTTTAGCCACAGCAGCCAGTTCCTGCCTCCAGTGACCTCGCTGCTCCTCTGCCATCTTCTGGAACAATGACTCGTGTATAAACCGATGGGGTGTTTTCAGCACAAAAAAATGTGCTGAAAAACTCAGCTTATACACAATTATACTGCATATGGTATATATACAGTGGCTTGTGAAAGCATTAATCACCCCTGGCATTTTTTGTGTTTTGCTACCTCACAAACTGGAATTTCAGGTTTTTTTGAGGGTTTGCATCAGTTCATGTAAAGAACATGCCTACAACTTTGAACGTTTGGTTTTCTTGTTATTTGTGAAGAAAAAAACAAATAGGATAAAATAATTTAAATCTTCAGTGTGCATAACTATTCAACTCCCTAAAGTCAGTACTTTGTGGAGCCTCCTTTTGTGGCCAAAACAGCTGCAAATCGCTTTAGATAAGATTCTATGAGCTTTACACATTTTACCACTGGAATTTTTCCCATTCCCCAATGCAAATCTGCTGCATCTCCTTTCAGTTACAACAGCAATCTTCAAGTCTGACCACAGATTCTCAATTGGATTAAGGCCGGGCTTTGACTACGTCACTCCAAAACATATACATGTCTCCCCTTAAACCACTCTAGTGTTGCTTTAGTAGTATACTTTGGTTCATTGTCTTGTTGGAAGGTGAACCTCCGTACCAGTCTCAAAACACTGACAGGCAAGCAGCTTTTGCTCAGAATATCCCTGTATTTCACACCATCCATTTCCCCTTGACACAGACCATTTTCCCTGTCCCTGCTGCCAATAAACATCCCACAGCATGATGCTGCCACCACAAAGTTTCATTGTGGGGATGGTGCTCTTGGGGTGATAAGCTGTGTTGGTTTGGCGTCAGACATAGCATTTACCTTGGTGGCTAAAAAGTTTAATTTTAGTTTCAACTCACCACAGCTCCTTCCTCCATACACTTGGGGAGTCTCCCACACGTCTTTTGGCAAACTCAAAACAAGCTTTACAATTTTTGTGTGTAAGTAAAGGCTTTTTTCTGCCCACTCTTCCATAAAGGCCACCTCTATGGAGTGTACAGCTTATTGTGGTTGTATGGATAGATAATCCAGTCTCTGCTTTGGAACTCTGCAGCTCCTTCAGGGTTACCTTTGGCCTCCGTGCTGCCTCGCTGAATAATGCCCTCCTTGCCAGTGCTGAGAGGTTTGGTAGGCGGCCCTCTCTTTTCTGATAATACTCTGCATTATTTTGGACATCTTAGGGGGCATGGTTTTATCAGTGGGTGTGGTTTAATCAATGGGCTGTCATGATCCAGGTCAGGGTTTGCTTCTTGCTTTTCTTTCCCCTGCCTGGTTATGGTGGGGTTAACGTTTTCTGCCTCTCTTTGGTTCGTGGGTGGCTATTTATTGGTGCCACTCCTAGTAGCATTTGTCAGTGATATTTCCAGTCCCTGGCTTGACCAGCTGACCCGTATACCCTAGTGATCCTTCTCTCATTACCCGCATTTGTGCCTGACCCGTTCCCTATCCCTGACTTAGTGTGTGTTTGGTGGTTTCCTACAGTGTATGACTCAGCTTGAATTCTGAACCCTGCCTCCTGCTTTCCGTCTCTGTTACTACGTTTCCCGTCTGGCTTTGACTCTTTGGCTCGTACCCCGACTACGTCTTCTGTCTCATGTTTTGGATCCCGCACTCTCATTATGTTCCTATTTCTTGCTTGTCTCTGACCATGTGCGTTGCTGTGACTTCTGGTACTTCGTCTTCCTGTTTGTTGCTGACCAGCCTGATTACTCTGCTGTCTCTTAGTGGCGCACCTCGCTTTACACTGTGGTGCTACATGGTGAGTGCTACCTTTTTCCCCTTACCTGCACCCCCTGGTGGAGGTTGCGTGCAACTGCCTTGCAGTTGCATTACAGTGGCATAAATTTATTAAGGGATGTGGAAAATGTCCGTAAAAAAATTTGAGCCGTCTGTGAATTTTGGTCCAGTTGTCCAGGAAAAATTGAATAGTAGGTTGCAGTGCAGAGAACATGTCGCTAACAAAACTCTGCGGCAAAATCTGTGATTCAGTCCACATTGGAGCAGGTGATACTGCCCGTGCTTGTTGGTGGGGAAGGTTCAATAGTGGCTGAAAGCTGTGTTAGTGGCAGCTCCTATGTGCAGGTATCTCATTTGTGGGAATTCTTTTCCACATTGCCAGAGTTGTCAGATAGCCTTTTGTGTGTCCAGTCATTCGTTTGTGTGGAAACTGAACTCCCACATGTACATGTTCACTATCGATTGATGCCAGAGCACCTGGATTGTACTGCATATTGCAAAATAACCATCCACGCTCAGGCTCAATGAAGATACATTACTGCCTTTAATTTTTTTTAAAAAAATGCCATTCCTGCCAGGTTTTGGCACACAAATTTATAGTGTTCTGGCATAAATTTTCCAACACATCTCATGACTCTTACCTTCTTTGTAATATTTGGTGAAATAACATCTTTGCTGTGCCGGCATCTGGGGTGGTTTTCTACTGTAGCACTCTGTGCAGAACTGGGCCCTTGAACAGGGAAGGGCACAAAGGGCAAAATTCTTGTAACTTATCAGATCAAAATTTTCAGTATTCCATGTATTAATTTTCTTTTTTAGTAACTAATAATGATTTTTTTGGTTTGGGTGAATTAGCATATTACCAGGATAAGCTGTGTTCATTGCTTGGTGAAACATTTGCTGAGCAGACAGTTGCCGGCCGCATGTCTGACCAGGAGAACCCTCTCCGCTTTCTGCATAGTTACACCTACCTGTGTGTCTGGTCAATGAGCACGGCAGGATTCAAGGGGCAAAATTGTTGAAAATTATCAAACCAAAATTCTTGGAATTTTGTAATGCAATTTTCTTAAACAAAGTTCCCATTTTTTTTAAAATTGTAAATGATTTGTTTGGGCAACACTCTCCCGCAAGTGCCAGAAATATCCAAGGCAACAGCAACTGTATGACTTGATGGATGAAGAGAAGATTTATTTGCTGATGCACCAACCTGATGCACATCAGGAAACAGTGGTGTCAGTCAAACCTGCACTGTGTACTTTATCTGGCACATACCCTGAGCACGAGTCCCATAGATTTCTGGGTCAGTAGACTCGACCAGTGGCAACAATTGGCCCAGTTTGCTATGGGCTTAGTGTCATATCCAGCTTCCAGTGTAATGTCAGAAAGGGGATTCAGTACAGCATGTGGCTTTGTTACATCCAGGCATTGTTATCCGCCAAAAGTACATTTGTCAAAAAGCATCAGGCATGGATCAGTGGAGGCTTTCATTCACCTATGGCTGATGCCAATGATTGAATAAGCCGTTCCATCTACCTGCATGATTGCATGAATGGTATCTGCCCCCAAAAGGGATCATTTTTTGTACCGTGTTTACAATTTAAGTAGCTTAACAAGTCTGACATTCTGTTTACCACCAATTACCATCCGTTTTCACCTGGCTACATAGCTTTGAGATCACGTGTACATTAATAATGCTGTGTTTGCATTATTTTTTAACGACCTTCAGCTCGATCTCGAGCCATGACCACTAGATGGATGAACAATCTGTAGGAATATCGATCTTCTGCAGGCCTAGATAGGTCCACCAGGGTCTTCTGCAACGTTATCTAGATAGTATCAAGCCATCGGGTTGCTGGTCTTCGTCTTCGCCTTTTTCCGACATGATGTCCTTCTCCAATGATTGCTCTCTTCATATGATGAGTCCCAATAGGCAAGTCGTAGCTTGGTGATCCTTGCTTCGAGTGACGTATCGGGCTTGATTTGTTCCAAAATTGATTTGTTTGTTCTTCCTGCCTTTTATGGTGATGATAGCTTCTTTCTCCAGCACCACATTTCGAAGGTGTTTATTCTTCTGTCTTGTTTCATTATTGTCCAGGTTTCGCATCCTTATGTTACTACAGAAAAGACCAGACTATGTATCAGCTGTTTCTTCGTTGCCAGTGAAATGTTCCTTGATTTGCAGACTTTGCCCAGTGACGTTGTTGATTTGTCCATAGCTATTGTCTACTGACGTCCGACATTGTCGCTGCATCTTGAATGATCATTGATTCGAGTAGGTTGAAGTCCTTTACAACTTCCAGTTCGTCGCCGTCCATCGCAAATGTCTCCCGGTTGGATTTGGAAGTGGTTGATATCTTTGTCTTCTTTGTACTCAGTAGGAATCCCATGTTCGAGCTTTCCATCTTGACACTCCGTAATCAGTCCTTCATTCCATCTGCGCTTGTTGCTATCAATGTTGGATCGTCTGTGTATTTAAGATTGGTGATGATTCATCTAGTAATTGTGATTAAAGAGCTCAAAAGGGGTTCAATACACTCCGAAAGTTCTACACTGATTTTTAAAGCAATTAGAGGCATTTTGAGATTTACAGCAAATTAAAATGTCAATTTGATCATGTTTTTCTCTACAGATTCCAAGTAAACTACACAAACATAACTCCACATTGGATGCATTTGACTTATAACAAATACAGTACTGTAAAACAACTTTGTGAAGTTCTTTTTCTTTTGGAAACTGCTTCCATCTGTTGAATTATGTTTATTACATCATTCCTTGTGGATTGTAGTCACCAGTGCACTGATGCCCCCTGGTGGATTAGACTTGTCACTATTTAATAAATTCATTTTTCTCTATTTTACTGCCCTCTGGTGGATGTGAATTATTAATTTCTTGTAGACTAAAATGTTCATATGATCTTACATTACATGGACAATAATATTGACACATAGCTCTTCTTAATCAGCGAATCACTGAATATTAATCAGTTTTTTATTCACTCCAATTACAACAAGTGTATAAAATTGTCTTTTTTTCTGCCTTTAACTGGTTTGCTGACTTTAGTGGGAAAAATTGCATGTTTTGTAAAATATCAGTGATGTATAGTTGATTCAAATATTGCGACTTTGTTAAAAAGTTGCATTTCATAAAACTGTGTAACACATTTGGAAAGACCATATTGACATAAATAACTTGACCATAAAAGGACAACTTGAAAAAGGCTCAAATGGGTTAATGAATTTGTCTAAAAAAAAAGTCACTAATTGAGAAATATTCATGCCAAAAAACTGACAGAAATGCAATGATGAATCAGACCCAATGTGCATAAAAGCTTTTAGCGCTCAGCAAACTACAGAGCTACAAACCTCCTCTGGCATGAACATGAGCACAAAAACTGCAATGGGAGCTCCGTGACACAGGTTTCCATAGCCGACCAGCTGCATGCAAGTCTTACATCACCAAGCACAATGACAAGTGTCAGATGGAGTGGTGTAAAGCATGCAGGCACTGGACTCTTAAAAGGGTTGTCCATTATTAGAACAGCCCCTTCTCATTCCCCATGCTTGGTCCCAATAAAATAAAATAGCTTATAATCACCTCCCGTACCAACGTCGTTCCTGCGGTGTCAGCACTCGCTGTCCGGGGCTTTCATGTGGCTCTATGACACATGACTCCGGTGCCCAATCAGTGCTGGCGTTGCTGTCTCCGACTTGGGACAAATTGAACATGAAGAGGAAGTCCGGACCCTGCAGCTGATCTCTGACTTCCTCTTCATGTTCAATTTGACAGAAGGCGGAGACAGTGACGACAGTGCTGATTGGGCAACGGAGACCACGTGTTATACGGCCGCACGAGAGCCCCAGGAGAGCGAGTGCCGACACATCCAGGATGGCGCTGGCATGGAAGGTGAGTATAGGCTTTTTTATTTTAATCAGGGCCAAGCATGGGGTATGAGAAGAGGTTGTCCTAATAATGGAAAACCCCTTTAAGCCATGGAAACGTGTTCTATGGAGTGACAAATTACACTAGTGGCAGTCTGATGGATGAGTCTGGGCTTGGTGAATGCCTGAAGAATTTGACTTGCCTGACTGCATTGTGTCAACTGTAATATTTGGTGGAGGATGAATAATGCTACAGGCTGTTTATCAGGGGTTGGCCCAGGCACCTTAGATCCAGTGAAGGTAAATCTTAGTGCTTCAGTATAGGAAGACATTTTGGATGAACAACCTTATACCTGCGGGTTAATAGTATTATGTGACCTGGCAGGTTCACTATAAACTGCGGAGAGATATAAGGAAAATGCTAGAACCATATGTTATTCTCATGTTTGCCATTTAGCGGTGCGCTGCTCCTCAGTCTTTAGGCTTCTTGGTTGTTTGGGGTTAGATGCTCCTAATGATCGACAGCTTGGACAAGCAACATGGCTGACCGCTGTCCCAATATGTGCTTTGTCCCATTCTGCAGACAGATGTACTTTTGCCTTACAGGAATGCAGGGACACTGAAATTGGCCAGATCCAGTGACAAAGCTGCTTTGGTCTATAGGCCATGTTACCCCCTATCTACGTCAAAGGCTTTTAAATGAGGTCCACTAATGTCATTTTTTACCTGGTCTAAGGGCTTGTTCACACACTATGTTCTTGAGCGTGTTTTTCAAGGGTATCAAACGCTGCACTTCACAACTTTACAGCATCAGCAAAGTGAATACGTTTTCTGAAATCTCTCCTATCCCTCTTCATTCCTAAAATATGAACTCGTCATCCTTTTTACCCCTTTAAGGATCACGACCCCTTTGGCAAACACAATTTACATACAGGGCACAAAATGAAGACGAGGCATGTCTCTGAAACAGAGAGACGTATTTATGGTAAGTGACAGCTCCTGTTTGAAGGAATAGTCCATAACTTAGACAAACACTTCATAACTTCTGTAGTCCAAGTGTAAAATAAAATCCTTCTTATCTCCCACACCAGCGCCATTCCAGTGATGTCAGCAGTGGTTTTCCGAGCGCTCTCATGCCATTGTTGTGCCATGTGATCAGTGTGATCACTGTGTAAGAAGATGGACAAAGGGAAGATTTTCCCCAGTTAATGAATAATAGGATGTCCACAAGTCAGCGCTGCCATTTACTGGCCAAAGATTGTAGGACAAGAAAAAGTGGAAAGGATCTCAGGAACTGCATAATGAAACTCCTGATTCCTGAGGAGAAGAGATTGGAGGAGGCAAAAGATCAAGTGACAGTTGTGGGCAGGTAATTATTATAAACAGAATGTATCAATATAAACAGAAATGACTTAGCAATTAAACAAATATAATCTTTGTTAACAAAAAATCACACAGTGAGACGAAACAGTACAAAAAGAAAAGCCTCTTAAAAAAAAACCCTTACAAACAGTTGGGACAAAATGGTTCAGACAGTTATTATGACAGGCATACACAAATCTTATATAAGTCAATACATCCAGTGTTCATAATAGAAAGATGCACAGCCATATTTAGAGTAATCACAGGCAATGGAATGTGAATAAAGAGATGTTTAAGCTGCTAGATATTAATAATTAATAACTTCCCTATATATTCTGGCTGGAGGAGGAGTTAGAGGAGAGTCTGTGTGGAGAGCTGGAGCCAAGCAGACACGCGGTTCTGCAGCTCCTGACAGGAGAGTCAGACAGTCTGTAGGAGACAGTGAGGGGAGAAAGAGCAAAGGAGAAGAGAGAAACTGGAGTGGAGCTGTGACTGGGCTCACTCCAGGTTCCAGAGCAGAAACCGGAGGCCAGAAGTCCGAGGTTGTGGGGAACTGTATGCTCCACAGCAGAAACCGGCGGGCAGGAGATTCCCAGTCTCCTGGCCACAACTACACCCGAAGGAACAGCAGCAGATAGAGCCCGGAGTTACCACGAGAAAGAGACCCCTGTAAAAAGGCTCAAGTACCCTGCCATGTGGGTAGTGTCCACCTAAAAGGACACATTGAGAGAGGACCTTGTGTGAAGCCTTAGGCAGCAAGGGACTGAGAATACAGCGCAGTAAGGAAGGCTTCCAACCCCACCTGGCTAGGGGGATTCTGAGTTGCTTCCAGGCTGCCCGGATTCCAAAGACCATCTGTAACCTGTACCTGAACTGCACCAGTAAAAGGTAAAGAGACTGCAACTTTGTGTCCTCCAATTCTTTCCTGCACTTCACCATCTATCATCCTTACCTACTGCATCAGGAGCCCTGGGGACTAAGCTCCACCTGTGGGGAGCTATACCACCTCTGCTGCAATACCATCATCCCCAGAGGACCCCATTAATCAGCGTCGGCCATCCCTTCAAGAGTACCACAGGTGAGGTCACGAACATACTACATTAGACTTTATTCCCATTTCCATTAATCCCCTTTTTACTGGATGCCCAGGGCCACTGACTGGGTCACTGCCACCGTGACCACCCCATTAAGAACAGAAGTGGCCCGATACCGAGTACCCCACAGTCCTAGTTGGCGCTCCACAAGCAATAACTAAAATGTATTAGGACAGAGATTATAAGCAAGGCGGGAGGGTGGGTTATGTTTCCTCCAGTTCATCCGGTGAGAGAAAGAGGGAGAGAAAGCCAGAGTTACCTCCCCTATATAAGCCTCACCCTCCTCACAATAATACACCAGGCACAGACATACTAAGCTCCTTCATCTTAAAGCAAAATCACTCTTGTTTAAAATCTACACTGCAATACAAACAAAGCTGCAGGAGTTAAAGGTCCACCCATCCCCAAGTCATGCCCTCCTCCGTCTAGTCTCCGGTGGTTTCTTATTGTTTTGCTTACATTTTATAACATCCTATTATATTTTTTAACACTGCCTACCTTTCCGGATTAAATATATAAAATTGAATAGTTCTGTACCTCTTGTACTGTAAACCGCACCCCTGAAGCCATATGCTACCTGTAACAGGTGTCCAATTGGCCTGTATAAATGATTGATGGTAGCAGCTAGTAGTTCCTTTTGTTATTGTGGAATTGGCAGTCACGGCACCAGGTGATATATGTATTTTCCGAGCATTGCAATCCTAGGTACAGTATATGTACCATAGACTCACTGTGAGTTCCCCAATAGCCAGCCTAGTAATGGAAGTAGCCGCAGCCTCGTCCATCTCGTCAGACAACTGCATAATTGACCTGACGTTTGGAGGCAGCGAAGGTGCGTCCCCTGACACTTGTGTTAATCAAATAAATATTTGTTGGTTAAATTAACACTTAGTCCTCATCCTCTGCTCTGTTGCATCCTCGTAATAAATGTCCTAAATAATCCATGAGGCTAGGGGGACTTGTAAATTAAAGCACCACTCCAGCAGTGGTTTTTTTCACTGCTGAAGTGGTGCTACTAATCTAAGGTCCCTGACCCTAGTATTACACTTACAGTCTCCATCTTCACCTATCATATCCTACACTATCTGGTATTCGGGTCTCTTCAGTTTCGGCTTGCTGCCGAACAAAAAGTGCACTAAAATGTGATAAAAAAGACAGATATAAATAAACATGGTACCGCTGAAAACATTATTTTGTCCCGCAAAAAAAAGCCGCCATACAGCATCATCAGCAGAAAAATAAAAAAGTTATAGCTCTCAGAATAAAGCGATGCTAAAACAATTATTTTTTATATAAAATAGTTTTCATTGTGTAAAAGCGCCAAAACATAAAATAATGATATAAATGAGGTATCACTGTAATCGTACTAACCCGAAGAATAAAGCTGCTCTATCAATTTTACTAAACGCAGAACAGTATAAAAGCCCCCCCTAAAAGAAATTCAGGAATTGCTGGTTTTTGTTCATTCTGCCTCACAAAAATCAGAATAAAAAGCGATCAAAAAATGTCATGTGTCCGAAATTGGTACCATTAAAAACGTCAACTCGTCCCGCAAAAAACAAGAGCTCACATGACTCTGTGGGCCAAAATATGGATAAATTATAGCTCTCAAAATGTGGTGATGAAAAAACTATTTTTTGCAATAAAAAGCGTCTCTTAGCGTGTGACAGCTGCCAAACATAAAAACCCACTATAAAAACCCGCTATAAATAGTAAATCAAACCCCCTTTATCACCCCCTTAGTTAGGGAAAAATATTAATATTAAAAAAATGTATTTCCATTTTCCCATTAGGGTTAGGGTTGGGGCTAATGTTAGGGTTAGGGTTGGGGCTAAAGTTAGGGTTAGGGTTGGGGCTAAAGTTAGGGTTTGGATTATGTTTACGGTTGGGGTTAGGGTTGGGATTAGGGTTAGGGGTGTGTCATGGTTAGGTGTGGTTATGGTTAGGGTTGAGATTAGGGCTGGTATTAGGGTTAGGGGTGTGTTGGGGTTAGGGGTGTGGTCAGGGTTATGGTTAGGGTTGGGATTAGGGTTAGGGATGTGTTCGGGTTAGGGGTGTGGTTAGGGTTATGGTTGGGATAGGCTTAGGGGTGCGTTGGGGTTAGGGTTGGAGTTTGAATTAGAGGGTTTCCACTGTTTAGGCACATCAGGGGCTCTCCAAACGTGACATGGCGTCCAATCTCAATCGCCAATTCTGCGTTGAAAAAGTAAAACAGTGCTCCTTCCCTTCTGAGCTCTGCCGTGCGCCCAAACAGTGGTTCCCCCCACATATCGGGTATTAGTGTACTCAGGACAAATTGGGCAACAACTTTTGCAGTCTAATTTCTCCTGTTACCCTTGTGAAAATAAAAATTTGGGGGCTAAAATATAATTTGGAAAAAAATATATTTTTTATTTTCACGGCTCTACATTATAAACTTTAGCGAAACACTTGGGGGTTCAAAGTTCTCACAACACATCTAGATAAGTTCTTTGGGGGGTCTAGTTTTCAATATGGGGTCACTTGTGGGGGGTTTCTACTGTTTAGGTACATCAGGGGCTCTGCAAACGCAACGTGACACCCGCAGATCATTCCATCAAAGTCTGCATTCCAAAACAGCGCTCCTTCCCTTCTGAGCTCTGCCATGCGCCCAAACGGTGGTCCCCCCCACATATGGGGTATCAGCGTACTCAGGACAAATTGGACAACAACTTTTGGGGTCCAATTTCTCCTGTTACCCTTGGGAAAATAAAACATTGCGGGCTAAAAGATCATTTTGTGGAAAAAAAATTATTTTTTAATTTTCATGGCTCTACATTCTAAACTTTAGTGAAACAATTGGGGGTTCAAAGTGCACACCACACATCTAGATAAGTTTCTTAGGGGGTCTACTTTACAATATGGGGTCACTTGTGGGGGGTTTCCACTGTTTAGGCACATCAGGGGCTCTCCAAACTTGACATGGCGTCCGATCTCAATTCCAGCCAATTTTGCATTGAAAAGTCAAACGGCGCTCCTTCTCTTCCAAGCTCTGCCATGCGCCCAAACAGTGGATTACCCCCACATATGGGGTATCGGCGTACTCAGGACAAATTGAACAATGACTTTTGTGGTCCAATTTCTCCTGTTACCCTTGGTAAAATAAAACAAATTGGATCTGAATTAAACATTTTGTGAAAAAATTTTAAATGTTCAATTTTTTTTAAAGATTCCAAAAATTCCTGTGAAGCACCTGAAGGGTTAGTGCAGCGCCCCAGAGACCTGGTCGTTGCAGTACTGACGCTCCGCCACTAGGGGGAGTGATGGTACGTCTGATGGCACTAAAGGAGTTCACCTGACCAGGTATCACAGTCACACATTACACTTCACACTCTGGCCACCAGGGGGAGCAAAGGGTTCTATGTATTAGGCCACTCCTCACAATCTGGTAAAACTGGGGGCTGGATAGGAAGTTAGCCAGAAGCTAACTGGGTTGGATCCAGGCAACATCCTGTGGCAGAGGGTTGGGATTAGGGTTAGGGGTGTGTCATGGTTAGGTGTGGTTATGGTTAGGGTTGAGATTAGGGCTGGTATTAGGGTTAGGGGTGTGTTGGGGTTAGGGGTGTGGTCAGGGTTATGGATAGAGTTGGGATTAGGGTTAGGGATGTGTTCGGGTTAGGGGTGCGTTGGGGTTAGGGTTGGAGTTTGAATTAGGGGGTTTCCACTGTTTAGGCACATCAGGGGCTCTCCAAACGTGACATGGCGTCCAATCTCAATCGCCAATTCTGCGTTGAAAAAGTTAAACAGTGCTCCTTCCCTTCTGAGCTCTGCCGTGCGCCCAAACAGTGGTTCCCCCCACATATCGGGTATTAGTGTACTCAGGACAAATTGGACAACAACTTTTGCAGTCTAATTTCTCCTGTTACCCTTGTGAAAATAAAAATTTGGGGGCTAAAATATAATTTGGAAAAAAATATATTTTTTATTTTCACGGCTCTACATTATAAACTTTAGCGAAACACTTGGGGGTTCAAAGTTCTCACAACACATCTAGATAAGTTCTTTGGTGGGTCTAGTTTTCAATATGGGGTCACTTGTGGGGGTTTCTACTGTTTAGGTACATCAGGGGCTCTACAAACGCAACGTGACGCCCGCAGATCATTCCATCAAAGTCTGCATTCCAAAACAGCGCTCCTTCCCTTCTGAGCTCTGCCATGCGCCCAAACGGGCCCCCCCCCCCCCACATATGGGGTATCAGCATACTCAGGACAAATTGGACAACAACTTTTGGGGTCCAATTTCTCCTGTTACCCTTGGGAAAATAAAACATTGCGGGCTAAAAGATCATTTTGTGGAAAAAAAATGATTTTTTAATTTTCATGGCTCTACATTCTAAACTTTAGTGAAACAATTGGGGTTCAAAGTGCACACCACACATCTAGATAAGTTTCTTAGGGGGTCTACTTTACAATATGGGGTCACTTGTGCGGGGTTTCCACTGTTTAGGCACATCAGGGGCTCTCCAAACTTGACATGGCGTTCGATCTCAATTCCAGCCAATTTTGCATTGAAAAGTCAAACGGCGCTCCTTCCCTACCGAGCTCTGCCATGTGCCCAAACAGTGGATTACCCCCACATATGGGGTATCGGCGTACTCAGGACAAATTGAACAATGACTTTTGTGGTCCAATTTCTCCTGTTACCCTTGGTAAAATAAAACAAATTGGATCTGAATTAAAAATTTTGTGAAAAAAATTTAAATGTTCAATTTTTTTTAAAGATTCCAAAAATTCCTGTGAAGCACCGGAAGGGTTAGTGCAGTGCCCCAGAGACCTGGTCGTTGCAGTACTGACGCTCTGTCACTAAGGGGAGTGATGGTACGTCTGATGGCACTAAAGGAGTTCACCTGACCAGGTATCACAGTCACACATTACACTTCACACTCTGGCCACCAGGGGGAGCAAAGGGTTCTATGTATTAGGCCACTCCTCACAATCTGGTAAAACTGGGGGCTGGATAGGAAGTTAGCCAGAAGCTGACTGGGTTGGATCCAGGCAACATCCTGTGGCAGAGGGTGTTGCCGGGGAAGATTCAGGGGGGTCCCTGTCAGGGGTGGGATCCTGACTGTGACCTAGCGAACAGAACAGAACGTTACGGAGCCGCGCCTGCACTTGAATGCGGCGGCATCCTAAGAAAGGAAACGAAGTGAGGTTTATTGTGGAGAAGTGAGAAACGAGATCGCAGCAACAAGGAGATAAAGCCAGTAGGAGTCGTGCCTTAAGATCGTGGCAACATCCTACTGAGGCGCGTAGCCGGTGGCAGGAACGCCGAGGAAGTATTGGGCTCCAAGCATTACTTCAAACAGCGGCAGGACAGTTGATTATAGGTTGGCTGTCTCACCTAAATCACCTAAGCAGACATAGGGGGCAATTGTGGGAGAGGGGCGACTCTAGGGTCCCGGAAGAACTCCAGGCCTACCCGTCATACGGGTGCGTCCTAGCCATATCATCTGGGGGACGGAGAAGAACATTAGAACAGATACAAGTTGTGAGAAAGAACATCAGAAACAGACACAACAGTTGTGAGGACTATCCCGTGGTGCTCAGCAGGGAGGTACTACAACACACAGGCGCTAGAAGGTAGGCACTGATTTCCACCTGCAAAGGAAACTCTGGATGTGCCTTCGGACCGGCCAGTCTCAGCCAGCCCTGTTAGCAGTACTCTGGATTGAGGATCCTGAAGCCTTCAGTAAAGAGGTAAAGAGACTGCAACCCTGTGTCCTCGTTATTCATCACGACCTGCACCACGCACCCTCATCACATCTTTCATTGGACGCCCCTTAGCAGGGTCACGGGCCGGGTCTGGCCACTGTGACAACTCCAGGACTGGGACTGAGAGGCCCGGTACCGAGTACCCCACGACCCTGTGTCTGGGGGCGCTCCATTAATAAACTTCTTTAATGTGGCTTTGAGTACCTTAAGGGGTGCAGTTTTTAGAATGGTGTCACTTTGGGCATTTTCTGTCATATAGACCCCTCAAAATGACTTCAAATGAGATGTGGTCCCTAAATAAATGGTTTTGAAAATTTTGTTGTAAAAATGAGAAATCGCTGGTCAACTTTTAACCCTTTCAACTTCTTAACAAAAAAAAAATTATGTTTCCAAAAGTGTGCTAATGTAAAGCCGACATGTGGGTAATGTTATTTATTAACTATTTTGTATGATATGACTCTCTAATTTAAGGGCATAAAAACTAAAAGTTTAAAAATTGCAAAATTTTTAAAATTTTCGTCAAATTTCTGTTTTTTTCACACATAAACGCGAGTCATATCAAAGAAATTTTACCGCTATCATAAAGTACAATATGTCACCAGAAAACAGTCTCAGAATCACCAGGATCCGTTGAAGCATTTCAGAGTTCTGACCTCATAAAGTGACAGTGGTCAAAATTGAAAAAAATGGCCTGGTTAGGAAGTTGAAAACAGGGTTTGGGGTGAAGGGTATAACATTTTTGTGCTGCATATAGTGCACAGCCATTTTTGTAAAGCATCTGTTTTTTATGTTCTCTGATTTGAGTATATATACTGACAGAATAGAATAGATAGAATAGAAATATACACACATAGAATACATATACAACTCTGGCAAAAATTAAGAGACCACTGCAAAATGTTCAGTTTGTCTGATTTTTCTCTTTATAGGTATATTTTTGAGTAAAATGTAAATTGTTATTTTATTCTATAAACTTCTGACAACATGTCTCCGAATTTCCAAGCAATGAATTTTGTATTTTTTATGAAAAGGAGAAAAACACAAACAAACAGTGCTTTCAAACCTCAAATAATGCAAAGAAAACAAGTTCATAATCATTTAGAAACAACAATACTAATGTTTTAACTCAGGAAGAGTTCAGAAATCAATACTTTGTGGAATAACCATGATTTTTAATCACAGCTTTCCTGTGTCTTGGCATGCTTTCCACCAGTCTTTCACTATGCTTCTGGCGCAAAAATGTAAGCAGCTCTTCTTTATTTGATGGCTTGTGACTATCCATCATCCTCCCTATTACAATCCAGAGGTTTTCAATGGGGTTCAGGTCTGGAGATGGGGCTGCCCATGACAGGGTTTTGATGTGGTGGTCTCTTAATTTTTGCCAGAGCTGTATATACAGTAAATATACCCATATATACTGTATATATATATTTGTATATATACATATACATATACATTATATGTGTGTGTGTTTTGAAGAATAGCCCGTTATAAAACGATGTGTAAATGACAAAGAACTGCTCCATGTAAAAGCTCATGCTAAAATCGCATTGCATACGGATTGCATACAGATGACCATATGGAGAACACTCTTGCGACTCTCAGCTGAAAGAATCAGACCGATTTTTAATACGTTAAGTGTGATGCCGCCTAAGTAACATCCTTCTGACAAATTACATAATAGCTGCATTGTTACAGAGCATTGAAAAAATAAAAAAGCGTTCCTTATTGTCCATGGTAGAAGCATCAGTGCAAAATCTGGGCTGCTGACAAATATAAAGATGTGTGAACAGATGCTGATAATGCCAGAAATGCTAACTCTGCATGTATAGGTTCCTGGCTCAGTACTTCTGCCACCTGGTGTTTCGAGCAGTGAATAACAGACATCTATGTAAGCTTCGTTTAACACAATATCAACTTATTCTAAATTCCTATTTTTAAATTCTCTTTAAAACCAATACATATTTATTTCCTTTTTCTTTTGTGTTAAAAAGACAAGTTATTTCAATCTACAGTATATCTGCTAACTAAATTGTTAGCTGCGGTTTTTGGTTTTCTTATAATTAACATTGTGGCCATGCAGCAACGTTATTTACACTACGTGTACTATTATCATTTACCAATTCACTTGCTGTAAGGTATATGCTCATGCTGGGTTTTTTCTTGGGTTTTGTCTGTTAAATGGCCACAGTATGACCATGCTCTTACACTTTACACATATACTAACTTACAGTCCAGCTGAGTTTTTTGGTTTTGCTGTAACCTCTTGTATTTTGTACAAACAGGGGGCTAATTTCTGAGCTAATTATTTAGTGTACATAGCTCCCCATGGATGGGAGTCTCAGTCTGGCCCTGTCCTGCTCTGCCCTTATTCAGATTGATGTCATTTGACTTATGGTAAGGTTTTAATACTAGGGACAGGTTAGGACCGTCCCAATGGGTACACCTTTCTATGTGGGATGGGTTTTATGGGGTTTTTTTTTAAATCAAAATAGCGTTAACTAAGTACCCTATGTTATTTACATGTACTATTACCATTTATTGATTTACGTGCTATAGGATAAATGCTTATTTTTGTTTTTTTGCTTTTCTCTTGGGTTATATCACTGAAACACAGAGATTGCATCCTGGTCTTCAGTCTTTTTCAGGTAGTATGTTATATAGAACATATACTATGTTTGTGCCCCATCACAGTGACTGGCCATCATAACTCTTTATGTGATCTGTTTTCTATACACGGAGTCCCCCTACAGTTACTGGTTGTAGTTTTTGGAATTTTTAGGACAGTAGTTATCATTCCCCTCACTGTGCAAGGAGAAATCCAGACAAAAAAAGACACACCACAATATACTGTATATATCTTTATTAAAGGGGAAGTAATATTTTCATTACAATATTGCTTATTGCTGTTCCGATAATAATAATAATAATAATAATAATAATAAATAATAATAACAAAATATATATATATATATATATATATATATATATATATATATATATATATACACGTGGTCAAAATTGTTGCTACCCCTCGTTTAATGACAGATAAAACCCACAATGGTCACTGAAATTACTTGAATCTAACAAAAATAATTCACTGGTCAACAGCATTTTTGGTGCCAAAGATATTTCATCGAATTTAGGGTATTTTGGGGGTGCTGATTCTGAATATGTCATCAGTTTTGCCAGATTGGCTCAAGTTTTTGAGATTTTTGGTATCTTATTTATAGCACTTGTTGGTAAATGCGACGCATCATCTCATTAATTTCTTTGGATTAGTACTTGAACTGAGCAGTTATCAATATAGTTTTGTGTTAATTAGTGTTCTAAAAGTTTGTTCATAGCTTGATTTTTGCACTAACTTTATGTTGTTGTCTGTTTTCCAGTGAAAAGCATGAACTCATCAAGAAGAAGTTGTCTTAACGATCCAGACTCATTCTGTTACATTTGTGGTGAATACACACTGCCAAAACATAGAAGAAACATAACAGACTTCGTAAAAAAAGTGTATTTTGCCTATTTTGGGGTTATGCTTGGGGACCAAGACAAGTTTTGGGCACCACACATAGTGTGCAAAGCATGTATCGAATTATTACGAAAATGGAGCAAAGGACAAAGAAAAAGCTTCAAATTTGGTGTTCCAATGGTGTGGAGAGAGCCAAAAAATCATCATGATGACTGTTATTTATGGTAAACACAGGTACAGGCACATCTTCACAATGAGGGACAGGCCTTCTTGCAGATTCCATGTTACTCCCATTTTCGTTTCTTATGCTTATTGAATCCTTGCACTTGCACTGCACAGAAATAACAGTCATCATGATGATTTTTTGGCTCTCTCCACACCATTGGAACACCAAATTTGAAGCTTTTTCTTTGTCCTTTGCTCCATTTTCGTAATAATTCGATACATGCTTTGCACACTATGTGTGGTGCCCAAAACTTGTCTTGGTCCCCAAGCATAACCCCAAAATAGGCAAAATACACTTTTTTTACGAAGTCTGTTATGTTTCTTCTATGTTTTGGCAGTGTGTATTCACCACAAATGTAACAGAATGAGTCTGGATCGTTAAGACAACTTCTTCTTGATGAGTTCATGCTTTTCACTGGAAAACAGACAACAACATAAAGTTAGTGCAAAAATCAAGCTATGGACAAACTTTTAGAACACTAATTAACACAAAACTATATTGAGAACTGCTCAGTTCAAGTACTAATCCAAAGAAATTAATGAGATGATGCGTCGCATTTACCAACAAGTGCTATAAATAAGATACCAAAAATCTCAAAAACTTGAGCCAATCTGGCAAAACTGATGACATATTCAGAATCAGCACCCCAAAAATACCCCAAATTCATTAAAATATTTTGGACACCAGAAAAAAATTTTTTTTTTGTTGACCTGTGTAATAATAAATAAAAGATCTATGAAAATGAACAAATGAAAGTGAGACATTGCTTTTCAACCATGCTTCCACAGAATTAAAAAAAAAATTAAGCTCATGAAATAGGCCTGGACAGAAATAATGGTACCCCTGAAAATAATGTGACAAAAGGGACATGTTAAATCAAAGTGTGTCCACTAAATAGCATCACAGGGTTCTATAATTTTGGAATCAGTGAGTGGGCCTGTATATAGGGCTACAGATACTCACTGTGCTGTTTGGTGACATGGTGTGTATCACACTCAATATGGACCAGAGGAAGCGAAGGAAAGAGTTGCTTCAGGAGATTAGAAAGAAAATTATAGACAAACATGTTACAGGTAAAAGGTATAAGACCATCTCCAAGCAGCTTGATGTTCCTGTGACTACAGTTGCACATATTATTCAGAAATTTAAGATCCATGGGCCTGTAGCCAACTTCCCTGGACGTGGCCGCAGGGGGAAAATTGATGATAAATCAAAGACACAGATAATATGAATAGTAACAAAAGAGCCCAGAAAAACTTCTAAACAGATTACAGGTGAACTTCAAGCTCAAGGAACATCAGTGTCAGATCGCACCATCCGTTGTTGTATGAGCCAAACTGGACTTCATGGGAGATGACCAAGTAAGACACCATTGTTGAGAAAAAATCATAAAAAAGCCAGACTGGAATTTGACAAGCTACATATTGACAAGCGACAAAGCTTCTGGGAGAATTTCCTATGGAAAGATGAGAAGAAAATAGAACTTTTTGGCAAAACTCATCAGCTCTATGTTCACAGACTGAAAAATGAAGCATATCAAGAAAAGAACACTGTTCCTACTGTGAAACATGGAGGAGGCTCTGTTATGTTCTGGGGCTGCTTAGCTGCATCTGGCACAGGGTGTCTAGAATCTGTGCAGAGTACAATTAAATCTTAAGACTATCAAGGGATTCTAGAGAGAAATGTGCTTCCCAAGGTCAGAAAGCTTGGTCTCAGTCGCAGGTCATGGGTCTTGCAACAGGATATTGACCCAAAACACACAGCTAAAAACACCCAAGAATGGCTAAGAGGAAAACATTGGACTATTCTGAAGTGGCCTTCTATGAGCCCTGACCTAACTCCTATTGAGCATCTTTGGAAGGAGCTGAAACATGACATCTGGAAAAGGCAACCATCAAACACGAGGCACTGGAGCAGCTTGCTCTTGAGGAGTGGGCCAAAATACCTGTGGAGAGGTGCAGAAGTCTCATTGACGGTTACAGGAATCGTTTGATTGCAGTGATTGCCTCAAAAGGTTGTGCAACAAAATATTAAGTTAAGGGTCCCATCATTTCTGTCCAGGCCTATTTCATGAGTTTTATTTTTTTTTTTAATTCTGTGGAAGCATGGTTGAAAAGCAATGTCTGACTTTCATTTGCTAATTTTCATAGATTTTTTATTTATTATTACTTTTGTCAGATTCAAGTTATTTCCGTGACCATTGTGGTTTTTTTTTTGTCATTAAAAAGAGGGGTACCAACAATTTGGCGACATGTGTATATATACACTCTAGTATACAATATATGAGCTTATAGACTACAGTAGTACACTCCCTGATACTAGGAGCTGACTGTAAGACACTCTATGCCCAGAAGGTTACAATCTAATAAACAATAGGGGAATAAAAGATCATTGCCGGGTAGAACAGGCAGGTAGTTAGCAATTACCTTCCTGTAAAATCTTAGTCCATGGAAAAAGTAACCAAAGTCCTTGATAATCCTTGATAAAAAAAAACACGTCTGATTTATACAGACACATGACCACACCTGTCTATGAGTTGTCTCTGGCACTAAAGCTATACCATCACACCATATCCAGAAATCAGCCATGTTTTTTATTTTTAATCCTGTACAATCCCTTTAAGGTTTTCACATTTCCGTATGGTAAAGTTATTTCTCTGACTGTTAATGTAAAGATGTATAAACCTGAGCCTTTTCCTGTAGTCCAAAGGTGTGAGAAGCACTTGCTGATTTTGCTGTGACATATCTATGGTGTCACTTTGTTTTTATGGTTGTGATGATAACTGAATGAACTTCTCAGCTGTTTCCTGTCATCCTGAAGGAATGAATACAGGCTCCTACAGAAGAAACGGCAGAGAATCAGATTCAAAGTGAGAAAGAAACGACTTGCATCCGAGGAAGTTTTTATAATTGCTGACTCTTTACTTGTATTCAAATGTTAAATGATCAGAGCTGCCATTCTGATGCCCAGAAGAAGGTTCAGGGGCGCAGAGGCGTCAATGTCGGAGGCCATTTGGCTCATCTTGAACTTAAAGGGGTTCTCGGGGCATATGCTATTAGTGGCCAATGGCCTGGATACATCATCAGTATCTGACTGGTGGGGGTCCATTACCAACTCTCCTATATAACAGCTGCTTTTAGCGCTGCATTTTCTTGAATACTAGCTCATCTGCAGTACTCGGCAGAGGTTGCTATACATTGAACGATATTGATAACTTATTTTGAAGATATGTTGAAAACAACTTGGCACTCAGAGTTTAGTGAAGGAAAACGGTGTGTTCATTTATTATGCATCCAGACAAGTTAGTTGAACGTTTTCGGTCCTACAAGGACCTTCACCAGAACAAACTTTATCTGGTGCTCAGGATCCGTTGTAAATCAGGACAATGTGTCTATGGGGTATGGCTAGTAGTCACCAGGGACCTTTCAGCCGGTCATGAGGATGTGCGCCTCTGCTGTTTGCGAACTAAGTTGCCCGGGGTATGTTCTGATGAAGGTCCTTGTAGGACCAAAAACGTTCAACTAACTTGTCAGGATGCATAATAAATGAACACACCGTTTTTCTTCACTAAACTCTGAGAGCCAAGTTGTTTTGAACATTGATACGAAAGGCCGGAGACTCTACTTGGGCACCTACAAGTAACCTTCCAGAGTGCCATGTTTTTCTACAAATTATTTTGAAGATAGGTCATCAATATCATACAACCAGAGAGCCCAGGGATGACATCATCCAGCACTGTCATCCACTGCTGAAATAAAGCTGTCAGATACCTCTTAAAAAACTGCAACAAAAGGTCCAAATATCACATCTGAGCCTTCCAACAGAAGCACTTTTTGGAAGTACTTACCAATGTTTAAGTCTTACATATGCTACTGAAATGGTATAGATAGACCATAGGCTTGATTGACGACTTCTTTGCCTGAAGTCACACATCATAGAGACTGTCAGTCAAGCAGGAAGAGGTGGCAATGGACGAGGAATAGAGCTGGAGTGACGGAGGCTTCAGGTCTACAAATAGCTCTACAGTCTTATTTACCAATTGAAAAGCTGATTTTTCAGTAACAGTAGAATGGACTGGTCATGTAACGGTATTGCTGGACTTTTCTTTGAAAGAGCTACATACACATATAATTAGTTTGGGTGGTGAAATCCTGCTGTCATATTCCCTTTAAGGAAAATTAAAAAGGTATGCCGACATGTATCTGTCTGGCTATACAATGCACAATACATACAGTGCGTACCTCCATTTCTACTGTTTACCTAGTTAGTAACTTGTTACTTGTTAGTAATATATATTATATTATGAATTCAATTGTTTTATTTCTTGTGTAAGAAAAGGGTTCCTTAATGCTGGAAACATAATTTTTAAATGCATAAAACCAATACATTCACCTATACCCACGCACTATATGTTAATATGTAACCCATATGCTATATACTACCATGGATACCTTCAGAGGGAACGTGAAGACCTACCTCTTCTGACATGCCTACAACCTGCAGTAACCACCGATCCACCACATCGCTGCATGACCAGCTCTATCCTCACCTACTGTATCCTCACCCATCCCTTGTAGATTGTGAGCCCTTGCGGGCAGGGTCCTCTCTCCTCCTGTACCAGTCGTGAACTGTTTAAGGTTATTGTAGTTGTTTTTTATTATGTATACCCCTCCTCACATGTAAAGCGCCATGGAGTAAATGGCACTATAATAATGAATAATAAATATACTGACAATATACATAATGGACACACACTGCATACAGTCCATATAGACATTATTTATACATATTTGCACACACAGTAATCTAATATATAAAGCTGAATGTGTGTGTGTGTGTATGTATGTATGTATGTATGTATGTCCGGGATTGGCATCTGAACCGTAGCAGCTACAGCCACAAAATTTTGCACAGTCACACGTCTGGACCCCGAGAGCGTCATAGGCTATGTTGTGAGGTGAAATTTTAACCCCGCGCTTTCCAATTCACCAAACAATTTTGCCCCTATCTACATAATGGGGAAAAAGTGAAAGGAAAAGTGTTGGAGGCGTCGCAGCTACAGGCACAAAATTTTGCACAGTCACACGTCTGGACCCTGAGAGCGTCAAAGCTATATTGTGAGGTGAAATTTTAACCCCGCGCTTTCCAAGTCACCAAACAATTTTGCCCCTATCTACATAATGGGGAAAAAATGAAAGGAAAAGTGTTGGAGGCAAATTAACAGCTGCCAGATGTGAACAAGGGGGACTTAAAGAATGACAGCGATGGCGCCAAAGAGTATATACCGTACAGTTGCTAAGGTGGGGCCCCAACATGGGATAATCACACCACCACGGGGATATGAACACACACACAAAATGCGCCACACACTACCACGTGCTCGAACACATATACCACCCTCAGTGCACATTTCACCACACATACACCAACCTCGCCACATAAAAGTAGAAACACAAAAGTCGCCGCTCAAAACTCGCCACGCGCAAAACTCTCCACATGCAAAACTCGCCACACGTGCAAAACTCGCCACACGCAAAACTTGCACACGCAGAAAAATTGCCACACGCAGAAAAATTGCCACATGCACAAAAGTTGCAACACATGCAAAAGTTGCCTCACACAAAACTTGCACATACTCAAAAGGCACCACACATAAAACTCGCCACGCGCAAAACTCGCCATGCGCAAAACTTGCTGCACACAACTTGCTACACTAACCTGTCACATGCAACTCGACACACAAAAAGTTGCTACACGCATGTCGCCACACAAAACTCATCTCACAAAAGTCCCTACATGCATGTCGCCACACGCAACTCAACACACACAACTTGACACACGAAACTCGCCCTAAAACACACACAAGTCTGGTATCCTTCAAAAATAAAAATCTGATTAATAAGCAGACAAACTACAAGAGCAACAAATGTACCATATAGGAATCCGGCAGCTGTCAGTCACATGACCAGTCTATTATGTGTATGTGTGAGCTAATATATACTGCCAGGGGGTGGGCTTACTGTTGGCTGGGGATTTATCAGGCTGCCATTTTAGCTTACAAATACTGAGGTAAAAATACTGACCAAATAACGTGTGAACGAGGGCTAATACAGGAGGAGATGACATACAGCTATATACTATATACAGGAGATGACACACAGGTATATACTATTTACAGGGGAGATGACACACAGGTATATACTATATACAGGAGGAGATGACACACAGATATATACTATATACAGGAGAGATGACACACAGGTATATACTATATAGAGGAGGAGATGACATACAGGTACATACTACATACAGGAGGAGATGACATACAGGTATATACTATATACAGGAGGAGATGACACACAGGTATATACTATATACAGGAGCAGATTACCTACAGGTATATAGTATATACAGGAGGAGATGACACAGGTATATGCTATGTATAGGAGGAGATGACATACAGGTATATACTATATACAGGAGATGACACACAGATATATACTATATATAGGTGAGATGACACACAGGTATATACTATATACAGGAGATTACATACAGGTATATCTAATATATAAAGCTGAATGTGTGTATGTATGTATGTGTGTATGTCCGGGATTGGCATCTGTACCGTCGCAGCTACAGCCACAAAATTTTGCACAGTCACACGTCTGGACCCCGAGAGCGTCATAGGCTATGTTGTGAGGTGAAATTTTAACCCCGCGCGTTCCAATTCACCAAACAATTTTGCTCCTATCTACATAATGGGGAAAAAGTGAAGGGAAAAGTGTTGGAGGAAAATTGACAGCTGCCAGATGTGAACAATGAGGACTTAAAGAATGAGAGCGATGGCGACAAAGAGTATATACCGTACAGTTGCTAAGGTGGGGCCCCGACATGGGATACTCACCACACACGGGGATATGAACACAAACACAAAATGCGCCACACACTACCACGTGCTTGAACACATATACCACCCTCAGCACACATTTCACCACACACACACACCAACCTCGCCACATAAAAGTCGAAACACAAAAGTCACCACTCAAAACTCGCTACATGCAAAACTCGCCATATGCAAAACTAGGCTCACGCAAAACTCGCCACACGTGCAAAACTCACCTCATGGAAAACTCACCTCATGCAAAACTTGCACACACAGAAAAATTGCCACATGTACAAAAGTTGCACCACATGCAAAAGTTGCCTCACACAAAACTTGCACATACTCAAAATGCACCACACATAAAACTCGCCACGCGCAAAACTCGCCATGCACAAATCTTGCTGCACACAACTTGCTACACTAACCTGTCACATGCAACTCAACACACAAAATGTTGCTACACGCATGTCGCCACACAAAACTCATCTCACAAAAGTCGCTACATGCATGTCGCCACACGCAACTCAACACACACAACTTGACACATAAAACTCGCCCTAAAACACACACAAGTCTGGTATTGTCCTTCAAAAATAAAAATCTGATTAATAAGCAAACTACAAGAGCAACAAATGTACCATATAGGAAATACGGCAGCTGTCAGTCACATGACCTGTCTATTATGTGTATGTGTGAGCTAATATATACTGCCAGGGGGGAGGGCTTCCTGTTGGCTGGGGATTTATCAGGCTGCCAATAGCAACCAATCACAGCTCAGCTTCTATTTTGCTACAGTTAATTAACCTGAGCTCTGATTGGTTAATATAGGCAACAAAGACATTCTCAGTATAACAAAGCTAATATATGTTGTGAAATGCTTCTATTTGCTTAGTTTTTGCCTTTTAATAATTACATTTCTATCTATTTGTTTTGTGGTTTTTGTGTGCAGAATAAATTTTTGTTAACACATTCTATTTTGCTAACAGCAGTCATTAACCCGGGCGAAGCCGGGTAGTACAGCTAGTCTAATATATAAAGCTGAATGTGTGTGTGTGTGTATGTATGTATGTATGTATGTATGTCCGGGATTGGCATCTGAACCGTAGCAGCTACAGCCACAAAATATTGCACAGTCACACGTCTGGACCCCGAGAGCGTCATAGGCTATGTTGTGAGGTGAAATTTTAACCCCGCGCTTTCCAATTCACCAAACAATTTTGCCCCTATCTACATAATGGGGAAAAAGTGAAAGGAAAAGTGTTGGAGGCGTCGCAGCTACAGGCACAAAATTTTGCACAGTCACACGTCTGGACCCTGAGAGCGTCAAAGCTATATTGTGAGGTGAAATTTTAACCCCGCGCTTTCCAAGTCACCAAACAATTTTGCCCCTATCTACATAATGGGGAAAAAATGAAAGGAAAAGTGTTGGAGGCAAATTAACAGCTGCCAGATGTGAACAAGGGGGACTTAAAGAATGACAGCGATGGCACCAAAGAGTATATACTGTACAGTTGCTAAGGTGGGGCCCCAACATGGGATAATCACACCACCACGGGGATATGAACACACACACAAAATGCGCCACACACTACCACGTGCTCGAACACATATACCACCCTCAGTGCACATTTCACCACACATACACCAACCTCGCCACATAAAAGTAGAAACACAAAAGTCGCCGCTCAAAACTCGCCACGCGCAAAACTCTCCACATGCAAAACTCGCCACACGTGCAAAACTCGCCACACGCAAAACTTGCACACGCAGAAAAATTGCCACACGCAGAAAAATTGCCACATGCACAAAAGTTGCAACACATGCAAAAGTTGCCTCACACAAAACTTGCACATACTCAAAAGGCACCACACATAAAACTCGCCACGCGCAAAACTCGCCATGCACAAATCTTGCTGCACACAACTTGCTACACTAACCTGTCACATGCAACTCAACACACAAAATGTTGCTACACGCATGTCACCACACAAAACTCATCTCACAAAAGTCGCTACATGCATGTCGCCACACGCAACTCAACACACACAACTTGACACATAAAACTCGCCCTAAAACACACACAAGTCTGGTATTGTCCTTCAAAAATAAAAATCTGATTAATAAGCAAACTACAAGAGCAACAAATGTACCATATAGGAAATACGGCAGCTGTCAGTCACATGACCTGTCTATTATGTGTATGTGTGAGC
The DNA here is from genome assembly GCF_051348905.1 of Ranitomeya variabilis. Lineage (NCBI taxonomy): Eukaryota > Metazoa > Chordata > Amphibia > Anura > Dendrobatidae > Ranitomeya > Ranitomeya variabilis. Next base: position 163,577,957 of record NC_135232.1, on the reverse strand, counting down.
TAATATATACTGCCAGGGGGGAGGGCTTCCTGTTGGCTGGGGATTTATCAGGCTGCCAATAGCAACCAATCACAGCTCAGCTTCTATTTTGCTACAGTTAATTAACCTGAGCTCTGATTGGTTAATATAGGCAACAAAGACATTCTCAGTATAACAAAGCTAATATATGTTGTGAAATGCTTCTATTTGCTTAGTTTTTGCCTTTTAATAATTACATTTCTATCTATTTGTTTTGTGGTTTTTGTGTGCAGAATAAATTTTTGTTAACACATTCTATTTTGCTAACAGCAGTCATTAACCCGGGCGAAGCCGGGTAGTACAGCTAGTCTAATATATAAAGCTGAATGTGTGTGTGTGTGTATGTATGTATGTATGTATGTATGTCCGGGATTGGCATCTGAACCGTCGCAGCTACAGCCACAAAATTTTGCACAGTCACACGTCTGGACCCCGAGAGCGTCATAGGCTATGTTGTGAGGTGAAATTTTAACCCCGCGCTTTCCAATTCACCAAACAATTTTGCCCCTATCTACATAATGGGGAAAAAGTGAAAGGAAAAGTGTTGGAGGCGTCGCAGCTACAGGCACAAAAATTTGCACAGTCACACGTCTGGACCCCGAGAGCGTCATAGGCTATGTTGTGAGGTGAAATTTTAACCCCGCGCTTTCCAATTCACCAAACATTTTTGCCCCTATCTACATAATGGGGAAAATATGAAAGGAAAAGTGTTGGAGGCAAATTAACAGCTGCCAGATGTGAACAAGGGGGACTTAAAGAATGAGAGTGATGGCGCCAAAGAGTATATACTGTACAGTTGCTAAGGTGGGGCCCCGACATGGGATAATCACCACACCACCACGGGGATATGAACACACACACAAAATGCGCCACACACTACCACGTGCTCGAACACATATACCACCCTCAGCGCACATTTCACCACACATACACCAACCTCACCACATAAAAGTAGAAACACAAAAGTCGCCGCTCAAAACTCGCCACGCGCAAAAATCTCCACATGCAAAATTCGCCACACGTGCAAAACTCACCTCATGGAAAACTCGCCACACGCAAAACTTGCACACGCAGAAAAATTGCCACACGCAGAAAAATTGCCACATACACAAAAGTTGCAACACATGCAAAAGTTGCCTCACACAAAACTTGCACATACTCAAAAGGCACCACACATAAAACTCGCCACGCGCAAAACTCGCCATGCGCAAAACTTGCTGCACACAACTTGCTACACTAACCTGTCACATGCAACTCGACACACAAAAAGTTGCTACACACATGTCGCCACACAAAACTCATCTCACAAAAGTCCCTACATGCATGTCGCCACACGCAACTCAACACACACAACTTGACACACGAAACTCGCCCTAAAACACACACAAGTCTGGTATTATCCTTCAAAAATAAAAATCTGATTAATAAGCAGACAAACTACAAGAGCAACAAATGTACCATATAGGAATCCGGCAGCTGTCAGTCACATGACCAGTCTATTATGTGTATGTGTGAGCTAATATATACTGCCAGGGGGAGGGCTTACTGTTGGCTGGGGATTTATCAGGCTGCCATTTTAGCTTACAAATACTGAGGTAAAAATACTGACCAAATAACGTGTGAACGAGGGCTAATACAGGAGGAGATGACATACAGTTATATACTATATACAGGAGGAGATGACACACAGGTATATACTATTTACAGGGGAGATGACACACAGGTATATGCTATATACAGGAGGAGATGACACACAGATATATACTATATACAGGAGAGATGACACACAGGTATATACTATATAGAGGAGGAGATGACATACAGGTACATACTACATACAGGAGGAGATGACATACAGGTATATACTATATACAGGAGGAGATGACACACAGGTATATACTATATACAGGAGCAGATTACCTACAGGTATATAGTATATACAGGAGGAGATGACATACAGGTATATGCTATGTATAGGAGGAGATGACATACAGGTATATACTATATACAGAAGGAGATGACACACAGATATATACTATATATAGGTGAGATGACACACAGGTATATACTATATACAGGAGATTACATACAGGTATATCTAATATATAAAGCTGAATGTGTGTATGTATGTATGTGTGTATGTCCGGGATTGGCATCTGCACCGTCGCAGCTACAGCCACAAAATTTTGCACAGTCACACGTCTGGACCCCGAGAGCGTCATAGGCTATGTTGTGAGGTGAAATTTTAACCCCGCGCATTCCAATTCACCAAACAATTTTGCCCCTATCTACATAATGGGGAAAAAGTGAAGGGAAAAGTGTTGGAGGAAAATTGACAGCTGCCAGATGTGAACAATGAGGACTTAAAGAATGAGAGCGATGGTGCCAAAGAGTATATACCGTACAGTTGCTAAGGTGGGGCCCCGACATGGGATACTCACCACACACTGGGATGTGAACACAAACACAAAATGCGCCACACACTACCACGTGCTTGAACACATATACCACCCTCAGCACACATTTCACCACACACACACCAACCTCGCCACATAAAAGTCGAAACACAAAAGTCACCACTCAAAACTCGCAACGCGCAAAACTCGCTACATGCAAAACTCGCCATATGCAAAACTAGGCTCACGCAAAACTCGCCACACGTGCAAAACTCACCTCATGGAAAACTCACCTCATGCAAAACTTGCACACACAGAAAAATTGCCACATGTACAAAAGTTGCACCACATGCAAAAGTTGCCTCACATAAAACTTGCACATACTCAAAACGCACCACACATAAAACTCGCCACGCGCAAAACTCGCCATGCACAAATCTTGCTGCACACAACTTGCTACACTAACCTGTCACATGCAACTCGACACACAAAATGTTGCTACACGCATGTCACCACACAAAACTCATCTCACAAAAGTCGCTACATGCATGTCGCCACACGCAACTCAACACACACAACTTGACACATGAAACTCACCCTAAAACACACACAAGTCTGGTATTGTCCTTCAAAAATAAAAATCTGATTAATAAGCAGACAAACTACAAGAGCAACAAATGTACCATATAGGAAATACGGCAGCTGTCAGTCACATGGCCTGTCTATTATGTGTATGTGTGAGCTAATATATACTGCCAGGGGGGAGGGCTTCCTGTTGGCTGGGGATTTATCAGGCTGCCAATAGCAACCAATCACAGCTCAGCTTCTATTTTGCTACAGTTAATTAACCTGAGCTCTGATTGGTTAATATAGGCAACAAAGACATTCTCAGTATAACAAAGCTAATATATGTTGTGAAATTCTTCTATTAGCTTAGTTTTTGCCTTTTAATAATTACATTTCTATCTATTTGTTTTGTGGTTTTTGTGTGCAGAATAAATTTTTGTTAACACATTCTATTTTGCTAACAGCAGTCATTAACCCGGGCGAAGCCGGGTAGTACAGCTAGTCTAATATATAAAGCTGAATGTGTGTGTGTGTGTATGTATGTATGTATGTATGTATGTCCGGGATTGGCATCTGAACCGTCGCAGCTACAGCCACAAAATTTTGCACAGTCACACGTCTGGACCCCGAGAGCGTCATAGGCTATGTTGTGAGGTGAAATTTTAACCCCGCGCTTTCCAATTCACCAAACAATTTTGCCCCTATCTACATAATGGGGAAAAAGTGAAAGGAAAAGTGTTGGAGGCGTCGCAGCTACAGGCACAAAAATTTGCACAGTCACACGTCTGGACCCCGAGAGCGTCATAGGCTATGTTGTGAGGTGAAATTTTAACCCCGCGCTTTCCAATTCACCAAACATTTTTGCCCCTATCTACATAATGGGGAAAATATGAAAGGAAAAGTGTTGGAGGCAAATTAACAGCTGCCAGATGTGAACAAGGGGGACTTAAAGAATGAGAGTGATGGCGCCAAAGAGTATATACTGTACAGTTGCTAAGGTGGGGCCCCGACATGGGATAATCACCACACCACCACGGGGATATGAACACACACACAAAATGCGCCACACACTACCACGTGCTCGAACACATATACCACCCTCAGCGCACATTTCACCACACATACACCAACCTCACCACATAAAAGTAGAAACACAAAAGTCGCCGCTCAAAACTCGCCACGCGCAAAAATCTCCACATGCAAAATTCGCCACACGTGCAAAACTCACCTCATGGAAAACTCGCCACACGCAAAACTTGCACACGCAGAAAAATTGCCACACGCAGAAAAATTGCCACATACACAAAAGTTGCAACACATGCAAAAGTTGCCTCACACAAAACTTGCACATACTCAAAAGGCACCACACATAAAACTCGCCATGCGCAAAACTCGCCATGCGCAAAACTTGCTGCACACAACTTGCTACACTAACCTGTCACATGCAACTCGACACACAAAAAGTTGCTACACACATGTCGCCACACAAAACTCATCTCACAAAAGTCCCTACATGCATGTCGCCACACGCAACTCAACACACACAACTTGACACACGAAACTCGCCCTAAAACACACACAAGTCTGGTATTATCCTTCAAAAATAAAAATCTGATTAATAAGCAGACAAACTACAAGAGCAACAAATGTACCATATAGGAATCCGGCAGCTGTCAGTCACATGACCAGTCTATTATGTGTATGTGTGAGCTAATATATACTGCCAGGGGGAGGGCTTACTGTTGGCTGGGGATTTATCAGGCTGCCATTTTAGCTTACAAATACTGAGGTAAAAATACTGACCAAATAACGTGTGAACGAGGGCTAATACAGGAGGAGATGACATACAGTTATATACTATATACAGGAGGAGATGACACACAGGTATATACTATTTACAGGGGAGATGACACACAGGTATATGCTATATACAGGAGGAGATGACACACAGATATATACTATATACAGGAGAGATGACACACAGGTATATACTATATAGAGGAGGAGATGACATACAGGTACATACTACATACAGGAGGAGATGACATACAGGTATATACTATATACAGGAGGAGATGACACACAGGTATATACTATATACAGGAGCAGATTACCTACAGGTATATAGTATATACAGGAGGAGATGACATACAGGTATATGCTATGTATAGGAGGAGATGACATACAGGTATATACTATATACAGAAGGAGATGACACACAGATATATACTATATATAGGTGAGATGACACACAGGTATATACTATATACAGGAGATTACATACAGGTATATCTAATATATAAAGCTGAATGTGTGTATGTATGTATGTGTGTATGTCCGGGATTGGCATCTGCACCGTCGCAGCTACAGCCACAAAATTTTGCACAGTCACACGTCTGGACCCCGAGAGCGTCATAGGCTATGTTGTGAGGTGAAATTTTAACCCCGCGCATTCCAATTCACCAAACAATTTTGCCCCTATCTACATAATGGGGAAAAAGTGAAGGGAAAAGTGTTGGAGGAAAATTGACAGCTGCCAGATGTGAACAATGAGGACTTAAAGAATGAGAGCGATGGTGCCAAAGAGTATATACCGTACAGTTGCTAAGGTGGGGCCCCGACATGGGATACTCACCACACACTGGGATGTGAACACAAACACAAAATGCGCCACACACTACCACGTGCTTGAACACATATACCACCCTCAGCACACATTTCACCACACACACACCAACCTCGCCACATAAAAGTCGAAACACAAAAGTCACCACTCAAAACTCGCAACGCGCAAAACTCGCTACATGCAAAACTCGCCATATGCAAAACTAGGCTCACGCAAAACTCGCCACACGTGCAAAACTCACCTCATGGAAAACTCACCTCATGCAAAACTTGCACACACAGAAAAATTGCCACATGTACAAAAGTTGCACCACATGCAAAAGTTGCCTCACATAAAACTTGCACATACTCAAAACGCACCACACATAAAACTCGCCACGCGCAAAACTCGCCATGCACAAATCTTGCTGCACACAACTTGCTACACTAACCTGTCACATGCAACTCGACACACAAAATGTTGCTACACGCATGTCACCACACAAAACTCATCTCACAAAAGTCGCTACATGCATGTCGCCACACGCAACTCAACACACACAACTTGACACATGAAACTCACCCTAAAACACACACAAGTCTGGTATTGTCCTTCAAAAATAAAAATCTGATTAATAAGCAGACAAACTACAAGAGCAACAAATGTACCATATAGGAAATACGGCAGCTGTCAGTCACATGGCCTGTCTATTATGTGTATGTGTGAGCTAATATATACTGCCAGGGGGGAGGGCTTCCTGTTGGCTGGGGATTTATCAGGCTGCCAATAGCAACCAATCACAGCTCAGCTTCTATTTTGCTACAGTTAATTAACCTGAGCTCTGATTGGTTAATATAGGCAACAAAGACATTCTCAGTATAACAAAGCTAATATATGTTGTGAAATTCTTCTATTAGCTTAGTTTTTGCCTTTTAATAATTACATTTCTATCTATTTGTTTTGTGGTTTTTGTGTGCAGAATAAATTTTTGTTAACACATTCTATTTTGCTAACAGCAGTCATTAACCCGGGCGAAGCCGGGTAGTACAGCTAGTCTAATATATAAAGCTGAATGTGTGTGTGTGTGTATGTATGTATGTATGTATGTATGTCCGGGATTGGCATCTGAACCGTCGCAGCTACAGCCACAAAATTTTGCACAGTCACACGTCTGGACCCCGAGAGCGTCATAGGCTATGTTGTGAGGTGAAATTTTAACCCCGCGCTTTCCAATTCACCAAACAATTTTGCCCCTATCTACATAATGGGGAAAAAGTGAAAGGAAAAGTGTTGGAGGCGTCGCAGCTACAGGCACAAAAATTTGCACAGTCACACGTCTGGACCCCGAGAGCGTCATAGGCTATGTTGTGAGGTGAAATTTTAACCCCGCGCTTTCCAATTCACCAAACATTTTTGCCCCTATCTACATAATGGGGAAAATATGAAAGGAAAAGTGTTGGAGGCAAATTAACAGCTGCCAGATGTGAACAAGGGGGACTTAAAGAATGAGAGTGATGGCGCCAAAGAGTATATACTGTACAGTTGCTAAGGTGGGGCCCCGACATGGGATAATCACCACACCACCACGGGGATATGAACACACACACAAAATGCGCCACACACTACCACGTGCTCGAACACATATACCACCCTCAGCGCACATTTCACCACACATACACCAACCTCACCACATAAAAGTAGAAACACAAAAGTCGCCGCTCAAAACTCGCCACGCGCAAAAATCTCCACATGCAAAATTCGCCACACGTGCAAAACTCACCTCATGGAAAACTCGCCACACGCAAAACTTGCACACGCAGAAAAATTGCCACACGCAGAAAAATTGCCACATACACAAAAGTTGCAACACATGCAAAAGTTGCCTCACACAAAACTTGCACATACTCAAAAGGCACCACACATAAAACTCGCCACGCGCAAAACTCGCCATGCGCAAAACTTGCTGCACACAACTTGCTACACTAACCTGTCACATGCAACTCGACACACAAAAAGTTGCTACACACATGTCGCCACACAAAACTCATCTCACAAAAGTCCCTACATGCATGTCGCCACACGCAACTCAACACACACAACTTGACACACGAAACTCGCCCTAAAACACACACAAGTCTGGTATTATCCTTCAAAAATAAAAATCTGATTAATAAGCAGACAAACTACAAGAGCAACAAATGTACCATATAGGAATCCGGCAGCTGTCAGTCACATGACCAGTCTATTATGTGTATGTGTGAGCTAATATATACTGCCAGGGGGAGGGCTTACTGTTGGCTGGGGATTTATCAGGCTGCCATTTTAGCTTACAAATACTGAGGTAAAAATACTGACCAAATAACGTGTGAACGAGGGCTAATACAGGAGGAGATGACATACAGTTATATACTATATACAGGAGGAGATGACACACAGGTATATACTATTTACAGGGGAGATGACACACAGGTATATGCTATATACAGGAGGAGATGACACACAGATATATACTATATACAGGAGAGATGACACACAGGTATATACTATATAGAGGAGGAGATGACATACAGGTACATACTACATACAGGAGGAGATGACATACAGGTATATACTATATACAGGAGGAGATGACACACAGGTATATACTATATACAGGAGCAGATTACCTACAGGTATATAGTATATACAGGAGGAGATGACATACAGGTATATGCTATGTATAGGAGGAGATGACATACAGGTATATACTATATACAGAAGGAGATGACACACAGATATATACTATATATAGGTGAGATGACACACAGGTATATACTATATACAGGAGATTACATACAGGTATATCTAATATATAAAGCTGAATGTGTGTATGTATGTATGTGTGTATGTCCGGGATTGGCATCTGCACCGTCGCAGCTACAGCCACAAAATTTTGCACAGTCACACGTCTGGACCCCGAGAGCGTCATAGGCTATGTTGTGAGGTGAAATTTTAACCCCGCGCATTCCAATTCACCAAACAATTTTGCCCCTATCTACATAATGGGGAAAAAGTGAAGGGAAAAGTGTTGGAGGAAAATTGACAGCTGCCAGATGTGAACAATGAGGACTTAAAGAATGAGAGCGATGGTGCCAAAGAGTATATACCGTACAGTTGCTAAGGTGGGGCCCCGACATGGGATACTCACCACACACTGGGATGTGAACACAAACACAAAATGCGCCACACACTACCACGTGCTTGAACACATATACCACCCTCAGCACACATTTCACCACACACACACCAACCTCGCCACATAAAAGTCGAAACACAAAAGTCACCACTCAAAACTCGCAACGCGCAAAACTCGCTACATGCAAAACTCGCCATATGCAAAACTAGGCTCACGCAAAACTCGCCACACGTGCAAAACTCACCTCATGGAAAACTCACCTCATGCAAAACTTGCACACACAGAAAAATTGCCACATGTACAAAAGTTGCACCACATGCAAAAGTTGCCTCACATAAAACTTGCACATACTCAAAACGCACCACACATAAAACTCGCCACGCGCAAAACTCGCCATGCACAAATCTTGCTGCACACAACTTGCTACACTAACCTGTCACATGCAACTCGACACACAAAATGTTGCTACACGCATGTCACCACACAAAACTCATCTCACAAAAGTCGCTACATGCATGTCGCCACACGCAACTCAACACACACAACTTGACACATGAAACTCACCCTAAAACACACACAAGTCTGATATTGTCCTTCAAAAATAAAAATCTGATTAATAAGCAGACAAACTACAAGAGCAACAAATGTACCATATAGGAAATACGGCAGCTGTCAGTCACATGGCCTGTCTATTATGTGTATGTGTGAGCTAATATATACTGCCAGGGGGGAGGGCTTCCTGTTGGCTGGGGATTTATCAGGCTGCCAATAGCAACCAATCACAGCTCAGCTTCTATTTTGCTACAGTTAATTAACCTGAGCTCTGATTGGTTAATATAGGCAACAAAGACATTCTCAGTATAACAAAGCTAATATATGTTGTGAAATTCTTCTATTAGCTTAGTTTTTGCCTTTTAATAATTACATTTCTATCTATTTGTTTTGTGGTTTTTGTGTGCAGAATAAATTTTTGTTAACACATTCTATTTTGCTAACAGCAGTCATTAACCCGGGCGAAGCCGGGTAGTACAGCTAGTCTAATATATAAAGCTGAATGTGTGTGTGTGTGTATGTATGTATGTATGTATGTATGTCCGGGATTGGCATCTGAACCGTCGCAGCTACAGCCACAAAATTTTGCACAGTCACACGTCTGGACCCCGAGAGCGTCATAGGCTATGTTGTGAGGTGAAATTTTAACCCCGCGCTTTCCAATTCACCAAACAATTTTGCCCCTATCTACATAATGGGGAAAAAGTGAAAGGAAAAGTGTTGGAGGCGTCGCAGCTACAGGCACAAAAATTTGCACAGTCACACGTCTGGACCCCGAGAGCGTCATAGGCTATGTTGTGAGGTGAAATTTTAACCCCGCGCTTTCCAATTCACCAAACATTTTTGCCCCTATCTACATAATGGGGAAAATATGAAAGGAAAAGTGTTGGAGGCAAATTAACAGCTGCCAGATGTGAACAAGGGGGACTTAAAGAATGAGAGTGATGGCGCCAAAGAGTATATACTGTACAGTTGCTAAGGTGGGGCCCCGACATGGGATAATCACCACACCACCACGGGGATATGAACACACACACAAAATGCGCCACACACTACCACGTGCTCGAACACATATACCACCCTCAGCGCACATTTCACCACACATACACCAACCTCACCACATAAAAGTAGAAACACAAAAGTCGCCGCTCAAAACTCGCCACGCGCAAAAATCTCCACATGCAAAATTCGCCACACGTGCAAAACTCACCTCATGGAAAACTCGCCACACGCAAAACTTGCACACGCAGAAAAATTGCCACACGCAGAAAAATTGCCACATACACAAAAGTTGCAACACATGCAAAAGTTGCCTCACACAAAACTTGCACATACTCAAAAGGCACCACACATAAAACTCGCCACGCGCAAAACTCGCCATGCGCAAAACTTGCTGCACACAACTTGCTACACTAACCTGTCACATGCAACTCGACACACAAAAAGTTGCTACACACATGTCGCCACACAAAACTCATCTCACAAAAGTCCCTACATGCATGTCGCCACACGCAACTCAACACACACAACTTGACACACGAAACTCGCCCTAAAACACACACAAGTCTGGTATTATCCTTCAAAAATAAAAATCTGATTAATAAGCAGACAAACTACAAGAGCAACAAATGTACCATATAGGAATCCGGCAGCTGTCAGTCACATGACCAGTCTATTATGTGTATGTGTGAGCTAATATATACTGCCAGGGGGAGGGCTTACTGTTGGCTGGGGATTTATCAGGCTGCCATTTTAGCTTACAAATACTGAGGTAAAAATACTGACCAAATAACGTGTGAACGAGGGCTAATACAGGAGGAGATGACATACAGTTATATACTATATACAGGAGGAGATGACACACAGGTATATACTATTTACAGGGGAGATGACACACAGGTATATGCTATATACAGGAGGAGATGACACACAGATATATACTATATACAGGAGAGATGACACACAGGTATATACTATATAGAGGAGGAGATGACATACAGGTACATACTACATACAGGAGGAGATGACATACAGGTATATACTATATACAGGAGGAGATGACACACAGGTATATACTATATACAGGAGCAGATTACCTACAGGTATATAGTATATACAGGAGGAGATGACATACAGGTATATGCTATGTATAGGAGGAGATGACATACAGGTATATACTATATACAGAAGGAGATGACACACAGATATATACTATATATAGGTGAGATGACACACAGGTATATACTATATACAGGAGATTACATACAGGTATATCTAATATATAAAGCTGAATGTGTGTATGTATGTATGTGTGTATGTCCGGGATTGGCATCTGCACCGTCGCAGCTACAGCCACAAAATTTTGCACAGTCACACGTCTGGACCCCGAGAGCGTCATAGGCTATGTTGTGAGGTGAAATTTTAACCCCGCGCATTCCAATTCACCAAACAATTTTGCCCCTATCTACATAATGGGGAAAAAGTGAAGGGAAAAGTGTTGGAGGAAAATTGACAGCTGCCAGATGTGAACAATGAGGACTTAAAGAATGAGAGCGATGGTGCCAAAGAGTATATACCGTACAGTTGCTAAGGTGGGGCCCCGACATGGGATACTCACCACACACTGGGATGTGAACACAAACACAAAATGCGCCACACACTACCACGTGCTTGAACACATATACCACCCTCAGCACACATTTCACCACACACACACCAACCTCGCCACATAAAAGTCGAAACACAAAAGTCACCACTCAAAACTCGCAACGCGCAAAACTCGCTACATGCAAAACTCGCCATATGCAAAACTAGGCTCACGCAAAACTCGCCACACGTGCAAAACTCACCTCATGGAAAACTCACCTCATGCAAAACTTGCACACACAGAAAAATTGCCACATGTACAAAAGTTGCACCACTGTCATGATCTCCATGGCCAGAGAACTAGCATAAGCCTCAATAGGAACAAGCTCTTGGAAGATGTAACTGTACTGACCATGAACTAAACCTACCGCATCATCTAGAAGTAGCCAGGTAGCATGTCCTACTTTTTATCCCTATATGCCCAGCGCCGGCCGGAGAACTAAATAATGCTAGCAGAGGGAAATATAAGACCTGACTCACCTCTAGAGAAATGCCCAAAAAGGAGACAGAAGCCCCCCACATATATTGGCGGTGATATGAGATGAAACAACAAACGCAGCAGGAAAATAGTTTTAGCAAATTTGAGGTCCGCTTTCTAGATAGCAGAAGACAGAAAGCATACTTTCATGGTCAGTAGAAAACCCTAACAAAACACATCCAGAAATTACTTTAGGACTCTGGCATTAACTCATAATACCAGAGTGGCAATTCCTGATCAACAAGAGCTTTCCAGACACAGTAACAAAACTGCAGCTGTGAACTGGAACCAAAATACAAAAACAAAACATGGACGAATGTCCAACTTATCTAGTAGATGTCTGGGAGCAGGAACAAGCACAGAGAGGCTTCTGATAACATTGTTGACCGGCAAGCATCTAACAGAGAAGCCAGGTTATATAGCGACACCCAGATCTAATCAGAACAGGTGAACAGGGAAGATGATGTCACAAGTTCAATTCCACCAGTAGCCACCGGGGGAGCCCAGAATCCAAATTCACAACAGTACCCCCCCCTCAAGGAGGGGGCACCGAACCCTCACCAGAACCACCAGGGCGATCAGGATGGGCCCTATGAAAGGCACGAACCAGATCAGAGGCATGAACATCAGATGCAGTGACCCAAGAATTATCCTCCTGGCCGTATCCCTTCCACTTGACCAGATACTGGAGTCTCCGTCTGGAAACACGGGAGTCTAGGATTTTTTCCACAACGTACTCCAACTCACCCTCAACCAACACCGGAGCAGGAGGCTCAACGGAAGGCACAACCGGTGCCTCATACCTGCGCAATAACGACCGATGAAAAACGTTATGAATAGAAAAGGATGCAGGGAGGTCCAAACGGAAGGAAACAGGGTTAAGAATCTCCAATATTTTATACGGACCGATGAACCGAGGCTTAAACTTAGGAGATGAGACCCTCATAGGGACAAAACGAGAAGACAACCACACCAAATCTCCAACACAAAGCCGAGGACCAACACGACGGTGACGGTTGGCAAAAAGCTGAGTCTTCTCCTGGGACAACTTTAAATTGTCCATCACCTGCCCCCAGATATGATGCAATCTCTCCACCACCGCATCCACTCCAGGACAATCCGAGGATTCCATCTGACCGGAGGAAAATCGAGGGTGGAACCCCGAATTACAGAAAAACGGGGACACCAAAGTGGCAGAGCTGGCCCGATTATTGAGGGCGAACTCCGCCAATGGCAAAAAAGCAACCCAATCATCCTGGTCAGCAGACACAAAACACCTCAGATATGTCTCCAGGGTCTGATTAGTCCGCTCGGTCTGGCCATTAGTCTGAGGGTGAAAAGCAGATGAAAAAGACAAATCTATGCCCATCCTAGCACAGAATGCCCGCCAAAATCTAGACACAAATTGGGTTCCTCTGTCAGAAACGATATTCTCAGGAATACCATGCAAACGAACAACATTTTGAAAAAACAGGGGCACCAACTCGGAAGAAGAAGGCAATTTGGGCAGGGGAACCAAATGGACCATCTTAGAAAAACGGTCACACACCACCCAGATGACAGACATCTTCTGAGAAACAGGCAGATCTGAAATAAAATCCATCGAGATGTGTGTCCAAGGCCTCTTAGGAATAGGCAAGGGCAACAATAATCCACTAGCCCGAGAACAACAAGGCTTGGCCCGAGCACAAACGTCACAAGACTGCACAAAGCCTCGCACATCTCGTGACAGGGAAGGCCACCAGAAGGATCTTGCCACCAAATCCCTGGTACCAAAAATTCCAGGATGACCTGCCAATGCAGAAGAATGTACCTCAGAGATGACTCTACTGGTCCAATCATCAGGAACAAACAACCTATCAGGCGGACAACGATCCGGTCTATCCGCCTGAAACTCCTGCAAGGCCCGCCGCAGGTCTGGAGAAACGGCTGACAAGATAACTCCCTCCTTAAGAATACCTGTGGGGTCAGAGTTGCCGGGTGAATCAGGCTCAAAACTCCTAGAAAGGGCATCCGCCTTAACATTCTTAGAACCCGGTAGGTACGATACCACAAAATTAAACCGAGAGAAAAATAATGACCAGCGCGCCTGTCTAGGATTCAGGCGCCTGGCGGTCTCAAGATAGATCAAATTTTTGTGGTCAGTCAATACCACCACCTGATGTCTGGCCCCCTCGAGCCAATGGCGCCACTCCTCAAACGCCCACTTCATGGCCAAAAGCTCCCGATTCCCAACATCATAATTCCGCTCAGCGGGCGAAAATTTACGGGAAAAGAAGGCACAAGGCCTCATCACGGCGCAGTCAGAACTTTTCTGCGACAACACTGCCCCAGCCCCGATCTCAGAAGCGTCGACCTCAACCTGAAAAGGAAGAGTCACATCAGGCTGACGCAACACAGGGGCAGAAGAAAAACGGCGCTTAAGCTCCTGAAAGGCCTCCACAGCATCAGGGGACCAATTAGCAACATCAGCACCCTGTCTAGTCAAATCGGTCAATGGCTTAACGACATCCGAAAAACCAGAAATAAATCGACGATAAAAGTTGGCAAAGCCCAAAAATTTCTGAAGACTTTTAAGAGAAGAGGGCTGCGTCCAATCACAAATAGCTTGAACCTTGACAGGATCCATCTCAATGGAAGAGGGAGAAAAAATATATCCCAAAAAGGAAATTCTCTGAACCCCAAAAACGCACTTAGAACCCTTGACACACAGAGAATTAGACCGCAAAACCTGAAAAACCCTCTTAACTTGCCGGACATGAGAGTCCCAATCATCCGAAAAAATCAGAATATCATCCAGATACACTATCATAAATTTATCCAAAAAATCGCGGAAAATATCATGCATAAAGGACTGGAAGACTGAAGGGGCATTAGAAAGACCAAAAGGCATCACCAAATACTCAAAGTGGCCCTCGGGCGTATTAAATGCGGTTTTCCACTCATCCCCCTGCCTGATCCGCACCAAATTATACGCCCCACGGAGATCAATCTTAGAGAACCACTTGGCCCCCTTTATGCGAGCAAACAAATCAGTCAGCAACGGCAATGGGTATTGATATTTAACCGTGATTTTATTCAAAAGCCGATAATCAATACATGGTCTCAAAGAGCCGTCTTTTTTTGACACAAAGAAAAAACCGGCTCCTAAGGGAGATGACGATGGACGAATATGTCCCTTTTCCAAGGACTCCTTTATATATTCTCGCATAGCAGTATGTTCAGGCACAGACAGATTAAATAAACGACCCTTTGGGTATTTACTACCCGGAATTAAATCTATAGCACAATCGCACTCACGGTGCGGAGGTAGCGAACCCAGCTTGGGTTCTTCAAAGACGTCACGATAATCAGACAGGAACTCAGGGATTTCAGAGGGAATAGATGATGAAATGGACACCAAAGGTACGTCCCCATGAGTCCCCTTACATCCCCAGCTCAACACAGACATAGCTCTCCAGTCAAGGACTGGGTTGTGAGACTGCAGCCATGGCAATCCTAGCACCAAATCATCATGTAGATTATACAGCACCAGAAAACGAATAGTCTCCTGGTGATCCGGATTAATACACATAGTCACTTGTGTCCAGTATTGTGGTTTATTATTAGCCAATGGGGTGGAGTCAATCCCCTTCAGAGGAATAAGAGTCTCCAAAGGCTCTAAATCATACCCACAACGATTGGCAAAGGACCAATCCATAAGACTCAAAGCGGCGCCAGAGTCGATATAGGCGTCCGTAGTAATAGATGACAAAGAGCAAATCAGGGTCACAGACAAAATAAATTTAGACTGTAAAGTGCCAATGGGAACGGATTTATCAAGCTTTTTAGTACGCTTAGAGCATGCTGATATAACATGAGTAGAATCCCCACAATAGAAACACAACCCATTTTTCCGTCTAAAATTCTGCCGCTCGCTTCTGGACAGAATTCTATCACACTGCATGTTTTCTGGCGTCTTCTCAGTGGACACCGCCAGATGGTGCACTGGTTTGCGCTCCCGCAGACGCCTATCGATCTGAATGGCCATTGTCATGGACTCATTCAGACTTGCAGGCACAGGGAACCCCACCATAACATCCTTAATGGCATCAGAAAGACCCTCTCTGAAAGTAGCCGCCAAGGCACACTCATTCCACTGAGTAAGCACAGACCATTTACGGAATCTTTGGCAGTAAATTTCAGCTTCATCTTGCCCCTGCGATAGGGACATCAAAGTTTTTTCTGCCTGAAGTTCCAAATGAGGTTCCTCATAAAGCAAGCCCAAGGCCAGAAAAAACGCATCCACATTGCGCAACGCAGGATCCCCTGGTGCCAATGCAAAAGCCCAATCTTGAGGGTCGCCGCGGAGCAAGGAAATCACAATCCCAACCTGCTGTGCAGGGTCTCCAGCAGAACGAGATTTCAGGGACAAAAATAACTTACAATTATTTCTAAAATTCTGAAAGCTAGATCTATTCCCTGAGAAGAATTCCGGCAAAGGAATTCTCGGCTCTGATACCGGAGCATGAACAACAAAATCTTGCAAACTTTGTACTTTCGTGGCGAGATTATTCAAACCTGCAGTTACACTCTGTAGATCCATTATAGACAGGTGAACATAGAGCCATTCAAAGATTAGAAGGAGAGAGAAAAAAAAAAGAAAGACTGCAGCATAGACAGACTGGCAAGTGATCCAATTAAGAGCACACTAACTACTAGAGAAAAAAAAAAAAAAAAAAAAAATTTTCAGCAGACTTCTTATTTCTCTCCTTTCTCAGCCAAGGATTTTAACCCTTTAGTGGGCCGGTCAAACTGTCATGATCTCCATGGCCAGAGAACTAGCATAAGCCTCAATAGGAACAAGCTCTTGGAAGATGTAACTGTACTGACCATGAACTAAACCTACCGCATCATCTAGAAGTAGCCAGGTAGCATGTCCTACTTTTTATCCCTATATGCCCAGCGCCGGCCGGAGAACTAAATAATGCTAGCAGAGGGAAATATAAGACCTGACTCACCTCTAGAGAAATGCCCAAAAAGGAGACAGAAGCCCCCCACATATATTGGCGGTGATATGAGATGAAACAACAAACGCAGCAGGAAAATAGTTTTAGCAAATTTGAGGTCCGCTTTCTAGATAGCAGAAGACAGAAAGCATACTTTCATGGTCAGTAGAAAACCCTAACAAAACACATCCAGAAATTACTTTAGGACTCTGGCATTAACTCATAATACCAGAGTGGCAATTCCTGATCAACAAGAGCTTTCCAGACACAGTAACAAAACTGCAGCTGTGAACTGGAACCAAAATACAAAAACAAAACATGGACGAATGTCCAACTTATCTAGTAGATGTCTGGGAGCAGGAACAAGCACAGAGAGGCTTCTGATAACATTGTTGACCGGCAAGCATCTAACAGAGAAGCCAGGTTATATAGCGACACCCAGATCTAATCAGAACAGGTGAACAGGGAAGATGATGTCACAAGTTCAATTCCACCAGTAGCCACCGGGGGAGCCCAGAATCCAAATTCACAACACACCACATGCAAAAGTTGCCTCACATAAAACTTGCACATACTCAAAACGCACCACACATAAAACTCGCCACGCGCAAAACTCGCCATGCACAAATCTTGCTGCACACAACTTGCTACACTAACCTGTCACATGCAACTCGACACACAAAATGTTGCTACACGCATGTCACCACACAAAACTCATCTCACAAAAGTCGCTACATGCATGTCGCCACACGCAACTCAACACACACAACTTGACACATGAAACTCACCCTAAAACACACACAAGTCTGGTATTGTCCTTCAAAAATAAAAATCTGATTAATAAGCAGACAAACTACAAGAGCAACAAATGTACCATATAGGAAATACGGCAGCTGTCAGTCACATGGCCTGTCTATTATGTGTATGTGTGAGCTAATATATACTGCCAGGGGGGAGGGCTTCCTGTTGGCTGGGGATTTATCAGGCTGCCAATAGCAACCAATCACAGCTCAGCTTCTATTTTGCTACAGTTAATTAACCTGAGCTCTGATTGGTTAATATAGGCAACAAAGACATTCTCAGTATAACAAAGCTAATATATGTTGTGAAATTCTTCTATTAGCTTAGTTTTTGCCTTTTAATAATTACATTTCTATCTATTTGTTTTGTGGTTTTTGTGTGCAGAATAAATTTTTGTTAACACATTCTATTTTGCTAACAGCAGTCATTAACCCGGGCGAAGCCGGGTAGTACAGCTAGTCTAATATATAAAGCTGAATGTGTGTGTGTGTGTATGTATGTATGTATGTATGTATGTCCGGGATTGGCATCTGAACCGTCGCAGCTACAGCCACAAAATTTTGCACAGTCACACGTCTGGACCCCGAGAGCGTCATAGGCTATGTTGTGAGGTGAAATTTTAACCCCGCGCTTTCCAATTCACCAAACAATTTTGCCCCTATCTACATAATGGGGAAAAAGTGAAAGGAAAAGTGTTGGAGGCGTCGCAGCTACAGGCACAAAAATTTGCACAGTCACACGTCTGGACCCCGAGAGCGTCATAGGCTATGTTGTGAGGTGAAATTTTAACCCCGCGCTTTCCAATTCACCAAACATTTTTGCCCCTATCTACATAATGGGGAAAATATGAAAGGAAAAGTGTTGGAGGCAAATTAACAGCTGCCAGATGTGAACAAGGGGGACTTAAAGAATGAGAGTGATGGCGCCAAAGAGTATATACTGTACAGTTGCTAAGGTGGGGCCCCGACATGGGATAATCACCACACCACCACGGGGATATGAACACACACACAAAATGCGCCACACACTACCACGTGCTCGAACACATATACCACCCTCAGCGCACATTTCACCACACATACACCAACCTCACCACATAAAAGTAGAAACACAAAAGTCGCCGCTCAAAACTCGCCACGCGCAAAAATCTCCACATGCAAAATTCGCCACACGTGCAAAACTCACCTCATGGAAAACTCGCCACACGCAAAACTTGCACACGCAGAAAAATTGCCACACGCAGAAAAATTGCCACATACACAAAAGTTGCAACACATGCAAAAGTTGCCTCACACAAAACTTGCACATACTCAAAAGGCACCACACATAAAACTCGCCACGCGCAAAACTCGCCATGCGCAAAACTTGCTGCACACAACTTGCTACACTAACCTGTCACATGCAACTCGACACACAAAAAGTTGCTACACACATGTCGCCACACAAAACTCATCTCACAAAAGTCCCTACATGCATGTCGCCACACGCAACTCAACACACACAACTTGACACACGAAACTCGCCCTAAAACACACACAAGTCTGGTATTATCCTTCAAAAATAAAAATCTGATTAATAAGCAGACAAACTACAAGAGCAACAAATGTACCATATAGGAATCCGGCAGCTGTCAGTCACATGACCAGTCTATTATGTGTATGTGTGAGCTAATATATACTGCCAGGGGGAGGGCTTACTGTTGGCTGGGGATTTATCAGGCTGCCATTTTAGCTTACAAATACTGAGGTAAAAATACTGACCAAATAACGTGTGAACGAGGGCTAATACAGGAGGAGATGACATACAGTTATATACTATATACAGGAGGAGATGACACACAGGTATATACTATTTACAGGGGAGATGACACACAGGTATATGCTATATACAGGAGGAGATGACACACAGATATATACTATATACAGGAGAGATGACACACAGGTATATACTATATAGAGGAGGAGATGACATACAGGTACATACTACATACAGGAGGAGATGACATACAGGTATATACTATATACAGGAGGAGATGACACACAGGTATATACTATATACAGGAGCAGATTACCTACAGGTATATAGTATATACAGGAGGAGATGACATACAGGTATATGCTATGTATAGGAGGAGATGACATACAGGTATATACTATATACAGAAGGAGATGACACACAGATATATACTATATATAGGTGAGATGACACACAGGTATATACTATATACAGGAGATTACATACAGGTATATCTAATATATAAAGCTGAATGTGTGTATGTATGTATGTGTGTATGTCCGGGATTGGCATCTGCACCGTCGCAGCTACAGCCACAAAATTTTGCACAGTCACACGTCTGGACCCCGAGAGCGTCATAGGCTATGTTGTGAGGTGAAATTTTAACCCCGCGCATTCCAATTCACCAAACAATTTTGCCCCTATCTACATAATGGGGAAAAAGTGAAGGGAAAAGTGTTGGAGGAAAATTGACAGCTGCCAGATGTGAACAATGAGGACTTAAAGAATGAGAGCGATGGTGCCAAAGAGTATATACCGTACAGTTGCTAAGGTGGGGCCCCGACATGGGATACTCACCACACACTGGGATGTGAACACAAACACAAAATGCGCCACACACTACCACGTGCTTGAACACATATACCACCCTCAGCACACATTTCACCACACACACACCAACCTCGCCACATAAAAGTCGAAACACAAAAGTCACCACTCAAAACTCGCAACGCGCAAAACTCGCTACATGCAAAACTCGCCATATGCAAAACTAGGCTCACGCAAAACTCGCCACACGTGCAAAACTCACCTCATGGAAAACTCACCTCATGCAAAACTTGCACACACAGAAAAATTGCCACATGTACAAAAGTTGCACCACATGCAAAAGTTGCCTCACATAAAACTTGCACATACTCAAAACGCACCACACATAAAACTCGCCACGCGCAAAACTCGCCATGCACAAATCTTGCTGCACACAACTTGCTACACTAACCTGTCACATGCAACTCGACACACAAAATGTTGCTACACGCATGTCACCACACAAAACTCATCTCACAAAAGTCGCTACATGCATGTCGCCACACGCAACTCAACACACACAACTTGACACATGAAACTCACCCTAAAACACACACAAGTCTGGTATTGTCCTTCAAAAATAAAAATCTGATTAATAAGCAGACAAACTACAAGAGCAACAAATGTACCATATAGGAAATACGGCAGCTGTCAGTCACATGGCCTGTCTATTATGTGTATGTGTGAGCTAATATATACTGCCAGGGGGGAGGGCTTCCTGTTGGCTGGGGATTTATCAGGCTGCCAATAGCAACCAATCACAGCTCAGCTTCTATTTTGCTACAGTTAATTAACCTGAGCTCTGATTGGTTAATATAGGCAACAAAGACATTCTCAGTATAACAAAGCTAATATATGTTGTGAAATTCTTCTATTAGCTTAGTTTTTGCCTTTTAATAATTACATTTCTATCTATTTGTTTTGTGGTTTTTGTGTGCAGAATAAATTTTTGTTAACACATTCTATTTTGCTAACAGCAGTCATTAACCCGGGCGAAGCCGGGTAGTACAGCTAGTCTAATATATAAAGCTGAATGTGTGTGTGTGTGTATGTATGTATGTATGTATGTATGTCCGGGATTGGCATCTGAACCGTCGCAGCTACAGCCACAAAATTTTGCACAGTCACACGTCTGGACCCCGAGAGCGTCATAGGCTATGTTGTGAGGTGAAATTTTAACCCCGCGCTTTCCAATTCACCAAACAATTTTGCCCCTATCTACATAATGGGGAAAAAGTGAAAGGAAAAGTGTTGGAGGCGTCGCAGCTACAGGCACAAAAATTTGCACAGTCACACGTCTGGACCCCGAGAGCGTCATAGGCTATGTTGTGAGGTGAAATTTTAACCCCGCGCTTTCCAATTCACCAAACATTTTTGCCCCTATCTACATAATGGGGAAAATATGAAAGGAAAAGTGTTGGAGGCAAATTAACAGCTGCCAGATGTGAACAAGGGGGACTTAAAGAATGAGAGTGATGGCGCCAAAGAGTATATACTGTACAGTTGCTAAGGTGGGGCCCCGACATGGGATAATCACCACACCACCACGGGGATATGAACACACACACAAAATGCGCCACACACTACCACGTGCTCGAACACATATACCACCCTCAGCGCACATTTCACCACACATACACCAACCTCACCACATAAAAGTAGAAACACAAAAGTCGCCGCTCAAAACTCGCCACGCGCAAAAATCTCCACATGCAAAATTCGCCACACGTGCAAAACTCACCTCATGGAAAACTCGCCACACGCAAAACTTGCACACGCAGAAAAATTGCCACACGCAGAAAAATTGCCACATACACAAAAGTTGCAACACATGCAAAAGTTGCCTCACACAAAACTTGCACATACTCAAAAGGCACCACACATAAAACTCGCCACGCGCAAAACTCGCCATGCGCAAAACTTGCTGCACACAACTTGCTACACTAACCTGTCACATGCAACTCGACACACAAAAAGTTGCTACACACATGTCGCCACACAAAACTCATCTCACAAAAGTCCCTACATGCATGTCGCCACACGCAACTCAACACACACAACTTGACACACGAAACTCGCCCTAAAACACACACAAGTCTGGTATTATCCTTCAAAAATAAAAATCTGATTAATAAGCAGACAAACTACAAGAGCAACAAATGTACCATATAGGAATCCGGCAGCTGTCAGTCACATGACCAGTCTATTATGTGTATGTGTGAGCTAATATATACTGCCAGGGGGAGGGCTTACTGTTGGCTGGGGATTTATCAGGCTGCCATTTTAGCTTACAAATACTGAGGTAAAAATACTGACCAAATAACGTGTGAACGAGGGCTAATACAGGAGGAGATGACATACAGTTATATACTATATACAGGAGGAGATGACACACAGGTATATACTATTTACAGGGGAGATGACACACAGGTATATGCTATATACAGGAGGAGATGACACACAGATATATACTATATACAGGAGAGATGACACACAGGTATATACTATATAGAGGAGGAGATGACATACAGGTACATACTACATACAGGAGGAGATGACATACAGGTATATACTATATACAGGAGGAGATGACACACAGGTATATACTATATACAGGAGCAGATTACCTACAGGTATATAGTATATACAGGAGGAGATGACATACAGGTATATGCTATGTATAGGAGGAGATGACATACAGGTATATACTATATACAGAAGGAGATGACACACAGATATATACTATATATAGGTGAGATGACACACAGGTATATACTATATACAGGAGATTACATACAGGTATATCTAATATATAAAGCTGAATGTGTGTATGTATGTATGTGTGTATGTCCGGGATTGGCATCTGCACCGTCGCAGCTACAGCCACAAAATTTTGCACAGTCACACGTCTGGACCCCGAGAGCGTCATAGGCTATGTTGTGAGGTGAAATTTTAACCCCGCGCATTCCAATTCACCAAACAATTTTGCCCCTATCTACATAATGGGGAAAAAGTGAAGGGAAAAGTGTTGGAGGAAAATTGACAGCTGCCAGATGTGAACAATGAGGACTTAAAGAATGAGAGCGATGGTGCCAAAGAGTATATACCGTACAGTTGCTAAGGTGGGGCCCCGACATGGGATACTCACCACACACTGGGATGTGAACACAAACACAAAATGCGCCACACACTACCACGTGCTTGAACACATATACCACCCTCAGCACACATTTCACCACACACACACCAACCTCGCCACATAAAAGTCGAAACACAAAAGTCACCACTCAAAACTCGCAACGCGCAAAACTCGCTACATGCAAAACTCGCCATATGCAAAACTAGGCTCACGCAAAACTCGCCACACGTGCAAAACTCACCTCATGGAAAACTCACCTCATGCAAAACTTGCACACACAGAAAAATTGCCACATGTACAAAAGTTGCACCACATGCAAAAGTTGCCTCACATAAAACTTGCACATACTCAAAACGCACCACACATAAAACTCGCCACGCGCAAAACTCGCCATGCACAAATCTTGCTGCACACAACTTGCTACACTAACCTGTCACATGCAACTCGACACACAAAATGTTGCTACACGCATGTCACCACACAAAACTCATCTCACAAAAGTCGCTACATGCATGTCGCCACACGCAACTCAACACACACAACTTGACACATGAAACTCACCCTAAAACACACACAAGTCTGGTATTGTCCTTCAAAAATAAAAATCTGATTAATAAGCAGACAAACTACAAGAGCAACAAATGTACCATATAGGAAATACGGCAGCTGTCAGTCACATGGCCTGTCTATTATGTGTATGTGTGAGCTAATATATACTGCCAGGGGGGAGGGCTTCCTGTTGGCTGGGGATTTATCAGGCTGCCAATAGCAACCAATCACAGCTCAGCTTCTATTTTGCTACAGTTAATTAACCTGAGCTCTGATTGGTTAATATAGGCAACAAAGACATTCTCAGTATAACAAAGCTAATATATGTTGTGAAATTCTTCTATTAGCTTAGTTTTTGCCTTTTAATAATTACATTTCTATCTATTTGTTTTGTGGTTTTTGTGTGCAGAATAAATTTTTGTTAACACATTCTATTTTGCTAACAGCAGTCATTAACCCGGGCGAAGCCGGGTAGTACAGCTAGTCTAATATATAAAGCTGAATGTGTGTGTGTGTGTATGTATGTATGTATGTATGTATGTCCGGGATTGGCATCTGAACCGTCGCAGCTACAGCCACAAAATTTTGCACAGTCACACGTCTGGACCCCGAGAGCGTCATAGGCTATGTTGTGAGGTGAAATTTTAACCCCGCGCTTTCCAATTCACCAAACAATTTTGCCCCTATCTACATAATGGGGAAAAAGTGAAAGGAAAAGTGTTGGAGGCGTCGCAGCTACAGGCACAAAAATTTGCACAGTCACACGTCTGGACCCCGAGAGCGTCATAGGCTATGTTGTGAGGTGAAATTTTAACCCCGCGCTTTCCAATTCACCAAACATTTTTGCCCCTATCTACATAATGGGGAAAATATGAAAGGAAAAGTGTTGGAGGCAAATTAACAGCTGCCAGATGTGAACAAGGGGGACTTAAAGAATGAGAGTGATGGCGCCAAAGAGTATATACTGTACAGTTGCTAAGGTGGGGCCCCGACATGGGATAATCACCACACCACCACGGGGATATGAACACACACACAAAATGCGCCACACACTACCACGTGCTCGAACACATATACCACCCTCAGCGCACATTTCACCACACATACACCAACCTCACCACATAAAAGTAGAAACACAAAAGTCGCCGCTCAAAACTCGCCACGCGCAAAAATCTCCACATGCAAAATTCGCCACACGTGCAAAACTCACCTCATGGAAAACTCGCCACACGCAAAACTTGCACACGCAGAAAAATTGCCACACGCAGAAAAATTGCCACATACACAAAAGTTGCAACACATGCAAAAGTTGCCTCACACAAAACTTGCACATACTCAAAAGGCACCACACATAAAACTCGCCACGCGCAAAACTCGCCATGCGCAAAACTTGCTGCACACAACTTGCTACACTAACCTGTCACATGCAACTCGACACACAAAAAGTTGCTACACACATGTCGCCACACAAAACTCATCTCACAAAAGTCCCTACATGCATGTCGCCACACGCAACTCAACACACACAACTTGACACACGAAACTCGCCCTAAAACACACACAAGTCTGGTATTATCCTTCAAAAATAAAAATCTGATTAATAAGCAGACAAACTACAAGAGCAACAAATGTACCATATAGGAATCCGGCAGCTGTCAGTCACATGACCAGTCTATTATGTGTATGTGTGAGCTAATATATACTGCCAGGGGGAGGGCTTACTGTTGGCTGGGGATTTATCAGGCTGCCATTTTAGCTTACAAATACTGAGGTAAAAATACTGACCAAATAACGTGTGAACGAGGGCTAATACAGGAGGAGATGACATACAGTTATATACTATATACAGGAGGAGATGACACACAGGTATATACTATTTACAGGGGAGATGACACACAGGTATATGCTATATACAGGAGGAGATGACACACAGATATATACTATATACAGGAGAGATGACACACAGGTATATACTATATAGAGGAGGAGATGACATACAGGTACATACTACATACAGGAGGAGATGACATACAGGTATATACTATATACAGGAGGAGATGACACACAGGTATATACTATATACAGGAGCAGATTACCTACAGGTATATAGTATATACAGGAGGAGATGACATACAGGTATATGCTATGTATAGGAGGAGATGACATACAGGTATATACTATATACAGAAGGAGATGACACACAGATATATACTATATATAGGTGAGATGACACACAGGTATATACTATATACAGGAGATTACATACAGGTATATCTAATATATAAAGCTGAATGTGTGTATGTATGTATGTGTGTATGTCCGGGATTGGCATCTGCACCGTCGCAGCTACAGCCACAAAATTTTGCACAGTCACACGTCTGGACCCCGAGAGCGTCATAGGCTATGTTGTGAGGTGAAATTTTAACCCCGCGCATTCCAATTCACCAAACAATTTTGCCCCTATCTACATAATGGGGAAAAAGTGAAGGGAAAAGTGTTGGAGGAAAATTGACAGCTGCCAGATGTGAACAATGAGGACTTAAAGAATGAGAGCGATGGTGCCAAAGAGTATATACCGTACAGTTGCTAAGGTGGGGCCCCGACATGGGATACTCACCACACACTGGGATGTGAACACAAACACAAAATGCGCCACACACTACCACGTGCTTGAACACATATACCACCCTCAGCACACATTTCACCACACACACACCAACCTCGCCACATAAAAGTCGAAACACAAAAGTCACCACTCAAAACTCGCAACGCGCAAAACTCGCTACATGCAAAACTCGCCATATGCAAAACTAGGCTCACGCAAAACTCGCCACACGTGCAAAACTCACCTCATGGAAAACTCACCTCATGCAAAACTTGCACACACAGAAAAATTGCCACATGTACAAAAGTTGCACCACATGCAAAAGTTGCCTCACATAAAACTTGCACATACTCAAAACGCACCACACATAAAACTCGCCACGCGCAAAACTCGCCATGCACAAATCTTGCTGCACACAACTTGCTACACTAACCTGTCACATGCAACTCGACACACAAAATGTTGCTACACGCATGTCACCACACAAAACTCATCTCACAAAAGTCGCTACATGCATGTCGCCACACGCAACTCAACACACACAACTTGACACATGAAACACCCTAAAACACACACAAGTCTGGTATTGTCCTTCAAAAATAAAAATCTGATTAATAAGCAGACAAACTACAAGAGCAACAAATGTACCATATAGGAAATACGGCAGCTGTCAGTCACATGGCCTGTCTATTATGTGTATGTGTGAGCTAATATATACTGCCAGGGGGGAGGGCTTCCTGTTGGCTGGGGATTTATCAGGCTGCCAATAGCAACCAATCACAGCTCAGCTTCTATTTTGCTACAGTTAATTAACCTGAGCTCTGATTGGTTAATATAGGCAACAAAGACATTCTCAGTATAACAAAGCTAATATATGTTGTGAAATTCTTCTATTAGCTTAGTTTTTGCCTTTTAATAATTACATTTCTATCTATTTGTTTTGTGGTTTTTGTGTGCAGAATAAATTTTTGTTAACACATTCTATTTTGCTAACAGCAGTCATTAACCCGGGCGAAGCCGGGTAGTACAGCTAGTCTAATATATAAAGCTGAATGTGTGTGTGTGTGTATGTATGTATGTATGTATGTATGTCCGGGATTGGCATCTGAACCGTCGCAGCTACAGCCACAAAATTTTGCACAGTCACACGTCTGGACCCCGAGAGCGTCATAGGCTATGTTGTGAGGTGAAATTTTAACCCCGCGCTTTCCAATTCACCAAACAATTTTGCCCCTATCTACATAATGGGGAAAAAGTGAAAGGAAAAGTGTTGGAGGCGTCGCAGCTACAGGCACAAAAATTTGCACAGTCACACGTCTGGACCCCGAGAGCGTCATAGGCTATGTTGTGAGGTGAAATTTTAACCCCGCGCTTTCCAATTCACCAAACATTTTTGCCCCTATCTACATAATGGGGAAAATATGAAAGGAAAAGTGTTGGAGGCAAATTAACAGCTGCCAGATGTGAACAAGGGGGACTTAAAGAATGAGAGTGATGGCGCCAAAGAGTATATACTGTACAGTTGCTAAGGTGGGGCCCCGACATGGGATAATCACCACACCACCACGGGGATATGAACACACACACAAAATGCGCCACACACTACCACGTGCTCGAACACATATACCACCCTCAGCGCACATTTCACCACACATACACCAACCTCACCACATAAAAGTAGAAACACAAAAGTCGCCGCTCAAAACTCGCCACGCGCAAAAATCTCCACATGCAAAATTCGCCACACGTGCAAAACTCACCTCATGGAAAACTCGCCACACGCAAAACTTGCACACGCAGAAAAATTGCCACACGCAGAAAAATTGCCACATACACAAAAGTTGCAACACATGCAAAAGTTGCCTCACACAAAACTTGCACATACTCAAAAGGCACCACACATAAAACTCGCCACGCGCAAAACTCGCCATGCGCAAAACTTGCTGCACACAACTTGCTACACTAACCTGTCACATGCAACTCGACACACAAAAAGTTGCTACACACATGTCGCCACACAAAACTCATCTCACAAAAGTCCCTACATGCATGTCGCCACACGCAACTCAACACACACAACTTGACACACGAAACTCGCCCTAAAACACACACAAGTCTGGTATTATCCTTCAAAAATAAAAATCTGATTAATAAGCAGACAAACTACAAGAGCAACAAATGTACCATATAGGAATCCGGCAGCTGTCAGTCACATGACCAGTCTATTATGTGTATGTGTGAGCTAATATATACTGCCAGGGGGAGGGCTTACTGTTGGCTGGGGATTTATCAGGCTGCCATTTTAGCTTACAAATACTGAGGTAAAAATACTGACCAAATAACGTGTGAACGAGGGCTAATACAGGAGGAGATGACATACAGTTATATACTATATACAGGAGGAGATGACACACAGGTATATACTATTTACAGGGGAGATGACACACAGGTATATGCTATATACAGGAGGAGATGACACACAGATATATACTATATACAGGAGAGATGACACACAGGTATATACTATATAGAGGAGGAGATGACATACAGGTACATACTACATACAGGAGGAGATGACATACAGGTATATACTATATACAGGAGGAGATGACACACAGGTATATACTATATACAGGAGCAGATTACCTACAGGTATATAGTATATACAGGAGGAGATGACATACAGGTATATGCTATGTATAGGAGGAGATGACATACAGGTATATACTATATACAGAAGGAGATGACACACAGATATATACTATATATAGGTGAGATGACACACAGGTATATACTATATACAGGAGATTACATACAGGTATATCTAATATATAAAGCTGAATGTGTGTATGTATGTATGTGTGTATGTCCGGGATTGGCATCTGCACCGTCGCAGCTACAGCCACAAAATTTTGCACAGTCACACGTCTGGACCCCGAGAGCGTCATAGGCTATGTTGTGAGGTGAAATTTTAACCCCGCGCATTCCAATTCACCAAACAATTTTGCCCCTATCTACATAATGGGGAAAAAGTGAAGGGAAAAGTGTTGGAGGAAAATTGACAGCTGCCAGATGTGAACAATGAGGACTTAAAGAATGAGAGCGATGGTGCCAAAGAGTATATACCGTACAGTTGCTAAGGTGGGGCCCCGACATGGGATACTCACCACACACTGGGATGTGAACACAAACACAAAATGCGCCACACACTACCACGTGCTTGAACACATATACCACCCTCAGCACACATTTCACCACACACACACCAACCTCGCCACATAAAAGTCGAAACACAAAAGTCACCACTCAAAACTCGCAACGCGCAAAACTCGCTACATGCAAAACTCGCCATATGCAAAACTAGGCTCACGCAAAACTCGCCACACGTGCAAAACTCACCTCATGGAAAACTCACCTCATGCAAAACTTGCACACACAGAAAAATTGCCACATGTACAAAAGTTGCACCACATGCAAAAGTTGCCTCACATAAAACTTGCACATACTCAAAACGCACCACACATAAAACTCGCCACGCGCAAAACTCGCCATGCACAAATCTTGCTGCACACAACTTGCTACACTAACCTGTCACATGCAACTCGACACACAAAATGTTGCTACACGCATGTCACCACACAAAACTCATCTCACAAAAGTCGCTACATGCATGTCGCCACACGCAACTCAACACACACAACTTGACACATGAAACTCACCCTAAAACACACACAAGTCTGGTATTGTCCTTCAAAAATAAAAATCTGATTAATAAGCAGACAAACTACAAGAGCAACAAATGTACCATATAGGAAATACGGCAGCTGTCAGTCACATGGCCTGTCTATTATGTGTATGTGTGAGCTAATATATACTGCCAGGGGGGAGGGCTTCCTGTTGGCTGGGGATTTATCAGGCTGCCAATAGCAACCAATCACAGCTCAGCTTCTATTTTGCTACAGTTAATTAACCTGAGCTCTGATTGGTTAATATAGGCAACAAAGACATTCTCAGTATAACAAAGCTAATATATGTTGTGAAATTCTTCTATTAGCTTAGTTTTTGCCTTTTAATAATTACATTTCTATCTATTTGTTTTGTGGTTTTTGTGTGCAGAATAAATTTTTGTTAACACATTCTATTTTGCTAACAGCAGTCATTAACCCAGGCGAAGCCGGGTAGTACAGCTAGTATCTTATATATTCACATTCTGACCCCAATTACATAGGTCAACAAAAAAATATTTTTTGCAATCATCGCAGGTAACTTTGTACTTTTCTGAATCATCTTTTTGCCCTGATTTCAAAAATGTATATAATTTTTCTGTAGCACGTATAGTTTCCATGGAGCAGCATCATTATTATAAGGTATAGGAAATACACTGGCGACATTAAGAAAACAGTAATCTACATATCAGAAAAAAATGCTTCACCTTACAAAAAAGTTTTTATTGAACTAAAATAATTTCACATGCAAAATAGAAACCAAAATATGAGCAGAAATAAAAAGTGCTTCACATTAGACTGTCGTTGATATGATTTTTCAGCGTTGTTCCTATAAAACATCCAACAGTAATCTGCCATCATTGAGTCATTCCAAAAACCCTGGTAGCGGTGTTCCATTACTTTAATGTCCTGGTGAAACCGCTCGCCTTGTTCATCGCTTACATCCCCAAGATTTTGAGGGAAGAAATCTAAATGTGAATGTAAAAAGTGCATTTTGAGAGACATGCGACATCCAAGACACTGGTATGCATTTAGCAGTTCCTCAACACCTTCAACATATTCTGGAGATTTTTGTTTTACTAAGACATTTTCACAGATCCACTTGAAGCTTTTCCAAGATTTCAATTTCTTAGCATTTAGAGTTCCTTCAAACACATCATCTCTCATAATCTCTCTGATCTGAGGACCAACAATTACCGCTTCCTTCAGTTTTGCTGGTGAAATGCTGGAGAATTTCTGTGAAATGTACTGGAACCCTTGTGAATTTGTCTGTGCGATGACTTTCACAAAGTTTTAATCAATCCCAACTTTATATGAAGTGGAGGAAGAAAGATTTTTGTTGGAGCAACTAAAGGATTATGCTGAACATTGTCTCTACCTGGAGCATAGATGTTTCTCTGTCCGCAATCACGACAAACATAATGCTTTACTGTTTTTCTACTGTCCCATAAACACAAGAAGCAACAATATTTTGTGATACCGTCTTGAATTCCCATTAGCAGAACAATCACTTTCAAATCTCCTCAGATATTCACTGATGATGCTTATATTGTATAGCATCCAAAACAACTGACAGATTTTCATAACTGTCCTTTAGATGACATGAGTGAGCACTAGGGATTAATGGTTTCATATTTCCATTGTGAAGCAACACTGCTTTCAAACTTCTCTGGGATGAGTCAATAAACAATTGCCAATCTGCAACAAAATACTCTTGATTCAGTTCTTAAAAGAGGCCATTCATGTTGTTACAGTACACCATTGGTCCATCGACTGTGAACATTTGTGTTAAAGTGTTACTTCTGTTTCGGTAATAACACACTTTGACATCATCATGAAGAAGATTCTTCTGTTTCAACCTAGATGCAAGAAGTTTATCTTTATCTTTTGACAATGAAAGGTCTCTAATGAGATCATTAAATTCATGTTGAGCGTTCTGGCTGCTACATCAGGTACATACTCATCTTGACTTGAGGTCTCCATGTCTTCACCAGTAGCTTCAGCTCCATAGTCTTCATATTCGACTTCATTTTCATCCAATCCAGACAACGGTGGTACAGGAACTGGTAAGGTACCATCATGTGGTACTGGCCTAATCGCAGATTCAAGTTCAGGGTAATTAATGTTATGTTTGTTCTTTGTAGGAAAGCCCTTCAGTTTGACAAAACAAAAGTAGCAGTCATCACTATGATTTCTGGGTTATCTCCAAATCATGGAAACAGCAAATGGCATAGCCACTTTCCTTATATTCAGCCATTCGCCAAGACCATTTGAACCACTTGAGCATATGACATGAGGGGCCCAGCTTTTGTGTTGATCACCAAGTGGACACTTAAAGTACATCTGGTACATCATCTTAATATCATGAGTGATTGAACGTACTTGGCCTTTTGGTGTAAAAGAACACTTGACAAGTCATTGGTTGACTGCATTGTCAATACTTCTTACCATAAAACTCACAAAAACCTTTACTGATGTTGTCCCTGTAAGAAAATTCACAATTAAGTAAGACAAGCAAAGAAATGGGAATAACATAGGAAAAAACACATACATTGAAAATGCAGAAATAACGTAATAACAAAAATACTTCTATCTCAGAAACTTTATGTGATAGAGCAAAACTAAGCATATTTTTTGTAATCAGCACATCAAACTCCATAAAACAGACATATTACCTTTGCTGATGATTTTTTGACCAGTGTTACCTAAGTGCCTATTGAAATGCCTGTGTGACTGCTCATACTTCATCATGTGGATGACTTCCAAGAAAATGTCACAAGTCAGCTAGTGATTATGATTAGTAATTGTTGCACAGAGCATCAGTGTATTAGTGGAATCTGTCACAACATTCAGGGTTGGTTTTAGACAATGTGGGACCCTAGGCAAAAGTTTAAAGTGGGGCCCCAAATGCTCACATATTGCACCATCACACAGAAACATTTTGGTTGTATTTACCTGCGCTGAGTTCAGGCCAATAAACGAGTGTGATCTGAAGTCGTTCGACGCTTGTTCCCAAGTTTCTTTACACCAGCTAACGAAGAATGATGGGGACAGATAGTCCTCAATACAGTATAATGCAACTCTCATACAGCATAATGCACTCCCCATGGTCCTTGATAGAGTATACTGCAGCCCCCCTCAGAATATACTGCAGCCCCCCTCATAGAGTATACTGCAGCCCCCCACAGTATAATGTAGCAACCCACACACAGCATAATGCAGCCCCCTCAGAGTAAAATGCAGCCCCCACAAGGTATAATGCAGCCCCCTCAGAGTATACTGCAGCTCCCCTCAGAGTATAATGAAGTCACTTCAGAGTATAATGCAGCCACACGCACACAGTATAATGCAGCCCCCCTACACACACTCACACACTATAATGCAGACACACGCAGTATAGTGGAGACACACAGTATAGTGCAGCACCTCCACACACATTATAATGCAGCCCCCGACATACACATACACAGACAGTACACCTACATACATATATACAATACTCACCTCTCCTTATATCCTGCGCTGCTCCAGGCTCTGCTTCGGTCTCATCAGCTCCACTGGTGGCACAGAGTAAAGCACAATGATGTGACATCATCATGCGCCCGCTGAGTCTGAAGCAGAGGGGGAGTGATGGGAGAGGAAATATGATCTGACGCTCTCTCCTCCATCACTGCTTTCAACTGTATTGGCATCTATGATGGAGTGGGGTGCGGCGCCGAGCCCCTCTTAAGGGCCCCACAGCAGCCACTGGCTGGGGACCCTTGGAGGAGCGGGGGCCCTAGGCAGCTGCCTGGTCTGCCTGCCACTAACACCGGCTTTGACCACATTTGACCTATGTAAACTATTAATATGGGCATATAGGCTATAAACTGCTGAAAGCTGTCCTACCTGTGTGTCTCATATAAGATGCCTTGTTGTAGAAAAATACTCTTTTATTACTTTATATAAGTGATCTCTTCCAGGCTCTGGGGCGGATGGTGCCTGAAGATAACTCTGCCTCCAGAGCTTATTATACATGAAGGGGAAGGTACCAATGTGATGCGTAATGGCTGCTCTCTGCTTTCCTGATACCTGACATATCTGGAGGTTATTCTCAACTTCAGCTCCCATTTCACAGGCAGACAGTGCTATAATATTGTTATAATACAGCAGAGCAGAAGAGGTGCAAAAAATTTGCTTGCAAGAAGACAAATTTAATTTCTCCTATTCTGTGTTGCTAACTTGTTTCACACTGGTAACTCCCCCTTTGCAGAGCCCCAGAGTCCTGGTCATTGCAGTAATGTCGCTCTTCCACCAGGGGGAGTGATGTTACGTCTGATGGTACTAAAGGAGTTCACCTTGCCAGGTATCACAGTCACACACTACACTTTACACTCCAGTCCACCAGGGGGAGCAAAGCTTCTATCTACTAGGGCACTCCTCACACACGGGTAAAACTGGTGGGTTGGATAGGAAGTTAGAGAGGGAAGCAGACTGGGCTTCTACCAGATAACATCGAGGGAGAAGCAGCCTGGGTTTGACCCAGAGAGGTCCTGTCAGGAGTGGGATCCTGACAGAGGCCTAGCAAGAGCTAGAACGTTACGGAGCTGCGCCTGCACATCATTGCGGCAGCATCCTAAGAAAAGACATGAAGCGAAGTATATTGTGGAGAGTGAGAACCGAAGTCACAGCACAAGGAGATAATACCGGGAGGAGTCCTGCCCCGAGGTCGGCAGCCTCCTTCCGAGGCGCGTAGCCGGTGGCCAGAACACCGAGGGAGTACTGACTCTACGCATTACTCCAGACAACGGCAGGACAGTCAATTCCAAGTTGGCTGCCCAACCTAAATACCTAAGAAGACACGGAGGCAATTGTGGGAAAGGGGCGTCTCTAGGGTCCCTATAAATTAACTCCAGGCCTACCCCGTCATACGGGTTGTCCTATCCATATCCTCTGGGGGACAGAGAGAGAGAACATCAGAAATATCTACAAAGGTTGTGAGGACTTTCCCGTGGTGCTCAGCAGGGAGGTACTACAACACACAGGTGCGTCTCATCACTGCCAAGAATTGCCCAGGCACCAAAGGAGAACCATTCTCGTGAATAAAAAATTGATCCCCGCTACTCCAGATATTTTTATAATTGTTAATTAGTACAAATGGGCAAATTTCACCCGGGATGGCAAATATAGGAAACCATGTACCCCTCCCTTTCGGTTCAGTTTTAGATCGGCGTACTCTGATCCTCAATTCGTTGTCACAAAGTAATACGTCGTCCTGATGCAGTCCGCCTGTTTTGTTATGGGCAGGTAGGAGTATCTCACTGACACGCATGGCACCAAAAAAGGCAGATAATCTCCCTACACCCAGTTGGTTGGCAAAATATTGCCTGGTTTTTGAGTTGCGACCATAATCTTAAGCCATGTAAAAGATGAGAGTCTTGTTTAAATCTCTCCCCATAATAAAGCAGTTATATTTAAGAAAATGGTGCGGTGTCACTTCATGGGAGTCAAGAGTTTGGGTCACAGCAGTCTTGCACGCCTCTCCAGGTCTCCATCTAACCATTAGACGACGAGGTGTTGGGCAAAGCTGAAAATTAGACTCATCGGAGAAGATTACCTTACTGCAGTCCTCTATGGTCCAATCCTTATGGTCTTTGGCAAACTCCAGCCTGGCTCTCCTTTGCTTCTCATTGATGAAAGGCTTTTTTCTAGCTTTACATGACTTGGGTCCTGCCTCTAGGAGCCTGTTACGAAATGTTCTTGCCGTGCACTTCACCACAGCTGCCATATGCCATTCCTTTTGAAGGTCGCTTGATGTCATCCTGCGGTTGCTGAGTGAGATTCGAATAAGATGATGGTCATGCCAGTCAGTGGAGAGTCGTTTTCGTCCTCTGCCGGTCTGTAGCTTTGTTGTCCCCAATGTCTGCTGCTTGACCTTGTTGTAATGGATCGCCATCTTAGAAAATTTAAGGATGGAGGCAACATGACGCTCACTGTGTCCTTCTGCTAGTAAAGCCAGAATTGAGCCTTTCTTTTCCTCACTCAAGAATTTTCTTTTCAACTCCTTTGGCACGGTTAAAAGTTATTTTTCATTCCTATTACTTTTGGAATATTACTAGCCTTGTTTTGCCATCCAGCTTGTCCTATTGCAAGAGGATTGGGAACACCACAGCAGTTTTTTTTATACTTTGATTCGTTAAATAAGATTTGGATCAGTTGATCGCCTAATCAGAAGCACATTAAGTAGAATGAGGTGTACTCTGGTTGGAATTCAACTGACACTGGA
This sequence comes from Ranitomeya variabilis, assembly GCF_051348905.1. Taxonomy (NCBI): domain Eukaryota; kingdom Metazoa; phylum Chordata; class Amphibia; order Anura; family Dendrobatidae; genus Ranitomeya; species Ranitomeya variabilis. The sequence goes on along the minus strand of NC_135232.1, from coordinate 163,540,847 downwards.
ATGGAATGGCTGTCAGACATGTAGAGATTCTAGAGAAGCTGATTTTTATAAAACTGTGCAGTGGTCTCTTAAATTTTGCCAGAGCTGTACAGTATATGTATATATATATTAGATAGATAGATAAATAGATAGATAGTAGAAGAGCCGGTAATTCATCTGCCGTGTTCTGTAAAATCACTGCAGGAGCCGAAAGGATAGAAGAGATGGATTACATACAGTTAATACAAAAGGGGCGGGCGCTGGGACCCCTTATCTGCCTGCACTAGCTGACCTTATCTGGGTGATGTATTATCTACTTTCGTATTTTATGTTATGCTGACTGTATGCTTTGACATTCATTCATATGTAATCTGTGTATTTACCTCTACACTATATGGAGGTTGTGTTATATATCTTTCTCGCCCATTAATAACTATAAGTATTATATTTACTCTATATTTTAAAGGCATGTTCTGGGTTCCCAGTGCCCCTGCGTTTTAGTCTGTTTGGTGGTTACTTGCTGTTGTCACCACCTTTATGCCCTGCACAATAAAGCATTTTTATAGACTTTGGCTATCTTTTGGAGTTTGTTCTCCCCCCCAGTAAGTTAATACAAATGGAATAGGTGTCTGTGACAAATACAATCAGTACAGTGTGTGCAAATTACTGGACATGAATTTAATTAATAAAAGATTATTTTTCTTAAAATTTTTTCGTAACCAGCAGAGGGAATGCCGACAGCTGGGGGCAGATGTTTATAGCCTGGGAAGGGGGTAATACCCATGGAGCTTCCCAGGCTATTATTTCAGCTTATAGCTGTATAATTAGCCTTTTTTACTGGCTATTAAAATGCCCCCCCCCAAAAAAAAAAAATGGCCCCCATAATTAATAACCAACAAAGGCTATGCAGACAGCTGCAGGCTGATATTAATAATAGTAATTTTTATTATTGATAGCCTAGGAAGGGGCCATGGATACTGCCCCCCAGGCTAAAAACATCAGATCTCAGCCTTCCCAGAAAAGGCGCATCACTAAGATGTGCTAATTCTGGCACTTAGCTTCCCTCTTCCCACTTGCCCTGTAGTGGTGGCAAGTGGGGTGATAATTGGGGGGTTGATGTCACCGTTGTATTGTCAAGTGACATCAAGCCCAGAGGTTAGTAATGGAGAGGTGTCAATAAGACGTCCCCATTACTAACCCCATAGTCACATTGTAAGAAAACACAGACACTCAGAAAAAAAGTCCTTTAATGAAAGAATGACACAGACTCCTTTAATATTCTTAATTAAACCATACTTACGACCTCGCCCATTCCCCCGAAGCCCTCGTCATCTGCAAAAGAGGTAAAAAAAAACAGTTCTTCTGCTCGCGGTGCCATCTGACAGGTCCACAAGTTCACGGCCAATGAACTCACTTCACCTGATGTCAGTGCGAGCGCCATGGGAAAATTTCTCACAGCGCTTGCGACGACATCACATAAGTGAAGTGAGTTCATTGGCCGTGAACTTGTGGACCTGTCAGATGGCACCGCGAGCAGGAGAACTTACGCTCGCGGTGCCCTCAGACAGGGAATAGCAGTTTATACAGACACACAGACGCTGCAGGCCATTAGGCAGAAGTACAGGTGAGGAAAATTATAGTGTACCCCATAAAACATACTGGGCCTATCGGTTGTGCAGCGCAGGCGTCCTGATGCGGGCTAGGTGTGTGTGTGATAGTTAATGTTTCTTTCTTGCTGTTTCCGGGGTAACAAAGTTTTCGTTGTTAGTAAAAAACTAGTTCCTTAACAAATTGCCTGGCTGTGTTCTTTGTCCTCAGCCAGCTGTATTCTGGGAGAGACCACCCTGGTGACTCGGTCTACACGTTTCACAATGTAGGGGCAGCACAGACGTCGTTCCACTGCTCCATTCATTCTCTATGGGGCTGCCAGAAAAAGATGAGCTCAGCAATCGGTCAACCACATAGAGAATGAATGACGCAGCGGTGGAGCGTGTGCACTTCCCCAGCGGTCTGACCCCCAGGCAGGATCAATAACTTATCACATAGTCTGTGAATAGATGCTCACTAGTTTTCACTGGAGAGCCCCTTTAAAGGGCACCTGTCACCTCGTTTTTTCAGTATGAGATAAAAATACTGTTAAATAGGGCCTGAGCTGTGCATTACAATAGTGTAGTTTGTGGACCCCGATTCCCCACCTATGCTGCCGAAATACGTTACCAAAGTAGTCGTTTTCGCCTGTCAATCAGGCTGGTCTGGTCAAAAGGGCGTGGTGTCTTCCCCCAGATTTTGCTTAGTTTTCCGTTGGTGGCGTAGTGGTGTGCGCATGTCCAAGGTCCCGAATCCACTGCACAGGGGAGGGAAAAGAGCGCGATGTGCACTATTTCATTGGTGATCGGTGGGCGCGGCCATCTTCCTTTGGCCGCGCGTGCGCAGAAGCGGCGCTCTGCTGGCCGCGGCTTCAGGAAAATGGCCGCGGGATGCCACGCGTGCGCAGATGGAGATCGCGGCGGCCATTTTCCTGAAGCAGAGTTTGCATCTCGGCTGTGACGTGGATTTGGGACCTTTGACATGCGCACACCACTACGCCACCAACGGAAAACTAAGCAAGATCTGGGGGAAGACACCACGCCCTTTTGACCAGCCTGATTGACAGGCGAAAACGACTACTTTGGTAAGGTATTTCGGCAGCATAGGTGGGGAATCAGGGTCCACAAAATACACTATTGTGATGCACAGCTCAGGCCCTATTTAACAGTATTTTTATCTCATACTGAAAAAACGAGGTGACAGGTGCCCTTTAAGGTCAGCTTCCTAGACAGCCCTGGGCTGGGGCCACAGCCCTTTGTCCTGGAGATCAGACCCCACCAGTAAGACATGAGGCGCTAGTGAGATCCGGCCTGCCTATGCTGAGCACATGACATCATGATGAAGGAAGACATGAATGAATCCGCCATCGTCAGCTCCTTACTCATGTGCTCGCACTGAGCCGTGATCGCCATCTCAGAAGATGCTGCTGAATCAATGACTCACAGCCCCGCCCACTCCGGGGTGTCTATGAGTACATCTTCACTTGGTGGGCGGAGCTATGCAGCTGATCTCCTCTGATTGGCTGAAGCGCCTGGTTGGTCACGCCCTTTGAATGACTGTACGCTGTGATTGGCTAGTAGTAAAACTGCTGATACGGAGCGCACTGTGCAGCTGGAGCCTGGCATCCGGAGGGTGAGGAGGTCCGGAGGGTGAGTGCACGTAGTCATTCCTGCATCCATCCGTTATACACAGGATGCTGGCAGTGCTGGGGCTTGTGGTTCTACCGCGGCTTGTAATTCTTATTTCTCTTTGGTATATAATAGGGTGATATGAGATGATACCTATGAGAATTGTTACTACTGGCCTGTACACAGCAAGTCCATGAGTGGGCAGGGGCTAATCCACGGGGCAGCGTGACTGTGTCCCACGCAGAGAATTGGTCGCTGGTTGTTATCAGCGATCCATCCACAGACTGAACGATCACTGATCATGATCAGATCTCTGTTATATCGTCATCGATAGCCATCTGCTGGTCTGTGGTGGGGGAATCGTCCGACTGCTCGAGCAGCTCAGACTGCCAGGACGTATATCGCTCATACAGCCAGCAGTGATGGAAGAAAAGGGCAATAATCCATTGATGAGCTCCATGTGGCACAGCTCTGATGCCCCATACATTGTATATACACACCAGGGGTATTTATTATTATTTATTTATATAGCGCCATTAATTACATGGTGCTGTACATGAGAAAGGGTTACGTACAGAGTTATAGATATCGTTTACAGTAAACAAATTTACAATGACAGACTGGTACATAGGGGAGAGGACCCTGTCCTTGCGGACTTCGATTCTACGGGATAATGGTGGCTCTGGTGGTGGTGAGGCGGTAGCTCTGGCGGTGGTGAGGCGGCAGCTCTGGTGGTGGTGAGACGGCAGCTCTGGTGGTGGTGAGGCGGTAGCTCTGGCGGTGGTGAGACGGCAGCTCTGGCGGTGGTGAGGCGGCAGCTCTGGTGGTGGTGAGGCGGCAGCTCGGGTGGTGGTGAGGCCGCAGCTCTGGTGGTGGTGAGGCCGCAGCTCTGGTGGTGGTGAGGCCGCAGCTCTGGTGGTGGTGAGGCCACAGCTCTGGTGGTGGTGAGGCGGCAGCTCGGGTGGTGGTGAGGCCGCAGTTCTGGTGGTGGTGAGGTGGCAGAATGGTTATTGCAGGCTGTAGGCTTTCCTGAAGAGATGGGTTTTCAGGTTCCATCTGAAGGATCCGAAGGTGGTGGATAATCGGACGTGTTGAGGCATGGAATGGGGATATTCGGGAGAAATCTTGGAGGCGGTTGTTTGAGGAACGAATACGTGTGGAGGAGAGTAGGAGGTCTTGGGAGGATTGAAGATTACGTGAGGGAAGATAGTGGGAGATTAGTTCAGAGATATAGGGAGGAGACAGGTTGTGGATGGCTTTGTAGATCAGTGTTAGAAGTTTGAACTGGATTAGTTGGGGAATTGGGAGCCAGTGGAGGGATTTGCAGAGGGGAGAAGCAGGGGAGTAGCGAGGAGAGAGGTGGATTAGCCGGGCAGCAGAGTTGAGGGCAGACTGGAGAGGTGCAAGAGAGTTAGTGGGGAGGCCACAAAGGAGGGTGTTGCAGTAATCGAGGCGGGAGATGATGAGAGCATGCACAAGAGTTTTGGTAGATTGTGGGCTGAGGAAGGGACGGATTCTGGCAATATTTTTGAGTTGGAGGTGACAGGAGGTGGCAAGAGTTTGGACGTGCAGTTTGAAGGACAGGGCAGAATCGAGAGTTACCCCGAGGTAGAGGATTTCAGGTGCGGGAGAGAGCGTGATGCCGTTTACCATAATAGATCAGATAGTGGGGATACGTGAGATGGGGGAAAGATGATGAGTTTGGTTTTGTCTACATTGAGTTTTAGGAAGCGAGGTTTGAAGAAGGAGGATATGGCTGATAGACACTGCGGGATTCTGGACAGCAGAGAGGTGACATCTGGGCCAGAGAGGTAGATCTGAGTGTCGTCAGCATACAGGTGGTACTGGAAGCCATGGGACATTATGCATTGTCCTAGGCCAAGGGTATAGATGGAAAAAAGTAGAAGCCCACCGGGCAGCACGGTGGCGCAGTGGATAGCACTACAGCCTTGCAGCGCTGGAGTCCTGGGTTCCAATCCCACCCAGGACAACATCTGCACAGAGTTTGTATGTTCTCTCCATGTTTGCGTGGGTTTCCTCCAGGTACCCTGGTTTCCTCCCACATTTCAAAGACATACTGATAGGGAATTTAGATTGTGAGCCCCATCGGGGACAGCTATGATAATGTGTACAAACTGTAAAGCGCTGCGGAGTATGCTAGCGCTATATAAAGATTATTATTATTATTATTATTAAGCCCTAGGAGAGAGCCTTGAGGGACTCCACCAGAGAGAGGGCGGGATGAGGAGGTAGTGTGGAAAGGTATGAGGCAATCCAGGACAGGGCAAGGTCTTTGATGCCAAGGGAGGAAAGAATATGTAGCAGTAGGCAATGGTCGACTGTGTCGAAAGCAGAGGACAGGTCGAGAAGGAGGAGGATGAAGAACTGTCCATTAGATTTGGCTGTGACTAGAAACAAAGAGATTGGAGGGCACCATCCCATAAAGTAACAACAAAAGGATGGTGGTCAACCCAAAGCTTGACTGGCAAATAGTCTTGAACAAACAGAAAAAGTGTCAAGCTATAAAGTAGGGACCACCACTACAATATTTATAAGAAATATAGAATTTTTTTTATTGTCAAACAAAACAACACACCACACTAATAAAAACAGTTTAAAACAAAGTACCAACATAGGTTCCATATAAGGAACCTTCCCCTGGACATGATTGGTGATCGGTTTGTCAACATAGGTATACAATAATAGTCCCAATTTTAATCCTCAAAGCGTCTAAATAAGTGTAGATGGTTATAAGCCAGACATGAAATGATGAAAACCAGCGTGACCCAGCTCGCAGCACACAATAAAAATACGTCACTATAAGCTGCTGACAGTTTTCCGTATTTACATAGAATGTTCCATGAAGTAACGTAATTCTAATGATTTAGGTTTTTTGCTGGGAAACCACAGACTAAGATGACATTAGACGCTGGATGGATACCATGATGAAAGGACCCCCATAGATATTTCCCTTTTTAATAGAGGGGGGAATACCAAATGTATTAGAAGGTTTGAAGACTTATAAACTTGGAAACATACAATGTAACAATAGTTAAAGATATTCTTAACAAGAAAACCTATGTAAACAGGTAAAATATATATAAAGTATAGTGAGTATGTATTACCCCGCTATACTATGTCTCTGTGCTCGTATATAAAGAAGTACAAAGAGCATCAGGCAAAGCAATGCTTATGCCACCATAGAAGTTACTTCTCAGAGAACATGGTCATAATACCTATCACCACAGGGGTCCAGGGGACAGAGGCCCAACGCGTGTCGCCACACGGGTGGCTTCGTCAGGAGCAGGTGCCGTATTGTGCAGATGACTACTTTATATATACAAATGTTACATACCAGAAATGAGAATATCTCGATCAGCTGTAGAGAAACAGCATGGAGGAGTGAAGACGCTGAAAACGCCGGCATGCTGAGACCGGAACTGACAAGCGTCAGGTGATGAAAGCAGGAGTACAAACATGGCCGCGTAAAGGAGGTATGCGCATGCGTCAATCGCACATATGAAGACACCATTGAGTAGAAAGCTGAGTACCAAGATGGCCGCTCAAAGACATATATGCGCACGCGCAGGTATATCACTCCACCCCCAACATGGAGGAAGATTACTGAAACAAGTATCATGCCTATTACTACGGTACATGCCTGCCTGTACAAAAAGGAGAGGGGAAGGGGATTGTCTTTGCCCTAACCCCATACAATACAATATAACAATAAAGTGCGTAATATATTGCAGGTCAACCATCAAAGTACATCATGGTATAGTAGCGGCGCACTGAATATCGGCGTAATGAACACCGAGAATAGCGATATCATAAAGCAATATGTGAGTAGTATAGAGCTGGCCGCAAAGGACAAATGCAAATGTGTCGATTGCACACATAAAGGTGCCGTTGAACAAGAGTTGGATACCAAAGTGGCTACTAGAGAACATAAAGGCGCACACACCGATTCACACTTACACCCCAATAGGTGGGGAGGTTCAGTTAGAAAAGGTGTTGCAGTAGCTGCAGCAATAGACAGCTGCATGTACCAAAACAAGGGTTTAACCTAGTGTCACCTAGTAACGCAATGTGATTATGGGGTGCACATACATATTGTATAATCAAGATGCCATAAAAGTATGGTACATATTGAATGACAGGTGTCATGGGAAGGCCCACTAGAAAAGGAGCAATTATAGAAGATGCGCAATATCATGACATGGTTAAATAAATCAAATACATCCAAAATATCCTTTGTTGGGCTTAAAAAGGCCACGCATACCATAAAGTGCTGATACTATTATTTATTAATACAGTTAAATCTACTGATGTGCACACCTATCCACATTGTTGTCAATATCAGGCGGCGAATGAGATTGCCCATAGTGGTCTATGGCTGATCACAACCATTTTGGATAGTAGCTACACAATGGTTGGTATATGAGAGTATACCCAAGTTACACCCCCTTATCCAACCAGCGTATAACATACAACCAAATGAGTCAAATGTTCCTCTGCAGCCCCCAGCAATACACTACATGAACAGGTAAAAAAAAACCTGCATAGTAGAAAATTGTACTCCAACCAAAAGGTACGTAGTATGGCGTCCCTAATCAATATCCCAAAAATAAGTTGATTAAGATAATATGCTTGCGAGCTGGTGCCACGAAAAAACCCATATATCAACATATATACACATGCTCAATCCTTAGTACAGAAGGTAGATTTATCAGAGTTGTTTATAGAATCCTGTGAAGAGGATCTCCTCATTAAGGCCCTTTGGGGCCAAACTCTGTAGATTAAAAATCCATTTCGTTTCGCAGCGCAGGAGACGTTTGGAGATGTCCCCACCCCTAATGTTCACATGCACACTTTCAAGTCCCATGACCCTGAAGCTGGAAAATCTGCACCGATGGTGGTCCAAAAAGTGTGCAGCCACAGAGGAGAGAGTCTTATTCTTCTCCCGATCTCTTGATGCCGTAGAGATACTTGAAAGATGTTGCTGCATCCTCCTCCTGATTTCCTGTGTGGTTTGTCCCACGTAAATTTTCGGGCAGCCACAAAATATTGCATACACCAGATTCCGGGATCTGCAGTTAAAGTATTCTTTTGGTCGTATCTGAAAAGGTAGAGTGGAGATAGAAAAACCATCTTGAGAAATCATAAATTGACAGATGTTACATCCTCCACAAGGATACGAACCAAAGGTTCTAACCCCTCGATTTAATTTCGTAGTTGGACGTTGGTAGTGGCTATGGCAAAGATCATCCCTAAGGTTTTTGGCCCTTCTGGCTACCATACATGGAGAGCTGGAAACCAAAGAGGGGATCCTCTTATCGTTTAATAGGATATCCCAATTTGTGTTGAGAAGATCCCGTACATCCGTCCACTGATTATTATATGTGGTAATGAGTGCCAAAGGCCGGTTCGAATCACGTACCTTTTTCTCAAACAGGTGTTTACGGTCCTGTTGAAGAGCATGCTGAAATGCCCCCGAGACAAGTTTGTGTGGGTATCCTCGTTTTCTGAAGCGGTTAGAGAGGTCCTTCGCTTGATGCAGAAATTCACCGTCTGTGCTGCAGTTTCTCCTTACACGCAGGAATTGACCCTTAGGGATTCCTTTTCTTAGATGATAAGGGTGGAAACTAGTAAAATGAAGAAGACTGTTAGTGGCCGTGGTCTTACGATATAGTCCACTCACAATTTTTGAATCCACGATTGAGAGTCTCAAATCCAGAAAGTCAACCGAGATTGCTGAAATCGTAGAAGTGAGCTTGATGTTCAAGTTGTTCTCATTAAGGTCACTAATAAACTGATGACACACTTCTGGGGGACCTATCCATATCAGCAGGATGTCGTCGATATACCGTTGCCAGGTGTGTACCATAGAGCAAAAAAAGGGGATGTTGATAGACCATTGTCTCCTCCCACCACCCGAGAAACAAATTGGCGTATGCGGGGGCACAACGAGCCCCCATTGCAGTACCGGACATCTGCCTATAAAACTTCCTATCAAAAATAAAATAATTTTTGTCCAGTACAAAGTGTAGGAGTCTGAGAATAAAATTGTCATGCTCTATGGCTCTATCTGTAGATTTTTCAAAAAAATAAGTAACCGCCTGCATACCTGAGGAGTGTGCAATGCTGGTATATAAAGATTCGACATCCATACTAATTAGTAAAGAATTCTCAGGAATCTCACAGTCTTCAATGAGTTGTAGTAGATGGGTGGAATCTCTAGTGAAGGATTTCAGGGAAGTTACTAGTGGCTGCAAAAAATAATCAACATAAATACAAGGACGTTCAAAGATACTACCAATCCCAGAAACAATAGGCCTACCTGGTGGTTCAATTAAGGACTTGTGGATTTTAGGTAAGGCGTAAAAAGTGGGGGTGGTTGGTACCGGTGTTGTTAAAAAGTCAGCCTCTTTTTTGGTCAAAACACAGTCTTGGAGGGCCCTGTGGATGATACAATCAAGCTGATCCTTAAAGAATTTAGTTGGATCTGAGGGTAAAACAGTGTAGCAATGATCATTATTCAGTTGCCTTGTGACCTCCCTGAGATATTGGTCATGTGGCCACAATACAACATTGCCCCCTTTATCTGCTTCACGTACCACAAATTCTTTATTCTTCTTCAAACCCTGTAAGGCCTTAAGTTCTTCCTTGCTAAGATTATTTGCCTTGTGAGGATCCAATTTCAGCTTCTCAATATCACGGCAAGTTTTATCAAAAAATATTTGTACCGCAGGGAACAGGGAGAAAGATGGAGTAGCCTGTGATGGAAGGTGTCTAGTGAACCTGCCCCTGGACGATGGACCCTCATTCTCCTGCAGTAATTCCAAGAGGTCCTGGAGGACCTGTCTCTCGTCATCTTGGAAATTATCCAATAAAGATGGTTGGTTGTATAACAATCTAAAGGTAATTTGACGACAAAAAAGGTAAAGATCCTTGACCAATGTAAACTTATTCAAAGAGTTCATAGGAGAGAAAGATAGACCACGCGATAAGATCTTCATTTCAGATTCAGAAAGAACGTATGAGGACAAATTGACAATCTGTAGATTACCCGGTTGAGCTGTATCTGGTGCAATATCTTTCATCTCCTCTTGTTGAACCTGGTTTCCCTCTGGTACGTGGGTGACCAATTCTTGTAGCCCCTGCCCTTCCTTCTGTTTTGTCCTTGTTTTTCTACGACCCCTCCGACAGGTCCTTCTACGTCGCTGGGGTCTGAAGACAAAAAATCACTGGAGGACATGTCCTGATTTATTTGACTCTCCACCACCCTACTTGGGACATCCAAAAGGGGTCTTTTATTCCCCCGGTGTACCCATCTGTAAGCTCTTCCATTATTGTAGTCTGATTTGTCTCTGTGAAATTTATTCCTTTTACGGGTGATAATCTCTTTTTCAAAAGTGTCAATCAGATTTTTCAGTTTTTGTTGAAAAGGGTTCACCTGGGTATCCCTATCAAATTCAATAAGCCTGCTTTCACAAGCTTTTATTTCATCCTTAATTTTATTGAAAAAGGTCTGATCATGTTCTATGAGCATATCTATCAGTATGGTGGAGCATTTAGCCAGACCGGCCTCCCAGGTACTACGAAAATCTGAAGTAGCCTCCCAAGCTGGAAAAATCTGAATACGTAATCCACGAGGTACAAAATTTGCCTTCTTATATTCCTCTAGACTTCTGATATTCCACCATGTTTTCGTCAAAGATTTATGCAAACCCAAAATTTTTGAAGAAAGATTATGAAAATCTGGCTGTGAGTAGCAAAAAGACAGCGCCACAATGGATGGTGAAAAGATAGGAGCTTACATTTATTCTGCCTCCTGTAGCGACGTTTCGGTCAACAGACCTTTATCAATAAAGGTCTCTTTTTGTTCTTTGTGGTCTTGGTTTTGGACGTGCGCCCTTGTGTCCGCTGAGACCTTCAATTTATATATAAAAGGGTGCGGTTTTGACTTTCTTTTATTTTGACTCTGTTGGCTGTGAGTAAGTCATTAGTAATTTTGGTCAGAGCAGTTTCGGTGGAGTGGTGGGGGCGGAAGGCAGATTGGAGGTTGTCAAGGAGAGAGTTAGATGAGAGGTGGGAGGAAGGGGTATCTATGTGCTATGTATGCAAGAGGGGCAGGGGCAAATCTTGGGCATTGGTGCCACCTGTGAAGCCACAAAGGGGCCCTAGAAATAAAGGGGCCACGGCTACCCCCAAACCAGGTGGAACTGTGCATTATGATGAGATATTGGACCCATATACTGTTCTTGGACAAGAGGCATGTTCTATCTGTGCCCATCAGTGGCTCATCTACTAATGTGATATGTGTCAGAACAAATGGGATAAAGCTCCGACTGTGCCCATGGGGACATGGAAATAAAACTACACAATGTGCCAACATCAGAGAGTACAACATAAACAAAGCGATATATACAATATTATATAACACCACACAATACAAGATATACAGTATAAAATATACATTACACTCTAACAACATCATACAATACAAGATCTAAAACATATACGATATACACAACACAATATATCCAAAACCAATCACACAATTCAATATATACAGTACAACATATACAAATAAAACCATCTGACACCACACAATACAAGATGTACAGAATAAGATATACAAAGAAATATATACAATGCTATACATCACACAATACAATATGTGCTATATAGCACCACACAATGCAAGATGTACAGTATAATATATACAATACACTCTAACATCACACAGTGCGATATATGCAGTGTAATATGTACAATACAGCAGATACAATACTACACAACACCACACAATGCAGTATATACAGTACAATGTGACAACTTCACCTTCTGAGGTCAAAACTATAAACAACAACAATGCAAAACATGACAGTGAGAAATCAGGAATATTATCCAGCACTCTTTTAAAAATCAGACATTGTGCAAAAATCCTGGGCGTTTTGAATTTAGAAATATGGATGTTCTTACTCATGGCGCTTGTATTGTCCTAACCTTCCAACTGGGGTATGAGAGATCAGGATAAGATGATTGTCGGCTGAGCGAGCGCCCCTGTGTATGAGAGATCAGGCTGAGATGGCTCTCGGCTAAGCTGTGTGTTGTAGTTTCAACACAATCAGTGTTATATCAGCAGACTATACACATCTCAGCATTTGAGCACTGCTACATCTACATCTGAGAAAACAAGGAATTCTATCAAAACTACACCAAGCAGGCCAGTAAGTGATACATTGCTGGAATCAGGCTCTCTGCCACTACATCATGCTGCTCTCAGATTACATAGCAAAAATCTACTGACAGAAATAACCTGGAATTCAGGTGTTATGTTCAACTCAGATGCTGTGGAAATCTCCTGACATAGCCGGAAGCTCTGACTTATGCCACTGATTATAATACCGTAGCATTCATCATTAGGGTTTATTCAGATGTCAGTTTTTCTCATGCAAGCGCTATCCAACGTTCTTCACAGATAGCAGTGATACCTATGATAGTCTATGGGGAGATTGACATGTCCGATATTTTCTTCAGATCGAGTTGTCCGCACAAAAGGAGACTTGATCCAAGTATTGTATCACCAAAAGTCGCCCATCAATAAGATGTTAACCGCGTGCTTCTGTTTTCCACGCACTGTTTGATTTAAGAAGCTTAAGAAACCTTATTTTTTATCTGAGACAAAGTGATGAATCTCTGTCCAAGCTTTGATGGTAAATAGTGACACACTGAGCAAACTCTGATAACACTCAAAAATACTTACGGTAACTCGGACGGTATTTTTGAACCGTATTTTTGTGTACAGAGAAAAATTACTGCCGAGTATAGGAGCCCTTAGACAAATGTCTTAAAATTCAGATTTATCCTCAAAGGACAGCGCTTACTCACATTCACGTCCCAACATTCTCCAGCAAAATGGCGCTGGAGGCGGTGCATGATTAGGTTAACGTTTGGCCGTCTCCAGCAAAAATAGCGCCGCCAGTGCCGGAGGTTAATCTGAACATTTGCAAATTTGAAGTTCAAATTTTTTAAGTATGCAAGGTCCAGTCACACGGCTACACTTTCCTATACATGAAAAATATAAAGTATACCAATGTATACTGCCCATTCAATGCCAAATGGGTATTCTTTTGGTTTACATAGAGGCCTTTATGTTTCTGGCCATAACTTACGCAAACACAGAATTAAAATGCCCCAATAGAGATCCATAGGAACTTTGTATAATGCAGTAAAGGCCTTTGTGGCTTTGCCGGATGCATGGATAAAAATGAAATCAAAGTTTTGTACTGTGTAAAGGAAAAAGACGGAATATCTATGAATATGTGAGGAAACGTGGGTTATTGTGCACTATTAGGCCATGTCCACACAATCAGTATTTGGTCAGTATTTTACCTCAGTATTTATAAGCCAAAATCAGGAGAGGAACAGTCAGAGGAAAAGTATACTAGAAACAAGTCACCACTTCTGGATTTATCACCCACTCCTGGTTTTGGCTTACAAATACTGAGGTAAAATACTGCCCAAATACTGAACGTGTGAATGTGGCCTAGAGGAGACACCATACCACGGCACATGGAGAGCCCACAGTAATATCCGCATGACTCCATACACATGACATACTCGCTACTGCTCTATCTACATGAGGACAGAGCACATGATTGCAGATGTTCTAATTTCTCCTATATATAGGGAACTATACATGTGTTTGGCCTGTGGTCAGAGTTTCTGTTAAGTAACAACCATTGACAGTATTGTACATGGCATCACAAAACCCATTCATAAAAAAGACACCAAACACTTAAAATGTGGATAAAAATGGCCGTGTAGTTTATTAGGGTTACATAAGTTAAATAAATACCAATAAATATACTCATCTCTTAAAACCAAATTTCCATACTTCTCCATAAAACCAATCCACCCATACATGGGTGATTTTCCCACAATAAAACTACACGACAAATAAATCAAGCATTTAATAAAAGGGAAGGGGGGGTGGGCTTCTTCTTTTCTTCTCTGTCAAACTGAATGATGAAAACCCCAAAAAACAGGGTTTATATAGACAAAAATCAGGCGCCCAAGATTCAAATAGCCAATAAAAAACGGCCAAAAAAGGGCGCCAATCAACCAGCCAAGACTGGATAAAACCAGATTCCCACATCCACAGCTGACCGGCCTGACCTTTGGATGACCTCTCCTTACAAAAGCCATATCATAAAAAATAGGGTTTATGAGGCCATGAGACCCCCGCTGTATTTCTTTTTGTGCTTACGCGGGGGGGCTAACATGGCATCACAAAACCCATTCATAAAAAAGACACCAAACACTTAAAATGTGGATAAAAATGGCCGTGTAGTTTATTAGGGTTACATAAGTTAAATAAATACCAATAAATATACTCATCTCTTAAAACCAAATTTCCATACTTCTCCATAAAACCAATCCACCCATACATGGGTGATTTTCCCACCAGGCCAGGTCTCAAAGAGATCTGGTCCCCCCACCACCACACAGCCATCTTTCAATAATCGACTGCAGGTCAAGGTTGAAAATGTCCAATCCAATATCCGATAGATGAATTAGATCTCGTCTATAAAGACCAGGTAAGAAACCTTCAAGGTCGGAATGCCTGAAAGAAAAACCTGAAACCAAAGGAAAAAATTTCTCCATCGCTTTGTTCACTCTTTTGCGTATTTTCTCCAAAAAAGAAAAACGGTTATTATGCCACAATAGTCTGGGAACGATCTCGGAAAAAACAAAAGATGAATGAGGTAAAATAGACCGAAAACCAATCATATCAGATCTCATAGTAGCTAACAAATCCATGGTTCTGATCTTTCCGAGATCATTCCCAGAAACATGAAAAATAATTAAGTCAGGGGAAGGGTATTCTTCTAGCCATTTTTTAACTTGAATAACCAGGGAAAACCAACTCAGACCTCGAACAGCGAGCCACCAAACTTGAATAACTGACATATTAAAAGATAAGTTCTCTGTATAAACTCGCTGACTAGCCCTCTTCTGGGCCCAGAAGACAAAAGAATGTCCGACTATCCAGATAACTAACGGACCTAAAAGAAAATTGATAATTAATAATCATAAAGATCATGTCTGATATACAGTTTGAATCTATTAGAGTTCCATCTCCCCAATTCTTTTATTCCGGCCTCAGAAAACCCGGCCCTAGAGGCCTCAGTAGCTGCTCCGATCCTAAAAGAATGGGAAGTAATGTTCAAGTGTTTCAAGTTCAAAAAAGACAAACATTTCTTCAAAATAAAATTAAATTGAAATACAGTGACCGGTGATAAATCCCTATGAATAAACAGTGGGCCTTGCTTTAAAGGTCTAGTTTGAAGCCAAATAGACATCCTACTCACAGGGCAAATGGATGGATCGGAAATAGCATTAATTCTCAACTTTGAACCTCTTCCTAACTGATCCGTCTTTGATTTCCTAATAAAAAGGATTAAAAAGGCTTCATGGATTTGAATATCTGCCAACAAGAGTCCAGAAGGTTTGGATTTTTTGGCGGAGACTACTTCGCCAATCCTTAGTGCCCCAAAAAATGATAAAGAAAAAATGGCGCTAAATAAAAGCGCCTCCTCAGAATTCAAACAAACATTGCAGAGACTAGAGCATAAATCTCTGAGCAGTGATAGAGATATAGGTCTTCTAGTATCGGGCATAAAATTAGATTTTTTGAGGCCCTTCAAAAACTGTTTTACCGGGAAAAAATTCGTTAAAGGAATGCTACCTGAAAGTTTCAGAAAAAAGGAAACTCCTGCAAGGCTTTTTGCTATCGCGGAGTACGACAGACCCCTCTGGGCCATTTCAGAAGCAAATTTGAGCGCTGCCGCAGGGTCTGAAACTAAAGGGTCAAAATAGTTTAACTCACAAAAATTACTCCAATTACGCCATGCGGCTGAATAATCAGCCCATGATCTTTCGGACAGAGAATTTTTAATAAAATGCGGTATCAAAGGGTGATCACTTCCCAGATTGAAGGGGATAAGAGGGTTGCTTCTGAATCCGCATACGGGACCTGTAGAAAAAAATTCGACCACTGACGATTAAGCAAAGAGTCCGTTAAAGCTATAAGCTTACTCTGTCCAAGCTTAGCCTTCAACCAAAGATTATTTTTAAGGCATAGCAAAACTAATTGTCTCAAAATTCTGGCTACTAGAGTGTTTTTTGAAGATAAAGTATTAATGGCAAAAACCACCGCCTGGTTGGAGGAAAGCAACAAAATTCTGGAATTCTGCATTAGAGACCCCCATGTATAAATTCCGGAAAAAATAGAAAAAATTTCTAGGACCGTAAAATTAGAAACAAACCGTTCAGAAACCCAAAACTCTGGCCAACAAAAACAAGTCCAATGGGAGGCAAAAAGGATGCAACCACCGAGATGCTTGTCAACAGAAAAAAGAAACGGGAAAGAGTCCGCAGCTACAAATGATGACTGCCACAAGGATCTACCGTTATGCTCTGATAAAAAGGAAAGCCATATTCTGGCATCTTCCTTCAGAGCAGAACGAACCCTAATATGAGAATGGGGTGAAGATACACCCTTGGTGGCATCATATAAGCTCCTACAAAACGCCCGACCAATAGGAATCACCCGAACTGCAAAATTCAACAATCCCAATAAGGATTGAATTTCTTTAAGAGTAACCTTCTCTTTAGACAAAAAATTAGTTAAAGCAGAACAAAGTTTAAAAATTTTATCCGCCGGAAGTCGAGATTCCATTTTTATAGAATCCAGGGTAATTCCCAAAAACTCAATGGATCGAGAAGGACCAACTGTCTTTTCGTGGGCGATAGGGATGCCGAAGTATTCACACATATGAATAAATTTGGTAAGAGCATCCTCACAAATAGAGGAGCCAAAGGGACCAATGAATAAAAAGTCGTCCAAATAATGGAGGACACCCGCTTCTTTACAAGACGATTGCACGACCCAATGAAGAAAGGAGGAAAAACTCTCAAAATAAAAACAGGACAAAGAAAAACCCATGGGTAAACATTTATCATAAAAGAAACAATCATCAAAATAAAAACCTAGAGAATTAAAACCAGAAGGATGGACGGGGAGAAGCCTGAACGCTGATTTAATGTCCGATTTAGCCATTAAAGCATTGCATCCGAATTTACGGAGGATCTCCAATGCAGAATCAAATGAAGAATAAGATGCTGAAATTAAAGACTTATCCACCTCATCGTTCAAAGATGAACCAGAAGGGTAAGGTAAGTGGTGGATTAGTCTAAATGAACCTTCCTCTTTTTTTGGAACTATACCCAAAGGGGATGTACGAAAATTAGAAAACGGAGGTGTGTTAAAAGGGCCTGCGACCCTGCCTAATTGAATTTCACTCAAAATTTTGTCCCTAGCTACTCCCGGATTGGCCTTTAAAGAAGGTAAATTAGAAACAATCAGACAGCCCTCCCCTTTAAACTGAGGTACAAAAAATCCTTCAGAAAAACCAAAAAACAACAACCTACTGGTCTCCTGATCTGGAAACCTGTTTAACCAAGGGGACATGTTTGCTAGTATCACTGGTGTCTGTGCTTTTTGTAGTGTGTTCCCTGGAAGAGGGCTGCTGAGATGCTTGTTTCTTGAAACATTTGGCCACTGGGTGTGAGTTGCCACAGAATGAACATTCGTGGCGGAATCTGCAATTAGTATTCCATTTGCAAAAGGAATCATTGAAGGCGAAACAAACGCCACGCTTCACAGTGTTAGAAGAAGTCTGCCTAGAAGTAGTGTGTCTTTGTGGAAGCATTAAATTGATCCACAAACCAATATCCTTCACTCCCCAATGGAGCTCAGGATGAACTGATAGTTTGTGTCTGAAAGCCTCATCATAACTCAGCCAGGCGAACCCGCCGAAGTTACGATAAGCTTCCAGTATAATATCTAAGTGCTGAAATAATTTACTGCAGAGATGGGGAGATTTCTCCCCCAAGACTGCAGCAAAAATGGAAAATGCTTGAACCCAATTGGTAAATGATTTAACGTTCGTGCGTTTAAATTCATCAGACTCATTTTTATCATCTTTTTTATCTGCTCTGACATGCTGATCTTTCTTAGGTAATAAAGAAAAAATATCTACATACTGATTATTCCAAATGAGCTCTTTAACAGCAGAGCTCAAATGGAATCCCAAAGGCGATAACTCGCACGTCAGAGCTTCTTTAAATGTATTAATAGGAATAGTGTTAGCGGTTACTGCGCTAGAAACCGCAGCGCTAGGCAAATCTGCTAAGCGTGCAGTAGAAGGAATAATTTCTTTTAAAGTATCCGCTAACACTTTCCTTATTAAGTTAGAAAGGTGTGAATGAGGGACAGACATAGGTATATTAACAGTCTCACCCCTCGATGGCTGGTGTCCGGTCCTGGGATCTCGGGAGCAGCTGGAGCTCAAGCCCTCCAAGTTAGGCAAGCTCACATTGGAAGCTGCTGCGACCGAGGACTCCTCTTCATCCGACTGGGACGAGACCAGATCTTCATGAACGCTGGTAAGACCAGCGGATGCTGGAGCTGACACCGCTGCAGGAGCCGCTGGCACCGCAGCGCTTTTACGGCCGCGGTGGTTTGCGGGCTTCCCGGCCGGAACAGCAGACGACGATGGCGCTCTATCTTCAACCAGGCTGCGGAAGTCTCGCGCTGGGCTGCGAGACTTCCGGGGAGGGCGGCGCCGAGACTTTCCCCTCACTTCCTGTCTGGAGCGGCTGGATGCAGGCGGCGACGCTGAGGGGGAATAAGGAACCCTCTGTCTTCTGAGCCGCCCGGAAGCTGGAGATGCTGGCGATATTGAAGAAGCTTGACCCGGCGGCTGGAAAAGAGCTTGACACGGCGGCTGTGGGGGAGCTTGACCCGGCGGCTGGATGAGCGCTTGACCCGGCGGCTGAAGGGATGATTCTGCAGGGGGAGGAACAGACTCAGCTGCTGCCGACAAAGGTTCTATAGCCAGGCAGCGCTGAAGCTAGTCCGCTCCACCCTCGGCTCCGGCTCTTGTCAGGATCTGCTGAAGGAGGCTTTCCATCTTCAAGGTAGTTCTTCTTCTTTTCTTCTCTGTCAAACTGAATGATGAAAACCCCAAAAAACAGGGTTTATATAGACAAAAATCAGGCGCCCAAGATTCAAATAGCCAATAAAAAACGGCCAAAAAAGGGCGCCAATCAACCAGCCAAGACTGGATAAAACCAGATTCCCACATCCACAGCTGACCGGCCTGACCTTTGGATGACCTCTCCTTACAAAAGCCATATCATAAAAAATAGGGTTTATGAGGCCATGAGACCCCCGCTGTATTTCTTTTTGTGCTTACGCGGGGGGGCTAACATTACACACCGCACAAATTCCTGCCATTTTATCTTGATACATAATTTAATTATACATTACAATATGATTTCATTAATCACCTCGACACTTCCTGATTCTGGATATAGTGATGTCACCGTTTTGTTTATAACCTCTTCTATTTTCCTTGGCTTTAGTTTAGAAACATGGAGGACCAGATTGATGTACCATCCATGTCAACAAAACTGCAGAACACATTGATCCAGTACCACAACATTCCTGAAGACGCGTGGAGTGTGGCTAAGAAATCCGTAAGTGTCTCTCAAGTATTATAAATGTCTGTGTTTTTTTCTAGACCGTGTGTTCGCAAAAAAAATCACAGATACATGTCTGTTTTTTATAGGCATCATGGATTATAATTACCCATAGGACTCTATTGGTCTGTGAAATCACTGATGGCACGCGTGGCCTCAGAGTACAGTCCGTGTCCTGTTCTGATCTATATTGTGATGAATAGGAGAAGCTTTGTCATTTAATTCTTTCTTTTTTCATATATGAAAATCACTGATGAAAAATAGTCAAATTGACACCCAGACCATACCTTGATGAAACGTGAACGAAGAATACTGATGAAACTCAGGCCGGTTTTGCATATGTAAAAAATCACGTACATTTGAATGAGGCCTAAGAGCTTGTTCACACAAATGATTTTCTCAAATGAGTGCTGTCTGTGGTTTTTACAGATAGCACTTGTGCCCATGATATTCTGTGGCGCTGTGCAAATATCCAATTTTCTTCCTCAGTTCCAGCAGTCTGAGCAAAATATTTGTGACATGCCTGATTAATTATCTGTCAGGTCAAAATGCATGTCTATGGGTGAAAAACATCAGACTGTACTCAGATGACATCTGAGTGTGATCCAGTTTTCATGGACTGACAGAATGGACAAGGTGGAGAAACTTTTTTTCTCTCCACGTTCGAGAAAAAACTGATGCCACTCTAATCAGATTCTGATCAGAATAATCGGAGCGTTTTTCTCGGATGGAGAGAAAACTGTTGTGTGCGCCCACCCTTAGGGTGGGACCACACCTTTCACCTGGCCTCGCGGCCTAAATTCTGCAACCTGAAAAAGCCAATGACTGTGTGATTATGAAACAAAATTGTGCACCCGTTGCCAATCACTGGTGGGCTTAGTTTCAGCCTCAAGATAAACCCCATTGTGTGGTCTCACCCTTATTTTTATGAGGATCTTTAACTTTTCAAGTTGTATCCTTTCCATCTCTTAGGCTTTATTCACACTTCAGGATTTTTTTTTTCAGGAGTATCCCCAAAACACAGAACAGGTGTTAACTTTTCAGTTATATTTTTTCTCTGTAAGTTCCACTCCTGGTTTTACCGACGTGTGAATGAGGCCTTACAGAAACTTGTAGGATATGAGGATTTTAGCAGTTCTCTCATTTGCTTATTTGTGACAGGTCTAGTACTTCATTTGTGATACCTGTGTAGTAAACCTTATAGCCATGTCAAACTTTGCTCCTACAATCTTGTACTCAGCAATTGAGAAAAGATTTAATCTTCAGCACAACCAAGACCTGTATCTTAGTAGTCATAAATACAGCGATAAATGTAATGCTGTAAATGCGCGGGGTCAGGACACAACTCAGATTATTTTCATGGACAACTGGTTTATCAGTTCTGTGCTGATCACATGTTTGGACCCAATAAATGAGCGTTAGCAATAACCACATCTGTTTGGGGAGTCTCACTGGATACATATTTTTAACTTGAAGAAATATATCCCGTGCTTTAATTAATTAATTTTGGCCTCTGGCTTCAGTTGTGTCCTTGTTCTTATCCATAGTCACGCTAGGTGGATGGAGATAGTTTGCAGCCTGAATGCGCTTATGCCCATTTATCAAGGCCAGCGATCTCCACACCAATCGTGATGATGGGGCGGGCAGACTGCCAGGCTTCTGATTTATCAAGAGGCGCCCACCTCCTAATGAATCAGGGACGTCTGACGAGTGACATGTGCCTTCATGTACGCCCTGCCAGACACCTTGCTGCAAAAAATTGTATCACCCTTTTTATTCCCCCAATGCCACTGACTTAAAAACACTACACAAGTTTTCTACCATCATAATTGTACTGACCTAAAGAATCCCACTGCCAAGTTATTTTTGTTACACCTCGAACCCTGTAAAAGTTAGGCCCCAAAAATTCATTTTTTCATTGCATGTAAAAGAGAAAGATGTAATTCAAATTAAAGCAAAAACAAACAATGGCAATGATGTAGGAAAAAGAAAAAGTTTGGATGAAAGAACGAAAGCGCAAAAATAGAAATTGGCCACGATGGGAAAGGGTGAATGACCTCTACATGATAAAGTAATAGGTCATAGTGAACTTGTTCATGTAAGAGATACTGGTTAAACATCTACTAGGAGTCCTAAGTATCATACAATTTCCAGACTGTAATCTGAATTAGCTCGTAGAGGTCACTGGTGAAGATGTGAACTCCATTGTACATCACTTGAGCCTGTTTGTTTTTTGTTAATCTTCGTTATTAGATCATTCAGCATCTAATATACACAGAACGGGGGAAAGTATTGGGACAGCTACACATTACACCTACAGGAGCTTTTATGACATCCCATTCAAAATCCATAGATATTCAATGGTCACTGTCGTTTCATTAAACTTTGCATAAATCAATTGTACAGGTGAATGTAGTAAACGTTATAATATATCTTGACAGAGAAATCTGCTTTCTTTTCCACTTATGAGCCACTTCTTCCCATCTCTGGAACATGTCCAGTCTGAAAATAGAGCTCAACTCCGTCATGCTGAAGACTAGACACAATGCCAGGTCATTGTCTAATCACATCGCTCCTCCTATACTCCACGGATGGGGCACAGAGAGGGGTGAGAAGCACTGGCAGGAAAGCACACTGATTAAGCAGCAACTTTCTATCAAATGATTCAGTTCTTTAATCCTGCTGTATAATGTCTTTCATGCTGCGGGTGCCTCGGTCTGTGTGCTACATAGAACAGGAATCCCTCACGTCTGCCATTACTGTGTATATGAAACATCATAGCAGCTAGTCTCCACCCACTAGTTCAGAGAGAACTGAAAATTGGAATTAGAGCCTACAAAGGCAAAACCTGATGAAGATGCAGGGTGCAAGTCATAGGAAGGACAGAAATAGTGTTATTATATTATTATTTATTAACCTCCTTCCCTCCACCAGGACATTAAAAATGGGTTGTGGCTGGGTCTTCCAGCAAGACAATGACCCAAAACATACAGCCAAGGCAACAAATGAGTGACTCAAAAAGAAGCACATTAAGGTGATGGAGTGGCCTAGCCAGTCTCCAGACCTTAATCCCATAGAAAACTTATGGAGGGAGTTGAAGCTCCCAATGATTTAAAGATTATCTGCAAAGAGGAGCGGACCAAAATTCCTCCTGACATGTGCGCAAACCTCATCATCAACTACAGAAAACTTCTGACTGCTGTGCTTGGCAACAAGGGATTTGTCACCAAGTATTAATTCTTGTTTGCCAGAGGGATCAAATACTTATTTCTCACTGCAAAATGCAAATATATTTATATAATTTATATAATATGATTCTCTGGATTTTACTTTTGATATTCTATCTCTCAATGTTAAAATTAACCTACCCTTAAAATTATAGACTGTTCATGTCTTTGTCAGTGGGCAAACTTACAAAATCAGCAAGGGATCAAATACTTATTTATCCCACTGTATATATACAGTTAAGGTCAGAAACATTTGAAAAATTACTCAAGTTTTGGAGGCATTTTAGCTATTTACCAAGACATATTCAAGATACGGTTATATAATCAATATGGACTTAATTTTAAAGTGCCAACACTCAGCTTTAATTTGAGGGTACTCACATCCTAAATTATCTCAAAAGCTTTTTAATAGATTATTCCCTTAATCCATCATCAATTAAGCAGATAATAGGTCTGGAGCTGATTCTAGGTGTGGCATTGGCATTTGGAAACTGCTGTGAACCTACAACATGCACTCATAGGAGCTCTCAATCGACCATCATTAGGCTGAAAAAAAAGACGAAATCCATCAGAGAGATAGCAGAAATGTTAGGAGTGGCCAAATCAACAGTTTGGTACAATTTGCAAAAAAAAACAAAACATGCACTTGTGTACTTGTGAACTCAAAAAGCTTGGACGTTTATGGTAGACAACAGTGGTGAATGATCGTAAAATCTTTCCCATGGTAAAAAAAACCCTTCACAATATCCAACCAAGTGAAGAACGCTCTCCATGAAGTAGGTGTTTAGTAACTAAGTACCATAAAGAGAAGGCTTCATGAGAGCAAATACAGAGAGTTCACTGTTGTGAATTCTGCTCTTGGGCTCCCTCCGGTGGTTGTAAGTGGTAGCGCTGCTGTCTCTGAGTCACAGCATTTGTCAGGTGTGTTCACTTTTTGCAAATCTGACTGGGCTATTTACTCTTGCTTCACCCTTTAGTCAGTGCCAGTTGTCCATTGTTCCTGGAGGATTCACATCTCTGCCTGGTCTCTCCTGGCCTTGATTTTTTGCTGTCCACATGCTGTGGCCTTATTGTTCAGTTCTTTTCCATGTTTTTTTTGTCTTGTCCAGCTTGGTCTGTATAAGGATTTGTTTAGCCAAGCTGGTATCTCTGGAGATGCAGATATACCCTCCATATCTTTAGTTAGCTGTGTAGTTTTTGTATTTTCTGTGGTGGATATTTTCTAGTGTTTTGGTACTGACCGCATAGTACTCTGTCCTATCCTTTCTATTTAGCTAGAAGTGGCCTCCTTTGCTAAATTCTGATTTCAGTCTGTGTGTGTTTTTTCCCTCTCCTCTCACAGTCAATATTTGTGGGGGGCTGCCTATCCTTTGGGAATTTTCTCTGAGGCAAGATAGTTTTCCCTTTTCTATCTTTAGGGGTAATTAGTCCTCCGGCTGTGTCAAGATGTCCAGGGAGCACTAGGTACATTCCACGGCTACTTCTAGTTGCGGTGTTAGGTTCAGGGTCTGCGGTCAGTACAGGTACCACCTTCTCCAGAGTACGTCTCATGCTGCTCTTAGGCCACCAGATCATAACAGTTCACCACAAGGTGCAAATTATTAATCAGGACTACCAATGGAAAGGCCAGATTATACTTTGCCAAAAGATATCAAAAGAAGCCGCCCAATTCTGGAAAAGCACTCATTAGACAGGTAAAACTAGGATCAACCTGCACCAGCTGATGGGAAAAAGAAAGTAAGGAGAAGGCTTGGAACGGCTCATGATACAAAGCACACCACATCCTCCTCAAAACATGGTGGAGGCAGTGTGAAGGCTTAGTCATGTATGGCTTCCAATGGCACTGGGTCATCACTAGTGTTTATTGATGATGTGACTGAAGACAGAAGGAGTCGGATGAATTCTGAAGTGTATAGGGCGATACTTTCTGCTCAGATTCAACCGAATGCAGCAAAGTTGATTGGACGGCGCTATACAGCGCCGATGGACAATGACCCAAAACATACTGTGAAAGCAATCCAGCAATTTTGTTAAGGCAAAGAAGTGGAATATTCTGCAATGGGCGAGTCCTTCATCAGATCTCTCTCCATCGAGCAAAATTTTGCATGTTTAATACAAGACTTAAGGCAGAAAGTCCCACAAACAAGCAACAACAGACGTCATCTGCAGTGAAGGCCTGTAAAGCATCACAAAGGAGGAAACTCAGAGTTTGGTGACGTTCGAGGCTTCCATATTTCAGGCAGTCATTGCCTGCAAAGGATTCTCCACAAAGTATTAAAAATGAACATTTTATTTATGGTAAACTTAATTTGTCCAATTACTTTTGAGCCCCTGATATGGGGAGGCTTTGTAGAAAATTGGTTGTTATACTTTTCACAGAATATTTTTGTTCAGCGCCTTTAATTAAACCTGAAAGTCTGCACTCACTTCAATTTTATCTCAGTTGTTTCATTCTAAATAAGAACTAGTGGCCTGCAGAGGTCAAATCACAGAGAGTCAGTCACTGTCCAAATTCTTTAGGACCTAACTGTAAATGCTGCTGAAAGAGATGCTAGGGCAGAACGTACAGAACGTATACGTGTGCAGTATATTTCCATCACTTTATTCCTTTGTGTACTTTCTATGATAACAGCTCAGTCTATTTGATTGTATTGTGTTATCTCTGTTTTGCGTTATTTGAGCTTACATTATTGACCTTGACTTCTGTGTTTTCCAGAGTGATGTGACCGTCTGGCGCAAACCTTCTGAGGAATTTAGTGGATGCCTGTGAGTGTCTATGAAAAATGTGAAGTACCGTCTATGGAATTTTTGATATGTAGGATATTTCATCAATCGTGTGTTTAAAGGTTGAGCTTTCATTCCTGTCTGAATTGTATTTCTTCCAGCTACAAAGTGGAGGGAGTTGTGAAAGACGTCACAAACAAGATTGTAGACTATATCCGACCGGGACCTTACAGGCTACAATGGGACAGTTTGATGACCACAATGGATATCATCAAAGATCTTGAGCAGGTACCTCGTCTGTTCT
This sequence comes from Ranitomeya variabilis, assembly GCF_051348905.1. Taxonomy (NCBI): domain Eukaryota; kingdom Metazoa; phylum Chordata; class Amphibia; order Anura; family Dendrobatidae; genus Ranitomeya; species Ranitomeya variabilis. Next base: position 163,514,778 of record NC_135232.1, on the reverse strand, counting down.
AGAGAATGTTAGCCCTCCCCCGTCCATAATTTTACATTATAGGGGGGGTCTCATGGCCTCACAGGCCCTGAAGGAAATTTATTAGCTAAATCTGTGGTTGAGGTAATGCTTTGGCTGGTAGCCAAGAGCAGGTTTTAACTGGTTTTGCCTTACTTTTGGCGGTGTAATTTTAAAGAATTTCATTGGTTGATTCGGTCTTGGCGGGCTTTTTCTGTTGATATAAAAAGCCCCGCAGTTTGAATTCCCTTCAGTCAACGGTTATTCTGAAGAAACCGAAGATTGAAGTATGGAGGACCTTATGCAACAGCTGTTGCTAAGAGCCGGTAAAGAAGACGGTGAAAGCTGGTTAAGAAGTTGCCTGGCTTCTGAGCCTTTACCTGCGTCGGAAGTTCTCGGTCCCTCTTCCCAGGACCCGAACGCTGAATTTCACCCCCCGGTCCAGGAGTTAGCAGCGGCGGCTTCAGCTCGCGCTTCAGGTCGTTCCCGGAGAAAGACTCCTCGGAGATCACAGTCCCCGTCACTTCCGCCGACAAGCCCCGCCGACCGAAGACCGGATGTAAGTAAGAAGCGGCGACGTCCATCAAGTGTTTCCTGCAGTGCCTCTCGGGAACCTTCCGCCCGGCATCAGGAAGCGCCTGTTACCTCATCGCTGAGTGCCGCCTTCCTGCTCGCCGCTGGCAGCCGTAAAAGCGCTGCAGCGGCGTCTTTTTCACAGGCGGAGTTGTTATCCCAGGATTCCAGCCAGCAGACTCCGGTGTCGTCCAGCAGGTTACAGCCTGATGTCCAGGTTGGTCCTCGGTCATCTCCTCCCTCAAGAAACCCTCAGCCGTCCTCGCTTTCCCTACAAAGCTCGAGTGCCGGCTGCCATCCTGACCAGCTATCCAGAGGAGGTGCTTCTACTAGGGGTGAGACAATTAATGTACCCCTGTCTGTTTATCCTGACCAACTGAAAGAAATTATAAGGAGTGTTTTGTCAGAGTCCTTAGGGGATGTTTTTAGTATACCCTCTATCCCTCCATCATCCCCTATTCCTGATTGTAACCTGTTACACGTTCAAGGAGGCTTTGACATGTGAGCTCTCGCCACTTGGTTTTCACCTGAGCTCATCTGTCAAAGATCTCATTTGGAACAATAGCTATGTGGACTTATTCTCTTTGCTTCCTCGTAGGGATCAGCTGAATAGACCTGAGAAAGATATTAAACAGGATATTGATGATTCCAAGCGGGGTTCCGTTAAGTCCTTTAACAATTGGGTACAGGCATTCTCGACCTATTCAGCTGTGCTAGGAGAGAAGTTTCCCAATCTTTGTTCCAGATAATTCCAGCATTTGGATATTATTTTAGAGGCCTATCGTAACTTTGGAGGTGTCGCCTGGCTCCACTACGATGAGGCTTTCAGACAAAAATTGGCTGTCCACCCGGATATCAATTGGGGGGTAAAAGATGTCGGGCTGTGGATTAATTTGATGCTCCCTCAAAGGCATTTTGCTGCCAAACAAACGGTTCCCAGCTTTCCAAAAAAAGGTGTATGTTTCGCATTCAATGAAACTGCATGCAAATGGGGTAATTCGTGCAGGTTTCGGCACGAGTGCTCCTTCTGCGCTAATCCACACCCCTTGTTCAAATGTTTTAGGAAACAGGCATCCTACTCAGCTTCAAAGGAATCCATTCCTAAAGGCGCAGACGCCTGTGAAGCTAGTAGAAATGCTGTGGTGGCTAAGCATTTACCCAAAACAGGAGACTAGTAGGCTTTTGTTTAATGGCTTCTGTTTTGGATTTGATGTTCCCCAATTTAAAGGTTCCGGATGTAAAGTGGTTAGGAACTTATCTACTCTGAACCACCATCACGAAGTGGCAAGGAAAAAGATTTTTGAGGAACTGGAGTTAGGCAGGGTTGCTGGCCCATTTTCCCGTCCCCCGTTTTTGAATTTTCGGGTGTCCCCCCTCGGGATTGTTCCCAAAAAAGAAGCTGGAAGTTATCGTTTAATTCACCACCTCTCCTTCCCTTTGGGCTCCTCCTTGAATGATGAGGTGGACAAGTCTAAATGTTCCGTTTCTTATTCATCATTCGATTCTGCCATTGATCTTCTTAGGAAATTTGGCAGATTCTGTTTGATGTCAAAAGCGGACATAAAATCTGCTTTTAGATTACTTCCTATTAAACCTTCTGGCTTCAATTCTCTGGGTTTTCATTTTGAGAATCAATTTTTCTTTGATAAGTGTTTACCCATGGGCTTTGCGTTATCCTGTTTTTATTTTGAGAGCTTTTCGTGTTTTCTTCACTGGGTATTGGAAACAAGCATTCAGGATGCTGGAATCCTACATTACTTGGATGACTTCCTTTTTGTTGGCCCGCCTTTTTCGGATGCTTGCCTAGCGGCACTAAACAGCTTCTCAGCAATGTGTGACTTATTTGGTGTCCCTTTAGCTCATGATAAAACCTGCCAACCCACCAATGTGATTGAATTTTTAGGTATTACCTTGGATTCAATGCATATGGAATGTAGACTTCCGGACGAAAAAATTTCTAAATTATGCTCTACCCTTGACAAATTCTTGCAGCGTAAGAAGGTTACTCTAAAAGAAATGTAGTCTCTATTGGGTCTGTTGAACTTCGCCTTACGCGTTATCCCGATGGGTAGGAGTTTTTCCAGACGTCTGTATGACTCGACGATTGGAGTCTCTTCTCCGGAATCTCATATCAGAATATCATCTGAGTTGAGAGAGGATGCTGTGATTTGGCGTACATTTTTGACTACCTACAACGGTAAAAGTTGTTGGCAATCGGCTTTTACCCTTGCTGACAATTTTAATTTTGCTTTTTCTTGTAGAAGGGATCTAGGTTGCGGTATCCTTTTTTCGCCTCATTGGTTTTTTCACAAATGGCCAGATTCTTGGGTCCTGAACAGGATAGTAGAGAACGCTATGGTTCTGGAACTCTTTTCTATCTTCATTGGCCTGTCTCTGTGGGGGCATTTACTGAAGGATAATAGGATTTTGATCTTGTCAAATGATCCCGGTGTTATTCTTGGAATTAACACACTATCATCCAAGAATCGCTGGGCTATGAGAATCCTGAGACAGTTAGTCCTTCTTTGTTTGAAGCTAAATATTTGGCTAAAAGCTAAAAGTGGAACAAGTAACTTATCTGTAATCACCGATTCTATTTGCTGTCAACAATGGCAAATCTTTCGCCAACAGGTTCCTTCAGCAGATCTGGATCCTACGGCTTGCCCTCATCAGATTTGGGAAATAATTCTGAATTGATTCCTCGCTTTATTGCTAATTCATTATCAGCCAGAACATGGGCTGATTACTCAGCCGCATGGCAAGAATGGATTAACTTTTGCAATCTTAACAATTTTAATTTCAGTATCTCCAGTCCTATTTCAGGTTTGAAATTTCTCGAGTTTTTATGTAATAAAGGTTTATCTTTTTCGGCGGTATCTAAATCCCTAGCTGGGATCTCGTTTTTTCTGAAATTGCTCGGCAAAACTCCGTTGACTGGTTTATTCCCTATCAAACAATTTTTTAAAGGTTTTAAAAGGTCTAGTTTTAAACCGGATAGTAGACGCCCGATTTCCCTTTCTTTTTTGAAAGACCTTTGTTTATCCCTTCGTGAAGTTTGTACCGATTCTTTTGAAACCGCTTTATTTTCTTCTGCTTTTTCGTTAGCTTATTTTGGTGCTTTGCGGGTCGGGGAATTGGTTTCGGAGAAAAAATGCAACCCTTCGGGTTTGATGGTTGCGGACGTGTCAATTATGGACTCACATTTGTTTTTATTTGTTAGGCGCTCTAAAACTGACCAGTTGGGCAGAGGAGTTAGACTGAGAATCGAGGCGAAACCTGATGAAAACTTCTGCCCTTTAATTAATACCACAAATTGGCTTCGCGTTAGACCTTCTCTTCCTGGTCCTTTGTTTATCCATTCAGATGGTTCTCCCGCAACGATTTTCCAATTCAACTCGGTTTTGAAGAAGTGTTTGCGTTTCTTAAAGAAAGATCATTTAAAATTTACCTCACATTCCTTCCGAATAGGAGCGGCAACGGAGGCGGCGAGAGCTGGGCTGCAAAACTCTCAAATAATGCAACTGGGTAGATGGGAGTCAGGAAGATTTAAGCTGTATGTGAGACACGATCTATATGATAACTGACTTTGATTTCATTTCAGGTGCCAGAGTTGTATGGATCATAGGACACTCTTATGTGTTTTGGGCGCAGAAGAGAGCCAACCAACGCTTTTATTCTGAGAACCTTTCTTTCAGCCAAGATTCGGTGTTAATTTTTTGGCACAGCGTTAAAGGCTTATCCTGGTTTAATTTATTCCCTGAATTGAATAGATGCTTCGTTAAATTTCCTCCTCCTGATTTGGTGATTTTCCATTTGTGTGGGAATGATCTCGGGAGATCCAAAACCCTAGATCTTTTATCTCGTTTAAGATCTGATTTTGTTTCTTTTAAGCAATCTTTTCCTTTCACTTGTTTTGCATTCTCTGAGATCATTCCTAGGTTAATTTGGTCTACGAAGGAGCTATCTTTTTTTGAGAGAATTCGGAAACGAGTCAACAGAGGTTTGTGTAGATTTCTGCCAATGATTAATGGGTTTTCTTTTAGACACGTTGAACTCGAAGGTTTTTTACCCGGCTTATTCCGTACCGATTTGGTTCATCTTTCAGACATAGGTTTGGACATTTTTAATTTAGACCTGCAGACAATGGTGGAGCAATGGCTGTGTTGTGGTGGGGGGGCCAGGTCTCTCTGAGCCCCGGCTTATGGAAAATCGCCCTTTGGGTGGATTGGTGGTATTGTGGTTAAACTTTCGGTTATTTAAGAGTTATTAATTTAAAGAAATTGAAACGTGTTTTATGGTTCTTAAAGTTACTCAAAAATAAATGACACGGCCTTTACTTCCACCTACTGTCTCTGGTGTCTTTTATTGTATGAATGGGCCTTGTGTGGCCATGAATGGAGCGTAGGTGCAGAACAACTTCGCTCATCTTCTGCTTCAGTTAGACAGGGCTCTACGGAGTCCCATTCAATGAATTAAGTGAATCAATGAGGGTCTCAGCTGTCGGACCATCAGCGATCAGTAAGTTATCCTCTATCATATGGCTATGTGATAACTTATAAGTTCAGTATAGTTGCAGAACTTGGGTCTGCTGCTCATATCTGCAGATTAGGGCACCTTTGCGCACTCAAATACATTAGTATGTTCTATAATTTTTATTATTATGAACACATCTAAGAAGTATTATATTTGACTATTCTCCCACAATAGGGTTGCTGCGTGATGCGCTATACGACCGCTGGACAACTTTTGAACATTATCTCCCCAAGAGAGTTCATAGACTTCTCCTACACCACAAAATATGAAGACGGCCTTTTAACTTGCGGTATAATTCCAATGTTTTCAATTCTCAATGTGTTTTTTTTAATCAGTGATATATTTTATTTTGGACTTTATTTTGTCTCTGTGTGTTAGCTGACATTTGTTTAAGGAGTTTTAAGCTTTAGACTTATTGTTTATGGACGCTTATAGGATATACAGCTCTGGCAAAAATTAAGAGACCACTGCAAAATGTTGAGTCTGTATGATTTGTTTCTCTTTATAGGTTTTTTTGAGTAAAATGTAAATTGTTCTTTTATTCTATAAACTTCTGACAACATGTCTCCGAAGTTCCAAGCAATAAATTTTGTATTTTTTTTTCTGAAAAAGAAAACTGGTCAAAATAAAAAAAACCAGTGCTTTCAGACCTCAAATAATGCGAAAAAAAAAACAAGTTCATAATTATTTAGAAACAACAATACTAATGTTTTAACTCAGGAAAAGTTCAGAGATCAATAGTTTGTGGAATAACCATGATTTTTCATCACAGCTTTCGTGTGTCTTGGCATGCTTTCCACCAGTCTTTCACACGGCTTCTGGTCTAAAAATGTAAGCAGTTCTTCTTTGTTTGATGGCTTGTGACTATCCATCATCCTCTTGATTACATTCCAGAGGTTTTCACTGGGGTTCAGGTCTGGAGATTGGGCTGCCCATGACAGGGTTTTGATGTGGTGGTCTCTTAATTTTTGCCAGAGCTGTATATTGAACACTTTCCATTATAGAATTTTTTTGAAATTCATGGCAAAATCCATATGTAGCAAAACTTCCCAAGATCTATAGGGTGTACTGCAGATTTTTTCACGTCGAGCAGTAGATGGGCTTTTGTAACATTATACTATAATCTACTGATGTGACCGTGGAGTTTTCCTCATTTCCAGAACGTTCAATACCAGTGAGAATGTAGATAAAATTAAGGCTGGTCTTAAATGACTCCTGTATGTCAACATTTTAGCGTCTGTATTACAGCTTCTCGATCCAAGCTCCGCGCAGCTTTTTCGAACCATCTTAGATCATTTCATCACCATAGGACTCCGTGTTGATCTACATTCTGTCCCTGACATTTGGTGGAGGGTTCTTGTGAAATTAGCCCAAGTGTAAGCAACCCAGACATGTAAATCCAAATGTGGTCTTCATACAGTGTCCATAAGTCTCAAGAAGCCCATGATAACTGTGAGCTGACAGGTCTGTCCTACTCCCCCATACATATGAATGCTCGGATCAGCCGAGAGTTCATATTTTCTGTATGGGAAGAGTCTCTCCCCTGAAAACAAATGGATCGGCTGTTTCGATTTAAACTGTCTGATCATTATTTTCCCTAACATCATCTAGGAGGAGACAGGAGACACATTAGGTGATTGGTCAAACCTGACTGTCAACTTCATCTGACTTTAATCCAGTTTGTTTGGAGGTCTTTACATGGTCATAAAGTGGCTCTCCATTCTCAGTCAAGTTGTGTCCACAGATGCAGTTTGTTGTTAAAAAAACTAACTGGACTTTACTCACCCTCCCCTGGTCCAACACTGCTTCTCAGCTGTGCTCAGTGTCTTGTGTTGTTTACTGCATTAATGTTACATCATCAGTGTTGCAGAAAACCACAGACAGCAGCAGCATCAGAGACTCAGCGATGGACCTATGGAGGATGAGTAAAGCGCTGCTTGTTTTTTGTTTTTTTTTACAACAAACTGCATCGGTGGAAACAACTTTACTGAAAACAGAAAACCCCTTCAGGATGTGTGCACACTGCATCTTTTTCAATCAGATAAAAAAAAACATCAAAAAGAATGAACGTGTGGACTGCAATGGGGTCTTGCTCAATACAAGTGTATGAAGCAAGGCCATGCCCACTAGTCAGGCAAGGAGCGGTTCACAGGGCCACAGACTACTGATATGGTCCTTCAATTCAGTCTGCACAATCTAACATTTATGTATATTTTTGCTTACACAGGTGTTAGCATTGATCATGAAATTGTGAAACCACATTGCGTCCGCGGCTTTAATCACCCCTGCGGCTGGTTCTGTGTGCCCCTCCAGGACAACCCTGAGTGCAGCTTTCTGACCGGCTACATCCAGACCGACCTGAGAGGAATGCTTCCTCACGGCAGCGTGGACCTGGCTATGGCGGGCTCCCTGGTGAACTTCTACAGCGACCTAAGGAAAGCCTTAAAGATGTCTTAAACTTGAGGCAGAACTTCTAGGGGCTGCATTACTACAGGAGAACCCACACTGAGAGCTTTAGACTAGAGGCTTGAAAATGATTATTAATTAATTGCATAGTAACACTGCAAAAGGGAAGAATATTTTTAAATGAAGACTATTATATATTTTATGAGATGTATCTTATTTAACAGACTGAAATGTATTTCTTTAGAATTTTGCTGTCAGCTTTGCACATGCTGCTATGTATATACATGGCCAAATAGTATCGTACATTGGAGCTGATCTTCGCGTTTCCTTAAAAGCTCAAGAGATCTGATTTTTAGTGCATGTTGTACGTGATGACGTGAAGGACCGCTCACCGCACACCGGTGATGTACTGTAACTATTCTGTGACTTGTGGAAGAGTCACAGCGACAGGGCAATTTTCAGGGGTGCTACTAATCCTAAAGTCCGCTTACCTTTATAGTCCCCTCATCAGCATTTCACATCCAGTTGTGCTTGATATTTACTTATGTCTTTTAATTATTTTTAATTATTTATAATCTGTGAGAAGTATTTAACGCTGTGCTTCATATTATAAGGATTAGAGAAGTGTTAATATATTTTATTGGTAATATTCTACAACATATTTAAATGTAGATGATGTCTCTGCCTACGATCAGCACGGACCGCATTGTCTTGAAATATAACACCAAGCTTTAATTCCCACTATACAGTTTTCAGCTCTGAGTAATGTTCTGATGACTGATGTAAGTGCGTTTTCTGTAAAGCATTGAAGAATATATGTTAACTCCCAAATTAAATAGTTAAATAGAATAAGTATAGTTTATAGGGGTCACAAAATGCTCTCGGAAATGTGAATTAAGATACCTCTAGACTGGATTCACACATTGCTTTGCAGTCATTTTTTGTTTTTATTTATCCTTGCTCATATTGGCAGTGCATTGAGTTTGTAGGACACTGTTTACTTTCACACTTTGGTCAGCCCTTGAGTTGGTCAGGTATTGTTCAATTTCACACCTTGGTCGGCCAATGTTTACTTAAAACACATCACTAATTTAATGAAACTGCACTAATCCTTACTGCCTTTCTCAGGTGAGGAGACCAAAACATTATGGTTTAAACTTGGGGAAATCAAAAAAATCAATGGGTTTTACATTCTTCTGTACCTGCATTTTTTTTCACTAAAAACGCAGCAAAACCTGATACCTGCCTTTTTGCACTTACTTGATGCTTTCTATGGGTGAAAAAATGCTGAAAGAAGTGACATGCTGCAGTTTTCAAAAACGCAGCAGTTTTCCAATTCAATCAGAAAAAAAAACCAATGTGTGTGCATGAGATTTCTCAAATCTCATAGCTTTTGCTGGTACTGTAAAACGCAGCTTAAAATTTGCATTAAAAAACGCAGCAAAAAATGCAGCAAAAACACAATGTGTGAACATAACCTAAGGCTTTCATACTTAGAGGCGGAGGTAATATTGTTGTAACCTGTGCAGTCGCACAGGAACCCAAGAGGTAAGGGGACCATGTCATGTCTACCTCCAAAGCAGGTGCAGCTGGGCATTATGTTGAGATATGGGACAGATATTGCACAGCGGCCCTCTTCTGTCCATATCTCCGCTTATACAAGTTTTGCATGTTAGTATTTAGTTATTATTTAATGTTGCAAAATATTATTTACAGCCTAAAATGTGTTTTTATCATATACTCAATGCTACACATGCAACACATGCACGATTATCTGTATGTTTTCTCTTGCACTTGCCTTGAAGATAAGTAACCAAAAAGATATTGTGGGGCGGCTTTATCAATATTATCCCAGAAACAAGTCCTCCCACTATGGAAAATCTTTGTTAAATGTCTAAGAGATATCAGAGACGTATTTATTACAGTTCTGCTCTTCATAAATGTCTCTTCTCAGCTTTGTTTGCAGATTTTAATGCATCTTTAGTTGACATCATTCCCATACATGTAGTGTTTAGTAAGTTGGCATTTTATGACTGTACACAGGGGGCCCTTCCAATAAAGATATATTTCAGAATGAATAAAGATGGCTTTAGAGGTTTATAAATACCGAAACTTTCAAACCCTTTCTATTTGTTATAGCATGTTTAATAGTGTTGATGGGTGGGGATCCGGTCCGAGACCCCACTAAAATTGAAACGCAATAGCACTAAGTTTATCCTTGAGCACTGAGCGGTGTACAGACCTACAGACTTTACCCCAGTACCTAGAGTCCTACCTATTAACACTGCTAAACAGGCGCTATAACATGTTAAGATATGCTTTAATAAATGCACTGAAATACTTTTGTCCCAGAACTAGCGAACCTATATTCCTGCCATTCAACCATATTTTGTTGTCCTCCCAACCAGGTCAATGTTCTGTGATGACCCTTAGGGATGCTGCAAATAATAATGCCCGTGCATGCAGCACTTGGGTCCCATCGACTTTAATAAGACTTCACTTTATCTGCTGTTTTTTTTGTCATTTTTTTTAAGCTGCTCCCCTGTAGCCATCAGCCGAGGCTGGACCTTGTCTCTGCTTGGAGAGATACGCTCACATAATAACTAAGGATTCCATATTTTTCTCTACACACGTGATCATCTGTCCAGGTATCCACTTATAGGATATATGTGTGTCTGGAGGATGACAGAATGCTGCATGGCATATCGGTATTAGGTTAAGTAATAGTGATGAGCAAACGTGCTGGATAAGGTGTTATCTGAGCATGCTCGGTGCTAACCTAGTGTCTTTGGCGTGCTTGAATAATATGTTCGACACCCAGCAGCTGCATGTCTCATGGCTGTTCAACAGCAACAACACATGCAGGGATTTCCTGTTTGTTAGACAATCCCTACATGTGTTGTGGCTGTCGAACAGCCGCGGGATGTGAACATATTATTTGAGCACAGTGAAGTCACTCTGTTAGCACCCAAGCATGCTCAGATAACGCCTTATCCCAGCACGCTCGCTCATCACTGTCAAGTAACCATTTTGGAAAAATCTGAGTCCCTCCTTAAATATTTGTGTGTAACTCTAGCACTTAGAAAAGTTTTATTCTAATTGCCAATATATATAAAAAAATAAGTAAAAATGACCAATAATCTAAATCTACCTGTACTAACACAACACTATGTAAAGACAATCCTATTGCACAAGGACGAGTCGTCTGTGTTACTTCTGTGAATTTAGTTGATATATGTCCACTTATATGTGTTGGTATCGGTCTTCTTCTTTGACCACAGGTAGACAATGAGATTTTGGATCCCGGCCATTACACTCTAGTAACTTGGTTTTCCTTGAGTCACATCACAGCCTTGCCGCTGCCTTGTTCCCCCCGCCATAGTAATGAAGTGTCAGAGGACGGTTATAAGATGCACCAAAGTATGTCTTCATGTCACAGAAGCATGGCAACTGAACCCTTTAGCTGTCCGAACAACTCTCAACCCAATTAAACCTGAATTATTAGAAAAAATAATATAATTTTGTTCCCCCATAGACAGATATCTTCGGAAGGTAGACATTGAGCGTATTGTGAAAATACCACCTTTAAAAGGAATCCGTCTTCAGATTTTTGCTACATAATGTGAGAGCAGCATGATGTACAGGGTGAGGTCCTGATTCCAGGATGTGTCACTTACTGGCCTGTGTTGCTGTTTCAATAAAATCAGTGTTTTATCAGCAGGAGTTAATCACTACAGGACTAGTTGTCTCATGCCCCCTAGTCAACTATTCTGTGTAACCTATCACCCACCACTGCTTAGTAGTTTTCTTTCAATATACAGTGTACACAGAAAGCTGCCAATCAGTGATGACTCCTTGGTTACAAGCAGATCTGTCAGAGCTCAGCATTCAGAGCACTGCAAGATCTGCAGCAGAGAAAAGAGTGATTGTATCAAAATGACAGTAAGCAGCCCAGTAAGTGACACATCACTGGCATCAGGGTCTAGGCCTCTGTATCATGCTGCACTTTGATTATATAGCAAAAACCTGGTGACAGATTCCCTTTAACTTTACAACCATACTGTAGACACTTATATAATTTTATACGTGGAAGAAATGCATAAAAATAATATTTAGCTAAAAGTGTGACCTAAGCTAAACCCAATCTCCACAAAGCCCATGGAAAATAAACGTTCAAGGTCTTCAGAGTTCATGCATCTCAGACTGTATCTAAATGTATCTCATCCCATGTTCACCAGAACTAAATGGATGAAAACTCTTCATGATCCAGATGACAGCGTTCCCAAAAGTCCATATAGCAGCCGAGGGTGAGCAGTGGGGAAAAAAGGACACCCCCTCTACATACTGTATGTGCCTCATGCACACTTTTTGGCACGTAGCCAGACAGGACTGCAATATAAATACGTCGGGTCTAACTGGATCTCAGTTTTCTTTGGCGTTTATTTTGGGGTTTTTTTCTGACAATATCCACATGGATCCAATAAAAAAATAATTGTATGGTCCATTGGCCTCTGTAAATGTACTGGAATCTCTCTGCGCATGTGGCGGTGCATGGAGATTGTGCTCTCAGTCGTAAGGCCGCGGTGCACGTCTGCATGAGCCATGCTATAGCACAGTCTGCAGACTTATCCATCCACCTTAGATTATGTGCATGTCACATAGTGATTCTAGTGGAGACATCATATGTAAGATCACAGCGGCATGTTCGGGGATAACAGTGCAATGTAAGCTATAACAATGGCAATGCCTTGAAAATACATTAACATAAACACCTGAAAAGAGGTAATTTGTGTAGTTCTAAGTTATTGTGGCCGGGGATGAAGACGAGCAGACCACTAATGATGTAATGGGGTTATCCCATGGGGACAGAGTCACGTACTCGGGACACTTCTGTATAAACCACTGGCAAGAGCTGCTGAAAAGAAGGATATTAGATCATTTCGAGGCATGAAATCTAATTGGTGTAGTGTAAGAAGATCCTAGATCCCTTCTTCCCATCCGGGTAACATTTCATCGTGTACAATATCTTCGGCCATATTCAGACCTGTTTCTTTGATGTAGAAGAAAAATGGAACGAGTTGCCTTCACTGATGAGGAAAAACAAGTTTCTCCACCTTCTCCTATTAGTCAGAGAAAAACGGACAACACACGCATGGCATCTGAATGATGTCGGATTTTTCCACAGATCCATAGACTTGCATTGCTGATTTTGATCTGAGGCTTGGATCAATATCAGACATGTCTCCCCTATCTTGCACGGACCACTCAGTCTGAGGAAAAAGTCTGATATATATATAGTCTCACAGGATGTCATAGATATGAGCGCTATCTGTGAAAAAACTAATAGCACTCGCACATGAAAAGCGGACATGTGAATGATCCCTTAAGCTGGGGTCACCTGTGTATGCAGAATCATCCACTTTACGGCCTGAAAAACTGACGACGTTTGAACGAGTATAAAAAGAACCTGGTTGTGATAGTGCAACTGTCGAGAACACGAAGCATCTGGGCAAGGTGAACCTAAGCATCGCACTGGTGTCATGTACAACTATGCTGCTGCGCAAACGAATGTAAGAAAGAAATGGTCTTGAAATCTTCATCAAATGACAAGGAATTATGCCAGTATCATTGGTATTGTATTTGTATCACTGACAAAAGGGATTTACTATGTGTTAGTCATTGAATACATCATTAATGGCTGTAAAGGTGTGGCATAGCAAGTATACAATAGAGTAAAGGGGACGCGATACCACATATAGAATAGAAGGGTAAAGGGGACACGATATCACATATACAATAGAAGGGTATAGGGGACACGACACCACATATACAATAGAAGTGTAAAGGGGACACCATACCACGTACACAATAGAAGGGTAAAGGGAACATGATACCACATATACAATAGAAGTGTAAAGGGGACACCATACCACGTACACAATAGAAGTGTAAAGGGGACACCATACCACGTACACAATAGAAAGGTAAAGGGGACACAATACCACGTATACAATAGAAGGGTATAGGGGACACGACACCACATATACAATAGAAGTGTAAAGGGGACACCATACCACGTACACAATAGAAGGGTAAAGGGAACATAATACCACGTATACAATAAAAGGGTAAAGTGGACACCATACCACGTATACAATAGAAGGGTAAAGGGGACACGATACCATGTATACAATAGAAGGGTAAAGGGGACACAATACCACGTATACAATAGAAGGTTAAAGGGGACACGACACCACGTATACAATAGAAGGGTAAAGGGGACACCATATCACGTATACAATAGAAAGGTAGAGGGTACACGATACCACACATACAATAGAAGGATAAAGGGGACACGATACCACGCATACAATAGAAGGGTAAAGTGGACACCATACCACGTATACAATAGAAGAGTAAAGGGGACACAACACCACATATACAATAGAGGACACCATACCAAGTACACAATAGAAGAGTAAAGGGGACACCAGACCACGTATACAAAAGAAGGGTAAAGGGGACACGATACCACATATACAATAGAAGGGTAAAGGGGACACGATACCATGTACACAATAGAAGAGTAAAGGGGACACGATACCACGCATACAATAGAAGGGTAAAGGGGACACGATACCAAGTATACAATAGAAGGGTAAAGGGGACACGATACCACGTTTACAAAATGGTAAAGGGAACGCGATACCACATATACAATAGATGGTTATAGGAGACACGACACCACATATACAATAGAAGTGTAAAGGGGACACCATTCCACGTGCACAATAGAAGGGTAAAGGGGACACGATACTATGTATACAATAGAAGTGTAAAGGGGACACCATACCACGTACACAATAGAAGGGTAAAGGGGACACAATACCATGTATACAATAGAAGGGTAAAGTGGACACCATACCACGTATACAATAGAAGGGTAAAGGGGACACGACAACACGTATAAAATAGAAGCATAAAGGGGACACCATACCATGTACACAATAGAAGGGTAAAGGGGACACGATACCACGTATACAATAAAAGGGTAAAGGGCACAATACCACGTATACAATAGAAGGGTATAGGGGACACAACACCACATATACAATAGAAGGGTAAAATGGACACCATACCACGTATACAATAGAAGGGTAAAGGGGACACAACACCACGTATACAATAGATGTGTAAAGGGGACACCATACCACGTACACAATAGAAGGGTAAAGGGGACACGATACCACATATACAATAGAAGGGTAAAGGGGACACTATACCACATATACAATAGAAGGGTATAGGGGACACAACACCACGTATACAATAGAAGGGTAAAGTGGACACCATACCACGTATACAATAGAAGGGTAAAGGGGACACGACACCATGTATACAATAGAAGTGTAAAGGGGACACCATACCATGTACACAATAGAAGGGTAAAGGGGACAAGATACCACGTATACAATAGAAGGGTAAAGGGGACACCATACCACATATACAATAGAAAGGTAAAGGGGACACGATACTACATATACAATAGAAGCGTAAAGTGGACACCATACCACGTATACAATAGAAGGGTAAAGGGCATAAAATACCATGTATACAATAGAAGCCTAAAGGGGACACCATACCACGTACACAATAGAAGGGCAAAGGGGACACGATACCACATATACAATAGAAGGGTAAAGTGGACACCATACCACGTATACAATAGAAGGGTAAAGGGCACACAATACAATGTATACAATAGAAGCGTAAAGGGGCCACCATACCACATACACAATAGAAGGGTAAAGGGGACACGATACCACATATACAATAGAAAGGTAAAAGGGACACGTTACCACGTATACAATGGAAGGGTAAAGGGGACACGATACCACATATACAATAGAAGGGTAAAGTGGACACCATACCACGTATACAATAGAAAGGTAGAGGGGACACGATACCACGCATACAATAGAAGGATAAAGGGGACATGATACCACGCATACAATAGAAGGGTAAAGTGGACACCATACCACGTATACAATAGAAGAGTAAAGGGGACACGACACCACATATACAATAGAAGCGTAAAGGGGACACGATACCACGTACACAACAGAAGGGTAAAGGGGACACGATACCACGTATACAATAGAAAGGTAAAGGGAACACGATGCCACATATACAATAGAAGGGTAAAGGGGACACGATACCACGCATGCAATAGAAGGGTAAAGGGGACACGATACCACGCATGCAATAGAAGGGTAAAGGGGACACCATACCACGTATACAATAGAAGGGTAAAGGGGACACCATACCACGTATACAATAGAAGCGTAAAGGGGACACGACAGCACGTACACAATAGAAGTGTAAAGGGGACACGATACTACATATACAATAGAAGGGTAAAGGGGACACGATACCACGTATACAATAGAAGGGTAAAAGAAGGGTAAAGGGAACACGATACCAAGCATACAATAGAAGGGTAAAGGGGGCACGATACCGTGCATACAATAGAAGGGTAAAGGGGACACAATACCACCTATACAAAAGGGTAAAGGGGACACGATACCACATATACAATAGAAGGGTATAGGGGACACGACACCAGATATACAATAGAAGCGTAAAAGGGACACCATACCACGTACACAATAGAAGGGTAATGGGGACACGATACCACGTATACAATAGAAGGGTAAAGGGGACACGACACAGCATATACAATAGAAGGGGACACCATACCACGTACACAATAGAAGGGTAAAGGGGACACGATACCACGTATACAATAGGAGGGTAAAGGGGACACGACACCACATATACAATAGAAGGGTAAAGGGGACACCATACCACATATGCAAGAACAATATCTACACATTGGTGCACTCTTTCAATTCTATTCAAAAACTGGTCATATTTCTTATGTTTTATATTGATAGTCATTTCACAAAAGGTATGCTTACTAGATTACCAGTGTGGAAGTGATCAAGACTGAGTAGAATTTCCATTACCAAAAATTAAGAAATGGTTTCACTCAAAAAAACAACATAGTCCTATCTATGTGCTATCTACTGGCTATTCTCAAGCCTGATCCATTTATACTTACAAATAAGTAGTACAAATTACAGAAAGCGGTAGAATGGCCTTGCAAGCCTGTTGTTCCTGGTTCTTCCAGTGTTATCAGACTTCTTCCTGCTCAGAGATAGCACACAGGGAAAAAGCTGCTGGACTTTTATTCTGCTTGGATCTGTCTGTGGCTGATTTTATCAGTCATTAAAGTGAATCTGTCAGCATTTTTGTCTATATAATCTGAGGACAGCATGATGTAGACACAGTCTTCAGGGATGTGTCGCTAATTAGACTGTGTGTTATTGTTTCCATACAATGAATGTTTTATCACTAGGAGATTATCACTACCCAGGCTAGCTCCTTTATGCCTTGTGGTCTGACCATGCCCCCTGAGCCATACCTCCCAACCGTCCCGGATCCCGCGGGACTGTCCTGATTTTGACAGCCAGCCCCGGGATCCCGGGCGGGACACTAATGTCCCGTGCCTAGGGCAGGGACAATGCAGGGGGCGGCACCTGAGTAGCTTAGGTTTGTGGCTGTTTTTTTTTTCTTATACATGCTGGGTCTCCTCCCGACCGATCCCGCCCCCAAACCCCCCCCCCGCCCCCTGTGTGTGCGGCGCTGCCACGCTGAGGCAGAGAGCCAGCAGCGATCAAGATGAGAGGTCAGCGACTCACTTCCTCCTGTGTGTGCACGGAGCTCCGACTTCTCCTGCTCTTAGCTGCTATCCCGGCAGAGAAGGAGAGACGGGGGAGGTGCCGGGACAGTGCAGAGCTGTGAGCAGCCGGAGAAACTGAAGAGCTGCAGTGCACATGGACAGATCAGCCGCCCCTGCACCACAGAGGAGATTGTGTGTGTGTGTGTGTGTGATGTGTGTGTGTGAGATGTGTGTGTGTGTGTGTGTGTCTGATGCTGCATGTGTGTGTCATTGTGTGTGTGTGATGCTGCATTTGTGTGTGTGTCATGTGTGTATGAGGTATCTGGTGTGTGTGATGGCTGGGTGTGTGTGTGATGGCTGGGTGTGTGTGTATGTGTGTGTGTGTGATGGCTGGGTGTGTGTGTGATGGCTGGGTGTGTGTGTGTGTGATGGGTGTGTGTGTGTGTGATGGGTGTGTGTGTGTGTGATGGCTGGGTGTGTGTGTGTGATGGCTGGGTGTGTGTGTGATGGCTGGGTGTGTGTGTGTGATGGCTGGGTGTGTGTGTGATGGCTGGGTGTGTGTGTGTGATGGCTGGGTGTGTGTGTGATGGCTGTGTGTGTGTGTGATGGCTGGGTGTGTGTGTGTGTGATGGCTGGGTGTGTGTGTGTGATGGGTGTGTGTGTGTGTGTGTGATGGCTGGGTGTGTGTGTGTGATGGCTGCATGTGTGTGTGATGGCTGCGTGTGTGTGTGTGTGATGGCTGCGTGTGTGTGTGTGATGACTGCGTGTGTGTGATGACTGCGTGTGTGTGTGATGACTGCGTGTGTGTGTGATGGCTGTGTGTGTGTGTGTGATGCGGTGTGTGTGTGTGTGATGACTGCGTGTGTGTGTGATGGCTGTGTGTGTGTGTGTGATGGCTGCGTGTGTGATGCATTTGTGTCAAAGCTGCATGTGTTTGTGAGCTGCGTTTGTGATGCTGCGTGTGTATGTGTGATACTGTGTGTGTGATGCTGCATGTGTGTGAGCGTGTGTGTGAGCTGTGTGCCTGTATGTCATTATACAGTATGGAGAACTGTGGCCATTATACAGTATGGAGCATCATGTGCGGTCATTATACAGTATGCAGCATCATGTGCAGCCAGCATACAGTATGGAGCATTATGTGCGGTCATTATACAGTATGGCGCATCATGTGCGGTCATTATACAGTATGGAGCATCATGTGCAGTCATTATACAGTATGGAGCATCATGTGCAGTCATTATACAGTATGGAGCATCATGTGCGGTCATTATACAGTATGAAGCATCATGTGCAGCCAGCATACAGTATGGAGCATTATGTGCGGTCATTATACAGTATGGAGCATTATGTGCGGTCATTATACAGTATGGAGCATCATGTGCGGTCATTATACAATATGTAGCATCATGTGCAGTCATTATACAGTATGGAGCATCATGTGCAGCCAGTATACAGTATGGAGCATCATGTGCGGTCATTATACAATATGGAGCATCATGTGCGGTCATTATACAGTATGGAGCATCATGTGCGTTCATTATACAGTATGGAGCATCATGTGCGGCCATTATACAGTATGCATGCGGTCATTATACAGTATGGAGCATCATGTGCGGTCATTATACAGTATGGAGGATCATGTGCGGCCATTATACAGTATGGAGCAGCATGTGCGGTCATTATACAGTATGGAGCATCATGTGTGGCCATTATACAGTATGGAGCATCATGTGCGTTCATTATACAGTATGGAGCATCATGTGCGGCCATTATACAGTATGCATGCGGTCATTATACAGTATGGAGCATCATGTGTGGCCATTATACAGTATGGAGCATCATGTGTGGCCATTATACAGTATGGAGCATCATGTGCGGTCATTATACAGTATGGAGCATCATGTGCGGTCATTATACAGTATGGAGCATCATGTGCGGCCATTATACAGTATGCATGCGGTCATTATACAGTATGAAGCATCATGTGCGGTCATTATACAGTATGGAGCATCATGTGTGGCCATTATACAGTATGGAGCATCATGTGTGGCCATTATACAGTATGGAGCATCATGTGCGGTCATTATACAGTATGGAGCGTCATGTGTGTTCATTATACAGTATGGAGCGTCATGTGTGGCCATTATACAGTATGGGGCATCATGTGTGGTCATTATACAGTATGGAGCACTGTGTGGCCATATTTTTTTGTTTATAACTATTGTATATGAAACAGTGTGATCGGCAGTGCTAAATGGGTGTGGTTGGGACGTGGATATGGGTGTCACTAATTATGAATGGGTGTGGTCAGAGGCGTGGCCTAAAATTTGCAAACTTTGTCCCTCTTTCCCATCTTCAAAAGTTGGGAGGTATGCCCCTCCTGTTTAGCAGCTCACTGTCAATAGACAATGTACACAGAAACCTGTGGTGCTGGCAGCTTTTCTGCTCTGCTACATCTAAAACCTCTGATTGTATCATAACTGCTGCACCCAGTAAACTAAGTGATACCTCACTGAAATCAGGGTCTCTTACCCTACATTATGCAGCTCTCAGATGAGATAGCAAAAACCTGGTGACAGATTCCCTTTAACTTGTTCTGTTCAATTGTCTGCTTAGTTTTTTATGCCATATTTTCTGTGCAATTGTAACCTTCTCCCCAGGCTTGTTTCCAATTTTTCCGGCTTTCCTCCTTGTATTCTCCCCTTCTTTTTTCACTTTTGTGTTTTGTGTACTGGGAAAGCTGGGTTACAGTGTGCTCATGCTGAAACAGCCATTGTAACCCAGCTTTCCCACAGCTTTTAGTTAGTTATCAGTTATCAGTTTATTTAGTTATCATGTAAATGAATATATGCAAAATACATGATCAAATGAATATTTAGGCACAGGACAACCCTTTAAGGATTCCTCTATAGCAGAATTGTGTTCCCCAAGAAACAATTGGTTAAGCTTTTCCTATTCGGACCCTGTGTGATGCTGCTCAGCACTACCTTCTCTCAGCGAGCACCTAACATACTGGACACAACCTGCTTTGATTTTACGATCTGGTCCAGCCGGTGTGAAGCAGAGGTTTTTCTGACTGGTGCTGTAGTTGTTGTTATTATTATATCTCTAGTATTGATCGGATGTATATCTGTTTCATGGTTGAAACTGATGGCACAAGGTCCTGTGCTTCATTATATGCTTGATGTTGGGTACTAAAACATAGGCACAATATAATAGTACCAGCCACTGTTTATAGTAAAAGTATTGCTCCTTTCTGGACATTTTCAAGTTTTGTTTTTGTGTAATAATTAGTGATGTGCGAACGTGCTGAGATAAGGTGCTATCCGACATGCTCGTGTGCTAACCGATTGACTTTGGCGTGCTCGAATAATATGTTCGAGTCTCTTCGGCTCTCTCACCTTGGTCCTGTTATTTCTTACAGAAATATGTCAAGACAGAGCGAATCACAAATCACATATTGTTTAAGGTTTCTATGTTAAATGTATTTTTAAAAAATGTTTGATTTTTTTTTTTTACATTTTCTATATCACTATGTGGAAAAAAAATCAGTAAGCAATTTATACAAGGGACATGAAGCCGAATACTCACCAAATGACTGCAATGATCTTAGTCTTACTCATTCTCTGGGCAAAGAAAATTGTGCAGAGAAGGGGAAGAGGTGAGCTGTGACCATCACCTGTTGTGAATGGTGAATCCTGTTTTATCTTCCATCTCTGGAAGTGTTTCCTTTCGTTTTTATCTTGAGTGTGATGATAATGAGACTGCAGAAAAGACACCACTACAGGACAGGAAGTATGGGTCTACTAAAAGACTTAGCGGCCAGTTGTGCAATTCACAAGATTTTTGCTGTTGTATTTAATTTTTTAATAGATTTGGAAAAGTGATGAAGGGGTGTGTTGGAGTGAGACAGTTCAGATTCACGAGGAGGAGCATGCCTCTTCATGAATCAGGAGCGTCTGATGAGTGGCGTGCGCCTCCGAGCACTATGCCAGAAATTTTACTCCAGTTCCTGACTGGAGTAAGATTTCTGTCTTAGGGAACGCCACAGCTCATCATGAAATAGAGGTGGTGTCACGCCCTGCAGCGTCCCACCCCAGCATTGACCATTTTGTTGGAGCTGGGAGAAATTGGCCTATAAATGCCAAAATTCACAAAAGTTTTAGGAAACTCGCAGTAGTGTCAATATTTTCTGACTTTTCAAAGAAATTTGCGCTAGAAATCTGATAAAATTGCTTTGATGAATCAGGTCCATAGTTTCAATATTGATAAATTTAGGCCCCTATACACATTAGAAATGTCATGGTATGTAACAATCTAACGGGGTCGGACAGCGGACAGCACAACACACACTCAACGGGATGGAAATGGGGAGAGGAAGGCCCTACCGATAGGGAATAAGGGATGGACACCTCCTGAGCTCCAACTTGAGCCTGTCCCTGCACTTCCCTAATGCCCTAAGCTGGTTCTTCCCCCTGTCGCCGTCAGGAACCTCCTCCCTTACTGTCACATCACACTGCCCTGGCTAGTGCACTGGTCGGCAAGGGCGGTAACCTCACCACTGCAGATGGTACAACACAGGGGACAGTGACAAACATGAGACAGACAAGGAAAAAACACCAAACTTAGCTTAACAGCTTTCTCTGCTGCAAAACACCGCACAGCAGACGAAAGGCACCCTGACCAATTCCATGAAACCAGCTGATTCACCACTGCAGCCAGAGAGCTCCTTACTCCAGGCTTGGTCAACATAGATTGCTCTATCACCGACAGTCAGCTGATGCATCACGTGACTATTTAAAGGATGGTGGGAGTGGTCACCACGAACATCAGCTGACCTAGCAACTCTGAAATTGCAGTACACTGCGAGCAAGGGAAGCTGACATTAACCCCTGCTGGCCAGAAAGCAAACAAGCTACATTTAAATCATAGAGGAACCAGAGCTGCCACACATCCAAAAATGGATCGTGACAAGATGACAGTCGAATAAATCTCATTTTGATGGGATCGGTTGGCCATTTAATGTTTATGGGTCCTCCCGACTCGCCCCTAACATATATTTCGGACATGCTGAATTACATTTCCCGATCCTTTGATTTTCCAGGGAGATAAGCTGCAGTCAGTCTTCCGATTGAAAACAGAAGCATGCTCACCTAACAGAAGCCATTACACCAGTGTGAAGAGAGTCTTACGGTAGTCATAAGCATGATATAATTGTAGATTATTAACAATATCATGCCACCAGGAATCATAAGAATAAAGAATGACAACCACAATTGCTTTATATTTTTATTAAAAAAAGGAAAAATGTTAATAGTTGAGATGAGCATTCCAACGATAAATGTCAACTTTAAACTTAATTAGGTTACAATAGTCTCCTATATAAACCCTGATATATTAAAAAGAAATATACAAGAAGTAAGATTTCTCCCTATATGATTTCCTTCATCCATTATTCAGCATCCTTAAAAATCCAAAAAAGTTTCTTGTTAAACTCGGACACTAGCTACTGCACGTGAATTGTTATTGTTGCTTCTTATTTCCTTATTAAGCATTCCATTTCTAGACAATACAATGACAGGTATCTAAGAAAGTGCTTTTTGGTTAATAAAATACTGTATATAAAGTGTAATTATAAGGCATTCTCACTGCACGCTATGCTCCCACGCCGTGTCCCAGCCCCGTGGCCTACGCATTTATGCTCTATCACTGGAATGTTTCTCTGTCGTCCGTCATTAATGCATATTCCTGTAAACAGAGGTGATATGATACAAGGTGATAAACATGTTTTTTTTTAGATTATTATCAATCCCGGAAACTTGGTAACACGGTGAAATGAGAAGCTATGCTAGTAGACAACCCTCTATAAAGTCCATTACTTATATAAAATTGTAAAATGATACACTACACACTTCATACTTTATCTACAGTGTAGATACTATGCATATTGAGGTTATATTTGAAATAATATTTGCCCAAGTCATAGTTCCCGTGTAGGTACAGCGCTACACCTTCCATGTCTCAGGTCGGCCATTTTACTATTTCGATAAGCAATCACATGCATTGAACAAAGTACCACCAACTTGTGCATTTGATAGCACCCCATGATAAGACCTATATCACAGGGCCATGCTAGGGAATCTTTCCTGCGAAGATAAAGATTGATGTAGCTGGGGCGTGAAATGGCAGAGACCCGGACCCAATAAACGAACGATGCCGACTCAAGATGCTCCTTCCTCTGCCTCTTTAGGTTCCTGAGAGGACGCCTCCTCTCGTCCACCCTCTTGAACTGGAGATGGGTTTCTGCTTGTTTTATTGCTGTCATGGCTACTGTGGCTCCCAGCGCTCCCTAAACGAGTGGAGGCGACCACAGCTTTAACAGCGGCCTAAGGGGAAGATAAAGTATTTCCAGTCACATTAGTAATTTGTATCTGCACAGACCGAAGATCAAAGAGACTCAATCTACTGAAACACCACTAATGAGGTGGAAATGACACACAGCTCCATTTATTCAGAAGCGACAGGTCTGCTCTTCAGAACCGCGGCACCTCATGTATAACGTAATGGCTGTCCATCAACGCATTAAGAACAATGTTAATGAAGGGCTCCTCTGATCGTTCACCTCCTGTCATTAGGGACTCATCCGTGTACATATATCAGTCTATTATCAATCCTTAGGAGACATGACACATTTTCATACATGTGCATGATGTCACTCGCCACAAATCTGACGTCCTGTGTTCACTTTACTTGTAGGTCAATAGTGGAGAGCGACAGTGGTTGTGACGGTGACTGCCTCGTCTGTACATTTGTACAGGACCATCAGAAGTAGTCCTGATATCTGAGGGATCCCAAAGCCCATCTTTTATATAAGGCGTTTTATAAATGGTGGGTGGTAGGAATGGATTTTCTGTTCAGGACTAATAGATTCAAGCTATGTTTCTGCCATTAAAGAGAAGCTGTCACATTGTACATACAGTCAGAACTGTGGACAGCATGCTATAGAGGGGGAGAAGCCGAGCAAAATGATATATAGGTTTATAGGGGAAAAAAATGGTGTAACTTGTATTTTATTGATTGAAATCCCTGGTGTTTGTATGCATAGTAGTCTGGTAGTGGGCCTTGTATAAGACCGCCCACTGGACTCATATACAGACAAACACAAGGGATTTCAATGAATAAAATGCTAATGTTCCTGTAACTTTGCCCACAAAACTGTATATAAATACAGATCAGCTCTTCCTGATGTCTGACAGCCTGCAGATCATTTTGAACATGACATGTTCCCTTTAAACAATATATAAAAAGGTCATCCCAAAAAGGGAACTTAGACCAGGAGTAGGTATATCCTGTTCACCCAAGATGTTCAATCTTTGGGAGGTGTACCACAGAGGGTATAAGCCAGGGTTCCCGACAACACTGAGGTTCTTTGAGACTTCATTAGGGTCTCCCAGAACATATACAGTAACAGTAAAACCTGCTATCAGCTATAAACTCATCCGCAAGGTCTAACAAGCCTCTGGTTTTTCCCAGGGGTCCCTACAATAATTATAACTGCACGTTCTGGCTTGGAGGACAGGGGCTGTCATTGGCAGCTGTAGCAGATGTAGTGTTGTAAGGATTCAGCTGCTTTTTACCCTTTCTACAAGGCATAAGCAAGGCCATTTTTCATAACTATACTGAATTTTGATCTGTAACATTATCTCAGTATTTTACCATGCATACAATTATTTTTGTCTAAAAAATAAAATATGGATGGGTAAAAATGAATGTAGCTGTCTTAAAGGCTATGCACATTTTTCATTGCGCATTTGGTTTTTAAATAAAAAAAATAATAATCCGCTATAGAAATGTCCTACTATATTGATTTTGCAGAGTGTGTCTAAGTCGCTCATCTAGCTAACTGTTCTGCAAAATCTGTCGTATATCAATCAGTCCTCTGCTTACGATTCTGATGGGTCTCAGCTCTTCACCTGCCTCCTCTCAGTAGGGGAGAACGGATCGCACACAGCAAATTAGAAAGACAGAGCAAAGCATTCAAGTTGTTATGGAGGGCAGCTAACATAGACTGTAGGAAGCTAGGAAAGCTAACTGAACAAAGAGAAAGCAGAACACCCATGATATACAGTTAGGTCCATATATATTTGGACAGAGACAACATTTTTCTAATTTTGGTTGTGGACATTACCACAATAAATTTTAAACAAAACAATTCAGATGCAGTTGAAGTTCAGACTTTCAGCTTTCATTTGAGGGTATCCACATTAAAATTGGATGAAGGTTTAAGGAGTTTCAGCTACTTAACATGTGCCACCCTGTTTTTAAAGGGACCAAAAGTAATTGGACAATTGACTCCAAGGCTATTTCATGGACAGGTGTGGGCAATCCCTTCGTTATGTCATTCTCAATTAAGCAGATAAAAGGCCTGGAGCTGATTTGAGGTGTGGTGCTTGCATTTGGAAGGTTTTGCTGTGAAGTAAACATGCGGTCAAAGGAGCTCTCCATGCAGGTGAAGCAAGCCATCCTTAAGCTGCGAAAACAGAAAAAACCCATCCAAGAAATTGCTACAATATTAGGAGTGGCAAAATCTACAGTTTGGTACATCCTGAGAAAGAAAGAAAGCACTGGTGAACTCAACAATGCAAAAAGACCTGGGCGCCCACGGAAGACAACAGTGGTGGATGATCGTAGAATAATCTCCATGGTGAAGAGAAACCCCTTCACAACAGCCAACCAAGTGAACAACACCCTACAGGAGGTCGGCGTATCAATATCCAAATCTACCATAAAGAGAAGACTGCATGAAAGTAAATACAGAGGGTTCACTGCACGGTGCAAGCCACTCAGAAGCATCAAGAATAAAAAGGCTAGACTGGACTTTGCTAAAAAAACATCTAAAAAAGCCAGCACAGTTCTGGAATAACATTCTTTGGACAGATGAAACAAAGATCAACCTCTACCAGAATGATGGCAAGAGAAAAGTATGGCGAAGGCGTGGTACAGCTCATGATCCAAAGCATACCACATCATCTGTAAAACATGGTGGAGGCAGTGTGATGGCTTGGGTATGCATGGCTGCCAGTGGCACTGGGTCACTAGTGTTTATTGATGATGTGACACAGGACAGAAGCAGCCGAATGAATTCTGAGGTATTCAGAGACATACTGTGTGCTCAGATCCGGCCAAATGCAGCCAAACTGATTGGTCGTCATTTCATACTACAGATGGACAATGACCCAAAACATAAAGCCAAAGCAACCCAGGAGTTTATTAAAGCAAAGAAGTGGAATATTCTTGAATGGCCAAGTCAGTCACCTGATCTCAACCCAATTGAGCATGCATTTCACTTGTTAAAGACTAAACTTCAGACAGAAAGGCCCACAAACAAACAGCAACTGAAAACCACCGCAGTGAAGGCCTGACAGAGCATCAAAAAGGAGGAAACACAGCGTGTGGTGATGTCCATGAGTTCAAGACTTCAGGCAGTCATTGCCAACAAAGGGTTTTCAACCAAGTATTAAAAATGAACATTTCATTTAAAATTATTGAATCTGTCCAATTACTTTTGGTCCCTTTAAAAACAGGGTGGCAAATGTTAAGTAGCTGAAACTCCTTAACCCTTCATCCAATTTTAATGTGGATACCCTCAAATGAAAGCTGAAAGTCTGAACTTCAACTGCATCTGAATTGTTTTGGTTAAAATTCATTGTGGTAATGTCTATAACCAAAACTAGAAAAATGTTGTCTCTGTCCAAATATATATGGACCTAACTGTATGTGGGGAATAAAGGGAAAAATCACACACTATCCGGCATCAATGTCTGGCAGCAGATCTGTCTCCTTTATTGGCTGTAAAAGGGAAAATCTCTCCAGGAATGAAGCTGTGCTAAAATATATGAGTTAGTGGAGGCAACAGAATTCTGGACACAGATCTCACATCCAGCATGTATTACAGGGAGGAACACACAAGAGAAAAGTCAGAAACTTGGAGCAGGATGCCAACTACATATGAGATGAAAATGGATAAAGGAATGACGATGGTACATAGAAACTTTGCACAACTATTTTAAACTAAAGGTAACCACTAAAATTACGGTACTTCTTCCATTTTAAAGGAGTCCAAGTCACACTGGACATGCACCAATGAACCCAAGAGATAACAAATGTAAGTCCTCCCGCAAGGTGTGCGCCATATACATTACCTTGAGCTTGCGTCTTGCATTAAACTCTTGCAATTTCTTTTGAGCGTTGTCCATATGAGCAAAGTTTGCAGCTTTGCCTGTGACCCAGGGGTGTTGAAGAGCTTGGTGAGTAGTCAAGCGTTTCTTTGGATCAAACACAATTAACTTTTTCACCTACAATGGATACATAGGGGAAAAAGGAGTACGGTAAATATCTTAAAACATTAGTCTACTACATTATAGAGGACATTACAAATAGAAAGTAAAAAAATAAAAAATAGCAGCCGAGCCAATGCATGAAATTAAAGCTAAGTTCACACTGGGCGTTTTTGCAGTGTTTTTTTTTAATGCAAATTTTCAGCTGCGTTTTACAATACCAGCAAAGTCTATGAGATTTCAGAAATCTCATGCACACAGATTGTTTTTTTTGTAATTTTTTTTTAGTGTTTTTCACCCCTTCAAATGAATGGGTGGTGAAAAAAGGCTGAAAAAATGCACCAACAAAGTTTTTTGTGCCAAAACCTGATTCTATAGAATAGGACTTTTTTTTCAACTAAACTAAACTTTATCAGCATGCATAGGAACAAATCTAGCATGCCAGAACGGTCGCAAAAAACGCACACAAAAAACGCAAGAAAAAACAAGGAAACATGCTTTTTTTTTCTGAAGCTTCTTTCCTGCCTAGAGATCATGTTTTGCTCCAGAAAAAAAACACTGAAAAAACGCCCAGTGTGAACTTACCCTTAAGGTTAGGGAAAATTGTGAACTGAATAATAAAAGGATACTTCACTGCTCTCCAAGGTCCTGAATATCAAGGCTAGAAATCAGTAGAAAAGTGAATTTATCATCGTACCGTAGACATTACTTACACAAAACTAATATTAACCCCTTTATTCTACATGATCTGTTATGTCATGTAGGGGGTACAGGTGTATGGAGCTGGGCAAGTGCAGGCTGTGTTATACAGCTGGCATCTGCCTCTAACAACAATGGTCACACTCAGACAGACGGCTTTACGTGGCACAATATCGCCTAAACATCTGTTCAGGTGTCCACTAGGGCCTTTACGACAAGCAGGATACCAATGGATTGCCATGGCAGCCTGTAGGAGACTGTAATTTGTCCTATATATTGAAATATTAAAGTATTGCAAAATTTATGATGAGAGGTGAAAAGCCTGGATGTCCAAGTCACTTATTAAGACTGAAAAGATGATAAATGAAAAAAATTAATGAATTTTTTAAAAAATATTTACAAATAAAAAAAAACATAAAAAATCTAATTACCTCCTTAAATATAAGGAATTTAAAAAAGAACAACAATAAGCATAATCGGTATTGATGGGTCCATAAAAGTTTGAACTTTGGAAATATAAAATTCTTTAACCCAATCAGTAAAGACTGTAAAGAAATAAAAAAAAAAAATCAAAACTCTAAAGTTGCCACCACAAAGAAAAACAATAAAAAAGTGATCGAAATATACTCCAAAATGATACCATTAAAAAATACAGCTTCTCCCCCAGAATACAAGCCTTCACATAGAATCATCGGTAGAAAAATAAAATAGTTATGGATGTTCAAAAATTGAAATGGTGACACACACCATTGTTTTTTTTACAAAGCTCAGAATGTTTTTAAACCACTAAAATAGTAAATACACAGATTATAAGTTTGATATAGCTGTAATCGTACTAATCTAATCATGCTGCTAAGTTGTTATTTCTACCACACAGTGAATGCTGTAAAAACAAAAATAAAAACCAAGGCAGAAATGCATATTTTTCACGATTTCACATCGCTTTGTATTTTTGTCCCAGTTTTCAGTACATTATATGGTAAAACAAGTGGCTTTGTTGATGAAAAATAAAAACTTATGCTATGGATCTTTAAAGATAGAGGTAAAAATAAGAGTGTAAAAAGGAAAAATTAGCCACCAGAGGAACAGGTTAAAAGGAACACATTTGTCTTCATTGTGCCTTTTTCAGTGAATCCTACCAGTGTACAGCCGTGACTTTTTGTGTTATGTGACAAACTTACTCAACATTTCATAAATTTGTCCAATGTGTTGCAGAAATGAGAAGGTGTGGTGATTTTGGTATAAATTTGACGCCTCCATTCATAACCGGCATTTTAAAAAAATGTCACAGCTTATAAATATATCTAAATCCCAATTATTATGCTCCCTTAATTTAAAAAAATAGGCAAAGTGGCAGGTTTTACTCACCAAGTCCTTTGCATTCAGTGACACATCATCCCACCAGGGGGAGACAAAGTCATAATCACAGTTGAGGATTCTCTTGAACATGTACTGGTCTCCACGCTCATCGTAAAATGGTTCAAAGCCGCAGAGTCTAGAAGAGGAGAGATCAGCGAGATCATTTATCATTCCTGTGCGGTAGTTTATCTGGTACTTGTGTATGCCCCAATATTTTGTTCTAAACACCAACCTTTTCCAGAAAACTGGCAACCATTAGGCCCATCTGGCAGCATGGCTGGCCTTCCCATAAACTCCTTCTACTTTAGAGTAGCCTAACTGTGTCAGAAGTTAGAAAGGAGGCTAAAGTGTGTGACAGACTTTCTAACCTGCCTTCAATTCTATGTTCAGTGTTCTACGTGTTCAGTTGATGTCTGTTCTTCATCCATCACATTCCATAGATGACATGTTGTATTATTCCTGGACGTATAAGTGAGACTATTCTCCGGTTATTAGACATTTGCCAAAGATGTTCAGCTACATTCACATACTAGTTGCATTTATAATGTAATTAGTGTCGCCCTTATTTTGTGGCATAATATTCTATGATTATCATTGTAAGACATGACAAAATGTTAAAGAAAACAAACCAATTTTGACATCAATATTAATTATTATTTTTGTAAAATAAGCAGTCTGCTTAATGGGGTGTTCTGGAGTTATTAAATTGCTTTAATTAGTTAGCATGAAAATATGCAAATTTGCAAGTGACTTGTTTTTGTTATCTGCTGTCATTTTCCTGCAATGAGAGATTTTATCTTCTGTACTGTCCAGCTGGTCTCTATGGAGATTGGCCACTAGCACCTGACCAGATCCTGTCCTTTCCAACAGTGCACAGTAATTACATTCCAGGAGAGGAGTTAACTCCTAACATACCAGTCACCTCTTTCAAACTCACTGGTTCCTATACAGCAGTTAGCTGATCAATTACCCCCTCCCTCTCAACTCTTGACAGGGCTCTTATCAGTACTGTATAATCACAATACTCTCCTTTCCACACTCAGTTTTCTCCCCTCTCAGCATCAAGCCCATCTGTCCCAAAGGAGCCCTGTTCTTGCTCAAATGCTCTTGTTATCCAGATATGTAAATATAGTGCTAACAGTGGAGACTCCAGAACAAACCACTGATGGCTGAATGTGTTATAGCAGACCTTGTGCTGAGCTTTATAGTTCTACTAATACTATAGCTCTGCTACTACCCAGAACCAGGAAGAGAAAAAGACTTAAGTTGTGAGCTGCTGAAGAGACAGCTCTGAGAATAACCCTTTAACTCCCATCACTTTTTTGTTATCATTGATTTGTATTGTATTTGGTATATTAAACCAATAAAATATACCGTTAAGCTTAATTCTTCACATTAATCAGTGTCCAATAGAAATGAGCAATTCAATTTGTGCTGCCCTGGCCCAGCATTATAAAGGATAGTGGGGTACGGTTCTTTCCTCCCTCTTACCCTTTCTACGTGGATCATCTATCTTGCTAATGTTTCTCACAATATCTGTTTTAAAAAAAACCTCCACATGTATTAAGGTTTACTCTTCATATTTAATCAATACTAAGCTAGTGAGTTATGGATATATGAATTTTTAGAATGAGCTTTTCTCTGTGTTTACATCAATATCTTACAGGTTTCCATAAAATGTGGGTGTTCCCTGGGATTTGTTCACGGTTTCTCTCACGGACAGACAGAACTGTGCAAATATTCAGAGATTTTTAACAAGAGAAAACACAAAACATTTGAAGAGTATCAGCCAGAGCCATCAGTTCCTGAAGTGAGCTGAGACCAGTACTGCGTACCTTGTGATTTTTTCCCCATTATTAAGCCTCACACTTGTACATATATAATTGAAGGGATGCATACGTGAAATTCAGTAGGGAATTTGGATTTAGTTATTTTACTCACTCATATAATGTCATTAATTCCACAAAATTATCATCACTGTCCCCATTGTGGCTCACATTTAAATACCCCATTGGTATGTGGTGGCTCAATGGTTAGCACTGTTTTTTTTGGTGGGTTCTTAGGTTCAAATTCCACCAATGACAACATCTGCAAAGAGTTTGTATGTTCTCCCGTTTCCCTGGGTTTCCTCCGGGTTCTCTGGTTTCCTCCCACATTCCAAAGACATACTGATAGGGAATCTACATTGTGAGCCCCAATGGGGACAGTGCCGATAATGTCTGTAAAGAGCTGTGGATTAATGGCGCTATAGAGGGTCAGTCTGGGACTTAAATTCAGCCCTGGCATTTGGGAGCACACAGGTTCACTTGCTGCTAAGTGAATGCGATATATGCTTGGCAATTTTTGTGGATCGCTCAAGATATATATAACATTTACAGAATACAAACTGTTGTGAAGCCAGAAAAACACTATGTGAAATCTAAAGGGAACCTGTCAGTTCAGGTAACTCTATTGACCTGCAGATATAGGGTTAATGTGGAGGCTGATAGCATTATGAAGGTGCTCAGCCACTGTACTGAAAGTGTGGCACCTGGGAAAAATTGCTTTCCTCCCAGGAGCCACTGGCTTTCAGTCATGAAGGAGTGCCTAGAGCGATTACAGTCACCACAGCAGTGAGAGCAGCAGCTGTAAGCATGCCCCTGGCTGTCAGTCAAGGAAAGAATGCAGCAAGCAGGGACCAGGCCCACCCACGAAAGTGACTGCTCTCCCCATTCGCTCCTTACAATGTGCACTAACAGTGCGCTCTCTTTCCGGCTCGTCACTTTTAACTAGAGGTAGCAAGGTTGTGCACTGTTACTCTGCACTGAAAAGAATATTGCCAGTAACAAGATCCTACTGAGCATACATTGGAATTGACAACTGACACATACCCAGAAGAGCAGGGACTAGCCCAGTCTCTGAAATGTATGTCATTGATGATGCCATTGGCGGACACAAACAGAAAAGGGCCCCTGTGCAACAACAGTATTGAGGCCCTTTGCAGTCCAATAGCTCATCATAATGCACAATTCCTTCTGTTTTGGAGGTAGAACTGGGCCACCTTACCTCTTGGGCCCCTGGTTGTCTCTTGGACCCCTGGGCAGCACTACAGCTTACATCAATGATATGTCCACCACTAGATGACACTTTGTTTCAGGGTGACAGAGGCTACAACACTGACCGCAGCCTCTGCCTCCTGATGATGATTCACTTGAGTATCCCAGAATGCAATGGGAATTTTCAAACTGAACACCACCAAAAATAGAAAAAAAAATAACTAAAGCAGTTAGATTAGAGAGGGAATTTTTCATTAAAGCGTGCTAGAAATTCTATTAGATTATTACAATAAATAGTCAACTAGGATGAAAATCATTCGTTTCAGACCACCCCTTCAAGGTGCACCTAAATATACCATTAAAGGGAATCTGTCAGTTGCCCTAACTCCCTAAACCGCCACCATGACTGTATTGCACCTTTCTACATTTTCATTAGCTCCTTTTTGTTGCTTAGTGATTGAAGATAAATGTAAAATTAAAGGGGTTGTCCACTGCTCGGATAACCCTTTGTTAATCACTATTATTTTATTCCTCCCAGTAAAACAGTAACTCTTATGCTCACCTCCAGTG
This sequence comes from Ranitomeya variabilis, assembly GCF_051348905.1. Lineage (NCBI taxonomy): Eukaryota > Metazoa > Chordata > Amphibia > Anura > Dendrobatidae > Ranitomeya > Ranitomeya variabilis. The sequence goes on along the minus strand of NC_135232.1, from coordinate 163,481,521 downwards.
CTGGACGCTGTTCCAGGTGATCGCTGTAGAAATTCAGCGGTTTCACTCTCTACTCCTTTAGACATAACTGATGTCATGATCCAGTCCGGGGTCTGTTTCTGATTATTCTCTCCCGGGGATGGTCATGCGGGGGTTAATCTTCCCTGCCTCGTTTTGGGATCTGTCTGGCTATTTCAGTCCGCTGTTACCTACAAGCAGTGTCAGTTATAGTTGGTGTCTCTGGCTTGAGCAGCTGACCCCATTATATCCTGATTTGTCCTCTGCCCATTTACCTAAGTCCCGTTTCTGTTTTCCCCTGTGACTTCGCCCATTGTAGTACTCGCTTTCCATTTTGAGACCCCTTGGTATTTGACTCAGCTTGTCCTCTGATCTGTTTGACTGTCTTGTGTCTCTGGCTTTCCTGCTCCCGATCGGCTCTGACTTCCTTGGCTTGTTTCTAACCATGTGTATTCCTGTGACCTCTGGTACTTCTTTCCCTCTCTGTTGCTGACCTGGCTTTGTCTGACTACTCTTTCGCCACCTAGTGGCTCCTGCCTCCTGTGATTTCACTGTGAGTGTACCTGTTTTCCTTCACCAGCACCCTCTGGTGGAGGTTGTTTGCTTCTGCGCTGCATTAGGCATTACAACTGACATTGGTAATAAAGAAAAAGAGATGTGGCACTCACCCAGTTTGCAGTATAATCAATGTCTTTTATTTACCACTAGATGGTGGCCCGATTCTAACGCATCGGGTATTCTAGAGTATGCATGTCCATGTAGTATATTGCCCATTTACGTAGTATATTGCCCAGTCACGTAGTATATTGCCCAGCGACGTAGTATATTGCCCAGCTACATAGCATACAGCACAGCGACGTAGGATATTGCGCAGCTACGTAGTATATTGCACAGAGCCACATAGTATATTGCACAGCTTTGTAGTATATTGCCCAGCCTTGTAGTATATTGCCCAGCCACGTAGTATATTGCCCAGCCTTGTAGTATACAGCAGAGCCACGTAGGATATTGCCCAGTGACGTAGTATATTACCAAGGCACGTATAGGGCCAAAAAAAAAAAAATAAACATACTCACCTAACGATCCGAGGGCCCCTTGTAGTGTATCATACTCACCATTCTTGTCGCTGCTCCTCCGCGTCCCGCCTCTTCTCTTCCTGGGATCCTGTGCAGATGGTAGTGGTCGGCTTCAGGAAAATGGCCGCTGGATGCTGCGCGTGCGCAGATCGAGATCGCGGCAGCCATTTTCCTGAAGCCGAGTTCCATTGCAAGTGCCAGGGCTGGTGGGAGCAGGACCTATGAAGACGTCGCGGTCACATGACCGTGACGTCACGGCAGGTCCTTGCCGCACACCAGCCCTGGGACGGGACCGGACCGCAAGCTGACGCTTGTAATGGAGCGTTCCGGGGAGCGTGGCGAGGAGCGAGAAAGGCGGCGGAGGGTGAGTATAGCAGGTTTTTTTTTTTTATTTATTATTTTTAACATTACATTTTGTACTATTGATGCCGCATAGGCAGCGTCAATAGTACAAAGTTGGGGACACACAGGGTTAATAGCAGCGGTAACGGAGTGCGTTACCCGCGGCATAACGCGGTCCATTACCGCCGGCATTAACCCTGTGTGAGCGGTGTATGCGGGCGCCGGCAGTGAGTGCGGGGAGTAAGCGGCCATTTTTTTCTGGACTGTGCGCGTCGCTGATTGGTCGCGGCAGCCATGACAGGCAGCTGCCGAGACCAATCAGCGAACGAATAACGGTGACAGACAGAAGGACAGACGGAAGTACCCTTAGACAATTATATATATAGATGCTCCGGTTACAGACATTCGCTTGGAAGCGGCAGGTCAACGTGAGGGTGCGGGGAGTGAGGAGAGGGAACGTGAGGGTGTCCTCTCCTCTCTCCCCGCACCCTCATGTTCACCTGCCACTTTCAAGCGAATGTCTGTAACCGGAGAAGACATTGATTCTACTGCAAACTGGGCGAGTGCCACATCTCTTTTTCTTTATTACCAATGGACACTCTCTTGGAAGTTTTATGCTGTGCACCTTTTCCCAGTGGCAATTAGCAACCGTGTTTCATATGTCCATAAGGATTGAATCCCGTATATTTTTTGATTCGGTTTAACTCCTGGTGCCATTCATTTCTTTCTCTTATTACAACTGACATCCGAAGGAGGCGAGAGAGCAGCCGTAGCTCTCACTTTTTCTGTATGCCTGGACTTGTCCAAAAGCAAGGAGAGTTTTCATTTTAGACTGGACAACCTCTTTAAAATAACTGGTGGCGTTGGTGTCATGGCTTCCTCCCTCATTTATGTACTGAATGAAGATAGGAAGAAGCAGAGGTCAGGTCACCACTATAGTTAATCCCTGTGCAGCGCAGGAATTTAAATAGAACAAATGGGGCATCAGGGGCAAGGTTTGTATGTGCTTCCCTGTAGTGAAAGAGGGGCTCACAGCTGGCATGGGCCCATCTGCCAGTTGCCTGAATTGCCAGATGGCTTGTCCGACCCTGGCGCTATATAAGGAAAGCATAATATATACAGACAGACCATAGAAACTTCTTGCAGATGTTGTCTTTGGTGGTATTTAAACCCAGGATCCTAGAGCTGCAAAGCAACGGTACTAACCACTGAGCCAGCATGCTAACCACTGAGCCAGCATGCTAACCACTGAGCCACCATGTCACCATTTCTATGCTAAATAGTGATTTTGCTAAGGAGAAACATCAGAAGACAATATGTTAATATGTTTTTCTAATGCAAATGAGTACATGTAAATGTATATGGGTATGGGTTGAGCTGACAAGTGGTAGAAAGCCAAGCATTATTCTGCTTTTTATGCACAGTCAGTGAACATCCTTAGCAGTCTCACTGTCAGAGAGACACACGTGTGCAATGTGTGAAGAACGAGCATGAGAGGTGATGTGTGACACATGTGAAGTCATAAGGAATCTGTGAAAAGTGCACCTCTGGAAATAAAGAGATGATAATTTCATCTCTGTCTGTTCTCTTCCAGCCTGGCAGAATTATCATTGGAGAGCAGCTTCCTTTATAACTTGACTGCTTCTATTTAAAAAGAGATCACAAGTGAAGCATGAAGCCGGGTCATGTAAATTATCCCTTATCTTCATACCTTGTCATTTCTAATACACTTCAATCTTCCCTTCTCGTCTCCCCGATATAGTGCCAGTCTGATACCCATATGCATATTTATAATGTTAACACCCTGTTATGGACACTCCACATTACAGATCGGGAAGAGACCTGGACTATTCAGGGATGAATTGTGGCTGTCAGTGCTGGGCTATGGTTTATAATATAAATGCCCCCTTCACCACCATCCACTGAAATGTTAAAGTCAGCAAAAAATATAAGTTAGTGAATAATCTTTAGTACATTTCTAATAAAAAAATATTATAAATTTATATGTTTATATAAAATATATTTATATGTGTATTATATACTGTATAATAAAGTTATATGAGAGGTATTGGCAACAACGAACATTGCAGCTAAAAAGGTGTTAGTTACTCAGCTTTCCAAGCACCCTAAGTAGCAAATTCTAGTCACGCAGCACACTCTAAGTGCAAGCCCACATGGGACTAAAAACAGAAAATGTACCGTAATAATATATTGCATTTATTATATTCCTACGTGGGCCAAAGACATCAGCCTATGTTGTCATATTCACACTGCAGGTGGCGCTAGTGATGGAGGAGGAGACATTGGCGTCTGAAAGGTGGAATACTCATGTGGCAAGGAGAATTGACATGTGTGTGTGCTGTCCAGCAACACTGCAAGTTTAATCAACTGTGACCTGTGCGGCAGCACCACACCCGATTTACGTTCCCAGCAGTTTATTGGGAATTACCAGCTATTGTTTTTGGTTTCCTATACTGTCGATGTGCTTTTGATATTCTATCACTAATCCTGGGCCGGTTTGGGACCTCGACTTTCTCTTACCTCCTGGCCTTGATCCAGGCTTGTCTGACTGAGTTTTTGACTGACCTCTTGGTTTCTGATCCCAGCTTCGCTGATTCACCTGATTCTGCCATTGGTTCTGTATCTGTTATTACTAATCTGGCTAGTTTGACTACTCTTACCTCAGGCTCACTCCTCCGGACAGCAGCAACTCTGTGGACGTAACCCAGGAGACCCTGCTGCTAGTCTAAATCCCTGTATGGAGAGGTCAAAAAGTAAAGGGTTCCTTTGGGATCTGCTAGCACAAAGTCTGTCTGAGGTTGCCTTTTTGAGCAGATGACCTCAGACAGACATTACAGTGTTCTTAGCCCTGTTTCTCTGCTCGCTATAGTTGTTGCTAGTGTGCAAAATCCTGCAGTGAACTAGTAGGTTCTGACTATAGTTTTTGTGTAGTTGGGTTTTACTTGTATCAGTAGAAGCTGCTTCTTAGGCTCCCCAGCACACAGACTGTTCTCTATTCAATGCTACTACTTCTAGTACTACTACTACTAATAATAATAACAGCAACAAAATAAAACATTTTTCAATCAGGACCTAAAAAAAGTGGAAAATTGGATATGATTTGACAAAAGACGATCACTCTAAGGCTTTAAAGAGAACCTGTCAGCAGGACGCATATTGCCATATTGCCCCTGTGATACTGATTAAAATACCTGTGGTGAGGAAATCCATTTTGTGGATTTTGTGTAATCAGAGTTTGATATTTTCTTATAATCATAGCTTTGTGTATCTGAGTGGGACTGTTTGTAAGGTCTTCAACTCTGCCATGGCCCCTCCACTGCTCCTGGTGTCTTTATAGTCCTCTTTTGATTAAACTTTGCACCGGCACCGTCCTAGCCGAGGGCTGCACTTGTCCACTTTGCCTTCCTGGCAGGCTTCAGGAAAATAGCGCAAGTGGTGGCACAAGCACATATTTAGATCTCGGCTCAAAGATGAGAAGACCGCCAGCGGTCAATCTGCTCATGTGGTGCCACCGGCTCCATTTTCCTGAAGACAGCCAGCAGATCAATGTGCAAAAGCGCTGCCCGCAGCTAGGATGGTGCTGGCGCAAAATTGATACCAGGAGGATGATAAAGACAATAGAAGCAGCAGAGGGTGTCATGGCAGAGTGAAAGACCCTACAGTCCCACCCTGAAGCATGAAGCTATGACTTTAAGAAAACTTCAAACCCTGGTTACACAAAATCCACAAGACGGATTTCTTCACCACAGGTATAGTTTTCATCAGAATGTCAGCGCCAATACAGCCATGTGTGTACTTCGCTTAGCAAAATCCTGCTGAAAGGTTCCATTTAAGTAAGTTTCAAACTTCCATTAACTTTCAAATTTTGTCATTGAAAGTAAACATTCTTGTAAACATCTGGAGGCTGAAAACCTGCACTTATCTAGTCCTGCTTACCCAACAAATGCTTTAGTTGGATAATTTTTAGACACTTTAATGCACTGTGAGCTGAACACAGCAGTAGAACATCTTTTACTCCGCGCAAACAGCAGTCCTGCCTTCTGTCCCATACACAGTCCCATCCCCACACTTAATTTCCACATTCTCACACTTGTTTATCTTCCAGGACCCTAACCACATGACTGGTCCCATGGCAACGAGTTTGGCGTCCCGGGTACGTCCGCCCTCTGTTCTCTTATATACCCCTATCACAGGTATATACTACTCATGACAACAATTTGAGATTTGTTTCACCATCTTGATTATGCGCTCATATGCACATACTATGCGAACATCCTTGCAATAGTTATTATATTATATATGCACTGCCATATGCACTGTCACTTTATATGAGTATATCCTATCATCTTGATTATATATATTATATGCTCATATCATGTGAATATCGTTCGCTGCAATTAGTTGATATGCACTGACATATGCACTGTCACTTTATCTGAGTATATGTCACTCTTAAATTAAATTTTATTAGTACAAAAATTTAGATTCTCCTTTACCTATTGTTATGGGGTTCACAGTATATTATATATAGGTTATCAAATAATTCATTATATATTATGCATGTGTGGTAAATATACTATAATACATTCACTAATTTTTAGTGTACTTAATATTTTTGATTTTTTATTCTTGATTTGGTATTACACACATGCATATATGTGTATACTATATACATATATATATATATTTTCATATATATTCCTTTCATGATTTATTATATGTAATTTTCTGGTCCGTAAGTAGTATGCGTCCCTCTGCTCTGTGTTTTTGTTCCCACCCATTCCAAATTTTATATTGATCTATTAATGTTTCCAATAAAAGAATATTTTAATTATATTTGGGTTTCCTAGTCGGTGTTCTCTTCGGGTATAAATGATCGTTTCCGATATACCCTTTCCATGACTCACATACTATAATTGAAATATAATGATTTTGTACTATGTACTTAATATCTATTTATAATTATCTGATTTTGTGTGTAGTTTTTGAGAATTATTGTAGAAATTAACAATCCCACCTTAAGCCTCAGATGGAAGGCTACAACATACACTGTACCATTCTATAGGTGCACACTGGACCTAGAGAGCCATGGAAAAAAAATGTACATTTTTTTGCAGTGGCCATATCTTTACAGCAGAAAAAAAGATATGTTGACGCATTCCACCCGTTGAAGCCTCCTTTATTTGAATGGAGCCTTATGGATACATTTCATTAATTCATTTTTCCTGGCATATACACTTGCAGGGGTTTTCTCACCAAATACATTAATGTCCTATTCACAGGATGGGGAAAAAATGTATGACCACTGAGGGTATGGCTATTAGGACTTCCACAATCCCAAGAACATGGGTTTCAAAATCATCTATGTAAATGGAGAGGTGGTTCTGAAACGCATGTGCTCCACCAGCTTGACCACATAGGGTAATTGGGATGTCCGCTCTTGAAAGTGGTGATGGTTCTAGCGAATCAAACACTTATTACTTGATCTTTGGATAAGTGATACCGTGATAAATCCATTTATAGAGAAACCCCTAGTAATAAATAGCTCTCACCATGCACACAGCATTTATCCTGAAATTATTCCTACATTCCAGGCTAATTGCTGCCTACATTAATATTTTTCTGAATATTTATGTATCCATGTACAGTATATTGCTGTCTGTTGGCTTCTTCCTCTTTTCTATTCAAATTCATTAAGCATATAAGTTACATTTTTTTGATTACCAGTAGACTTGATTTTGTCAGTTTGATCTCTATTTCCTACACTTTATTTGAAAGGGTTTAGTAATCTTCTCCACCTCTATTTTTTTTAGAGGATTTGGGGATTTTTTGAAAAATTGCTTGCCAATAGATTCTATTTTACAACATTTGTTCTTGTGGACATTAATTGGGTTGTCCATGAAAACAAGTGGGATAAGTAATAACTCATTGATCGGTGGAGGTGCAACCATTGGAGCCTGCATCAATCGGCAGAATGGAAAACTTTTATCCCTGCTAGAAAGGACTTGCAGTGCAGATGTTGAACCGTTGCTTTATTCATTCTCTTTGGGGCTGCCAGAAAGAGCCAAGCGCAGAACTCAACAGCCCTATAGGGAATTAACTAAGTGGTAGTCAATAAAAGTGCACAATTCTGCCGATCGGTGTGGGGCACAGTGGTTGGACTCCCATAAATCAATAAATTGTCACCTATCGCTTGCAAAGCTGAAAACTTGTTTTTACCAGAAAACTCTTTTTTAAGGGACCGTTTTTGTTATAAGTACTTACAGTATATAGGTGATGATACCCACTGACCACATGTCCACTTCAGGTCCATAGGCACAACCCCTGAGAATTTCTGGAGCTGTAAAAAAACAAAGAAAAAAAATGTGAAAAACTAAATTAATTGAAATATTTTATATCTGATTATTGTAATAAGAAATCCTATTCCAATGTGTTGGCACAAAGGAAGCTTCTACTTTAACCCCTTCATGACCTTGGGATTTTCCGTTTTTCCATGTTTGTTTTTTGCTCCCCTCCTTCCCAGAGCCATAACTTTTTTATTTTTCCATCAATATGGCCATGTGAGGGCTTATTTTTAGTGAAACGAGTTGTACTTTTGAACGACATCATTGGTTTTACCATGTCATGTACTAGAAAACAGGAAAAAAATCCAAGTGCGGTGAAATTGCAAAAAAAGTGCAATCTCACACTTGTTTTTTGTTTGGCTTTTTTACTAGGTTCACTAAATACTAAAACTGACCTGCCATTATGATTCTCCAGTTCATTACGAGTTCATAGACACCAAACATGTCTAGGTTCTCTTTTATCTAAGTTGTGAAAAAAAATTCCAAACCTTGCTAAAAAAATAAAAAATGCGCCATATTCCAATACCAGTAGCGTCTCCATTTTTCGTGATCTGGGGTCAGTTGATGGCTTATTTTTTGCGTTCCAAGCTGACGTTTTTATTGATACCACTTTTGTGCAGATACGTTCTTTTGATCGCCCGTTATTGCATTTTAATGCAATGTTGCGGCGACCAAAAAAAATTAATTCTGGCGTTTCAAATTTTTTTTCTCGCTATGCCATTCAGCAATCAGGTTAATCCTTTTTTTATTGATAGATCGGGCGATTCTGAATTCGGCGGTACTAAATATGTGTAGGTTTGATTGTTTTATTGTTTTATTTTGAATGGGGCGAAAGGGGGGTGATTTAAACGTATATATATATTTTTTTTTTTCACATTTTTTTAACTTTTTTTATTTTTGCCATGCTTCAATAGCCTCCATGGGAGGCTAGAAGCTGGCACAACTCGATCGGCACAGCTACATGGAAGCAATCAGCTCCTATGTAGCTGAATTCCTGCATTGCTATGAGCGCCGACCACAGGGTGGCGCTCATAGCAATCTGGCATCAGCAGTCCTTGAGACCTCTATGGTTACTATGCAGACGCATCGCTGACCCCCGATCATGTGACGGGGGTCGGCAATGCGCTCATTTCTGGCCAGAAGCGCCAGTTAAATGCCGCTGTCAGCGTTTGACAGCGGCATTTAACTAGTTAATAGCGGCGTGTGGATCACGACTCCACCCGTCGCTATTGCGGGCACATGTCAGCTGTTCAAAATAGCTGACATGTCCCGGCTTTGATGCGGGCTCACCACGGGAGCCCGCATCAAAGCGGGGGTTCTGACCTCGGACGTACTATCCCGTCCGAGGTCAGAAAGGGGTTAAAATACTTTACTGCTTAAATATGTAAGTAATGGAATATAATATTGCATTGTCAAAAAATCTGCTTCCTCTCACTCAATAAGAAAAAAACTTATTGAAAATATGAACAGAAAAAAAGAAAACCCTTGAAGGTTTCATGAAAAAATAGTGAAAAGTCACATGTAGAATGCAGCAGTAGAAATGGGGTCATAGCTGGTATTGTAATACTCATTTAGGATATATGGTATGTAAAAAAATACATCAGTGCATTTAAGCTAAGAATGATACTAGGAAGGGTTTTTAACCCAAGACCTGTTTTACCTTCCTGACCAGGCTAAAATTTTCCAACCTAATTTGATAACCTAATGTGAAAATAACGCTGAAATTCAGTGGTTCCTAGTGATTCTGACATAGTTTTTTCGTGACATATTGCACGTTATGATAGTGTTAAATATGTGTTTAGTTATGATAACATAACCAGAAATTTGATGAAAATTTTGAAAAATTCTCAATTTTCAAACTTTGAATTTTTACACCCTTAAAGCAGATAGTCATACCCCTAAAATTTATTAACATTTTCCACGTGTCTACTTTAAGAGAGCATAATTTTTGAGACATTTTTTAGGGGATAGAAATTAAGACGGTTTAAAGTTTAGCAGAAATTTAATTTTTCTAACAAAATGTACAAAAGCTATTTTATTAGGGACCACTTTACATTTGAAGTGTCTTTTAGGGACCTAGATGTTAAAAACGCCCAAAAGTGACCTAATTATGAAAAATGCACTCATTAAGATATTCAAAACTACATATAAGGGTACGTCTCCACGGTCCGTTTCGCCGGCGGGATCGCCGCAGTGGCGAAGCCACTCGGCGCTAAGCCCCGCCCCCTTAATGGGACGCGATGGTGCCGGATGTGTACAGTACACATCCGGGATCATCGCACCCCTCGCCATAGGGCCCTGTGATATGCCTTGCGGGGACGCTGCGTCCCCGCAAGGTGTACGGACATGCTGCGTTCTGAAAAGACGCGCAGCATGTCCGGAGTCGCAGGGCCGCCGCGTGCGGGTTTCCACGCATAGTGGAGACGGGATTTCATAAAATCCCCTCCACTATGCTGGAACATCTGGACGCTGCTTGTTTGACGCTGCAGCGTCAAACAAGCAGCGTTTACTGACCGTGGAAACATACCCTAAGGGTATGTGTCCACGTTCAGGAAACGCTGCGTTTTTGACGCAGCGCTGAGCCTTAGCGTCAAAAACGCAGCGTCCAGATGTTACAGCATAGTGGAGGGGATTTAATGAAATCCCGTCTCCACTGTGCATTAAAAAACGCATGCGGAGTTCCCTCAAAAACGCACATGCGGTGCGTTTTTTCAGAACGCAGCATGTTGCTACAATGAGCAAAACATGCAGGAACACCGCAGGTGACCTGCCAGTGACCTCAGGTGCATTTTTGGTCAGGATTTTACCTGCATAAAATCCTGACCAAAGCCTGAAGCAAACCTGAACGTGGACACATACCCTGAGGGTATGTTTCCACGTTCAGGAAACGCTGCGTTTTTGACGCTGCGTTTTTCTGCTGCGTCAAAAACGCAGCGTCCAGATGTTACAGCATAGTGGATGGGATTTTATGAAATCCAGACTCCACTATGCGTTTAAAAACGCATGCGTTTTTGCCACGAAAACGCATGCGTGGTGCGTTTTTTCAAAACGCTGCATGTTGCTACTATGAGCAAAACACGCAGGTACACCACAGGTGACCTGCCAGTGACCTCAGGTGCAGTTTTGGTCAGGATTTTACTTGCATAAAATCCTGACCAAAGACTGATGCAATCCTGAACGTGGAAACATACCCTTAGGGTATGTCTCCACGTTCAGGATTGCATCAGGATTTGGTCAGGATTTTCCATCAGTATTTGTAAGCCAAAACCAGGAGTGGAACAATCAGAGGAAAAGTATAATGGAAACATATGCACCACTTCTGCATTTATCACCCACTCCTGGTTTTGGCTTACAAATACTGATGGAAAATCCTGACCAAATCCTGATGCAATCCTGAACGTGGACACATACCCTTAGGACCCAGGTGCTTCACATGGATTAAAAGTGGAAGTAAAAAATGAAAAATTATTTTCCAAAAAAAGTGTTGCTTTAGCCCCAAATTTTTCACTTTCACAAGGGTAATAGGAGAAATTCATCCACACTATCACTTGTGAAATTTCTCCTGAGTACGATGATGGCACATATGTGCACATGGCAGGGCTCTGAAAGGAAGGAGCGCTATTTGAATTTTGAAGCGCAATTTTGTCTGCAATAGATTATGAGCAACTTGTTGCATTTGACGAGCCCCTGATGTGCGAAACCAGCAGAAATGTAGCACAAGTGATCCCATTTTGGAAATTCAAGCCCTCAAGGAATTCATGTAAGGCCGGTTTCACACGTCAGTGGCTCCGGTACGTGAGGTGACAGTTTCCTCACGTACCGGAGACACTGACACACGTAGACCCATAAAAATCAATGCATCTGTTCAGATGTCATTGATTTTTTGCGGACCGTGTTTCCGTGTGCCAAACACGGAGACATGTCAGTGTTCGTGGGAGCGCACGGATTACATGGACCCAATAGAGTCAATGGGTCCGTGTAAAACACTGACCTCACACGGACGTTCTCCGTCTGGGGTCCGTGTGCGTGCAGGAGACAGCGCTACAGTAAGCGCTGTCCCCCCCACATGGTGCTGAAGCCGCGATTCATATGTTCCCTGCAGCAGCGTTTGCTGCAGAGAAAATATGAATAATAGTGTTTAAAATAAAGATCTATGTGTCCGCCGCCCTCCCACCCCCTGTGCGCCCCCCCGCTGTCCTGAAAATACTCACCCGCTCCCACGTTGGCTGTCACTCCTTCCTCTCTGCCCCGCGCCTCCTACTGTATGCGGTCACGTGGGGCCGATCATTTACAATCATGAATAGTCGGCTCCGCCCCTATGGGAGGTGGAGCCACATATTCATGACTGTAAATGGTCGGCCCCACGTGACCGCATACACTAGAAGCCGCGGCCAGACCAGGAAGCAGCGAGAGAGGCGGGTAAGTATTTTCAGGACAGCGGGGGGGCGCACAGGGGGTGGGGGGCCTGCGGACAGATAGATCTTTATTTTAAACACTATTCTTCATATTTTCTCTGCAGCAAACGCTGCTGCAGGGAACATATGAATCCGCGATGCAGGGTACCACACGCGTGGGTACCACACGCTCCGTGTGGTACCCACTCGCCATACGGGCGGCACACGTGTGCCGCACGTATGGCCTACGTGAGTTCCCAGGCACACGGACACGGATAACTCCGGTACCGATTTATTCCGGTACCGGAATTATCTGGACGTGTGGGACAGCCCTAAGCGTGTGGTGAACAACTTGAACTTCACAGAATTGTATAACATTGGGACGTGAAAATGAAAAATTACATTGTTTACTAAAAAAAATGCTTAAATAGCGTTACAGTTTTATATGTCAGGTTGTTCAGGACACATCAGTACCAAATATTCAAATATTTGCAATTTTTTTATTATTATTTTTGTTTGTTTTTACATAAATACAATGGGAAAAATAAGTATTTTATGCTTCTGACTTTGCAAGTTATTCCACCTACAAAGAATGGAGAGGGCTGTAATTTTTATCATAGGTACACTTCAACTGACATTGCATGTTTTTTACATAATTAATTTGCATTTTATTGCTTGAAATAAGTATTTGATCACCAACCAGCAAGAATTCGGTCTCTCACAGACCTGTTAGTTTTTCTTTAATAAGTCCTCCTACTCTGCACTCATTACCTGTATTAATTGCACTTGTTTGAACTTGTTACCAATATAAAAGACACATGTCCACATACTCAATTAATCACACTCCAGCCTCTCCACAGGGCTCCTTCCCTGTCCCTAATGCTAATGGCGCCTTAGCTCGCCCTGTTCACCAGATTACTTCTGATGGTGAAGAAGCCAGGCCCACGTACCTTGCCTTAACTCCTGAATGCACCCTCAGTCTGTACCCTTCCCCTACCCAGGGAAGAGGGGAGTAGTATTGTACCATAATATACCAACCAACTAACAAGGTAATACGAACAAGGATAAAGGAAAATACCAATCATACAAATATACACACATAAACAGCAGAGGTAAACACCGTGGATGGAGGATGGAGTAAAACCAAAGTAGGAGAAGAAGGGAAACACCTTCTTAAATAACATCCACCAACCAACAAACTCCAGCCATGCAGTATAAGCGATCTCTGACAATGAGTGCTTGCCAGGGCCCGGTTAATATAGGAGATGGGAGTGGGTAATAGTGAATAGCTGAACCTTAATGCAGGAAAGCTTCCAGGAGCTCTCAACTGATCAGATTAACCCCTGCATTGCTAAAATAAACTTGCACTGTTTGAAGGTGAAGTGATTCTAATCAGTGCAGAAGTAGGAGAAATCAGACGCTGTTGTCTTCTGCCTCCTCTCTGTCGTGGTAAACCCGTGATAAAGGGTATGCAAGTATTTGCATAGATGCTACAGATATTTCTGCATCTTAGCAGCAAAAACTCTTTTTACTCATTTTTTTAAAGCATTTTTTCATCAGAATGAGGGAAAATTATGTAAAAATGCTGAAAGACTTGACAGGCTGCAGATTTGAAACAGCTTTAAATCTGAAAGGAAAAAATAAGCAACATGTGCATGAGAGTTCTGAAACCTTTTGTGTTTTTTCCTCTAAAAACATGAGGAAAAAGCATTTGAAAATGTTGCAAAAATGCAATATGTGAACATAACCTAAGTGTATTTGCAAAGTATATTTAGTAACGTGCAGAAATGTGAATGGTGCTGTGTGTGTGTGTAGGTGGAGGAGAGGGCAATGATGGGGGTGATGGGCATAAAAAGATGATAGGGTGACGGAGAGGGCAATGATGGGGTGGTGGGGAGAAAACAATGATGGGGTGGTGGAAAGGGCAATAATGGCGAGGTGGGGAGGAGGAAATGATGGAGGTGGTGGAATGGGCAATGATGGTGCTGGTGGGGGAGAAGGCAATGATGGAGGTGGTGAAAAGGACAATGATGGTGGTCGAAAGGGCAATAATGGGGTGGTGGTGGGGAGGAGAAAATGACAGAGGTGGTGGATTGGGCAATGATGAGGTGGTAGGGGAAAAGGCAATGATGGTGGTGGTGAAAAGGGCAATAATGGAGGGGGGTTGGGGAGGAGGAAACGATGGAGGTGGTGAAATGGGCAATGGTAGTGGGGGAGAATGCAAGGATGGAGATGGTGAAAAGGACAATGATGGTTGTGGTGGAAAGGGCAATAATGGAGGTGCAGGTGAAGGAGGAAAAGATGGAGGTAGTAAAATGGGCAATGATGGGGGTGTGGGGGATTGGGAAGGGAGGAAGGGGGATTTATAATGGATTTAGGAACAGGGGAGATGGAGGAAGATGTTATTATCGCTTATTATGTTTAACACAATCCCTTAGTATATAGTGTACTCACTTATTATACATAGCACAGCCCCTTATTATATAGTGTACTCACTTATTATATATAGCGTCATCCCTCAGTATATAGTGTAGTCATTTTTTATGTATAGCACAGTTCCTTAGTAAACAGTGTACTCACTTATGTATAGCATAGCCCTTAGTATATAGTGTACTCACTTATTGTGTATAACACCATCCTTAGTTACCTTAGTTTCCTCTTGTATAACACCGTCCCTTATTACATACCATCCTCTCTTGTTATATATGGTGCTGTCCTTTATTAATAGCTTCCTCTGCTGTTATGTACAGTGCTGTCTCTTACATAGTGTATTCTTGTTATTTTTGTTATTCACAGCACCCTCTTTTATTACATGGTCCGCTCTCTTGTTAGATATAAAATGACTGCTGATGGAGGAGCCAGTGACCAACTACCAGTCCATCATCTCCTCCATTAGAAAATAAGCTTTCCCATGCTCCATCAGCCATCAGCCATCATTGCATTATATATCTAACAAGAGAGGACGGTATTATTATTATTATTATTATTTATATAGCACCATTAACTCCATGTATGTAATAAAAAACATGGCTCTATATAATCCAATATGTAAGGGATGGAGTTGTACCTAGCAAGAGAGGGCACTATATAAGGGACAGCAATATACATAATAAAGGAGACTATGTACTATATATACATGTATGTGTGTGTGTGGATATATATATATATCTATCTATATATATAATTGTCTAAGGGTTTAATTGTCTGTCTGTCCTGGAAATCTCGCATCTCTGATTGGTCGAGGCCGCCAGGCCTCGACCAATCAGCGACGGGCACAGTCTCTGATTGGTCGAGGCCAGCCGGCCTCGACCAGTCAGCAACGGGCATTGTCCTCCACTGCTGTCAAGTGCCGCCATTGTGTTGTCTAAGGGTCTAATTGTCTGTCTGTCTCGGAAATCCCGCCTTGCTGATTGGTCGAGGCCAGACGGCCTCGACCAATCAGCGACGGGCACAGTCTGCCGTGAATTCTAGAATCATCATTGTCCTCCACTGCTGTCAAGTGCCGCCATTGTGTAGGGTGGTGCCTGCGTCTCCCTGTATGGGCGGCATCTCCCTGTGTTTCTATCTTAGAATGGGTCATAAACGAAAATACGCCAATGAGGATGACAGAAAAGCAGCAGCAGCAGCAAGAAAACGACAACATCGGGAACAGGAGACACCACAACAAACTGCCGCCAGACAAGCCCAGGATGTGGAATCTCACAGACAACGTCGCCAACAGGAGACACCACAACAAACTGCTGCTAGACAAGCCCAGGATGCGGAATCTCACAGACACCGTCGCCAACCGGAGACACCACAACAAACTGTTGTACGACAGGAACAACATGATTGCCAAATTCATAAAAAACGAATGCTCTACCAACTAAGGCACGACCAGGACAATATTCAACAGCTTGCACATTACGTAACAGACAATGAAAGTACAATTCATGAACACTACTGTGGGAATATGAATGCAGTTTGTTCTAAATGCGACACTCTGAATTTCATTGATGAAAAACCATCTGACAATCAGTTTACTCAATGCTGCTAAAAAGGAAAAGTTATGATACCGAGACCTCACTACTCAGATCTGTTTGAGCAGTTAATGAAAGGAATGCGTCATCACAAGTCCTGCGCGCCTGCACGGATAGGACCTGCCGTGACGTCACGGTCATGTGACCGCAACACGGTCATGTGACCGCGACGTCATCACCGGTCCTGCGCGACAAGGACCTGCCATGACATCACGGTCATGTGACCGCGACATCGTCACGTGACCGCGACGTCATCACACCCTGGGACCGGAAGCTGCCGCCTGCACCCCACACAGGCGACAGAGCTACAACGCGCCTGCGGAAGGTGAGTATATGTTTATTTTTTATTTTTTTAACCTGTGTCATACATGGCTGGGCAATATACTACGTAGCTGGGCAATATACTACGTGGCTCTGTGCTGTATACTACGTCACTGGGCAATATACTACGTCACTGGGCAATATACTACGTAACTGGCCAATATACTACGTCACTGGGCAATATACTACGTGGCTAGGCAATATACTACGTGGGCTGTGCAATATACTACGTGGCTCTGTGCTGTGTACTACGTCACTGGGCAATATACTACGTCACTGGGCAATATACTACGTGGCTAGGCAATATACTACGTGGGCTGTGCAATATACTACGTGGACATACATATTCTAGAATACCCGATGCGTTAGAATCAGGCCACCATCTAGTATATATATATATATATATATATATATATATATATATATATATATACGTAGCTTTGTCGCCATAAAAGGAGGGGGGCCCAGACACATTTCTTGCACAGGGGCCCCAAGCTGTCAGTGTTTGCCCCTGGTCTGACGCCAAGGGGCATGGGGGAAAATTTTACATTTCCAAACTGACAATATCAGGAACAGCAAAGGTTTTGTCTAGCTGACTCTAAAAATATGAACATCTGATTGTCAAGAGATTGAAATTTGCATGTGTCTATAAAGCAGATAAAACAATAATTTCCAGTGACTCTTTTAACATATTATATAATATATTGTTATAAATTAAATATAACTGTCGGAAAAGTAAGAAATCAATATAATCCTGATGCCCTCGGAAGTCTTCAAAGCCTTCTGATAACACCGAGGGGATAAGCGATTAAAAACAAATTAAGATCAAAGACAGTGGGAGACGAAGGCAACATTAGATATGTATGCAATTAGCATTGTACAGTTAGTAACGGATCTGAGCTAATACATTCAAGGAGATAATTACGGTTCCAGCAATGTTCTTATATCTGCTATTTATTGCGCTACCCTGTGACCTCTTTCTGTGCAGAATATAAGACTTAACATTTGTAATGCGGCTTAATAGTTGAGCCATGCGATATTCATCAGATACAATTGGCTAATCAGATTTAATCTAAAAAAGGATGAATCACCAAAGTGTAGAATGACCATTACCTATATATTTCAGGAGAACCAGTCCGCCTACACAACTCTGACAACCGTGTAGGGTTTTATAAAAGTGTAACAAGTAGGGAAGGGACCTCTAATCAAAATGCTAGGTGACAAGAAATGCAGCAAAATGAAGTAAATGTAACACTAGTCACGCCACCTATGTAGAGCAGGTACAGCAACAAGAACATGGAAGCCCTTTACATTCAGTAAGGCACAAGTCTGGTATCTCTATATAGTTGGTTGGAAATTAACAAATTTTGAACATTTCTTCCCCTAAGAGTACTGTGAGTCAGAGAAAGGTAGTATTCTACTGACCACTTATCCCTACATTCTAAAACCTAACAAAAAAAAAGGCAGTAATGTAACATCTGCTACACTCAGTATTTAACATTATTCCACTGATTTGTATACTAGGAGTTGTCTCCTCAACTGCTTCTTTCAGAGGATTGCTAATTACATTTGAAACCTTCAACCTCCTGGCATGTTTCGCTTATCAAAGGTTTCTTCAGGAGTCTTGGACTGCATGTAGTGCTTGAAACCAAATCATCTCTTGAGAATGGATTGACCTCCCTAACCAATAAAGAAAAAGTATGCCATTGCCCCTCCCCCTATTTCACTAGGTTAGGACGGTTTCACATTTGCATATCTGTGCTCAGCGTTTGATCAGCATAGATCCACATGCATCTCGTGTACCTATCTTTAACATGGCATACGCAGGGACATGCGTTTTCATCAGATCGCATACTGATGCGTATGCATGCATCGTTTAGCGGTGTGCGGCGGCGTCTGGCGAATGCAACATGTTGCTTTTTTTAGGCATCAATTATGTGCAGTCATCCGCATGCGGATGATTGCGGATGGAGTGCATCAAAACAATGCATTACTGTCTATGGGAACGCATTGGTACACAAGGACACGCGTACGCATGCGTTTGATATGCATTCGTACTTCAGAATGAGCAGGTCCAGGAACTGGTTTCATTCCCCCCAAAACAAAGCTGTATGAAAGGAAGTGTGGAAACTGCAAGGCCATTACTTTAAAGACTCGGGATCTGACAAAAACACATGCTATGTAAGTATAGAACCTTTGAAAATGTCTGTCTCTCTCACTGCAGTCTGTACTTTGTACTAATTTGTTTTTCTGTTCCTTTTAGACTGGTTGTCTCTCCTGGTGCTGCCATCTGTCCTAGTGCTGCCATCTGTCCTGGTGCTGCCATCTGTCCTGGTGCTGCTGTCCTGGTGAGGACAACACTGTCTATGTAAGTCAGGGGCAGACACAGACTGCTTGGGGCCCCTGTGCAGGAAATGTGCCTGGGCCCCCCTCCTTTTAAGGCGACAAAGCTAAGGGACTGTGCTATACATAAGTGAGTACACTTTATACTAAGGGACTGTTAGACATAATAATCGATAATAATGTCTTCCTCCACCTCCCCCTGTTCTTAAACCCATTATAAATCCCCCGCATCCCATTATTGCCCTCTCCCCCACCCCCCATGATTGACCTCTTCACCACCTCCATTATTGCTTTCTCCCCCACCACCCCATATCATTGCCTCCTCCCCACCACCCCCATCATTGTCCTTTCCACTGCCACCATCATTTCCTCCTGCCCCACCACCCCTATCATTGCCCTCTCCATCAACCCAATCATTGCCTTGGGCCCTGTCACCTCCATCATTGCCCTCTCCTCCACCTACACACACACACACAGCACCATTCACCTCTCTGCACACACACACCTCACCTCTGCTCACACAGTATCCTGAAGCCGCACCATCGCTGGCAGCTTCCTGTCTCACACAGCCGTGGCGCTAAATGATGATGTCATTCAGCCGCTGCTGTGTGGCAGGAAGCAGGATGGATCCATTCCCTGCAGCTCCGCTGCCTTTTTCTCTTGCAGGCAGCGGAGCTGCAATCCCATGATGGCAATCTGGCCAGGGGCCCCCCGGAGACGGATAAACTGGCCAGATTGCCCTCATTATTAGCCACCCTGCAGGCAGGGATGGTTTTAGGCAAAGTGGGGCCCTAGGCAAAGTTTAAAATGGGGCCTCAAATCCTAACATATTGCACATCACACAGAAGCATTTCTGTTGTATTTACAAGCGCTGAGTTCAGGCCACTAAAGGAATGTGATCGACAATACTGAAGTTGTTCAACGCTTGTTTCCCAACCTCTTTACACCGTCTGAGAAAGAATGAAGGGAACAGAACAATCACTAATAGATCACTAACAGATCACCATACAGTATCATGTTACCAGCAGCACAACTACAGTTTACAACGGCGATGTGCTGCTGAGAACAATGATTTCTGTTCCGGCATAACCAATCCAATCAATGGATGAATAGGCAGCATTTTACTTGTTTAGTATAATACACCTCATAGTCCTCAATATATTATAATGTGCAACACAGTCCTCCATATTGTACAATACACACCGCATAATCCTCCATATAGTATAATACACTCCTCAGTCCTATAATTCACTTCCCACAGTATAATGCACCCCATAGTTCTTCATATAGTATAATGTATTCCCCATAGTCCTTGATACAGTATAATGCAGCCCACATATAGTATAATGCAGCCACCCCATAGAGCATAATGCAGCCACCCCACAGAGTATGATGTAACCCCCATCGAATATAATGTAGCCACCCTCATATAGTATAATGTAGCCCCCCCATAAAGTATGATGCAATCACCCCTCATAGAATATAAATATAATACAGCCCCCCATAGAATATAATACAGCCCACCTCCCCATAGAATATAATGTAGCCCCATCAAAGAGTATGATGCAATCCTCCCTCATAAAATCTAATACAGCCCCCATAGAATATAATACAGCCCACCTCCCCATAGAATATAATGTAGCCCCCATAGAATATAATGCAGCCCCCCATAGTATATAACACAGCCTTCCCCATAGAATATAATGCACCCCCCATAGTATATAACACAGCCTCCCCCATAGAAGATAACGTATAATGTACCCACCTTAGTATACAACACAGCCCGCATAGTATACAGCACTGCCCGCATAGTATACAGCACTGCCCGCATAGTATACAGCGCAGCCTCATAGTATACAGAACAGCCTCATAGTATACAGCGCAGCCTCATAGTATACAGAACTGCCCGCATAGTATACAGCGCAGCCTCATAGTATACAGCGCAGCCTCATAGTATACAGCGCAGCCTCATAGTATACAGCGCAGCATCATGGTATACAGCACACAGCCTCATGGTATACAGCACTGCCTCATAGTATACAGCGCAGCCTCATGGTATACAGCACACAGCCTCATGGTATACAGCACACAGCCTCATGGTATACAGCGCAGCCTCATAGTATACAGCACACTGCCTCATAGTATACAGCGCAGCTCTCCCCCCCAGAATGGCCCCACAGTCCAGTACTCAGTTATAGAGTAAAAAAAAAACAACAAACAACACAGCACACTCCTCACCTCTCCTCGTGCCCGCGCTGCTTCCAGTTCCTGCCCCTGCCGGAACACAGTGAGTGCGCGGCAGTATCTGTCAGAGGCAGAACGGGGAATGATGAGAGAGGGAGCGTCAGCTGACGCTCTCTCCTCCATCATTGCTTTGAACTGTACCGGCAGACGCCGGTATAGTTAAATGCGGCGGGAGAGTCGGCGCTGGCGGCAGGCGGGCCCCCTGCCTCACAGGGGCCCCATAGCAGCTGCGTGATGTGCCGCTAGCTGGAGGCCCCTGGGGGAGTGAGGACCTAGGCAGCTGCCTGCCCCTAATGCTGGCCCTGCCTGCATGGGCCCCCTGGAGCCTCCGGCCCCTGTGCAGCTGCACAGGTTGAACAGGCGGTATGTCCGCCCATGATGTAAGTATAGAAGCTTTAAAAATGTCTGTCTCTCTCACTGCTTTTTCTGTTCCTTTTAGACTGGTTGTCTCTCCTGGTGCTGCCGTCTGTCCTGGTGCTGCCATCTGTCCTGGTGCTGCCATCTGTCCTGGTGCTGCCGTCTCTCCTGATGCTGCCATCTGTCCTGGTGCTGCCGTCTGTCCCTGTCCTGTGCTGACTGCTATGCTGTTGGACTACTGCATGTAATGTAAGTATTGGCGTCCATTGCTTTTTTAAAATTTTTTGCTACATTGTGTTTGGCTCTTAACAAGCATAATTTTTCTTATCTGTTCTTTTCTGTAGTGTTTTACTTGACCGCTGCCTGCTCTTCAACCATGTCCTCAAGTGAAGAAATGACTGCTTCCCAAGGTGGACACTGATTATGTAATAATCACATTTGCTATACTGATTGGTATGTATTGACTGGCAATACTAGATGTGTGTTAAATCATGTAATTTCTTTACAGGTAACTTCCAGTGATGAAGAGCAGGAGCAGTCGAGTGGAAATGAATCTTCCCAGGGTCGTCGGGCTCATGTGTCTCAGGAGGAAAGACGGGGTGTAAGTAGTCTTTTCATCATAGTTGTAATTGAATTTGTTTTCAGTTTTACTTATAATTCTTTTGTTTTATTTAATCTATAGGTTCCAAAATGGGAAGAAGCCAAACAGGACATTGACAACGAGCAACTAATTAACCTTGTGCAAAAGCGAGAACCGTTGTGGGACACACGTGATTGTCAGCACTCCGACAATGTTGTGATTCAACGACTCTGGGAAGAAGTGGACAGATCGCTGTTGCATGATTGGGAATGTGCCATGGCACATGCCAGAAATGATTTTGGTAAGTAATGCAATGTGGTCTGACGCGCCAGTGAACCTGTAAATGTAGGTGCATTGTTTTACAATTAATTTTTTCCTTTCTTTCTCCCTTCACAGTGAAGAGAATAAGAGTCTGTTGGCATTCGATGAAGGATCGCTTCAACAAGGACATGAGGGAGGAGATTCAGGTTAAAAGTGGTGCTGCTCAAAGGCTAAGGAAATACAAATACCACGGTAACTTTGCTTTTCTGAGGTCTGCACTTGCTTAGCGAATGTAAGTATCTTTTGTGTTGTCTTACTATTATTTAAACTTTTTTTTCACTAATCTTTTACTTTTATTCTCCACACAGAACCTGGTGCAGCAGAACACAACCTGGATTGTCCTCTGTTGAAGTGGCCCCTCATCGACCAGCCACCCAACAGACGCAGTCCCAATCATCCACCAGCGATGGAGCAACCTGGCAGGCTTCACAGGCTGGGGAACAGGCAGCCATTCCATCTGGTTTTCCCACTCCCAGCCCTCTGCAGCTGCTTTTGATGGGTCTTCTCGTCAGCGGCAGAGGGCCTGGGAGAGGCCAGTCATGCCCGAGTTTATGCACTTAAGCTCGGTCTTCCAGGATGGGATTAAGGTGCTCGGTGATAGACTGAACTGTGGGTTCACCCATGTGAACACACTTCTACAGGATGTCAACAAACGCATTGACCACCTGGAAGCCGACCTTGAGAGACCAGTGCGACTTTTTTGCTGCAATAGAGCGGGACGTGTCGGAATTTCTTATGCCTCAACTCCAGCTGAACGTCATGCAGGCCTGACAGGCTGCTTACAGCCACGTATTGCAGCAGCAGTCTCAAAGCTACAATCCACAGGCAGGAGGATATTATCAGCAGGCAAACATCTGCTTTCCAACTCCCACAGCACCAAACTGTCCTCCACCACCACCGTCTCCAGTTCACAGATCCACCACGCTGCCGAGTTCAGCACCCCTACAGCCAGCAGCATCCACCACACTCCCAAGTTCAGCACCCCTGCAGCCAGCAGCATCCACCACGCTTCCAATTTCTGCACCCCGGCAGCTAGCAGCTTCCACCACGCTCCCGAGTTCAGCACCCCTGCAGCCAGCAGCATCCACCACGCGGCCGAGTTCAGCACCCCTGCAGCCAGCAGCATCTACCACGAGGTTGTGTTCAGCACCCCTGCAGCCAGCAGCATCCATGATGCTGCCCAAGTCCAGCACCACACCAGACGACTGCTACAGTGGTCACCACTCCCACTCGGTCAAGAAAACAAAGGACTAAAACAAAACATATTCCCACCAGGACGAAGACCCAGAGCAAAAAAAAAACTGCCAAAATTGGACCCACCACCACCCTCAACTACCAATGTGTCTCTGTTTTCAAATGTGTCACTACCTTCCCTTGTGTCTGTCTCTTCCAGTTTGTCTATCCATTCCCATGATTCCACTGTGTCGTCTACTCCCAATGTTTCCTGTCCCATCCATGATCCAATCCTTCAATTTGTCACCCCCTTCCCCTGTAACCCCTTCCTTATCAACTACCACCCAGTCCTCACAGCTCCACACCCCCAAGGTCCACCACATCTCACCCTCAGATAGACCTCGATCCTAAACCCAATTTTTTTTTGTTAACATTTTTTATTATTTTGTTTGCACAATATCTGTGTTTTCCTTGTCTCTTTATGCACCGCCGCCGCAAACACACACGTGTGTATTGTAGAAGAAACTTGTAATGGGTGTTTTACTGGAGGTCTTTTATTATTTAAGTCAGCAAACATTACAGGTACATTTTAACATTACAGGTAAATTTTAACACTGCAGGTACATTTTAAAGGGAACCTGTCACCACGTTTTTGGAAGATGGGATAAAAATAGCGTTAAATAGGGGCAGAGGTGGGCGTTACATTAGTGTGTGTGTTATGCGTTTATTACCCACCTAAGTTGCCGAAATAACTTTGCAAAGTCTCCGTTTTCGCCTGTCAATCAGGCTGGTCAGGTCGCATGGGCGTTGTCTTCCCCCAGATTTGGCGTAGTTTTCCGTTGGTGGCGTAGTGGTGTGCGCATGCCCAAAGTCCGGAATCCTCTTCCAGGGGATTTAAAATAGCGCGGTGTTCGTTATTGCATTGGTGATCGGTGGGCGCGGCCATCTTCCTTTGGCCGCGCGTGCGCAGAAGCGGCGCTCTGCTGGCCGCGGCTTCAGGAAAATGGCCGCCGCGATATCCATCTGCGCACGCGCGGCATCCCGCGGCCATTTTCCTGAAGCCGCGGCCAGCAGAGCGCCGCTTCTGCGCACGCGCGGCCAAAGGAAGATGGCCGCGCCCACCGATCACCAATGCAATAACGAACACCGCGCTATTTTAAATCCCCTGGAAGAGGATTCCGGACTTTGGGCATGCGCACACCACTACGCCACCAACGGAAAACTACGCCAAATCTGGGTGAAGACACCACGCCCATGTGACCTGACCAGCCTGATTGACAGGCGAAAACGGAGACTTTGCAAAGTTATTTCGGCAACTTAGGTGGGTAATAAACGCATAACACACACACTAATGTAACGCCCACCTCTGCCCCTATTTAACGCTATTTTTATCCCATCTTCCAAAAACGTGGTGACAGGTTCCCTTTAACATTACAAGTAAATTTTAAAATTACAAGAACATTTTACTTAGCGGCTTAAACCATACCATCTTGCCATGCCACACATCCATTATCAGAAACAAAGCAAGCAGCAAACTTATCCCTCATCTGGGCAACTTCCACTGTAGTCTTCAGTGGGTGATCTTGGTAATCCTGCAATGTAACAGGCTCCCCAGGTTCTAAGTTGGGTTACTCTTTTGTCAGGATGTAATTGTGCATAACAACACATGCTTTCACAACCTCATCAATTGTCTCAATTTTTAGATTAATTGCTGTTCCTAAAATGCGCCATTTAGATACCAGCAATCCAAAGGCACACTCCACAGTTCTTTGTGCCCTTATCAGTCGGTAGTTGCAAATCCGTTTGGTGTAATTCAAGTCCTGACTTGAGTACGGTTTTATGAGATTGGCACATATTTGGCCTCATCCCCAACCACAACAAATGGCATTGGCGGTCCTTCAGTGTTCGGAAGAGGTAATGGCTGTGGAAAATTGAAATTATTATCATACAAATGTTGGCCTATGTCAGAGTTTTTGAAAGTCTGAGAGTAATTTCCTCGTCTAAATGAGCCAACGTCCACGGCGACAAATTGACATTCAGCATCTGCAATCGCCATGAGAACAATCGAAAAGTATTTTTTGTAATTAAAATACTTGGTTCCACTTCCAGCAGGTTTCGTAATCCGAATGTGTTTGCTGTCCACAACCCCCACACAGTTAGGAAAATTACAAATGTCCTGGAATTTTGCAGCACTTTCCAGCCAGAGTTCATTTGTGGGTTGGGGGAGGAATTATTGACACAGAACGTCACACAATGCACGGAAGGTGTCTCCAACAATCCCAGAAAGGGTGGACACTCCAATCCGGAATTGGAAATGTAGAGATGATAAAGTCTCTCTGGTAGCCAGGAATCTGCCAAACATAAAATGGAAAAAAAATGAATACATGGCTTTTCTAACAATAATACTATCGAAATGTGTTTGTTTTTCAAAATTACGTAACTCAGGGTCACCAACAGACATTCCTCAGCAGGAATTGCTCGACGGATTTGTGTGTCCTGCCTGGTGATGGATCCTCGGACACGTTGCAGCAAATCATCTAAGTTCTGTTCCAACATCCTTGTGTAGTAAAAAAACGTCTCCGGGTTTTCATGCAGCTCATTGTACAATGAGTGGTAGGCTCCACGACTCTCTAGGAGTTCAAGAATGGGGTGTTGCCAGTAGCAATGACGATGTATTTTCCGTCTTTGTCTTCTCCTTGCTTCCTCACAAGCCACAACAAAAGCAAAAGCCAATTTCAATTGTAAATCCAGATTATCATAGAAGCTGTCCATGTCAAGATCCATCTTGCAGCTGGATACAGCAGCCAAAGACGAGGATTTTATCAGTGCAGTGTGTCTATATATATAGAAATCCCATGAGACATGCCTATTGGGTGTCTGATTTCAAGGAAAAGCTACTGTAAAGCATTGGAAATATCGAATGCATGCGCATAAACAACGCAAACGCATGCCAAAACGCATACACACGCAGCATTTTTTTGCCGTCATGCGTAAGATGATGTGGGTAAAAGAGCTGAGTAGGCATGCATTTGCATGCGTTTTTGCATGCGTTTGCGCATGCAGATGATACGCTGCACACACAAATGCTAATGTGAACCTAGCCTTAGCCAGTCAATATCTTTGCATTCTAAACCCTCTGTGTCGCAAGACTAAGAACAAGCATAAGAGTCTGAGAAGGCCAAACGGGAGTATAAATCCTCCAGAAACTATATATATGGTTCAAAAAGTTGCTAAGTAAATTTGAAAACTATATCCCCCTTACAACATGTTTCACCTACCACAGGTGATTTCAGTGGCGAATATATGTATTTTAAAGTACTTTACCATATCGCAAGCATTTTCTCAGTGACTTATACTGTACAGTGCATCGAAAATCCAGATGTCTATTCTGATAGTCAACTAGAAGCAACTAGAAAAAAACTGACCCTTGTCAAAATGGAGTAAGATCTCCAGCACGCTGGTGGAACCACACCATGAAGGATTCAGATTGTTCCAACGGATAACATAACCAGAGGGACTGACTTTAAATTGCACCCATTGGGTGTAGAACATGTATGCTACAAAGATGTAGCTCCATGAGGCGCTAGTGACCAAAAGTATGTCTACTTCCTGGACATAGAATTGTTCTCCTTTACTATTACTCTACATACCAGCCAATGCAACCTACTCTCATGTGAATGGACCCAGGTCTACTGTACCTAGTGCAGCAGGGGAGGTAGTTCTCCGTTTCCCTTGTAGTACCATTCCTGGCCACTAGACGATATATTGTGCCACTTCCGGTGCGCTGCAGCTTGTTTAATCATCTAACCAGTAGAATAGCCAGGAGTTGGATCCCCATCGGGATGATATTTATTGGGTATTAATATTAAGTCCCGTAAGAGCCACTGTAACACTAGTTTCACTGGTATTATCAGTATTAGTAATCAGTGGCATATTCTAATATATAATGTACTTTAGCTAGCTGGATAGTTTGTTGTCTGCTTTCTTTAAAAAATTGCCTTTTCAAATATTAAAAATCAGGTAACGTGTAGTCATTTTCAATATCTTATTTTCTTAAACTCATGCTCAGGGTGCTAGAAGAAACTGAGATATGGGCACTTTCCTTTCAGGCTTTGGAATTTTTCAGATAAGGCCATGTTCACATGTTGAAGAAAATTTACTTTTGTTAACAAATCCACAACAAATTTGCAAAGGATCTGTAGGCAGAATCCACCTCTGTTACCTACAAATTTCACCGTGGATTTCACTCTAGTCCATTACCAAGCATTTAATAGAGTTTAATCCGAAATGAAAACCCGCAGAAAAATAAGCATCCTGAGATTTGTAATTTGCACCATGCTTCCAGTCTCATGGGGATTTTTTCTGCAACATGTGAATTGGATTCTCTTACTCCTATTGTACTGTAAAGGGCCGTGAAGAATCCAACCTGCAAATGCGAACTTGGCCTTAGCCCTCTATAGGATGAACGCGAGGGGATCTTTCCTCACAGATCAGGCCAAGCTTTCTTTGTAATTTAATAATTAGTCTTTCCTAAGATCATTATCTCCATCAAATGTATATTATGTGCATCATAGATGTCTAAAATCACACTGGACTTACAATACGCAACAAGCTGTGTAATTAGGAGGATTCTTTCTCATTACAAATCCACTTCTCCATACAATATTTTGTGCTCAGTTTTATTTAACAAAGGGAATGAAATATTGAATTAGTGCGGGTGTAACAATATTACAGGGGCATTTGGTTTGACAGGAATAAATAATTCAAACCAGGGAACAGATGCGTAACCAGCAGCCGTGGCCTCACTTGTGCATGAAAATCAAGTCTGTTTGTCAGAAATTAGGCAGCGTGCAGAACAAAGGGAAATTCACCAAATGAAAGCTCTGTAATAACATCCATGACTTATTGTACTAAATTCATCAGTGTGAATAATGCCATGGTACAAACAGCACCTATGTATCGATAGATAGCAACTAAATTGCCTTCATTAAATTAAAGGGAGTCTGCCACCCCCCCAAACATAAATCAAAGGGGACCTGTCATCTGATTGGTCTGGCCAAGCCGCGAGCCGCGTGATTCACAGCTTGAGTGCACAATCACAGACAGGTGTATTATTCAGTTTAGAAATAATAAACTTTAGAGTTTATGCCGGAGACTAAATTAGTCCAGCTCTGTTCTCAGCCAGCTTTTCCAAGTGACTGACAGGTCTCTCTCTAGTGTGTAAATAGGGAGAGACCTGTCAAGCTGGATCGCTACAAAGCAGAATTCACCTGTCTGGAATCGCGCAGCCAGGCTTTGATTCACGCTGCTTGCCCTTTGGGCAGAATGAAACGGATGACCGCTTCCTTTTAAATTATGTTTACAGACATATTTGGGTCTTAGCCCCTATAAAAAGCATATGTTTAAGGTACTACTCCTTGCCTTTAGTGTCCAGAAAATCCTTCTGATCAACATGCATATCAGGGTACTCGGTACACCCTTGGCATGACACGGAGCTCAGTGTACTGTTCCCTGAAGTAGCATCACATGGCCCCTCCTTGCATCTTGATTGACAGTGCTCCTTTGCAAACAGTGAGGGCTGCCTGAGCAGAATCCCTCCAGTGTGCGCACACACAGCGTCAGTGCAGGAGTCGCAAACAGTGAGGGCTTCCTGAACAGAATCCCTCCTGTATGCACACACACAGCGTCAGTGCAGGAGTCGCAAACAGTGAGGGCTGCCTGAACAGAATCCCTCCAGTGTGGGCACACACAGCGTCAGTGCAGGAGTCGCTAACAGTGAGGGCTGCCTGAACAGAATCCCTCCTGTGTGCACACACACAGCGTCAGTGCAGGAGTCGCAAACAGTGAGGGCTGCCTGAACAGAATCCCTCCTGTGTGCACACACACAGCGTCAGTGCAGGAGTCGCAAACAGTGAGGGCTGCCTGAACAGAATCCCTCCAGTGTGTGCACACACAGCGTCATTGCAGGAGTCGCAAACAGTGAGAGCTTCCTGAACAGAATCCCTCCTGTGTGCGCACAAACAGCGTCAGTGCAGGAGTCGCAAACAGTGAGGGCTGCCTGAACAGAATCCCTCCAGTGTGTGCACACACAGCGTCAGTACAGGAGTCGCAAACAGTGAGGGCTTCCTGAACAGAATCCCTCCAGTGTGCGCACACACAGCGTCAGTGCAGGAGGCACAAACAGTGAGGGCTGCGTGAACAGAATCCTTCCTGTGTGCGTACACACAGCGTGAGTGCAGGAGTCGCAAACAGTGAGGGCTGCCTGAACAGAATCCCTCCAGTGTGCGCACACACAGCGTCAGTGCAGGAGTCGCAAAAAGTGAGGGCTGCCTGAACAGAATACCTCCAGTGTGCGCATGCACAGCGTCAGTGCAGGAGTCGCAATCAGTGAGGGCTTCCTGAACAGAATCCCTCCAGTGTGCGCACACACAGCGTCAGTGCAGGAGTCGCAAACAGTGAGAGCTTCCTGAACAGAATCTTTCCAGTGTGCGCACACACAGCGTCAGTGCAGGAGTCGCAAACAGTGAGAGCTTCCTGAACAGAATCCTTCCAGTGTGCGCACACACAGCGTCAGTGCAGAAGTCGCAAAGAGTGAGAGCTTCCTGAACAGAATCCTTCCAGTGTGCGCATGCACAGCGTCAGTGCAGGAGTCGCAAACAGTGAGGGCTTCCTGAACATTATCCCTCCAGTGTGCGCACCCACAGCGTCAGTGCAGGAGTCACAAACAGTGAGAGCTTCCTGAACAGAATCCTTCCAGTGTGCGCACACACAGTGTCAGTGCAGGAGTTGCAAACAGTGAGAGCTTCCTGAACAGAATCCTTCCAGTGTGCGCACGCACAGCATCAGTGCAGGAGTCGCAAACAGTGAGGGCTTCCTGAACAGAATCCCTCCAGTGTGCGCATGCACAGCGTCAGTGCAGGAGTTGCAAACAGTGAGGGCTGCCTGAACAGAATAACTCCAGTGTGCGCACACACAGCGTCAGTGCAGGAGTCGCAAACAGTGAGAGCTTCCTAAACAGAATCCCTTCAGTGTGCGCACGCACAGCGTCAGTGCAGGAGTTGCAAACAGTGAGGGCTGCCTGAACAGAATAACTCCAGTGTGCGCACACACAGCATCAGTGCAGGAGTCGCAAACAGTGAGAGCTTCCTGAACAGAATCCCTCCAGTGTGCACACGCACAGCGTCAGTGCAGGAGTCGCAAACAGTGAGAGCTTCCTGAACAGAATCCTTCCAGTGTGCGCACGCACAGCATCAGTGCAGGAGTCGCAAACAGTGAGGGCTTCCTGAACAGAATCCCTCCAGTGTGCACACACACAGCGTCAGTGCAGGAGTCGCAAACAGTGAGAGCTTCCTGAACAGAATCCCTCCAGTGTGCACACGCACAGCGTCAGTGCAGGAGTCGCAAACAGTGAGGGCTTCCTGAACAGAATCCCTCTAGTGTGCACACACACAGCATCAGTGCAGGAGTCGCAAACAGTGAGAGCTTCCTGAACAGAATCCTTCCAGTGTGCGCACGCACAGCATCAGTGCAGGAGTCGCAAACAGTGAGGGCTTCCTGAACAGAATCCCTCCAGTGTGCGCACACACAGCTTCAGTGCAAAAGTCGCAAAGAGTGAGAGCTTCCTGAACAGAATCCTTCCAGTGTGCGCATGCACAGCATCAGTGCAGGAGTTGCAAACAGTGAGGGCTGCCTGAACAGAATCCCTCCAGTGTGCGCACACACAGCGTCAGTGCAGGAGTCGCAAACAGTGAGAGCTTCCTGAACAGAATTCTTCCAGTGTGCGCATGTACAGCGTCAGTGCAGGAGTTGCAAACAGTGAGGGCTGCCTGAACAGAATCCCTCCTGTGTGCACACACACAGCCTCAGTGCAGGAGTCACAAACAGTGAGAGCTTCCTGAACAGAATCCCTCCAGTGTGCGCACACACAGCATCAGTGCAGGAGTCGCAAACAGTGAGAGCTTCCTGAACAAAATCTTTCCAGTGTGCGCACACACAGCATCAGTGCAGGAGTCGCAAACAGTGAGGGCTGCCTGAACAGAATCCCTCCAGTGTGCGCACGCACAACATCAGTGCAGGAGTCGCAAACAGTGAGGGCTTCCTGAACAGAATCCCTCCAGTGTGTGCACACACAGCGTCAGTACAGGAGTCGCAAACAGTGAGGGCTTCCTGAACAGAATCCCTCCAGTGTGCGTACACTGTCATGATCTCAATGGCAAGAGAACATAGCATCAGCATATACAGGAACTAGCTCTTGGTAGATGGGAACTGAGCTGACCATGAACTAAACCTACCGCACAACTAGCAGTGGCCGGGTAGCATGCCTACGTTGATTCTAGATGCCCAGCACCAGCCGGAGGACTAAATAAAGCTAGCAGAGGAAAATATTAGTCCTAGCTCACCTCTAGAGAAATACCCCGAAAGGAGACAGAGGCCCCCCACATGTATTGGCGGTGAGTTAAGATGAAACAACAAACGTAGTATGAAAATAGGTTTAGCAAATTTGAGGTCCACTTACTACATAGCAGAAGACAGAAAGGACACTTTCATGGTCAGCTGAAAACCCTATCAAAACACCATCCAGAAATTACTTTAAAACTCTGGCATTAACTCATAACACCAGAGTGGCAATTCCTGTTCCCAAGAGCTTTCCAGACACAGTAACGAAACTACAGCTGTGAACTGGAACAAAAATGCAAAAACAAACATGGACAAGAGTCCAACTTATCTAGTAGTTGTCTAGGAGCAGGAACAAGCACAGAGAGGCTTCTGATAACATTGTTGACCGGCAAGCAACTAACAGAGCAGCAAGGTTATATAGCGACTCCCACATCTTGATGGGAACAGGTGAACAGAGAAGATGAGGACACCAGTTCAATTCCACCAGTAGCCACCGGGGGAGCCCAGAATCCAAATTCACAACAGTACCCCCCCCTCAAGGAGGGGGCACCGAACCCTCACCAGAACCACCAGGGCGATCAGGATGGGCCCTATGAAAGGCACGAACCAGATCAGAGGCATGAACATCAGATGCATTCACCCAAGAATTATCCTCCTGGCCGTATCCCTTCCATTTGACCAGATACTGGAGTCTCCGTCTGGAAACACGAGAGTCTAAGATTTTCTCCACAACGTACTCCAACTCACCCTCAACCAACACCGGAGCAGGAGGCTCAACGGAAGGCACAACCGGTACCTCATACCTGCGCAATAATGACCGATGAAAAACGTTATGAATAGAAAAGGATGCAGGGAGGTCCAAACGGAAGGAAACAGGGTTAAGAATCTCCAATATCTTATACGGGCCGATGAACCGAGGCTTAAACTTAGGAGAAGAGACCCTCATAGGGACAAAACGAGAAGACAACCACACCAAATCCCCAACACAAAGCCGAGGACCAACACGACGGTGGCGGTTGGCAAAAAGCTGAGTCTTCTCCTGGGACAACCTCAAATTGTCCACCACCTGCCCCCAGATCTGATGCAATCTCTCCACCACAGCATCCACTCCAGGACAATCCGAAGATTCCACCTGACCAGAGGAAAATCGAGGATGAAACCCCGAATTACAGAAAAACGGGGACACCAAAGTGGCAGAGCTGGCCCGATTATTGAGAGCGAACTCCGCCAATGGCAAAAAAGCAACCAAATCATCCTGGTCAGCAGACACAAAACACCTCAGATATGTCTCCAGGGTCTGATTAATCCGCTCGGTCTGGCCATTCGTCTGAGGATGGAAAGCGGACGAAAAAGACAAATCTATGCCCATCCTAGCACCGAATGCCCGCCAAAATCTAGACACGAATTGGGTCCCTCTGTCAGAAACGATATTCTCAGGAATACCATGCAAACGAACAACATCTTGAAAAAACAGAGGAACCAACTCGGAAGAAGAAGGCAACTTGGGCAGAGGAACCAAATGGACCATCTTAGAAAAACGGTCACACACCACCCAGATGACAGACATCTTCTGTGAAACAGGCAGATCTGAAATAAAATCCATCGAGATGTGCGTCCAAGGCCTCTTAGGAATAGGCAAGGGCAACAATAATCCACTAGCCCGAGAACAACAAGGCTTGGCCCGAGCACAAACGTCACAAGACTGCACAAAGCCTCGCACATCTCGTGACAGGGAAGGCCACCAGAAGGACCTTGCCACCAAATCCCTGGTACCAAAAATGCCAGGATGACCTGCCAACGCAGAAGAATGAACCTCAGAGATGACTCTACTGGTCCAATCATCAGGAACAAACAGTTTATCAGGTGGGCAACGATCAGGTCTATCCGCCTGAAACTCCTGCAAGGCCCGCCGCAGGTCTGGAGAAACGGCTGACAATACCACTCCATCCTTAAGGATACCTGTGGGCTCAGAGTTACCAGGCGAGTCAGGCTCAAAACTCCTAGAAAGGGCATCCGCCTTAACATTCTTAGAACCCGGTAGGTATGACACCACAAAATTAAACCGAGAGAAAAATAATGACCAGCGCGCCTGTCTAGGATTCAGGCGCCTGGCGGTCTCAAGATAAATCAAATTTTTGTGGTCAGTCAATACCACCACCTGATGTCTGGCCCCCTCAAGCCAATGGCGCCACTCCTCAAAAGCCCACTTCATGGCCAAAAGCTCCCGATTCCCAACATCATAATTCCGCTCAGCGGGCGAAAATTTACGGGAAAAGAAGGCACAAGGCCTCATCACGGAGCAGTCAGAACTTTTCTGCGACAACACTGCCCCAGCTCCGATCTCAGAAGCGTCGACCTCAACCTGAAAAGGTAGAGCAACATCAGGCTGACGCAACACAGGGGCAGAGGAAAAACGGCGCTTAAGCTCCCGAAAGGCCTCCACAGCATCAGGGGACCAATCAGCAACATCAGCACCCTTCTTAGTCAAATCGGTCAATGGCTTAGCAATATCCGAAAAACCAGCAATAAATCGACGATAAAAGTTAGCAAAGCCCAAAAATTTCTGAAGACTCTTAAGAGAAGAGGGCTGCGTCCAATCACAAATAGCTTGAACCTTGACAGGATCCATTTCAATGGAAGAGGGGGAAAAAATATATCCCAAAAAGGAAATCCTCTGTACCCCAAAAACACACTTAGAACCCTTCACACACAAAGAATTAGACCGCAAAACCTGAAAAACCCTCCTGATTTGCTGGACATGAGAGTCCCAGTCATCCGAAAAAATCAGAATATCATCCAGATACACAATCATAAATTTATCCAAATAATCGCGAAAAATATCATGCATAAAGGACTGGAAAACTGACGGAGCATTTGAAAGACCAAAAGGCATCACTAAATACTCAAAGTGGCCCTCGGGCGTATTAAATGCGGTTTTCCACTCATCCCCCTGCCTGATTCGCACCAAATTATACGCCCCACGAAGGTCAATCTTAGAGAACCACTTGGCCCCCTTTATGCGAGCAAACAAATCAGTCAGCAACGGCAATGGGTATTGATATTTAACAGTGATTTTATTCAAAAGCCGATAATCAATACATGGTCTCAAAGAGCCGTCTTTTTTTGACACAAAGAAAAAACCGGCTCCTAAGGGAGATGACGATGGACGAATATGTCCCTTTTCCAAGGACTCCTTTATATATTCTCGCATAGCAGCATGTTCAGGCACAGACAGATTAAATAAACGACCCTTTGGGTATTTACTACCTGGGATTAAATCTATGGCACAATCGCACTCTCGGTGCGGAGGTAACGAACCAAGCTTGGATTCTTCAAAGACGTCACGATAGTCAGACAGGAACTCAGGAATTTCAGAGGGAATAGATGATGAAATGGAAACCACAGGTACATCCCCATGAGCCCCCTTACATCCCCAGCTCAACACAGACATAGCTCTCCAGTCGAGGACTGGGTTGTGAGATTGCAGCCAAGGCAATCCCAGCACCAAATCATCATGTAGATTATACAGCACCAGAAAGCGAATAATCTCCTGGTGATCCGGATTAATACGCATAGTTACTTGTGTCCAGTATTGTGGTTTATTATTAGCCAATGGGGTGGAGTCAATCCCCTTCAGAGGAATAGGAGTCTCCAAAGGCTCTAAATCATACCCACAGCGTTTGGCAAAGGACCAATCCATAAGACTCAAAGCGGCGCCAGAGTCGACATAGGCGTCCGTGGTAATAGATGACAAGGAGCAAATCAGGGTCACAGATAGAATAAACTTAGACGGTAAGGTGCAAATGGAAACAGATTTACCAAGCTTTTTAGTGCGCTTAGAGCATGCTGATATAACATGAGTAGAATCACCACAATAGAAACACAACCCATTTTTCCGTCTAAAATTCTGCCGCTCGCTTCGGGACAGAATTCTATCACACTGCATACTCTCTGGCGACTTCTCAGTGGACACCGCCAGATGGTGCACTGGTTTGCGCTCCCGCAAACGCCTATCGATCTGAATAGCCATTGTCATGGACTCATTCAGACCCGCAGGCACAGGGAACCCCACCATAACATCCTTAATGGCATCAGAGAGACCCTCTCTGAAAGTCGCCGCCAGGGCGCACTCATTCCACTGAGTAAGCACAGACCATTTACGGAATCTTTGGCAGTAAATTTCCGCTTCATCTTGCCCCTGAGATAGGGACATCAAAGTTTTTTCTGCCTGAAGCTCCAAATGAGGTTCGTCATAAAGCAACCCCAAGGCCAGAAAAAACGCATCCACATTGAGCAACGCAGGATCCCCTGGTGCCAATGCAAAAGCCCAATCTTGAGGGTCGCCCCGGAGCAAGGAAATCACAATCCTGACCTGCTGTGCAGGGTCTCCAGCAGAGCGAGATTTCAGGGACAAAAATAATTTGCAATTATTTCGAAAATTCTGAAACCCGGATCTATTCCCCGAGAAAAATTCCGGCAAGGGAATTCTCGGCTCAGATACAGGTGCATGACAAACAAAATCCTGCAAATTTTGTACTTTCGTGGCGAGATTATTCAAACCTGCAGTTACACTCTGAAGATCCATTACAAACAGGTGGACACAGAGCCATTCAAAGATTAGAAGGAGAGAAAGAAAAAAAAAGGCTGCAGCATAGACAGACTGGCAAGAGGTCCAATTAAGAGCACACTCAAGAGGAAAAAAAAAAAAAAAAAATCTCAGCAGACTTCTTATTTCTCTCCTTTCTCAGCCAAGGATTTTAACCCTTTATTGGCCGGTCAAACTGTCATGATCTCAATGGCAAGAGAACATAGCATCAGCATATACAGGAACTAGCTCTTGGTAGATGGGAACTGAGCTGACCATGAACTAAACCTACCGCACAACTAGCAGTGGCCGGGTAGCATGCCTACGTTGATTCTAGATGCCCAGCACCAGCCGGAGGACTAAATAAAGCTAGCAGAGGAAAATATTAGTCCTAGCTCACCTCTAGAGAAATACCCCGAAAGGAGACAGAGGCCCCCCACATGTATTGGCGGTGAGTTAAGATGAAACAACAAACGTAGTATGAAAATAGGTTTAGCAAATTTGAGGTCCACTTACTACATAGCAGAAGACAGAAAGGACACTTTCATGGTCAGCTGAAAACCCTATCAAAACACCATCCAGAAATTACTTTAAAACTCTGGCATTAACTCATAACACCAGAGTGGCAATTCCTGTTCCCAAGAGCTTTCCAGACACAGTAACGAAACTACAGCTGTGAACTGGAACAAAAATGCAAAAACAAACATGGACAAGAGTCCAACTTATCTAGTAGTTGTCTAGGAGCAGGAACAAGCACAGAGAGGCTTCTGATAACATTGTTGACCGGCAAGCAACTAACAGAGCAGCAAGGTTATATAGCGACTCCCACATCTTGATGGGAACAGGTGAACAGAGAAGATGAGGACACCAGTTCAATTCCACCAGTAGCCACCGGGGGAGCCCAGAATCCAAATTCACAACAGTACACACAGCGTGAGTGCAGGAGTCGCAAACAGTGAGGACTGCCTGAACAGAATCCCTCCAGTGTGCGCACATACAGCGTCAGTGCAGGAGTCACAAACAGTGAGGGCTGCCTGAACAGAATCCCTCCACTGTGCGCACACACAGCGTCAGTGCAGGAGTCGCAAAAAGTGAAGGCTGCCTGAACAGAATACCTCCAGTGTGCGCATGCACAGCGTCAGTGCAGGAGTCGCAATCAGTGAGGGCTTCCTGAACAGAATCCCTCCAGTGTGCGCACACACAGCGTCAGTGCAGGAGTCGCAAACAGTGAGAGCTTCCTGAACAGAATCTTTCCAGTGTGCGCACACACAGCGTCAGTGCAGGAGTCGCAAACAGTGAGAGCTTCCTGAACAGAATCCTTCCAGTGTGCGCACACACAGCGTCAGTGCAGGAGTCGCAAACAGTGAGAGCTTCCTGAACAGAATCCTTCCAGTGTGCGCATGCACAGCGTCAGTGCAGGAGTCGCAAACAGTGAGGGCTTCCTGAACAGAATCCCTCCAGTGTGCGCACCCACAGCGTCAGTGCAGGAGTCACAAACAGTGAGAGCTTCCTGAACAGAATCCTTCCAGTGTGCGCACACACAGCGTCAGTGCAGGAGTTGCAAACAGTGAGAGCTTCCTGAACAGAATCCTTCCAGTGTGCGCATGCACAGCATCAGTGCAGGAGTCGCAGACAGTGAGGGCTTCCTGAACAGAATCCCTCCAGTGTGCGCATGCACAGCGTCAGTGCAGGAGTTGCAAACAGT
The DNA here is from genome assembly GCF_051348905.1 of Ranitomeya variabilis. Classification (NCBI taxonomy): domain Eukaryota; kingdom Metazoa; phylum Chordata; class Amphibia; order Anura; family Dendrobatidae; genus Ranitomeya; species Ranitomeya variabilis. Next base: position 163,443,302 of record NC_135232.1, on the reverse strand, counting down.
GAGGGCTGCCTGAACAGAATAACTCCAGTGTGCGCACACACAGCGTCAGTGCAGGAGTCGCAAACAGTGAGAGCTTCCTAAACAGAATCCCTTCAGTGTGCGCACGCACAGCGTCAGTGCAGGAGTTGCAAACAGTGAGGGCTGCCTGAACAGAATAACTCCAGTGTGCGCACACACAGCGTCAGTGCAGGAGTCGCAAACAGTGAGAGCTTCCTGAACAGAATCCCTCCAGTGTGCACACGCACAGCGTCAGTGCAGGAGTCGCAAACAGTGAGGGCTTCCTGAACAGAATCCCTCCAGTGTGCACACACACAGCGTCAGTGCAGGAGTCGCAAACAGTGAGAGCTTCCTGAACAGAATCCTTCCAGTGTGCGCACGCACAGCATCAGTGCAGGAGTCGCAAACAGTGAGGGCTTCCTGAACAGAATCCCTCCAGTGTGCGCACACACAGCTTCAGTGCAAAAGTCGCAAACAGTGAGAGCTTCCTGAACAGAATCCTTCCAGTGTGCGCATGCACAGCATCAGTGCAGGAGTTGCAAACAGTGAGGGCTGCCTGAACAGAATCCCTCCAGTGTGCGCACACACAGCGTCAGTGCAGGAGTCGCAAACAGTGAGGGCTTCCTGAACAGAATTCTTCCAGTGTGCGCATGTACAGCGTCAGTGCAGGAGTTGCAAACAGTGAGGGCTGCCTGAACAAAATCCTTCCAGTGTGCGCACACAGCATCAGTGCAGGAGTCGCAAACAGTGAGGGCTGCCTGAACAGAATCCCTCCAGTGTGCGCACGCACAGCATCAGTGCAGGAGTCAGTGCGTGTGCATACATACTTTTCTGCTGTGCCTGCTTCTGAGACGTCCATGTGCACACACGCAGGAGGATTCTACTCAGTGCTGTCAGTCAAAAGTAATGCAGAAGCCTTGTGATGTGTAAGGTGAGAAGCTGCCCACACTTCCTTGAAGATTTGATGGTTATATAATGCATTGTGACGTTTTGTTATGCTGTTTGTCTATCTTCTGCCCAGCAACAGTGAGTTAGCTGCAGACAGGGTTAACAACTGGGAGGGGAGGAACCAAAACAGTATACAGGCCTTACAGCAGGAGGTCGCAGCTGATTCTTTCTGTGAGGTAAAAGATTTCACTGCCCGTTTTTAACAATGTTTTATTTCAAAGAAATAATCATTTCTGATCCCTGCTGTCCTGTCTGTATAATCTTTTGCTCTTTCCCCTGCCCAGGACATGTGGTATGATCAGACCATGTGCTTGCACGGTGAGACACGGCCATTACAAAGTACACACAGGGGCACATTTATAAGATTATCTCAGCACAGGAACATTTTATGTAAATACATCCAAATGTGGGAATTATATTTTATTCCAAGATCTATTGATTGAAATTAACTTTTGTTCATGTGAAAACCTCTTGAAGTCCCCTGTATTGCTCTGTGGTTAGTATAAGTTTTGTTTCTCATTATTACACATAACTTAATTTATGGACATCTACAGTTTGATTTCTTTCCCGGTGCGGATTGGTTGAGTTGTCACCGACATCTGGTGAGAAGTTCATGTCAATAACACCTTTGGAAATACATTTACTTAGAAAATTGGTGACGTGTTCAATATTTATTTCACCCGCTGTGTAAGGAAATTGATATGATAATTGGAATAAAGTTTTACTTTTGGAAGGTTCCTAATAGGATGAAGTTTATGATAACAATTCATAATCAGGGCTCCAGGGAATTTCCAATTACCTGCCACTGATACAACAGAAAGTACAGTACACCATAGTTTTGTTTTTTAAACTGGGAGCCAATAGCAAATATAAGGAGTAGTACAGTTCAAAGAAATGAGATGAAAACACAGCCTAACAGAACAGAAAAGTGATGTCTATCTACCACAAGGCTTTTACACCCAATGTGGGAGCAGAATAATGTAATGACAGAAACCCTGATTCCACCGATGTGTCACTTACTGGACTATTTGCTGTTCATGTGACAAAATATCTATTTTATCAGCAGATCTTCTGTGGATGTAGACTTATGGAAATTCTTCTGTTTCTTTATGTAATCACAGAGAAACTTGAAGATGTTGAGATCAGTGATCTGTGGAGGCCATACCATCACTTCCAGGACTCCTTGTTCTTCTTTATGCTTATGATAGTGCTGATTTTATGTTTTGGGTCATTGTTCTGTTGCAGCTGTTGGAGCTAATCAGATGCCTCCCAAATAGCACTGCATGGTGGATAAGTATCTTCCTGTATCTCTCAGCATTGAGGAAACCAAGAAATGGGCAACATTGAGGACCATGGTTGGCCAAGACGAAAGATGGAGCATGTTTATTTACCTTCAAAATCGGAGGATGTCTAGCAGTGCCATTAGCTCAGAATTGGTAGGACCCAGTTGGACTCAGCTACACCCATCTACTGTTTGGAGAAATCTGGCCAGAAGTGGTCTTTTTGGAAGAATTGCAACCAGAAACAATGCCTCCAACATGGAAACAAGGCCAACTAACTCAACTATGCACAAAAACATTGGAACGCGGCAGCAGACAAAATGGCAACAGGTGCTCTGGACTGATGAGTCAAAATCTACTATATAATTGTCTAAGGGTCACTTCCGTCTGTCCTTCTGTCTGTCGCGGATATTCATTGGTCGCGGCCTCTGTCTGTCATGGAAATCCAAGTTGCTGATTGGTCGTGGCAAAACGCCCATGACCATTGCTACAACCAATCAGCGACGGACACAGTCCGGCAGCAAAATGGCCACTCTTTCCTCCCCGCAGTCAGTGCCCGCTCCAAACTCCCCTCCAGTCAGCCCTCACACAGAGTTAATGCCAGCGTTACCAGAGCGCGGTGTAACGCACTCCGGTTACGCAGCTATTAACCGTGTGTGACCAACTTTTTACTATTGATGTTGCGTATGCAGCATCAATAGTAAAAAGATCTAATGTTACAAATAAGAATAAAAAAAAAGGTTATTCTCACCCTCCGATGTCGCCCGCTGTCCTTGGCAGTGCAAGCGGCAGGTTCCGGTGCCAAAGATACTATGCGAGAAGGACCTTCCCTGACGTCACGGTCATGTGACCGCGACGTCATCACAGGTCCTACGCTCATACCAACCCTGGGACCGGAAGCTGCCGCGTGCACCGCACACAGGCGCCAGGACTTCAAGGGGCCTTTGGAAGGTGAGTATATGTTTATTTTTTATTTTAAGTCTTTTTTAACCACGCATATAGTGCCCACATTGCTATATACTATGTGGGCTGTGTTACATACTGCATGGGCTGTGTTATATACTACATCTCTGTGCTATATTATATACTATGTGGCCAGTGTTATATACTGCGGGGGCTGTGCTATATACTGCGTGGCTGCTATGTACTGCTTAAATGCAACCACAGATATACCAACCACTTTCACCAGTGATAACTCAATAAACCAGCAGTATTGGTACAATTTGTATTTTATAACATATGCCAGTGATTGGTGCTCTATGGAGAGACAGTGTGGAGAGACCACTTACATAAGGGGGAAAGGACAACCACAACCAATATACAGAAATGCCCAGAAAAACCACCAAGCAGGAAATAGATTTAAAATGCCTTTATCATATGTAATTGGCAAATACAGTATAACACATTGTGCGCACAACAGAACAAAAAAAATGTAATTAAAAATTGGTAGAGGCTGACTCAGTTTATGTTTATATATATCTACATATAAAGGTAGTGTATCCCTCTAAATAGTGTATATTTCAAAAAACTTTAAATAAACAATCACAAAAAAAACTAAAAAATGTGTGATATATATATTACATATGAAAAGATGTTTATATCACATATATACCGTAACTTATATTAGTTTAATCAGTAAGAGTGATTGATAATAATCATATCACATGTGTAAAAGATAAGGTGCAATGGTATGTGTGCAAACTGCAAAAATGTGCAAAATCGCAATGGCAAATACCAAAAAGTGCCTTATATACCGGCCTATATGTAGTTCAGCACAGCATATACGTGTATCCACATATGCAACAATGTAACTGTGCTATATACTGCGTGGCTGCTATATACTGCGTGGGCTGTGCTATATATTACGTGGCCAGTGTTATATACTACGTCGCCTGTGTTATATACTGCGTGGCTGTTATATACTGCGTGGGCTGTGTTATATACTGTTTGAGCTGTGTTATATACTGCGTGGCCACTGTTATATACTGCGTGGCCTGTATTAACGCAGCGGGTATTCTACAATATGTATGTATGTATATAGCAGCCACATAGTATATAGAACAGGCCACGTAGTATTTGTCTGCTATATACTACATGGCTCCTATATACTATGTGGCCTGTGCTATATACTATGTGGCTGCTATATACGTACATACATATTCTAGAATACCCGATGTGTTAGAATCGGGCCACCATCTAGTGTAAAATTTTTGGCTGGGGAACGGTACAATCATGAGTGTCTACAGGCAACGGTGAAGTGTGGTGGAGGTTCTTTGCTAGTTTTGGGCTGTATTTCAGTAAATGGTGTTGTGAATTTGGTCAAGATTAATGTACAATAGTTCTTAATACTGAGTACTACAGGCAGACACTTATACATCATATAATACCATGATGAAGACATCTGATTGTCTCCAATTCTTTCTACAGCAGAACAATGACCCCAAATATACAGCCAATATCATTAGGAAATATCTTTATCATAAAGAAATCATCATCATTAAGTCTGTGTGGGATTACATGAAGAGACAGAAGGTTTTGCACAAGTCTACATCAACAGCAGATCTGCGGTTAGTTCTTCAAGATGTTTGAAAAAACCTCCCTTCAAATACTTTGTGAAGGCAAAGGGGGGGTCACACCAAATATTGATTTGATTTAGATTTCTATTTTGCTCTTTTACTTGACATTCTGTTTGCATTCTACAGCCTCTGTATTGCATTGGCTGCAGAAAGGGTTAACTGAGAATCCTTCTGTGCGTTCATTTTGATTGTCCAATGTTAGCATTTGTAGCTTTTTTATCTGTCTTGTTTAGCTATTCTCTACTCATTTCATGTATGACCACAGATCACATCAATGTTGAATGTGTGGAGAAACAAAACCTGTAAAAGCAAAATGGTTCTCAATTTTAAAATCAAATTGAAAAAAATGATTTCTAGCCCCAAATACATGCACTGAAGTAAAAAAGAAATTGTCCTGAAAGGTTCACTTCTTGTTGTGTTATGTAAAACAAATCCACAAAACATTGAATTTCTTTTATTATTTTCTATACCCACATGATAATATCAATTTCTGGGCTGCAAACATTGACCTTTTAGTTCCGGACAAATCTGCCCTGGCTAATGGAATTATTAGTGTACATTCATCAGACTATTGCTTCGCCATCTGTTGTCACAACAAATTTTTTGAGGAACATCAGTAGTAAAATACATAGTAAGTGCAGAAACATAGAGCGGAATAATGTGCGCCAATTGTAATAATTCAGATTCCTAATAAGCATGGAAAATCAAGAATAATGTAATATCGCTGGATCATTAAAAAACTGAAAGTTTTGATGACTTGTAGATTTCAATTAAAAATATGCCCAAAGCAATTTCAGATATTACATTATTTTTCAAAGGGATAAAATGATTCACGAGTCAAAAGTGGCTCAAAAATGCTCCTACATTGTGGTACTGCTCTCGAACTTTTGATAAAAGTGCTTCAAAGCAAAACAAAAAAAAGTGATTTTTTTTGCACATGTGGGTATGCAGCGCCCCAGAGTCCTGGGCGTTGCAGTACTGATGCTCCGCCGCTAAGGGGGGCTATGGTACGTCTGATGGCACTGAAGGAGTTCACCTGACCAGGTATCACAGACACCAATACACTTCACAGTCTGGCCTCCAGGGGGAGCTAAGGGTGCTATGTATTAGGCCACTCCTCACAATCTGGTAAAACTGGGAGTTGGATAGGAAGTTAGAGAGAAAGCTGACTGGGTTGGAACCAGGCAACATCCTGTGGCAGAGGGTGTTGCAGGGGAAGATTCAGGGGGGTCCCTGTCAGGGGTGGGATCCTGACAGAGGCCTAGCGAACAGAGAGAACATTACGGGACCGCGCCTGCACCTGATCGCGGCGGTACCCTAAGAAAGGACAAGAAGCGAGGTTTATTGTGCTGAGTGAGAAACGAGATCAACGCAACAAGGAGAAACACCAGTAGGAGTCGTGCTGTAAGGCGAGGCAACATCCTACTGAGGCGCGCAGCCGGTGGCCGGAACCCCGAGGAAGTATATAGCTCCAGGCCTAACTTCAAACCTACGGCAGGACAGTCAGTTATAGGCGGGCTGTCTCACCCAAATCACCTAAGAAGACATAGGGGGCAACAACAGGAGAGGGGCGACACTAGGGTCCAGGAAGAGCTCCGAGCCTACCCGTCATACGGGTGCGTCCTAGCCATATCATCTGGGGGACGAAGAAAAACATCATAATCGAGTTGTGAGGGAACTTCAGAAACAGACACAACAGTTGTGGGGACTATCCCGTAAGCACAGCAGGGGAGGACCACAACACACAAGCGCTAGAAGGTAGGCACAGATTTCCACCTGCAAAGGGAACTCGGGAGGTGCCATCGGACCGGCCGGACTTGCGCAGCCCGGTTAACCGTATTCCGAACTGAGGATCCTGAAGCCTTCAGTAAAGAGGTAAAGAGACTGCAACCTGGTGTCCTCATTATTTACTGCGATGTCATGATTCTCAATGGCGAGAGAACATAGCCCAGCATATATGAGAACTAGCTCTTGGAAGATGGAAACTATACTGACCATGAACTAAACCTGCCGCACAACTAGAAGTGGCCGGGTAGCATGCCTACGTTTTTTAACCCTAGATGCCCAGCGCCAGCCGGAGAACTACCTAATCCTAGCAGAGGAAAAGACAGTCCTGGCTCACCTCTAGAGAAATTTTCCCAAAAGGCAGACAGAGGCCCCCACATATATTGGCGGTGATTTTAGATGAAATGACAAACGTAGTATGAAAATAGGTTTAGCAAAATCGAGGTCCGCTTTCTAGATAGCAGGAAGACAGAAAGGACACTTTCATGGTCAGCAGAAAACCCTATCAAAATACCATCCAGAAATTCCTTTAAGACTCTAGCATTAACTCATAACACCAGAGTGGCAATTTCCGATCACAAGAGCTTTCCAGACACAGTAACGAAACAGCAGCTGTGAACAGGAACAAAATGCAAAAACACACAAGGACAAAAGTCCAACTTAGCTGGGAGTAGTCTAGTAGCAGGAACAAGCACAGAAGGCTTCTGATTACATTGTTGACCGGCAAGAAACTGACAGAGGAGCAAGGTTATATAGCGACTCCCACATCCTGATAGGAGCAGGTGAACAGAGGGGATGATGCACACAAGTTCAATTCCACAAGTGGCCACCGGGGGAGCCCAGAATCCAATTTCACAACAGTACCCCCCCCTCAAGGAGGGAGCACCGAACCCTCACCAGAACCACCAGGGCGATCAGGATGAGCCCTATGAAAGGCACGGACAAGATCGGAGGCATGAACATCAGAGGCAGTGACCCAAGAATTATCCTCCTGACCGTATCCCTTCCATTTGACCAGATACTGGAGTCTCCGTCTGGAAACACGAGAGTCTAAGATCTTTTCCACAACGTACTCCAACTCACCCTCAACCAACACCGGAGCAGGAGGCTCAACGGAAGGCACAACCGGTACCTCATACCTGCGCAACAATGACCGATGAAAAACATTATGAATCGAAAAGGATGCAGGGAGGTCCAAACGGAAGGACACAGGGTTAAGAATCTCCAATATCTTGTACGGGCCGATGAACCGAGGCTTAAACTTAGGAGAAGAAACCCTCATAGGGACAAAACGAGAAGACAACCACACCAAGTCCCCAACACAAAGCCGAGGACCAACACGACGACGGCGGTTGGCAAAAAGCTGAGTCTTCTCCTGGGACAACTTCAAATTGTCCACCACCTGCCCCCAAATCTGATGCAACCTCTCCACCACAGCATCCACTCCAGGACAATCCGAAGATTCCACTTGACCGGAGGAAAATCGAGGATGAAACCCCAAATTACAGAAAAACGGGGACACCAAGGTGGCAGAGCTGGCCCAATTATTGAGGGCGAACTCCGCCAAAGGCAAAAAAGCAACCCAATCATCCTGATCCGCAGACACAAAACACCTCAAATATGTCTCCAAGGTCTGATTAGTCCGCTCGGTCTGGCCATTAGTCTGAGGATGGAAAGCAGACGAAAAAGACAAATCTATGCCCATCCTAGCACAGAATGCCCGCCAAAATCTAGACACGAATTGGGTCCCTCTGTCAGAAACGATATTCTCAGGAATACCATGCAAACGAACAACATTTTGAAAAAACAGAGGAACCAACTTGGAAGAAGAAGGCAACTTAGGCAAGGGAACCAGATGGACCATCTTAGAGAAACGGTCACACACCACCCAGATGACAGACATCTTCTGAGAAACAGGCAGATCCGAAATAAAATCCATCGAGATGTGCGTCCAAGGCCTCTTCGGGATAGGCAAGGGCAACAACAATCCACTAGCCCGAGAACAACAAGGCTTGGCCCGAGCACAAACGTCACAAGACTGCACAAAGCCTCGCACATCTCGTGACAGGGAAGGCCACCAGAAGGACCTTGCCACCAAATCCCTGGTACCAAAGATTCCAGGATGACCTGCCAACGCAGAAGAATGAACCTCAGAGATGACTCTACTGGTCCAATCATCAGGAACAAACAGTCTACCAGGTGGGCAACGATCAGGTCTATCCGCCTGAAACTCCTGCAAGGCCCGCCGCAGGTCTGGAGAAACGGCAGACAATATCACTCCATCTTTAAGGATACCTGTGGGCTCAGAATTACCAGGGGAGTCAGGCTCAAAACTCCTAGAAAGGGCATCCGCCTTAACATTCTTAGAACCCGGTAGGTACGACACCACAAAATTAAACCGAGAGAAAAACAACGACCAGCGCGCCTGTCTAGGATTCAGGCGCCTGGCAGACTCAAGGTAAATTAAATTTTTGTGGTCAGTCAATACCACCACCTGATGTCTGGCCCCCTCAAGCCAGTGACGCCACTCCTCAAAAGCCCACTTCATGGCCAAAAGCTCCCGATTCCCAATATCATAATTCCGCTCGGCGGGTGAAAATTTACGGGAAAAAAAGGCACAAGGTCTCATCACGGAGCAGTCGGAACTTCTCTGCGACAACACCGCCCCAGCTCCGATTTCAGAAGCGTCGACCTCAACCTGAAAAGGAAGAGCAACATCAGGCTGACGCAACACTGGGGCGGAAGAAAAGCGGCGCTTGAGCTCCCGAAAGGCCTCCACAGCATCAGGGGACCAATCAGCAACATCAGCACCCTTCTTAGTCAAATCAGTCAATGGTTTTACAACATCAGAAAAACCAGCAATAAATCGATGATAAAAGTTAGCAAAGCCCAAAAATTTCTGAAGACTCTTAAGAGAAGAGGGTTGCGTCCAATCACCAATAGCCTGAACCTTGACAGGATCCATCTCGATGGAAGAGGGGGAAAAAATGTATCCCAAGAAAGAAATCTTTTGAACCCCAAAAACACACTTAGAACCCTTCACACACAAGGAATTAGACCGCAAAACCTGAAAAACCCTCCTGACCTGCTGGACATGAGAGTCCCAGTCATCCGAAAAAATCAGAATATCATCCAGATAAACAATCATAAATTTATCCAAATAATCGCGAAAAATGTCATGCATAAAGGACTGGAAGACTGAAGGGGCATTTGAAAGACCAAAAGGCATCACCAAATACTCAAAATGGCCCTCGGGCGTATTAAATGCGGTTTTCCACTCATCCCCCTGCTTGATTCGCACCAAATTATACGCCCCACGGAGATCAATCTTAGAGAACCACTTGGCCCCCTTTATACGAGCAAACAAATCAGTAAGCAGTGGTAACGGATATTGATATTTAACCGTGATTTTATTCAAAAGTCGATAATCAATACACGGCCTCAAAGAGCCGTCTTTCTTAGACACAAAGAAAAAACCGGCTCCTAAGGGAGATGACGAAGGACGAATATGTCCCTTTTCCAAGGACTCCCTTATATATTCTCGCATAGCAGCGTGTTCAGGCACAGACAGATTAAATAAACGACCCTTAGGGTATTTACTACCCGGAATCAAGTCTATGGCACAATCGCACTCCCGGTGCGGAGGTAGTGAACCAACCTTGGGTTCTTCAAAAACGTCACGAAAGTCAGACAAGAATTCAGGAATCTCAGAGGGAATAGATGATGAAATGGAAACCAAAGGTACGTCCCCATGAGTTCCTTTACATCCCCAGCTTAACACAGACATAGCTCTCCAGTCGAGGACTGGGTTATGAGATTGCAGCCATGGCAATCCCAGCACCAAAACATCATGTAGATTATACAGCACCAGAAAGCGAATAACCTCCTGGTGATCCGGATTAACACGCATAGTCACTTGTGTCCAGTATTGTGGTTTATTACTAGCCAATGGGGTGGAGTCAATCCCTTTCAGAGGTATCGGAGCCTCCAGTGGCTCCAAATCATACCCACAGCGTTTGGCAAAGGACCAATCCATAAGACTCAAAGCAGCGCCAGAGTCGACATAGGCGTCCGCGGTAATAGATGACAAAGAACAAATCAGGGTCACAGACAGAATAAACTTAGACTGTAAAGTGCTAATTGAAACAGACTTGTCAGGCTTCTTAGTACGCTTAAAGCATGCTGATATAACATGAGTTGAATCACCACAATAGAAGCACAACCCATTTTTTCGTCTAAAATTCTGCCGCTCGCTTCTGGACAGAATTCTATCACATTGCATATTTTCTGGCGTTTTCTCAGTAGACACCGCCAAATGGTGCACAGGTTTGCGCTCCCGCAGACGCCTATCGATCTGAATAGCCATCGTCATGGACTCATTCAGACTCGCAGGCACAGGGAACCCCACCATAACATCCTTAACGGCATCAGAGAGACCTTCTCTGAAAATCGCCGCCAGGGCGCACTCATTCCACTGAGTAAGCACAGACCATTTGCGGAATTTTTGGCAGTATATTTCAGCTTCATCTTGCCCCTGAGACAAGGACATCAAGGCCTTTTCCGCCTGAAGCTCTAAATGAGGTTCCTCATAAAGCAACCCCAAGGCCAGAAAAAACGCATCCACATTGAGCAACGCAGGATCCCCTGGTGCCAATGCAAAAGCCCAGTCTTGAGGGTCGCCCCGGAGCAAGGAAATTACAATCCTGACCTGCTGTGCAGGGTCTCCGGCAGAGCGAGACTTCAGGGACAAAAACAATTTGCAATTATTTTTAAAATTTTGAAAGTGAGATCTATTCCCCGAGAAGAATTCAGGCAAAGGAATTCTAGGCTCGGACATAGGTGCATGAACAACAAAATCTTGCAAATTTTGTACCTTTGTGGCGAGATTATTCAAACCTGTAGCTACACTCTGAAGATCCATTTGAAACAGGTGAACACAGAGCCATTCAAGGATTAGAAGGAGAGAAAGAGAGGAAGGCTGCAGTATAGGCAGACTAGCAAGTGATTCAATTAAGAGCACACTCAGAACTAGAGGGAAAAAATAAAAAATAAAAATTGTAGCAGACTTCTTTTTTCTCTCCTTTCTCAGCCAGTAATTTAACCCTTTTTTGGGCCGGTCAAACTGTCATGATTCTCAATGGCGAGAGAACATAGCCCAGCATATATGAGAACTAGCTCTTGGAAGATGGAAACTATACTGACCATGAACTAAACCTGCCGCACAACTAGAAGTGGCCGGGTAGCATGCCTACGTTTTTTAACCCTAGATGCCCAGCGCCAGCCGGAGAACTACCTAATCCTAGCAGAGGAAAAGACAGTCCTGGCTCACCTCTAGAGAAATTTTCCCAAAAGGCAGACAGAGGCCCCCACATATATTGGCGGTGATTTTAGATGAAATGACAAACGTAGTATGAAAATAGGTTTAGCAAAATCGAGGTCCGCTTTCTAGATAGCAGGAAGACAGAAAGGACACTTTCATGGTCAGCAGAAAACCCTATCAAAATACCATCCAGAAATTCCTTTAAGACTCTAGCATTAACTCATAACACCAGAGTGGCAATTTCCGATCACAAGAGCTTTCCAGACACAGTAACGAAACAGCAGCTGTGAACAGGAACAAAATGCAAAAACACACAAGGACAAAAGTCCAACTTAGCTGGGAGTAGTCTAGTAGCAGGAACAAGCACAGAAGGCTTCTGATTACATTGTTGACCGGCAAGAAACTGACAGAGGAGCAAGGTTATATAGCGACTCCCACATCCTGATAGGAGCAGGTGAACAGAGGGGATGATGCACACAAGTTCAATTCCACAAGTGGCCACCGGGGGAGCCCAGAATCCAATTTCACAACACTGCGACCTGCATCGCACCATAACATCATCACCACCCACACCTTTCATTGGGCGCCCCTCAGCAGGGTCACGGACCGGGTCTAGCCACCGTGACAACCCCAGGACAGAGACTCAGAGGCCCGGTACCGGGTACCCCTCGGCCCTGCGGCAGTGGGGGCGCTACAGGTATGCTTACCGTTCTATGTTTCGGGGTAATATACACTTGGAATATACCATCCTATTAGTCCTTCACTAGTACATGGGACTTCAGCCCTCTACCCATAATTCTAATAGAAATACAACCACGTACAGTGCAGCTTCTTACTCACCGCAATAGCCTGGGGTTCCACACACTGTCTTCATTGTCACTTGGTCATCCACAATTTTTGAAAGTCCAAAGTCGGCTGGAAAATCATAATAAGACAAGATTATTTTCAAATCCATTTTTCAAACTTTACAGAAAAAATATGACATGGATTACAAGGGATACTAATTCCCATGCAAGTGGTCTATAAAATATACAATAGTATGACATCCCATGGCACTCAGATATGCAGTTAAGATTTAAGTTTTATTTATAAGTCAACATATGAAGATAGAATGGGCGGCCAGCATTAACATTTCGTTCTAACCCAAACCTTGGCCATGGTCTATGTCCTACGGTTCACAGCAGATACAGAGGCTGACTGCTAGTTAGTCCAAATGTAGAACTATACAGTGGTCAAAAGTCTGGGAGGGGCCAATATCCATGGCCCCTTCCTAGGCTATTAATATCAGCCTGCGGCTGTCTTGTTTAGCCTTTGCTGGTTATTAATTATATGGGGGACCCCACATCATTTTTTTGGGGGGTCTTCCATATAATAACCAGTAAAGGCTAAGCATACAGCTGTGAACTGATATTAATAGCCTGGGAACCTTTATGGCTATTGGCCCCTTTCCAGAATATTAACATCAGCCCCCAGCCATCGGGGGCTCAGTTGTATATGAAAATTAAAGGGGACTCCACACCGTTTTTTTAAATTATTTATTTATTACCTAAATGGACAGGTGCCAGCTTGTGAATACACTCATCATCGTATGCCTGCTCTCTCTGTTATCAACAAAACCAGGCGTATGATGATGAGATTAGTACTCTCATCAGTCGACGTTTGTAAAAGGTGGTAACATTTTCACTGCTGGTCACAGGTGCTGTCACACATGCTGTCATCTGTGTCACAGCGTGGGAACAGCAGCACTGTGACTGGTGGCGCTGTGACCGGCAGCGCTGTGACTTGCATTTGAAAGGGGTCTAGATTCGATTTTGGGTATCGTTCTGATACCCGAACCAAACTTTTTTTTAAAGTTTGGCTGAACTCGATGGACCCAAACATCCACAGGTCTCCACCCATCACTAATGGTAAGATTTTAATACTAGAGGTTAGGACCATCCGGAATTTGGGTTCAGTTTGACGGTGGTGGGATGGCTTTTACGCTTTGTTTGATCAAAAACGGTGTTAACTAAGTACCTTATTTATTTATATTCACTGTTGCTCTTATTTACTTACAGCAGGGTATATGCTCATTTTGTTTCTATCCCGGATTTTGTCAGTATAAAATCTGCATTTTTCTTAACATGCATCCTTTTGAAAATACAGTAATTTCCAAATCATACACATTTCCAAATGTGACTGTATCCTTTAACTGTGATTTGGTTTCATTCTCATATTGATATGGTAAGATTAGTTTTGTTGCCATTTCAGTAGTTAAACTGGTTCTGATATTCTATTAGTTGTATCAGTGTCGTAAACTTAATTCTGTGACTGGATCACATTTTTACTTGTGTAGTGATAGAGTGCTTCTTGTATTTGTTATAGGAAAATGGACCTACAACTCCTTATTTCGGAAATCATCTTTACAAACGAAAACACCCACACCCAGCTGCAATGCTCCCACATTAAATTCAGGATAGAATCATTACAAATCACTCAAGAAATTAAAATTTACATGATGATCTCAGTCCACACACACTTGGTTGTTATAAACTATTCCTTAAAAGCCATTAATGTAAAACTGTACATAGTAATAATATAAGGAATTCTGCACACCAACAGACAGGGCCATCATCAGTGCATTACTGCCCTTACTGGCAGTACCGGGCCCCCTTCTTCTGCTCACCGAGCCCCAGCGCCAGGATTCTGCCGGTCCAATAACTGAACATATGTACTCGGACACACCTTCAGTTAAAATCTATATTGACGTGCAGGAACCCTTAGCGCACGTCAATAGTTAACAACCGCCAGGCAATCACAGACTGGCAGCTGACGTCAGCACGCACGTTGTGGGCTTATGACGTCACTGCCATGCACCAGAATGTCTGCGGCTCAGATTAATCAGGGAGAGGACACCGCTGGACAGTGACCAGGTAAGGAGAAACTTTTTCTTTTTACTTTTTTTTGTAAGGCTGCAATATAGGGGCAGAATGGAGAGACATGGGGGCAGAATAGAGACATGGAGCAGAATGGAGAGACATGGGGGCAGTATGGAGAGTCATGGGGGCAGTATGGAGACACATGGGGAAGTATGGAAAGACATGGGGGCAGGATGGAGTCACATGCGCCTGGAATGGGAGAACATATGGGGTCAGGAATTGGAGAACATGTAGGGCCAGGAATGAGACACGTGGGGTTCAGAATCGAGTACATATGAAAGAAGGATGTGGGACATTATTACTGTCGGGGCTAATAAGAAATATTATTACTGCTGTGATGTATTTTATTTTTGTGGTTACTGTTTTCAGTGGTGGGTCCTGTTACTGTACAGGTTGACGGTCGCTTTTGTAGTATTCAGTCATTAAGTGGTGGTAATATGTGGTCTGATCATGACGGTGCAGTATTTGTCCCTTGTATGTGGTATTACTCGGTCATTCTGTGGTAGTAATATGTGGTCCAGCCATGATGTGCCGGCATTTGTCCCTTGTATGTGGTATTATTCTGTCACTAGGTGGTGGTGATATGTGGTCTGATCATGGTGTAGCACTATTTGTTCCTTGTATGTGGTATTATTCAGTCATGATGTGGTGGTAATATGTGATCTGGTTATGATGTGGCTGTTTTCGTCCCTTGTAGATGATATTATTCATGGTCATGGTGTGGCTGTATTTGTGCAATGTATGTTGTATTATTCGGTCACTATGTGGTGGTACTATGTGGTCTGGTTATGGTGTGGCTGTTTTCGTCCCTTGTAGATGATATTATTCGGTCACTATGAGGTGGTAATATGTGGTCCGGCCATGGTGTGACGGTATTTGTCCAATGTATGTGGTATTATTTTTCATTTAAAAACCGTATGTGACTCAATCCCTTAAAAAAATAAATAAAAATATACCTAAAAAGAGTATTGGATATTTTAACAAAGGTTTAATAAGTTAGAGTAAAGTAGGACCCGGCAAAAAGAGTCCACCTTGCTGTGGTGGCAGTTTAAATTTTTTTTAGCCAAAACAAAAGCTGCTATGTATGGGTGTTCGATGGGAAAGGTTAATGTGTGATTGGTGAGGACGTGGTGCAGAAGTGGAGTTTTTCCAAGAGCGGATGGTGGGACTGTAGAAGGTTCGTGGAGGCAGAGCTGGGGTTGAGCCTGGGTGCAGTCTCAAGGGGGCCCGAAAATTCCTGGTGGCAGCCCTGCCAACACGACATAAAGCTGCTAATGTTCCTGGCTTTACTTTCTGACTAGGCAAGAATCCCAACATCTATCTATTAAAAGATCATTGATGATAATTATTTAGACACACTTTATGTCAATCACAGGCTGACTTGCATAAGGTGATTGAATATATTAATGCAAAATATTTTGCTTGTCCTGTTCTTTTTTAAATTTTAGATGGGAAAATTACCTTGGGCAGAAAAAAACTGAATTAAATCTACATGATAAATGAATCATGTCATCAATTTGTATGATGAAGATGAACAGGGAAACACGAAAAAAACCACATAATAAATATAATCCACATTCTAATAAATAGACTACACTATTGTGCCTGCTTTCAGACATTCATACGGTTATCATGAGATTTGATCATTTCTCTAGCAGCAGATGCCTGTGATTACACGTTTCCTGATCTGCAGCAGAGATAGAACACTTCTGACTCTGATTCAGTTCAGTTCTTAGAAAACATCATGCAGAAGAGAGCAGAAGGGTCAGGTACGGAGAGCAGAGCAAAGGAAATTCGATCAATCGATGATAGTAAACCTAAAATTAAACGTCTTACAATGCAGTTGTGGTTTCGGTACAGGTCAGGGAAATTAGACTCAATCAGCTTTGCTGGTAAAGCCAGTAGCAAAGTTACATTAATCTCACATGCTAACGGCCAGATTCCTCAGGAGTCAGGACAGGTGTTTTTTTATTCCAGTCTTACTACAGAGTCTAATGGAGAAAGATGCACCAAATTCATTAAAGGGGGTTGTCCACCTTTGGGTACAATTTATTTTTTTGCTTGTATTTGGGGCTAAAAATCATTTTTGGCATTGTTTGGTTTTACAGGCTCCTTGTTTTCTTGCACATTCAACTTTTAAGTGGTCTGTGGTAATATATCAACCAAGCAGAGCTAAGAACAAATATCATAAAAGAATTACAAACTCCCCTTAGTGTCATAATAGAGGACTTACTGATAGATTCTCAGTTAAGTCATTCTGCAGTCAACAGCAGACAGGCTATAAAAGGGAAACAATTCCAAATTTTTAAGGAAACCCAATTACAAAATTATTTTTAGCCCAAAATACATGAACTATTTTATTATTTTTACTATGTGCCTAAGAACTAACAGGCAGGTAATTGCTAACAGAGGTAACTACCTGCCTGCTTTACCCGATGCCAGCTCAGGGGGGTCATTGACAGCTCCTGACGGTGATTCAGCAGCTCCATGTCAACAAAGAAGCTCTTCTTCTCTTGAGCTGCTTTGTCGTTGGGGCATGATTGCTGTCGTAAGGCTGATTGCCAGCTGGCTTCCCACCTCCACTGCAGCTGCTGCCTGTCACTTGCTCTGTCACTTCTGATTTCCTTTTACCTGTACAATCTGTGTTACTGAAGAAGGTCCATTTTCAGACCAAAATGTCTGTTTTGGATTGCCTGCACAAATAAAATAAACTACCGTCTTCACATGTGAGTGCCAAGTTTACTTTCAGACAGGGTGGAGCCGGCTGTCAATTATCATTACATCAGCAGTCATGTCCTATCAACAGAGCAGAGTGGAGGAAAAAGAGCTATTTTGTTGACGTGCAGCAACTCAAGTGCTGGCAGGAGTGGTCTGTGAATGTTCTGAGCTGGCAGAGATTGGTACCAGGCATAAAGCCAGGTGGTTAGCAACTACCTGCCTGTTAGTTCTTAGGCCCATAGTCAAAAAATGTTCCCAACACTGGAGAGTTCTCACAGTGTGCACTGCGTGCAATGTGCAAATTCACAAGTCTGCAAATAAGCCCTCACATGGCCAAATTGACAGAAAAATAAAAAAGTTATGGCTCTGGGAATGAGGGGAGCAAAAATCGAAACCGCAAAACCAAAAAAAGCTCCGGGGTTAAAGAAAGTAATAAATTTAGCCTGCCCATTTTGCACTGTAATACAACTGTCATGGAGATACCATGACAGAGAGGGGCCCGAAGACTGTGGTGCCTGGTTACACGAATTCCTGCACTGATAAGAACTGCTTCACCATCTTATTAAACAGTACAAGTTTTCCTTGCTCTGTCATTGCAAGAATTAATCAGTTCAGTTGATTTTCTGTAGCTTTCCATTATGAATTGTCTCAGCTGTTCTGTGATAGCCACTCCCCTTGGGTATGTGTGCTCACTACTGGCACTTGGTTGTTGCCAATGATAGTTACAAATTACTGGTTTGATGGTAAAGGAGAGTTCTGAATTAGTAGCATTCGGTTGGTGTAGTTTGCAGAAGATATCTGCGTGAATTTGGTATTGAGTGTTTATCCTATTCCTCTCCCATTTAGTTTACCCCTCCTACTGCTCCCTTGATTTCCACTCTCTTGATTTGTGGGGGGTATTTGTATGATTGTAGTTTTCTTTTATCCCTGTCTGTTTACCTGTCTGTCTAGTTAGTGTAATTCTATACACTTGGGCCTCACACCTCCCTGAGTGGGGAGGGAACAGATAAGGATTAAGTTAGGAGCATAGTGTGATGCCTAGGAGAGGCGAGCTTCCAAGAGTGGACCCTCTGGGTCGCAGCGCTGAACCTCCCCCAGATGAGTAAACCTGGTGGACCCGACCCCTATACAAGAATCGTTAGGGGTAGGCCCGGAGGAGTCAGACACCGAGACGGCTGGTACCAAGAGGGGCAGCTCGTAGGGAAGCAGAGGACCAAAACAGATATGGCAGACAGGACAGTCGTCAACATAGGAGCAGGGAGACAGGAACCTAAGAAGACTGAGCAGGTTCAGGGAATACAGGAAGAGAGAACTGAGAAGAGGAGGACTGCAGAGAACACTAGAAGGAGGACCCCTAAGACACCAGGGAACGGAACCAGGAGAGAGATAGGAACCTCAGAGTAGAATCTAGGAGCTAAGGAAACCCCGGGCAGAGCAGGAGCAAGGAACTCAGGGACAGGAAGAACCAGAGACTGCGGGTGACTGCAGCAGGGATAGGGTTAACAAATAAGGCAGACAGGTATATGTAGAGAAGGCCTAAGCGTTAGCACACAAGGCAGGTACACACACAATAATCAGGAGCCTCCATTAAGGGAGGGCGGCCTGACATACCTAGTGAAGGAGTCTGATTGGAGCAGCAGGACTTCCAGGTCAGGCACAGCACAGCTAAAAAGCCAGCAGAGCGCGCGGCCACGGCCTAAGGCGCCTGCGCCGAACTGTCGCCAGCCGTGGGACCGACAGCGCGGGAGTGACACGCCGCAACCCCCGACCAGCAAGATGCTGAGGTGCCGGAGCGGAGAGGTAAGTATCGGGGAACGGGGCGGCTGTGGCTGTGGCGTCCACGGACATGACACATAGCAAGGTATGAGACCCCAGTGTTTCCACCATCCGGGGTAATCCGGAGGACAAGGATAACCTCGGGTGTACCTAGTTCGATGGATCGGATAGGTGCCCACACTTCTTTGTCACTACGTGACAACAATGCCTCAATGATACCTACAAATATCATTAATGCCAGGGGAAACTGACATATGGCAAATAAATAATATTACCAGTCTTTGCCCACATAATGCTAAAATATTTTGTTAGAATTACTTATTAAATACATTAGAATGAACAATAATTTGCACGCACTATTGAACGCTCACATTATACAAGTACACCATGTTCCAAATTATTATGCAAATGACATTTTTCTCAGATTTTCCTAAATGGTCGGTGCAAATGACAGTCAGTCTAGTAAAAATCATCACCCTGCATTCCTCAGGGCTGCAAACAGATCATGTTTTCAGGATTTCCTTGTACTGCACAGGTGATAATTTAATCACCTACACACATACTGATTACAGCATCTTGTGCAATGCTAAGGAAATCTTGAAAACACGTATGGTTTGCGGCCCTCGGGGAATGCAGTTTGAGACCCCTGCTTTAGAGTACACATCGAATTTTATTGAAGAAACCTCCCAATGATAACAGTATAATCTCCAAAATGAATAAAAACTCAAAATGCACTGTTCCAAATTATTAGGCACAGTGGAATTTCTAAACATTTGATATGCTTTAAAGAACTGAAAATGCTCATTTGTGACATTTGCAGCATTAGAAGGTCACATTGACTGGACAAAAAAAGCTATTTAACTCCAAAACATCCTAACAGGCTAAGTTACATGTTAACGTAGGAACCCTTCTTTGATATCACCTTCACAATTCTTGCATCCATTGAACTTGTGAGTTTTTGGAGAGGTTCTGCTTGTATTTCTTTGCATTAAGTCAGAATAGCCTCCCAGAGCTGCTGTTTTGATGTGAACTGCCTCCCACCCTCATAGATCTTTTGCTTGATGATACTCCAAAGGTTCTCTATAGGGTTGAGGTCAGGGGAAGATGGTGGCCACACTATGAGTTTATCTCCTTTTATGCCCATAGCAGCCAATGACTCAGAGCATGAGATGGTGCATTGTCATGCATGAAGATGATTTTGCTCCTGAAGGCACGTTTCTGCTTTTTTATACCATGGAAGAAAGTTGTCAGTCAGAAACTCTATATTCTTTGCAGAGGCCATTTTCACACCTTCAGGAACCTTAAAGGGCCCTACCAGCTGTTTCCTGAAAATTCCATCCCAAAACATGACTCCTCCACCTCCTTGCTGATGTCGCAGCCTTGTTGGGACACGGTGGCCATCCACCAACCATCCGTTACTCCATCCATCTGGACCATCCAGGTTTGCTCGACACTCATCAGTAAACAAGACTGTTTCCAAATTAGTCTTCATGTATGTCTGGGCCCACTGCAACCATTTCTGCTTGGGAACACTGTTTAGGGGTGGCCGAATAGTAGGTTTATGCACCACAGCAAGCCTTTGAAGGATTATTCTATACGACACCAGAATGATAATTATACACCCACGTAAGTATATAGACTCATAGACATATCTTTCACCAGGAGGACATAGAGTCAGTAAGATATACCAATCATATTAATTTTAACAAATATTTTATTAAGTAACATCAAATATTACCATAAAAAAGGATACATGGGTCTCATAAATCAAGTGAATCACCTTAAAGTGTGAACTATGACCAGAAAAGAGCGTACCGGGTAAAAGTACTTAAATTACTGATTTTACCTAAGGTTGCTGCTGAGTGATAAAATATCCACTCACATAGAGGTATATTGCTGGGTATTAAATCATAACCCCTCTCACTCGCAGCTAACAATTTAGGTATCATGTAACCATTACCCGTGTTCAGCATATAAAAGTAGCATATTAGAGGCAATAATTACCCATCATAGAACGCCGAACCACGCTCCAGCCTGCGTCAAAACCCCAACGCGCGTTTCGCTTTGTAATAATCTCGCTTCCTCAGGGGGCGTGGCTTAAGTGACGAAACAGTCCGGTTTAAATGGTAAGCCGTTCCGGTCATCTGACCGCACGGCCACCAATCAATACCCGGCTGGTGTGCGCATGCGCACCGCGTCCCATCGTCATACCAACCAAAACATCCGGTAGAAGGCGTCCATCTGCGATCACGTGGGCGGGCCGGCGCCTAGCCACACCACTCGCTCACACAGGATGGACGTCCACACACAGATCCGATGGGAGGATTCAGAAGGGACCCAGCGCGCATGACAACCGCCGGTATGTGCAAAAAAATAATAAATAATATGTGTTACATATCAACATGTTTTTGATAAAGTGCATTGCGCATAATAAAGTGAATATATAATAAACAAATTATTAATCTAAAGTGCATTATGCTATTAGATGCCATTTCACTACTATACAATCTCACTATTAGTGAATAAAGTGCACTGTGCTTATAGTGCAACAATACTATACCATAATAAATAATTAAACTCAAATACAAACGGACCCAAATATACCCTTACATAGATATATGAGAAATAGACATGAAATAAACACTAATCCAGTAAAAAGGCATGAGAAGAAAGGAAAAGTGAAAAAACCACACATAACAGGGGTTTTGATTAATTATACATGGGAAATATGAATTCATCCAATCAAAATCTCCCAAATCCCACAACACACGAAAAACGTACTATATATTACAGTTTGTAAATTAATATTGTTTTCAGTCTACTTCATTTCTTATTTTTCTTTATTCTTCTGTTTTTCATTGCGTGACGTCCGATCTTCCATGTGAACCACCCGTGTCATGAAATGCAGATCCATCCCCTCCTCTCACCATGCCACAAACATGATGAACTAAACTATAAAATAAGATAATATTAAAACCACATAGACTGAACAACACTTAAAATATCTGGAAGGCTTTAAACAGAGACATTGGAAAGGGAAAATGGATATATGTACAAAGATTCAGGAGTCATATCTTTTATATCAGCCAGAATGAGGAACTCAGAGAAAGGATGAAAATCCCTGACTCTCATTCAACCCTTCTGGAGCCATTGTACCTAGGAGGGTGATCCACCTACACTCCTTCTGGGCGAGGAGGCGTTGAATATTGCCTCCCCTAATCCCACATTGTATATGTTCGATGCCCCTAACCAAAAATGATTTCGGATTGCATTTATGGTACTGTTTGTAGTGGCGTGGAACTGTTTTCAATTGGGAATAATCCTCCTCTGTTTCTGCCGCCATAATATCTCGGACGTGCTCCCGTGTACGTACACCCAGGCGTCTTGATGTCATGCCTATGTATATTTTAGGACAGCTGCATCTCGCATAATATACAACCTGCGTCGTGTTGCAAGTAATATATTGCTTTATGAAAAAATTTTTCTTTCCATCAGTCGATTGAAAATCTGTTGCACGACACACATTCCTACACGAGATGCAGCTGCCACACGGGAAACACCCTCCAGAGCGACCACCTGATCCGAACAAATTTTTACTAATTGAAGGTACATAGTGACTGGACACTAAAATGTCTTTTAAATTTTTACTCCTTCTTGATGTCATCATAGGGTATTCAGGCAAGATCTTAGACAACACCGGGTCGGTTTTTAGGACACTCCAGTGTTTACAGAGGCAATCTCTCATTGACGTCCACTCGCCATTGAACGTGGAGATGAATCGAATAATCTCCTCCTTATTGTCCTTGTTCCTCTGTCTGGGATATAATAGGGCATCTCGAGGTTGAGATTTTGCCCTCATGTATCCTTTCCTAATACACCTGTTACTGTATCCTCGTTCCCTGAATCTCTCACGGAGATCCAGGGCTTGGTTTGCAAACTTAGATTCAGAGGAACAGATCCGCCTCATCCTGAGGTGCTGCCCAACCGGGATGGCCCTAATAGTGCTGTATGGATGACTGGAACTAGCATGCAGCAATGAGTTCACGGAGGTGGACTTCCTGTATACATCTGTCTGCAAATAACGATGCTCATCAACCTCCACTTTGATGTCCAGGAAGTCCACCTCCGCTCTGCTCGCACAGTATGTTAACTTAATATTGAATCTGTTGTCATTTAATTGCTGCATGAATTCATGTAAATCTTTTTCAGAACCCTGCCAAATTATAAATAAATCATCAATGTAACGCAGCCAGCACTGCACATGGTCCGCGGCCGGAACGCCCCCCTCGCCAAAAACCTCCCTCTCCCAAAATCCAAGGAAGAGGTTGGCAAAGGAGGGCGCACAGGCCGCGCCCATGGCAGTGCCGCGCTGCTGCAAATAAAAAACATCCTTGAAAACAAAGAAATTTCTAGTAAGAATAAATGACAACAGTTCCAAAATAAAATTGCACATAGGGCCATCCAGGTTGCCGGACCCCAGGAAGAAGCGGACCGCATCCAATCCGTCATCATGACGAATACAGGTGTATAAAGATTCTATGTCAGCTGTGACAAGAATCATATCCTCCTCTAGCTGAATCCCACTGATCCTACTCAGAACGTCCGATGTGTCACGGGCATATGATGGAAGTGACTCGACCAGTGGTTTTAAATAAAAATCTACAAATTTGCAGATGGGATCACTGAGCCCCCCCATGCCGGACACAATCGGACGTCCGGGGGGATCAGTGGGATTCTTGTGCACTTTAGGGATGAAGTACAACGTTGGTATTTTGGGAAATTTGGTAAGTAAGCCATCATATATTTTTTTGGGGATGATACCTTGATACAGGGCATCCTCCAAAATAATCTCTAATTCATGAATGAATTTATTCAAGGGGTTGCAGTCCAATTTTTGATATGTGACCCTATCTCTAAGGTGTCTCATCGCCTCCTTCTCATAGAGAATTTTAGGCCATAACACGATGTTTCCCCCCTTGTCTGCTGGCTTGATCACTACATCATCATAATTTTTTAATTCCTCTAACGCCTGTCTCTGTCTTGACGTCAGATTGTCACATTGACGCCTAGTTGGTATTTTTTCAAAGTCCTGTATCACCAGTCTGGTGAATATCTCCACCGCTGGGCACAGAGACAAGGGGGGAAACCTCGTTGACCTAGGGTAACAATTACTAGGGAACATACCTGATTGATTAGATGTTTGTTCCTCGAGAAGATCCTCCAGTGCCTGCTGCGCCTCCCTTTCCATTTTATCACTTGTGGACTCATGTCCATTCTTTTCATACAGCTTTTTTAATATTAATTTTCTTGCAAAGAGATAGACATCTTTGGTAGCTGTGAAAATATCAAAATTATTAGTTGGAGAAAATGTAAGTCCTTTTTGCAGGACTTTTATTTGATCCCCAGTGAGGACATGATTAGATAGATTAATTACCTCCAGACCTTTCTTGTCCTTTTTGGTCTGTTGGTAATTCGTAGGATTCTTTGATTTTTCATTCCTCCTTTCTCTATTAAGGCCTGAATTTCGCAAATCATAATACCTTGTTTTACTTTTTGTTGATTCCTCACTGGAGGCCAATGACACAGTGGAGGCAGACCTGGCACGGGAGGATCCCCGAGAGCGGTATCTTTTTCTGTTCCATTTATAAATAGTATTGGACTGCAAATCTCCTATATCACGCTGAAATTTTTTGGCTTTATTTTCACATATATTTTTTTCCCATTTAATGAATTCCTGTTCTAATTCAGCATTAAACACAGATAACATCTCACTCGGTGCATCCTGTTTTAATTTCATCTGGATTTCATCAATTTCTCTGTCCATCTTTTCAATGGCTGTTTGGTTCAATTGTGCCAATAGCTCCATGAATCCTTTGGAACATGTATTGGCCAGCTCCTCCCACCTCATTCGAAAGGCATCGTCGTCTATTTCGAAGGAGGGGAACACCTGGACCCTTAATCCACGAGGTATAAGTCCTCTTTCCAAATATTTATTTAAAAAAGCCCGATTCCACCAAGTTCTCATCCTTTTATTAAGAATCTCTTTCAAATTTTTAAAAAGCTCTTGTTTGTCTCTGTCACTTCCTACCAGAGACACCTTAGGATCATCACGAAAAACATCGTTCAATTGTGTTAGCCACGTATGCTCACGGGCTCTGAAGTCCATATTAATGCTGGTTTTTGATGCTGTGAGAAAACACAGAACAAGCTAATTATTCTATACGACACCAGAATGATAATTATACACCCACGTAAGTATATAGACTCATAGACATATCTTTCACCAGGAGGACATAGAGTCAGTAAGATATACCAATCATATTAATTTTAACAAATATTTTATTAAGTAACATCAAATATTACCATAAAAAAGGATACATGGGTCTCATAAATCAAGTGAATCACCTTAAAGTGTGAACTATGACCAGAAAAGAGCGTACCGGGTAAAAGTACTTAAATTACTGATTTTACCTAAGGTTGCTGCTGAGTGATAAAATATCCACTCACATAGAGGTATATTGCTGGGTATTAAATCATAACCCCTCTCACTCGCAGCTAACAATTTAGGTATCATGTAACCATTACCCGTGTTCAGCATATAAAAGTAGCATATTAGAGGCAATAATTACCCATCATAGAACGCCGAACCACGCTCCAGCCTGCGTCAAAACCCCAACGCGCGTTTCGCTTTGTAATAATCTCGCTTCCTCAGGGGGCGTGGCTTAAGTGACGAAACAGTCCGGTTTAAATGGTAAGCCGTTCCGGTCATCTGACCGCACGGCCACCAATCAATACCCGGCTGGTGTGCGCATGCGCACCGCGTCCCATCGTCATACCAACCAAAACATCCGGTAGAAGGCGTCCATCTGCGATCACGTGGGCGGGCCGGCGCCTAGCCACACCACTCGCTCACACAGGATGGACGTCCACACACAGATCCGATGGGAGGATTCAGAAGGGACCCAGCGCGCATGACAACCGCCGGTATGTGCAAAAAAATAATAAATAATATGTGTTACATATCAACATGTCGGGTATTGATTGGTGGCCGTGCGGTCAGATGACCGGAACGGCTTACCATTTAAACCGGACTGTTTCGTCACTTAAGCCACGCCCCCTGAGGAAGCGAGATTATTACAAAGCGAAACGCGCGTTGGGGTTTTGACGCAGGCTGGAGCGTGGTTCGGCGTTCTATGATGGGTAATTATTGCCTCTAATATGCTACTTTTATATGCTGAACACGGGTAATGGTTACATGATACCTAAATTGTTAGCTGCGAGTGAGAGGGGTTATGATTTAATACCCAGCAATATACCTCTATGTGAGTGGATATTTTATCACTCAGCAGCAACCTTAGGTAAAATCAGTAATTTAAGTACTTTTACCCGGTACGCTCTTTTCTGGTCATAGTTCACACTTTAAGGTGATTCACTTGATTTATGAGACCCATGTATCCTTTTTTATGGTAATATTTGATGTTACTTAATAAAATATTTGTTAAAATTAATATGATTGGTATATCTTACTGACTCTATGTCCTCCTGGTGAAAGATATGTCTATGAGTCTATATACTTACGTGGGTGTATAATTATCATTCTGGTGTCGTATAGAATAATTAGCTTGTTCTGTGTTTTCTCACAGCATCAAAAACCAGCATTAATATGGACTTCAGAGCCCGTGAGCATACGTGGCTAACACAATTGAACGATGTTTTTCGTGATGATCCTAAGGTGTCTCTGGTAGGAAGTGACAGAGACAAACAAGAGCTTTTTAAAAATTTGAAAGAGATTCTTAATAAAAGGATGAGAACTTGGTGGAATCGGGCTTTTTTAAATAAATATTTGGAAAGAGGACTTATACCTCGTGGATTAAGGGTCCAGGTGTTCCCCTCCTTCGAAATAGACGACGATGCCTTTCGAATGAGGTGGGAGGAGCTGGCCAATACATGTTCCAAAGGATTCATGGAGCTATTGGCACAATTGAACCAAACAGCCATTGAAAAGATGGACAGAGAAATTGATGAAATCCAGATGAAATTAAAACAGGATGCACCGAGTGAGATGTTATCTGTGTTTAATGCTGAATTAGAACAGGAATTCATTAAATGGGAAAAAAATATATGTGAAAATAAAGCCAAAAAATTTCAGCGTGATATAGGAGATTTGCAGTCCAATACTATTTATAAATGGAACAGAAAAAGATACCGCTCTCGGGGATCCTCCCGTGCCAGGTCTGCCTCCACTGTGTCATTGGCCTCCAGTGAGGAATCAACAAAAAGTAAAACAAGGTATTATGATTTGCGAAATTCAGGCCTTAATAGAGGAAGGAGGAATGAAAAATCAAAGAATCCTACGAATTACCAACAGACCAAAAAGGACAAGAAAGGTCTGGAGGTAATTAATCTATCTAATCATGTCCTCACTGGGGATCAAATAAAAGTCCTGCAAAAAGGACTTACATTTTCTCCAACTAATAATTTTGATATTTTCACAGCTACCAAAGATGTCTATCTCTTTGCAAGAAAATTAATATTAAAAAAGCTGTATGAAAAGAATGGACATGAGTCCACAAGTGATAAAATGGAAAGGGAGGCGCAGCAGGCACTGGAGGATCTTCTCGAGGAACAAACATCTAATCAATCAGGTATGTTCCCTAGTAATTGTTACCCTAGGTCAACGAGGTTTCCCCCCTTGTCTCTGTGCCCAGCGGTGGAGATATTCACCAGACTGGTGATACAGGACTTTGAAAAAATACCAACTAGGCGTCAATGTGACAATCTGACGTCAAGACAGAGACAGGCGTTAGAGGAATTAAAAAATTATGATGATGTAGTGATCAAGCCAGCAGACAAGGGGGGAAACATCGTGTTATGGCCTAAAATTCTCTATGAGAAGGAGGCGATGAGACACCTTAGAGATAGGGTCACATATCAAAAATTGGACTGCAACCCCTTGAATAAATTCATTCATGAATTAGAGATTATTTTGGAGGATGCCCTGTATCAAGGTATCATCCCCAAAAAAATATATGATGGCTTACTTACCAAATTTCCCAAAATACCAACGTTGTACTTCATCCCTAAAGTGCACAAGAATCCCACTGATCCCCCCGGACGTCCGATTGTGTCCGGCATGGGGGGGCTCAGTGATCCCATCTGCAAATTTGTAGATTTTTATTTAAAACCACTGGTCGAGTCACTTCCATCATATGCCCGTGACACATCGGACGTTCTGAGTAGGATCAGTGGGATTCAGCTAGAGGAGGATATGATTCTTGTCACAGCTGACATAGAATCTTTATACACCTGTATTCGTCATGATGACGGATTGGATGCGGTCCGCTTCTTCCTGGGGTCCGGCAACCTGGATGGCCCTATGTGCAATTTTATTTTGGAACTGTTGTCATTTATTCTTACTAGAAATTTCTTTGTTTTCAAGGATGTTTTTTATTTGCAGCAGCGCGGCACTGCCATGGGCGCGGCCTGTGCGCCCTCCTTTGCCAACCTCTTCCTTGGATTTTGGGAGAGGGAGGTTTTTGGCGAGGGGGGCGTTCCGGCCGCGGACCATGTGCAGTGCTGGCTGCGTTACATTGATGATTTATTTATAATTTGGCAGGGTTCTGAAAAAGATTTACATGAATTCATGCAGCAATTAAATGACAACAGATTCAATATTAAGTTAACATACTGTGCGAGCAGAGCGGAGGTGGACTTCCTGGACATCAAAGTGGAGGTTGATGAGCATCGTTATTTGCAGACAGATGTATACAGGAAGTCCACCTCCGTGAACTCATTGCTGCATGCTAGTTCCAGTCATCCATACAGCACTATTAGGGCCATCCCGGTTGGGCAGCACCTCAGGATGAGGCGGATCTGTTCCTCTGAATCTAAGTTTGCAAACCAAGCCCTGGATCTCCGTGAGAGATTCAGGGAACGAGGATACAGTAACAGGTGTATTAGGAAAGGATACATGAGGGCAAAATCTCAACCTCGAGATGCCCTATTATATCCCAGACAGAGGAACAAGGACAATAAGGAGGAGATTATTCGATTCATCTCCACGTTCAATGGCGAGTGGACGTCAATGAGAGATTGCCTCTGTAAACACTGGAGTGTCCTAAAAACCGACCCGGTGTTGTCTAAGATCTTGCCTGAATACCCTATGATGACATCAAGAAGGAGTAAAAATTTAAAAGACATTTTAGTGTCCAGTCACTATGTACCTTCAATTAGTAAAAATTTGTTCGGATCAGGTGGTCGCTCTGGAGGGTGTTTCCCGTGTGGCAGCTGCATCTCGTGTAGGAATGTGTGTCGTGCAACAGATTTTCAATCGACTGATGGAAAGAAAAATTTTTTCATAAAGCAATATATTACTTGCAACACGACGCAGGTTGTATATTATGCGAGATGCAGCTGTCCTAAAATATACATAGGCATGACATCAAGACGCCTGGGTGTACGTACACGGGAGCACGTCCGAGATATTATGGCGGCAGAAACAGAGGAGGATTATTCCCAATTGAAAACAGTTCCACGCCACTACAAACAGTACCATAAATGCAATCCGAAATCATTTTTGGTTAGGGGCATCGAACATATACAATGTGGGATTAGGGGAGGCAATATTCAACGCCTCCTCGCCCAGAAGGAGTGTAGGTGGATCACCCTCCTAGGTACAATGGCTCCAGAAGGGTTGAATGAGAGTCAGGGATTTTCATCCTTTCTCTGAGTTCCTCATTCTGGCTGATATAAAAGATATGACTCCTGAATCTTTGTACATATATCCATTTTCCCTTTCCAATGTCTCTGTTTAAAGCCTTCCAGATATTTTAAGTGTTGTTCAGTCTATGTGGTTTTAATATTATCTTATTTTATAGTTTAGTTCATCATGTTTGTGGCATGGTGAGAGGAGGGGATGGATCTGCATTTCATGACACGGGTGGTTCACATGGAAGATCGGACGTCACGCAATGAAAAACAGAAGAATAAAGAAAAATAAGAAATGAAGTAGACTGAAAACAATATTAATTTACAAACTGTAATATATAGTACGTTTTTCGTGTGTTGTGGGATTTGGGAGATTTTGATTGGATGAATTCATATTTCCCATGTATAATTAATCAAAACCCCTGTTATGTGTGGTTTTTTCACTTTTCCTTTCTTCTCATGCCTTTTTACTGGATTAGTGTTTATTTCATGTCTATTTCTCATATATCTATGTAAGGGTATATTTGGGTCCGTTTGTATTTGAGTTTAATTATTTATTATGGTATAGTATTGTTGCACTATAAGCACAGTGCACTTTATTCACTAATAGTGAGATTGTATAGTAGTGAAATGGCATCTAATAGCATAATGCACTTTAGATTAATAATTTGTTTATTATATATTCACTTTATTATGCGCAATGCACTTTATCAAAAACATGTTGATATGTAACACATATTATTTATTATTTTTTTGCACATACCGGCGGTTGTCATGCGCGCTGGGTCCCTTCTGAATCCTCCCATCGGATCTGTGTGTGGACGTCCATCCTGTGTGAGCGAGTGGTGTGGCTAGGCGCCGGCCCGCCCACGTGATCGCAGATGGACGCCTTCTACCGGATGTTTTGGTTGGTATGACGATGGGACGCGGTGCGCATGCGCACACCAGCCGGGTATTGATTGGTGGCCGTGCGGTCAGATGACCGGAACGGCTTACCATTTAAACCGGACTGTTTCGTCACTTAAGCCACGCCCCCTGAGGAAGCGAGATTATTACAAAGCGAAACGCGCGTTGGGGTTTTGACGCAGGCTGGAGCGTGGTTCGGCGTTCTATGATGGGTAATTATTGCCTCTAATATGCTACTTTTATATGCTGAACACGGGTAATGGTTACATGATACCTAAATTGTTAGCTGCGAGTGAGAGGGGTTATGATTTAATACCCAGCAATATACCTCTATGTGAGTGGATATTTTATCACTCAGCAGCAACCTTAGGTAAAATCAGTAATTTAAGTACTTTTACCCGGTACGCTCTTTTCTGGTCATAGTTCACACTTTAAGGTGATTCACTTGATTTATGAGACCCATGTATCCTTTTTTATGGTAATATTTGATGTTACTTAATAAAATATTTGTTAAAATTAATATGATTGGTAAGCCTTTGAAGGATCCTACACCTTGAGGTTCGAGGGACTGCAGAGGCACCAGCAGCTTCAAATATCTGTTTGCTGCTTTGCAATGGTATTTTGGCAGCTGCTCTCTTAATCCAATGTATTTGCCTGGCAGATACCTTCTTCATTATGCCTTTATCTGCATGAACTCTGTGCTCTGTTTCAGTCACAAATCTCTTCACAGTATGATAATCACTCTTAAAACCCATTACTTGCCAAATTAAAATTTTTACAAGTACGGATTTTTCAGAAAAGGGCGTCCCAATATTCAATTAAAAATGACAATGACATGATTTCCTATTTTGAAAACATTCATTTTACAAACACAACACAAAAAATTGGACCTAATTATAAAAATTATACAATCTTAGTTGCTAGAAGCTAAAGATTAGGCATCCCAAAAAAAGGACATTGGTAGATAATGGGTTAAGTTTTTGTGAAATATCTAATGTTTTCATACCTTGTCCAAGGCATTGCACTATTTAACGCTTTTCAGCAGCAGAGAGATCCTTTTTATTTCCCATGTTGCTTGAAACCTGTGGCCTGCTTAATATTGTGGAACATCATTTTTAAGTAGTTTTACTTTAATTAGAAGCACCTGGAAAACTAATTATCACATGTGTTTAAGATTGATTTCAGTGATCCATTGAGCCCTG
Organism: Ranitomeya variabilis; assembly: GCF_051348905.1. Lineage (NCBI taxonomy): Eukaryota > Metazoa > Chordata > Amphibia > Anura > Dendrobatidae > Ranitomeya > Ranitomeya variabilis. The sequence continues at coordinate 163,411,169 of NC_135232.1, read as the reverse complement.
AGACACAATATCATCCACGAGTTTATTTGAAAAACAAAACAATTAAATCTTTATGACACTTAAATCCAATTTGCATAATAATTTGAAACACAGTGTATGTATGTAGGTGCCAGCAGGCTTGGACTTGCCCATAGAAGAACAGGAAAATTCTCCGGTGGGCCCCTGTGCAAGAGTGGGCCACCACCCTCTTATATAAGCAATATTTGCCACAATATACTTGAATCACTATGCACAAAGGCAGCATCTTATTATTTAACAATCTACCCAGTTCATTGTTATATAAATTAGTGATTGATAATAATGTCACATTTGCATGTAGTTGAAAAGTGGGGCCATGAAGTTGGTTACTGGTGGGCCCTTGGAACAATAGTCTAACGCTGGGTGCCAGAATAATACTGGCGGCAAAACAGATTAAAAGCTAGTCACAATTCTCTTAAAATTGAGTCATCCACAGTGCCTCTGTATATAATGCCACCATACTGTGCCCATCATTGCCAGCATAGGTACAAAAAACATTTTGCCAGTATTTTGCAGCAGTTTGCTCCAATTATAGGAAATTAAGGGCAGTTTATCCCATAGTAGAGGTTTAGAAGACAATAAAGGTGGAGGACTTTTTATTATTACTTTCTACTGCTTTCTTATTACAACTACTGTAATCCAAGAGCACATTTGCACAAGCTTTTTATAAATTTCAATAACAGGATTAAATATTTTCCTTCTCAAGACTGGCACTCATGGAATTATTTCATCCAAAGCTCTAAAAACTTGTACAATTTTCTTTCAGATCCTTACTATGGTTTGGCATTGGGAGGTTGATGACGGCTATGCTGTAGTATCATGTTTACACGAGTAGTTACAATGGAGCCTTGCTGATGATACATTTTTTAGCAAGTTGGATTAATGTTAATTTTAATGACAGTCATTATCTTCATTGTAAATTACTGGTTTGGTCATTAACACCCAGTAATTAACTCTAGAAGCGGTCTGTATTGATTAAATCTCATGCAAAGTCCTAGCATGTACTGTAGACCCAGGCATGAACTAGCCAAACACATTAAGGTTATTCTGCAGTGCTCTACAGACATTATCATCACTTTCCCCAATGAGGCTCATAATCTAAATTCCCTATCAGTATCTTTGGTGTGTGGGAGGAAACTCAAACACAAACAAAAGGAGAACATGCAAACTCCTTGCAGATGTTGTCCTTGGTGGGGTTTGAACCCATGACATAGGGTATACGTGAGTTCCGTGACCTGGAAAAAATTCCCCCAATCCCTTTAAATAGGCCCCAAAACAGCCTAAAGAATAAAATTAGATCGTACGCAAATCAATAGACTGAGTCATATGTTGGATTTAATTGGCCACAGCAGCCATTTTATTAAATATAACAGAACTTTTATAACAACCCAGAATAGGAGGGGTGGTCCTCGAGGCCCCAAAGTTATAAAACTCAGCATCCCAAATTCCACAATGTTCAGCCCAAGAAAAGTCTTACCCCCAGCCGTAAAGCACCAGCTCAGGGACAGATAACCAATCCTGGTCCACCGAACCCACCCCCATGCCAGGGGCCCATAAATCCACCTCACGCGGGATAACCGGACCGCGCCTTGTTAAATTCTCTCATGGGGGGTCCAGGACCTCTCAAGATCCCCCCCCCATTGAACCACCATTTACCATTTCCACCGACCTCGAGGACCTCCACCCCAGCCAAACTGCCGTGACAATACCCTAACAGCATTTACAGAACAAAACAAATACATTTAGGCACCTCTTAAAAGAGTACACAAAAAACCCTCGCGGGCCGACTTCTCTCCCATTACCCTAACCAAAAAAGGGAGGGCGGGTGGGAGATTCCTCACTTGTCACGCAGGTACCTAAAATGGATGCTTGCGTGAGGAGCGTGCCCCCTTTTATGTGCCCCCTCCCCGCAGACCCCCAGTTCCGCCCACTACATTCAAAAAATGCCATTAAGCCACCTCCTCATATTCCGATTAACCCTTACCTCTGTACCCCCATCAAAACTGCTCCAGCTCCCCAGGTCCCACGTAACCCCGTCATGGTGGCCTCCCCTTAAGTGCCGTGGGCCCCCCAGTACGGCCTTTCTTGACATAGGGTATACGTGAGTTCCGTGACCTGGAAAAAATTCCCCCAATCCCTTTAAATAGGCCCCAAAACAGCCTAAAGAATAAAATTAGATCGTACGCAAATCAATAGACTGAGACATATGTTGGATTTAATTGGCCACAGCAGCCATTTTATTAAATAAAATACAACAGAACTTTTATAACAACCCAGAATAGGAGGGGCGGTCCTCGAGGCCCCAAAGTTATAAAACTCAGCATCCCAAATTCCACAATGTTCAGCCCAAGATACGTCTTACCCCCAGCCGTAAAGCACCAGCTCAGGGACAGATAACCAATCCTGGTCCACCGAACCCACCCCCATGCCAGGGGCCCATAAATCCACCTCACGCGGGATAACCGGACCGCGCCTTGTTAAATTCTGTCATGGGGGGTCCAGGACCTCTCAAGATCCCCCCCCCCCATTGAACCACCATTTACCATTTCCACCGACCTCGAGGACCTTCACCCCCGCCAAAAACACGAATGGCCTGACACCTTAGCCATTCATGTCCCTCCACACCTTCAGGCTTAATTCAATGCCACTGCGGATAGCCAAACACCACATGTCATTTCCCACCGCGTTCAGGTGCACGCCATCAGCTCTCCAGTAAGCTCCTTGACCCGATTCCAAGTCCACATGTCTCACAGCCAACGCACCATTCCTCACCATGAACCGAGATATAGTCCTGTTTATTTTGATCCGGGCCCTATTCACCCCTTCAAGGGATCTAGCACCTCGCCAACTTTTACGCGGAATGATGTCAGACCACACCAACAACACTTTTGGAAACATGACCCAGAACCTCAGGATATCAAATTTAATATCCTTAATCAGCTCCCTACAAGACCGTTTAGCCAAATCATTCCCCCCTAGATGAATCACCACAATCTCTGGCACTCTATCCAGTCTAACGAAACAATGGAATTCCGGTAACCATTCCTTCCACACCATCCCCCTTTTACCGATCCATCGTAATGTCACTGTGTCTCGAGAAAGACCCAATTGCCGACCGTCCGGGCGAACTGCAGCACGCAACGCAGCCCATACAACGTACGAGTGCCCCATGATCCATACGAGCACCGAATCAGCCCCTGCAACAAAGAAAGAAAATCAACAAACAATTAACTTACCACAACCCCTAATTCACAAAAGGCTTGGGCGAACATACGACCGGAATCTTGAAGATTCCCACCTCCCAATTCTCCGAACCACATCCTCACCAAGGCCCAACCTAGCGGCTTCCGTCGCTGCCCCGATCCTGAAGGAGTGACCGCTATATTGTGTTGCAGGTAAGCCCGCTGCCTCCAAACATTTCCTAAATACCGAAATAAACTGAAAACGGGACAAGAAAGACCCATTTTCGTGCACCAAAAATGGCTAGTCTAACACACCGCCTTTTGCCATGTACTTCTTCACGGATGTCACCGGGCACACCGGGGATCCTTCAACATTGAACAGCACCACTTTGCACCCCTTCCCATACACGTCCATTTTTGAAGCCTTAGCAAACACCACCACCTTGTTCCCTTCAACATCAACATTTTCTCTTAACAAAGTACCTTTTTTACTAACGGACGGGCTAACCAACTCACCCAACCGAAATGCCCCGAAGAAGGCCAAAGAAAAGGCTGCCCGGAACAAAACCACTTCCCATTTGGAAAAACACACCTCCTGCAACTTCTGACCAATGGCTGAAAGCACCTCATAAGACACGGGTCGCCGACCGTCCGAGGCCTTCCAGCCTTTCTTCCAACCCCGAACAACTTGCCAAACCAAAAAGGATTTCGTTAATATCCTTACACCCTCTGCATTTAAAGTTGAAGGCTAGCCCCGCCAAAAACTTACTCAAACGTGTAACCGACCAACCTGCCTCCCAATGATGACCGAGGAATAACAACAAACCATACTCCTCCTCTATATCCTGATCCAAACTTGACATCCAGGATTCCCACAGGCTCCAAGCCTGATTATAATGAGACCAAGATGAATCCGCGAGCGATTTGGTAAATAACTCCGTTACGGCCCTCGCGGCAGGTTCCACAATTCCACCGGACAATCCAGACCCACGCTCTCCGCCTGGGGTGCCAAATCCCGGAAAAGCTGCCACTGAAATTGAGAAAGAGCAACAACAATTGGATCAGGCGCTGACAAGCCTACTTCAGATACAATCCATAAATTAAACTTAAGACCCAGGAAAACCAGGTGCTGCAAGACCTTCACTACTGCAGGCGTATCTGCTGACAACGAGTTTACCGCCGTGACCGTTCCTACATGCTCACAATGAAAAGAAATCTTCAAGTTCCTCAATTTATCGCCCCACAGGGCCAACGCAACTACCCTGGGGAACAAATGCAGCAGCATCCGGTTGTCTGTCCACCCTTCCTCCTTCCACTCTTCTGGCCAAGCCACTGCTGACCAGCTACCATGAAAGAAAAGACCAAAGCCACTCTTTTCGACGACATGAACCAAAATGCCCAAGGAGGCGGCATCTGCAACCGGTTGAATCCACAGAGATCTGCCATTGTACTCAAGAAAAGCCGCCCACACTTTCAAATCGTCCCGAAGTTCTTTCCTTAATCTGATAAAATGCAAAGGGGACTTTACCCCAACTGTTGCCAGGGATAGGCGGCGGCAGAACGCTCGACCCATCGGCATGATCCTACAGGCAAAGTTCAGCTTCCCCAACAGTGATTGCAAACCGCGCAAATTCATCTTCTTCAAACCAATCGCATTAACCACATCCTGACGCAACGCGGCAAGCTTATCTGCAGGTAGCCTACACTCCATTGCTACCGTGTCAATTTCAATGCCTAGGAAGCTCAACACTGTCACCGGGCCAACTGTTTTCTCCTCCGCTAAAGGCACCCCGAAGTTTTTCGCCACACTCTCTATTGTGTGCAACAAAATCGAGCAATCTGCGGAATCCGTTGGCCCTATAAACAAAAAGTCATCTAGATAGTGCGAACATGAGCGAATCCCAGACACATCTTTCACCACCCATTCTAGGAACGTGCTGAAGGCCTCAAAGTAAGCGCAAGAAATTGAGCAACCCATGGGAAGGCACCGATCAACAAAGAAGCCACCATCCCAAAAACAACCCAATAAATCCAAACTGTTGGGATGAACTGGCAACAAACGAAAGGCCGCTTCGATGTCGGTCTTTGCCAGCTTAGCCCCCTTTCCACATATCCGAACCCACTCCATCGCTGAATCGAATGATAAGTACGACACCGAACTCAACTTGGGATCAATACCATCATTAACCGAAGATCCCTTCGGAAACGACAGGTGATGGATTAACCTAAATTTATTAGGTTCTTTCTTAGGGACCACGCCAAGAGGTGACACCCTCAGATTCGCAAACGGGGGGGCAACATACGGACCTGCCATTCTTCCCAGAGCAACTTCCTTATTCAACTTATCTGACACGACCTCCTGGAATTGTAACGCCGATTTCAAATTTTTTCTTTTTAAACTAACGTCCTGCTCAACATAAGGAATTTTGAAACCTTCCTTAAAACCGTCGTGCAATAAAACCGCAGCTGACCTATCAGGGTATCTACTTAGAAAGGCCTCCATCACGACCCACTGCACCGGAGTCACCCTTTTTTTCAGCTGAATCTCCAACTTTTTGCCTGTTACCTCTGAAACATTTTGCGGCGCTATGCACCCCCCCGCAGGCTGAACACTCATGCCTAAATTTGCACTTACTCCCAAATCTGCATACCTCATCGTTGAAGGCGAAACACAGTCCCTTCTGCAAAGCCGCCGAGTGTCCTGACTGTCCCGAACTCCCGGCGCCCCCGTGAAAAGGCTGGCTAGTCTGACCTAAACGAGATGGGACCATAACTCTCATCCACAACGCTATGTCCTTGTGATCCCACCTGATATTTGGCCTAAAAGCCTTCCGCTGACGAAACTGTTCGTCATAGCGTAGCCAACCCTGTCCCCCGTAGGTTCTGTAAGCCTCACCTATGGCATCTAAATAACAGAATAACGCCAAGCAATTTTCCGGGGCCTTCTCCCCGATTACGCTAGCCATAATAGCGAAAGCTTGTAGCCAATTTGAAAACGATCTAGGAATCAGTCTGTATCTCCATTTCTCCTCGTCCTCTTTCTTAGAGTCTTCCCTTCTAGGTCTATCCAAGTTAAATCTCTCTAGGGGTAAAAGAGAAAATATCTCTATGTACTCCCCCTTCCAGATTTTTTCCCTAACTTCTTGTTTTAAGTGTGCCCCTAACGGGCCCTCAAAACAGACATAAACCTCCCCCCTAGCCGCATCATCCAGTTGCGGGATGTCAACTTTTTCCTTATCCTGCGAAACTCCCTCACCTGACGCATCAATCCCTGACCCAGGCCCTACAGATGACGCCGATGCCGCTCCGCCAATCTCCCTTGATGAACCCCTGGAGTTTGACGCAGGCCCCGCACTGCTGGCCGTACCCGTAATCTCGGTCAACTCTCTAGACCCCTCAAACGATCCTGTATTCCCTAACCAAGCTGCTGACGGCAAAGACCCCCTGCTAAACCCAGACCCCCACAAACCCGCTAGCTCCCCTAAACCTCTAAGAATTAAACCCATACCCCCGCTAGCGACTCCCGCAGTAATATCAGTATTCCTAGCTTCAGGGGAAACTATGCCTGGCATATTAATCATAGGAAAATTGTTCTCACCTAGCTGCCTGGGTGCTGTGAGCCCAGCAGCCGAAGATCCAGCTCCCAGCCGAAGGTGTCCTGAATCCGGTCCGGCCTGATCCGCAATGTTAACCGCCGAACTCCTGGTGGCCGTATCCACGTACTGGCGACCCGGTGACGCCGTCGACTGCCCTGGCGCTGCGGATGGGGAATGGGCCGAGCCAGCATCCTGCCGCCCACTGGAAGATGTGTGGCTCCAGGAATGTCGCCTGCCGGAAACCGGAAAATCCCGGCCACCACCACCAGAGGGCGCAGCTCCAGGAAAATCCCGGCCACCACCAGTAGAGGGCGCAGCTCCTGGAAAATCCCAGCCACGACCAGCAGAGGGCGCTGTTCCTGTAGAATCCTGGCCACCACCAGCAGAGGGCGCTGCTGCGCTGAAAACTCCAGAGCTGTGCGCTGCTGAGGGCCGCACGCTGCTGACAGAGCCGGCCGACTGCCGCTCGCCTTGTCCTCGGCGCTGAGGAGCCAACGCACCTGACCCCCGTCTCCTCGGCTGACGCTGCCTCCCTCGCTGAGCGGCGCCAGCGGGCATACTGGCGGCCGCAGTTCCGGCTCCTGCTCCTGTCGTCCCTCGCCGCCTGGATACAGAAGGAGGGGAGGAAGGATCCGCCCCCCGGTGTAGGCCCCGCCGCTCTGAAGGATTCCTCCCGGAGCTGCGCTGCGAGGTGGAGGCTCCAGCACTGCTTACCGGAGGGTCCCCGGAGGGGCTCCTATTTCGGCGCCGGGCCCTGGGGATCACTTCGGGGCTTAGGCGCGCCGGAGGCCTGGACCTCCGCGGCCGGCGCCCGTCCTGTTGTGCCTGGGAAGGTGCTTCGGATGTACCCTGGAGGAGGCTGTTCACCGAAGCATTCAGCCAGTCGGTCCCCTGAGAGCTGGCTGCCGTCCGGAGACGCTGGAGGATCGCTTCCACATCCATTCCGGTTAGTGTAACGGAGATTCCTCACTTGTCACGCAGGTACCTAAAATGGATGCCTGCGTGAGGAGCGTGCCCCCTTTTATGTGCCCCCTCCCCGCAGACCCCCAGTTCCGCCCACTACATTCAAAAAATGCCATTAAGCCACCTCCTCGTATTCCGATTAACCCTTACCTCTGTACCCCCATCAAAACTGCTCCAGCTCCCCAGGTCCCACGTAACCCCGTCATGGCGTCATGGTGGCCTCCCCTTAAGTGCCGTGGGCCCCCCAGTACGGCCTTTCTGGACCCCAGTGCTGCAAGGCTGCAGTGCTAGCCACTGACCCATTGTCCCATAGACAATGTATTAAATGGAGGTGCGCATGCTCAATTTTCGCTCCATTCAGATACCCATTCTCTGGACAGGTGGGGATCCAAGCAGTTGGACCCCAAAGATCAGTAAGTTATCCACTATTCTATGGATACAGGATAGCTTATAATCTTTAGTAAAACCCCTTTAAAACTTTTCGGCCATGTAGTGATAATGTATAGATGGAAATGATATGCTAACTTTAGTGAAGTGCTAAACTGTATTTAACAAGCTTCGATTTTACTATGAGCTGTTCTCCCAAGAGCACGGGGGGCATGAGGAGGCGTTTGATGGATACGGAGAACTTGTGCATTTCAGTTTCAGCTTAATCAATGAAAAGAATTGTGGACGTGAGAGGCTCTTGAAAAGAGTAGGCTGCTAATATCTTCAAAATGAACATTCAGAGAATGAGAAATATCAAATGTAGACAAGTATGAGATGACGAGCGGGGAAATAGTGCACACTTTTCATGTATAAGGGTTTTATTTTTAGATATCTCTATTTTTTTTCAAATTATGAGAGATTGCTACACACATTTTAAAGAAGCACTCCTCCCATCAAAGATTTTATCCTGTTAATATAGTGCAAACATCATATAATATGGCACTGTGTACTTACAATTGCTCCTTTTGCCTTTTTATCCAGTTAATTATTCTCTTTTCCACTAGGTCAGTGACATGAAGTGATTAAAAAGTTTCTAGCTGAATCCTTCTAAGTTCTACTGTACGTAGAAACAATGAAAGACTCATGGCAGCCACAATATATGCTCACCTATACATCTAATTATCAAGGTGCTAATCTATATAGAGCATATCCCAGGACTGATGTGAAAAACAGGGAAAAATTGCTACTATTCAATGATACCACCAGCGAAGACCCAAACACAAACGATCAAATATCCCATATAAGTAAAGTACAAAATGGCACCTTGACAAAGGCTTTCTAGCCGAAATCCCTTTTGCTTTTTTCTCTGCCTTGTTTCCTTTTGTCAGAGATGTAGGATTGTAGTTCTAATCCTGGCTCATGCAGGATGGCCCTTAAAGCCAAAAGTGATTGCAACCAAAAGGATCAAGCTTGAAATTAGAAAAGCATGAATTTTAAATGGGTTGTTTGGTCAGCAACGAGGGTCTGATGGGGGCATCTGACTGCTGGGACCCGCATTGATCGTCAGAAAGGGTAATTTTTATCCTCATTAGAAAATGGAGCGGTAGGTCAGATGCTGACCACTGCTCTATTCGCTCCTTATGGGGTTGTCAGAAAGAAAGTTGAGCGCAGCACTTTGGCAGCCGCAAAAAAATGAATATAGCGGAGGTTGAGCCGCTCCATTCTATCAGTAATAAAAGTGCCTGATTGGTGGTTTTCACCAGATAACCTCTTCAAGTTCTTCGAAGCCCAGAAGAGTCTTGGAAATTTGTTGTACAAGTTATATGTGAATTTAGAGATCTTAGCAAGCTGATGTCTTTGACCTGATACTTTTGTATTGGTAAGGCCACGTTCACACGTCAGGATTTGGTCAGTATTTTACCTCGGTATTTGTAAGCCAAAACCAGGAGTGGGTGATAAATACAGAAGTGGTGCATATGTTTCTATTATACTGATGTAAAATTCTGACCAAATCCTGAATGTGTGACCTACAGCAATCCAAGAAGCTAGTAGCTGGATAGCGGCGCTGCGCATAGGGGCTGCTGTCTAAGCGCACTTCACAAAAGCAGTTCAAATGACCGTTATTGAGAGCGGATTCTTCAATAGGCAAGAACTGTACAGAAAACTCCGAGATATAAGTATTTTGGATGGAATCTGAGTTTCATCCTGCCACAAATAGAAGGTAATTTCTTCCTTCTGGATAACCAATCTTTCTTTCATTGCAGATGACAAAGCTTGAATATCAATGAGACAATCGCGCACAGTCTGCATTGTTAACTCTGCCTAAAATGTTCTACAGACTACGCACGCCAACAACAATCGTGCTCAGCAGCTCTTTATTTCTTAATGGCATCTCTTTTATTTGCTTCACAATTGAAACCTTTTCAAATCAGTGCATTTTATAGAAAGATAATATTATTCTTACACACAAAGATTCTGGAGGCCAGGGGCACCTTCGTAAGCAATCTTACCATTTACTAGTCAAGTGATAGTAGACTGCACATTTATCCCCTGTAGGACACTAAAAAAAAATATTTTACAGTATTATAAATTGTCCTATAAAATACAACACAAAATATTTTACTAACTACGCTTAAAGAGTAACCATCGTTTATTTTTTTTTTTTAGAAATCAATAGTGCCAATAAGAAACTTTGTAATGTATCTCATTAAAAAAAGTTGATTCTTTCTCTCCCAAAACTGATCTTTCATTCTCAAAATTCTCATTTCATGGGTAAAATTTGTATTCAGTAAACGTAGATTTTAGCATTACTGAAATAGGAACAGGCAGTTGGTGCTTATAAAGTTCTATGGAGAACTGTAACTATCATTTCAGGAGAAGTTGCAGCAGAAAGTTTGGGTTTGCCTTTTGCTTCTCCTTACTTTCCTTCTCATCTCCTCTCTTCTTAGAATTTTAAAAGCACCAAATGTCATCTCCTATTTCAGTAATCCGATTTTACAAATGAATTGAGTCAGAAATCAGTCAAGTGGAAGAAGCAGATATCTTGAAAAAGAAATATTACAGAGCTCCTTATGTTCATGTGTACTATTGTTTTATGTAATGAAAATGTAAACAGTGGCTATTCTTTAATATCATGTATTATTATTATGTGTATTACATAGCCCCAGCTCTTTACAGACATTATCGGCACTGTCCCCATTGGGGCTCACAATCTAAATTCCCCATCAGTATGTCTTTAGAGTGTAGGAGGAAACCGGAGAAAACCCACACAAACATGGGGAGAACATACAAACTCCTTTGATGTTGTTCTTAGTGGGATTTGAACCCAGGGCCCCAGCACTGCAAGGCTGCACTGCTAACCACTGAGCCACAGAGATATGGAGAAATATGTTCGGAATGTAAAAATTCTTGACATTTTGTGAAATTATGTAGATTAGACTAAGCTAACACTACATTTTAGCACAGTGAGTGATATTGTAAATTGTTGCAGATTTTAATGGTACAATCTGCAGCACAAATGAACAATTCTACCACATCTTACCCCCTTTATAATCAAATTCTTTGAGTTTTAAAAGCAAATTTCTTTAAGAGGCTGTTCCATAACCATTGCCTGATGTCTATCCACAATCTGACCTGGTCACTGATATATCTGCTCCAAACTGTCCTTCACTTGCCACCCTTGTCACATCCCTCTGCGTGCGATATCCATGTTGGATCACATAGTACCTGGGTGACCTGTCTTTATTCATATTTTCCTCTTCAACACAAGGACTGGTGCACAAGACAAAATTAGCACTATGGCTCCTGATTCATCATGACCCGCATTGTCCACACCAGCCTTGATGATGGGGCGTGCTGGAGTCAGAGCTGCCGGATTCATGAAGAGGCACATGTTTCTTGGTGAGTCAGGCGCGTCTGAACAGTGGACTGGAGTAAGAGTTATGGGATAAGGTATGCTACAGTTCTTCATGAATTGGGAAGTTGCAGCCCCCATGCCGCTCCAGCTCCGCCCATTTTATTTGGTGTGAAACTGACAAATTTTCAAAATGATTTCCACCAGAATTCTGCCGTAATCGGGCCTATGTGCCTATTATGCTGCCTTCATATTTCATTTGAATTGCAAGCTTTTATGGCAGGGGTCCCCAACCTGTAGCCACGTGGCTCGCCTGCTCCTGAAATGTGGCTCGCCGACGGTCACCGGAAAGAAGACTGTGTTAAGTCCCCAGGGAGCCGCCCCACCACCTGTAATATCCGCCCCGCTGATGGTAATATGCCGCCCCTCCTGTGTCAATCACTGACTGCATTCACTCCTGCGCAGTAGTCACTGTGCTCTATTGAAGCTGCACAAAGTCTCGCGAGACTTCACAAATCTCGCAAAACTTTGGTTACTGCGGCTTCAATAGAGCACAGTGACCCGCGCCACCAGGGCTGCCATCAGGGCATTACTGCCCTGACTGGCGTATGGGGCCTGATCAGCAGAAGAGGCCCACATCGGGCCCCGTCTCTTCTGCTGATCGAGCCCCAGCGGCAGGCTTCTGCTCCGTGCAGTAACTGAACCTGCATCCGAGACGCAGGTTCAGTTACTCTATTGCAGTGTGGGCCCAGGCCCGCACAGCAATAGTTAAAGCTGCCAGCCAATCGGAGGCTGGCAGCTGACATCAGCGCGCACTTCACTGGCGTATGACGTTATTGTCATTCTCTGGCAAGTGCGCGCTTGAGACGTCTGGAGGGATCATCATCGCCGCAGGAGCGCGGCAAGGTACGAAGAAAGTTGTTTTTTGTTTTTTTATTTATTTATTTTTTTAAAAGCAATATGTTTCACTGGCACGATGGAGACACAAGGACCATGTGTCTCCATCCATGTGTCTCCATCCTGCCCGGGGCAGAATAGAGACACGGGTGCAGGATGGGATACAAGGGGGCAGAATGGAGACAAGTGGGCAGGATGGGAGACACGGGGGCAGAATGGAGACACAGAGGCAGGATGGAGACACGGGGTTAGAATGGAGACACGGGGAAGAATGGAGACACGGAGGCAGGATGGGAGACACAGGGCAGGATGGGAGTCACGGGGCAGGATTGTAGACATGGGGCAGAATGGAGACACGAAGGGCAGAATGGAGAAAAGGGGCAGAATGGAGACACGGGGCAGAATTGAGACAAGAGGGCAGAATGGAGACAAGGGGCAGAATGGAGACAAGGGGCAGAATGGAGATAAGGGGACAGAATGGAGACAAGGGGCAGAATGGAGACAAGGGGCAGAATGGAGACAAGGGGCAGAATGGAGATAAGGGGACAGAATGGAGACAAGGGGCAGAATGGAGACAAGGGGCAGAATGGAGACAAGGGGCAGAATGGAGACACGGCAGCAGGATGGGAGAAACGGGCAGAATGGAGACGGGGCAGAATGGACACAGGGGGCAGAATTGGAGACACGGGGCAGGATGGAGACATGGTGCAGGATGAAGACAGATGGGGCAGGATGGAGACAGATGGTGCAGGAACATGGGGCAGGATGGAGACAGATGGTGCAGGATCATGGGGCAGGATGGAGACAGATGGGGCATCATCATGGGGCAGGATGGAGACACATGGTGCAGGATCATGGGGCAGGATAGAGACATATGGTGCAGAATCATGGGGCAGGATGGATACGATTGAGACAGATGGGGCAGGATCATGGGGCAGGATGGAGACAGATGGGGCAGGATCATGGGGCAGGATGGAGACACATGGTGCAGGAATATGGGGCAGGATGGAGACAGATGGGGCAGGATGGAGACACATGGTGCAGGATCATGGGGCAGGATGGATATAATGGAGACAGATGGGGCAGGATCATGGGGCAGGATCATGAGGCAGGATCATGGGACAGATGGGGCAGGATCATGGGGCAGGATCATGGGACAGATGGGGCAGGGTCATGGGACAGGTGGGGCAAAATCATGGGACAGATGGGGCAGGATGGGATATCACATGGAGGCAGGATGGGAGAACATGTGGCTGGAGCAAGAAATGAGACACACAGGGGCCAGGATGGGGGATATTATTACTGCAGTGAGGTATTTATTTTATTTTTTGAGGATAGTGTTTTAAATGGGGGAGGTGGTCCTGTTACTGTGCAAAGCAACACTGTCGCCTAATTTTCTTCATCTGGTGTAGTTTAGAATTTTGGGGGAAAAAAAGTAATGTGTTCTGCAAGCGGAGCTCTAGATAACTGTGTTATTTCCTGCAGAGACAAGCCCTGACTGGAAGAAGTAACGGTTGTCTGTGCTGAATGAAGATGAAAAGCAAAGATGAAGGACTTCACGTGCAGACGTCACTGGTGACTCAGTGTGTTACCTGTACACTGACCCTATACACTGTACTACAATGTGGCTCTCGACCAACTTTCATAGCAGAATGTGGCTCTCAAGGTAAGAAAGGTTGGGGACCCCTGTTTTATGGACATGGACATCTCTCCTTTTGTCTCATTTTTTTCATGTTTAGTACAGTGGGTTATGAAAGTATTCAACCCCCTTGACTTTTTACCTATTTTGTTACATTCCAACTTGTGTTTAAATATTCTTGTAATCCGATTTGTGTGTGATGCATCAGCACTAAATAGTCTAAGTAGGTGAAGTGAGAAAAATATAGGCATAAATTATATTTATGGGATGAAATGACTAAAAATTAGCATGTGCATTGGTATTCACCCCTTTTGCTTTAAAGCCCCTAAACATTTCTGGTGCAAGCAGATTCCTTTCATAAGTCACATGTTTAGTGAGAGGAAGTCCACCTGTGTGCAATCTAAGTGTCACACAGTCTGTCAGTATATACACACCATTATTAAAAGGCCACAGAGGCGGCAAACCCATTAAGCTGGAGGCCCCACTAACCAAACAGCACCAGGCACAGCCTCCTCTGCATCCACACTGGAGCTGAATTGGCGGCATCCTGCCTCTGTGTATGTGCCATAAATGTCAGAGACAGGAATATTGTCTCCAGTCACAAACCTTAGGGTCACTGTGACGTCAGTCCTCTGACTACTGTTTGTCGCCCAGAGTCTCTTGTCCATGAAGGAGAACAAGCCTACACATAGCTGAAAGGAACGTAACACAGACAAGGAGGCATCTAAGTATTCTATCTGTGAAGTAGATGAGAAATGATAGATCTCGTAGTTCCTTTGCTTTGTTACATTTACAATTGCTTTCAACACTTTTTCTAAGTTGAACTTTTAGAAGATTTTTTTTCTTGCAGATGTTGTACTATTACGGGAACATTCTGCTCCTGTATGCGATGTTACCCAGCTGAGGCCATTCCATTTATTGCCAATTAACGCACCCAGCAGTCATTAACATTCCTGCTTATAATGAAACCATTTATTGTCAAACATTAAATGTTTTATAGCATTCCTACTAACTTTGCCACTTGTGAATAACCCTTTTGTGGCACATTACCAGGAAAGGACAAAAATGTAACACTATACACTAATTTGGAATATTGTGGCAAAATGATTTGCATCTTGTAAACAATATAGCAAAAATAATGGAGGAAATAAGATGGACTTTGGAGGGATATATATATATATATATATATATATATATATATATATATATATATATATATATACAGTGGGGCAAAAAAGTATTTAGTCAGTCAGCAATAGTGCAAGTTCCACCACTTAAAAAGGTGAGAGGCGTCTGTAATTTACATCATAGGTAGACCTCAACTATGGGAGACAAACTGAGACAAAAAAATCCAGAAAATCACATTGTCTGTTTTTTTATCATTTTATTTGCATATTATGGTGGAAAATAAGTATTTGGTCAGAAACAAACAATCAAGATTTCTGGCTCTCGCAGACCTGTAACTTCTTCTTTAAGAGTCTCCTCTTTCCTCCACTCATTACCTGTAGTAATGGCACCTGTTTAAACTTGTTATCAGTATAAAAAGACACCTGTGCACACCCTCAAACAGGCTGACTCCAAACTCCACTATGGTGAAGACCAAAGAGCTGTCAAAGGACACCAGAAACAAAATTGTAGCCCTGCACCAGGCTGGGAAGACTGAATCTGCAATAGCCAACCAGCTTGGAGTGAAGAAATCAACAGTGGGAGCAATAATTCAAAAATGGAAGACATTCAAGACCACTGATAATCTCCCTCGATCTGGGGCTTCACGCAAAATCCCACCCCGTGGGGTCAGAATGATCACAAGAACGGTGAGCAAAAATCCCAGAACCACGTGGGGGGACCTAGTGAATGAACTGCAGAGAGCTGGGACCAATGTAACAAGGCCTACCATAAGTAACACACTACGCCACCATGGCCTCAGATCCTGCAGTGCCAGACGTGTCCCACTGCTTAAGCCAGTACATGTCCGGGCCGAAGTTTGCTAGAGAGCATTTGGATGATCCAGAGGAGTTTTGGGAGAATGTCCTATGGTCTGATGAAACCAAACTGGAACTGTTTGGTAGAAACACAACTTGTCGTGTTTGGAGGAAAAAGAATACTGAGTTGCATCCATCAAACACCATACCTACTGTAAAGCATGGTGGTGGAAACATCATGCTTTGGGGCTGTTTCTCTGCAAAGGGGCCAGGACGACTGATCCGGGTACATGAAAGAATGAATGAGGCCATGTATCGTGAGATTTTGAGTGCAAACCTCCTTCCATCAGCAAGGGCATTGAAGATGAAACGTGGCTGGGTCTTTCAACATGACAATGATCCAAAGCACACCGCCAGGGCAATGAAGGAGTGGCTTCGTAAGAAGCATTTCAAGGTCCTGGAGTGGCCTAGCCAGTCTCCAGATCTCAACCCTATAGAAAACCTTTGGAGGGAGTTGAAAGTCCGTGTTGCCAAGCGAAAAGCCAAAAACATCACTGCTCTAGAGGAGATCTGCATGGAGGAATGGGCCAACATACCAACAACAGTGTGTGGCAACCTTGTGAAGACTTACAGAAAACGTTTGACCTCTGTCATTGCCAACAAAGGATATATTACAAAGTATTGAGATGAAATTTTGTTTCTGACCAAATACTTATTTTCCACCATAATATGCAAATAAAATGATAAAAAAACAGACAATGTGATTTTCTGGATTTTTTTTTCTCAGTTTGTCTCCCATAGTTGAGGTCTACCTATGATGTAAATTACAGACGCCTCTCATCTTTTTAAGTGGTGGAACTTGCACTATTGCTGACTGACTAAATACTTTTTTGCCCCACTGTATATATATATATATATACACACCGTATATATATATATAATTGAGAACGCCAAATAAACCATCACTAGAAAACCATAAAATGTAACTTTTATTACCATTAATTAAAATAAAGAATATACAAATGGTATAAAATGTTTTATCCCTAATCTGTCTCAGAAGTCTGCAGTTATTCTATACAGTATTCCTGCTAATTTATATTTAGAAAGTGTATATTACTCCATGTTTCACCACACTAGCGGCGTCTTCAGGGGATGGGACATAGGTTTGTCTTGTCTTGTCTTGTCCTGGCTAGACAAACCTATGTCCCATCCCCTGATGACGTCGCTAGTGCGGTGAAACATGTTGGGGTGACGCTGGTGCTAAAATGTGTTGTCCTGTTCTGCCAATATGTGTTCGGGTTATTGGGTAATATACACTTTCTAAATATAAATTAGCAGTAATACTGCATAGAATAACTGCAGACTTCTGAGACAGATTAGGGACAAAACATTTTATACCATTTGTATATTCTTTATTTTAATTAACAGTAATAAAAGTTAAATTTTATGGTCTTCTAGTGAGGGTTTATTTAGCGTTCTCCGCAATTTGGAAATTATATATTTCTTGTAAACACAACCTAAAGGGGATCTGTCAGCGGGTTTTTGCTATTTAATCTGAGAGCAGCATAATATAGAGGCAGAGAGCCTGATTCCAGGGATGTGTCACTTATTCGGTTGTGTTTTGTAGTTTCAATACAATCAGTGCTTCATCAGCAGGAGTTTAGCACTAGGGGACTAGGACTCATGTGTAAGATAGTCCAGCTAATCTGTGTTACTCTGCCCCCACTGCTGATTGGTAGCTTGCTGACAATGTACAGTGTACACAGGAAGCTGCCAGTCAGGGTGGGGTTATATACAGCTCAACATTCTGACCCCTGCTACATCTACCACAGACAAAACATGGATTCTATCAAAACTACACCATCAAGGTCTCTGACCCTACATTATGCCACTCTCAGATTCCATAGTAAAAACCTATTGACGGTTTTCCTTTAAAGCTGCACAATTGTAGCTAGATGACTGGCTGATATCCTGCCTATTGTTTAATTTTTTTATATGATGCCCTGTTTTACTGAAAATATAGTTTTATTCTAGCTACCTCATTATTTTTTATCACATTACACATTTCCCATTACCATTATTTTAATATTTATTTAGTGAATCAATATTACACATGAAAATAATCTCCTTTGTAATATATCCTATGTTTCCCCCAAAATAAAACCTATCACAAAAATAAGCCCTAGAGTTATTTTACAGGATTTTTGGAGCATGCTTGAAATATAAACCCTACTCCAAAAATAAGCTCTACTTACAGTAAGGGTTGGTGTTAGGGCGGAAGGCAAACTGGGGAGTTGCCAAGGGCTCCCTCTCTCTGAGGAGCTCCCAGTGTTTCTGTTCTGAGGCCTTATAAGACTGCTTAAGAAACTTTGGTGATATCAAGGTCCTTTAACTACGGGGGTCTAGAGGAACTGAAGAGGAAACAGGCAGGTAAAGTATGTGCAGTGTGTGTTGTGTATGCATGTGTATATGCAGTGTGTATATGTGCTTGTGTATATATGTGTTTTTGCAGCACATGTGATGACATGAGTATATTTGAATAAATGTTGATTTTTTTTGTTCAATAATAAATATGGCTTGTTGTTCATGGAAAACAATAAGACATCACCTGCACATAAGCCCTAACCCATCTTTCGGAGCAAAAAATAATATAAGACGCTGTCTTATTTTGGGGGAAATATTGTATTTTATAAGAAATGTTCTTTCTCTTTCTAGATTGAGCTTTCACGCTCAATTCAAGTGTAACAGCTGTGAAATCTGAATACAAGAAAGACTACAGATGTTCAGATGACTAAGATAAGACATAACAGTTGGTGCCCATAAGATTCTATGGAAAGGGTGGGGTTAGGGAGGAGCTGGAGGCAGACACAGACATTCAGCTGCAAACTCTCCTGAAATGACAGTTACAATTTAAGGGTTTTTTTATTGATAGATTTAAATTATAACTATTGTTTTAGGAGAACTTGCAGCAGAATGTTGGAGTCTGCCTCCAGCTTCTCCCTTCACCTCCAGTCAATCATATAAGAGCTAACTATTATCTGAGTAATGTGAAAATCTTTCTTCACTGAATACAGATTTTTTCCTGAGAACTGAAGAGAGAAAAATGAGTCCAGGAAAAGAAAGATTTCTCTGATAAGATGTATCACAAAGTTGCTTTTTTCATCTACAGTATTATTTTTTAAATAAAAATGTAAATGCCAACTACTCTTTTAGGGGGTTGTCCAAAACCTAACTGAATTTAATATGATTCTCTATCTATTTCAAGTTAAAGAAAATAATCACTTTTTTTAATATACTTCACCCCCCAAAAAAATCCTACTTTTTCTTCTCTAGTATAACTCCCTGATTTTTTTCTTACTTCTGATAACTTTCTATTTGAGTCAACTGCATGCACTGGGGATTTTTAAATGCGATGTCATCAGGGAGCTGGCGCTGCAGTCACTGCCATAGCTACTGTTACCACCCTGAAACAGGTTATTATCAGGGACAACACTTTCAAGGATGTGCTACAATCTGCTATACTGAGCATGCACTGGTTGTCAATATTAAGATATGCTATCCCTGTTCGCCACTGTCTTACTTTCATTGTGCACTAATAGTTCACTGCCTTGCCAGCTTAAGTTGGCAAGAGAGCGCTGTTAGTGCCCAATGAATGTAACACAGAGGTGAACAAAAACCGTATACTGAACATATGTCAGTATTGACAACCAAGTATAGCAGAGAATAGCCCAGCCCCTGAAAGTGTCGCCCCTCATGATTACTCACTTCAGGATGGAGACAGAAGCTGTGGCAGTGACTGCAGCACCAGCCTCCTGATGACGTCTCATTTTCGAATCCCCTGAGCATATTAGGAGACTCAAATGGAACGTCACTGAAAGTAAAATAAAAAAACACAGATAAGAATTTAGTGTAGAGAGGAAGAGTAGAGATTAGTGATGAGCGAGTATACTCGTTGCTCGGGTTTTCCCGCGCAAGCTCTGGTGGTCTCCGAGTAGTTGTTAAAGCTCGGAAATTTAGTTTTCATTGCCGCAGCTGCATGATTTATGGCTGCTAGACATGCTGAATACATGTGGGGGTTGCCTGTTTGTTAGGGAATCCCCACATGTACTCAGGCTGTCTAGCAGCCGTAAATCATGCAGCTGCGTCGACATAAACTAAATCTCCAAGCACTAACAAATACTCAGAGATCACCCGAGCAACGAATATACTCGCTCATCACTAGTAGAGACTTTTCAATAGAAGTATATTAAAAAAAATCTTTTGTTATATTAAATAATTATATTAAATTCAGATAGGTTTCGGACAATCTCTTTAACCATTGTTGATGATTTTGGGAGCCTGGTCAAACTCTTGCATCGACTCAATAAAGATCATATTTTGACTCATTGAAGCAGATGGTAATACGGTTTGTGCCTCTAAGCTGTTCAAGGAGTTCATTCATTCCTGTGGCATCTCCATCCTTCCTGGACAAACAGAAATTAAATCTTAGGGTTCATGCCCACGATCACGAATTGCTGCGGTTATGACACTGCATTTTTATACAGCGGCAAAAACGCAGCGGCTAGATGTTACAGCAAAGTGGATGATGCGTATATGTGAACATGTGGATCACCCATGGAGATGAACATGCGGGGCGGGTTTATGAGCTACAGCATGTCAATTTCTCTTGCAGAGATGCTAGTCTCCGCAGCAGAAATTTCACCAATAGAATGTATTTGGATGAAGTGAATCTGCATGATTCACTGAACACATGCGTGATTAAAACGCTGCTACTCCCTCATCATTCCCTTTGACTTAAAGGGAATCTGTCGCCCCCAAAATCGAGGGTGAGGTAAGCCCACCGGAATCAGGGGAATATCTACAGCATTCTGTAATGCTGTAGATAAGCCCCTGATGTATCCTAAAAGATGAGAAAAAGAGGTTATATTATACTCACCCAGGGGCGGTCCCGCTGCGGTCCGGTCCGATGGGCGTCATGGTCCGGTCCGGGGCCTCCCATCTTCTTACAATGACATCCTCTTCTGGTCTTCAGGCTGCGGCTCTGGCGCAGGCGTACTTTGTCTGCCCTGTTGAGGGCAGAGCAAAGTACTGCAGTGTGCAGGGAAAGGTCAGAGAGGCCCAGCACCTGCGCACTGCAGTACTTTGCTCTGCCCAAAACAGGGCAGACAAAGTACGCCGGAGCCGCAGCCTGAAGACAAGAAGAGGACATCATCTGATGAAGAATGGAGGCACCGGACCAGCAGCGGGACCGCCCCTGGGTGAGTATAATATAACTGCTTTTTCTCATCTTTTAGGATACATTGGGGGCTTATATACAGCATTACAGAATGCTGGAGATAAGCCCCTGATGCCGGTGAGCTTACCTCACCCTTGATTTTGGGGGTCACAGATTCCCTTTTAAATTCCCGTACATTTAAATCTATTTTTATTTACTGACAGTCAAATTTTTATTGTATTACTTTCTACACATGATTATGAGGGTGGCCTGAGATTCTCTTCATTATTTAGTGATATAGTGCTACATGAACCAAACCAACAATAATCAGGATCTGACTCACTGAATTCTGTGCAAGAATTTATCAGGCATGTTATGTGACCTGTGCAGAAGTCATTGTTCAGGGAGCAGTAGGAGGTGAGCTGTGACTATCACTAGGTGTTATCTATTGTTGAAATCATGCCTGTGATGATAAAGAAATGACTTCTGAAAAGTGATCTCAACAAAACAGGAATTGTCAGTGTGTTATATTAGGCTTAAAGGGGCTGTCCGGCCTTAGCGTACAAATCTGCAGTCACTCTATGTGGGAGAGGGCAGTCATGTGACCACAAGTATGCTATTTCCATACTTTTGGCTTCATTCCGACTAAACGTGTTCAGCCTCACTTGTATTGAGAGACTCCGTGCAAATCTAGTTGGCAGGTGACTGTATGCATCCAAATCACATAATTGTAGTCACGCATCTGCCACAACCGTCGCTGACACCAGAGAGTTTGCACAGTGCATGCGTTATAAGGATTCACAAGTCTGCAGTCACACAGATTGACTGCAGACATGTACACCAAGGCTGGACAACCCCTTTAATGTCCAGATTGAAAATTGCAACATTATGGAATAATTTTTAAATGAAATATGGAACATTTTAAAAAAAAAATCAAACAATTCTTTTTTTTTTTTTTTTTTTTATCTATTTGACACAAACTTCATTTACGGTAAATAATAGCTCATTTTCTATTAACACATTCCCAGTCAAAACAGTGATTGCATTTAGTTGTTTTTTTGGGGGGGTAAAGCCTTAAATGGGATCTCTTTTTTTACAATTACAATGAAAACAGTTCTAAAACTTAACTAGAATCTATAGCGTGACTCGGGATGTAAAGAAAAGATCACAATTTCCAAGTTTCAGAAGGAATAAATCACTCCCTAATAACTGTCAGGCATAATCCATACGAGCCGATGAAGCAGTATTCACACATGACAGATTTGTTACACAATGTATAATAAAGGCCACTTTCCATTTTTCTTTTTCTACCAAAATAGACTACGGGATCTATGGACCACATACTTCTTGTCCTTCCTGATATAAAAATTATGGAAAAATTGCAATAAAGCCGAACAAATGTGAAATGTTGGGTATCAGAGTGTATGACAGGTGAAAATAACCTTAATGACCACCAGTACTAGAAGTCTGACAGAATGGGGAAAGTATATCAGAATAAAAAATAACCAAAAACATGATAATTGCTGGAGGTCTTCTGACAAGCTTACCAATTTTCAGTGGCGCATCAGGAGCTGGTGTAGCATAAAGCAAGTTTTCAGGCTTGAGATCTCGGTGAACAATTCCATTTTCATGTAAATACTAGGGAAAAAACAAAACTTCAGGTTAATCTGATCTCATATTGTATAATGTTATGGCCCATTTGGCAATTATATTCAGATGTTTTGTCTCAGAATGAAAGTTCATAATGAAAGCTGATGCCCCTACATCTATTCCAGCTTTCAATTTAAGGGAATTTAGCATTACTGTTGATTTTGCTTTACACTGTTGAAACAACTTTGTGACTTCTGGCAATTTTAAGTAACCCAATTTGTCAAGAATAGATCCATCACCATATAAATTAATAATAATAATAGAAAATTAGATGGAAAAATAGTGTGTTAATAATGTAGATGTGTGCAAAATGGGACGTTTTTATAATTAAAAACAACTTTTTGTTTAAAAAAAAATGGAAAACGAAGGAAAATAACTTTGTAGCACAAATTATTTAGTTGACTCAAAATGTGCCACAATGTAGGAAAAATTAGTTAAACTGTCCAAATTACCTATTAGGTCTTATCATACGGACATCATAGAGAAGAACAGATAGTTGCTAACAAAATGAAGCTCCGGTGGACTCTTTCTAGTCATGTATTTAATAAAATGTATGGATAGCATGTGAAATGATGTTCCCGCCAATGGTGGCTGCAGAGGAAATGTATAGCCAGCTGCAGATTCCACTATCCTGCCAACTAATCGGCAGGTCATCTTCAATCCAAGTACAATGTATGCTTATATTTATACTGCACAGTTTCATAGTTTTTAAGGTTGAAGGTTAAGACCATTGAGTTCAATCTGGAGCCCAACCTGTTGATCCAGAGGAAGGCAAAAATCCCACGTGGCAGACACTAATAGCTCTGTATTATGGGAATAATTCCTTCCCAACTCTGCACATGGCAATCAGATGAGTTCACTAGTTACAGAATCTAATGCCCATAACCTAATATATTTTTTCAAGGAAGGCATCCAAGCACTTCTTGAAATTTAGTAGTGAATCTACTATTACAACATCATGTGGCACAGAGTTGCATTGTCTCAAATGTACATCTATCGGTTTCTGTACATGCACATGACTCGCTCCTTTGAATTATCATAATTTAGTTACTGGCATGTTATATATTGTGTCAAGTGTGCCCAAACTATATTAAACAGAATCTGTCAGAAACTACCCCCCCAAGCCATTAATATGATTGTGTAGCGCCTTCAAATATAAGCCAGTGGATCCCTTATGGCCCAACACACTGCTCTTGACGTTGTGTCTGGAAGGTAACTGGGGCGTGATGATGCACTTGTCGCGTCTCAGCCTCATGCTGTATTTCCTGCCTAGCAGCGCCCTCCTCTGGCTGAATGACAGGTCATTTGCTGTGGTACACTGCCACTGAGCTATCAATCAACCATTGGAGGGTGGTGCTAGATTGGGAATACACTGTGAAACGAGATGCCCATCATCATGCCCCAATGAACTTCCAGACACAACTTAAAAATGGGATTTCTCGCTGCTGGAATAGCACTTTGGGATCATAAAGGGATTGACTAACTTACCTTTTAAAGAGCTACACAGACATATAAAGAACTTGCAGGGTTCAAGGTTCTGACAGGTTCTCCTTAAATATGTCTTTTACTAGTAGAGTATATTCTGTTCTGAAATGAAGCCACGGTGCATTGCTGTAGTTGAGATCAGAACGCAATGTATCTTGTAGGACTCTTGTGAGAGGAATCATTCTTATCCTCTCATGGTAACATTTCAGACAGGTCGGCGAAACGGATGTCAAGTGTTAATAATGTCGGCATCCAGTAATAGATATGAAACACTCCGTGGTATAGAGATGTCACTGCCGGGAGGAAAAGAAACGTGCCACCTTCTGCGAGGAGAGGCTAATACCGCCTAGGTAGGATTTATGGGCCACAATGACACAACCAGCTGAACTGTGCAAATGTTTTAGATCAGATACAATTTCTGGTTGATAAATGTAGTGAATCAGAAAAAAGAAAAACGATTCAAAACCCCAAACTGAGTGGCTGACTAAGCCTTGTAGAAGTATATTCTGCTGATTCCATCCTATAAATGATGGGTCTGATCGATCTGCTCCTATAGACACAACACAGTGGTGGCCATAAAAGCCACCCGTGTACCTTATTGTTGTGAATTTGCTTTTTGCTCCCTCTAGTGGTTACTAGTTTTTTGACTCTGGTTTTTCTGTCATTCCTTTTATCCGCACCTGGGTCGTTAGTTAGGGGTGTTGCTATATAAGCTCCCTGGACCTTCAGTTCAATGCCTGGCAACGTAGTTATCAGAGCTAGTCTGCTGTGCTCTTGTCTACTGATCCTGGTTCCAGTTATATCAGCTAAGTCTGCCTTTTGCTTTTTGCTATTTGTTTTGGTTTTGTATTTTTGTCCAGCTTGTTCCAAATCTATATCCTGACCTTTGCTGGAAGCTCTAGGGGGCTGGTGTTCTCCCCCCGGACTGTTAGACGGTTCGGGGGTTCTTGAATTTCCAGTGTGGATTTTGATAGGGTTTTTGTTGACCATATAAGTTACCTTTCTTTATTCTGCTATCAGTAAGCGGGCCTCTCTGTGCTAAACCTGATTCATTTCTGTGTTTGTCATTTCCTCTTACCTCACCGTCATTATTTGTGGGGGGCTTCTATCCAGCTTTGGGGTCCCCTTCTCTGGAGGCAAGAAAGGTCTTTGTTTTCCTCTACTAGGGGTAGCTAGATTCTCCGGCTGGCGCGTGTCATCTAGAATCAACGTAGGAATGATCCCCGGCTACTTCTAGTGTTGGCGTTAGGAGTAGATATATGGTCAACCCAGTTACCACTGCCCTATGAGCTGGATTTTTGTATTCTGCAGACTTCCACGTTCCTCTGAGACCCTCGCCATTGGGGTCATAACAGTTTGCCAGGCCAGTATTAAATGTTTAATGCATTGCAGAAGAGGGATTATAAGAAAGAAGATTCTGAGTTGTTTTTTTTTTTCTTCTTCCCCTTTACCTCAGAGTGGCTATGCTTGCTGCAGACATGAATGTCCAGACCTTGATTACAAGTGTGGACCAGCTGGCTACTCGTGTGCAGGGCATACAAGACTATGTTATCAGAAATCCTAGGTCAGAACCTAAAATACCGATTCCTGAACTGTTTTCCGGAGACAGGTTTAAGTTTAGGAATTTCGTGAATAATTGTAAATTGTTTTTGTCCCTGAGACCCTGTTCATCTGGAGATTCTGCTCAGCAAGTAAAAATTGTTATTTCGTTCTTACGGGGCGACCCTCAGGATTGGGCTTTTTCGCTGGCGCCAGGAGATCCGGCATTGGCTGATCTTGATGCGTTTTTTCTGGCGCTCGGTTTACTTTATGAGGAACCCAATCTTGAGATTCAGGCAGAAAAGGCCTTGCTGGCTATGTCTCAGGGGCAGGACGAGGCTGAAGTGTATTGCCAAAAATTTCGGAAATGGTCCGTGCTGACACATTGGAACGAGTGTGCACTGGCCGCTAATTTTAGAAATGGCCTTTCTGAAGCCATTAAGAATGTTATGGTGGGTTTTCCCATTCCCACAGGTCTGAATGATACTATGGCACTGGCTATTCAAATTGACCGGCGGTTGCGGGAGCGCAAAACCGCAAATTCCCTCATGGTGTTGTCTGAACAGACACCTAATTCGGTGCAATGTGATAGAAAAACCGCAAATTCCCTCATGGTGTTGTCTGAACAGACACCTGATTTAATGCAATGTGATAGAATCCTGACTAGAAATGAGCGGAAAATTCATAGACGCCGGAATGGCTTGTGCTACTACTGTGGTGATTCTACACATGTTATCTCAGCATGCTCTAAACGTATAGCTAAGGTTGTTAGTCCTGTCACCGTTGGTAATTTGCAACCTAAATTTATTCTGTCTGTAACTTTGATTTGCTCACTGTCATCTTATCCTGTCATGGCGTTTGTAGATTCAGGTGCTGCCCTGAGTCTCATGGATCTCTCATTTGCTAAGCGCTGTGGTTTTACTCTTGAACCATTAGAAAATCCTATTCCTCTTAGGGGTATTGATGCTACACCATTGGCAGCAAATAAACCGCAGTATTGGACACAGGTTACCATGTGCATGACTCCTGAACACCGCGAGGTGATACGTTTCCTGGTTTTACATAAAATGCATGATTTGGTTGTTTTAGGGCTGCCATGGTTACAGACCCATAATCCAGTCCTGGACTGGAAGGCTATGTCAGTCTCAAGTTGGGGCTGTCGTGGTATTCATGGGGATTCCCTGCCTGTGTCTATTGCTTCTTCTACGCCTTCGGAAGTTCCGGAGTATTTGTCTGATTATCAGGATGTCTTCAGTGAGTCTGAGTCCAGTGCACTGCCTCCTCATAGGGACTGTGACTGTGCTATAGATTTGATCCCAGGCAGTAAGTTTCCTAAGGGAAGACTGTTTAATCTGTCGGTACCTGAACATACCGCTATGCGTTCATATATCAAGGAGTCTCTGGAGAAAGGACATATTCGTCCGTCTTCTTCCCCTCTTGGTGCGGGATTCTTTTTTGTGGCAAAAAAGGACGGATCTTTGAGACCTTGTATTGATTATCGGCTTTTAAATAAGATCACTGTCAAATTTCAGTATCCTTTACCGCTGTTGTCTGACTTGTTTGCCCGGATTAAGGGTGCCAAGTGGTTCACCAAGATAGACCTTCGTGGTGCGTACAACCTTGTGCGCATTAAGCAAGGTGATGAATGGAAAACCGCATTCAATACGCCCGAAGGTCATTTTGAGTACTTGGTGATGCCTTTTGGGCTCTCCAATGCGCCTTCAGTTTTTCAGTCCTTTATGCATGACATTTTCCGGAAGTATCTGGATAAATTTTTGATTGTTTATCTGGATGATATTTTGGTTTTTTCTGATAATTGGGATTCGCATGTGGAGCAGGTCAGGTTGGTCTTTAAAATTTTGCGTGAAAATTCTTTGTTTGTCAAGGGCTCAAAGTGTCTCTTTGGTGTACAGAAGGTTCCCTTTTTGGGGTTCATTTTTTCCCCTTCTGCTGTGGAGATGGACCCAGTCAAGGTCCGAGCTATTCTTGATTGGACTCAGCCCTCGTCAGTTAAGAGTCTTCAGAAGTTCTTGGGCTTCGCTAACTTCTACCGTCGTTTTATTGCTAATTTTTCTAGCATTGTGAAACCTTTGACGGATATGACCAAGAAGGGCTCCGATGTAGCTAACTGGGCTCCTGCTGCCGTGGAGGCTTTCCAGGAGTTGAAACGCCGGTTTACTTCGGCGCCTGTTTTGTGCCAGCCTGACGTCTCACTTCCCTTTCAGGTTGAGGTGGATGCTTCGGAGATTGGGGCAGGGGCCGTTTTGTCGCAGAGAGGCCCTGGTTGCTCTGTTATGAAACCTTGTGCCTTTTTCTCTAGGAAGTTTTCGCCTGCCGAGCGAAATTATGATGTGGGCAATCGGGAGTTGTTGGCCATGAAATGGGCATTTGAGGAGTGGCGTCATTGGCTCGAGGGTGCTAAGCATCGTGTGGTGGTCTTGACTGATCACAAAAATCTGATGTATCTCGAGTCTGCTAAACGCCTTAATCCGAGACAGGCCCGCTGGTCATTGTTTTTCTCCCGCTTTGATTTTGTTGTCTCGTATTTACCAGGTTCAAAGAATGTGAAGGCCGATGCTCTTTCTAGGAGCTTTGTGCCTGATGCTCCTGGAGTTGCTGATCCTGTTGGTATTCTTAAAGATGGAGTTATCTTGTCAGCTATTTCTCCGGATCTGCGACGTGTGTTGCAGAGATTTCAGGCTGATAGGCCTGAGTCTTGTCCACCTGACAGACTGTTTGTCCCGGATAAGTGGACCAGCAGAGTCATTTCCGAGGTTCATTCCTCGGTGTTGGCAGGTCACCCAGGAATTTTTGGCACCAGAGATCTGGTGGCCAGGTCCTTTTGGTGGCCTTCCTTGTCAAGGGATGTGCGGTCATTTGTGCAGTCCTGTGGGACTTGTGCTCGAGCTAAGCCTTGCTGTTCTCGTGCCAGCGGTTTGCTCTTGCCCTTGCCTGTCCCGAAGAGACCTTGGACACATATCTCCATGGATTTCATTTCTGATCTTCCGCTATCTCAGGGCATGTCCGTTATCTGGGTGATATGTGATCGCTTCTCCAAGATGGTCCATTTGGTTCCTTTGCCTAAGCTGCCTTCCTCTTCCGATCTGGTTCCTGTGTTTTTCCAGAACGTGGTTCGTTTGCACGGCATCCCTGAGAATATTGTGTCAGACAGAGGATCCCAGTTCGTTTCCAGGTTCTGGCGATCCTTTTGTAGTAGGATGGGCATTGATTTGTCGTTTTCGTCTGCTTTCCATCCTCAGACTAATGGACAGACGGAGCGAACCAATCAGACTTTGGAGGCTTATTTGAGGTGTTTTGTCTCTGCTGATCAGGACGATTGGGTGACATTCTTGCCGTTGGCTGAGTTTGCCCTTAATAATCGGGCTAGTTCCGCCACCTTGGTTTCGCCTTTTTTCTGCAACTCTGGTTTCCATCCTCGCTTTTCTTCGGGTCATGTGGAGCCTTCTGACTGTCCTGGGGTGGATTCTGTGGTGGATAGGTTGCAGCAGATCTGGAATCATGTGGTGGACAACTTGAAGTTGTCACAGGAGAAGGCTCAGCGCTTTGCCAACCGCCGCCGCGGTGTGGGTCCCCGACTACGCGTTGGGGATTTGGTATGGCTTTCTTCCCGCTTTGTTCCTATGAAGGTCTCCTCTCCCAAATTTAAACCTCGTTTTATTGGGCCTTACAAGATATTGGAAATCCTTAATCCTGTATCTTTTCGTCTGGATCTTCCTGTGTCGTTTGCTATTCACAATGTATTTCATAGGTCCTTGTTGCGGCGGTACATTGTGCCTGTAGTTCCTTCTGCTGAGCCTCCTGCTCCGGTGTTGGTTGAGGGCGAGTTGGAGTACGTGGTGGAGAAGATCTTGGATTCTCGCCTCTCCAGGCGGAGGCTTCAGTACCTGGTCAAGTGGAAGGGCTATGGTCAGGAGGATAATTCCTGGATGGTCGCCTCTGATGTTCATGCGGCCGATTTAGTTCGTGCCTTTCATGCCGCTCATCCTGATCGCCCTGGTGGTCGTGGTGAGGGTTCGGTGACCCCTCACTAAGGGGGGGGTACTGTTGTGAATTTGCTTTTTGCTCCCTCTAGTGGTTACTAGTTTTTTGACTCTGGTTTTTCTGTCATTCCTTTTATCCGCACCTGGGTCGTTAGTTAGGGGTGTTGCTATATAAGCTCCCTGGACCTTCAGTTCAATGCCTGGCAACGTAGTTATCAGAGCTAGTCTGCTGTGCTCTTGTCTACTGATCCTGGTTCCAGTTATATCAGCTAAGTCTGCCTTTTGCTTTTTGCTATTTGTTTTGGTTTTGTATTTTTGTCCAGCTTGTTCCAAATCTATATCCTGACCTTTGCTGGAAGCTCTAGGGGGCTGGTGTTCTCCCCCCGGACTGTTAGACGGTTCGGGGGTTCTTGAATTTCCAGTGTGGATTTTGATAGGGTTTTTGTTGACCATATAAGTTACCTTTCTTTATTCTGCTATCAGTAAGCGGGCCTCTCTGTGCTAAACCTGATTCATTTCTGTGTTTGTCATTTCCTCTTACCTCACCGTCATTATTTGTGGGGGGCTTCTATCCAGCTTTGGGGTCCCCTTCTCTGGAGGCAAGAAAGGTCTTTGTTTTCCTCTACTAGGGGTAGCTAGATTCTCCGGCTGGCGCGTGTCATCTAGAATCAACGTAGGAATGATCCCCGGCTACTTCTAGTGTTGGCGTTAGGAGTAGATATATGGTCAACCCAGTTACCACTGCCCTATGAGCTGGATTTTTGTATTCTGCAGACTTCCACGTTCCTCTGAGACCCTCGCCATTGGGGTCATAACACCTTATAAAGTCAAAACCTTCATTATAGTTTTCTTGCCTGTTTTGTAAAAAAGTGCCAAGAATACACAGAATATACTATCACTGGGACCCCCTTAAACCAGCTGTAGCTTGCGGCGCCACTTTACCACTACTTTACTAATCTGCATAGGGTAATTTTATGCAAATGAGTTTCACCACTTCAGATTCGTTCATAATAGGCTTTATTCACACGTCTTGCGCATAAGAGTTGTATCCTTTTTTTCATGGAAATAACACATCCCCATTATAACCTATGGAGATTTTCACATGTCTATGTTTTTCACGGACTGTGTGTGAATGAGGCCTAACATCCATGTGCACAGATGAACAGGCCCAATACAAGTCTGTGAAATACATGTACGGGCACACGGACGGCATCAGTGTATCGCCCATGTTTAATATTGCAAAGGATAGGAGAAGCTCTCCTATTTATTTATTGATCCATCCATGAAAAATACTGATGACCACACTGATGGTAAAAATGGACTCACGGATGCAAAACACTGATGACACTGGTACCGTTTTTTTCATGTACTGATTTATATACGGAAGTGTGAAGGAGGCCTGAGGAGAAACTTGGTCAAGTACAGATTTCTGGCAATGCAATACAAAAGACAGGGTCTCCTTGATGTCTTTACTACCGCCAAATGGCGCTTACTACTTTACTCGCTCTCACTTGCGTATAAAATCAGCGAGTGCAATGCAAGAAAAAATTGCACCCTCACCAATGTTGTTCACTGATATTGTGCTCATCTGCAAGTTTTTGTTCAGATGGAATCTGGATGCAAAAAAAATTGCAGCATGCTTCGAGTGGCCGTGTATATCGGACGAGACACGTCAATGGGTGCGAGAAAAAAAAGAACCACGGACTATGCGTATGCCGTCCGATTTTTACAGACACATTACCCCTCTGTAGCCAAGGACACTGTAAATTGTCCTGTAAATGAGGGTAGAATGATAGTTGCAGAGAAAAAAGATGCAAGTCATATGAATGTCATAGAGATGCTATGTGAGAAAAATCGCATTGTACTCATATGACACTCGTCCTATTTTTCTGGATGAAAATCGGAAATTGAAAATTTTTGCACACAGATGAGTGCGAGGTCTGAGACAGACTTCTGGCATCCAAGGAATCAATACTTACTGATTGAAATTAGCACTTTACAAGACCTGCAGTAACTCAGCCAGTAAAACCACAATTTATATTGTGCTTTTCCTGACAATACCACATTATCCCTCCTTGCAGTGAGATTTTTTGGGATCTGCTGATCACATGGGGGTCACCAAAATTTAAAACAGATGATTTAAACCAAGCAACTTTTTTAAGTAATTATTTGAATATTGTTTTGTCATATAGAAAGGAAAAACATTCAGTTGAAAACATTATTATTATGCTACATAGCGCCACCATATTCCACAGCGCGTTACATACTTTATCACAGCTGTTCTCATTGGGGCTCACAATCTAAATTGCCTAGCAGTATGTCCTTGGCACGAAACCCAAGCAAGCATAGAAAGAACGTGTAAACTCCTTGCAGGTGTTGTCTTTGGTGGGATTAGAACCAATGACTCCAGTACTAGTAATGAACTATAAGCCTCCAGCCACACTGTATTTCTGACATAGATTTCCAAGCCTGTAACTGTCCTTGATCAACAGATGCCCTTTTAGTTACTGTGTATATCTTTAAAAGGAGGTTTTCCAAAATCCAAAAACATTATACCAAGTGCTGATCTTTGTGTAGGACAATGCATCAACACATATCCATAACTTTTAAATATCGGGAACTGAAATTTCATTGGGCTTTACTTACTGGAGAGTGAAAGTGATGCATTCAAATGGTAAATTGACTTTAGATTTGTATAATAATGGATTAAACGCTCCTATTATAAAATATTCTATTAATTGATGGAAAATACACTATACGAATAAAAGTATTGGGACACTTGCACATAATACCTATGAAAGATTTTATGACATCATATCCGAATCTAATTGGCATAAATATGGAGTTAGTTCCCAGTTTGCAGCTAAAAAGCTCCAGTCTTTCAGGAAGGCTTTTTACAAGATATTGAAGTGTTTATTGGAGTTTTTGCCCATTCATCCAGAAGGGCATTTGTGAGGTCTGAAACTGATGTTTTATGAGAGGGCCTTGACTTCAATCTCTGACCAAGTTCAACCCAAAGGTGTTCGATGAGGATGATGTCATGTATCTGTGCCGGCCAGTCAAGTTTCAGTAAATTGCATACGAAACTCAGTCAACCATTTAAAAACTAGCACAAAATAGGGCCTTATACAAACTATTCCACAAAGTTGTAAGCATACAATTGTTCAAAATGTCTTGGTCTGCTAACACATTAAGATTTCTCTTCCCTGGAACTAAGTGGCCTAGGCAACCCCTGATAAACAATCCATAGCATAATTACCAGCATAAAAACATAACATAGCCCATAACATAATAACCAATTTCAAGTCCACACTCACTGCTGTAAAACAAACCTACGTCTCATCTCTCATATTCTCCTTATCTCACAACTCTAAACAGCTATTCAACACTTTTAGTTCTCTCCTCCGTTCCCCAGCACTTCCTCCCTCTCCTCTCATTTCAGCAAAAGACTTTGCCTCATTCTTCAAGCAGAAGATTGATTACATGAAAAGAAGCTTTGGCCTACAGTCCCCACAGACCCTCCTCATACCTAATTCTTCCAAAACCAGTTTTTCCACCATTACAGGAGATAAACTTTCCTCTCTATTCTGCACATCACATCTCACTTCCTGGGCACTTGACCCGATCTCATCACCAGCTCATCCCACACCACAGTCTTCATCCCAACCCTAATCCACCACTTCAACCTATCACTAATAACTGGGGTCTTTCCCTCATGCTTTAAACATACCTCGATCACACTCATCTTCAAAAAGCCCTCCTTTGACATTTCCTCTGTGTCTAGCTATCGCTCCATATGACTTCTCCCATATGCCTCAAAACTACAAGAACAGCATGTCCATCTTGAACTGTCCTCACACCTCTCCTCTTGTTCCATCTTTCACTAGTTACAATCTGACTTCTGACCACATAATTCAACCAAAACTGCCCTAACTAAAGTCACCAATGACCTACTAACCACCAAAGCCAAGTGAATCTATTCTGTCCTCCTCCTCCTGGACCTTTCATCTGCCTTCGACACAGTGGACCATTCTCTCTTACTACAGATTCTTTAAGCTCTTAGCATCAAAGACTTGGCCCTATCTTAGATCTCTTCATACCTAACAGACCAGACATTCAGGGTCTCACACACCACCTCCTCATCTTGCACCCTATCTGTCGGTGTCCTCCAAGGTTCAGTTCTAGGACCCGTGCCCTTCTCCATCTTCACCTTTGGCCTAGGACAGCTCATAGAATCCCATGGCTTTCAGTATCATCTTTATGGTGATCAAACACAGATCTACCTCTCTGTACCCAGTATCACCTCCTTACTAACCAAAATTGCACAATGTCAGTACACTATTTCATCCTTCTTCTCTGCTTGATTTCTAAAATTTAACATACCGAAATCATTCACTTTCCCCCATCTCACTCAACCTCCCCCCAACAGACCTATCCATCAAAGTCAATGGCTACTCACTCTCCCCAGTCTGCCTCGGGGTAACCTGTAACTCTGCTCTCTCCTTCAAAGCACATATCCAAGCCCTTTCCAACTCCAACTCAAAAATTATTTACCACATCTGTACATTCAAACATTTGAAAAAACACTTGTGAATGCCCTCATCATCTCCCACCTCGACTACTGCAACCCTCTCTCTTTGGCCTCCCCTCCAACACTCTTGCACCCCTGCAGTCTATTCTAAACCCTGCTGCCTGAGTAATCCACCCCCCCTGCTATTCCCCAGCCTCTCTTCTCTGCTTATCCTTTTACTGGCTCCCCTATTGCCCAAAGACTTCAGTTCAAAACCCTAACCATAGCATACAAAGCCATCCGCAACCTGTCTCCTCCATAAATCTGGAGCTAGTCTCTCGGTACTTACTTGCACGCTGTGAGGTTATCCTGATATTTAAAAAAAATAAAAATTCATTTGAAAATTGCGCCTGCCATGCCTGCGCAGTAGCAGTTATCAATGTATATAGAGGTGATCCTATAGCTGCTACTGCTCATGTGACTGCGATGCCATCTTGCTAGAGAAGGAAAAAAATTCCTCCTACAAGATGGCGTCATCGGCGCATGCGCAGTAGCAGCTATCAGGTGTGTCATCTTGGAGGAGGACATTTTTTTTCTTCTCTAGTAAGATGGAACCGCCGGAGCCTGCACAATAGCAGCTATTGGCCATTGCTGATAGCTGCTACTGCGCAGGCTCGGCGTCGCCAACTTGGAAGAGGACATTTTTTTTCTTTAGCAACATGGCGCCGCCTGTGCTTTCACAGTAGCATCTATCGGATCATTTATATACACCAATAGCTACTACTGCGCAGGTGCGGCGGGTGCCATTTTCAAATGGATTTTTTTTTAAAATATCAGGATAACCTCAACCATAATGAAATTCATGGCAAATTAATTTGCTGAGAATCAGTTATTAAAAAAAAACTTGACTAAGCTGGCAAATTCAAATTTCAATAGATTTTCTCATCTCTAGTCCATATGCTATCTCAGCTTCTCAGCAGAAGAAATCATAGTCCATGTGGGGCACAAATTTACTATTATATGACAAGCAATCAAAAGTTCTAGGTCAGTCTGCAAATCATTGAGGACCATGCTTGTCAGCTCCCAATTAATCAAAAGGTATCAATCACAAATCCTTTGTAACCTCTTTAATAAACAGAAAAACTTAGTTGTATTGGGAATTTGATATAAAGCTTGTCATAAATCTGTCAAACCACTGCTAAAATTACAGTTAAAAATGCTCAAAGGGATAGATAAAAATTGTGCAAGTGAACGAAACTGACATATAAGATGATAGTTTACTTTACTATAGTACTCAGCATAAAGAAACCTGAAATTCAAATGATAAGCCATGAATCCACATAGTGTAAAAAATATCTAAAAACAATGTGAAACTTAGTGTAGTTAGATATAATGTTATTTACTTGGGAGACCCAAAAAGTAGTAGACCAGTATTTTTTTTTTAATTATTCATTAGCTAGTTCCATAGTATAGCCAGTATTATCATGCTTAATTGTTAATTTCTACCTGAAAATTCATAGCTTTGTTCTCTTTAGTTAGATAATGTGATTTTATTGTAACTCCCTTGGAATTATACAGTATGCTTTCCTGTTATCATAAGGGGGTCACCATCTCAGTCACCAGAACTTCTTGCATGACGAAACTGTACCACATAATGGACTGTAGCACACAATTTACTCACATGGAGAGACATAAAATTCTATCACATATACTTATGATAATTAGACAGCTCCTGTTACACAATTATAATGAAGAGCATGAAAGTTCAGCTCCTCTAACTATATATTTACAGTTTCTTGGTACTTTACTCTACCTGCCCATTTAAAGTTGTGCTCATGCAATGTGGAATTTTTAGCATAGCATGGAAGAATAAAATGAAATCAGGGACTCGAGTGGGAGTCTAGAGTGAAGCAATAGTAATTGCAGGGAAGTAAGAACACTGCATAAAAGTATAGGAAAGATATACAGTGCCTAAAAGTAGTATTCAACCCCCTGCAGATTTAGCAGGTTTACACATTTGGAATTAACTTGGCATTGTGACATTTGGACTGTAGATCAGCCTGGAACTGTGAAATGCACTGCAGCAAAAAAGAATGTTATTTCTTTGTTTATTTTTTTTTTTTAAATTGTGAAAAGTCTTTTCAGAGGGTCATTTATTATTCAACCCCTCAACCCACCAGAATTCTGTTTGGTTCCCCTAAAGTATTAAGAAGTAGTTCAGGCACAAAGAACAATGAGCTTCACATGTTTGGATTAATTATCTCTTTTTCCAGCCTTTTCTGACTATTTAAGACCCTCCCCAAACTTGTTAACAGCACTCAAACATGGTCAACATGGGAAAGACAAAGGAGCATTCCAAGGCCATCAGAGACAAGATCATGGAGGGTCACAAGGCTGGCAAGGGGTACAAAACCCTTTCCAAGGAGTTGGGCCTACCTGTCTCCACTGTTGGGAGCATCATCCGGAAGTGGAAGGCTTATGGAACTACTGTTAGCCTTCCACGGCCTGGACAGCCTTTGAAAGTTTTGTCCCGTGCCGAGGCCAGGCTTGTCCGAAGAGTCAAGGCTAACCCAAGGACAACAAGGAAGGAGCTCCGGGAAGATCTCATGGCAGTGGGGACATTGGTTTCAGTCAATACCATAAGTAACGTACTCCACCACAATGGTCTCCGTTCCAGACGAGCCCGTAAGGTACCTTTACTTTCAAAGCGTCATGTCAAGGCTCATCTACAGTTTGGTCATGATCACTTGGAGGACTCTGAGACTGACTGGTTCAAGGTTCTCTGGTCTGATGAGACCAAGATCGAGATCTTTGGTGCCAACCACACACGTGACGTTTGGAGACTGGATGGCACTGCATACGACCCCAAGAATACCATCCCTACAGTCAAGCATGGTGGGGCTGTTCCTCAGCCAAGGGGCCTGGCCATCTGGTCCGCATCCATGGGAAGATGGATAGCACGGCCTACCTGGAGATTTTGGCCAAGAACCTCCGCTCCTCCATCAAGGATCTTAAGATGGGTCGTCATTTCATCTTCCAACAAGACAACGACCCAAAGCACACAGCCAAGAAAACCAAGGCCTGGTTCAAGAGGCAAAAAATCAAGGTGTTGCAGTGACCTAGTCAGTCTCCTGACCTTAACACAATTGAAAACTTGTGGAAGGAGCTCAAGATTAAAGTCCACATGAGACACCCAAAGAACCTAGATAACTTGGAGAAGATCTGCATGGAGGAGTGGGCCAAGATAACTCCAGAGACCTGTGCCGGCCTGATCAGGTCTTATAAAAGACGATTATTAGCTGTAATTGCAAACAAAGGTTATTCCACAAAATATTAAACCTAGGGGTTGAATAATAATTGACCCACACTTTTATGTTTAAAATTTATAAAAATTTAACTGAGCAACAAAACTTTTTGGTTTGTAAGATTTATGCATCTGTTAATAAATCCTGCTCTTGTTTGAAGTTTGAAGGCTCTAACTTATTTGCATCTTATTAAACCTGCTAAATCTGCAGGGGGTTGAATACTACTTTTAGGCACTGTATATCTTGGTACCGTGTTAGCCAGTAGATAGAAAAATACTTAGATTTGAGATTCCTCACTGGTTGATAACTTTTAATGGCTAATTGAAAAGATGGTAACAAATTGCAAGCTTTCCAGACTACTCAGGTCTCTTCATCAGGCATAGACTAAAAGAAATTCTGATGAATCACATATTTATGCACAATACAGCCCAGAAATAATGCCACAGATAAGACAGGTGACGTGAAGCAGAATTACCATTATGTGAGAATGATAAACAGTTGTGTCCATAAATATTTGAATATTTCATAGATAAGGAAGTCTTTATGTTTTATGGTCCTCTGAATGGGTCTGGTACTGTGTTATGATGCCCCCACATGGTCAAATTATTTAATTGATGTAAAAAGACATATTCAGACCCATTCAGAGGACCATAAAACATTAAGATTCCTTATCTATGAACTGTTTCAATATTTATGGACACAACTGTTTATCACTCACATAATAGTAATTCTGCTTCACGTCACCTGTCTTATCTATGGCATTATTTCTGGGCTGTATTGTGCATAAATATGTGATTCTTCAGAATTTCTTTTAGTCTTTGCCTGATGAAGAGACCTGTGTAGTCTCGAAAGCTTGCAATTTGTTACCATCTTTTCAGTTAGCCATTAAAAGGTATCAACCACTGAGGACTCTCAATTCTAAATATTTTTTCTGCATAAAAGTAAGAACACTACATAAAAAATATGCAAATTGTGACATTGTAAATAGAAGGATGCATTAATGAAAAGGAAATGCTGCATCTTTAAAGGGTTATTCCATTCTCAGCATTCTCAGCCATGAAAGCCAACAGGAAAAACTCTGTACATGCAGCCACCACTGGAGATGGAGCTATGGAAACAGTTAAGATTGACTGAACGATGCTGTTGCAGTAACTCCCATTTCTAATCGAGTTACTAAAACTGAACTTTTCAGCTGCTCTTGGCTTTTTTTGTAGCTCCACCTCCAGCGGTTGAAGCTTGGACAGAATTATTTCCATTTCAGCCATGAAAAACTAAGATGGAAATAACCCTTCAACCCTAGATTGCTTAATTTGCAGGTTTGTAGTACATATACTGTAATTTAGAACATAAAAAAGTTTGGTATCATAGTTAAATAAAATATTAACCACCAAGCCAATGGGTTTTTTTCAGCGCTGGAGTGTGCCACTAATTTGAGTTCTGTGACCATAGTATTATAATCACCAGCTGCTGTTTTCAGCTATTTTCAGCAGTTCAGATCCACTATCTTGAGATGGCAACTTCTTACTGACCAGAAGTCAGAGATAAGGATCACAAGCTCTTGATGCAAGTCTGTGAGAGCCTCGGTCTAGCGCTCAGATTGACATTGAGCTGTGGCTTCGGGCTAAAGGTACCTTCACACTAAGCGACTTTGCAACGATAACGATAGCGATCCGTGACGTTGCAGCGTCCTGGATAGCGATCTCGTTGTGTTTGACACGCAGCAGCGATCTGGATCCCGCTGTGATATCGCTGGTCGGAGCAAGAAGTCCAGAACTTTATTTGGTCATCAGATCGGCGTGTATCGTCGTGTTTGACAGCAAAAGCAACGATGCCAGCGATGTTTCTTCATGGAGCGAACTGGAGCGAACAACCAGCGAAAACGATAAGTACGTCACTGGATCGCTCCTGCATCGTTCTGCTGTTGCCGGTGTCTGACGTCTCCTAGCGACCTAAACAGCGACGCTGCAGCGATCGGCTCGTTGTCTATATCGCTGCAGCGTCGCTTAATGTGACGGTACCCTTAGTCAAACATTGGAGCTATCTGGGCTGATCACAGTGAGAAGAACGACCGCGGCGGTGTCGATAACAGATGAAGACTGAAACTGGTAACTATGAGACTAAGTGCTGGGAACTTAGATTAGTAGCACCACTCCGGCAGTAAAGTAAAAAAAACCGCTGGAGTGGTGCTTTATAGCCTGATTGGCATTAATCATGCTAGTGAAGTAATGCAGAATATTTATATTTTACAATCCAATCCAAACACTGATTTAACATCCATCTATATATAATTATTTGATGGTATTTCTAATTACAGTACATTACTTGCTAAATTGTAAATCAATCGAGCTGAGGCACATATAAATGTAATGATGTTGTAATTGCCTGTTTTGACAAGATATAAATCCATATAAGAATGGAGCTTTCTATAATTCATCTGCCAGGAGAGTTATTTCTAGATAGCAGAGAAGCACAGTTGGTCGGTTCTGCTTTGAAAATACCTTTGCTATAAATCCTTATGGGACATATACCAATAAATAAACTGGTTCTTGGCTCAAGCTCCAATGATGTCTCTCCTGGGAAATAATATCATCTCAATGTCATTCTTACAGTATTTTATTTAGTTTGGAAGCTATGAGCTGGGATTCTCTTGTTACAATTACGTTATTGGTAGCAGAAAATATTGCGTATTATTTGAAAATTAATGTAAAACTTTCTCTATATTGAGGAGAGGAATCCACATGAATTATAGGGATCCAAAGCAAAAGTCAGAATGGGTGTCACACCCCAATTAGAGCTGTGCCTCTTGCACTACATCATTATTAAAGTTAAAGCTCAACAATCTACAAACCCAATTCAAAAATAGTGGGGACACAGAATAAAATGTAAAGAAAACAAGACTACAAAGACAGTGTTCATTAAACCTCTGTCTCCTGATCAGTTGTCTTCATTGGCAAATCGTAATTAATGCACATGTAGACAGCACAAGACCGCTCAGCCCAATGATCGGTTGCAGCGGTCGCTTGCACTGTAATTGTCATCACAGCTATAACCTGTCAACAAAGACTGAGTGCAGTGGCGTTGTTGGATCTGGAAAGAAGATTAATTGAATTAACTCCCTTGAGAACAGTAGAGTAAAGTATCATTATATTCCCGGAGCAATGGTCAATGACAACTAATACTTTCTGACTACATTTGCTGTATGTTTTTCATTCAGATTACATTATTAGTAAGATGTGTAGATGTTTTCTCTGAAAGAAACATCCCCTTTAGGAGACTACAGTGTGTTGTCCTGTAACCTGTAAATGAAATGTCACAGAAAGAGATGACAATTAAAATTTTGTTGAATCTGTTCCTTTACCTAGGAAAATAAAGTGGTAATGGGTAGCCACTTATTCCTCTTGTCCTAGTAACACATTGAGCCCTTTGAGCCTCGCTGAAATGGAAATGATTATGAAAGATTGGTGTCTGGCATTGATCGAATTGACATATCAGTTTGTTTTTCCTAATAAAGGCCCTAATGGGGCAGTGCATGACACCGGGCTTCTTTCTGTACTATTTCCACAATGACTCTCCACTAGAGATGACACATGCGGTACTTAGCCGGTGTGTAACGTATTTTTTTTTGCTGAGAATTTTCCTCAGTTACTTACAAATATATACAATCCAATAATTTTAACCCAAACTGTATAGTTATAAAGTGCAGGTTTACAATGAACAGAAAACATCAGAATCAGGAAACATTTTATACAAGAATACTTACAGCAACAGCTTCTAAAATTTGTTTCACTGCGTCAGCAGCATCCCGCTCACTGTAGTAACCTTTCTCTACAATCCTGCAGAAAAGCCAACACGTTATTAAACTAATCAATATAAAACATGCTGCAAAGAAATTGACATTTGATATTGACAATTTAATTTATGCACTCCTCAGCACTGAAACTGAAGCACCAAGAATGACAAACTGTAAAGTTATGCAAATCGAGGAGGAAGCCGAGTTGATAGGTTCTGAAAATGACCACATTTTCAAGCACCTGCCTCCTGCACTTGGGAGAGGCATAAATGCCAGACTGAAAGCCAATTTATTTTTAGCTGCATAAAACCTCAAAAATCGGATCAAGTCGTGTGTGATGCATCTGTTCGTCGACATGCCAGTTATCACCACTTGTTGGAAATTGAGAGGGACAGAATCCTTAAACTGAGAGACCTTAGATTATCACTCCAGGAAAACGCAATGATTGTAGGATGAGATGTCAATGTTGTGTGTCCCAGTGGTTGAGAAAATAACGACAAACTGGAATGATAGAAAGATGTGCAGAGAGGTGAACCTCGGCACGGACGGATCATCAGATTAGAAGAATGATACATAATGATCCATTCTGTACTACAAGTGACATTGCACATCACATACCAAGTAGATGGTGTCAAACAGGGTCTACAGAAACCATCAGAAGGTGTTTGCACGACATTGGGCTAGAGATCTAAAGACCACGTGGGCAACTGATTGAAGAGGGCTTCACAAGGGAACATCATCCGTCCTCCTCTTAGGATTATGATATGAGGTGACATAACGTACAGGAGCCACAAACCTCTAGACGTAAAAGGGTTTTCCACTTTTAGGAAAGTGGCCCCCAAGCTGTAAAATACCTAAAATAACAATCTCAGCAGCCTTGGTATTTTATGAGAAGTCTTCCATGCTCTGTAGACATGAGGGATTCCTGTTCTCTTATCTCTTTGTCATAGGTCAATAGCTGTCACCCTCCCTAGGTATAAAGCTGGCTTTCCACTGCTGCTCAGGTGTTGAGGATTTGACCACAGCAGTGACATTAGGTCAAAAGCGCATGCCACCACTCTAGACAGTCACTGAGCTGAGTGCTCATGCACTGACATTGACAGTACCCGACACCGAGAGTGGTGACGCGTGCTATTCATGTGACGTCACCACTGTAGTCAAAACACTGAAACTGGAGCAGTGGCAGGGGGCCAGTGCTGGACTTAGGGAGGATGAGTATATGTTGAGTTTGTTATTTTATGTATTTTACACAATTTGGTGCCTACTTTCCTGAAATGGGATAACTCCTTTAATTCATGGTACACATTGACTTGCTATTTCTCCTCGCGGCGCTCCTACTTAATACTAAATAAATTGAGATGTTCTGAAAATTTTGTTTACATTTTTTAATCATTTTCAAATTAATTATTAAAATGTCTATCGATTCTGTGATTTCTATAATTCCATGACTTTTCCTTCTTGGTTTTGCAATTTCAATGTCAAGGAGTATATGCACTAAATGTCAGAATGTGAGGGACAAGATGGATCAGTCAGGTTAAATGTTTTATAATCAAAATGCTGGATGGAATTTGATGGAGGAACTGATTCCTGTGATTGCAATGTGTTTGTTCTCATCTCTCCAGCACATTATTTGTTGTGCTGGACAAGTACAGGCACAGGACATTTGATATAATGTTGTGATTCAGTCCCAGACCAGTAACTGAGATAAAGTGGTTAAAAGCCTGACAAAAACACAAAAACTGATGCTTTTGGGTATGCATGTATGCATTTTGCCATCAGATGTGGTCTGTTGATTTGCATCGGGCTCAAAAAAAGTGAGTGTTATGTTACCAGTCTAAGCTCTGTGCTTTGGGAACACTGACTCCTGCAGACAGGTACATCTTCATCTGAGCTTGTTAACCTCATTACAATGTTGTTTTAACGCTTTCTTTTTCAGAGCAGCAGGTTAGAGGGAACACAGGCTGTTGGACCGCATATCCAAGGCATTTGGACAACTTTCATGATAGTTTCCGTCTAAAGGCTTTTCTTGCAAGGCTTTTCTGGGCTTTAAGGCTATGAAAATGTGCCTAACTTTTTTCTGTAACAAACATATTTTATATATTATTTCCAGAAATTATAATAATGATTATTACTATTATTGATAGAATTTGTAATAACAAGTAAATGGGAAATTTCCAAAAATGCATATTAATATTGTGCGTGTAGTCGGCGGTATTTTATGTCAAAACCTGACAAACAGAGAGATTTAGGCAAAAAATTAATCAAGCCATTTTGTACACCGATCTTTATGAAAGAAGGGTCAGAATAAGATGAGGGAAATTCATGAAAAGGCATGCACCTCTTCGTGATTTTTGATGCACTGTAAGAAATGTACTCTAGTCAGTGACTGGAGTAAATGTATCCTCCCAGCTGAAATCTACCCATGAACTGGACAATTAGAAAAATTTTGTAAACGATGAGTTTACAAATGGAAGGACACT
The DNA here is from genome assembly GCF_051348905.1 of Ranitomeya variabilis. Lineage (NCBI taxonomy): Eukaryota > Metazoa > Chordata > Amphibia > Anura > Dendrobatidae > Ranitomeya > Ranitomeya variabilis. The sequence goes on along the minus strand of NC_135232.1, from coordinate 163,367,196 downwards.
GTGCTCCATATTACACGTTATTAATATTGAAATAGCAGTATTTTTTATCCCCGTTTGGGCAGTTACTGTTTCTGACATGCACCTACACTTACAAATTACATTCATAAATTTTGAAACATGTGCAGAAACCTTTCATTAGTCCGGCCATAAATCTACGGCTGCACTCAGCGCCTACGATGTCATGACTCGGATGTCTCTCTATGTAGCATTTGGCCTAATGACTTTAGATATTTAACCCCGATTAGCAGACTGTTGATACTGATATAGTTAATTGATTAGGATTTTTAATGTGCTTCAATGTATAAGCATTTAGAGTAGATGTTATTTAAAGAAAACCAATTTGAATAAATAGCCAACAATGTATTTGTAAACCTTCCTCCTATAGGTGTCTGACATGAGTTCGGCTACCGGCCATGCAAGATTTAAGAACTTCTTGTTGGTATGTGCAGTGAAAAAAAAAGATTATTGTGCTGCTTCCTACCTCAGTTTGGGCATGAGGTCTGTTGCTTAAAGAAAATGATATGTATGTTCACATCTCTAAATGTAATGCTGATTGGTCAATGGTTTTCTATTTGCTGTCCAACCAAGCTATTGGTATCAAGATGGCAGGCCATATTGTACCCTGACACTTGTGTCTCTGCGCTTTTCTACCAGATGCCAGTACTCTTTTTTGCTCTCTATTGATAAAATGTGTGGCTTTATATGAGAGAATTTAACCTGTTTTAGAGGATCACTATTTGTTCTATGAGTAGATGAATTTTTCACCTTTTCCTCAATTCAGCATTTAATGGGAATGAAGAGAATAGCATCATTTGCATGTCTGTCAGCTCCACGAACAAAACACATCAATCTAATAGGGAGACATGATTATGATTTCATTTGGAGGCAGCTTTTCTCAGAAGACCAGGACTCTCTAGCAATAGAAGGCTCTTTGCTAAGTGTCTAAGTCCCACGAGTAAAGTGATGACATTTGCACACGCAGAAGTTCAGTTTCTAATATATTGGTAATGTGAGTGATCCTTAGATCAGCTTATGTCTCTCATGCACCTGATTATGCACAAAAAAAAAAACAATTGTGGAAAATGTATTGATCATTGGTTCATCACTTACCTATCAAACAATTCACCTCCAGTCACCAATTCAAGGACAAGACTGATTTCTGTAGGTGTTTCAAAAATCTCCTTCAGTTTTATCTATAAGTAATTACACGAGTCATCATTAGTTCACATTCATTTTCACAATTTTGCAAACATTGTTAACCACTTTAACACTTTTAGAACAAAAAAATGTTGCAGTTCTACAAATAGTTTTCATTGCAAATATCCTTCAGTTTTGTTTATAGAATAATGTATCTCCATGGTTACAGACTACATTCAAAGCTGTCAAAACTCAAGGAAAAAAATAAAATGAACATATACCCTGCAGTAAGTAAATAGTAATAGTACATGTAAATAATATAGCGTACTTAGCTAACAATATTTTGATGAAATAAGCATAAAAGCCATCAGACCACGACAAGGTGTACCCAATCGGGATGGTCCTATCTCTAGTATTAAAACCTCACCTTGTGTCAGATGACCTCAATATAGATGGGAGCAGAGCAGGACCCAGACGCAACAATTGAGACACTGCCCATGGGAAGCTTTATACATGAAATGCCTAGCTGAAAAAAGTTAAACCATTCCCGTTTGTAAAAAGTACAAGAAAAAAAATTCTCATTTGTACAAACAGCAGCGTGGCTCCCCCTTTTTGAGATTGGGAGCTTTTCCTAGACTATAAGTAAAATGGAGGCTCAAAAATTTGATGTGAACAGGATTAGAGATGGGCGATCACGAACAGTAAAGTTCAGGGTCCGTACCAAACACCTACTGTTTGGGCACGGACCCCAAACACAGACTTCACCAGGAAGTCTGTGTTACTGTTCAGGTTCGGTAGCTTGAACAACCGGTGTTTCAAGAGCTGTCATCTGCATGACAGTGCGAGAAACACCGGCAGCTCTGATCAGCGATAAGATTATTACCACTGGTCAGAGACCAGTGGCTACCACGCTGTTAGATGACATCGTGAGTCCACAACTGTGACTGGAGGAAAATAGTTTACCTCTGGTCACAGGCGTCAGCTGATGGGACTACTTCTCCCATCAGCCTTTGCCTGCTGCTAATAACAGCGAAAGCAGGCGTGGCTAATGGGAGTATTCATCACCCAGCGCCTGCGCTATAAATACAAATGGGTTACTCTGTATTTTAGATAACCAGCATGGGAAAACTGCCACCCTCAGCTGTCAGCTTTAGCAAGGCTGGTTATCAAGAACAGAGGGGTCCCCATGACATTTTTAAAAATTATTTAAATAAATAATTGAAAAAAAAGGTGTAGGTCCCTTACATTTTTGACAACCAGCCAAGCTAAAGCAGGCATCTGGGGGCTGGTATTCTCAGACTAGTAAGGGGTCATGGATATTGCCCCCCAATCTAAAAATAGCAGCCCACAGCTGACACAGAAAAAGAGCATCTATTAGATGTGCTAATTCTAGCACTTTGCCCTGGTGCTTTGTGGGGTTAATGTCACCTTTGTATTGTCAAATGACATCTATAAGATGCCTCTCCATTACTAACTCCATAGCCTTATTGTAAATGAACACACAGCCAGAATAAAGTCCTTTATTTGAAATTAAAAAACACCCTTTTACTTTTTATTTCAAAATAACAAACATAGTTATATTCACTTAACAGCCATTCCATTGAAGCCATCGTCTCCTGCAAAAAAACAAAAATAAAAAACAACCATATCCCTCATCTGTCCAATGTTCTGTCCCACACCGTAATCCATGAGTGTGATAAATAGTCTTCAATCTGTACGATACCAAGATGAAATCATCCAGCTGAAAACCACTGGAGAATGAGCTGCTGCGAGCACAGACTAAGAGACTAGTGGTGCCGTCATAGAGATTACCACAGGTTACTGAGGCTGCATTCCCAGCTGGGCCAATGAACTGCGGTGACCTCAGTGACATCACTGCTAGCACAGTGAGAAAAAGTCTCATGGTGTAGCGCTGAGCTCAGTGAGTTCACCAAAGCTCATGGTGAGAATTACTCAATGTCGCATCTTTAAATAATAAAAAGTAAAAGTGTGTATTTTATTTTATATAAAGGACTTTATTCTGGCTGTGTGTTTATTTACAATATAGCCATAGAATAAAAAAATGGATAAGTGTCTTACAAATGCCTCTCTATTACTAATCTCTGGATTTGATGTCACCAGACAATACAAAGGTGACATAAACCCCACAAATATTAACCTCCACTTGCCACCACCACCGGGCAAGTGGGAAGAGCTGGGCAAAGTGCCAGAATTGGTGCATCTAATAGATGTGCCTTTTCTAGGGAGGCTATGGGCTGCTATTTTTAGGCTTGAGGGGGCAACATCCATGGCCCCTTATTTAAAAAAAAGTGGCATGGTGACACCTCTATTCTTGATAACCAGCCTTGCTAAAGCTGATAACTAAGGGTTGCAGCCCACAGCTGTCAGTTTGCCTGGCTGGTTATCGAAATACAGGGTAGCCCATGTCATTTTTTATTTATTTATTTATTTACAGTGCAAACTGATGAATACTCTGATCAGCCAGCACCTGCTCTCACTGTATTTAGCAGCAGCAGCAGGCATGGGCTGATGGGAGTAGCAGTCTCATCAGCTGACGCCTGTGACTGGGTTTAAGCTTTTTACCTCTAGTGACAGCCGCAGACTCACACTGTCATCTGACAGCGTGGGAGCCGGGCTCTCTGACTGGCGATAATGATTTTACCACGGATCAGAGGCAGTGTTTGTCGCCATGTCATGCACGTGACAGAGTGGCAAACATTGGAGTTTCGGGACCCACATTCATGTGAATGGGTTCCAGGTTTGGGTACTGTTCTGGTATCCAAACCAAACATTTCTAAACTTTTCAGTTAAAGTCGTCGGACCCAAACATCCAGTGGTTCCCCTATCGATTAGCTGTTATCATGGAAATAAAAAGATTTTTATATCAGGGAAAAACACAAAATTGTGTTTACTTATTATTATTAGGATTTTTTGTATTCTAGACATTACATACATACTGTATCACTGTATATTAGTCAGTGCTGTCATTAGTGTCACAATTTAATATATCATTTCATAACTTATGTTAATTAACAAATTGCCTAAAAATATCAGTAACACGATTCAAATAATAGGAGATATAAGCTAGAAATTACCCCTCCTACGATTGGGGCGGCCTTTGTGATAAGCTGACAACAAGGAGCTCATTACTATGTCACTGACTAAAATGTTACAATTTATTTAGAATAAAGTCAAACTTACAATATTCGGATGTGAAAGACGCAGAAGGACCCCAATTTCTGTTCTTACAATTTTCTTATCTACCTGTTAAAAATAAGTATAGGAACATGTTGAACAACGAACATAGTAATTAGAAATAATATTGATAATACATAATAGAATTATTAATCTTCAGACAGTTGTCACTGGGTGGTTTAGTGCAATACATATCAAAGGTTATTTCCATATTTGCGTTTCATGGCCGAGATGGGAATAATTGCTTCTAGGACACGGCCACCACAGTCGGTGGGTTGCAAAAACTGCTGAAGGCAGCGGCATTACACTGAATGCATAACAGAGAAGAATGGGAGTTACAGAAACTTCATAGCACAGCTCTGGAGTTATGCCAACAATGTAGCTCATTTTGTTATATTGTTTTCGGAACTCTCATTAATTTCTACAGGAGTAAAACAACATAGCAGCAGACCTGCGCTTGGGTGTTTTTTACCCCTACTCTGAAGGCAGGGAAGCAACTATTCCCATTTCAACCATAAAACGCAGAGGTGGAAATAACTATTAAATGTGAAATAAATGACTATAAAAGCCCAAAGGGAGAATCTCTATCAAGACTGATATTTGAGTAAGAGGGCAAAAATATAAAAAATTTGGTGAGTTATTTATGCCAGACAACTGTCATAAGCCGGGTTCACATTAGCGTTTGAGTCCACAGCATGGTGCAGCGGACTTCTTTGCTTAGCTCCACCTACTTCCGCATGTGTCCTGCGTACCTATCTTTAACATTGGGTATGCAGGGACTGTGTTGTATGAGGTTGCATCTGCGTGCGTCATTTTGATGTGCCCGCTGAACGCAACATGTTGCATTTTCTTGCATTCGGTGGGCATGTCAAAACGACGCATGCAGACGCATCCGCATGCAACGCAAGTTCCTGTGTACCCAATGTTAAATATAGGTACGCAGGACGCATGAGGAAGTAGCCGGAGCTTAAGGAAAGAAGTCCGCAGCACCACGCTGCGGACTCAAAAGCTAATGTGAACCCGGCCTTAGAGAATGGAATGAGAAATCCCTACTGTTGTCTAATGTAATGTAAAGGTAATTAAAGTGACTTGTTTAGTCTTGTTCACACATTGCATTTTTGCAGCAAAAAGAACAGCAGTTTACATTACCTACAAAATAAATGAGATACATTTGCTTATTTTTTCTTGAAGATTTGAAGTAGTTTCAGAACTGCAGCATGTCAATTCTGTCAGAGCTTTTGCAACGTTTTTCGCCCATTTAAATGAATGTGAAAATAATGCATACAAAATGTCAGCATTTTCTTGATTTTCCAGCCAACACATCAGTATTTGCAGCAAATATTTCTGCTATAAATAATGAACATGTACACACACCCTTACACAAAGATAGGCTTTATTATTTGTGTTCTAATGCTGGTTTGTTTGGAAGCTCTTTTTTGTGATCGGACAACTGTCACAGCAAAAATTCCTATTATAATGTTAAGAATTTGTAATGCAGGAAACATTAGCTTAATGCCTGGTGAGTAATGATATGATTCAGCTCAATGTGACATAGTCAAAGGGTCGTGTTGTGTTAATGACATTGGCAAGGCAAGGTTTGCTGTTTCATAGTATGCAATGCTTTAATGAGTTACTTGTCAATTTACCATTTGCTACATATGTACATTACAACATATAAACACTTCTAAATCTCATCTATAAAACAGGCATCTTTGCCACATTTATGTAAATATCCATTTCGGAGAGGAAAACGATAGTAATTCTACAAGTCAATATTGACCCTTTAACAAACCTTACCCTATGATTTAGGATAAACCAAACCAGACACTACATTTTCTAACATGTGTTTCGGGATGCTTGCACCTCATTAGTGAAAAGCAGGAGGTCTGATTTTGATAGGTGACAGGTTTTGGACAGGGATTTAAGGGGTAATGTTTCAACCAATTGGTGTCTCTATAGTTCAAGTCCTCTTCCTTATATTGTCATATTTAATGACTTCTAAAGATTTCCGTTAACTTTAAAGGCATATTACCTTTTGAGAGGATTATGGCATATCCAAAGTTAATGTCTAAGAAATATTGGTTCTACTCTCAGTACTCCCAGATACCTGGAGAATGAGGGTACTGTTTCCCACAATCAGTACTCTAGAAAAGAGTAGACCATGCCCAATACTAGCCACCGCTCTAACTCCCATTGCCAGTCTGGAGTGCTAAACAGGGGTCAAGGAACCCAAGTATTTTGATGTAAGGGGAACCCAGATGGTTAAATGGAGCTTTATTTGTGCTCGCTCATCCCCAATCCTGAGCAATAGGTTACTCTTCTTCCCTCAGACATGGAAAACACTGTGTGCAGAAGATTGGGGGCCTTACAAAATAGCATAGCAGACCACATGGGATCCGGGGGCTATATTTTGTGTCCCCCTGCTCTAAGTCAATCATCGTTGTATAAATGAAGTATAAGCCTTCCCTCATAGTGTATAGACCATGCTTATAGAGAAAACCCTACTAGGAATTGAAGAATTTACCTTTGGAATAATTTTAGTAGCAAAATACAAGTTTGGTTAGACATGTTGCTCAGATAATCACTCTATTATGTGTAAATCCTGTTTTATTTCATGGTTCATGATACCCGATGCATATGGGGTCTATATTGCGGCATTGGGGTATTTGTAGACTTTAAAGTTCCAGATACACAAATAATGTGTAGTTGATGTTGTGAAGCGATGATGAGAGGTTTGTACATGGAGTACACGTACAATCTCACACAATCTATAATGTGCAGTACCATGGACAGAAACCTCTGACTGCACAATGCCGAAGATGTCGCATTTCATGATTAGAGTTCCCAAGAGAGAAGGAAGAAGCATCGTAGGAGCTGTATCGCGCTTGCTGTGAGATCAGCATTACAATTGTGTTGGATATCCTACAAACCAGAGCAATCAAGAATGATTTCAGAACAAAAATAAGATTTTTCCTAAGCCGAAATGTTCTTCATTTGTATTTTTAAGGCATTTCCAGCTGCTTTCCAGTTTACATTTCATGCCATTATATTTACTTCCTTAGAAACAATATCAGTGCACAGCTCCAAATTTTAGTAACGGGAAAACAAAAATGATCTAAAAAGAGCCAAGCTGTTTCTGGGTAATTTGTTTGAATTGCAAATACATATATAAGAGCTTCTATAGCCATACAGAAATTAAATTAATTGGTTTTATAGTTTATTTTAAGCAACTATTATCACATTAGAACCAACCTAAGATTAAAAAAAAACTACACAAAATGGGTGATTTTACTAAGCAGGTTGCCATTGCCACTTCCAAAACTATAGAAGTGATGGTTTCCTGGCTGTTTTACCTGTAAGGACCAGACCACCTTGTAGAAGTTTTCCCAAAATGTGCTGCTATACTTAGTTATAGTTGTTTAATAAACTGGAAAGAGCATGGTGCCCCAAGAACAATTACGATAACACAACATAAACAATAAAGTATGCAAACTAGAAATTTTATTAATAGGGTACAAAAGACTAAAAACAACACGGATGTATGAGGATGTGGTGTATGACTACTAAGAACACCAACAAGGAAATAGGCACATATACAAAGATCACAAGGGTACAGTCATGGAGCCATGTGGCACAATAATACAAGTAAAACTGGCAGTATTGTGCACAATAAGGGAAATAACGCAGGGTGGGGAGAGGACACTATTGTATGTCAGTGACCAAGGTCCTAAATGCAGGAGATTCCCACAATGCCCAGCACCCGCCCCTATTGCAACTGCCTGAAGAAAAAATGCTATACCTAAGCCATAAGCCCCAGGCTGAGCTTACCCATATGTGCGATGTCCTATATGTGGTGTCCAAAAAAGTGCCCTGACGCACGTTTCGCGATTGTCGCTTCCTCGGGAGGCAATGTGAGTGTGGCAAACTGAAGGATGTTTTGTATCATTGTAACAGCTGTTGCTAATTAGCACTGGTGACGAGCGGCGCCTGCGGGTGGACAATCTCGGCCATGCCGCACTACTTCCGGCTATCCCAGCGGCGCACAAAGTGGGGAAATATCCCCGTGACGTCAACAGATCTGTGCGTCGCTGTTAGAGGATGCCGTTAGGAGGCGCGGCTTAGCTAAGAGTCCATCGCGCATGCGCACCACCAGCGGCCATTTTGGAAAAGGGAATAAGTGCTGGCAAATCGGGGATACAGGTAAAATATGGCTGCACATTTATAGAAGAGCATAAAATGTATATAGATTTTAACAAAGAACCATCGCTACCATTAAAGCATAGTGAATCATAAACAGTTAACAAAAAACTGATCATGGTGTATTTAACACAAAAGCGAGATATATACAACATAAATATATGCATCATATTTTACAAATGCTAAGAGAATGACGAATGCTGCCGCTTCCCCTTTGATGTATAATCAAAAAGATGCTCCCAGCAGATATGTGATCTCTTCCAAATGGAAATACTTGTAAATGGCATCACCAGCAAAGAAATATAGAAGAAACATGGAAACTAAAACCAAAATGAGGGAAAAGAACACAATGATTAAAAACACAGATTAAAACAATTGAAACAGGGGAACAGTGGTATTAATACCAGAAACGCGCCTATAGGAAAGGGACAAACGATAATTTTTCATTTAGGCCATTTGGGGCCATAGTCCCCAATAGCACTATCCAGCGGCACTCAACTTGTGCTAGGGTACGTTTGAGGTCACCACCCCTATTACCCGAGTGGACCCGATCAATCCCCCGTACCTTGAATGTATCAGGGTTGCAGCTATGATACATTTTAAAATGTCTCGGAATCGTTTTAAGTTCCAACACATTGTCTATGTCCCTAGCTGCCTCAATATCCCTGACGTGTTCTCGGACCCTGACACGAAGCTCACGAGATGTGAGGCCTACGTAGATTAGATTACACGCACAAGTGGCGTAATACACCACATGAGTGGTGCTACATGATATATAACTTGTGATCCGGTAGTCCCTACCCCCTCCCGCCGCAGAAAAAGAAGTGGTTCTAATGATATTCCTACATGCCTTACAGGAGCCACATGGAAAGCATCCCCACCTCTGTGGTCCTGAACCAAAAATTCTTGGGGGTGCAGGGACGTAGTGACTCCTCACCAGCTGATCTTTAAGACTCTTCCCCCTTCTCGCTGTAAGAAGGGGGCGGTCAGGCAAGATATTATTTAGGGTGGGCTCAGTTTTCAATACAGACCAGTGTCTCTGCAGAACCTCCCGGATGTCATCCCATCTGTTGTTGAAGGTAGAGATAAACCTTAACGGCTGATCTCTCCCAACGGGAGTGAGTCTGGGAGGTCTGCAGAGCAACTGGTCTCTAGGGGAGCTCCTGGCACGTAAATAACCCTTTTTAATGACCCTCCTGCTGTAGCCCCGGTCCCGGAACCGACCGGCAAGGTCCCGAGCCTGACGCTCAAAGATCCCATCCGCAGAGCAAACCCTCTTCATTCTAAGGAACTGGCCCACTGGTATAGCTCGTATAGTTGACCTGGTGTGAGCTGAGCTAGAGTGCAAAAGGGCATTAACCGATGTTTCCTTGCGGAATATACTTAGTTATAGTGAATGATTGTTTCCAACATTCCACTCTTTTAACAGTTTTTATTCCATTTGAATATTTTAATTAAAGCCCACCTATCTCTTGGGATTGGACTTATCAAAGTTTGACTGCTTGTCGGCTAAACACAATCACGTTTTTGATCATCCACATATTATGACAATCAACATGTCATAACATTCTTCCTAAAATGCCAGGTTTTTGTCATGTAAAAAAATCATACCAAAAAGAAACATTTCAGAACTTTTTATTCCTTTAATGTAACCCTTAATCTGTACAATTCAATTGAAAGAAACTAAACGCATTGCGGGTGTAAAAAGAAAAATAAAGGACTAAAATAGTGGGGTTATATAACATACTTTGTTGAAGTACGCTTTGAATTTATAACAGTAAGTCTTTTAAGTTAGGAGTCTATCAGCATGGCCCATCTAGAATTGGCAATCTTTGCCCACTTTTCCTTGCAGTAGCGCTGCAAATCTGTCATTTTACAAGAGCATCTCCTGATTACAGCGCCCTCTTCAGGTCAACTCACAAATTTTTACTTGGATTCAGATCTTGGCTCTAGCTGACCACTCAAAACCTTTCATTGTCTTCAGACAAAGCCATACTTTTTCTGATTTGGAGGTATGCTGGGGACAGTTGTCATACTAAAAGGTGAAATTCCTCTTCATTTTCAGATTTTCAGCAGGGGCCTGAAGGTCCCGTTTCAGAATTGTCTGATATTGGAACTATTCATACTTCACATCACCTTGACTAATGCCTGAGTCCCAACAGCCAAAAAATAGCCCCAAAGCATAATTCTGCCCCCACAATGCTTCATAGTGGGTATGGTGTTCTTTTGGTGATGCACAGTGTTGGGTTTCTGCCAAACACACCTTTTGGAATTATGGCCAAAACGTTTAACCTTGGTCTCATCAGACCATAACAAGTTTTCCTACATACTTTAGGCAGACTTGTTGGTTTTTGCAAAACATAGTTAGGCTTGGATGTTTTTCTTTGTAGGAAAAGGCTTCTCTCTTTTCAATTTATCCAACCAGCCAGACATATGAAGAATACTTTCCAGAAATTCCAGTAGCTCCCTTAATGTTTCTGTAGGCCCCTTGATAGCCTTCCAGACCAATTTTCTTATTGTCTTTTCAGCAATTTTTGACGAACGTCCAGTTCTAGGAAACTTCATTATGAAAAATTTTAGTGACTTTTTCATGACCATCTTCACAGTGTTCCATGATATAGCTAATGCCTTGGAAATTAAGTTGTACCCTTTTCCTGTCTGGCAACTTTCAACAATGAGATCCCTTTGCTGTGTTAAAAGCTGTTTATGGACCAAGGCTTTTACTGTATAATGCAACTAAGAAAATGTCAGCAAAATCCTATTAGAACAGCTAAACTTTATATTGGGTTAAATCAGATTAATTTTAAATGATGGCAGCTGTGTCCCGACTACTATTTAACAGGAGTTTAAATTTTATTGGCTAATTCTGAACACATCCGCCTCCCCAATTATAAGAGCATGTTCACACCTATAAAACCACATTATTTTAGTTCCCCCCACCCCCCCCACCCCTAAAACTGATTTCACTTTATTTGTCAATGGATTTGTACAAATTTTTAGTGAAATTAAAATTAGAAAAAGATTTGAAATGACTCTTCTTGGTACGATTTTTTTTTTACATGACAAAAGCCTGACATTTTTACAGGGGTGTGTAGACTTTTCATGTATACTTTATCTTTATTATAGGGAACTCATCATGTTGAAAATGCAATCAAATATGTTAGTGGAATGTCATATAGCTGGAGGAGATGAGCAAGTTGTTATATTGTATGTTGATACTAGCTATTCTGGGTTTAGGAGTCCAGTTGGCAGTCCTAGGCAGTAACAAAATACTCATTTATAATAATTATAATAATAATTTTTATTTATATAGCGCCAACATATTCCGCAGCGCTTTACAACTTATAGAGGGGATTTGTACAGACAACAGACATTACAGCATAACAGAAATCACAGTTCAAAACAGATACCAGTAGGAATGAGGGCCCTGCTCGCAAGCTTACAAACTATGAGGAAAAGGGGAGACACGAGAGGTGGATGGTAACAATTGCTTTAGTTATTTGGACCGGCCATAGTGTAAGGCTCGGGTGTTCATGTAAAGCTGCATGAACCAGTTCACTGCCTAAGTATGTAACAGTACAGACACAGAGTGCTATTGACTGCATAAAGTGTATGAGAACATGATGCGAGGAACCTGATTATGTTTTTGTTTTTTTATTATTTTTTTTTATTTATTTATTTATTTATTTTTTAATAGGCCACACAGGGATGGTTAGGTTAATGCATTGAGGTGGTAGGCCAGTCTGAACAAATGAGTTTTTAGGGCACGCTTAAAACTGTGGGGATTGGGGATTAATCGTATTAACCTAGGTAATGCATTCCAAAGAATCGGCGCAGCACGTGTAAAGTCTTGGAGACGGGAGTGGGAGGTTCTGATTATTGAGGATGCTAACCTGAGGTCATTAGTGGAGCGGACGGCACGGGTAGGGTGGTAGACTGAGACCAGAGAGGAGATGTAGGGTGGTGCTGAGCCATGGAGTGCTTTGTGGATGAGGGTAGTAGTTTTGTACTGGATTCTGGAGTGGATGGGTAACCAGTGTAATGACTGGCACAAGGTAGAGGCATCGGTGTAACGGTTGGTGAGGAATATGATTCTGGCAGCAGCATTCAGGACAGATTGGAGCGGGGAGAGTTTGGTAAGAGGGAGGCCTATTAGTAGAGAGTTACAGTAGTCCAGACGAGAATGAATAAGGCTAGGTTCACATTGCGTTAGGGCAATCCGTTTAGCGCTAGCGGATTGTGCTAACGCAATGTTTATTTAGGGGCCGCGTTAGGGGTCGCGTTAACGTCCCCGCTCTCACAGATCCCCGATTTGCGAGAGCGGGGAACGGACCTCGGGTGCGCCGCGGACGCTGCAAGCAGTGTCCGAGGCGCGCCACAGAAGAACGGCACATCGCTAGCGCGAGCCGAAAAAGGCACGCGCTGGCGATGCGCTACAGGGAAACTTCACATTGCTGTCAATGGGTGCGCTAACGGACCCGTTGCACGGTGTTAATTGCGACATTTTCGCTGTGCAACGCTGTCCGTTAGCGTGCACACATTAACGCAATGTGAACCTAGCCTAAGTGAGACAGTAAGAGTTTTTGCAGAGTCAAAAGTAAGAAAAGGGCGAATTCTAGAAATGTTTTTGAGATGCAGATAAGAAGAGCGAGCCAGTGATCGGATGTGGGGGGTGAATGAAAGCTCGGAATCAAGGATGACCCCAAGGCAGCGGGCATGTTGCTTTGGAGTAATGGTGGAACCGCACACGGAGATGGCAATGTCAGGCAAAGGTAGGTTAGTAGAGGGAGGAAACAATAGGAGTTCAGTTTTTGACAGGTTCAGTTTCAGATAGAGGGAGGACATGATGTTAGAGACAGCGGTAAGACAATCACTGGTGTTTTCTAAAAAGGTCGGCGTGATAACAGGAGAAGAGGTGTATAATTGGGTGTCGTCAGCATAGAGATGGTACTGGAAACCAAATCTACTGATTGTTTGTCCAATAGGGGCAGTATACAAAGAGAAGAGGAGGGGGCCTAGGACTGATCCTTGAGGAACCCCAACAGTAAGGGGAAGGTGAGAGGAGGAGGAACCAGCAAAACATACAGTGAAGGATCGGTCAGAGAGATAGAAGGAGAACCAGGAGAGAACGGTGTCCTTGAGGCCGATGGAGCGGAGCATAGTGAGGAGGAGCTGATGATCCACAGTATCGAATGCTGCGGAGAGATCCAAGAGAATTAGCATGGAGTAGTGACCATTAGATTTAGCTGTTAGTAGGTCATTAGAGACTTTAGTGAGGGCAGTTTCAGTAGAGTGTAAAGAGCGGAAGCCAGATTGAAGAGGGTCGAGAAGAGAGTTATCTGAGAGATAGCGGGTAAGACAGGAGAGGACCAGGCGTTCCAGGAGTTTAGAGATGAAGGGAAGATTAGAGACAGGTCTATAATTTGCAGCACAATTTTGGTCGAGGGAGGCTTTTTTAAGTAACGGATGTATGATGGCATGCTTAAATGAGGAGGGAAAAATACCGGAAGTGAGGGAAAGGTTGAATATTTTTGTTAGGTGAGAGGTGACAGCCGGGGAAAGGGACTGGAGGAGATGTGATGGAATGGGGTCACTGGTGCAAGTGGTCGGGCGAGAAGATGCAAGGAGCCTGCTTACTTCTTCTTCTGTAACTGGTTCAAACTCAGAGAGTGAACTAGATGCAGTGGGGGAGGGAGGACAGTGCATGGTTTGAAGTGATTGGGAGATGATTTTCTGTCGAATGTGGTCAATTTTTTCTTTGAAGTAATTGGCCAGATCGTCAGCGCGGAGATCTGTGGTTGGGGCCTGCTCTCTTGGGTTGAGTAGGGACTAGAAAGTGTCAAAGAGACGTTTAGGGTTATTTGACAGTGAGGTGATGAAGGTGTTGAAATAGGTTTGGTTGGACAGGTGAAGGGCAGAGTTGTATGCTCATTTAGACTACATCCTGCTGAATCCAACTTGTATTCCTTCTTGACTTCCCTAACCAAAATCGTCCACGGATCAGTAATTTTTTGTTCAATTCATGTTAAATTTTGCATGGATGTCCAGCCATTACAAACGTTCCTCAGTGGCTGCTGTTGGTTCCTCATTCTCTCAGATCTATACCATATGCTGATCCCCCAGTTTTGCGCCTAATTTCTGCACAGACTCCTAAGGTGAGCCTCTCCGCGGTGGGCCTGCGACTATTAAATCCATCTTGAAGTTCTTTTGCCAGGAGGCTCTGCATTTCTCTCTTGTTCTTTTCCTTTCTACTCAGTGGTTAAACTATGCAGATATAGCTATCAATAACTGAGCAGGACTGCCCATGGACTCCTAAAATTGACAAATTAGGGGTAATAATAATTTTACAGAATCTTTTCCCACAAAAAAATGATATTCCAATTTGTTTTACTCATTTTTCTCTAAAACATGTTGCCTGTGGTTTGGACTGCATTTTTAACATGATGGGTTCCCCTTTAGCTGTACTCTTTGTGTTTTATCAGCAGGACAAGGGCATTTAGGATGTGTGCATGCTTGCACTAAGGTTATTAGTCTATTCATTTATTATACAGAAATTAGAGAGCACTTGCTGTTTTCTAATTGAAACTTAAAATGACACCACACAGAGCAGATCTCATTCCTTTTCTACCTATGAATTTGGAGCAAATTTATGAACAGCACACAAAAAAATAAAGCATTGAACCCCAGCGTGCCATGTTTTGTACTAAGCAATTCATTATATTTTATTAAATACATTCTCAACTCCTACTATGTCTTTTTTTCCAACAGCTAAAGTACCAATATTAGTATCTGTCTAGATGATGCTTTGAAATGTATAATTCACAACCTAGTAATATCCTAAGGAAGTGTAAGAGCGTCTATAACTTTGCTTGAGATCATTAAATTAATGATCAGCCATCACGGTTGACCCTATAGTCAATGCATTTCTTAAGGACGCCATATACCTTAGCTAAAGATTGGTTGCTGATTGAAGGACCTTTGAATGAACGTTTGTCTCATTAATGATTGTTCTACCAATCCAGCGTTACACATTTTACTTGTTATTGGCCATTTCAGCAGTTAAAAAGGACTATAAATGTTCTATTGTACTGTGCGAGTAACAACCTGTATAGGATGACAAATTATCTTTCATAGAATGATCGCTGGTTGGCTAAAAATTTCCAACAAAGCTGACTTTGTTTCAATGTCAATGAGGCATCGATTGATGACTGTTAAATTAATCGGCACAAAAATTCACTGTTGTTGAAATCATCTATTTTCATCAACTTTAGTTTTGATCTATGGTACCTTTTATGGAGTCTTTCTATGCAATACTCTAAACAGTTCATTATATTAGATTTCTATAAATTAGAAAATATCTACGAAAAGTATCTTTCTCATGGCTGACATTACAGGCACCAAATTAATGGTGCATTCTGGTGTCTATCTCTTCTAAGTCCCCGTACACATGAGCGCTTGGCTGAGGGCTTATGTGTTTTCAAAGAGGAGAGGGGAGAAAGCTGAAGCCATACAGCTCTGGTAAAGGCTTATTTCCAGATGAACAAAAGGATTGGGACTTATATTGACAGGTTAAACCGATTTCAATATAATGTGTATGACACCCCTAAGGGTGGACATATTGCCTTTGCAGTGAGTTCAGACTGGTAGAGGTTAACATGTGGGTTGTAGTTTTGTCTCACTGGGATTTGGTTTGCTGAAGTTCAGCACTATGGCTCCGATTCATCAGTACCATAATTTTTCACGATCAGTCTTGATGGATAGGGGGGAGTGGAGTGCGTGGTGTACACCTCTTAATGGATTAGGCAAGGCACAAAGTGGTGTGTATGTGTCAGGATCAAAAAACTTACTCCAGTCAGGAACATAAGCAAAATTTGTGGCATAAAGAATGCCCCCGCTAGTCATGAATTTGACAAGCGGGGGCTCTCATGCCCCATCCCTTGCCAGCTCTGCCCACTGAGCAAAAAGAGTGCAAAAACGCCAAATGTCTCTTACGTTTTTGGCGGCTGCAACAGTTTTCTAGAGTAAAAGTTTTGATGAATCAAGGCCTTGCTTGGTGTTGATATTGATCTACTTCAATGTCGGGTCAAGAGATAGGTGAATGCTTTATCACATATCATGAATCAAGAGCATACTGAATTTAGAGTGGGTGGATAGTTATGTACACTGAAATTTTCAGTTATTTTGTCCTAGTTGTTGTTTGCTTCACAGTATAAAGAAAACCAAATGTTCACAGTTGTAGGTAGGTTCTTTACATGTATATATATATATAAAAATAATCCGCGCTGGGTTCTACAGTTTTGTGACCACTAAATACCTCCAAAAAACAATAAATATTTGCACCTTTTATATGACTTTAAAAAACTATTAAAAAATAAGTTTGTGCTGTGTTTTAAAATAGCTCCACCGTGGAGCAAGACATTACCATAAGGAAATTCTGAGTGAGATAATAAATTGATTTTTTACCTGGTGCGGTATAGTCGATAATGTCCACAGTTCCCTTTAGTCGGTCTTTGTTAAAGTCCAAATGTGGAAAAATGCAGCTTCGGTGGAGTTTTTTTTTTTTTCCTCTTTTGCTTTCACGTGAGCGGGCTCCAGGCAGTGCCCTGGCCGGCGGCAAACAGCCCTATGCTCGCTCACTGCTAGTAGCGACTATGCGCTGTTGTGCAGCTCTCGGTTCTCTGCCTCTGCAGGACCTTGTGTGACGTCACGGTCATGTGATTGCTCACAATCACATGACCGTGACGTCACGCAAGGTCCTGAAGTCACGTAAGCAATCACATGACCGTGACGTCACACAAGGTCCTGCAGAGGCAGAGAACCGAGAGCTGCACAACAGCGCATACTCGCTACTAGCAGTGAGCGAGCATAGGGCTGTTTGCCGCCGGCCAGGGCACTGCCTGGAGCCCGCTCACGTGAAAGCAAAAGAGGAAAAAAAAAAAAACTCCACCGAAGCTGCATTTTTCCACATTTGGACTTTTACAAAGACCGACTAAAGGGAACTGTGGACATTATCGACTATACCGCACCAGGTAAAAAATCAATTTATCATCTCGCTCAGAATTTCCTTATGGTAATGTCGTGCTCCACGGTGGAGCTATTTTAAAACACAGCACAAACTTATTTTTTAATAGTTTTTTAAAGTCATATAAAAGGTGCAAATATTTATTGTTTTTTGGAGGTATTTAGTGGTCACAAAACTGGATTACCCAGCGCGGATTATTTTTATATATATACCTGTTTATAGCTACTAATACAGAAGGGTGGCACTGTATTTGTATCCGCTGCAGGATTCAGTTTCTGAAGCGCTACTGGTGTGCTTAATTTTAGGTTCTTTACATGAACTGAGCAAACCCTCAAAAACCCAGTGAAATTCCAGGTTATGAGGTAGCAAAACATGAAAAATGCCAAGGGGGTGAATACTATTGTGAGCCACTGTAAATTTAAAGAGAATGTGTAATCTGAAGATGATCTATTATTTAAATTACGTTTTTGTGGTGTTTTTTCTAATTGTCATATTCAGGGCTCAGGAGATAAACTAACGAAGTAGATTTCCAGAATAGATACCTTATAGGTCTCCTGATCCCCAGGGATCACTCTGCTCAGGCCCCTACTTATCAGACATTGCTGTCATATTTTAGCAAAATGTCACCAAAGTCTGCCATGAGACACTCCATTTTAGTCAAATATGTAAATCTAACTTGCATACATATAGAAATAATTGGCAGCTTTTAACCAATTGATTGATGTTAGTGAAGAAATATAAAGTGAATACTTCTAATCAGTTCCTGACATTTTATCGAAGCACATCCTTCAATTTAGACTCTTTAACTCCTTCCCGACATGTGCCGTACATATACTGCTCTGAGAAGTATAGTATGTGTATGGCGCTGAAATATGTGATTCAGACAGAACACCTAGCGGAAGATTCCCTATAATGAGGCAGATAGAGCCACTGTAAATGCCATCTGACCTGTGATCTGGCGATGTCCAACCTTTTAGGATTCCATAAAAGTTCCGTCAGCGACAGTTTTGTGCGCTCCTGAAAAGGACACCGCTGAACAGAGGCCAGACGGAGTGCAGAGTAAATTTGCTGCCTCATTATAGTGAACGGATCCCTTGGGGGTTTCATCTGAATTAGGTCAGTCAGAGATTTAGATGGAAACCCCAAAGTAAGTGGTCAGCGTAGTGCACCGGATAACTGTGATCCCAAACGTTATGTAAAATGTTCCCAATAAAAGCCTCAACTCAATCCACAAAAAAAGCAAGTCCCCACTCAGGTCTGTCATCTGTTAATGGAAATATAGGGGGCTTTCACATTGCTTGAAGTACAAAGGCTCTGGAAAAGCAAAATGGCTCCTCACCCGCCAAAAGAAATTCAGCAAATTCTGTTCTCCCAAATCCAAATACCCCCCTTCCCTTCTGAGACCCAGTGATCCTAAACCACATTTAACACCCAGGTGACTGGCATTTCTGTAGTGATGAGAGCCAGCCTAATTTGCAGATGCATGTCTCCAGAAGCATGACCTGGGCATAACGTACTGGTCACTACAATGGCAGTTTGCAATTTTCACTCAGCAACATTCAATGCTGCTTGTTTCTGGAAAACACCCATGGAGTCAAAATCCTCACCACATCTGTAGATAAATTTCCAAAGAGTTATAATTTCCAAAATGTGGTCACTTGAGGGGGGATTCTGCTTTTCTAGTACTTAGGGGCTCTTTATATGGAATCCACAAACTAGTCTAGGAAACTCTGCACTCCAGGTGACAATTAGCGCTCCATCCCTCCCAACTCTCTCCATAAGTAGTACTGAACATCCACATATAGGGTAGTTCTATATTCAGCAGAAATTGTGGGACAAATTTTGATGCCATTTGTACCCATTTCCCAGTGTGAAAATGTAAAACATGGGGCTACCACACAATGTATACCCCTCCTCACATGTAAAGCGCTATGGAATAAATGGCGCTATAATAATAAATAATAGTAATAATCTTGGTGGTAAAAATGTAAATTATTTTTTCTTCTCTGCCCAATGGTATAAAAGCCTGTGACACACCTGTGGTATCAATATAATCACTGCACCCCTAGATGAATTCATTGAGAGGTTTAATTGGTAAAATGAGGTCACTTATGGGGGGTTCTGCTGTTCTGGCACTTCAGGGGCTCTGCCAATGTAACATGGCATCCTCAAATAAATGCAGCAAAATCTGCACTGTAATATGGTGCTACTTCCTACCTGAGCTTTGCACTGTGCCTCAAAAGTAGTTTTTGACCACATTTGGGGTATCAGTGAACTCAGGAGAAATTGCACACCAAACTTTGGGGTCCATTTTCTCCTTTTGCTCTTGTGAAAATACAAAATTTGTAGCTAAAAAAGATTTTTGTGGGAAAAATGTGATTTTTTTATTTCCACGGCTTAACGTTATAAACTTCTCTGAAGCACCTGGGGTTCAATGCACATCTAAATAAAGTCCCAAAGGGGTCTAGTTTCCAAAATGATGATTAAACGGGTGGTGTAGCGGCGCTAATGAAAAAAGGGCATAAAAAAGCAGCTGGTATAGCCCCTAAACCACAAAGGGCGAGAAGATGATCTAATAAATACAGATTAAAAATATATATATTAAAATATATATATATATATATATATATATATATATATATATATACCTGCGCTAAGATATGCATATACAAAAAACCATAACTATTACCTATCAAAAGGGGGGGGCGATGCTGAAAGCAGTACGATAATCCGTATATAAATCCACCAGGACCTTCAAACTCTGAGAACAAGAATAAGAATAAACACATAGAATGGTAAGCAAGAATATGGAACTATTGTGACGGCTATACTTTAAAATGATTTAAAAAACAAGGTTGCGGAACTACATTTAAAATTGCACGCGATAGTAACCAAAAAAAGGAAAAGAGAGTGCTACATACTATTTGGCGTGCAGACACCTAAAGCTGAGGAGAGTCAGTAGCGAAGACACAGGTGCTCTTATTAAAATTGCAGTAGATAAGTTACTTTCCTTTCTGATGATCAGCGATGTAACGAGATTGTGATCCCTCGGCGTGCTGTCCCGGCCGGTGACAGCCGCCCGTGCGGGGAGAAGTGGGTATGAAATGAGCGCTCGGTAACGTTGCAGATCTATGCAATTGAATGTCCCTGTAAGAAGCTCTACATAGGACATACAAAACGTTCTCTCTGTAGGAGAATTAGCGAACATCTCCGCAATATAAAGAAAAATATGGGGACCACCCGCTTTCAAAACATTTTTCAATCTATCATGGGGGTTCCGTACTGGGGACAAAAGTGTCTGGGATTAAGGTGGTCCATACTGACTGGCGTAAAGGTGACTATATTAAACAAATGTCTAGGGAGGAAACCAGATGTATCTTTGAGTTAGACACACTAAAGCCGAAGGGACTTAATACGGGAGTGGAACTTTTTGCATTTGATTGACACATAACATGGGAGCCAAGGCTATATATAGCCAACAAAGCACAACGGGAGCCATACCCTGAAGAAGGAATCCGTGTTTATTCCGAAACGCGTTGGTTAATTTTGGCTCCTACAGTGCTCCGTACTTCCAAGCAAGGGCACCACGTGACGCACCGGACACGTGACCCGAATACTCCGAAGGTCCTGTCAGCTGCAACGTTACTGAGCGCTCATTTCATACCCACTTCTCCCCGCACGGGCGGCTGTCACCGGCCGGGACAGCACGCCGAGGGATCACAATCTCGTTACATCGCTGATCATCAGAAAGGAAAGTAACTTATCTACTGCAATTTTAATAAGAGCACCTGTGTCTTCGCTACTGACTCTCCTCAGCTTTAGGTGTCTGCACGCCGAATAGTATGTAGCACTCTCTTTTCCTTTTTTTGGTTAATATCGCGTGCAATTTTAAATGTAGTTCCGCAACCTTGTTTTTTAAATCATTTTAAAGTATAGCCGTCACAATAGTTCCATATTCTTGCTTACCATTCTATGTGTTTATTCTTATTCTTGTTCTCAGGGTTTGAAGGTCCTGGTGGATTTATATACGGATTATCGTACTGCTTTCAGCATCGCCCTCCCCCCCCCTTTTGATAGGTAATAGTTATGGTTTTTTGTATATGCATATCTTAGCGCAGGTATATATATATATATATATATATATATATATATATATATATATATTTTTTTTTTAATATATATATATATTTAATCTGTAGTTTCCAAAATGGTGTCATTTGTGGGGGGTTTCCACTGTTTAGGCACATCAGGGGCTCTCCAAACGCGACATGGCAACCGCTAATTATTCCAGCAAATTTTACATTTTCCTTTCAAGCCTTGCCATGCACCCAAACAGTTGTTTTCCTACACATATGGGGTATCTGCACAACAAATTGTATGGAGCAATTTCTCCTGTTCCCCTTATTAAAATGCAAAATTTGGAGCTAAAAAAACGATTTGTCTGGGAAATATGTGATTTTTTTTATTTTCACGGCTTAACTTATAAACTTCTGTGAAGCACTTGTGGGTTCAAGGTGCTTAATACACATCTAGATAAGTTCCCTAAGGCGTCTAGTTTCCAAAATGGTGTCACTTGTTGGGGGTTTCCACTGTACATTAGGGGCTCTCCAAACATGCCAAAACACAGGCAAAGATTCTTACCTGTCCAGGCCTCTAAACAAATGCAAATCAGGGTGCAGCGGACCCAAGTAAAGATGGCAACTACACAGGAGCAGTAATACCGATGAGGCAGCCAGCCTACAATCAGGGATTGGCCGCTTGGCACACTAGTGCAAACAAAAAATAATCTGTATGCAACGATGTTCACACAGAAATTTGTTTAGCGGCCTGGACAGGTAAGCATCTTTGCCTGTGTTTTTTTTGTGTTTTTTTTCAATAATAGTGGAGGATTTTTCCTCTTTTGGTTGTTTTTGTTGATAGAGTAGGACTGGAAAATGTGAGGACCCTTGACATGGGTTGGCAGCTTACATATTGTGGCCATAATATAAACTAATACCTTACATATACATACAGTGGGGCAAAAAAGTATTTAGTCAGTCAGCAATAGTGCAAGTTCCACCACTTAAAAAGATGAGAGGCATCTGTAATTTACATCATAGGTAGACCTCAACTATGGGAGACAAACTGAGAAAAAAAAATCCAGAAAATCACATTTTCTGTTTTTTTATCATTTTATTTGCATATTATGGTGGAAAATAAGTATTTGGTCAGAAACAAAATTTAATCTCAATGCTTTGTAATATATCCTTTGTTGGCAATGACAGAGGTCAAACAGTTTTCTGTAAGTCTTCACAAGGTTGCCACACACTGTTGTTGGTATGTTGGCCCATTCCTCCATGCAGATCTCCTCTAGAGCAGTGATGTTTTTGGCTTTTCGCTTGGCAACACGGACTTTCAACTCCCTCCAAAGGTTTTCTATAGGGTTGAGATCTGGAGACTGGCTAGGCCACTCCAGGACCTTGAAATGCTTCTTACGAAGCCACTCCTTCGTTGCCCTGGCGGTGTGCTTTGGATCATTGTCATGTTGAAAGACCCAGCCACGTTTCATCTTCAATGCCTTTGCTGATGGAAGGAGGTTTGCACTCAAAATCTCACGATACATGGTCCCATTCATTCTTTCATGTACCCGGATCAGTCGTCCTGGCCCCTTTGCAGAGAAACAGCCCCAAAGCATGATGTTTCCACCACCATGCTTTACAGTAGGTATGGTGTTGGATGGATGCAACTCAGTATTCTTTTTCCTCCAAACACGACAAGTTGTGTTTCTACCAAACAGTTCCAGTTTGGTTTCATCAGACCATAGGACATTCTCCCAAAACTCCTCTGGATCATCCAAATGCTCTCTAGCAAACTTCAGACGGGCCCGGACATGTACTGGCTTAAGCAGTGGGACACGTCTGGCACTGCAGGATCTGAGTCCATGGTGGCGTAGTGTGTTACTTATGGTAGGCCTTGTTACATTGGTCCCAGCTCTCTGCAGTTCATTCACTAGGTCCCCCCGCGTGGTTCTGGGATTTTTGCTCACCGTTCTTGTGATCATTCTGACCCCACGGGGTGGGATTTTGCGTGGAGCCCCAGATCGAGGGAGATTATCAGTGGTCTTGAATGTCTTCCATTTTCTAATTATTGCTCCCACTGTTGATTTCTTCACTCCAAGCTGGTTGGCTATTGCAGATTCAGTCTTCCCAGCCTGGTGCAGGGCTACAATTTTGTTTCTGGTGTCCTTTGACAGCTCTTTGGTCTTCACCATAGTGGAGTTTGGAGTCAGACTGTTTGAGGGTGTGCACAGGTGTCTTTTTATACTGATAACAAGTTTAAACAGGTGCCATTACTACAGGTAATGAGTGGAGGAAAGAGGAGACTCTTAAAGAAGAAGTTACAGGTCTGTGAGAGCCAGAAATCTTGATTGTTTGTTTCTGACCAAATACTTATTTTCCACCATAATATGCAAATAAAATGATAAAAAAACAGAAAATGTGATTTTCTGGATTTTTTTTTCTCAGTTTGTCTCCCATAGTTGAGGTCTACCTATGATGTAAATTACAGACGCCTCTCATCTTTTTAAGTGGTGGAACTTGCACTATTGCTGACTGACTAAATACTTTTTTGCCCCACTGTATATTGTTATGTGTTTTTGTGCACTTTATTTATTTAGCTGGGCCCAGCTGGCTCTGTAAACTGTGGCCTCTGTTCAAATGGAATGCATTATAGTTAGCACTGGGCAGCCCACCATAGGGTGTCATTAATAGGATGTGATTGTGAGCCAGATGCTCTGCATTTTTTGTGTGAACATCGCCGCGTTCAGATTATTTTTTGTTTGCACTGGTGTGCCAAGCTGCCAATCCCTGATTGTAGGTTGGCTGCCTCATCGGTATTACTGCACCTGTGTAGCCGCCATCTTTAAATGGGTCCACTGCGCCCTGACAGTGCATTTGTTTAGAGGCCTGGACAGGTAAGCATCTTTGCCTGTGTTTTGGTGTTTTTTTCAATAATAGTGGAGGATTTTTCCTCTTTTGGTTGTTTTTGCTCTCCAAACATGACATGGCGTCTGCTAATTATGCCAGCAAATTTTACTGACAAAAAGTGAAATGGCGTTCCTTCCATTCCGAGCCCTGCCGTGTGCTCAAACAGTAGATTTCTCCCACATATGGGGTATCGCCATGCTCAGGAGAAGTTTCCAAAATGGTTCTGCCTGCATCAAGCGTTTCTGCTTTTTTCTTCCATATGTACAGATATTCATTATGTAAACTAGGGGGCAGGTCAGTGAGGGATCAGTGACCTGTAAGCAGTCTGCATTATGAATACCTAATCAGAGCACCACATGAAGACCCCCCACAGGCCACCTCGGAGCACAAGCATATCATTAACTCAAAACTGAAAATAAAGATTAACCCCTTCATGACTGTGGGATTTTTCGTTTTTCAGTGTTCGTTTTTCACTTCCCTCCTTCCCAGAGCCATAACTTTTTTATTTTTCCATCAATTTGGCCATGTGAGGGCTTATTTTTTGGGGGACGAGTTGTACTTTTGAATGACACCATTGGTTTTACCATGTCGTGTACTAGAAATCAGGAAAAAAATTCCAAGTGCGGTGAAATTGCAAAAAAAGTGCAATCCCACACTTGTTTTTTGCTTGGCTTTTTTGCTAGGTTCACTAAATGCTAAAACTGACCTGCCATTATGATTCTCCAGGTCACTACAAGTTCATAGACACCTAACATGACTAGGTTATTTTTTACCTAAGTGGTGAAAAAAAATTCCAAACTTTGCTAAAAAAAAAAAAAAATTGCGCCATTTTCCGATACTCGTAGCGTCTCCATTTTTCATGATCTGGGGTCAGTTGAGGGCTTATTTTTTGCGTGCCGAGCTGGCGTTTTTAATGATTCCAATTCGGTGCAGATACGTTCTTTTGATCGCCCGTTATTGCATTTTAATGCAATGTCGCAGCGACCAAAAGACCGTAATTCTGGCGTTTCGATTTTTTTTCTCGTTACGCCGTTTAGCGATCAGGTTAATGCTTTTTTTTATTGATAGATTGGGCGATTCTGAACGTGGCGATACCAAATATGTGTAGATTTGATTTTTTTTTAATTGATTTATTTTCAATGGGGCGAAAGGGGGGTGATTTAAACTTTAATATTTTTTTTATTTTTTTCACATTTTTTTTAACTTTTTTTTTAACTTTTGCCATGCTTCAATAGCCTCCATGGGAGGCTAGAAGCAGGCACAGCACGATCGCCTCTGCTACATAGCAGCGATCTGCTGTTCGCTGCTATGTAGTAGAAAATCAGGTGTGCTGTGAGCGCCGACCACAGGGTGGCGCTCACAGCTACCAGGGATCTGTAGCCATAGAGGTCTCAAGGACCTCTATGGTTACAATGGAGAAGCATCGTCGACCTCCGATCATGTGACGGGGGTCGGCGATGCCGTCATTTCCGGCCGCCCCGGCCGGATGCGGTAGTTAAATGCCGCTGTCTGCGTTTGACAGCGGCATTTAACTAGTTAATAGCGGCGGGTGAATCGCGATTTCACCCGCCGCTATTTCGGGCACATGTCAGCTGTTCAAAACAGCTGACATGTCCCGGCTTTGATGCGGGCTCACCGCGGAGCCCTGCATCAAAGCAGGGGAGCTGACATCAGACGTACTATCCCGTCCGATGTCAGTAAGGGGTTAAAAAACAACCACAAGATGGATTTCATCAACCAAGGTATCATTTTAATCAGTATAACGGCCCCAACCTAACACTGTCTGTAGGTTACTGTGCCAAATCCTGCTGACAGGTTCCCTTTAATAATAGGAAGCACAGAAAGGACAGAATTATTGTATAAGAGTATAGACAAGACATTATTGCTGTCTGAGGAACTGGTTCTAGAACTATAGGGTTTCTGTGAAAGTGGGGGATGTGAGGAGGGTGATGGAAATGCAGTAAACCAAATATATCGGTGTTACATTTTGCAGGGATGAGTTAAGGATGGAAGAATTGGTAATGACGGTCTGGCCCAAATGGAAAAGCAAACAGAAAATGAATGACTAGGATCATCAAGAATGCCACTGGCGAGTGGCTGTTCAGCATATACAGTAAATACAGTAAATTTTCAGCAGAGCTCTAGTGTAAAACAATATTATATGGTGATAATATCAGTGATAGTACGGTGGTTTTGATTAATGATCAGTATGCGGGTATTATCAATATTGTATATGCTAGTAATAATGTGGTAATGGACCAGATGGAGACAAAAGGGATGAGAAAAGATATCACTCATAAAGTACTTGGGTATAAATGTTTATTTGTAATACTGTCTGCATCTAATCAGTGCTGTGGTTCCTGTGTGGTTACTGTCTGATGATGACTGGTAACAACAATTCCTAGGATTGCCTTACCACTGCTAAAGAGAATCTGTCAGAGTGATCAACCTTCTTAACTCCTCTATATGAGCATGGAGGTCTTAGAAAGTTGAATAAAATGATACCTTTAAATGTAATATACAAAACCTTATTCCAGAGAGATCCATGTTTCTCTTACATGTAAATGATCTATTAAGATCTCTGGGCCGAACACAGTTCTACATGACAATCTGCATCCACAGCTTATTTTAAATTAAAGGTGTTACTAGTGTGAAACAAGTAATATTGAGACTTTAGTCTTACACAGCTCTGCAGTGAGATCATAACTAACAAATTACAGAAGAGCTAACATAACACAGTACAGCAAAAGTGAACTTTGTCTCATTACAAACACAACAATCACATTTGCAGTTGTCTTCTCACAGTATTGTTTGCTCTGCTGTACTGTTCTTCTCCAAACCTGAGACGACATGCAGCTGCAAATATTTTTGTATTGAGACAAATATCACTTCTACTGTACTGTGTTAGATCTGCTGCACTGTGCTAGCTCCGCTGTACTGTAATAGTTCTGATCTCACTGCAGAGATGTGTGATATTATGAGCGCAAAATTTCAGTCAGACATCTGGTTCATACTGGTAACACTTTTTTTCATTTAAAATAAGCCCTGGAGGCAAATTCTTGTGCAGATCTGTTTCTAGCCCATAGGTCTTAACAACTCATTTGCATTCAACTTTCTATCACTTGCATGCTTACATAGATGGCTCAGGAGGGTTGATCCTGCTGAGAAATATTCCCTTTAATACCAATTTGATACCATCTGATGATAGTGATACTGTATATTCATGCACTAATGGTGGTTCTGATGTTGTATTCCTGTACTGATGATGGGTCTGGTGATATATTCATGTACTGATGGTTGTTCTGATGCTATTTCCATGTACTGGTGACTGTTCTAGTGCTGTATTCAAGTACAGATGCTTGTTTTGGTGCTATATTCATGTACTGATGATCATTCCAGCACTGTATTGATGGTGGTTCTGAGGTTGTATTCCTGTACTCATGGTGGTTCTTCTTCTGTATTCCTTCAGAGATAGTAATTTGTTTTATATATTTTAATATTGTGGTATTGCAGTATATAGTGTAAGCAATCAGACTATAGCAGGTTCAAGCCTTCTAAAGTAAATAAGTAATAATGAATATCGTAAAAGCAAACCCCCAAAACCAATGACGGAAAAACATTTGTTCACTGCAGATTTAAATTACACTGCGGGGAGGGGTGGCATTTCAATTTTTACTAATTTTTAAAAGATAACACTGAGTTGATGCTGTCCGATGTCCAGATAAGCAACATCCACACATTAGAAATGGTTTCTTTCACCATAAACATAAGTGTAGTGTAGCTTTGAGTAACATCAATCCTTTTTAACTCATTAAGCCATAAATAGCAAAGATTTCCCATAGTGAATTTACTGTAATGATGTAGGCCTTTCCATCAAAATAACTTCTTAGATCTTTAATATTTTGCAATTGGGCAGAATATGGGTTTGCTGGGTGAATTTCATGAATCAGTAACAGATCTTACATTAAAGGGAACTTGTCATGTAAAAAAAACACTATTAACCTGCAGATATGCATTTAACCTGCAGGTTAAAAGAGTTCTGAACCTTCTCAGAGCCAGCACTTAGACCCCCCTGTCAGGCGGAAATGAACTTTATTCCTCTCGGTAGCGCTCCAGTTTCAGTCACGGGAAAGGTGGCAGTGTGGGTTCAGTCACCACTCTGTGTATAGAATATCAGAACATTTTTAAGTTTGACAAAGAGGTTCAGTTACATTTACCATTTGCCTTTAATAGAAATAATATGAATACTGTTTAATTTCTTTATTAAACCAAATTTGCTTTAATCATTTAAAGAAAATTATTATAATGTTTAAAAGTGTCAACTCACTGTTTTCTTCAACATTTTGACTGCATAAGGCTTCTGAGTTCCCTTTTGTCTGCATCTGTACACAACCGATGTTGCACCCCTAAAAGAACAAGAAGGAGTAAACTATTATAACTTAATGATACAAAGGTAACAGCTTACATGCTAGCTCAGTTGGTGAAGACATTTTGATTACGGTATTTCTTTTCTTTGTGTAGCTTTTCTTGAAGGTCAAATAGTCACAGGGTAATATCATTTTTCTGAATTGTAAAAACATTCATACAGAAATGAAAATTAATTATCTGAATGTCTTTACTACTATTTTTAACAGAGACCCACGCAAGTAATTTGCATGGCATTATCTGGATAATTAATACCCTACCCCAGGAAATATAGAAATAATCAGATTGTGACTCTCTCCTTCTACCCTACTAACATAAACTCAATTCACTGTGGCAGAGCAGAAACATTCACTTATGATCAATCACTAAGGAACATTACATCCCTAAGTTCTTCTGATGTTTGCTGCAGGGAGCTGGCATGGAGCGCACGCTAAGGAAAGTTTGGTCAAGAACCCCAGCTAAGTAGGGGTGAAAATTAACAGTAGAGTGGTGAGAACATGGTGGTTGTAAATGTTGTTAGATGGTGATAGTTGCTAATTTCTGGCTAGAGAACGAGAGAGGTCACTTCAGTGTGTCAGGGAGTTTTACATTCAAAGTGGTAGTCATAGTCCATCTTTGAGGTTGGCCATAATTTAATGCAAGGTAAGGGACAAAAAGAAAAGTACTGGAGCTTGGTGGCTGGCAAGTGCAAGGAGTTTTGAGTTGTACCTTGTAGCCACAGGTGCTATGTACATCAGATTTGCAGTAACTACCAACACTCATGGCAAGAAGGGCAGTAGTAGGTGCACGGTACAGTCAGTAAGGAGGAGAACTACGCTTTGGGTGCAGAATGCCGGTTAGCAATGGTTGCTGGAATGAACAAGTGGTTCTTTCCCCTGTGCCCAGGCCTTCAAATGGACTGGTACTAGCTCAAATTAGTGTGATTAATGCTGTTACAATGCCATGTGCTGGCATGGAAAGGCCTTGCAGCAGTTGGGCTAGGTTTTATCCTATTCCAGCACCAAGTGCTAGTGGTAAGGGGCATTTTAGTAGAGTCTCATCTGTCTCTTTTTCACTGCAGGTTCCAGGCTGTGTGCAATTTCAACCTACAGACAAGAAGTGATAGGTGGTTGGTCTTAGTCATCAGTCAGTGGGTCAAAACAAGTGGCATCACCTGAATGACTGACTCACAGATTGATGATATAGGAACCTGGTTGGATGGTGTTGCCAGTATCTTGGAGCAAATGATCTCTCTCTCTGTGAGTTTTCATGACTTCCGGCACATATCTAATGCAGGAAGGAGGATCAGTTAGTACTAGAGAAGGTTAGGTTACAATCCAAGGACTTATTGGGGAAGTTAGTGGGCTCAGGCAGTTGTTCGGGTTTTTCGAGGGTGCTCTGGGGTTACAATGTGGCTGTCCTCTTGATTCTTAGGGTACTGTCACACAGTGCAACTTTCCAACGATCACGACCAGCGATACGACCTGGCCGTGATTGTTGGAAAGTCGTTGTGTGGTCGCTGGAGAGCTGTCACACAGACCGCTCTCCAGCGACCAACGATGCCGAGGTCCCGGGTAACCAGGGTAAACATCGGGTTACTAAGCGCAGGGCCGCGCTTAGTAACCCGATGTTTACCCTGGTTACCAGCGTAAAAGTTAAAAAAAACAAACCGTACATACTCACATTCCGGTGTCCTTCAGGTCCCTTGCCGTCTCCTTCCCGCTCTGACTGAGTGCCGCCGTAAAGTGAAAGCAGATTACAGCGGTGACGTCACCGCTGTGCTCTGCTCCGGCCGGCAGTCAGTCAGAGCGGGAAGCAGACGGCAAGGGACCTGAAGGACACCGGAATGTGAGTATGTACGTTTTTTTTTTTTTTTACTTTTACGCTGGTAACCACGGTAAACATCGGGTTACTAAGCGCAGCCCTGCGCTTAGTAACCCGATGTTTACCCTGGTTACAAGCGAAAGCATCGCTGGATCGCTGTCACACACAACGATCCAGCGATGACAGCGGGAGATCCAGCGACGAAAGCAAGTTCCAAACGATCTGCTACGACGTACGATTCTCAGCAGGGTCCCTGATCGCTGCTGCGTGTCAGACACAGCGATATCGTATGGATATCGCTGGAACGTCACGGATCGTACCGTCGTAGCGACAAAAGTGCCACTGTGTGACAGTACCCTAAGTCATTAATAGCCTGACACATTGCTGGTCTGGCATGTTGCTTGGTTACATTGGCAAAAATGCAGTCCACATTGCTGACATAGAGTTGAATATACAGTATTTCATTTTGATTTCCTGAAGGTTTTTAAATTCAATCTGGTGATGTGGAAGGGTATGAAGACAAACTGAAGCTGTCATCAGAAAATAACCTATAATTTAAATCACGTTTTTGTGTTACACATGTTTATGTGTATATAAAAGAGATGGCTCTATACATACACGTGCTTCTCGCAAAATGAGAATATCGTCAAAAAGTTAATTTATTTCAGTTCTTCAATACAAAAAGTGAAACTCATATATTCTATAGAGTCATTACAAACAGAATGATCTATTTCAAGTGTTTATTTATGTTAATGTTGATGATTATGGCTTACAGCCAATGAAAACCCAAAGGTCATAATCTCAGTAAATTGCTGACTTGACAGATGTCCTGAAGGCAGTCAGTGACACAAAAAAAACTAATTTAGTAACTTTACCATTTTCATACTGGCCACTGGGGCTTTTATAAATGCGGATCACAATGACAGGTAACATCTCTATTCATATCTGATAATCTGATAACACAGGATCCTCCAATCACAATGGGCGATATCAGAACTGACCCTGCCCCTTCTCCCTTTACAATGACCTTTGCACATGCTCATTAGACACTTTAATACAAAAGATAGGGTTGGGACTGTCCCTTGTGGCTAATTGAGTGTTATTTTGTAAAACAACTGGAAGCTAAAGGGATGGTCTGGCACCTAAAATGTACTTTCTAAATATCGATCTGTGCACCCTAACTACTTTTGTAATTAGCTTTATAACACAATACCCTACACTTCTCCCTATCTCTCTCATCCCTATATGTGTTTTTTTACTTCACATCCTGTGAAATTTCTTTTGAGAGGAGCCTCAAAAATGACATCACAGGAGGCTGGGGCTCCATTCACTTCAACTATCACCCATCTAGGAACAGGATGCTAGGGGGATAGCACTGCAGTCACTTACTACAGTTTCTTCCTTCACCGACCTCTGAAGATATCCTGAATCCATGGTCATGGTGATAGAATCCATGGGAGAGGTGTTTGCAGAGCAGGCATTTTGCTTCTATCTCCACCACCACATCTTCTAACTGTGAAAGAAGACATCATTAGGAGGTGGAGATAGAAGCAGTGAGTGACATCATTGCCAGCTTCTAGCACTGTCTTCAAATGATTCATTATCAGGGGACAGTGATAGAAGCTGTGTGAGTGATACCTGTCGTTCCTTTCTTTTACATTGAGCCAGTTGCTACCAGAAATGTATGGTATCAGCTTGCTTCCCTTTCCTCCTTGAGAATGTATGCATGTTAATACTTGGGGGAACCAAGAGAAATACTGTAGCTGTGTAGCTGGAGATATTAAAGTTAAGTGGACACCTTAGGCTGTAAATCTTTAGCATTCTAGTACATATCACATTAGGTATGGAAAGCGTTACCTAGCAAATTTGTAACCCTTTCAGATATCACTTCTTCATAGAATTTGTCCTATTTCAACATTTTCATGCAAAGTTCTTGGAACAAGTGGTTCATTTTACCTTGGACAAGGAGCGACTGCCAGCACTGACTACAGATAATACCATGCTACATCTGAGAGACAAATGACAAAGGCTAAGGGCACATCTCATTACATCTTCCTCCCACTCGCCAGGAGAATAAACTTTTCTATTTTTATAAAGATTTAAACAGAGTGCCAGAAGTGTCATGTAATGAGATGACAACATTTTCAACATAATGCAGCTGAGAACATCCAGTGGTTGCTTTAAAATACAATCATACTCCAATTAGCATGTCTTTTTCCATTCAGAACTTGCCTTCCATTCACTGAGACACACTGTCACTTCAGTGATACCGACGCCTACGCTCCATAAGTGCCATAAATCTCTCATTGTAAAAGATTGCAACTGGAATCACATGGCTGAACTGAGCAATATTGTCAAAAGTAGACATAGATTGTCACTGTTACCAATTCAATAAGTCTCACTAAGGAGCAAGAGGAAATTATACAGTATGCAATCGTCATTATCAAAATAAATCATCATATTCAGAAAATAAATGATAAGTAAAGTGGAATTTCTAAGGTTAAACGGACTGAAAATAGAAATATTTTACTTTTTTTTTTACTATAAATATATTTTGTACGCCAATCCTCTGGATCGAAAGTACTGGCTCCAAAAAGTAATTGCACAAGTCTAACACCAAAATAAATCAAACTTTTCTGGAAATGGCTGAAAACAGAATGTAGGTATGTATTCATACATGACCAGGAAATATATAAAAAAGAAGTACATAAATAGAAAAACTGGTTAAGGTGCAAACGCAAATAAGGTAAAGTGCAAGTGCAATCAGGTAAAGTTTAGAATTAAGACTCAACCTGAAAAGTATATATGTAGAAACTAAAAAAATGATTAGGAGAACACATTGAAACACACTGCAGGGTGTACAATTGTTTTCAGTATGATAGAGTCCCAGCTTTGGTAGATACCCATTATCAACCCAAATTAATGCAACATATAGACACAAATAACAAAGAACATATTACTTCAAAGTGCAGATATCCAGGTGCCCACCACGCCCAACGCACGTTTCGCTTGAAAGGCTTCATCTGGGGGTATTTTCTTACACAGTAAGATTTAAACAGATCTGTCATCAGGTTTCACAATGCAAACTGTAGTTACTAATAAATAGATCTCTTAAACCTGATGAAGCTGTACAATCCTTTTTGAAAGTTTAAATTAATTCTCCTCCCTCCTAGCCTGATTGACAGCTCTTCAGTGTCCCTTCTGCTACTACAATCTCACACTGCACAGTGAAAGCTGCAGATGTCAGTCAAACTGGCTACACTGAAAATGAATACACTTGGCTTCAAGAAATCTCTCAATATTTAGCTAGTCTTATGATATGTTCATTTTACTTACAGTATTATGCAGCATATCTCGCAAGGAGTTTCATAGTAAGTACAAAAGCATCATCAGATCTTAGAAACCTTTTTAATAATGTATACAGTTTGTATTGTGAAATCTGGTGACAGATCAGTAAACAAATTTGCTAATGATCTTTTTATTTCCAGATATACCTATCCATCCAATACCAGCTTTAATTTAGAGCAGTGTTCCCCAACTCCGGTCCTCAAGAGCCACCAACGGGTCATGTTTTCAGGATTTCCTTAGTATTGCAAAGGTGATAATTGCATTACCTGTTATGGACTTAGTGGTTAGGAACACTTGAGATGACCTGATAGGTAAACCAGAAATATAGGACAAGCTCTGGGGACGTGGAAACTTTACTGACCGCAACCCTGATCCTATCACACACACTATAGGCAGCCGTGGAGCGTACCTAACTTTCCCTAGACGCCTCTTCACAGCCTGAGAACTATCTACCCCTAGAGAGAAACAAAAGCCTCACTTGCCTCAGAGAAATTTCCCCAAAAGTAAAGTCAGCCCCCACAAATAATGACGGTGAGTTCAGAGGAAAATACAAACATAGGAATGAAAACAGGTTTTAGCATAGGAGGCCCACTAGTACTAAATAGTAAGAAGATAGCAAGGGAACTGTGCGGTCAGTATAAAATACTACAAAAATATCCACGCAGAGAATAATAAAGACCCTCACACCGACTCACGATGTGAGGGAGCAACTCTGCTCCCCAGAGCTTCCAGCTAGCAAGAAAATAGCATATAAGCAAGCTGGACTGAACTTAACATATACTGAGAAACATTTTCCAAAAGCAGTGAGCAAAAATGAACTAGCATGAACTTAGCTTCTCCAAGAGGAGACAGGTCACACGAGAAGTCCCAGAGAGATCTGAACCAATACTGAATACAACGACAGCTGGCAAAAAGTAAAGATCTAGGTGGAGTTAAATAGGCAGCAGCACAGCAGAAAACGAGGCAGCTGGGGCCCAGCTAAAGACCAGCAGTATCATTCAAAGCCACCAGAGGGAGCCCACGAACAGAACTCAACAAAGTACCATTCATGACCACAGGAGGGAGCCCGAGAACGGAATTCACAACAATTACCTACACAGGCAAGCATTCAATTACCTGTCCAATGCTAAGGAAATCCTGAAAACATGACCTGTTGATGGCTCTTGAGGACTGGAGTTGGGAAACACTGATTTAGAGCAAAGTATAGTTGGGCCCAGTGCCAATGCTTTCTCAGTCCAGTTGAGGCCTAGGCACAGACAGGTGTGAGTCTTTTAGGTTAGGGTGCCAGCTATAAAGGGGTTGCTTTGTCATTGGCAGATGGGTTTACATATTTCGATCAAATGTACGCAAAGAACTTCATGTTTTTGCAAGTGTAACAATAGTGGAGTTTATGTACTGTATAGAATATTGAAACATCTCTGTTTCACAGCGGTTGGTTAGATAGATATAGATAGATAGATAGATAGATAGATAGATAGATAGATAGATAGATAAATAGATAGATAGGTAGATTCAATAGAATTTTTAATATTCTAAATTATTCTATATATTTTTCCCAAAAAACAATATTTCAGCACGCTCAACATCTCTTGTTCTATCAAATCTGCCCACAGATAAGTAAACATGTTCAACTTGACGTATTTCCCTAAACTGTGAAATTTTGTAATACTGCGAATACAAAAGACTTTTATAAAACGCAGTATCCAAATAATGCACCCACATAAACTAAAAAACACAGTCAGGAAAGCTCTTTACAGGAATAGATATATATCCACCATGAAAACATGCTCATACGTCCTTGTTTAGAAAAAAGCAATTTTCATTACACGTTTTATTAAACGACTCTCAAAGTGCGATCTATCACATTTTATATTTAGTCTTCTCTGTGTTAAAGAATCTCACTTACCAAACAGATCTGTCAAGTTGGAAATAATGATCCAGCTGCTTCATTATGAATATGCATATCTGTGAATTGGTGCCATTTACAAATGCACTGCTCTTACATGAACACTCCCCATATAGCATAAAAGACAAGTGCATCTATACAGAGAAAAAAAGAATTAATCTATCTAAAGACAAAAAATGGTGCAGCAACAGAAAAAATAGAAAACTGGGTGCGGAGCCCCGCAGGCAAACCAAACCTTAGTAACATCCAAAAATAGAGGCAGCACTCCGAGGTCAAAAAATGAATTGTTTATTGACCCATTATGATTTCTCAAGCCAAAGAGAAATCTTCACACTTGAGAAAGTTCCACACTTGGAATGAAACAATGCTATCATAATGGGTCAATAAACGTCAAATTTCAATGGAGTCAACAAATCAAAAAGTGATAAAGACTAGCAGTATTTTTAAGCTTTATTTTATTTAGGTTTTTTTTTACAGATATTGACAAGGTAAGCATGGTAATATACCATGTTGCTTCTCTATGGGGAGTCAGGCTGTGTGTGGCAGCAGCTTCACACTACAACAGTTGTACAACCTTGTACAAGCTGCTTACACTGCATTGATGTTTTAGAATGTCAGTGCAGAGTAAGTGTGGAAAAATAGAAAAAAGTGTCAATTCAGCTTACCACTTTTGTGTTAGAGATAAGTATCCTAGGAGACTTCTGGGGTAGACAGTCTGTGGTCTGAGTCTGGTGCACAGAGTATGTACTGGTTTGGATTCCAGGTTAAACCGCTTTCAATGGTCCAAAAGGAGATGTTCTCCAGCACTAAAGGAAAGTAGTTAAAAACCCATCTCTTCAGGAAAGCCTACAGCCTGAAATAACCATTCTGCCGCCTCACCATCACCCGAGCTGCTGCTCCCCCGACCTTCTGTCTCTTCCCCATTATCCCGTAGAATGTCCGCAAGGACAGGGGCCTCTCTCTTCTGTACCAGTCTGTCATCGTAAATTTGCTTACTGTAAACGATATCTATAACTCTGTATAATTTGTTTACTGTAAATGATATCTATAACTTTGTATGTAACCCTTCTCATGTACAGCACCATGGAATTAATGGTGCTATATAAATAAATAATAATAATAATAATAATAATAAAAATACAATTCTTGCCCAGCAGTGAAAAATATACAAAACTGTAAGTATTCAGTGTAAAATTAAGTTGTTTTGCCTTAAAAAAACACTTATCGACAAACAGCTGTCATGTTCCTTATGCAGGTCTAATCCAGCTCTCCTCTGGTGTTGCAGGGTAAAAGCTTTACATCTCCTGGAACGCTGTGTACGGCTCTCGTTGATTGACAGCTGGAGGGGTGGTGATCAATATCTCAACAGTGAAATGAGGCCAAGCCAGCTCTCTTCTCAGCTGTGTTACTATCACCTAAACATCTGATTGAAAGAGCTTCAAAATTGCATGTGTTTTCTGTGGCCAAGCACCAAGGAGCCACAGAAGACACATACGCTGTCCTCTCAGCATTGTGTCAGACAGCTGAGAAGAATCTCTGTCACACGGCTGGGAAGAGAGCAAGCTTTGTGTGATTTCACTACTGAGCTACTTAAGCGCTGCCTGTCCAACTGTCAATCAAGGAAGACTTAGGCCATGTGCACACGTTCAGGATTTTTTGCGTTTTTTTCGCGTTTCTTCACTATAAAAACGTGATAAAAACGCGAAAAAAACGCTAACCTATGCCTCCTATTATTTACAGTGTATTCCGCATTTTTTGTGCAAATGTTGCGATTTTTTCAGCGAAAAAATCGCATCGCGGAAAAAAAAGCAACATGTTCATTAAAAATGCGGAATTGCGGGGATTCCGCACACCTAGGAGTGCATTGATCTGCTTACTTCCCGCACGGGGCTGTGCACACCATGCGGGAAGTAAGCAGATTATGTGCGGTTGGTACTCTCCTCCACGGACTGGGCACCATATAATTGGTCAAAAAAAAAAATTAAAATAAAAAATAGTCATATACTCACCTTCGATGTCCCCGGAGTGTTCCTGCCTCTCACCGCTGCATGCTGCCGCTTCTGTTTCTATAGATGGTGTGGTTCAGGACCTGCAATGACGTCACTGTCTTGTGATTGGTCGCGTGACCGCTCATGTGACCGCTCGCGACCAATCACAAGCCGTGACGTCAACGAAGGTCCTGAACCACACCGGCATCTATAGGAACGGAGGCTGCAGAGGGTGAGTATAACCATTTTTTTATTTTTTTTATTATTTTTAAACATTCTATCTATTACTGTAGATGCTGCATAAGCAGCATCTATAGTAAAAAGTTGGTCACACTTGTCAAACAGTATGTTTGACAAGTGTGACCAACCTGTCAGTCAGTTTTCCAAGCGATGCTACAGATCGCTTGGAAAACTTTAGCATTCTGCAAGCTAATTACGCTTGCAAAAAAAAAAATGCGGATTTCTTGCAGAAAATTTCCGGTTTTCTTCAGGAAATTTCTGCAAGAAATCCGGACGTGTGCACATACCCTTACACAGGGTTCTGGGAAGTGATATACAGATTTGCCCTAGCAAGAGCAGAGGGAAGCCAGATTAGACCAGCATGAGAAAGATGCCAGCAGTATGATGAACGGGTATTTTAACCCCTTCACCGGGCCAAATGTTCCAATTCTGACCACTGTCACTTTATGAGGTAACAACTCTGGAACATTTAAACATATCTCATTCATTCTGAGAATGTTTTTTTTCAAGACACATTGTACTTTATAGTGGTGGTAAATTTATTTTTTGCATTTATTTGTGAAAGTATGGAAAAATTGGGTGAAAATTTTGAAAATTTTACAATTTTCAAACTATTAATTTTGATGCCCTTAAACCCCTAGGGTTATATCACACATGTCTATTTTACATCTGCATCATTTTTTAATTATTTTTTTTGTTAGAAAGTTATAAGGCTTAAAAGTTTATTAGCAATGTCTCATTTTTCCAACATAATTTACAAAACAATTTTTTGTAGGGACTCCATCACGTTTGAAGTGACTTTGAAGGGCCTATGTGACAGAAAATACCCAAAAGTGACAACTTTTTAAAAATTGCACCCCTCAAAGTGATAATGTAGCGCCCCCACTGCCGCAGGGCCGAGGGGTACCCGGTACCGGGCCTCTGAGTCTCTGCTCTGGGGTTGTCACGGTGGCTAGGCCCGGTCCGTGACCCTGCTGAGGGGCGTACAGTAATAGATGTGGATAGATGATGGTGGTGGTGATGCCGTAGTGGTGCGGTGCAGTAAATAACGAGGACACCAGGTTGCAGTCTCTTTACCTCTTTACTGAAGATCTCTGGGTCCTCAGTCCGGAATCCGGATTACCAGGCTGCGCAAGTCCGGCCGGTCCAATGACACCTCCAGAGTTCTCTTAACAGGTGGAAATCTGCGCCTTCCTGCTAGCGCTATGTGTTGTGGTCCTTCCCTGCTGTGCTTACAGAAAGTCCCCACAACTGTTGTGTCCGTTTCTTAAGTTCCCTCACAACTCGATTAGATGATGTTCTGCTAATCCTCCGTCCCTCCCTGATGTTACGGTTAGGACGGCACCCGTATGACGGGTAGGCTCGGAGCTCTTCCGGGACCCTAGAGTCGCCCCTCTCCACAAGTTGCCCCCCAAGACTGCATAGGTGATTTAGGTGAGACAGCCCGCCTTAGACTGACTGTCCTGCCGTTGGTTTAGAGTATTGCTTAAAGCTGAATATTGTAATACTCCCTCGGCGTTCCGGCCGCCAGTTGTGCGCCTCAGTAGGATGTTGCCTCGGTCTTACAGCACGACTCCTACTGGTATTCTCCTTCTTGCTTTGATCTCATTTCTCACTCAGCACAATCTATCTCACTTCCAGTCCCTTCTGGGTACCGCCGCTATACTGAGCAGGCACGGTCCCGTTACGTTCGCTCAAGTTGCCAGGCCTCTGTCAGGATCCCACCCCTGACAGGGACCCTACCGAATCTTCTCCTGCAACACCCTCTGCCACAAGGTGTTGCCTGGTTCCAACCCAGTCAGCTTTCTGTCTAACTTCCTGCCTGACCCCCAGTTTACCCTCAGTGGTGGGGAGTGGCCTAGTGAATAGAACCCTTAGCTCCCCCTGGTGGCCCGGCTGTGAAATGTATTGGTGTCTGTGATACCTGGTCAGATGAACTCCTTCAGTGCCATCGGACGTACCATAGCTCCCCTTAGTGGAGGAGCCACAGTACTGCAACGACCAGGACTCTGGGGCGCTGCACTCCCCCCCGGTTAAATCCAGTACTCCTGGACTGGGACGAAAACAACAATACAGGTTAGCAAAAAGACATACAATTTTGTTGAGTGCAATAACAATAAGTATACTTGAACAGAGCTTCCCTTTATGGAAGGTGAGGACACTTGAACGTTACAAACATGGTTAGATATCATAGCAACATGCTATAAGTAACTTTTCTTACCCAACCGGGTATTCTACTTAGTACAAATGCTCGAACAATAATTTAACATTGCCTTTAAGGACGTACACTCTGAATCCACTAAAGACCTTCTTATAATCACATTATAAGGCAATTTTAACTTTTCATTCTCCTTCTTTAAATCTGCAGGACCGACTGTCCTAATGGCACCAGACCTTCTGCCTCTCCTTTCTGTTACAGGACCGCCCCGTTCAGCCCGGGCCTACTGCCTTTTCAACTACTATAAACAGTATAGAACATAACATTACTTTCAGTTTTGGATCAATGAGCCATCTCTATATGGCTCCTAAGAGGACTCACTAACTAACCCCGTACGGGTTCACTGTCTGTCCCCAGGTTTCTATCATCATTATTAAACATTTCTCACAATTAACTTGTTAAATACACATAACTTCTTCATATAAGCATCTTCATCATTTTCTTTTTGTCAAGACATTATTACTTTCTGTCTTAAAGCAATATCACCCTTTAAATGCAACAGGTGAACGTCCTCTTTAAAAGGTGACCAAGTCTCTATGAGGTAGCATATCTTCTCAAGCTACCAGTCCATACTCAGCAAAGGCTCCGGTGCGGTAACTTCACAAAGAGTCTCTTGTTAAGTAAAACCAGTAGGGAGCACCTTTAAGAAGGTGCAAACTATTTACAAGCAGTTTGTATCATGCACTGTTCATGATTGCGGCAGTTCTGGAAACTGGTGCAAAACTTAGAAAAAGTAAACAAAACAATAGGGATCCCGGGTCAACAGAGGGATCCCCTTAAGAGTTAACCCTGGACGGGTTTAGCAAAATCAGGAATCAAATAAACAGTTAAGGAACTATTTACATTCTCATGGTATCGAGGTTTATTCTCCTAGTAAATCACAAGACATCAGCCGGAAGTGGACACCTTCCGACTGTGCAGGCTTCAATCCTTGATCAACGGCTGATGCTACACCAGTGCCACTGGTGGAGTTCCCGGGTGCAGTCAGGCCGCCTGATGCCTGAACCTGAAGGCGAACTCTAGCCGCCAGCTCAGTCGCTGCAATGAGACGTACGGTGGCAATATTGGTAAGATCCGTCACGTCTGGTTCCATCATGGTTGAAGTAACAGATGATGCTCTCCCAAGTTCACAGCGGCGAACGTTCCGGGCATACCACCCGTATGCATTCCGATGACGGGTGTAAGTCACCTGATCCCCCTTTTGCAATGGATCACCATCTCGGCTGCAGCAGGGAGTCTTCACGTTGCAACTAGTAACGAAGACGTCAGTTGGTAGCCCCGGTTCCTGCATGGAGCCCCATCCCCTCTTCGGGTGGAAGGCCAATACAGTTCCCCGCTTTACCACGTCCTTATTACCACATGCATGAGGTGATTGTTGTACTCTCGGTGGGTCAGTCAGCTCTGCCTCTTTTTGCCTTTTCCAATGTAAGATCAAGCATTGTTTATATTGTTCCCAGGTAAGCACAGCAAGGGTGAACCCTTCCTCCCGAGCTCCATCTGGCCCAATCCGGGGGGTGTCCCACTGGAGAATCACCCCGTCTGGGCCCACGTCTATGGGTTCCCCCATCCTGGTCGGTAGCGGTGGTACCAGCTTCCCCATTGCGTCGGGGGGTAACACCACTAGCTCTGCCGAGAGGAGACGGCTTTTACTGGGGTGAGGGCCGGTCGCGGGAGCGGGATCGTGCGGTGGAGCAGGGGCGTCTTCCATACCTGCACCCGATGTGATTCCACCGATGTCGATCCAGTCCGTTGACGAGGACACTGGAATCGGCTGCAGCCCGGACCGCGGCTCTTCCTCTGTGGCCTCCGGATGCGACTCCGCTCCCCATGGCTCCTCCTCGGCTGGCTCCGATGTCGGGATAGGTGGGTCCAGCTCTTCTGTCGCCGGCTCCGAGGAGTTCAGATTCTCCCGCTGCGGTGGTTGAGGGTAAGTCGGGATTGCTCCTTCCTCTTTCAGGCACTTGCTGTTCATCATCGCTGTCTGATAGTCGGTGGCAATGCATGCACCTGGCTCTGCCATTTCTCTGGGGTCGAGCTTCTCCATCACCCGCTTCCCGCCGTTGCAAATCAAGGGGTGGTCCCCTGCTTTGAGGCAGGTCTTCGCTTTGCAGCAAGAGGCGCAGGGGGCGGTCGCCGCTTCTGGCGCCACTTTGGTAGTCTCCTCCCATGGCACGCCCTCCTTCTTCTTTGGTGTAGCAATGGCGGCGGTTTTTGGCGGGAACTTCTGGCGGCAAACGGCAATACACAATCCTCTCAATAAAGCACAGTCCAAGCACAATAAATCACAGTTCCAAGGCAGACATGACCTGATTCTTCAGGCTTAAGTACATCCTGTTTGTGACGCCAAGTTGTAGCGCCCCCACTGCCGCAGGGCCGAGGGGTACCCGGTACCGGGCCTCTGAGTCTCTGCTCTGGGGTTGTCACGGTGGCTAGACCCGG
The DNA here is from genome assembly GCF_051348905.1 of Ranitomeya variabilis. NCBI lineage: Eukaryota > Metazoa > Chordata > Amphibia > Anura > Dendrobatidae > Ranitomeya > Ranitomeya variabilis. The sequence continues at coordinate 163,324,313 of NC_135232.1, read as the reverse complement.
TCCATGACCCTGCTGAGGGGCGTACAGTAATAGATGTGGATAGATGATGGTGGTGGTGATGCCGTAGTGGTGCGGTGCAGTAAATAACGAGGACACCAGGTTGCAGTCTCTTTACCTCTTTACTGAAGATCTCTGGGTCCTCAGTCCGGAATCCGGATTACCAGGCTGCGCAAGTCCGGCCGGTCCAATGACACCTCCAGAGTTCTCTTAACAGGTGGAAATCTGCGCCTTCCTGCTAGTGCTATGTGTTGTGGTCCTTCCCTGCTGTGCTTACGGAAAGTCCCCACAACTGTTGTGTCTGTTTCTTAAGTTCCCTCACAACTCGATTAGATGATGTTCTGCTAATCCTCCGTCCCTCCCTGATGTTACGGTTAGGACGGCACCCGTATGACGGGTAGGCTCGGAGCTCTTCCGGGACCCTAGAGTCGCCCCTCTCCACAAGTTGCCCCCCAAGACTGCATAGGTGATTTAGGTGAGACAGCCCGCCTTAGACTGACTGTCCTGCCGTTGGTTTAGAGTATTGCTTAAAGCTGAATATTGTAATACTCCCTCGGCGTTCCGGCCGCCGGTTGTGCGCCTCAGTAGGATGTTGCCTCGGTCTTACAGCACGACTCCTACTGGTATTCTCCTTCTTGCTTTGATCTCGTTTCTCACTCAGCACAATCTATCTCGCTTCCAGTCCCTTCTGGGTACCGCCGCTATACTGAGCAGGCACGGTCCCGTTACGTTCGCTCAAGTTGCCAGGCCTCTGTCAGGATCCCACCCCTGATAGGGACCCTACCGAATCTTCTCCTGCAACACCCTCTGCCACAAGGTGTTGCCTGGTTCCAACCCAGTCAGCTTTCTGTCTAACTTCCTGCCTGACCCCCCGTTTACCCTCAATGGTGGGGAGTGGCCTAGTGAATAGAACCCTTAGCTCCCCCTGGTGGCCCGGCTGTGAAATGTATTGGTGTCTGTGATACCTGGTCAGATGAACTCCTTCAGTGCCATCGGACGTACCATAGCTCCCCTTAGTGGAGGAGCCACAGTACTGCAACGACCAGGACTCTGGGGCGCTGCAATAACAGGACTTAAAGAAATGTGAAAGGAAAAAATGAAAATGTTACTTTTTCGCACAAAAATGTTACTTTAGCCCCAAATTTTTCATTTTCAAAAGGGTAGCAGGAGAAAATGCACACCAAAATTTGTTGACAAATTTTTCCTTAGTATGCTGATGCCCCATATGTGGCGGAAAACTTGTTTGGACTCAGAAGTGAATGAGAGCCATTTGACTTTTGAAGCAGAAAATTGTCTGGAATAGATATCGGATGCCATGTTGCGTTTGACGAGCCCCTGATGTGCGTAAACAATGTAAACTCCCCACAAGTGACCCTATTTTAGAAAATACGCCACTCAAGAAATTTATCTAGAGGTGTGGGGAGCCTTTAAGCTGCAGGTGCTTTGCAGAATTTTATAACATTGAGCCAAGAAAATTAAAAAACAAAATACATTTTTTGCAAAAATGTTGCTATAGCCCCAAAATATTTCATTTTCACAATGGTAAACAAAAGAAAATGAATGGTACAATTTCATTCCCATAAGTAGTGGGCACACATGAACACCCGGCAGCTGCAGGAAGCCAACTGCTGCGACTAACAGCATGTTCGCTATTAAAGAGAAATGAATATTCACTGCTCTCCACTCCCATGGGTGTGGAATGCAGTGAACATTAATTTCTCTTTAGCAGCGGGCACAGGAGTTAGCCGCAGCCCCGGCTCGTGACTCCTGTGACCTGCTGCTCCGCTGCTGCCTCTCCCCCACCTCCCCATCCTCAGCCAGGGCAGGTACAGCTGGACTATAAGACGCACTCCACATTTCCCTCCACATTTTGGAGGAAAAAAGTGCGTCTTATACTCAGAAAAATACGGTATATTTTCACATAGGGAAATCCATTAACATGGCAACAAAATTTGTTACACAATTTCTGCTGAACATGGTAATACCTCATATATCTGTACAGTACTGCATAGACCCACGGTGAGACTTGGGAGGGAAGGAGTGCTATTTGACTGGAGCATGGATTTTTCTAGAATAGTTTGTGGACTCCATATACAGAGCCCCTAAGTTCCAGAACAGCAGAATTTACAGGTGTATTGATGATTTTGACTCCATGAGTGTTTTCCAGAAATAAACAGCAATAGATGTTGATGATTGAAAATTGTAAATCGGCCGTTGTAGTGCCCAGTAAGTTGTAGTGCTCAGTACATTGCACCTAACTCGTGCTTCTGGAGACAAGCACCCTGTGATGGGCGCTAAATGTGTTTTAGGCACACTAAGGCACAGAAGGGAGAGGGACATTTAGATTTGGGTGCACAGAATTTGCTGGATTTCTTTTAGGGGAGCCATTTTTGCTTTTCCAGAGCCTGTATGTTACCAGCAATGTAGAAGCCTCCTTATATTTCCATTAACAGATGATGATGGACCTGAGTGGGGACTTACTTTTTTGTAAATTGAGTTGAAGCTTTTACTGGGAACATTTTACATAACGTTTGGGTTCACATGTATCCTGCGCTCTACACTGGGCACTTATGTCGGGGTTTCCATCTAAATCTCTGAATGACGTGATTCAGATGACACCCTGAAGGGATCCAATCACTATAAAGGTAGCAGAGGTATTCTGGACTCCGTGTGGCCTGTCATGATCTCTGCAGGCAGAGATCATAGCAAGCCTATAGAGGGACAAGCTCTCGGAAGATGGAACTATACTGACCATGAACTAAGCCTGCCGCGCAACTAGAAATAGCCAGGTAGCATTTCCTATTTATCGCTAGATGCCCAGCTCTGGCCTAAGACCTAAATAGCTAGCAGAGGGAAATATAAGACCTGGCTCACCTCTAGAGAAATATTCCAAAGAAGACAGTAGCCCCCCACATATAATGACGGTGAGTTCAGATGAAACAACAAACGCAGCAGGAAAATAGTCTTAGCAAATTTGAGGTCCGCTTACTAGATAGCAGAAGACAGATAGTATACTTTCATGGTCAGCAGAAAAACACTAACAAAACACCATCCAGAGATTACCTTAAACTCTGGCATTAACTCATAACGCCAGAGTAGCAATCCCTGATCAACGAGAGCTTTCCAGACACAGTAACAAAACTTCAGCTGTGAACTGGAACAAATAGGCAAAACAAAACATGGACAAAAGTCCAACTTATCTAGTAGTTGTCTAGAAGCAGGAACAAGCACTGAGAGGCATCAGATAACATTGTTGACCGGCAAGAAACCACCAGAGAAATGAGCTTAAATAGCGACACCCACTACTGATGGAACCAGGTGAAACAGGAAAGAGGATGACAAGTCCAATTCCACAAGCGGCCACCGGGGGAGCCCAGAATCCAAATTCACAACAGTACCCCCCCCTCAAGGAGGGGGCACCGAACCCTCACCAGATCCACCAGGGCGACCAGGATGAGCCCTATGGAAGGCACGAACAAGATCAGAAGCATGAACATCAGATGCATTGACCCAAGAATTATCCTCCTGGCCGTAACCCTTCCAGTTGACCAGATACTGGAGTTTCCGTCTGGAAACACGAGAGTCCAAAATTTTCTCCACAACGTACTCCAACTCACCCTCAACCAACACCGGAGCAGGAGGCTCAACTGAAGGTACAACAGGTACCTCATACCTGCGCAATAACGACCGATGAAAAACGTTATGAATGGAAAAGGACGCAGGGAGGTCCAAACGGAAAGAAACAGGATTAAGAATCTCCAATATTCTATAAGGGCCGATGAACCGAGGTTTAAACTTAGGAGAAGAGACCCTCATAGGGACAAAACGAGAAGACAACCACACTAAATCTCCAACACAAAGCCGAGAACCAACACGACGATGACGGTTGGCAAAACGCTGAGTCTTCTCCTGGGACAACTTCAAATTGTCCATAACCTGCCCCCAGATGTGATGCAATCTCTCCACCACCGCATCCACTCCAGGACAATCCGAGGATTCCACCTGACCGGAGGAAAATCGAGGGTGAAACCCCGAATTACAGAAAAACGGGGACACCAAGGTGGAAGAACTGGCCCGATTATTGAGGGCGAACTCTGCCAATGGCAAAAAAGCAACCCAATCATCCTGGTCAGCAGAGACAAAACACCTCAGATATGTCTCAAGGGTCTGATTAGTCCGCTCGGTCTGGCCATTAGTCTGAGGGTGAAAAGCAGATGAAAAAGACAAATCTATGCCCATCCTAGCACAGAATGCCCGCCAAAATCTAGACACAAATTGGGTACCTCTGTCAGAAACAATATTCTCAGGAATACCGTGCAATCGGACAACATTCTGAAAAAACAGAGGAACCAACTCAGAAGAAGAAGGCAACTTGGGCAGAGGAACCAAATGGACCATTTTAGAGAAACGGTCACAGACCACCCAGATGACAGACATCTTCTGGGAAACAGGCAGATCTGAAATAAAATCCATCGAGATGTGTGTCCAAGGCCTCTTAGGAATAGGCAAGGGCAACAGCAGTCCGCTAGCCCGAGAACTACAAGACTTGGCCCGAGCACAAACGTCACATGACTGCACAAAGACTCGCACATCTCGTGACAGGGAAGGCCACCAGAAGGATCTTGCCACCAAATCCCTGGTACCAAAAATTCCGGGATGACCTGCCAATGCAGAAGAATGTACCTCAGAGATGACTCTGCTGGTCCAATCATCCGGAACAAACAGTCTATCAGGTGGACAACGATCCGGTCTATCCGCCTGAAACTCTTGCAAGGACCGCCGCAGATCAGGAGAAACGGCCGACAAAATTACTCCCTCCCTAAGGATACCTGTGGGTTCAGAATTACCAGGAGAGTCCGGGTCAAAACTCCTAGAAAGGGCATCTGCCTTAACATTCTTAGAACCCGGTAGGTATGACACCACAAAATTAAAGCGAGAAAAAAATAAAGACCAGCGCGCCTGTCTAGGATTCAGGCGTCTGGCAGTCTCAAGATAAATCAAATTTTTGTGGTCAGTCAATACCACCACCTGATGCCTAGCCCCCTCGAGCCAATGGCGCCACTCCTCAAACGCCCACTTCATGGCCAAAAGCTCCCGATTCCCAACATCATAATTCCGCTCTGCGGGCGAAAATTTGCGAGAAAAGAAGGCACAAGGCCTAATGACGGAGCAGTCGGAACCTTTCTGCGACAACACTGCCCCAGCTCCGATCTCCGAAGCGTCAACCTCAACCTGAAAAGGCAGATTCACATCAGGCTGACGCAACACAGGGGCAGAGGCAAAACGGCGCTTAAGCTCCTGAAAGGCCTCTACAGCATGAGGGGACCAATTAGCAACATCAGCGCCTTGTCTGGTCAAATCAGTCAGTGGTTTAACGACATCCGAAAAACCAGCAATAAATCGGCGGTAAAAGTTGGCAAAGCCCAAAAATCTCTGAAGACCCTTAAGAGAGGAGGGCTGAGTCCAGTCACAAATAGCTTGCACCTTGACGGGATCCATCTCAATGGAAGAGGGAGAAAAAATATACCCCAAAAAGGAAATTTTCTGGACCCCAAAAACGCACTTAGACCCCTTCACACATAAAGAATTAGACCGCAGAACCTGAAAAACTCTCCTGACCTGCTGGACATGAGAGTCCCAGTCATCAGAAAAAATCAGAATATCATCCAGATATATTATCATAAATTTATCCAGAAAATCGCGGAAAATATCATGCATAAAAGACTGGAAAACTGAAGGGGCATTAGAAAGACCAAAAGGCATGACCAAATACTCAAAGTGGCCCTCGGGCGTATTAAATGCGGTCTTCCACTCATCCCCCTGCCTGATCCGCACCAAATTATACGCCCCACGAAGATCAATTTTAGAGAACCACTTAGCACCCTCTATACGAGCAAACAAATCAGTAAGCAATGGCAATGGGTATTGATACTTAACAGTGATCTTATTCAGAAGCCGATAATCAATACATGGTCTCAAAGAGCCGTCTTTTTTTGAGACAAAGAAAAACCCAGCTCCCAAGGGAGAAGAAGATGGACGAATATGTCCCTTTTCCAAAGACTCCTTTATATATTCCCGCATAGCAGCATGTTCCGGCACAGACAAATTAAACAAACGACCCTTTGGATATTTACAACCCGGTATCAAATCTATGGCACAATCGCACTCACGGTGCGGAGGTAACGACCCAAGCTTGGGTTCGTCAAAGACGTCTTGATAATCAGAGAGGAACTCAGGGACTTCAGAGGGAATGGACGACGAAATAGAAACCAAAGGTACGTCCCCATGAATACCCTTACATCCCCAGCTCAACACAGACATTGCTCTCCAGTCCAAGACTGGGTTGTGAGACTGCAACCATGGCAATCCCAGTACCAAATCGTCATATAAATTATACAGCACCAGGAAACGAATAATCTCCTGGTGATCCGGATTGATACGCATGGTTACTTGTGTCCAGTATTGTGGTTTATTATTATCCAATGGGGTGGAGTCAATCCCCTTCAGAGGAATAAGAGTCTCCAAAGGCTCTAAATCAAAACCACAACGATTGGCAAAGGACCAATCCATAAGACTCAGAGCGGCGCCAGAGTCAACATAGGCGTCCGTGGCAATGGATGACAAAGAACAAATCAGGGTTACAGACAAAATAAACTTAGACTGAATGGTGCCAATGGAAACAGACTTATCAAGCTTCCTTGTACGCCTAGAGCATGCTGATATAACATGAGTAGAATCCCCACAATAGAAACACAATCCATTCTTCCGTCTAAAATTCTGTCGCTCGCTCCTGGACAGAATTCTATCACACTGCATACTTTCTGGCGTCTTTTCCATAGACACCGCCAGATGGTGCACCGGTTTGCGCTCCCGCAGACGCCTATCAATCTGAATAGCCATTGTCATGGACTCATTCAGACCTGCAGGCAAAGGGAACCCCACCATAACATCCTTAACGGCATCAGAGAGACCTTCTCTGAAAGTTGCCGCCAAGGCGCACTCATTCCACTGAGTAAGCACAGACCATTTACGGAATTTTTGGCAGAAAACTTCAGCTTCGTCTTGCCCCTGAGATAGTGCCATCAAAGTTTTTTCTGCCTGAAGTTCCAAATGAGGTTCCTCATAAAGCAAGCCCAAGGCCAGAAAAAACGCATCCACATCGCGTAACGCAGGATCCCCTGCTGGCAATGAGAAGGCCCAATCTTGAGGGTCACCCCTGAGCAAGGAAATCACAATCCTAACCTGCTGAGCAGGGTCTCCAGCTGAACGAGACTTCAGGGACAAATAAAGCTTACAATTATTTCGGAAATTCTGGAAGCTAGCTCTATTCCCTGTGAAGAACTCCGGCAAAGGAATTCTCGGCTCAGATACCGGAGCATGTACCACAAAATCTTGTAAATTTTGTACTTTCGTGATGAGATTATTCAAACCCGCAGTTACACTCTGGAGATCCATTATTGTCAGGTGCACACAGAGCATACAGAGATTAGGAGGAGAGAGAGAAAAAAGACTGCAGCAAGGCAGACTGGAGGAAAAAAAAAAAAAAATTCCAGCAGACTTCTTATAACTCTCCTTTCTCAACCTGGGTCTTTAACACTTTATTGGCCGGTCAAACTGTCATGATCTCTGCAGGCAGAGATCATAGCAAGCCTATAGAGGGACAAGCTCTCGGAAGATGGAACTATACTGACCATGAACTAAGCCTGCCGCGCAACTAGAAATAGCCAGGTAGCATTTCCTATTTATCGCTAGATGCCCAGCTCTGGCCTAAGACCTAAATAGCTAGCAGAGGGAAATATAAGACCTGGCTCACCTCTAGAGAAATATTCCAAAGAAGACAGTAGCCCCCCACATATAATGACGGTGAGTTCAGATGAAACAACAAACGCAGCAGGAAAATAGTCTTAGCAAATTTGAGGTCCGCTTACTAGATAGCAGAAGACAGATAGTATACTTTCATGGTCAGCAGAAAAACACTAACAAAACACCATCCAGAGATTACCTTAAACTCTGGCATTAACTCATAACGCCAGAGTAGCAATCCCTGATCAACGAGAGCTTTCCAGACACAGTAACAAAACTTCAGCTGTGAACTGGAACAAATAGGCAAAACAAAACCTGGACAAAAGTCCAACTTATCTAGTAGTTGTCTAGAAGCAGGAACAAGCACTGAGAGGCATCAGATAACATTGTTGACCGGCAAGAAACCACCAGAGAAATGAGCTTAAATAGCGACACCCACTACTGATGGAACCAGGTGAAACAGGAAAGAGGATGACAAGTCCAATTCCACAAGCGGCCACCGGGGGAGCCCAGAATCCAAATTCACAACAGTGGCCTCTGTTCAGTGGTGTACTTCTTTTCAAAGGTGAACAAAACTGTGGCTGACTGTGCTTTTATGCACGCTTAAAAAGACAGACACTGCCAGATCATAGGTCAGGCAGAGTCCAGAGTATCTCCATCTGCCTCATTATAAAGAATCTTCTGGCGGGGGTTCCGTCTGAATCACGTATTTCAGAGATTTACATGGAAACCCCGATGTAAGCGCTCAGCATAGAGCGTAAGATAAATGTGAGCAGAGCCTTACTGCTATCTTTGGGAGGCAGAATGAACAAATCAACCACAGGTTAAGGATTGGTTTTATTTATTTTTACACTGTTTGTGCAATATAAGTGATTAGACGCCTTCATTCTTCGGGTTGATGCGATTACAGCGACACCACATTTATGTCTTGCTTTCATGTGTTGCTGCTTTTGCACAATAAAAACTATTTTTTAGAAAGAAATAAATGTTTTTGCATCGCTGTATTCCGAGAACTGTAGCTTTTTTTCTCAGATGATCGAGCTGTATGGTGGCTTGTTATCTTGTAGGACAAGATGAAGTTTTCTCCATTTTTATTTACATTTGACTTTTTGATCTCATTTTATTTTTTTTGTTCGGCAGTCCGTTGAAAAAGCATAGCATTTTGCCATTTTTTATGGCATTCAATGAAGGGGTTACCTAGTGGGACAGTTTTATGGATATATTTGGTATGGATGCCAGATATGTGTACTTTATTTGTCTATTTTTGATTTTACCTAAAATATGTGTATTTATTGGCAGAATATTTTTTCATTTTCTCATTTTTTAATTATTGAATTTTTTAAAACATTTTATAAAACTTTATTCTTACTTTTTTACCTTGTCCCTCTATGGGACATCAACTTTCACTTCCCTGATTGCAGGGCATTAGATCAGGCAATTATACACAGGCTGGAGGTGTGTCAGGTGTGCTCTGAGCAGGAACTAAGGCAGCGGATCTGCAGCTGTGGGTCCGCAGCGGTTTCCCATGCATTTACAGTACAATGGAAACCTATGGAAAACGCAATCCGCAGTGCTCATGCTGCAGAAAAAAACGCGCGGAAACGCTGCGGGTTACATTCCGCAGCATGTCAATTCTTTGTGCGGATTCTGCAGCGGAGTAAAACCGCAGGTGGAATCCGCACAAAATCCGCATAAAATCCGTGGTAAAATCGCAGTAAATCCGAAGGTAAAACGCAGTGCCTTTTACCTGCGGATTTCTCAAATCTGCTGCGGAAAAATCTGCAGAGCTCAAAACTACGTGTGCACATACCCTAACAGGTCAGAAGCAGAGAAGGAGGGGGAGGGAGGAGAGCAGATAACTGCGGAATAAAAATCAATGGGCTGCAGAGAGGTAACGGTTCTGTCAAGAGTTAACTCCTCAACCTGGAATGTAATTACTGCATGCACTTAGGCTCTGATGGTCGGTCTCCTTGGCAGCAAGTTGTACACTAAGGGCTCATTTCCACGTGCGAGACATACGTCTTGTGCAGGCATGTACTACGGAGGACAGAGAATGAACTTCAATCCAATATTGCAGCCAGCATGCAGCCAGCGGGTAAGGAAAGGGTGAATTAAACACCCGAAAACCCCGCCCCTATGGCTGAAAATTGTTCCCTCCAAATTCAGGTGACAGAGTCCCTTTAAACACATATGTCTGAATGAGGACTAATGTTGTTTTTAATTAGTGCTGAATCCCACCTGCCCTTTAAATTTGTAGGATTTTAGCCCAGGAGAGGTATGTTTGATGGCTGGTGGGCTCTTATGAATTGGCCAAATTGTGAACTTAGTATCTTTATTTTATAAGAATATAGCAGACAAAACATGGAGATTTCATCTTTGGTCAGCACAATTGCAAATATATTGTAATATAAAAACCTAGAGAAATGAACTGGAATATAAGTTGGTATGCATGCAATGTGTAGGTGCATGTTCAAACTGGCCACTAAACTTTAAAAAAAATAATAATATTCAGTACTTGGTCAAGATAATTTTGATAAAATAGAAAGTAAAATCCATCTCTCCACATCAAGGTGACACTATTCAGGATGGCGCTATCCTTTAGTTATAAAACCTTACCATGTGTAAAAAGGACATACATGTGAATAAGTGTGGAGCAGGACCAAGACCCCAACTAACAGACACCCAGTGATGGGGGGCTATATAAATATTTAGGTTTTTGTTTCGGGCTTTTGCACCGTGTACAAAGCAAGGGTGTGGCCTCCCTTTTTCTTGAGCTAGACATTACGTTTACGTCGGGATCTTGGTCCTGCTTGGCCCTTACTCACATTTACATAATTTTGACTTATGGTAAGGTTTTAATACTACAGGCTAGGACCATCCCGAATAGGGTCACTGTGATGTGGTGGGATGGCTTTTACGTTTTTTTTTTTAATCAAAATTATGTTAAGTACCCTATATTATTTTCATGCACTATTGATATTTATTTAATTACTGCATGGCATTTGCTCACTTTGTTTATATCTTTGGTTTTGTCTGTCTTGCAATACCTTACTGTATTCACATTATAGCCCAACATCAGATGAGGAATGTAATGTATGTTTAGGGAGGAACAGTTTAATGAAGAAGTAATTGCACATGGTACAAGGCCCTTGAAGAAAGGGCTTGAAGACCCAGCACTGGTTGTTTCAATCCCTACTAAGTGGTGATCACTAGAGATGATGGAATCAATTTGATGTACATTCAATTTTTGTTGAATTTTTATGAATCTGAACAACTTGCGATTCGCTTCACGCAAATTGTCTAAAATGGCCACCGCTGACTGAATCTGCCAGAAAAGGCTTACATGACCTGAGATGCATCCAGACGGGCTTCCCCATAATTCCTTGCAGCTATCGCATTGCATGGTATAGCACAGCCAGTTGGGAAAGAGTATCACAGTGTAAACCTATCATCATTGTGCATAAGCTGAAGCAGGGAATGCATCAGCCATTTTGTGGTGAGTCTGGATAGTGAGAGACCATCACAGATCAAAGCTTAGCTATGGAGAGTAGTAGTCATTTTGATTTGTGGAACGTTGATTCTCTACAAGTCAAATTTTTTTAAAAAAATTGTTGAAGCTGCAAATTCAAATTTTAAAAGACTCAATTCATCTGTGAAGACAAGCTGTACAAAATATCTCCATCGGCAGCAAGCAGTGAGTGAAATACTGGCAAAAGAGCATGGAAGGAAAAACAAATGTCCAGGGCATCAACACTTATAGTTTCATATTTGTTATGGTTGAAAAAAGAAACAGTTCCATAGAACTCAAGCAGCATCATAACGAGAGCTTCATTTTTAATGTTTGCTATAAAGCACCGTCTATTCTATGTTTGTCACTGGCTCCCGTAGATCTAAAAAAATAGAGGTCTTAACCCCACATTCTTTCTAAAGAAAACCAAAGAAATGGCATGATCAAGCATTAGAGATGCTGTTCCGTTCATTCTTTATCAGTGATAAATTTCTTTACCTTGGGAGTGCAAAATTCTGTTTAAAATTTCAACTGTACATTTTTTTCTGAAGACAAAACATGTTTTTGATGGGCCATGTGGCAAATGACACTCAAATCCACTATTACCATCTACCAAAATGGCTACTTGCTTGAACATCGAAGACCAAACAAAAGACCAACTAAAAATAGCAAGCAAAAGACCCAGCATTACTGTCTACAGTGGGCTAAAAAAAAAAGTCTCTCGCCCTACTTTTTTCCTAAATCCTCACATTTTACCTAAAGCAAAGCTGTAGTAGGAATAGCTGTGACACCCAGTGTAGGCTACATTGTTTGCCAACTAGGGGCATAATGCAACTATCCTGACCAAGCCAACCATGTCTGAAAGCGTCGAGCCAAAAAAAGGGGGAAGGGAATGGCTACAGCTAAACCTAAGTTTTCCATGTCTGACAATTACTCTATTTGTTTTTTTTTTAGGAAGATGAGAAAGATAATAAAAACAATAACAATACAGTGTAAGAGAAGCAATGTGAAATAAATGGTATAAGAATTATTCCTTGAGGAATCCGTTATTGGTCCTGATCATCGAGCACACATCTAACAGAATGTTCTCTTTCTCTCTATTGCCGTAAACCAGGCAGAAATTATGATTACATAAAAATTACTCAGCGCTTCCTTCACTGAGAACAATCTGGCTCTTTCAAATGTGCAATTTATTACAAATACCAAGTGGTTCAACTGAGAGATATCTTTGAATCACATAATGTGACCTTGGCTCCATGCTCGGCTCTTCTACACGGGAAGGACAAGTATTTCAAATCACACAAGTACTCAAAGGAGACTTCATCCAGTAACCACCAAGGATCAATAATCCAGGTTCTGTGTAAATAATAGAACCGCGGCAGGTATATTCAGAGCTTGTCAACCTTTCAAGCAATACTGTAATAATGCCACAGTGAAACAGCATGCTATGCACTTATCTGACGGGTCACACACCAGACTATGGGCATGTTCACACAATAAAAAAGCTGGGAAACACAGAGCAGCGGAGAATCACTTAGCTTTTAATCATAGTGAATAAAAAAATTGACAGAATGTGCACATATTAATACATCCCATAATGCTTAGGAGTATGATCAAAGGGTTTTTATACCCAAAACGCGTAAGCATTGTGGGTTTTTTTCAAATGTACACATTCTGCCATTTTTTTGCATCCTATATTATTAAAGTTTTCACTACTTTTCTTTGATGCTGGAGAACATCCCCTTTTGGACCATTTAGCTGGAAGTGAGATCAGTGCATAGTCTGTGTACCACAGCCAGACCACAGACTGTCTACCCTGGAAGACCCCTGGGATACTTATCTCTAAGGCTATGTTTCCATGGTCAGGATTGCATCAGGATTTTCTCAGGATTTGACACAGGTAAAATCTGCACCAAATCTGCACCTGAGGTTACTGGCAGGTCACCTGCGTTTTTGATGCGTTTTTACATGTTTTTTTTATGCGGATTTCTGTGTGTTTTTGTAAGCTAAATAAAGATATACCCAGCACTGCCGACAGCACTCAGGAGCGGAGCGTGCTGTTGCATGTATTTCTATGTAGCCGTACGCTCCACTCCTGAGTGCTGGCGGCAGTGCTGGGTATAAAGTTGCGGGGCTCATCCAAGTTTCTCGCATGTGTGATACCGGCCTTAAATAAAGACACACACACACACGAAATCTGCGTTAGGCCGGGGTCACACTTACAAGAAATTCGCACGAGTCTCGCACCTAAATACTCGGCACAGCCGCCGGCACGCGGGACCGGAGTGTGCGGCTGCATGTATTTCTATGTAGCTGAACGCTCCGGTCCTGTGTGCCGGCGACAGTGACAGGTATTGAGGCGAGAGACTCATGTGAGTTTCTCGCAAGTGTGACCCCGGCCTTAAAAGCAATATGTTTAATTTAAAAAAAAAAAAAAAAAAATGGCTTGGGCTCCCGTGCAATTTTCTGCACCAGAGAGGGAAAGCCAGCGACTGGGGGACCGATGTTTGTAGCCTGGGAAGGGGTTAATACCCATGGATCTTCCCAGGCTACGAATATCAGCCCGCAGCTGTATATTTAGCCTTTACTGGCTATAAAAATAGGGGTACCCCTCAAAAAAAATGACATGGGGTCCCCCTATAATTTATAGCCAGAAAGGCTAAGCAGACACCTGCGGGCTGATATTCATAGCCTAGAGAGGGGCCATGGATATTGGCCCCCACCTGGCTACAAATACCAGCCCCCAGCCTCCCCAGAAATGCCTGACATCCAGATGTAGCAGAGCTTGTAGATGATCGCTGGAGATAACTCTCCAGCATTCACCTACATTCTAGCACTCACGGTCAGCGACCGTGAGAACCAACCTAGTGTGACCGGAGATAACCCCCGGTCACGTGCACGGCAGTTCTCGCGGTAAGCTAAGTTATCGCGAGAACTTAGCTTACCGTGAGAAGTGCAGTGGATGCGGACTTCCGGCGGCAGGACAGGTAAGCCGGCATGTGAATTAGTAGACATGCATAGTAAGGTGCGTTAACGCAGTTACTAGGCATGTGACTAATCATTAAATGCGGTTTTACCGCATCTAATGATTGTCTATGGTAAATTTACGGCGCGGCGACGGAGCGACGCCGCATTGTAAACAGACATGCTGGGTTCTGAAAAGACGCGCCCCATGTCCGTTTCCGCGGGTCTGCCGCATGCGTGTTTTAATGCATAGTGGAGACAGGATTTCATGAAATCCCCTCCACTATGCTGTAACATCTGGACGCTGCGCGTTTGATGCTGCGGCTCTACGCAGTGTCAAACATGCAGCGTTTCCTGACCGTGGAAACACACCCTAACACAGCAGTGAGCTAAACTGACACTTTTTCTATGGCAAAGATAGCTATCACAGACTTCATGTTTTCAATGCAAAAGACTTACAACAGACTTGCTGATCGCACACATGAACATCCACTCCATTCATCTCTCCCTTGGCTGCAGTCTTGACACTGTCACCCATTCTGACAAACAGTAAGGGTCCGAGCGAGAAGACACACAACGGTCTAAGAAATATAGTATAAAATTAAAACAAGTTTCTGCAGTGAAATTGTGGAGATTTAAAGGGAACCTGTCACCCCAAAAATCGTATATGAGCTAAGGCCACCGGCATCAGGGGCTTACCTACAGCATTCTGTAATGTTGTAGATAAGCCCCCGATGTAACCTGAAAGGTAAGAAAAACAGGTTATATTATACTCACCCAGGGGCGGTCCCGCTGCTGTCCGGTCAGATGGGTGTCGCGGTCCATGTCCGGCGCATCCTAGCTTCATACGATGACATCCTCTTCGTGTCTCCCTGCCATGGCCTCTCTGACCTTTCCCGACGCCTGCGCACTGCAGTACTTTGCGCTGCCCTCAACAGGGCAGACAATGTACACCTGCGCCGGAGCCGTGACAGGAAGACAAGAAGAGGACATCATCGTATGAAGATAGGAGGCGCCGGACCCGGACCGCAGCGGGACCGCCCCTGGGTGAGTATAATATAACCTGTTTTTCTTACCTTTCAGGTTATATCGGGGGCTTATCTACAGCATTACAGAATGCTGTACATAAGCCCCTGATGCCGGTGGCCTTAGCTCATATACGATTTTTGGGGTGACAGATTCCCTTTAATCTCTGGCCAGCAGAATTGTGAATACAGCTCTGGAATATAAAGATTAAAACTCAAAATCAGTCTTGTGGCCTGGAAAATATAAGAGGCCTAGCAGTAGGACTCACATCTATCTAACAAATTTTATTGACTCAGTAGATAGTGATATTGTATGCAGACAGGAACTTCATATGGTTAATTTTAGGGTTTATACATTTTAGTTTAAACATCATATTGGGAAAAATAACTATAAAAATTGTAAAACTATAAAAGCTGGGAAAAACATCTATAAGAATTCTATTTAACATATTTATGATTATAAATGGATTATCTGATGATGACAATTCACTTTCAAATAAAACCATGCACAACGCTGCTCTAACACCCAGGGATCTTCCGGGAAAATGAAATCTGTCATACATTTACTGTGTGGTGGGTGCAGGATAAATATAGCAGGTAGCTGGTCAATGCAACAAATGGCCAACCATGTAATGCATAGATGGGACAGGTCCGGCCCAAGTCAGAGGCATGTCTTACCAAGCGGCCCTCCATTCTGGAATCATAACATCTATCTATAGGGCATATAGACAGAGGTTGTCTTGATAGAACAACCCATTTAACTTTTCCTCAACTTGTAATCAAAGTGATCTAATTGAGGATTAGTGTAAATTAATATTAGTTATCAATTCAACTGCTTTAATAGTAAGAAACAAAGATGGTAATGGATCCAAAATGGTTCTGTTGTTTTCTGATGAGCAAACCAAGATTTATGAAATTTGTCTTACTGGACACTGCCATCTTGTTTGTACAGATGAACGAGGCACCTTCAGGTATCTTGAAATTATACCAAGTCCACAATTCTCTTCCTGATAGTTGGGTAAATTTCTTGAGTCTTTCCCATGATGCTACACAAAGAAGCAGCGTGTTTCAGGTGTACATTAAAATACATCCATAGGTGTGTCTCTAATTAACCCAGATGTTGTAAAAAAAAAAAAACTATCAGAAACTTCCAAAACATTACATGATCATATGGGCAGTCCAGAATTGTTTACAGGCATAGTAATTTTAGTGTATGTAAATGTTTGACTTTTCAGTAATAAAAATGCCTTAAAACATTCTTTCTCTCTCATTATTCTGGCATTTGGCAAATATTAATAATGATGGTAATCCTAATGTACCTAATATGGGAAAGGTTTATCCTGATTTCATTTGAGAATAACATGCAAATGTGTCTTCTTCTATAGTGTAGAGATAGATAGATAGATAGATAGTGATTTTTATGATAGTATGGCCTGCAAGCAATCTTGTGTAAAAACCACATTATTTTTCTGTCCTAGCTAAGGGAAGATAGGACCTTGAATTACGTTGCCAGAAAAGTGCTGACGTGTTGTTAAGTAAGCACTGGCTGATATATATATATATATGAAAGTCTGTAAGTGTTAGGCTGTGTATCCTCAGCATCTAAGCTTTCCCAATTTATTGAGCTGCTCAGCTTAATTTGACAGTAAAGTCAGTAATTTTGTCACAAGGGTAGAAGCGGAAAAGCAGTGTGCAAGCATATTAGCTTATCCATTCTCAAACCCCATCTGTTATTTTTCCGTAAAAGCTTTAATAAAAAATTAATTTTAAAATAAAGTACCATCTTTGTGAAGCTGAAAATAACTTCAATTAATATAGAAATTAATACAGATTAATGCATGTTGGGATCAGTTTTTCTGATGCAGAATTCCCAATTTCCTATATAGACATATTATTTCTGAATTAAAATAATTAAATAACACAATCCTGAAGATGCCAATTATAAAACAGTATGAAAAGCATCTTTCATTGGTGCATTTATCAGGCTGCTTAACAAATGTCACATGGTAATCAAACCACCTATAAGGATCATCTCTCAATTCAAAGTCTCATCTCATTATATACTGTAGGGTTTCTGCTCTCTAGTAGCGCTTGGATACACACAGGCACAGGGTTTTATATCAAAAGAGCATAAAGTTTATTATCCATCATAACTTTTACTAAAATGAAAAATAGCCTTTCTCCAGTACAAGTGAACAACATAAACAGTCCTTACTTCAGGCACAATAAAACAAGGTAAATCTAGCTGCCTCACAAATCTTGGTATTTCAAGCTGTAGCAGTTCAAGCAGTTTAAACATGTTCACTAGACACACACAGCTCTATTGAGAGCAACCCAAACTCCACATTGCTCAGCTAACCCAGTTGCCTGCTGTTAGGCCTGTAAGCCCAGGGTTGGATTATGAGAACAACCTTTTTCCACCCAGACTCTTTTGGTTGCTCCTAAATCCTGGACCCAAAATCACATGACATTATAACTCTTTCAGGAACCTAGTGTTACTTGTACATACTTTACATTCCCGAGGCCAACCCTCCTGGTGGCGCCTACAGCCATCCAGAACTTTACCTCCTGCTTTCTTACATAGCCTAGAAACACATTACCAGTGTAACACAATGTCAATATAAGACCCAGAGTGTCATACTGAGACTCAGTATGCAATTATGAGAACATATTGTGCCCACAGAGTCAAAAAAGGCCAACAGTGTCCGAAAAGTGTCACTGACAAAATACATAGAGGCCAGGAATTCAACAGTACTGGAGCTTTATATGCCAGTTTTGATCCAGGGTTTACTGGAATAACATGTGACAAGTTCATAATTGGAATGGGGCTCTTATAGAGATTATCTGGTACTTTAACATTGATGGCCTATCCTTACGAATGGTTATCCATGCCTGATTTATGGGGGTGCGACACCCGGCACCACCGTCGATCAGCTGTTCCTGTTGTCAGCGGCCAAAACTGCTCAGTTATGGACCTGTGCTGTTCCAATCAATAGGGATGGATATACAGCGCCTGGCCACGGCCACCATTCCGTTGACAGAGCTGTGCAGCTCCAGTTCTGGCTGTCGACACCGGTTGGTGGGGGTGCTGGGTGACATTGTTGACCTATCCTAAGTATAGGCCATCAATGGTAAATTCTTGGACAACCCCTTTAATGAATTTGGTGCATGTTTCAACTGCCCATCCACCAGAGGTATCAATGTATATTTCTTCTGTAAGTTATGCTACATTTGTGGGGCAAATTATAATGCCACCTCTAACCTTTAAAAAATTTGCTGGAGTAGCATAAAAATGTGAAAAGTCAGAAAATTTTTGGTATGGATTGTGTAAAATGTTCTGCTCTTTCTACATCAGTTTTCTGAGATAAAGGGGCTTTATGATTTCACCCCACAGTGTATCTCGTTCCCATTTAATACAGATGCAGTTCTTACGGTCTCCAGTGATACACTACACAGAAAAGCCACTACCTACCTCCCCCTGGATCATCCAGAGATCCTATCATGGCTGCATGTCATTGTTATGTGCTTTCCTCCAAATATCCTAAGGGAATTTTTACACAGGAGTATTATATTTCCCATCAGTACTGGTCAGTATAAAGCTGTGTGAGTAAATCACCTAACATGGTAACCACTATATGTATATGTAAACTGTATTGTGGGGTTAAAAATAAATATACCCCAATCTACTGGAAACCATGAACGATAAGAATAAAAAATCAAACAAACTAACAAACTAAATCTATTCCTCTAAAGCTCAGACAGTGACTCAACTTTTCATTTCTGAGTCATCGCTGCTATCTCACGCGCATTTACACTTGAGCCTTGTATTCTACATGGATAGCATTTAGGCCACACAGAATATTTACGCTGTCTCTGCTTTCTTTTATGTGCTTCCTCTCCAACATTATTATATAAATTTAATGCAAAGTATAAGGCATGAAATAAAATTCAACAAAAATTATCTGAAATAGAAACTGTGTTGTAGATCACTGTCCACAGATCTATTGTTAATTAGAAGTGACATAAAAAACAATGACAAGCCAAGGTTTTTAAAATATAATAATAATATCTATAATAATAATAAATAAATATTTAATCTTCATCGTAATAATACTGAACAAAAAACAATAACATATTTTCAGCTGTAATAAAAAATGTAGAAGTTTTATATGTTGTGAACCCTTAAACGTCCTGGCACTTGGTGGGGGCCTGGGTCCTAAAGCCTCATCGATCGCCTAAAAGATTCAGGCTGATTCATTAATGCCAGTCCTAATGAAGGGCATGCAGGAATAAGCCTCTATGCTGCTCACCAGAAATATTTTTTCAGTTAGAAAATGACATCACTTTTTCCGGTAAAAACATTTTGATTTCTCAGCCCCTCCGTTCCTGCAATAGTGCGCGGTCATGCAGGATCTCTCCCCCTCTGCCTTCTGAGCTGAGAGTTTCTACACAGTATATTGACAAGTGATATGAAGCAGATCCACCAGCATTAGAACTTATGAGTACTACTTATAAATTCTGCGTCACATCACTTATCTTATTTTCTGAACTATTCCTGTCTTGTGATGTAAAAATAAGAGACTCATCAGATATTGTGTTAAACCATGCCTCTTGCACTATAAAATGGTATGAAGTTTATCAGATATGGGTCTCAACAACGGAACTAAACTGGTACATATACATATACCCTAAGATTGCATCTTTCATCACTACTGATGTCAAAGTCCATGTGTCTATACAAGAAGGAGGCTTCACAAATTCAACAAAAACAGAACATCTACAAGGGAGGAAACCTTGAAAGGAGAAGACTAAACATCAGTGAACACACTGCAAACACTAGGACCCTAATTCATGAAGGAGTTTGCTGGAAAAGAAAAACTTCCTGAAATTACACAGATGTTTTGTACATCTTTGAATTTTGTGACTTTTGACATTTTTACACTAGTCTCTGTGAGCTCTATCTAAGTAGGAGGAGCTGGAGCTGAATGAAGCCTAGCGAATCACACTCATCAAATTCATCATAATTTATACCACAAAAGTGGCATATAATACACCAGAAATGATCACAAGCCGCCGACTGGTGTAACATTTCTGTCTGAGGCACATGACAGTTGTAACATGTGTCCAATTCCATATAAACTTTTGGTGCCTCTAAATGATTTTGCTGCAGTGCACCATTTTATTGAGACTGGTGCGAAAAATGCCAGTATTAAAGGAGCTGCCCACTACCTGGACATCCACTTCTCATTCCTCATGTTTGCCCGTTACAATAAAAAAGCTTATAATCACCTCATGTGCCAGCGCCATTCCAGTGGTGTTGGCAGTTGCGTTCCCGCAGCTCACGTGTGGTTGTTATGACACATGAGCCCTGCAGCCAATAAGTGCTGGCATCATTGTCTCCATCTTCAGATGTTTAAGTAATTATCAACTGCAGATCTCATTTCCTCTTGATTATTTATAAAACCAGGTAAGCCTCGGGCATGCGGGTGCTGACACCGCTGGAATGGTGTTGGCACGGGAGGTGAGTATAAGTGTTTTTATTTTAACAGGGCAAAGACTCAGATTGAGAAGGGGTGATCATAGCAGTGGTCAACCTCTTTAACACCTTTACGACTTATGATGTCTATTTATGTCATATGTCGTGTCTATGACTGGTATGGGCTCTGACGCTGAGCCCACATCTTTCCCTGCACATGACAGCTGGTGGAGTGGTGCTCTGCCACCTGGCTGTAATCCTGCTAAATCCTGCTGCTAATCTCTGACCGTAGTCGGGTGGAGGGGTCAGATCGCAGTGGGGGACAGCCAAATCTACAAACAGTCACTGAAAAGGCAGCCACATAGGATCAAGGGGACCAGGAGAGTGTGGCCTGACAGGATCTAAGGCTGCTGGCTTGGGACACTGTGTGTAAGGCACAGGGCAGGTGGGTGAGAGCCAACGCAGAGAGACGACCCAAAAAGGTACATAAGAATTGGGTCCCAGAAAAGTGCACTCAAACTACCTGAGTGCTGGCTGGAACACTGACTCGAAGGACACAGGACCCAGCGGGTGATTGTACCCCACAAACTGTGAGTAAAGTGTGAAGACTGCACCCCGCTGTGTCCTCAGAATTATTTACTGTGTCACCTACCCAGTACTGCAACAGTTACCATCATTAACCCTATATCTGCCCTGGGGCCTCGCTTTACATCCTGAAACATCCTTGCTGTGTCACCATCAGCCCCAGTGGACCTGAACCGCAGCGTCGGCAATCCCTTGCAGAAAACCATGGGTGGCATCGCAAATTAATCCCCTATAAACTTTTCCCCCTTGCATCATTTTTATTGCACGCTCAGGGCCAAGGAGTCGGGTCACGGCCCCGTGACTTCCCCAAAGAACTGTCCGACCCGGTTCAGAGAACCCCACGGTCCTGGTGGGCGTCGCATTAACTTTATTAGACATGGTATAGCTGTAATGATGCCACAAATGCATATTTTTCATTGTTTTACAATGCATTTGTGAAAAAAAAATTTATACTGTAAAAACAAATAATTAATTTACAAAATTTATAATTTTTTTAGTTCCAAAAGGGGACTGAAAAATGCTACTAGCTGATCACCTATATAATGCTTTAGTATAACAAAGCAGTTATTAGCTGACATGCAATCTATTAGGTGGGCTAATCAATCTTGGTAGCTGTAAACCAAATTTTTGTTCAACAGGCAGTATTCTCTCCTGATTCCCCCATGAGTGCAAGGCTCTGTCAAGTGTTCACGTCTTTTAACAGGGACAGAGGAGAAAACCACTGCAGACACCTATCAGCGGCTTTGAGAACAAAAGGATTGGTAGTGGCAATTTAAACAGCCAATTTTCCTCTACACGGACATCTGTTTGGGAAGTATTGGAAGTCCACCATATACAACTGTGGATTGGTCAACTTACTTGTAGCATGCATGGGGGACCTTTAGGCTGTTTATGATGTTTGGCCTTTAGCCATGGTACACCTAAGGGCTGTCATTGGACCTCATCAACACATCACAAATCAGGACCACCTATTTCACATGATGTTAGATAATGTACAAGATCCAGCAACAGCTGCTCATACTATGGGGACAATGTCTGTGTCATCCCTTGGATGTACGTGTACTTCTATTTGAAGTGTTGCACACTCAAAATGGATGTCCAACTGCAGAATAGGTGGAGATAAGCAAAACCCCCGATTGTCTTGTATAGCCATACACAGGAGCGTAACTACCGCGGTCCCTGCAGGTCCCTGGCTGCCCGGCGCCCTGGCTTCTTCCTGTACTGAGCGGTCACATGGTACCGCTCATTACAGTAATGAATATGTGGCTCCACCTCCCATAGGGGTGGAGCCGCATATTCATTACTGTAATGAGCGGTAACAGTGACCGCTCAGTACAGGAAGAAGCAGCAGCGCCGGGGAAGCAGGGACTGCACCACGCCAGGAGCAGGTGAGTATAACCGGGAGGGGAGCGCTGCGCGATAGTCACCTCTCCTTGTTCCAGCCGCCGCTCCGTCTTCTGCAGTGACGCTGAGGTCAGACGGCCCGATGACGTAGTTAGTGCGCGCCTGACCCGTCAGTGCAGAGGAGGCGGAAAATGGAGCGGTGAATGGAACGAGGAGTGGTGAATATTGAAAGTGCCGGGGGCCTGAGCGACGGAGAGGTGAGAATGTGATTTTTTTTTATCGCAGCAACAGCAAATGGGGCAGTGACTGTATGGGCCATAATGTTTGTGCAGCACTATATGGGGGCCATAATGTTTGTGCAGCACAATATGGGGGCCATAATGTTTGTGCAGCACTATATGGGGGCAATAATGTTTGTGCAGCACTATATGGGGGCCATAATGTTTGTGCAGCACTATATGGGGGCCATAACGTTTGTGCAGCACTATATGGGGGCCATAACGTTTGTGCAGCACTATATGGGGGCCATAACATTTGTGCGGGCCATAACGTTTGTGCAGCACTATATGGGGGCCATAACATTTGTGCAGCACTATATGGGGCCATAATGTTTGTGCAGCACTATATGGGGGCCATAATGTTTGTGCAGCACTATATGGGGGCCATAATGTTTGTGCAGCACTATATGGGTGCCATAACGTTTGTGCAGCACTATATGGGGGCCATAATGTTTGTGCAGCACTATATGGGGGCCATAACGTTTGTGCAGCGCTATATGGGGGCCATAACATTTGTGCGGGCCATAACGTTTGTGCAGCACTATATGGGGCCATAATGTTTGTGCAGCACTATATGGGGGCCATAATGTTTGTGCAGCACTATAATGGGGCAAGTGTCTGTATGAGGTCACATTATACAACTTTGCAATAAAGCTATAGTGTGCAAAATGAATAGGGAAAATATGAATTTGGGAGGAAAATATTTTGGCGTGGGGGGGGGGGCCCATTTGAAAGTTCGCACCGGGGCCCATAACTTGTAGTTACGCCACTGGCCATACACATGCACTAGTTTGCTTAATGTTAAATTCAGGATGACCTCATGCATATTAGACAGACAAAGAACAAGAAAGAATCAGAAGAACAGTTTTGAAAAACACAATTTACAGCACAGTTTCAGGTTTCCAGCATAGATTTACTCAAACTGCTGCGCTGAAAATACTCCAGTTTTGACGGATAAGTAGTAATTAGAGAATTCTAAATGTAAACTTTATAGCCCATAATTACCCTACAAATGGCTGTACTGAAATCACATTGCTACGAAATGAAGATACATTTTGTTTGTTGCAACTAAAGACTTTGTAAGCTCTTAACATATTTGCAAAAATCCATTCACTGTAGAGACAGCGTGGGCTCGGCAACTGCCAAGCTGTCAGCGAGAGGATCCAATTAAAATCTCTGGAGGCAATTAGCTGTAATTATCAAGAAAGTACATGCGAGTACATGAAGGATGGGGTGTGCAATGTATTAATATTTTTCTCATTAAACTTCATTTGGTGATCTGAAATTACTAATAGAGCTGCTATAGGTAACTGATATTGTAGAGCATGTTTAAGCTTTTCATTAAAGCGCACCTCCACTTTCAGAAGAAAATAATTACAGTGCAGTATGATCACTTTTCCAGATCACTCTACTAGTGATTTTTGCTGATAAGTCGCAGTCTGCAGGGGAGGGCACAAACAGAAGAGGTCCACTGGGCAATAACAATATACAGTATGGGCCTTCGGCATTCCAATAGCTCATCATAAAACACAATTCCACCTGCTTTGGGGGTGACATTCTGCAAAGGGGACAGGACGACTGCACCGTATTGAAGGGAGGATGGATTGGGTCATGTATGGCGATCAGGGGTGGATTAAGGGTAGCCAGGACCCCGGGCTGTTCAGACACTGTGCCCCCCCCCCGGTCATGTGACGGGGGTCATGTGACGGGGGTCATGTTATACCCGAACCAGATTATTCCAAGAAAATGGCCGGGCCCTACTCTACTGTAACCTATTAAATATTCGTTAAAATCTGCAATACAATTTAGGTATATCTTGACCAATAATATCACATACAAGGAACAAATACCACCGCGCCATGACCAGACCACAAATTACAACCACATTGATCGAATAATATCACATACAAGGAACAAATACCACTGCACCATGTTAAGGCCACATATTACCACCACTTGGTGACCAAATAGCACATTCAAGGGACAAATACCACAACACCTTTTCCAGACCACATATTACCACCACAAAGTGACTGACTACTACAATACTGATCAGTAATAATAAAAAAAAACCACACAATACTATCACCATAAGTGCCAGTATTCACAGGAGATCTGTACTTAGTATGCAGTGTCTGTGTAGAGGTAATACAGAGATCACTGGTGACATTATAGACAGGAGCTCTGTATATAGTATACAGTGTATAGTGTCAGTCCTTCATCTTTCATCCAGCACAGACCGCCATCATTTCTTCCAGCCAGGACTCGTTTCTGCAGGAAATAACACAGTTATCTCGAGCTCGGCTTGCAGAACACATTACTTAATTTTTCACAACTTCTACATTACACCACATGGAGAAAAAAAGGCGATATAGTGTCACTCTGCACAGTAACAGGACCGCCCCCCCATTTAAAACAGTATACTCAAAAAATAAAATAAATACATCACTGCAGTAATAATATCCCTTAATTAGCCCCTATGGTAATAATATTCCCCACCCTGGCCCTGTGTGTCTCATTCCTGGCTCCAGCCATATGTTCTCCCATCCTGCACTCATGAGTATCCATTCTACACCATATGATCTCCCCATCCTGCCCCATCTGTCTCCATCGTATCCATCCTGCCCCATGATCCAATCCTGCCCCATGTCTTTCATTCTGCCCCGTGTCTCCAATCATGCCCCATGTCTACATTCTGCCCATGCCTCCAGTCCTGCCCCCAGTGTGTCCAGCAATCTGCCCCAGTGTGTCCAGCATATTACCCCCAGTGTGTCCAGCAATATGCCCCAGTATGTCCAGCATATTGCCCCAGTGTCCAGCAATCTGCCCCAGTGTGTCCAGCATTGCCCCCAGGTAGTGTCTCCAGCAACCTGCCTCAGTGTCTGACTCCAGCATATTGTCCCCGGTGTGTCCAGCATTGCCCCCAGACAGTGTGTCCAGCAATCTGCCCCAGTGTGTCCAGCAATCTGCCCCAGTGTGTCCAGCATATTACCACCAGTGTGTCCAGCAATCTGCCCCAGTATGTCCAGCATTGCCCAGTGTGTCCAGCATATTACCACCAGTGTGTCCAGCAATCTGCCCCAGTATGTCCAGCATTGCCCCAGTGTGTCCAGCATATTACCACCAGTGTGTCCAGCAATCTGCCCCAGTATGTCCAGCATTGCCGTCAGTGTGTCCAGCAATCTGCCCCAGTATCTCCAGCATTGCTCCAGTGTCTCCAGCATTGCCCCAGTGTCTCCAACAATCATCTGCCCCAGTGTGTCCAGCAGTCTGCCCCAGTGTGTCCTCCAGCATTGCCCCAGTGTGTCCAGAAGTCTGCCCCAGTGTCTCCAGCATTGCCCCAGTATCTCCAGCATTGCCCCAGTGACTCCAGCAATCGACCCCAGTGTGTCCTCTAGCATTGCCCCAGTGTGTCCTCCAGCATTGCCCCAGTGTCTCCAGCATTGCCCCAGTGTCTCCAGCATTGCCCCAGTGTCTCCAGCAATCTGCCCCAGTGTGTCCTCCAGCATTGCCCCAGTGTGTCCAGCAATCTTCCCCAGTGTCTCCAGCATTGCCCCAGTGTCTCCAGCATTGCCCCAGTGTCTCCAGCAATCTGCCCCAGTGTCTCCAGCATTGCCCCAGTGTCTCCAGCAATCTGCCCCAGTGTCTCCAGCATTGCCCCAGTGTCTCCAGCATTGCCCCAGTGTGTCCAGCAATCTGCCCCAGTGTCTCCAGCATTGCCCCAGTGTCTCCAGCAATCTGCCCCAGTGTCTCCAGCATTGCCCCCAGTGTGTCCAGCAATCTGCCCCAGTGTCTCCAGCATTGACCCCAGTGTGTCCACCATTAGCTTATCAAAAAAACAAAACAAAACAAAAAAACAAACAGAGTCTCCTCACCTGACCAGCGCTCCAGGCAGCGAGCTCCCTCCAGCAGCGCACACTCGCCGGCGACTGACAATGACGTCAGACGCCGGCGACGTGTGCGCTGCGGCCGACTTCAGCTGCCAGCCTCCAATTGGCGGAAGGGGCCCGGTGAGCAGATGAGAAGGGGCCCGATGCGGGCCCCCTCTCTCTGCCCAACAGGTCCGGGGGCACATAAATGCCGGCGGGCGGCGGGCATTCACAATCACACTCGGGCGGATTATCAGAGGGTCAATCTGTGCGTTAGCCCAGGGCCCCCCACACCACTGGGCCCAGGGCTACCGCCCATATTGACCCTCTGATAATCCGCCCCTGATGGCGATATTTTGGCCAGCCACCTCCTTCCCTCAGTAAGAGCATTGAGGATGGGTCGGGGCTGGGTCTTCCAGCATGACAATGACTTGAACCTCAGATCCAGGGAAACTAAGGAGTGGCTCAGTAAGAAGCATTTCAATGTACTGGGGTGGCCTAGCCAGTCTCCAGACCTGAACCCAATAGAAAATCTTTGGAGGGAGCAACTCAATGTTGCCCAGTGACAGTCCCGAAACCTGAAAGATCTGGAGAAGATCTGTATGGGGGAGTGGGCCAAAATCCGTACTGTAGTGTGCGCAAACATGGTCAAGAACCACAGGAAAGGTCAGACCTCTGTAATTGCAAACAAAGGTTTCTGTACCAAATATTAAGCTCTGATTTTCTATTGTAGCGCCCCCACTGCCGCAGGACCGAGGGGTACCCGGTACCGGGCCTCTGAGTCTCTGCTCTGGGGTTGTCACGGTGGCTAGACCCGGTCCGTGACCTTGCTGAGGGGCGTACAGTAATGGATGTGGATAATGGTGGTGGTGCGGTGCAGTAAATAACGAGGACACCAGGTTGCAGTCTCTTTACCTCTTTACTGAAGATCTCTGGGTCCTCAATCCGGAATACGGTTAACCAGGCTGCGCAAGTCCGGCCGGTCCAATGGCACCTCCAGAGTTCTCTTTGCAGGTGGAAATCTGTGCCTTCCTGCTAGCGCTATGTGTTGCGGTCCTTCCCTGCTGTGCTTACAGAAAGTCCCCACAACTGTTGTGTCTGTTTCTTAAGTTCCCTCACAACTCGATTAGATGATGTCCTGCTAATCTTCCGTCCCTCCCTGATGTTACGGTTAGGACGGCACCCGTATGACGGGTAGGCTCGGAGCTCTTCCGGGACCCTAGAGTCGCCCCTCTCCACAAGTTGCCCCCTATGTCTTCGTAGGTGATTTAGGTGAAACAGCCCGCCTATGACTGACTGTCCTGCCGTTGGTTTGAAGTATTGCTTGAAGCTAGATGTATGAATACTTCCTCGGCGTTCCGGCCGCCGGTTGTGCGCCTCAGTAGGATGTTGCCTCGGTCTCACAGCACGACTCCTACTGGTATTCTCCTTGTTGCTTTGATCTCGTTTCTCACTCAGCACAATCTATCTTGCTTCTAATCCTTCCTTGGGCACCGCCGCTATGCTGAGCAGGCACGGTCCCGTGACGTTCTCTCAAGTTGCCAGGCCTCTATCAGGATCCCACCCCTGACAGGGGCCCTACCGAATCTTCCCTCACAACACCCTCTGCCACAAGGTGTTGCCTGGTTCTAACCCAGTCAGCTTTCTCATCTAACTTCCTGCCTAACCCCCAGTTTTACCAGTATGTGAGGAGTGGCCTAATGAATAGAACCCTTAGCTCCCCCTGGAGCCCCGGCTGTGAAATGTATTGGTGTCTGTGATACCTGGTCAGATGAACTCCTTCAGTGCCATCAGACGTACCATAGCTCCCCTTAGTGGCGGAGCCACAGTACTGCAACGACCAGGACTCTGGGGCGCTGCACTCCCCCCCAGTTAAATCCAGTACTCCTGGACTGGGAAGAAAACAACAATACAGGTTAGCAAAAAGACATACAATTTTGAAAATGCAATAACAATAAGTAAGCTTGAACAGAGCTTCCCTTTATGGGAGGTGAGGACACTTGAACGTTACAAACATGGTTAAACATTATAAATTACAGGCTATAAATAACTCCTGTTACCCAACCGGGTATTCTACTCAGTGCAAACTTTTGAATAACAAGTTGACATTGCCTTTAAGGACGTATACTCCCTATCCACTAAAGACTTTACTTATAAAACATTATAATATTAATTAACTCTTTCTCTTTCATTCTCCTTCATTAAATCTGCAGGACCGCCTGTCCTAACTGCTCCAGACCTACTGCCTCTCCTTTCTATACAGGACCGCCCCTTTCAGCCCGGGCCTTCTGCCTTTTCAACTACTATACATAGTATAGAACATAACATTTACTTTCAGTTTGAAATCACTGAGCCATCCTTAAATAGCTCCCAGGAGGACTCACTGACTAACCCCGTACGGGTTCACTCTCTGTCCTCATTTTTCTATCAACATTATCAATCATTTCTTACAATCAACTAGTTGGATACATATAACTTTTACATGTAGGCATCATCATCACTTTCTTTTTGTCAAGACATTATTGCTATCTATCTGTCTTAAAGCAATACCATTCTTTAAGTGCAACAAGTGAACATCCCCTTTAAGAGGGGACCAAGTCTTTATGAGGTAGCACATCTTCTCAAGCTACCAGTCCATACTCAGCAAAGGCTCCGGTGCGGTATCTTCGCAAAGAGTCCTTCTTTAACCCCTTCATGACCCAGCCTATTTTGGCCTTAATGACCTTGCCATTTTTTGCAATTCTGACCAGTGTCCCTTTATGAGGTAATAACTCAGGAACGCTTCAACGGATCCTTGCGGTTCTGAGATTGTTTTTTCGTGACATATTGGGCTTCATGTTAGTGGTAAATTTAGGTCGATAATTTCTGAGTTTATTTGTGAAAAAAATGGAAATTTGGCGAAAAATTTGAAAATTTTGCAATTTTCACATTTTGAATTTTTATTCTGTTAAACCAGAGAGTTATGTGACACAAAATAGTTAATAAATAACATTTCCCACATGTCTACTTTACATCAGCACAATTTTGGAAACAAATTTTTTTTTTTGCTAGGAAGTTATAAGGGTTAAAATTTGACCAGTGATTTCTCATTTTTACAACAAAATTTACAAAACCATTTTTTTTAGGGACCACCTCACATTTGAAGTCAGTTTGAGGGTTCTATATGGCTGAAAATACCCAAAAGTGACACCATTCTAAAAACTGCACCCCTCAAGGTGCTCAAAACCACATTCAAGAAGTTTATTAACCCTTCAGGTGTTTCACAGCAGCAGAAGCAACAAGGAGGGGAAAAATGAACATTTAACTTTTTAGTCACAAAAATGATCTTTTCGCATCAATTTTTCTATTTTCCCAAGGGTAAAAGGAGAAACTGGACCACGATTGTTGTTGTCCAATTTGTCCTGAGTACGCTGATACCTCATATGTGGGGGTAAACCACTGTTTGGGCGCACGGCAGGGCTCGGAAGGGAAGGAGCGCCATTTGACTTTTTGAATGAAAAATTGGCTCCAATCTTTAGCGGACACCATGTCGCGTTTGGAGAGCCCCCGTGTGCCTAAACATTGGAGCTCCCCCACAAGTGACCCCATTTTGGAAACTAGACCCCCCCCCAAGGAACTTATCTAGAAGCATAGTGAGCACTTTAAACCCTTAGGTGCTTCACAAATTAATCCGTAAAAATAAAAAAGTACTTTTTTTTCCACACAAATTTTCTTTTAGCCTCAATTTTTTCATTTTCACATGGGCAACAGAATAAAATGGATCCTAAAATTTGTTGGGCAATTTCTCCTGAGTACGCCAATACCTCATATGTGGGGGTAAACTACTGTTTGGGCACATGGTAAGGCTCGGAAGGGAAGGAGCGCCATTTGACTTTTTGAATGAAAAATTATCTCCATCATTAGCGGACACCATGTCAGGTTTGGAGAGCCCCTGTGTGCCTAAACATTGGAGCTCCCCCACAAGTGACCCCATTTTGGAAACTAGACCCCCCAAGGAACTTATCTAGATGCATAGTGAGCACTTTAAACCCTCAGGTGCTTCACACATTGATCCGTAAAAATGAAAAAGTACTTTTTTCTCACACAAAATTTCTTTTAGCCTCAATTTTTTCATTTTCACATGGGCAACAGGATAAAATGGATCCTAAAATTTGTTGGGCAATTTCTCCTGAGTACGCCGATACCTCATATGTGGAGGTAAACCACTGTTTGGGTGCACGGCAAGGCTTGGAAGGGAAGGCGCGCCATTTGACTTTTTGAATGGAAAATTAGCTCCAATCGTTAGTGGACACCATGTTGCGTTCGGAGAGCCCCTGTGTGCCTAAACATTGGAGTTCCCCTACAAGTGACCCCATTTTGGAAACTAGACCCCCCAAGGAACTAATCTAGATGTATAGTGAGCACTTAAAACCCCCAGGTGCTTCACAGAAGTTTATAACGCAGAGCCATGAAAATAAAAAAAATATTTTTCTTTCCTCAAAAATGATTTTTAGCCCGGAGTTTTTTTATTTTCCCAAGGATAATAGGAGAAATTGGACCCCAAATGTTGTTGTCCAGTTTGTCCTGAGTACGATGATACCCCATATGTGGGGGTAAACCACTGTTTGGGTGCACGGCAGGGCTCGGAAGGGAAGGCACGCCATTTGGCTTTTTGAATGGAAAATTAGCTTCAATCATTAGCGGACACCATGTCGCGTTTGGAGAGCCCCTGTGTGCCTAAACATTGGAGCTCCCGCACAAGTGACCCCATTTTGGAAACTAGACCTCCCAAGGAACTAATCTAGATGTGTGGTGAGCACTTTGAACCCTTAAGTGCTTCACAGAAGTTTATAACGCAGAGCCATGAAAATAAAAAAATTATTTTTCTTTCCTCAAAAATGATTTTTTAACCCACAATTTTTTATTTTCCCAAGGGTAACAGGAGAAATTGGACCCCAAAAGTTGTTGTGCAGTTTCTCCTGAGTACGCTGATACCCCATATGTGGGGGTAAACCACTGTTTTGGCACACGTCGGGGAGCGGAAGGGAAGTAGTGACGTTTTGAAATGCAGACTTTAATGGAATGCTCTGCGGGTGTCACGTTGCGTTTGCAGAGCCCCTGATGTGCCTAAACAGTAGGAACTCCCCACAATTGACCCCACTTTGGAAACTAGACCCCCAAGGGAACTTATCTAGATGTGTGGTGAGCACTTTGAACCCCCAAGTGCTTCACAGAAGTTTATAACGCAGAGCCGTGAAAATAAAAAATGTGTTTTCTTTCCTTAAAAATATTTTTTTAGCCCAGAATTTTTTAATTTTCCCAAGGGTAACAGGAAAAATTTGACCCCAAAAGTTGTTGTCCAGTTTCTCCTGAGTACGCTGATACCCCATATGTGGGGGTAAACCACTGTTTGGGCACATGGCGGGGCTCGGAAGGGAAGTAGTGACGATTTGGAATGCAGACTTTGATGGAATGGTCTGCGGGAATCATGTTACGTTTGCAGAGCCACTGATGTGCCTAAACAGTAGAAACCCCCCACAAGTGACCCCATTTTGGAAAATAGACCCCCCAAGGAACTTATCTAGATGTGTGGTGAGCACGTTCAACCCCCAAGTGCTTCACAGAAGTTTACAACGCAGAGCCGTGAAAATAAAAAATCATTTTTCTTTCCTCAAAAAAGATGTTTTAGCAAGCAATTGTTTATTTTCACAAGGGTAACAGGAGAAATTGGAACCCAATATTTGTTGCCCAGTTTGTTGTGAGTACGCTGATACCTCATATGTGGGGGTAAACCACTGTTTGGGCGCACGTCAGGGCTCGGAAGGGAAGTAGTGACATTTGAAATGCAGACTTTGATGGAATGGTCTGCGGGCGTCACGTTGCATTTGCAGAGCCCCTGATGTGCCTAAACAGTAGAAACACCCCACACGTGACCCCATTTTGGAAACTAGACCCCCGAAGGAACTTATCTAGATGTGTGGTGAGCACTTTCAACCCCCAAGTGTTTCACATAAGTTTATAACATAGAGCCGTGAAAATAAAAAATAATTGTTCTTTCCTCAAAATTATGTTTTAGTAAGTAATTTTTTATTTTTGCAAGGGTAACAGGAGAAATTGGACCCCAATAGTTGTTGCCCAGTTTGTCTTGAGTACGCTGGTATCCCATATGTGGGGTAAACCACTGTTTGGGCGCACGTCGGGGCTTGGAAGGGAGGGCGCACCATTTGACTTTTTGAACGCAAGATTGGCTGGAATCAATGGTGGCGCCATGTTGCGTTTGGAGACCCCTGATGTGCCTAAACAGTGGGAACCCCTCAATTCTAACTTCAACACTAACCCCAACACACCCCTAACCCTAATCCCAACTGTAGCCATAACCCTAACCACAACCCTAACCCCAACACACCCGTAACCCTAAATCCAACCCTA
Source organism: Ranitomeya variabilis (assembly GCF_051348905.1). Classification (NCBI taxonomy): domain Eukaryota; kingdom Metazoa; phylum Chordata; class Amphibia; order Anura; family Dendrobatidae; genus Ranitomeya; species Ranitomeya variabilis. The sequence goes on along the minus strand of NC_135232.1, from coordinate 163,291,056 downwards.
ATCCTAACCCTAATCCCAACCCTACCCACAACTGTAACCCCAACACAACCCTAACCCTATCCTTAACCCTAACCACAAGCCTAATCTTAACCCTATTTCCAACCCTAGCCCTAATTCCAACCCTAAGGGTACCGTCTCACAAAACGATTTACCAACGATCACGACCAGCGATACGACCTGGCCGTGATCGTTGGAAAGTCATTGTGTGGTCGCTGGGGAGCTGTCACACAGACCGCTCTCCAGCGACCAACGATGCCAAGGTCCCGGGTAACCAGGGTAAACATCGGGTTACTAAGCGCGGCCCTGCGCTTAGTAACCCGATGTTTACCCTGGTTACAAGTGAACGCATCGCTGGATAGCTGTCACACACAACGATCCAGCGATGACAGCAGGAGATCCAGCGACGAAAGAAAGTTCCAAACGATCTGCTACGACGTACGATTCTCAGCAGGGTCCCTGATCGCTGCTGCGTGTCAGACACAGCGATATCGTATGGATATCGCTGGAACGTCACGGATCGTACCGTCGTAGCGATCAAAGTGCCACTGTGAGACGGTACCCTAACTCTAATTCCAACCCTAACCCTAAGGCTATGTGCCCACTTTGCGGATTCGTGTGAGATTTTTCCGCACCATTTTTGAAAAATCCGCAGGTAAAAGGCACTGCGTTTTACCTACGGATTTACAGCGGATTTCCAGTGTTTTTTTGTGCGGATTTCACCTGCGGATTCCTATTGAGGAACAGGTGTAAAACGCTGCGGAATCAGGTGTAAAACGCTGCGGAATCCGCACAAAATTGACATGCTGCGGAAAATACACAGCGTTTCCGCACGGTATTTTCCGCACCATGGGCACAGCGGATTTGGTTTTCCATAGGTGTACATGGTACTGTAAACCTGATGAAAAACTGCTACGAATTTGCAGCGGCCAATCCGCTGCGGATCCGCGGCCAATCCGCTGCGGATCCGCGGCCAATCCGCTGCGGATCCGCGGCCGATCCACTGCGGATTCGCAGCCAAATCCGCACTGTGTGCACATGCCATAACCCTACCCCTACCCCTAACCCTACCCCTAATTCTAACCCTAATTCTAACCCTAGTTCTAACCCTAACCCTAGCAGAAAAAAAAATATATATATATATTTTATTTATTTTTATTATTGTCCCTATGGGGGTGATAAAGGGGGGTCATTTACTATTTTTTTTATTTTGATCACTGTGATAGGCTATATCGCAGTGATCAAAATACATCTGAAACAAATCTGCCAGCCGGCAGATTCGGCGGGCGCACTGCGCATGCGCCCGCCATATTGGAAGATGGCGGCGCCCATGGAGAAGCCGGACGGACACCGGGAGGCCCGGTAAGTATGAAGGGGGGGTGATCGGATCACGGGGGGGGGGACCGGAGCACAGGGAGGGGGCACCGGAGCACGGGGGCAGCGGACAGGAGGACGGAGGAGCGGACAGGACGAATTAGGGGGGCGGCCACGTAACGGAGCACTGGGGGGGCGATCGGTGGGGTGGGGGGGAGGCAGATTAGGTTTTCCAGCCATGGCCGATGATATTGCAGCATCGGCCATGGCTGGATTGTAATATTTCACCGTTTTTTGGGGTGAAATATTACAAATCGCTCTAATTGGCAGTTTCACTTTCAACAGCCAATCAGAGCGATCGTAGCCACGAGGGGGTGAAGCCACCCCCCCTGGGCTGAAGCACCACTCCCTCTGTTCCTGCAGATCGGGTGAAATTGGAGTTAACCCTTTCACCCGATCTGCAGGAGCGCGATCTTTCCATGACGCATACGCTGCGTCACAGGTCGGGGAGGCACCGACTTTCATGACGCAGCGTATGCGTCAAAGGTCGGGAAGGGGTTAAGTAAAACCAGTAGGGAGCACCTTTAAGAAGGTGCAAACTATTTACAAGCAGTTTGTATCATGCACTGTTCATGATTCAGCAGTTTCTTAGTAACGGAACAAAAGGTAGAAAACAAACCACAAAGCAGAAACAGTAGGGATCCCGGGTCAACAAAGGGATCCCTTTAAGAGTTAACCCTAGACGGGTTTAAAGCAGCAAAAAGCAGGGAAACAAACAGTTAACTATTTACATGTTCAAGTTTTCGAGGTTTAGTTGGACGGCTTCCAGGGCTGCACCTGGCACTTAACCCTTCTTGGCCTGGGAAAAGTGAGGTCCAGGGTTACACCCAGTGCTGGACAAACGCCGTTAATCCGTCTTTCATGTACGGTTAAATCATGCGCAGCGATGGAGGTCTGTGCAGCTTGAGTATGGGCATTTGCTGCAGCAGAGGTAGCGGCTGCTGCAAGATCAGTCACTGGAATGGAGTCAGCAGTTGTGGCACTAGCAGTCACTGGAGTGGTGTCGGTCGTGAGGGCAGGGTCGTCCTTCATACCTGCTTCAGGTGCGGTCCCTCCGGTGCCGGTCTGCTCTGCCTCCGCTGGGGTCTGGAATGCTGGCTGCAGGGCCTCGTGCTGCGACGTTGTCATCTCTGCTTGCAGCATCTCGCTTTCCGGTAGAGCCTTGCTTTCTGGCTTTGGAGCGCTGGAACTTCTTTCCTGCTCCGGACCAGACGAGGCTGCCGACAGATGTCTGGTGAGGCTCCCGATGATGGTCTTCTTCCACCCGGCCTCAGTGCTCAGCTGCGTCTGCAGGAGTTGGTGGATCAGCTCGTCCGCTCCCGTCTGCAGTAGGTCAGCGTCCACTGTGGAGGTCTGGCTGCGGTGCCTCTCCGGGTAGCTGGGGGAGTCCTCGGCTCCGACCCCACGCTCCGGCTCCGGGCGGCTGGCCATGGCGTCCTCCATGTCGCTGACTTCTTCTTCCTGGTCCTTTTCCCGCTCTCTCCTTCGTGGGCGGTTTCGTTTTCTTTGTCTCTGCCCACCATTGAGGATCAGGAGGCGGACCTCAGCTGCTGACGGACACGTCCTCAAGGGGCAGAAATACTTAGACTGGGCGGCCATTGTCTTTTGCGCTCTTCAGCTTGTTTACGCCCACTTCCACGCCCTTCTTCTTCTCTTGCTCTCTCCTTAGCGCTGTAATGGCGGCGGTTTTGGCGGGAACTTCTGGCGGCAAGTGGCAACACACAGTCTTTGCAATAAGTCACAGTCCAAGCATAATAAATCACAGTTCCAAGGCACACATGACCTGATTCTTCAGGCTTAAGTAGATCCTGTTCGTGACGCCAAGTTGTAGCGCCCCCACTGCCGCAGGGCCGAGGGGTACCCGGTACCGGGCCTCTGAGTCTCTGCTCTGGGGTTGTCACGGTGGCTAGACCCGGTCCGTGACCCTGCTGAGGGGCGTACAGTAATGGATGTGGATAATGGTGGTGGTGCGGTGCAGTAAATAACGAGGACACCAGGTTGCAGTCTCTTTACCTCTTTACTGAAGATCTCTGGGTCCTCAATCCGGAATACGGTTAACCAGGCTGCGCAAGTCCGGCCGGTCCAATGGCACCTCCAGAGTTCTCTTTGCAGGTGGAAATCTGTGCCTTCCTGCTAGCGCTATGTGTTGCGGTCCTTCCCTGCTGTGCTTACAGAAAGTCCCCACAACTGTTGTGTCTGTTTCTTAAGTTCCCTCATAACTCGATTAGATGATGTCCTGCTAATCTTCCGTCCCTCCCTGATGTTACGGTTAGGACGGCACCCGTATGACGGGTAGGCTCGGAGCTCTTCCGGGACCCTAGAGTCGCCCCTCTCCACAAGTTGCCCCCTATGTCTTCGTAGGTGATTTAGGTGAGACAGCCCGCCTATGACTGACTGTCCTGCCGTTGGTTTGAAGTATTGCTTGAAGCTAGATGTATGAATACTTCCTCGGCGTTCCGGCCGCCGGTTGTGCGCCTCAGTAGGATGTTGCCTCGGTCTCACAGCACGACTCCTACTGGTATTCTCCTTGTTGCTTTGATCTCGTTTCTCACTCAGCACAATCTATCTCGCTTCTAATCCTTCCTTGGGCACCGCCGCTATGCTGAGCAGGCACGGTCCCGTGACGTTCTCTCAAGTTGCCAGGCCTCTATCAGGATCCCACCCCTGACAGGGGCCCTACCGAATCTTCCCTCACAACACCCTCTGCCACAAGGTGTTGCCTGGTTCCAACCCAGTCAGCTTTCTTATCTAACTTCCTGCCTGACCCCCAGTTTTACCAGTATGTGAGGAGTGGCCTAATGAATAGAACCCTTAGCTCCCCCTGGAGGCCCGGCTGTGAAATGTATTGGTGTCTGTGATACCTGGTCAGATGAACTCCTTCAGTGCCATCAGACGTACCATAGCTCCCCTTAGTGGCGGAGCCACAGTACTGCAACGACCAGGACTCTGGGGCGCTGCACTATTGTATCAAATACTTATTTAATGCAATAAAAAGCAAACTAAATAAGTAAACATCATACAATGTGATTTTCTGTTTTTTATTTTAAGATTCTGTCTATCACAGTTGAAGTGTACCTACAATAAAAATTACATTATTTGTAGGTGGGAAACTTGCAAAATCGGCAGCGTATCAAATACTTATTTTCTCCATTGTACATATGTGTATTTATACATACAGTCATGGCCAAAAGTGTTGGCACCCTTTTCTTCCAGAAAATTAAGTATTCCTCCCAGAAAATTATTGCAGTTACACATATTTTTTATACACATTTATTTCCTCTGTGTGTACTGGAACAACGCAAAAAAAACATAGAAAAAAACGCAAATTGAACATAATTTCACACAAAACCTCCGGACAAAATTGATGGCACCTATCCAAAGTTGTGGTAAACGACTTTGTTTCAAGTATGTGATGTTCATTCAAACTGACCTGTGGCAAGTAACAGGACTGCAGGTGGCCAGCTCATCACCAAAACTCTTCTTCTACAAAGTCATGCTGTTGTAATGAATCTAGTAAGTGGTTTAGAAGTGTCTTGCTTTAACATGCAAGGCCATCCCTGAAATAGCCGTTGTTTGGATGGGAGGATATGTTGTTCTAAAGCCTCTATATAATGCTCAGCATTGATAGTGCCCTTAAAGATGTGTGAGCTGTCCATGCCATAGGCACCAATGCCATACTTCCCATCTTTCAGAGAAGGGAAAGAGGGATAAAGTTTGCAGCACGATGCGTGCACCACAGCAAATTTTAGGCCACAACCATATCTACACCCCAACCCACCCAGGCAGCACTGCCAATCACATTGTTTTATAAACAATAATTAAAAACAGAAAAAATACATATTTATTCACAAGTAATGAATTAAAATATAAATGCAAATTTGCTTGTATTACTTTTAAATAAGAATATTTTAAACCCATCATGACTTATGACTTATAGGTACATCATAGGTCATGTCCCTCCCTTTGATGTGGGCTCTGGGCACATGACGGCTGTGCTTTTCATTGCAGATCTCATATGAATGCCAGCCCATGGACAGTGTTCATAGGAGATGATGATCTCTGCAACACATAGCAGGGCTTAAGATCGGATGATCGCAGCTTCAATTATCCTAAGAGGATTACTGGAGCAAGTAAAAAGTTTAAAAAAATATTTAAAAAATATAAAAGTTCAAATCAGCCCCCTTTTACCACATTCAAAATAATAATCTATCAAAATATAAAAACAATTAATCTGATTGGTAAACGGTGTAATGAGAAAAAAAATCTAAACATCAGAATTATTTTTTTTGTTGTCACAACATTGCAATGAAATTAAATAAAAGGCGATCAAAATATTTTATCTATCCCAAAATGGTATCAACAAAAATGTCAGCACTGCGAGCAAAAAATAAGCCCTCCATCCAGTCATAGATCACGGAAAATGGAGACACTACGGGTCTAGGAAAATGGTGCCATTTTTTTTCTTACAAATTTTGGATACTTTTTTCACCACTTAAAAACTAACCTATACGTGTTTGATATCTGCAAACTCGTAATGACTTGGAGAATCAAAATGGCAGGTCAGTTTTATCTTTTAGTGAACATGGTAAAAAAAAAAACAATTGTGGAATTTCACTTTTTTGCAATTTCACTGCACTTGGAATTCTTTGTCTGTTTTCCAGTACACTATACGTTAAAACCAATCATGTCGTTCAAAAGTACAATTTGTCTGGCAAAAAAACAAGCCGTCACATGGTCTAGGAAGAAGGATGGCAAAAAATAAAAAAATAAAAAAACAAAAAAATGGAAAATCACAAGGTCATGAAGGGGTTCTTCAAACCTACGGCAGGACAGTCAGTTATAGGCGGGCTGTCTCACCCAATTGACCTAGGAAGACACAGGGGGGGTAACAACAGGAGTGGGGCGACGCTAGAGTCCCGGAAGAGCTCCGAGCCTCCCCGTCATACGGGTGCGTCCTAACCATAAGATCTGGGGGACGTGGAAGAACATCAGAATCGAGTTGTGAGGGAACACGAGAAACAGACACAACAGTTGTGAGGACTATCCCGTGGTGCTTAGCAGGGAAGGACTACAACACACAAGCGCTAGAAGGTAGGCACAGATTTCCACCTGCAAAGGGAGCTCTGGATGTGCCATCGGACCGGCCAGGCTTGCGCAGCCCGGTTAACCGTATTCCGGATTGAGGATCCTGAAGCCTTCAGTAAAGAGGTAAAGAGACTGCAACCTGGTGTCCTCGTTATTTACTGCAACCTGCACCGCACCACTACAACATCATCACCATCACGCACACCTATCATTGTACGCCCCTCAGCAGGGTCACGGACCGGGTCTAGCCACCATGACAACCCCAGAACAGAAACTCAGAGGCCCGGTACCGGGTACCCCTCGGCCCTGCGGCAGTGGGGACGCTACAACTTGGCGTCACGAACAGGATCTACTTAAGCCTGAAGAATCAGGTCATGTGTGCCTTGGAACTGTGATTTACTGTGCTTGGACTGTGACTTACTGCAAAGACTGTGGATTGCCACTTGCCGCCAGAAGTTCCCGCCAAAACCGCCGCCATTACAGCGCTAAGAGGAGCGCAGGAGAAGAAGAAGGGCGTGGAAGTGGGCGTAAACAAGCTGAAGAGCGCGAAAGACAATGGCCGCCCAGTCTAAGTATTTCTGCCCCTTGAGGACGTGTCCTTCAGCAGCCGAGATCCGCCTCCTGATTCTCAATGGTGGGCGGAGGCAGAGGAAATGAAACCGCCCACGAAGGAGAGAGCGGGAAAAGGACCAGGAAGAAGAAGTGAGCGACATGGAGGACGCCATGGCGAGCCACCCGGAGCCGTTGCGTGGGGTAGGAGCAGAGGACTCCCCCAGCTACCCGGAGGGGCACCGCAACGAGGCTCCCACCGCTGATATTGATTTCCTGCAGGCCGGAGTAGATGAGCTCGGCGACCAACTCCGGCGGATGCAGCTGAGCACTGAGGCCGGGTGGAAGAAGACCATCATCGGGAGCCTCATCAGACGTCTGTTGGCAGCCTCGTCTGGTCCGGAGCAGGAAAGAAGTTCCAGCGCTCCGAAGCCAGAAAGCAAGGCCCTGCCGGAAAGCGAGATGCCGCAAACGGAGATGACAACGCTGCAGCACAAGGCCCTGCAACCAGCGTTCCAGATCCCAGCGGGGATGGAGCAGATCGGCACCGGAGGGACCGCATCTGAAGCAGGTATGAAGGACGACCCTGCCCTGACGACCGACACCACTCCAGTGACTGCTAGTGCCACAACTGCTGACTCCATTCCAGTGACTGATCTTGCAGCGGCCGCTACCCCTGCTGCGGTAAATGCCCATACTCAAGCTGCACAGACCTCCATCGCTGCGCATGATTTAACCGTACATGAAAGACGGATTAACGGCGTTTGTCCAGCACTGGGTGTAACCCTGGACCTCACTTTTCCCAGGCCAGGAAGGGTTAAGTGCCAGGTGCAGCCCTGGAAGCCGTCCAACTAAACCTCAGAAACCTGAACATGTAAATAGTTAACTGTTTGTTTCCCTGCTTTTTTTTGCTGCTTTAAACCCAACTAGGGTTAACTCTTAAAGGGATCCCTTTGTTTACCCGGGATCCCTATTGCTTTTTACTTTTTGTTTTCTACCTGTTTGCACAAGTTATCAAAAACTGCTGAATCATGAACAATGCATGATTACAAACTTTTTGTACATAGTTTGCACCTTCTTAAAGGTGCTCTCTACTGGTTTTACACAAAGAAAGGACTCTTTGCGAAGACACTGGTCTTGGAACCAGCACCGGAGTCCTTGCTGCGAACAGACTTGCAGCTTGAGAAGTTGCACTACCTCTTAGAGACTTAGTCCCTTCTTAAAGGGGATGTTCATCAAAAGCACTTAAAGAATGATGATGTTTTGAAAGAAAGTACTAATAATGCTGATATATAAAAGTTATATGTAGCTAACTAGTTGATTGAGAGAAATGTTTAATGATGTTGATAAAAGAATGAGGACAGAAAGTGAACCCGTACGGGGTTAGTTAGTGAGTCCTCCTAGGAGCCATACAGAGATGGCTCAGTAATCCTGAACTGAAAGATGGATGATAAGTTCTATACCGTGCATAGTAGTGGAAAGGCAGTAGGACCCGGGCAGAAAGGGACGGTCCTGTAACAGAAAGGAGAGGCAGTAGGCCTGGAGCAGATAGGACAGGCGGTCCTGCAGATGTAAAGAAGGAGAATGCAGAAAAGTTGATTAGCCTTATAATGTTTTATAAGAGGGTCTTTAGTGGATTTAGCGAGTACGTCCTTAAAGGCAATGTTAAATTATTGTTCAAAATTTTGCACTTAGTAGAATACCCGGTTGGGTAAGAAAAGTTATTTATAGTATGTTATTTAAAGTATTTAACCATGTTTGTAACGTTCAAGTGTCCTCACCTCCCATAAAGGGAAGCTCTGTTGAAAAAGTTTACTTGTACTTGCATTTTCAAAATTGTATGTCTTTTTGCTGACATGTATTGTTGTTTTCTTCCCAGTCCAGGAGTACTGGATTTAACCGGGGGGGAGTGCAGCGCCCCAGAGTCCTGGACGTTGCAGTACTGATGCTCCGCCGCTAAGGGGGGCTATGGTACGTCTGATGGCACTGAAGGAGTTCTTCTGACCAGGTATCACAGACACCAATACACTTCACAGTCTGGCCTCCAGGGGGAGCTAAGGGTTCTATGTATTAGGCGACTCCTCACAATCTGGTAAAACTGGGGGTTAGGCAGGAAGTTAGTTGAGAAAGCTGACTGGGTTGGAACCAGGCAACACCTTGTGGCAGAGGGTGTTGTAGGGGAAGATTCAGAGGGGTCCCTGTCAGGGGTGGGATCCTGACAGAGGCCTAGCAACCAGAGAGAACGTTACGGGACCGCGCCTGCACGATATAGCGGCGGTACCCCAAGAAAGGACAAGAAGCGAGGTATATTGTGCTGAGTGAGAAACGAGATCAACGCAACAAGGAGAATACCAGTAGGAGTCGTGCTGTAAGACGAGGCAACATCCTATTGAGGCGCATAACCGGTGGCCGGAACGCCGAGGAAGTATAGAGCTCCAAGCCAAACTTCAAACCTATGGCAGGACAGTCAGTTATAGGCGGGCTATCTCACCCAATTGACCTAGGAAGACACAGGGGGGGTAACAACAGGAGTGGGGTGACGCTAGAGTCCCGGAAGAGCTCCGAGCCTCCCCGTCATACGGGTGCGTCCTAACCATAAGATCTGGGGGTCGTGGAAGAACATCAGAATCGAGTTGTGAGGGAACACGAGAAACAGACACAACAGTTGTGAGGACTATCCCATGGTGCTTAGCAGGGAAGGACTACAACACACAAGCGCTAGAAGGTAGGCACAGATTTCCACCTGCAAAGGGAGCTCTGGATGTGCCATCGGACGGCCAGGCTTGCGCAGCCCGGTTAACCGTATTCCGGATTGAGGATCCTGAAGCCTTCAGTAAAGAGGTAAAGAGACTGCAACCTGGTGTCCTCGTTATTTACTGCAATCTGCACCGCACCACTACAACATCATCACCATCACGCACACCTATCATTGTACGCCCCTCAGCAGGGTCACGGACCGGGTCTAGCCACCGTGACAACCCCAGAACAGAAACTCAGAGGCCCGGTACCGGGTACCCCTCGGCCCTGTGGCAGTGGGGGCGCTACACATGCATCACACGCTGCAAGGATTATACGATGCCTGGTGGTCATGTGACTGCAAGTATGCAATTATCGTACATGCGGTCATGTGCTGACTTGATATGTCCGGCCTCGTTGAATACAAATTGTGGGAATGTTACTCACTTGGGTGCGTGCGTAGTGCGGTAACACAGAAACCATTTTCATTTAAATGTCCAGGCTGGTTTATTGGTGCTTCATAAACCATGACGCAAGCCAAGGAAAATTTCAGTGCAGGCAAAACAAATTAAACAGTTCCAACAAAGGCACTTTAGAGACACTCCAGGACACGTAGGCTGGATAGCATCCAGTATACCGGCTCAGTTTGGAGATATCACACAGGTTGACTTTTTACCTCCCCACTGAGGCCATATGGCAAACAAACAGACTCCATTTTATCATGTGAACCACACATAAAGGTGGGGTATGTGGGCTGTCAATTTCTTAGGCTAGCCATAAATCTGCCCCAGATGCGCAAAACAAGCCTCTTAGTGCTATGTGCAGTAGAGCATTACTGCATGTTTACATCAGAGAGGATAGCCACCACCATGATACATACGTCAACTATGTGTCCGGCAGCCACCTTACAAAGTTTATTTAGAAAGGCTGGAAACACCTAGCTGTAATATGGCTGGAAGTATGCATATCATTTCAGGCATTGGAGAATCCTCGCAGCTTGTGGTGCCTTCAGTATGAGAATTTAAAAGTCTGTGGTCACATAGATTACCTCAAGCTTGGACAATTCCATTTATTAAACTGAATATTATGGAAAAAAAATAATATATATTTACACATATACATCTTTCACAGGGCTTGTCACCAGAAGGCTCATAAAACAACTTGGCGTCACGAACAGGATCTACTTAAGCCTGAAGAATCAGGTCATGTGTGCCTTGGAACTGTGACTTATTATACTTGGACTGTGATTTATTGCAAAGACTGTGCCGTGCCACTTGCCGCCAAAATCCGCCATTACAGCGCTGAGGAGAGCGCAGGAGAAGAAGAGAGGCGTGGAGTGGGCGTAAACAAGCTGGAGAGCGCGAAAGACAATGGCCGCCCAGTCTAAATATTTCTGCACTGTGAGGACGTGTCCGTCAGCAGCCGAGATCCGCCTCCTAATCCTCAATGGAGGGCGGAGACAACGAAAACGAAACCGCCCACGAAGGAGAGAGCGGGAAAAGGATCAGGACGTGACCCACGTGGAGGACGCCATGGCCAGCAGCTCAGAACCCGAACGCGGGGTGGAAGCAGAAGACTCCCCCAACTACCCGGACGAGCACCGCAGCCAATTCTCCACGGACAGCGCTGATTTCTTGCAGGCTGAGATGGGAGACTTGATCCACCAGCTCCTTCAGCTGAATGTGAAGGCCCAGGCTCCGCACCGGGTAGCGCCGGAAGAAAGCTCTCTGGCATCGGATCCTGTACCGCTACCGGAGTCGCTGCTGAGACCCTCGCCGACACAGCCAGCGGAACCCGCCGCAGAGGAGGGGCCTGCATCGGCTGATAAGTCCGCCGACCCCGTCCCGCTGGCAGAGGGCTTGTTAGTGGGCCCCGTTGCAGCACCCCCTCTCCCTGGGACCCATAGACGCCAGCGCCTGTTACCATGGGAGGAGACAACGGGAATGGAGCACCTCCTGAAGGCCCCGATTCTGCCAACCACTCTGCTGTGTGAAGCCCATGCAGAGCGCACAGTATGCCGTTGGGTGAACCCAGGATCCAACCTTATGGGGTTCCCCGGGGTGAAGACACAGGAAGGGGAGATGGTGCAGGCCCTGAGCTGGGAGGAATACCAGGCCCAGCTGGAACAGCAGTGGGAGGAGAAGGCAGAGGCGTACCAGGCCGGGCTGGAGACCCACCATCAAAAAGACCTGGCGCTCAAGGACCGGGCCCGCAAGGACCCCGCCGCTCACCAGGCCCCGCGCAGGCAGGGCACCATCACCACCTTCAAGCTCCGTGGAGGCTGGGGCTTCATTAAAGAGCCGGGCCTGTATGCGGAGGTGTTTGTCAACCGAAGGGACGTGGAGTCGCATCTCAGAGAGGGCCACCCAGACCGGGATCTCTACCCGGGGGATGAAGTCTCGTACGCTAGGCACTTTGGGGAAAAGGGGTGGTTTGCCCTGAATGTCCGCAAGAGGCAGAACCCTGTGATACCCCCGATTAAGGTGCCAGTGAAGCCGACCCCTGTAGCAAAGGTGCCCCCTTGTGGTCAGCCCATGGTCATTACCAGGACCACCGAGGTCACCCTCACGTGCACTATGGTCAAGACCACGACATGCAGCATTGTCACCTCCACCACCCTCGTGGCCCAGGAGGCACCTCTTCAGGTGGGTGGTGCCCGTGCTGCTCCAGAACTGAAGACAGTGGGTACGCAGACCCCCAGATGGGACAACACGTCTCCTTATGCAGTACCAGGCAGTGCGCAATACCCTAGGGGGTTGCCTCCGCTGGTGCTACCTCCTGAGTGGTTCAAGTAACTATACTCATACACTACAGAATGCTTTATTGATTGTACATAGTTAATTGTTTTCACTGTTTTCCTTCTAAAACCCATCCAGGGTTAACTCTTAAAGGGATCCCTTTGTTGACCTGGGATCCCTATTGCTTTTTGTTTGTTTTCTACTTTTGCACAGCTATCAAAGGACTTCCGAATCATGGACGGTGAATGATTCAAAAACTGATCTTGTAAATAGTTTGCACCTTCTTAAAGGTGCTCTCTACTGGTTTTATAAGCGAAAGGACTCTTTGCGAAGACACTGGTCGCAGAACCAGCATCGGAGTCCTTACTGCAAACAGACTTGCAGCTTGAGGAGTTGCACTACCTCATAGAGACTTGGTCCCCTCTTAAAGGGGATGTTCATCAAAAGCACTTAAAGAATGATGATGTTTTGAAAGAAAGTACTGATAATGCTGATATGTAAAAGTTATATGTAGCTAACTGGTTGATTGTAAGAAATGTTTAATAATGTTAATAGAAGAATGAGGACAGGAAGTGAACCCGTAGGGGTTAGTGGTGAGTCCTCTTAGGAGCCATATAGAGATGGCTCAGTGATCTTAAACTGAAAGAAAAATGATATGTTCTATACTGTGTATAGTAGTGGAAGGACAGTAGGCCCGGGCGGAAAGGGGCGGTCCTGTAACAGAAAGGAGAGGCAGTAGGTCTGGAGCAGTTAGGACAGGCGGTCCTGCAGAAGTAAAGAAGGAGAATGCATAAAAGTTAATTAGCCTTATATGTGATATAAGAAGGTCTTTAGTGGATTTAGCGAGTACGTCCTTAAAGGCAATGTTAAATTATTGTTCAAAGATTTTGCACTTAGTAGAATACCCGGTTGGGTAAGAAAAGTTATTTAAAGTATTTAACTATGTTTGTAACGTTCAAGTGTCCTCACCTCCCATAAAGGGAAGCTCTGTTAAAAGTTTACTTGTACTTGCATTTTCAAAATTGTATGTCTTTTTGCTGACATGTATTGTTGTTTTCTTCCCAGTCCAGGAGTACTGGATTTAACCGGGGGGGAGTGCAGCGCCCCAGAGTCCTGGTCGTTGCAGTACTGATGCTCCGCCGCTAAGGGGGGCTATGGTACGTCTGATGGCACTGAAGGATTTCTTCTGACCAGGTATCACAGACACCAATACACTTCACAGTCTGGCCTCCAGGGGGAGCTAAGGGTTCTATGTATTAGGCGACTCCTCACAATCTGGTAAAACTGGGGGTTAGGCAGGAAGTTAGTTGAGAAAGCTGACTGGGTTGGAACCAGGCAACACCTTGTGGCAGAGGGTGTTGTAGGGGAAGATTCAGAGGGGTCCCTGTCAGGGGTGGGATCCTGACAGAGGCCTAGCAACCAGAGAGAACGTTACGGGACCGCGCCTGCACGATATAGCGGCGGTACCCCAAGAAAGGACAAGAAGCGAGGTATATTGTGCTGAGTGAGAAACGAGATCAACGCAACAAGGAGAATACCAGTAGGAGTCGTGCTGTAAGACGAGGCAACATCCTATTGAGGCGCATAACCGGTGGCCGGAACGCCGAGGAAGTATAGAGCTCCAAGCCAAACTTCAAACCTACGGCAGGACAGTCAGTTATAGGCGGGCTGTCTCACCCAATTGACCTAGGAAGACACAGGGGGAGTAACAACAGGAGTGGGGCGACGCTAGAGTCCCGGAAGAGCTCCGAGCCTCCCCGTCATATGGGTGCGTCCTAACCATAAGATCTGGGGGACGTGGAAGAACATCAGAATCGAGTTGTGAGGGAACACGAGAAACAGACACAACAGTTGTGAGGACTATCCCATGGTGCTTAGCAGGGAAGGACTACAACACACAAGCGCTAGAAGGTAGGCACAGATTTCCACCTGCAAAGGGAGTTCTGGATGTGCCATCGGACCGGCAAGGCTTGCGCAGCCCGGTTAACCGTATTCCGGATTGAGGATCCTGAAGCCTTCAGTAAAGAGGTAAAGAGACTGCAACCTGGTGTCCTCGTTATTTACTGCAACCTGCACCGCACCACTAAAACATCATCACCATCACGCACACCTATCATTGTACGCCCCTCAGCAGGGTCACGGATCGGGTCTAGCCACCGTGACAATCCCAGAACAGAAACTCAGAGGCCCGGTACCGGGTACCCCTCGGCCCTGCGGCAGTGGGGGCGCTACACATGCATCACACGCTGCGAGGATTATCCGATGCCTGGTGGTCATGTGACTGCAAGTATGCAATTATCGTACATGCGGTCATGTGCTGACTTGATATGTCTGGCCTCGTTGAATACAAATTGTGGGAATGTTACTCACTTGGGTGCGTGCGTAGTGCGGTAACACAGAAACCATTTCCATTTAAATCATTAGACTAAATGTATAAAGAAAAAAAAGAGGTTGGTTGGCACAGAACGAACTTCCATACGTGTGGACCACTGCTGCAATTGTGGAGTATGGATATCCGGGGGTTAATGCTTATTCGTTTTGGAAGGATCGGGCGGTGCTGAACCTTGAATGGTAACACATCCAAATGCAATAATAGAAAAGAGAAAAAGGAGGCAGCACTCACCCTTCTTTCTTCCTTAGTAAAAAGTCCTTTTAATTCATAACGTTAAAACTTGACATACAGGTACGGTATCGGCTAGGGCATATGTGCGGAGAGGGAGCGGTGAAGACGAGACGACGGCCGTTTCGCACTTGCGTGCTTCTACGGGTCCATCTTGGACCCGTAGAAGCACGCAAGTGCGAAACGGCCGTCGTCTCGTCTTCACCGCTCCCTCTCCGCACATATGCCCTAGCCGATACCGTACCTGTATGTCAAGTTTTAACGTTATGAATTAAAAGGACTTTTTACTAAGGAAGAAAGAAGGGTGAGTGCTGCCTCCTTTTTCTCTTTTCTATTATTTCCATTTAAATGTCCAGGCTGGTTTATTGGTGCTTCATAAACCATGCCACAAGCCAAGGAAAATTTCAGTGCAGGCAAAACAAATTAAGCAGTTCCAACAAAGGCACTTTAGAGACACTCCAGGACATGTAGGCTGGATAGCATCCAGTATACCGGCTCAGTTTGGAGATATCACACAGGTTGACTTTTTACCTCCCCACTGAGGCCATATGGCAAACAAACAGACTCCATTTTATCATGTGAACCACACATAAAGGTGGGGTATGTGGGCTGTCAATTTCTTAGGCTAGCCATAAATCTGCCCCAGATGCGCAAAACAAGCCTCTTAGTGCTATGTGCAGTAGAGCATTACTGCATGTTTACATCGGAGAGGATAGCCACCACCATGATACATACGTCAACTATGTGTCCGGCAGCCACCTTACAAAGTTTATTTAGAAAGGCTGGAAACACCTATCTGTAATATGGCTGGAAGTATGCATATCATTTCAGGCATTGGAGAATCCTCGCAGCTTGTGGTGCCTTCAGTATGAGAATTTAAAAGTCTGTGGTCACATAGATTACCTCAAGCTTGGACAATTCCATTTATTAAACTGAATATTATGGAAAAAAAATAAGATATATTTACACACATACATCTTTTACAGGACTTGTCACCAGAAGGCTCATAAAAAAATCTTTGGTTGTTTTGCATATTTTCCACTGCGCCCTGTACCTGAGTCTCACTAGGAGCTGCAGTTACAGGGAGAAAACACTAGCAGAACTGAACGAGGTGTGCACCTAGGACCCAGCAACTCTGCTCTGCCAGGTATGACAGCATGTAATTGCTTGGTCTAATGGAAGCATCAGCACTGCCAAAGCTTCTTCTCTCTCCATATTACTGGCCAAGTGCTGTGTGCTTGAAGAAGAGGTTATTGTCACTCAATGTGGCATAATGTCCTCCATCCTGGGCCCCTTCTAGTAATATTGTTCTCCATCCTGGGCCCACTTGCAGTAATAATGTTCAACATCCTCTGCCCTTCCAGTAAGAATGTTCACCATTTTGGGCCCCTTACAGTAATAATGTACAACATATTGGGCCCCTTCCTGGTAATATGTCCCCTATCCTGGCCACCTTCCTGCTACAATATCCCCCATTATGAGATCGTTACTGGAATAATGTCCTCCATCCTTGGCACCTTCCTGATATAATGTCCCCCATCCCATGCCCCTTTTAGTAATAATGGGATGGTGTTAGGTTCTCATCCTGGCCCCTTCAAGTAATATATGACTGCAGCGCCCCAGAGTCCTGGTCGTTGCAGTACTGTGGCTCCGCCGCTAAGGGGGGCTATGGTACGTCTGATGGCACTGAAGGAGTTCATCTGACCAGGTATCACAGACACCAATACATTTCACAGTCTGGCCTCCAGGGGGAGCTTAGGGTTCTATTTATTAGGCCACTCCTCACAGTCTGGTAAAACTGGGGGCTAGGCAGGAAGTTAGAGAGAAAGCTGACTGGGTTGGAACCAGGCAACACCTTGTGGCAGAGGGTGTTGTAGGGGAAGATTCAGAGGGGTCCTTGTCAGGGGTGGGATCCTGACAGAGGACTAGCGAACAGAGAGAATGTTACGGGACTGCGCCTGCACGATATAGCGGCGGTACCCCAAGAAAGGACAAGAAGCGAGATTTATTGTGCTGAGTGAGAAACGAGATCAACGCAACAAGGAGAAGACCAGTTGGAGTCGTGCTGTAAGACGAGGCAACATCCTATTGAGGCGCATAACCGGTGGTCGGAACGCCGAGGAAGTATAGTGCTCCAAGCCAAACTTCAAACCTACGGCAGGACAGTCAGTTACAGGCGGGCTGTCTCACCCAGACCCAGGAAGACACAGGGGGGTAACAACAGGAGTGGGGCGACGCAAGAGTCCCGGAAGAGCTCCGAGCCTCCCGTCATACGGGTGCGTCCTAACCGTAAGATCAGGGGGACGTAGAGGGAGAACATCAGAATCGAGTTGTGAGGGAACAGGAGAAACAGACACAACAGTTGTGGGGTACTATCCCGTAAGCACAGCAGGGGAGGACCACAACACAAGCGCAGGAAGGTAGGCACAGATTTCCACCTGCAAAGGGAACTCTGGAGGTGCCATCGGACCGGCCGGACTTGCGCAGCCCTGTTAACCATATTCCGGATTGAGGACTCAGAAGCCTTCAGTAAAGAGGTAAAGAGACTGCAACCTGGTGTCTTCGTTAATTACTGCATCGCACCTCCATCACCATCCACATCTATTATTGTACGCCCCTCAGGAGGGTCACGGACCGGGTCTAGCCACCGTGACAACCCCAGAGCAGAGACTCAGAGGCCCGGTACCGGGTACCCCTCGGCCCTGCGGCAGTGGGGGCGCTACAACTTGGCGTCACGAACAGGATCTACTTAAGCCTGAAGAATCAGGTCATGTGTGCCTTGGAACTGTGACTTATTATACTTGGACTGTGATTTATTGCAAAGACTGTGCCGCGCCTCTTGCCGCCAAAATCCGCCATTACAGCGCTGAGGAGAGCGCAGGAGAAGAAGAGAGGCGTGGAGTGGGCGTAAACAAGCTGGAGAGCGCGAAAGACAATGGCCGCCCAGTCTAAATATTTCTGCACTGTGAGGACGTGTCCGTCAGCAGCCGAGATCCGCCTCCTAATCCTCAATGGAGGGCGGAGACAACGAAAACGAAACCGCCCACGAAGGAGAGAGCGGGAAAAGGATCAGGAAGTGACCCACGTGGAGGATGCCATAGCCAGCAGCTCGGAACCCAAACGCGGGGTGGAAGCAGAAGACTCCCCCAACTACCCGGACGAGCACCGCAGCCAATTCTCCACGGACAGCGCTGATTTCTTGCAGGCTGAGATGGGAGACTTGATCCACCAGCTCCTTCAGCTGAATGTGAAGGCCCAGGCTCCGCACCGGGTAGCGCCGGAAGAAAGCTCTCTGGCATCGGATCCTGTACCGCTACCGGAGTCGCTGCTGAGACCCTCGCCGACACAGCCAGCGGAACCCGCCGCAGAGGAGGGGCCTGCATCGGCTGGTAAGTCCGCCGACCCCGTCCCGCTGGCAGAGGGCTTGTTAGTGGGCCCCGTTGCAGCACCCCCTCTCCCTGGGACCCATAGACGCCAGCGCCTGTTACCATGGGAGGAGACAACGGGAATGGAGCACCTCCTGAAGGCCCCGATTCTGCCAACCACCCTGCTGTGTGAAGCCCATGCAGAGCGCACAGTATGCCGTTGGGTGAACCCAGGATCCAACCTTATGGGGTTCCCCGGGGTGAAGACACAGGAAGGGGAGATGGTGCAGGCCCTGAGCTGGGAGGAATACCAGGCCCAGCTGGAACAGCAGTGGGAGGAGAAGGAAGAGGCGTAACAGGCCGGGCTGGAGGCCCACCATCAAAAAGACCTGGCGGTCAAGGACCGGGCCCGCAAGGACCCCGCCGCTCACCAGGCCCCGTGCAGGCAGGGCACCATCACCACCTTCAAGCTCCGTGGAGGCTGGGGCTTCATTAAAGAGCCGGGCCTGTATGCGGAGGTGTTTGTCAACCGAAGGGACGTGGAGTCGCATCTGTTGTGAACTCTGTGTTCAGGCTCCCTCTTGTGGTCACTGGTGGTATGGTGTGACTTTTGCTTTGGGCTCCCCCTGGTGGCTTTGCCTGTTATCCTGCTGGTCTCTGGCTATCAGCTGGTTCGTTATCCTCTGGGAGGTTCCTATATAGCTCTGTTTTACTTCCACTTGTTGCCGGCTGTCGATGTAATCAGTGCTACTCAGATTCCTTCTGACTACCTTGCTCCCAGTCCATCCAGGATAAGCTAAGTTTTGTTTGCTCATTTTTTGATCAGCAGTGTTTATCATGTTTTCTGTTCCAGCTTGCTAAAATGTAATTCCCTCGCTTGCTGGTTGCTCTAGTGGGCTGAGTTTCTCCCCACACACCGTTAGTTGGTGTGTGGGTTCTTGAAATCTCAGGATGGATATTTTGTAAGGGTTTTTTATTGATCGCATAGACCCCTGCTCTATTTTCTGCTTTCTAGTACTAGTGGGCCTCTTTTGCTGAATCTGATTTCATCCCTGTGTATGTGCCTTCTTCTTACTTCACCGTTAATATTTGTTGGGGGCTTCTATATATTTGGGGATTATTTCTCTGGAGGCAAGCGAGGTCTTTCTTTCTCTTTAGGGGTAGCTGGTTCCTCAGGCTGGCTCGAGACATCTAGGAATTTTTTAGGCACGTTCACCGGCTACCTCTAGTTGTTTTGGATAGGTTCAGATTTGCGATCAGTCCAGTTACCATCTCCCTAGAGCTCATCCTTAGTTTAATCACTTGCTGATCTATTTGTGATCCTCAGCCACTAGGGATCATAACAGTACAGCCGGCCAACAAGGTGTTAATTGCATGGCAGGAGCAGGAGAAAAGAAGCCTTGAGAAAAAAAAATTTTTTTCTTGTTGTTGCCGTGTGTCTAGCTGCTGTGCTAGCTTCTCTCCTCCTCTTAATCTTGGTGTGGCTCTGAGTTCAGCTGCTGACATGGATGTCCAGAGCTTGGCTTCCAGTCTGGATCATCTTGCTGCTAGAGTTCAGAGTATTCAGGATTTTGTTGTTCACAGTCCTATGTCTGAGCCTAGGATACCTATTCCGGAGTTGTTTTCTGGAGATAGATCTAGGTTCCTAAATTTTAAGAACAATTGTAAGTTGTTTCTTTCTTTGAAACCTCGTTCCTCTGTTGATGCCGTTCAGCAAGTTAGGATTATTATTTCCTTTTTGCGTGGTGACCCTCAAGATTGGGCCTTCGCATTGGCGCCAGGGGATCCTGCATTGCTCAGTGTGGATGCGTTTTTTCTGGCCCTTGGATTGCTCTATGAGGAACCTAATCTTGAGAACCAGGCTGAAAAAGCGTTATTGGCCCTCTCGCAGGGGCAAGATGAAGCAGAGGTGTACTGCCAGAAATTTCGGAAATGGTCGGTGCTTACTCAGTGGAATGAGTGTGCCCTGGCTGCAAATTTCAGAGAAGGTCTTTCTGAAGCCATTAAGAATGTCATGGTGGGGTTCCCTACGCCTGCAGGTCTGATTGAGTCAATGACTCTGGCCATTCAGATTGATCGGCGGTTGCGGGAGCGCAAACCTGTGCACCATTTGGCGGTGTCTTCTGAACAGACACCTGAATCTATGCAATGTGACAGAATTCTGACCAGAAGTGAACGGCAAAATTATAGACGGCAAAATGGGTTGTGCTTTTACTGTGGTGACTCAGCTCATGTTATCTCAGCATGCTCTAAGCGCAAAAAAAAGGTTGATAAATCTGTCACCATTGGTACTTTACAGCCTAAGTTCATTTTGTCTGTTACCCTGATTTTCCCTGTCATCTTACCCGGTTAATGCCTTTGTAGATTCAGGTGCTGCCCTGAGTCAGATGGATTGGTCATTTGCCAGGCGCTGTGGTTTTGATTTGGAGCCTTTAAAATTCCCTATTCCACTAAGGGGAATTGACTCTACGCCATTGGCTACGAATAGACCTCAGTACTGGACACAAGTGACCATGTGCATGACTCCTGTTCATCAGGAGGTGATTCGCTTTCTTGTATTGCATAATTTGCATGATGTTGTCGTGTTGGGTCTACCATGGTTGCAGACTCATAATCCAGTCCTGGATTGGAAAGCTATGTCTGTGTCAAGTTGGGGTTGTCAGGGAATTCATGGTGACGCTCCTGTGGTGTCAATTGCTTCGTCCACTCCTTCTGAAGTCCCTACGTTTTTGTCAGACTACCAGGATGTATTTGAGGAGCCCAAACTCAATTCTCTACCTCCTCATAGGGACTGTGATTGTGCTATAAATTTGATTCCTGGTAGTAAGTTTCCTAAGGGACGACTTTTCAATTTATCTGTGCCGGAGCATGCTGCCATGCGGAGTTATATAAAGGAGTCTTTGGAGAAGGGACATATTCGCCCGTCCTCTTCCCCTCTTGGTGCGGGATTCTTTTTTGTGGCTAAGAAGGATGGTTCCCTGAGACCTTGTATTGATTATCGCCTTTTGAATAAAATCACGGTCAAATTTCAGTATCCTTTGCCATTGTTAACTGATTTGTTTGCTCGCATTAGGGGGTCTAGTTGGTTCACCAAGATAGATCTTCGTGGTGCGTATAACCTTGTGCGTATAAAACAGGGTGATGAATGGAAAACTGCATTTAATACGCTTGAAGGCCATTTTGAGTACCTGGTGATGCCTTTTGGACTTTCTAATGCTCCTTCAGTCTTTCAGTCCTTTATGCACGACATCTTCCGTGAATATCTGGATAAGTTTATGATTGTGTATCTGGATGATATTCTGTTTTTTTCGGATGATTGGGAGTCTCATGTTAAGCAGGTCAGGATGGTCTTTCAGGTCCTGCGTGACAATGCTTTATTTGTGAAGGGCTCAAAATGTCTTTTTGGAGTCCAGAAGATTTCTTTTTTGGGTTTCATTTTTTCTCCTTCTACTATTGAGATGGACCCAGTCAAGGTTCAGGCTATTCATGACT
The DNA here is from genome assembly GCF_051348905.1 of Ranitomeya variabilis. Classification (NCBI taxonomy): domain Eukaryota; kingdom Metazoa; phylum Chordata; class Amphibia; order Anura; family Dendrobatidae; genus Ranitomeya; species Ranitomeya variabilis. The sequence goes on along the minus strand of NC_135232.1, from coordinate 163,269,100 downwards.
GGACGCAGCCTACATCGGTTAAGAGTCTTCAGAAGTTCTTGGGTTTTGCTAATTTTTACCGTCGCTTCATAGCTAATTTTTCTGGTGTTGTTAAGCCTTTGACAAATTTGACCAAGAAAGGTTCTGATGTGACTAATTGGTCCTCTGCGGCTGTGGAGGCCTTTCGGGATCTGAAGCGCCGGTTTTCTTCGGCTCCGGTCTTATGTCAGCCAGATGTCTCACTTCCCTTCCAGGTGGAGGTTGATGCTTCCGAGATTGGAGCGGGGGCTGTTTTGTCGCAGAGAAGCTCCGATGACTCTGTGATGAAGCCATGTGCTTTCTTTTCAAGAAAGTTTTTGCCTGCCGAGCGGAATTATGATGTCGGTAATCGGGAGCTGTTGGCTATGAAGTGGGCATTTGAGGAGTGGCGACATTGGCTCGAGGGAGCTAAGCATCGTGTGGTGGTCTTGACTGATCACAAGAATTTGATTTATCTCGAGTCGGCCAAGCGGCTGAATCCCAGACAGGCTTGTTGGTCATTGTTTTTCTCTCGTTTTGATTTCGTGGTTTCGTACCTGCCTGGTTCGAAGAATGTGAAGGCTGATGCTCTTTCTAGGAGTTTTGTGCCTGACTCTCCTGGAGATTCAGAGCCGGCTGGTATTCTTAGAGAAGGGGTGATTTTGTCTGCCATCTCCCCAGATTTGCGACGTGTGCTACAAGAGTTTCAGGCGGATAGACCTGATCGCTGTCCACCGGAGAGACTGTTTGTCCCGGATAGATGGACCAACAGAGTCATCTCCGAGGTTCATTCTTCGGTGTTGGCGGGACATCCTGGAATATTTGGTACCAGAGACTTGGTGGCCAGGTCATTTTGGTGGCCTTCCTTGTCGCGGGATGTGCGTTCCTTTGTGCAGTCTTGTGGAATTTGTGCTCGGGCTAAGCCTTACTGTTCTCGAGCCAGTGGTTTGCTGTTACCTTTGTCTGTCCCGAAGAGGCCTTGGACGCACATTTCCATGGATTTTATTTCAGATCTCCCTGTCTCTCAGAGAATGTCTGTCATCTGGGTGGTGTGTGATCGTTTTTCTAAGATGGTCCATTTGGTGCCCTTGCCTAAGTTGCCTTCCTCCTCCGAGTTGGTTCCACTTTTTTTTCAAAATGTGGTTCGTTTGCACGGGATTCCTGAGAACATTGTTTCTGACAGAGGATCCCAGTTTGTGTCTAGATTTTGGCGGACCTTTTGTGCTAAATTGGGCATTGATTTGTCTTTTTCGTCGGCCTTCCATCCTCAGACGAATGGCCAAACCGAGCGAACTAATCAGACCTTGGAGACTTATTTAAGATGTTTTGTTTCTGCTGATCAGGACGACTGGGTTACTTTTTTGCTGTTGGCCGAGTTTGCCCTTAATAATCGGGCTAGTTCTGCTACTTTGGTTTCTCCTTTCTTTTGTAATTCGGGGTTTCATCCTCGTTTTTCCTCGGGTCAGGTGGAGCCTTCTGACTGTCCTGGAGTGGATGTTGTGGTTGATAGGTTGTATCAGATTTGGAATCATGTGGTGGACAATTTGAAGCTGTCTCAAGAGAAGGCTCAGCTCTTTGCCAACCGCCGTCGCTGTGTGGGTCCCCGACTTTGCGTTGGGGACTTGGTGTGGTTGTCTTCTCGCTTCGTTCCTATGAAGGTCTCCTCTTTTAAGTTCAAGCCTCGGTTTATCGGTCCTTATAAGATTCTGGAAGTCCTTGGCCCTGTGTCATTTCGTCTGGACCTCCCAGCATCATTTGCTATTCATAATGTGTTCCATCGCTCGTTGTTGCGGAGGTATGTGGTGCCTGTGGTTCCTCCGGTTGAGCCTCCTGCCCCGGTGCTGGTTGAGGGAGAATTGGAATACGTGGTGGAGAAGATCTTGGATTCTCGTATTTCTAGACGGAGGCTCCAGTATTTGGTTAAATGGAAGGGCTATGGTCAGGAGGATAATTCTTGGGTTGTCGCCTCTGATGTTCATGCAGCCGATTTGGTTCGTGCCTTCCATGTGGCTCATCCTGATCGCCCTGGTGGTTTTCATGAGGGTTCGGTGACCCCTCCTCAAGGGGGGGGTACTGTTGTGAACTCTGTGTTCAGGCTCCCTCTTGTGGTCACTGGTGGTATGGTGTGACTTTTGCTTTGGGCTCCCCCTGGTGGCTTTGCCTGTTATCCTGCTGGTCTCTGGCTATCAGCTGGTTCGTTATTCTCTGGGAGGTTCCTATATAGCTCTGTTTTACTTCCACTTGTTGCCGGCTGTCGATGTAATCAGTGCTACTCAGATTCCTTCTGACTACCTTGCTCCCAGTCCATCCAGGATAAGCTAAGTTTTGTTTGCTCATTTTTTGATCAGCAGTGTTTATCATGTTTTCTGTTCCAGCTTGCTAAAATGTAATTCCCTCGCTTGCTGGTTGCTCTAGTGGGCTGAGTTTCTCCCCACACACCGTTAGTTGGTGTGTGGGTTCTTGAAATCTCAGGATGGATATTTTGTAAGGGTTTTTTATTGATCGCATAGACCCCTGCTCTATTTTCTGCTTTCTAGTACTAGTGGGCCTCTTTTCCTGAATCTAATTTCATCCCTGTGTATGTGCCTTCTTCTTACTTCACCGTTAATATTTGTTGGGGGCTTCTATATCTTTGGGGATTATTTCCCTGGAGGCAAGCGAGGTCTTTCTTTCTCTTTAGGGGTAGCTAGTTCCTCAGGCTGGCTCGAGACGTCTAGGAATTTTTTAGGCACGTTCACCGGCTACCTCTAGTTGTTTTGGATAGGTTCAGATTTGCGATCAGTCCAGTTACCATCTCCCTAGAGCTCGTCCTTAGTTTAATCACTTGCTGATCTATTTGTGATCCTCAGCCACTAGGGATCATAACACGCATCTCAGAGAGGGCCACCCAGACCGGGATCTCTGCCCGGGGGATGAAGTCTCGTACACTAGGCACTTTGGGGAAAAGGGGTGGTTTGCCCTGAATGTCCGCAAGAGGCAGAACCCTGTGATACCCCCGATTAAGGTGCCAGTGAAGCCGACCCCTGTAGCAAAGGTGCCCCCTTGTGGTCAGCCCATGGTCATTACCAGGACCACCGAGGACACCCCCACGTGCACTATGGTCAAGACCACGACATGCAGCATTGTCACCTCCACCACCCTCGTGGCCCAGGAGGCACCTCTTCAGGTGGGTGGTGCCCGTGCTGCTCCAGAACTGAAGACAGTGGGTACGCAGACCCCCAGATGGGACAACACGTCCCCTTATGCAGTACCAGGCGGTGCGCAATACCCTAGGGGGTTGCCTCCGCCGGTGCTACCTCCTGAGTGGTTCAAGTAACTATACTCATACACTACAGAATGCTTTATTGATTGTACATAGTTAATTGTTTTCACTGTTTTGCTGCTAAAACCCGTCCAGGGTTAACTCTTAAAGGGATCCCTTTGTTGACCCGGGATCCCTATTGCTTTTTGTTTGTTTTCTACTTTTGCACAGTTATCAAAGGACTGCCGAATCATGGACGGTGAATGATTCAAAAACTGATCTTGTAAATAGTTTGCACCTTCTTATAGGTGCTCTCTACTGGTTTTATAAGCGAAAGGACTCTTTGCGAAGACACTGGTCGCAGAACCAGCATCGCAGTCCTTACTGCAAACAGACTTGCAGCTTGAGGAGTTGCACTACCTCATAGAGACTTGGTCCCCTCTTAAAGGGGATGTTCATCAAAAGCACTTAAAGAATGATGATGTTTTGAAAGAAAGTACTGATAATGCTGATATGTAAAAGTTATATGTAGCTAACTGGTTGATTGTAAGAAATGTTTAATAATGTTAATAGAAGAATGAGGACAGGAAGTGAATCCGTAGGGGTTAGTGGTGAGTCCTCTTAGGAGCCATATAGAGATGGCTCAGTGATCTTAAACTGAAAGAAAAATGATATGTTCTATACTGTGTATAGTAGTGGAAGGACAGTAGGCCTGGGCGGAAAGGGGCGGTCCTGTATAGAAAGGAGAGGCAGTAGGTGTGGAGCAGTTAGGACAGGCGGTCCTGCAGAAGTAAAGAGGAGAATGCATAAAAGTTAATTAGCCTTATATGTGATATAAGAAGGTCTTTAGTGGATTTAGCGAGTACGTCCTTAAAGGCAATGTTAAATTATTGTTCAAAGATTTTGCACTTAGTAGAATACCCGGTTGGGTAAGAAAAGTTATTTAAAGTATTTAACTATGTTTGTAACGTTCAAGTGTCCTCACCTCCCATAAAGGGAAGCTCTGTTAAAAGTTTACTTGTACTTGCATTTTCAAAATTGTATGTCCTTTTGCTGACATGTATTGTTGTTTTCTTCCCAGTCCAGGAGTACTGGATTTAACCGGGGGGAGTGCAGCGCCCCAGAGTCCTGGTCATTGCAGTACTGTGGCTCCGCCGCTAAGGGGGGCTATGGTATGTCTGATGGCACTGAAGGAGTTCATCTGACCAGGTATCACAGACACCAATACATTTCACAGTCTGGCCTCCAGGGGGAGCTAAGGGTTCTATTTATTAGGCCACTCCTCACAGTCTGGTAAAACTGGGGGTTAGGCAGGAAGTTAGAGAGAAAGCTGACTGGGTTGGAACCAGGCAACACCTTGTGGCAGAGGGTGTTGTAGGGGAAGATTCAGAGGGGTCCCTGTCAGGGGTGGGATCCTGACAGAGGCCTAGCGAACAGAGAGAATGTTACGGGACCGCGCCTGCACGATATAGCGGCGGTACCCCAAGAAAGGATAAGAAGCGAGATTTATTGTGCTGAGTGAGAAACGAGATCAACGCAACAAGGAGAAGACCAGTTGGAGTCGTGCTGTAAGACGAGGCAACATCCTATTGAGGCGCATAACCGGTGGCCGGAGCGCCGAGGAAGTATAGTGCTCCAAGCCAAACTTCAAACCTACGGCAGGACAGTTAGTTACAGGCGGGCTGTCTCACCCAGACCCAGGAAGACACAGGGGGGTAACAACAGGAGTGGGGCGACGCAAGAGTCCCGGAAGAGCTCCGAGCCTCCCGTCATACGGGTGCGTCCTAACCGTAAGATCAGGGGGATGTAGAGGGAGAACATCAGAATCGAGTTGTGAGGGAACACGAGAAACAGACACAACAGTTATGGGGTACTATCCCGTAAGCACAGCAGGGGAGGACCACAACACAAGCGCAGGAAGGTAGGCACAGATTTCCACCTGCAAAGGGAACTCTGGAGGTGCCATCGGACCGGCCGGACTTGCGCAGCCCTGTTAACCGTATTCCGGATTGAGGACTCAGAAGCCTTCAGTAAAGAGGTAAAAAGACTGCATCCTGGTGTCTTCGTTATTTACTGCACCGCACCTCCATCACCATCCACATCTATTATTGTACGCCCCTCAGCAGGGTCACGGACCGGGTCTAGCCACCGTGACAACCCCAGAGCAGAGACTCAGAGGCCCGGTACCGGGTACCCCTCGGCCCTGCGGCAGTGGGGGCGCTACATGACCCTATCCTGGGCTCCTTTCAGTAATAATTCACATGTAAAGCGCCATGGAATAAATGGCGCTATAAAAATGAATAATAATAATAATGTCTCCATCCTTGCATAATGTCCCCATCATGGCCCTTTCCAGTAATATATGTCCCTCATCCTGGGTTCCTTCCTGCTACAACAGGTTCCTTCCTGCTACAACATCCCAGCTCTTGGGCTCATTCTGTAATAATGCATCCTGTTCTGCCGCTGTTCCCTAACACATTTAGAAGTAAAAAGGTTCTTTGCATCTTCCCTTGTTCCATGATGCTCAGTGCCCTCTTCTACGATCAGTGCAGAGGCCGGCAGCTGATTTTGAAGTGTCTGCTATGGGCAATGCATGATGTCATTGCTATGTGCCGCCTGTGACTGGCATGCCGACGTGAGCTGCAGACCTCTGATTGGCCGGTGTCATGTATTGCAGTGCAGATTTCTGTGCTGCAATACAGTTCAGCTGAATGTGTGTATTCGGACACACATCCAGCTGAAATAGTCACTGGCGTCGGCAGGATCTCCTCCCATACAGGCCCAGTAGCACCATCTGCGACCACGATCCTACACCCCTGTATTTATCTATCTCTCTTTCTATATACATTGCTCCTAATGTAGGCACAATATGTTTTCTTATTATGGCCGTAGCAACCAAGCTTATATTATCATAAAGCTCAATAAGTGGATGGTTTAGTAGAACTACATAGGCTTCTTTTACCGGCCATGCTGGTAGGCATCATTATACTGATATATCGGCCATATGTCATTATACTGCTCAAAAGAGTATAAAAATGACAGCATTCTGCACTATTCCATACAATAGTATCATATAGAAAATGGATATATTAAACAGAAGCCATAAGAGCGTGTGGGAGATAGCTCCCACTGTGTGGCCTCAGTTACAAGTAGCTTCATGTTCTTCTGGCTTCTTGGCTCAAGCAACACTACTGTACTCAATATAATGGTTTGTTTCTTGCACCAGAAGTTTGAGTTTTTGTTCTGCCATGAAGATGAGGGTATTAACAGCTTTACCTAATGTATTGTTGGGTAGGGCAACAATATCTTTCACTCACATGGAGGAATCTTTAGGGACACTGTTAAAGAGAGAAGCTGCTTACAGTGCCATGAAAAACAAGACGAGGCTCTGCTAGTTAGTGACATACATTACCATGGGGGTGATTCTAGTTATAAGAACCTGCCCAGGAAATGGAGACCTAGCCTGAGAGTTTCAGAAGCCTGTTTGACTATGTATCTCACTGTGTGCCAGGACACCTTGAAGGCTTCTGTCGAGGAACACATAGGGAGTCTACGTGACGTGTACCTCAGACCAAAATGATTAAAACTAGTCATGAGCGAATAGCTTTGGATAACTCCTTATCCGAATAGCTATGTAGCTTACCGAATAGCTGCATCGGGAACCCGGATACCTGGAGCGCTCCCGATAATCAGCTGTTTGGCGCCGCAGCTGATTGTGTCACGGCTGTGTTACAGTCACAACACATACATGGAAAGCCTGTTTGGTTTATTGGGCTTTCCATGCATGTGTTATAACTGTCACACAGCCGCGACACAATAAGCTGCGGCTGCAAACAGCTGATTATCGGGAGCGCTACAGGTATCCGTCTTCCCGATGCAGCTATTCGGTAAGCGCTACAGTTGTGCTCAAAAGTTTACATACCCCAGCAGAAGTTTTGCTTTCTTGTCCTTTTTGCAGAGAATATGAATGATAACACCAAAGCTTTTTCTCCACTCATGACTAGTGGTTGGGCCTCAGACCAGAAGGGTCATTTGGATGTTTTGGGTTGTCATTATGATTTAAAAAGAGAAAACACAGTAATTTTACAAAAGAATGGCTTCACCCAACCACTAACCATGAGTGATGAAAAAGTTTTGGTGTTATCATTCATATTCTCTGAAAAAAGACCAAGAAAGCAAAAATTCTGCTGGGGTATGTAAATTTTTGAGCACGACTGTACAGCTATTTAAGAAAATTCCAATAAACATCGTTGGTGGTGCATATAAATCACCAAAACATTAATGATATATAAACGGGTCAATACACCACCCATGTATGGACAATGAGGATAACTGCCAACGCAGTGTCCCCTGCGCTGGTCCGGATTCTCTACGTCAGGTGATATGTATACTATAGTGTTTTTTCATGTCTGTAGCCATACTACTGCTTACTGCTATGGGTCTTATTGGGACATAGACACTGTGGCTGCTTGATACCTTTTTGGCACTGATTTTTTGACATGTTACATGCCCTTTTACTCCTATGGGCTGTTTCTGGACTACCGTTGGGGACATCAGACCTTAGGTGACTAGTTGTTTCATGTTGCCTTTGGCATTTTTTGTCATCTACTAGTCTCGCTGTATACTGTCTGGTCTTTTGTATGTATATTTTTACTGTTTACTAGGGTTGAGCGAAACGGATCGTTCATTTTCATAAGTCGCCGACTTTTGGCAAAGTCGGCGTCTCATGAAACCGAGCCGATCCCTGTGTGGGGTCTGCCATGCGGTACGCGACTTTCGCGCCAAAGTCGCGTTTCAATGACGCTAAAAGCGCCATTTCTCAGCCAATGAAGGTGGACGCAGAGTGTGGGCAGCGTGATGACATAGATCTCAGTCCCCACCATCTTAGAGAAGGGCATTGCAGTGATTAGCTTGCTTTCTGCGGCGTCACAGGGGCTATAAAGGGGCGTTCCTGCCGACCGCCATCTTACTGCTGCTGCTCTGAGTGTAGGGAGAGGTTGCTGCAGCTTCTTCGGAAGCAGGGATAGTGATAGGCAGGGTACATAAAGCCACAAACCGCTTGTGCTGTAGCGATTTCCACTGTCCAATACCACCTTTTGTTTGCAGGACAGTGGAAGCTACATTTTTTTTTCCTCAGCGCTGTAGCTCATTGGGCTGCCCTAGAAGGCTCCCTGATAGCTGTGTTGCTTTGTGTGTACGCCGCTGTGTAAACCAACTGCTTTTTTCAAAGCACAAATCCTGTTTTTCCTTCCTTTCTGCACAGCTATCTTGTGTGTTTGTCCACACTTTTGTGTGCAGCAGTCCTTTTACAGCTGCCTGCCATACTTTTCTGAGATAACTGCAGGGAGATAAATATTGGCAAGTCTGCCTCCGTGCCATTGCTGTGTGTGGCATCTCTCTCTCATTGTGTGCCACTGAAAACACTGTGTAATACTTGTCCTTTTTTTTTTTCTAAATTCTCCCTTTTCCAAAAAAAAAAATAGTGGGAGATAAATATTGTCAAGTCTGACTCCGTGGCATTGCTGTGTGTGGCATCTCTCTCTCATTGTGTGCCACTGAAAACACTGTGTAATAGTTGGCCATTTTTTTTGGGGGGGGGTACATTCTCCCTTTTCAAAAAAAAAAAAAAATATTGGGAGATAAATATTGTCAAGTCTGCCTCCGTGCCATTGCTGTGTGTGGCATCTCTCTCATTGTGTGCCACTGAAAACACTGTGTAATACTTGTCCTTTTTTTTTTTTTTTCCTAAATTCTCCTTTTTCCAAAAAAAAAATTAGTGGGAGATAAATATTGTCAAGTCTGACTCCGTGCCATTGCTGTGTGTGGCATCTCTCTCTCATTGTGTGGCACCGAAAACACTGTGTAATACTTGTCCTTTTTTTTTTTTTCTAAATTCTCCCTTTTCCAAAAAAAAAATTAGTGGGAGATAAATATTGTCAAGTCTGCCTCCGTGCCATTGCTGTGTGTGGCATTTCTCTCTCATTGTGTGCCACTGAAAACACTGTGTAATAGTTGGCCATTTTTTTTTGGGGGGGTACATTCTCCCTTTTCAAAAAAAAAAAAATATTGGGAGATAAATATTGTCAAGTCTGCCTCCGTGCCATTGCTGTGTGTGGCATCTCTCTCTCATTGTGTGCCACTGAAAACACTGTGTAATACTTGTCCTTTTTTTTTTTTTTTCTAAATTCTCCCTTTTCCCCAAAAAAAATTAGTGGGAGATAAATATTGTCAAGTCTGACTCCGTGCCATTGCTGTGTGTGGCATCTCTCTCTCACTGTGTGGCATCGAAAACACTGTGTAATACTTGTCCTTTTTTTTTTTTTTTTCTAAATTCTCCCTTTTCCCAAAAAAAAATTAGTGGGAGATAAATATTGTCAAGTCTGACTCCGTGCCATTGCTGTGTGTGGCATCTCTCTCATTGTGTGCCACTGAAAACACTGTGTAATACTTGGCCATTTTTTTTGGGGGGGGTACATTCTCCCTTTTCAAAAAAAAAAATTAGTGGGAGATAAATATTGTCAAGTCTGCCTCCGTGCCATTGCTGTGTGTGGCATCTCTCTCTCATTGTGTGCCACTGAAAGCACTGTGTAATACTGGGCCTTTTTTTTTTTTTTTTTCTAAATTCTCCCTTTTCCAAAAAAAAAATTAGTGGGAGATAAATATTGTCAAGTCTGACTCCGTGCCATTGCTGTGTGTGGCATCTCTCTCTCATTGTGTGGCACTGAAAACACTGTGTAATACTTGGCCTTTTTTTTTTTTTTTTTCTAAATTCTCCCTTTTCCAAAAAAAAAATTAGTGGGAGATAAATATTGTCAAGTCTGACTCCGTGCCATTGCTGTGTGTGGCATCTCTCTCTCATTGTGTGGCACCGAAAACACTGTGTAATACTTGGCCTTTTTTTGGGGGGGGGTAAATTCTCCCAGAAAAAAAAAAAATAGTGGGAGATTAAGATTGGCATTTCTGCTTGAGTGCTAGGCCTGTGTGTGCCATCTGTCTCAAATTATTGGGCCACAGAAAACCTAGTGTGTAACATTGGGCCTGATTTTCCTTTCAGTGTCAGGCACCTATAAAGGTATATATAAATCCTACAGAAGTTTGAGTTCACCTTATAAGTTGTTTTACAGTAACAAATAGTGTTACTTTGGTTACGTTTTGCAAGCAATGAGGAAGTCTAGTGGAAGAGGTCGTGGCCGTGGGCGGTCATTGTCAGCTGGTAATGATGGTAGTGGTGGTGGAGCATCAGGTGGTCGTGGTAAAAGCAGTACAGCACCTAAGTCTCGAGTTGTTGAGCCAGGTTCCTTGTCTGGCTACACAAGGCCTCGAACGCTCTCTTTTCTGGGAGTAGGAAAACCACTTTTGAAGCCGGAGCAGCAGGAACAAGTATTGGCTTTCATTGCTGACTCTGCCTCTAGCTCTTTCGCCTCCTCCTCGGAAAGTGCCAAATGTCAGAGCAGTGCATCGTCAGTGGATGCTCCCAGTCAGGGACAAGTCGCTTCCTTGTCTTCTTCACCCAGAACAAGAGAGAAGGATGCGTCAGGAGACACAACGGGTTACTCCATGGAGCTCTTTACACATACCGTTCCTGGGTTAGACAGTGAAACAGTTAACAGGCCATGTCCATTAGAAGTTGAATCGGACATGGAGTGCACAGATGCACAGCCACAGCCAGATTACTATGCTGTTCCTTTGACTCAGACCAGAACATTGCCCTCGCAGTGTACTGAGGCAGAATCAAACCCAGCGGAGACTATGGTGCCCCGTCATGGACGCTATACCACCGGCTTACACGGTGACACAGACGAAATCGCACACGACATAGAAGAGGTGGTCATAGATGACCCAGTTGTGGACCCCGATTGGCAGCCATTGGGGGAACAGGGTGCAGGCGGCAGTAGTTCTGAAGCGGAGGAGGAGGAGCCGCAGCAGGCATCAACATCACAACAGGTTCCATCTACTGGGCCCGTATCTGGCCAAAAACGCATGGCAAAACCAAAACCAGTTGGAGGACAGCGTGGCTATCCGGTTAAAGAAGCTCAGTCTGCAATGCCTGAAAAGGTATCCGATAGTAGAAAGAGTACAGTCTGGCATTTTTTTAAACAACATCCAAATGATCAGCGCAAAGTCATCTGTCAAAAATGTTCAACAACCTTAAGCAGAGGTCAGAATCTTAAAAGTCTAAATACAAGTTGCATGCATAGACATTTATCCACCATGCATTTGCAAGCCTGGACTAACTACCAAACGTCCCTAAAGGTTGCAGCACCCTCGGCCAATGAAGCTAGTCAGCAACGCTACATCCCTTCCCTCCCTGTAAGCCGACCATTTCCCACACCACCTGCAGTATCTGTGCAGCTTTCGTCGCCAGGCCAAAGCAGTCAGGGAATCACCAGGTTAGTAGTAGGAAACACTGCATGTAGGGCACCGGCAAGAATACCATCTCCAACTCTCTCTCACTCACCCATGTCCACCGGCACCACCGCTAGTTCCACGATCTCCAGCTCTCCAGTCCAGCTCACCCTACATGAGACTCTTGTTAGGAAAAGGAAGTACTCATCCTCGCATCCGCGTACACAGGGTTTGAACACCCACATTGCTAGACTAATCTCATTAGAGATGATGCCCTACCGGTTAGTTGAAAGCGAAGCTTTCAAAGCGCTGATGGACTACGCTGTACCACGCTACGAGCTACCCAGTCGGCACTTCTTTTCTAGAAAAGCCATCCCAGCCCTCCAACAGCATGTTAAAGACCGCATCGTCCATGCACTCAGGCAGTCTGTGACTACAAAGGTGCACCTGACAACAGATGCATGGACCAGTAGGCATGGCCAGGGACGTTACGTGTCCATCACGGCACACTGGGTGAATGTGGTGGATGCAGGGTCCACAGGGGACAGCAATATTGGGACAGTTTTGCCTAGTCCACGGTCAAGGAAAGAGTTGGCTGTAGGCGTTCGCCCCCCTCCTCCTCTTCCTCCTCCTCATGCAGAAGCGAGAGCTCGTCCACACACCCCAGTCGCACATCCACTCCATCCGCAGCTGCCACTGTTGCACACCAGGTGTGCCATTATGGGACAGCTAGTGGCAAGCGTCAGCAGGCTGTATTGGCAATGAAGTGTTTGGGCGACAACAGACACACCGCAGAAGTTCTGTCCGAGTTCTTGCAGAATGAAACTCAGTCATGGCTGGGCACTGTACATCTTGAGGCAGGCAAGGTTGTGAGTGATAACGGAAGGAATTTCATGGCTGCCATAGCCCTTTCCCAACTGAAACACATTCCTTGCCTGGCTCACACCTTAAACCTGGTGGTGCAGTGCTTCCTGAAAAGTTATCCGGGGTTACCCGACCTGCTCCTCAAAGTGCGCAGACTTTGCTCGCATATCCGCCGTTCGCCCGTACACTCCAGCCGTATGCAGAACTATCAGCGGTCTTTGAACCTTCCCCAGCATCGCCTAATCATCGACATTTCAACAAGGTGGAACTCCGCACTGCACATGCTTCAGAGACTGTGCGAACAGAGGCGTGCTGTTATGTTTTTGTGGGAGGATACACATACACGGGCAGGCAGTTGGATGGCAGACATGGAGTTGTCAGGTGTGCAGTGGTCGAAGCTACAAGACCTGTGTCAAGTCCTTCAGTGTTTTGAGGAATGCACACGGCTGGTTAGTGCAGACAACGCCATAATAAGCATGAGCATCCCCCTAATGCGTCTGCTGATGCAAAGTTTGACGCACATAAAGGAGCAGGCGTCTGCAGCCGAGGAAGAGGAAAGCCTTGATGACAGTCAGCCATTGTCTGGTCAGGGCCGTGTAGAGGACGCGGTAGCGGGCGAAGAGGAGGAGGAGGACGAGGAGGATGATGGGGATGAGTACTTTTTTAATGAGGAAGCTTCTCCTGGGCCAACAGAAATTAGTGGCGTTGCAAGGCTGGGTTCTGTTTTTTTAAGGGAGACAAGTGACGTAGATTTGCCTGTAACTGCCCCTCAAACCAGCACAACCGCAGATTTGCCAACAGGAACTTTGGCCCACATGGCGGATTATGCCTTACGTATCCTCAAAAAGGACCCACGCATTACTAAAATGATGAGCGATGACGATTACTGGTTGGCCTGCATCCTTGACCCTCGCTATAAAGGCAAATTGCAAAATATTATGCCACATGAGAACCTCGAACAAATCTTAGCAACCAAACAAGCTACTCTTGTAGACCGTTTGATTCAGGCATTCCCAGCACACAGCGCCGGTGATGGTTCTCACACAAGCTGCAGGGGGCTACATGGCAGAGGTGTTAGGGGTGCACAGATCAGAAGTGGCGTTGGACAGAGGGGTTTTCTGACCAGGTTGTGGAGTGATTTCGCAATGACCGCAGACAGGACAGGTACTGCAGCATCTATTCAAAGTGACAGGAGACAACATTTGTCCAGTATGGTTACTATTTTTCTTCCCTTATCGATGTTCTCCCTCAACCGTCATTCCCATTTGATTACTGGGCATCAAAATTAGACACCTGGCCTGAATTGGCAGAATATGCGTTGCAGGAGCTTGCTTGCCCAGCAGCTAGTGTGCTATCAGAAAGAGTATTCAATGCTGCTGGTTCAATATTAACCGAAAAAAGGACTCGTCTGGCTACCCAAAATGTGGATGATCTCACCTTCATTAAAATGAACCACTCCTGGATTTCAAATTATTTTGCCCCACCTTTCCCGGCTGACACCTAGCTTTCCTATAAAAAGGTCTTGCTTGTGGACTGGTCTTACTGAGTGTTCCAATCTGTTAATTTGCAGCAGCTGTTTGTCCAGCATACGACATGTTTACACCTCCCCCAATGGGAAAAATCCCCCCACGGGGCCGTTGTCTCGCCACTTGGCGCAAGCACCCGTTACAGTGCTGATTGTCTGAAGAGGCGGGTGTGCCCGCTTTTGGTCGACGGCATTGCCACTGGGTCCCTCATAGTACAATGTAGTGTCTCTGGCGGTGGTGGTGCGCACCCAACGTCAGACACGCCGTTGTAACATGAGGGGCCCTGGGGCGGTACCGCCGGCCACAAGAGAGTTCCCCCCCCCCAGCTCAAACTGTGCTGTACCACGTGCAAAATTATCTCGCACAGCTCCACCAATGTTTAGTCTATGCACTGACATCATTCAATGCCTGGCACTGACAATACCAATTTGTTTGCATCTATGATGCTAGTTAAAGTAGTCTGGGTCAGTGTCCTATATTGACACCAGTAAATACTAATTTACTGCCAAATTACTTTGTCATAAACTCTGCAGATGAGCCCACCCCTGTACCTAAGCATGCCACCCTTTTTTTACTTATAGTTGTTTTGCGAGACATTAACATCTATTAATTTTTTTGGAGTACTAACTGTGTCAGACACTCCTTGCAATACTCCTCCACTGACCACAATGCTGCCTGCCCGTGTATCCATGTAACCGATATAAAACTGCCATGAGCCTATTGTTTGTTATTTTAGGCCTTTGATAGCCTGTCTGCAGTCCCTACTTGCATTACTCCTCCACTGACCACAATGCTGCCTGCCTGTGTATCCATGTAACCGATATAAAACTGCCATGACTGCCTACTGTTTGTTATGTTAGGCCTTTGTGAGCCTGTCTGCGGCCCCTACTTGCAATACTCCTCCACTGACCACAATGCTGCCTGCCCGTGTATCCATGTAACCGATATAAAACTGCCATGAGCCTATTGTTTGTTATTTTAGGCCTTTGATAGCCTGTCTGTGGCCCCTACTTGCAATACTCCTCCACTGACCACAATGCTGCCTGGAGTGCCTGCCTGTGTATCCATGTAACCGATGTAAAACTGCCATGACTGCCTACTGTTTGTTATTTTAGGCCTTTGTGAGCCTGTCTGCGGCCCCTACTTGCAATACTCCTCCACTGACCACAATGCTGCCTGCCCGTGTATCCATGTAACCGATATAAAACTGCCATGAGCCTATTGTTTGTTATTTTAGGCCTTTGATAGCCTGTCTGCCGTCCCTACTTGCATTACTCCTCCACTGACCACAATGCTGCCTGCCTGTGTATCCATGTAACCGATGTAAAACTGCCATGACTGCCTACTGTTTGTTATTTTAGGCCTTTGTGAGCCTGTCTGCGGCCCCTACTTGCAATACTCCTCCACTGACCACAATGCTTCCTGCCTGTGTATCCATGTAACCAATTTCAAACTGCCATGACTGCCTACTGTTTGTTATTTTAGGCCTTTGTGAGCCTGTCTGCGGCCCCTACTTGCAATACTCCTCCACTGACCACACCAATGCTGCCCGTGTACCCCTGGAACCTATTTAAAAGTTCATAGAGCCTAGTTATATATTTTTTTACTATTAATAAGGCCATGATGGACTACGCTGTACCACGCTACAAGCTAACCAGTCGACACTTCTTTTGCGAGAAAAGCCATCCCAACCCTCCACCAGCATGTAGAAGACCGCATTGTCCATGCACTCTGGCAATCTGTGAGTACAAAGGTGCACCTGACAACAGACACATGGACCTGTAGGCATGGCCACGGAAGATTACGTGTCCATCACGGCGCAATGGGTTAATGTGTTGGATGCATGGTCCACAGGGGATAGCCTACTAAGTCTGTCTGCAGTCCCTAATTCAAATTGTCCTCCACTGTCTAAATCGGAGCTTCCACCTTCTGGCTTTCGGCCTATAGTATCAGAAATTAAACTGCATTTGGCCTTCAACTTTGGTTACGGCCTACTAACGGTGTCTGCCCCTGCCTGGTGTTTTTCCTCAACTGAATAAAGCTGAGCTTCAACCTTCTGGCTCTCATTAAGTGCTGTGTTTTCAAAAATTGGTGGTTAGGGCCTACTAACGGTGTCTGCCCCTCCCTGGTGTTTTTCCTCAACTGAATAAAGCTGAGCTTCAACCTTCTGGCTCTCATTAAGTGCTGTGTTTTCAAAAATTGGTGGTTAGGGCCTACTAACGGTGTCTGCCCCTCCCTGGTGTTTGTCCTCAACTGAATAAAGCTGAGCTTCATCCTTCTGGCTCTCATTAAGTGCTGTTATTTTAAAAATTGGTGGTTAGGGCCTACTAACAGTGTCTGCCCCTCCCTGGTGTTTGCCCTCAACTGAATAAAGCTGAGCTTCAACCTTCTGGCTTTGGGCCTATAGTATCAGATATTAAACTGCATTTGGCCTACTAGTGTGGTTGGGCCCTTAAAACAGTGTCTGCTGCTCCTGGGTTTGCTACTCCACTGAACAAAGCAATGCCGCCTGTTTAGTCCTGTCCTGTTACCAATTTTGAACTGCATTTAGCCTACTTTATTCTTTGGCCCTATATCTGTTTCCTCCTCATCCTGCCCATTGCCCAGCCACTGCTAGATGAGTCTGCTGGTACATTGACCTAGACCACTACATTCTCCTTGCACTCTACACAGCCAGAATCTGACCCTGCTGAAAGTAAGGTTCCCCTTCCCGCATGTTATACCACCTTACACAGGGACAAAGAGGAAAGTGCAGATGAAAGTGCAGGTTCCTTCATCAGGTGGGGGGGGCATACTCGTTGGCGACGTCACTGGCACAGGGCCCCTCAGAGTACGCAAAAGTGTCACTGCTGGTGGGAGGCGCCCCTGCCGTGCAAACACACCGCTGTACTTTGTGGGGCCCTGTGCCAGTGCCAATGCGAACAAGTGTGCCCCCCTGCTTGCTCAGGATCACAGCACTTGCAACGTTGAAATACTTTCCTCTCCCTGCTCCACCGCCGTGACGTAGTCCACGATTCCTGGGCCCACTAAAACCTTGAACCAGCCCTACCCCCCACAAATTTGCCAAATGACCCCCAAGTTCCATTGAACAACTATTATTATAAAGTTAATTAAGATTGACAAGCTTCAGAAACAAGAATGGATGTTTTTGGCATTAAAATGGGCACTGTAGGTGTTTTCCTGGCCTCACTGCCGACTATGCTTCCCCATTGACTTGAATTGGGTTTCGTGTTTCGGTCGATCCCCGACTTTTAGCGATAATCGGCCGACTGCACTCGACTCCACTCTGGACAAAGTCGGGTTTCACAAAACCCGACTCGATCTTAAAAAAATGAAAGTCGCTCAACCCTACTGTTTACTAATGAAAAGTGTTTTTATTGGATTCTATGACTGCATTCCTCTTGTTCTTAGTGTACAGCTATTTGGATAAGAAGTTATCCAAAGCTATTCCCTCATCCCTAATTATAATATGATGTGAACAGGGCCTAACATTTGCCTACATAACAGCTATCTGAAAGTGGCCTACTGCTCTCCTGCTCCAAGTTACTAACTATTCCTTGGTGTAGTAAGAATGCCTCCGGTATCTGTGTGCGGTGGTCTATTCCACAAAGAAGCAGTCATATGTGGAGAGGTTGGGCCATTGGGCCAGACATAAGGAGGGGTTGTGAAATCAGTAACCTGAAGATGTTCTCTAATTTTTCTAGGGAATGCAAGTAGCTAAGCATAACTTTATTGTATATCGGTCTTTACAGGTGCCTAAGGATGGTAAAAGTCAACCAACATTGAATAATCTTCAAAACGCATTAATGATTACATTTTATCTGTATTGATGAACATTTGCCATATTGGAGATAAACCCAGAAGGGAGTGGGAGGCGGAGGAGCTACAGGAAGAGCTCCTCCCTCCTTATCCCTCATTCCATCTGTCATCTCCTATCTCAGTAATGTAGCAATAAGAAATTATACCCGGGCATTGACAATTTTGAAAATTAATGATCAGTCCAGGAGGAGAAAGAAGTAGATTTCTCTGATAAGGTATATCATCAAGTTTCTTATTTTCATGTGTACTATTGATTTATGAAATAAAAATGAAAACAACGGTTCCTCTTTAAAGACAGTAATATTGAGCACCTATCCTAAGGTTAAGTCATTAATATCAAAGAAGTAGACAATACTTTTAATTAGTTTGTTAAAACTTTTTGTTTAAACAAGTTTCTGATTGTCTGAACTTTCACAGGAAAAGCACCGTTGAGAAGACTGCAAACTAGGAGAAGTGACATTGTGTAGGATGGATTCTCTATCAACAAGCCCACATATGTACACTGTAAAAATAGAACAAACAAACAGCTATATGCCATGCATACAGAGTAGGAAGGAAACCGCAGGCAAGCTCATCTAAGCTATTAATGTGCCTGTTTGTAATATTTCTGGTACACAGCATTTGTTTCAGCGTTCACGGTGAAGATATGGAAATGATGTTAACATCATGTAAGGAGCTTATTTATTACATTTTCACTATCAATGGAAAACAGAAGGGAAATGTCTTATTGAAAACAGCAGCACAGCCTGAATTATTATGGTATAACCAGCACTGCTTCAAGGCAAACTGTAAGGCTGGAGAGTGCGTAAGATATGGAGGCTTATTGGCATATTAATGGAAACCTGTTACCTATATAATGTATTAGAGGAACTTCATCAGTCTCCAAATAACATTTTTAATAATCCCCTTGTTACACTTAATTGCCTGTGTATAAAGTGTTTCACTCTGGCACAGTTGTACCAAAACTAATCCGGAAATGCCGTTGTGCATCCCGCAGTTCACTGGAATCATGCCGGCAGAGGCGTGATTGCCAAACCAGCAAGAGCTGACATTGATACTGAAGTGCCATCCTCCATTTTAGTCACAATAAGTCTTCTTCTCCACTCTTTCTTGCGCACACTCTGGGTATGTGCACACGCTGCGGATTTTGCTGCGGATCCGCAGCAGACTGGCCCCTGCGGATTCGCAGCAGTTTTCCATGAGTTTACAGTACCATGTAAACCTATGGAAAACAAAATCCGCAGTGCACATGCTGCGGAAAAAATAAAAAAAAAAACACGCGGAAAAGTAGCGTTGTTTATTCTGCAGCATGTCAATTCTTTGTGCGGATCTCGCAGCGGTTTACACCTGCTCCATAATAGGAATCCGCAGGTGTAAAACCGCAGGTGGAATCCGCACAAAATCCACAAAAAAATAGCAGTAAATCTGCTGTAATTCTGCAGGAAATCCGCAGCGCGTATTACCTGCGGATTTACCAAAATCAGTCAGGAAACATCCCCACCACTTTCTGCAACGTGTGCACGTGGGAGTTATCATACTGTGTGGGGGAAGGTGGCTGTGGTACCATCATACTGTGTGGGGGTGGACTGTGAGGGCACTATACTGTGGGTGAAGGTAACTTAGGCCATCATACTGTATTGAGGGACACTGAGGCATCAATACTAAGGAGCATCAGAGTGTGGAGGGTCAATTTTGTGAGGCATCATACTGCAGGATTGGGGAGGCTGTAGGGGCTGCAGTACAAGTCACACTCACAGTGGTACATATGGATTTCTTTAGTGCCGCTCACTTCTGCTTCAGGGTCAAGCGGTACCTACCACGATGTGTGCATGGCTAGCAGGTATCTACAAGAAATCATCAGTACTGCTCCACAGCCAATGCAAATTTGAGCAACATTGGAGAAACCTTAATGGGTGCATTACTCAATGGACAGGTCATCAATTTACAGTATATAATGCATAGCCTCTTTATCTCGATTTACCATGTAACTGAATTTAATCTATGATTCTCAGTAAGAAGTCTTTTCAGATTGGAAAGAAATTGATTGTAAAGATCAACAGTATCTCTGGCAAGTGAAAAATGTCATACTTGATCTCCACTACAGGGAACCTTGTTGTCTCAAGATGCAGCTTCAGGAGTTCATCACTCCTGGTCCTCGGTTTCCTGCTTTGATGGCAGTTTGCTCCAGAAAACTGATAATTCAGACCAACGGCATCATTGTACCGCGGGTCCAACCTGTGAGCTCTGCCTCTTCTGAGGCATGGAAGGAGTGCAGCGGGATTGAAGCTGGTCAGATCCAGTGATCCACTCAGCTCCAGCTTATAAAACGTGGTCTAAACGTGACGTGCACTCATTGCCCCGGTAACTGGCCAGTCTGGGACTGCAGGGTAGTCGATAGCCTAGACAATAAGCTGTACACTATGAAATAAAAAATTCATCTGTTCTTGAGAACAGAGAGAATTTTTAATAAGGGGTAAATTGCAAAGTTGCATGCTTTTACAACCACTTTGCAATTTTACCCATTTTCAACCTTGAGACAACCTCTTTAAAGCTTTTTTATAAGCTGCACATTTGCAAACTTTGTAGTTTTAGTGTCTCTTCAAAGATATTTCTACAGTACTAATAAGTAAAAAATATATTTTAAAACTGTTTGCTGATCTTTATACTTCCATTGAAAGTGACTACAAGCAGCTTTTCATTGCATTTCATTTGCTCACTGGCTCAGTAGCCTTCTTTTGTATTTAGGTCACATACACTTCATTCCACAGGCAACTTTAGTTGACGGATTCCATAATGTCTGATTCCACATAACACAGAGTAATATTGAGCAGAAAACAAGAAAACAATACTTTCTGCTGCCTCTGCTCGGGATTTTATGATACAGATAGAACACAGTATTAGATGTGGCATTTATAATGCATTATTCTGATGGTGTTTCAGGACACATCTTCAAATTTACAAAGAATGCTGTGTAATCTCCTATATGCTCCCCTCTCTGTGCCCTTACAGATACAAATCTACATATACAGTCACAGCCAAAAGTGTTGGCACCCTTGACATTGTTCCAGAAAAAGAAATATTTCTCCCAGAAAATTATTGCTATTACACATGTTTTGTTATACACATGTATATTTCCATCTAATAGAGACACAGCTAACCGCACCACCGCTTCTTGAAATAGCCGAGCCTGCTCACCTGCATTGGAAGCTAGCCGCCGGATCACGGGTGCTGTAGCCGAAGACACATGCTGAACATTCCAGTGGCGAAGAATAAATAGGCAGCACTCACCGATCCTCCGAGTCAGGTAACCGTGAAGATTTCACTGTAAGCTAATAAAGTTACCTGACTCGGAGGATCGGTGAGTGCTGCCTATTTATTCTTTGCCACATGTATATTTCCTTTCTGTGTATTGGAACAACATAAAAAAAACTAAGAAAAAGCACATTTTAAATTTCACACAAAACCCCCAAAAAGAGCCGAACAAAATTGTTGGCACCCTCAATTTAACATTTTGTTGCACACTCTTCGGAATAAATAACTGCAATCAATTGCTTCCTATAATCATCAACAAGCTTCTTACACCTCTCAACTAGAATTTTGGACCACTTTTCTTTTGCAAACTGCTCCAGGTCTCTCACATTTGAAAGGTGTCTTCTTCTCCCAACAGCAATTTTATGATCTCTCCACAGGTATTCAATTTGATTTAGATCCAGACTCAAACTGGCCACTTCAGAACTCTCCAGCACTTTGTTTCCATCCATTTCTAGGTGCTTCTTAAAGTATGTTTGGGTTTATTGTCCTGATGGAAGACCCATGACCTAGGACGCAAACTCAGCTTTCTGACACTAGGTATTACATTGCGACCCAAAATCTTTTGGTAATCTTCAGATTTTATGATGCCATGAACAAAGGCACCCAGTGACAGAGGCAGTAACGCAACTCCAAAACATCTTTGAACCTCCACCATATTTGACTGCAGGCATTGTGTTGTTTTGTTTATAGGTCTCGTTACATTTTCGGTAAACAGTAGAATGATGTGCTTTACCAAAAATCTCTATCTTGGTCTCATTTATCCACAAGATGCTTAAGGATTTTGGCTTAGGGTACCGTCACACATTGAAATTTCCATCGCTACGACGTTACGATTCGTGACGTTCTAGCGATATCGTTACGATATCGCTGTGTCTGACACGCTACTGCGATCAGGGACCCTGCTGAGAATCGTACGTCGTAGCAGATCATTTGGAACTTTCTTTCGTCGCTTGATCACCCGCTGACATCGCTGGATCGTTGTGTGTGACAGCGATCCAGCGATGTCTTCGCTTGTAACCAGGGTAAACATGGGGTAACTAAGCGCAGGGCCGCGCTTAGTAACCCGATGTTTACCCTGGTTACAAGCGTAAACGTAAAAAAACAAACCGTACATACTCACCCGTCGGTGTCCTTCAGGTCCCTTGCCGTCTGCTTCCTGCTCTGAGTGCCGGCCGGAAAGTGAGAGCAGATCACAGCGGTGCAGACGGCAAGGGACCTGAAGGACACCGACGGGTGAGTATGTACTGTTTGTTTTTTTACGTTTACGCTGGTAACCAGGGTAAACATCGGGTTACTAAGCGCGGCCCTGCGCTTAGTTACCCGATGTTTACCCTGGTTACCCGGGGACTTCGGCATCGCTCCAGCGCCGTGATTGCAACGTGTGACCGCAGTCTACGACGCTGGAGCGATGATTATACGACGCTGCGACGTCACGAATCGTGCCGTCGCAGCGATGAAAATTTCAATGTGTGACGGTACCCTTACTCACATGCTTGGCAAACTGCAGTCTAGCTTTTTTAAGTCTCTGTGTCAACAGTGGGGTCCTCCTGGATCACATTCCACAGTGTTTCTTTACATTCAAATGTCGATGCATAGTTCATGCTGACACTGATGCACCCTAAGCTTGAATGTCTTTGGATCTTAATTGGGGATGCTTATCTACCATCCGAACTATCCTGTGTTGCACCTTTTCATCAACTTTTCTCTGCTGTCCACGTCCAGGGAGGTTAGCTACAGTGCAATGGGTTGCAAACTTCTCAATTATGTTATGTACCTTGAACAAAGGAACATCAAGTTCTCTGGAGATGGACTGGTAACCTTGAGATTGTTGATATTTTTCAACAGTTTTTGTTTCTCAAATCCTCAGACAGTTCTCTTCTCTTTCTGTTTTCCATGCTTAGGGCGGCACACATAAACAGACAATGCAAAGATTAAGTCAACTTCTCCCCTTTTTATCTGGTTTTAGGTGTGATGTTCATATTGCCCACACCTGTTACTTTCCATAGGTGAGTTTGAACGAGCATCACATGCTTGAAATAAAGTTGTTTACCCACATTTTTGGAATGGTGCCAACAATTGTGGCCCTTGTTTGGAGTTTTGTGTGAAATTATGTCCAATTTGCCCTTAATTCTTTTTTTTTTTGTGTGTTGTATATAGATTTGTACTCAGCGGATCTGCTCAAGTGCATACACACATAGAGAGAGAAAACTTCTTATCAATTTACTTACCACAATTTATCTGAAAAAATAGGTCATTCAAGATATGCTGGTTAAACATTGTGGAGTACAAAGCTGAATTTCTGTTGAGCGGCTTTAGGATGAGTTTACAGACTTATAATCCCCCATCTGATGGCAGCTTAAGAATCAAAAGTGAGAAAGCATCGGATCTTGTTAAATCTTGTGTATAAGGGTATGTTCACACGATCCTGATTTCAATCCTTTTTTTTCAGGACAAAAACCGCAGCTCTTGGCAGAAAACGCAGGTGCGTTTTTTGTGCGTTTTTGGTGCGGTTTTGGTGCGGTTTTTGATGCGGTTTTTAGTGCGGTTTTTTATGCAGTTTTCTCTGCAGATTGTCTGTGTTTGACACAAATAAAGCTTTAACTGCAGTGGGGGAAAAAAAAAAGAAATGATGTCATTTCCTTGTCCAACCCTTTTCTTCTTCCATCCTCCATTTTGGGACTAAACACCAAAATGAGTGGAAATGTTTTGAATGACAGTGCTCCGCAGAGTGCTGAGCGTAGGCCAGATCACAGCCCGCGGATCCAGCTCTATACAGCTATTTAAGTCTACGTTCACATTTGCGGTCTGCGCCGCAGCGTCGGGCGCCGCATGCGTCATGCGCCCCTATATTTAACATGGGGGCGCATGGACATGCGTCGCACTTGCGTTTTGCGTCACTGCAGCGCACGCATCCGGGCGCAGAGGACGCAGCAAGTTGCATTTTTGCTGCGTCCAAAATCAATCAAAAAAAGGACGCATGTGGCACACAACGCAAATGTGAACATAGCCTAAGTGCCACGTATTTAAGTGCCACGTATCACGTATTTAAGTGCCACGTATTTCAGTGCCACATATTTAAGTGCCACGTATTTAAGTGCCACGTATTTCTTTGCCACGTATCACGTATTTCAGTGCCACGTATTTCAGTGCCACGTATTTCAGTGCCACGTATTTCAGTGCCACATATTTCAGTGCCACGTATTTCAGTGCCACATATTTCAGTGCCACGTATTTCAGTGCCACGTATTTAAGTGCCACGTATCACGTATTTAAGTGCCACGTATTTCAGTGCCACATATTTAAGTGCCACGCATTTAAGTGCCACGTATTTAAGTGCCACGTATTTCTTTGCCACGTATCACGTATTTCAGTGCCACATATTTCAGTGCCACGTATTTCAGTGCCACGTATTTCAGTGCCACGTGCCACGTATCAAAGTGCCACGTATCACGTATTTCAGTGCCACGTATTTCAGTGCCACGTGTCACGTATTTCAGTGCCACGTGCCACGTATTTAAGTGCCACGTATTTAAGTGCCACGTATCAAAGTGCCACGTATCAAAGTGCCACGTATCACGTATTTCAGTGCCACGTATTTCAGTGCCACGTATTTCAGTGCCACGTATTTCAGTGCCACGTATTTCAGTGCCACGTGCCACGTATTTAAGTGACACGTGCCACGTATTTAAGTGCCACGTGCCACGTATCAAAGTGCCACGTATCACGTATTTCAGTGCCACGTATTTAAGTGACACGTATCACGTATAAGTGCCAAGTGTCACGTATTTAATTGCCACGTATTTAAGTGCCACGTATCCCACGAAGATTTTCCATGGAGAACAGACACATCCAGATATGTCTGCTCTCCACGGCTGCAGCAACACACTGACAGGAGCCATAGTTCCTGTCGGTGTGTCACTGCGCATGCGCGAGCGAGTTTACTGGCGGTCATTGACCCCGGCACTCTCGCTTAACGGCAGTGCTGCGTGGGAAAGTTCAACGCAGCTGTACTGCTGTTAACCGAGACGCCGGAGTCATTGAACTCCGGGACAGTACGCGATACACTGCTAGGAGCTTCGCTCCTGGCAGTGTATCGCCGGAGAGCAGCCGATCGGCGTGGGACACTCGTTTTATGGATTCTGCGGACAGGGAGTATGAATTTGATTTTTTATTTTGTGATTTTTTCCTGGAGGATCGAGGGCTTCGCCTACAAGTGTGCTGTTGGTGAGTATATACTCTGTGTTATGTGTTGTATGTACTGTACTGTGTGTCATGTATGTGTATTGTGTGTAGGTGTTTTGTGTAACTTTACAATTGTGCTAAGTCGCCGGACACAGGGACAACTCTCCCATCCTAATACCGGATGGGAGTAGTAGTCCCATACGGCGACTTAGCACAATGGTGGCACTAGCGTCGCATGGGGACACGCACACACACACGCACACACACACACACACACACACACACACACACACATACACACACACACACACACACATACCAAATCAATCACGATCCCCATGCGACGGTACGCCTCCATGTCTCTCCTCCCAAGCACTTCCGCCCACGCACTTCCGGCCGCTTCCCCGCACTTCCGGCTGCAGCGGTTCTGCACCACAAACCGCAATAAAACCCGCAGATATATTTTTGATCTGCGGGTTTTACTGCGGGTTTGACCTCACAATGGAGGTCTATGAGTGCAGAACCGCTGCTGTTTCGGGCAAAGAAGTGACATGCTCCTTCTTTTTTCCCGCAGCTATTCAGCGCGGCTTTTTTTTTTAAATTCAGGATCGTGTGCACAGCGGTTCCTGCTTTCCATAGGGTACAATGTACTGTACCCTGCATGGAAAAAAGCTGCGGAACCGCAGCGGCAAAACCGCTGCGGTTCTGCAGTAAAAAACGCACTGTGTGAACATGGCCTTAAAGTAAGTCCAGATGCACCATTGCCCTTGTAGCCATTCTACTTTTTCTGGTGTCATGTATTCTTTAGGTTTTCTTTAGTATACAATCTACCTTATTTGCTATAAAAATCATCTGAATCTGAATTAGGCCGGCCTCACACTCAGCGTATAAAATTACGGTCCGTTTTTTACGGCCGTAATACGCCTCAAGCTTCGAAATACGGTGATCCGTACGAACTCCGTAGGCAAGGTGTGGTGGCGTATTTTGCGCAGGTAATGTTGCGTATGTAATCCGTATGTCCACCGTATTGCGTTTTTTTCACGCAACTTGACAAAATGGACAATTAACGGTTTTTGAGGCTGAACTTGATTTAAATTACCATCATCAACCCTATTTAAGGCCCCTACAACAGGTGTCTCCCTCCCATATGGTCATTTTGTGGTTTGCCATCTGTTGGAGTGTTGGGTTAACATTTGGACCATGTCTGACCACCTGCAGTTCACCCCAACACAGCGGGTTTTGTTTAACTGGGTCTTGTCGCGTCGGTTTGGCCAGCCATACCCTGTGATTGTGGATCCGCGAAGGAGGAGCAGAAGAATGTGGGTGCATCCTCTGTTGACCCAACGCCTCACTAAAGGCCATTTTCATCGGCTATATACAGCTCTGCGGGCACATCCAGAAAAGTTCTATCTCTACTGCCGCATGACAATCCAAACATTTGACAGATTGTTGGAGATATTACGCCCAGGAATAACATTTCAGGACACAATGATGCGCAAAGCCATCTCCGCCGAGGAACGTCTTCTCCTTACATTACGGTATGTATTCTGCATCCTCACATACCTTTTGTTGTATTTATGGGTTTGTTTCCTTTATTTTTGACCCAGAATATGTGTACATTAGGTCACAAGCAGATGTGACAAAGATCATAAAATATTTTAGTTAAGCTCCCTTTGTAATTTTGGTTTGTCCCAGCATTGTTTGGGATTTTTTTATGAGAAATGTTTTGTGTGCACTCTTGACCCATATGTAATTTTTTGGTATGTGTTTCTCTTTCAGATTCCTGGCCACTGGATTGTCATTTGCGGGACTCCACCTGGAGTTTTTGATTGGCCAATCAACCATTTCTGGCATTGTGCGTTTAACATGTCGGCAAATATGGGATAGACTCAAGGACCTTGTGATGCCTGAGCCAAAACAGGCTGATTGGCTCAAAATAGCCCATGGGTTCCAGGTGAATTGTGACTTCCCAAACTGCATTGGAGCGGTGGATGGGAAACATATCCGGGTACGTAAGCCGCCGAACTCGGGCTCCCAATTCTACAACTATAAGCAGTTTTTCTCTGTAGTACTGTTAGCTGTAGTTGACAGTAACTACAGGTTTATAATTGTAGACATTGGGGCCTATGGCCGAACTGGAGACTCTAGGGTATTCAATTCGTCTATAATGGGTCGGCGGCTACGTGACAACCAGTTACATCTCCCACCACCACAACCACTCCCAGGCTCCACTGCAGAACCAATGCCTTTTTTTTTGGTTGGTGATGAGGCGTTCCAACTGACCAGACACCTCATGAGGCCTTATCCCCGGCGCAACCTGGACCACCGTCGGAGGATATTTAATTTGCGCCTTTCTAGGGCGCGGAGACTGGTTGAGTGTGCATTTGGTATTCTGGTGGCAAAATGGCGTGTCCTCCAGACTGCCATACAGCTCAGTGAGGCTACCGTCACTGAAGTTATCAAAGCATCAGTCATTTTGCACAACTTTACCCGCATACATGATTGCTTTGCAGATGGTAATGATGAACACATGTTGCGTAGTGTAATTAGGCCAACACCACATGGCCCTCCTCCGCGCCGTCCCCTTTCTGGAGTCAAAGTTAGGGATGTTTTGACAAATTATTTTGTATCTCCTCAGGGTTCTACTCCCTGGCAAGATTATGCTGTTTCTCAGTTGTAATTTTCTTATTTTCTTGATGTCTTTGTGAAATATAATTTTTTATGCCCCAGAAAAAGTACTGTGTGTGTTGTGTTTCCTTATTGACCCTATGTTTATGTTTCTAGAATATGTGTGTGATGCAATAATGATTTTGACCAAAACATCATTTAGCTTTTTCAAAAACATTTTACTTAAAAAACCAGCCTTTTTTGGTTTCCCTGTTAACATATTTTTTTCATATGTTAGTTTTCCTTTTTTAGGGTGAAGTTTAAAACCAGAAAAAACAGAAAAGGTTAAATGGTGCCAAAAATAACACAAAACCATGGTAGGCAGCTCACAAATATAAAGATTAGGCCACAAAACAACAATACATTACAAATCCCTGTAAGTTGGCGGGGGAGATGGTGCCTGCTCTGGGTCCTGGTCAGGGGGCCTTTGTTGGGCCAATGTGACTTCATCCTGTGAGGATGCACTGGCTTGTGGCACAGAATACTGGCCTTGTCCATATTGGCCAGTTGGGTGGTGTCCATAAGCCAATTGTCTCTGTGCCTCATGCTGACGGACATATTGGCTTGCATCATACCCAAGCCCAAAATGGCCATGTTGTCCAAACCCAGGTTGGGACCAGCCTACATCACTGGGTCTGGAAAAGTTGCCATATTGGGATTGGGGGTTGTAGGCTGCCATTTGGTAGACTGATGGCCTTTGTATATTTGGTGGTGGGAGGGGTTGAGGTGGAGGCATACGTGGAGGAGGTGCTGCAAATCCTGATTGATCTTGCTCCTGTTGAGGGAATTGAAGGCGCAAGAGGTTGGTTTGGGAAAGCTGCCTTCGCTCAAGATATTCAAACACCTCATAGGGGTTATTTGGAGCTGTGCTTAAATCAATCAGGATTTGCATACACCCTCTCACACGTAGCCTCACCTCACGGGGAAGGGGTCTAAGGTAACGGGCAAGGCTGCGGGCAAAGGCCTCCTCTCCATCATCCGTTGCTGCCCTGGCCAAATAATTGAGGACCCCAGCGTCAACATCATTTCTTGTTGCTTGCAGCTCTCTCCTTCGGCGGGCTCTCCGTAAAGGCCCAGCTGCCTGTGGGGATGACACCAGTGGGTGTGGAGGGCTGCTGCTCTGGGCATGTTCCTCAGGCCTTTCAGCATCATGTGGTGCTGAGGGTGGTGGTGCTGCTGCACCTTCCTCACTTGCTGCTGCCTGCTGTGATGATGATGCTGATGGGTCCTCAAGGATGGATGCTGAAGCTTGGAAAGATGGGCCTGCCACCTCTTCATCAACACTTACAGGATCGATCAGAGCCTCCGATTCCGACCCGGTCTCCCTCTCTGTGAGGTTAGACTGTGTTCTGTTAATAAAATGCAAAAAAAAAGGGATTAGTTTTTGCCCATTGTTTATTTACACATCTGTGAGCTATATTGTGTCAAAAAACATACACACAACCTCATATCAGACCAACATCTACTCCACTCTTATCTCAAATTCACACATGAATATACCAGATTTTTCTGTGGGATCACACCAAAGGTTAACAACACTATCACAACACATCATAATGTGGCCTAACATTTCAAGCTCAAACAAAAACAGGAAGACCCACATCTTCAAACAATCACAGAACATCCAGTAACAAACCAACTAACAAACCACTGCATGAACATTTCTAATCTCGCCTACTACCTTCTCATCCATCCCTTGTAGTAGGTAGTGATGTTTGGCGGGCAGGGTCCTCTCTCATCCAGGATCCTTTTTGAATTTAGCCTTGTTTACATTATATTTTGCACTATATTTACACATCCTTACATGTAATTGGCAATGTAAGAACCGTAAAAATAACAAGATAAGATTGATTATCAATCAAAATGTGTGGAGAGGTTATTACTTACTGCCTCAGATTCATACTGACATCCAAAAATGAAAGACGGTCATAGTAGATATATTTCCGCTTCTTGAGTGGGGCTGATGACCCACTTCTTGCCCGCTGCTGTCTTTCACGCCGGTATTGGTCCCGGATGCTGCGCCATCGTGTCATTACATCATCCACTGCAATTACATGTTCAAAAATATTGAGCAAGATCAGTAGGAACATAGCTTCTTACAGTTGTCAGTGATTTTTTTTTTTTTTTGTTTTTTTGGGAGGGGGGTTTCTTGCACCATTATTTACATGGTGCAGCAGATGTGAAAGGGGTTACATGCAGTGGTCTATATATCGGTCACAGTTGGAAACTTTACAGTCACAGACTGGGAGGGGAGAGAACCCTGTTCTTGCAAACATACATTAGGTCGGATTGTGAATGTGAAATAAAAATGCCTTCTGCAAGAATTAGCCTAATGTGACAATTTAGGACAAATAAAGACAAGGGGCAACACCCCTCTGGGCGAGGTATGAGTACCAAGAAATATTTATCCGCGCAACATCAAGATTACCTATGTACATAAACACTTGGCCTTGTTAATCAGCTTTGGGATTTGACAAAATGGACATAAATGACACAGATATCTAAAAATGATTCTTCAAGTCATCATGTAGGGAAAGCATCTTGTAAAGTCAAATCTGGGGAATACATGAGTGTACTTACTTAGTCTTGTCTGCTCCGCACGTGGCCGTTGGGCATAATCAGGGAATAGGAGGCCACAGATGGCCCTCCAAGCTGCCTCTTTCCTGGCCCGGTTGGAGTAGTTTGGATCCCGCTGGTCCCATATTTCTGGCCTTTCTTGGACCAGGATGAGGAGCATGTCCACATTAATTAGACTGGCCATGATGCATGCAACTCTGTGGAGGCGAGCCCCAGACTTCCGGGATGTCTGTGTGGCGTTTTCAGCTAATTAGCATGTCTGGGATTCATGATTGAGGGCTTGGCTCAATTCCTTGCACCTGGCGTTGGCTGGCGTATTTCTCGCAAGTCACACTGCTGGTCCGTGTGTAATCCGTATTTTTCACGCACCCATAGACTTTCATTGGCGATTTTTTTGCGCAACACGGTGACAAACGCAGCATGCTGCGATTTTCTACGGCCGTACAAGACCGTATATTACGGATCCGTAAAATACGGCAGATAGGAGCTGGGACATAGGGAATCATTGGGCCATGTTTAATGCGTATTTTACGGACGTAGTTTATGCGCTCATACGTCCGTAAAACTCGCTAGTGTGAGGCCGGCCTAACACTGTATTTTTATTAGAATTATTATTTTAGAACATTCATTTCTAAATGAAAGATTTTTTTCTATAAACCATTATTTCATTTGGCAGCATTACCAAGCAAATGCATGTAGAGAAAAATTTCCAACAAATCAAATACATTTTACAAACAAGCATTCAAATTATATTAATGTCTTTACATAGCTTGACAGTATTTTAATATGAATGTTATGCATTTTTTTTTTAAGTAAAGGGATTTCCCCAGAAAGTACATTTTAATGACTAGATCTTGGAATAAAAATTGTTCCACAATTAGATGTGTTTAAAACAATGTTCCTGTGCTGCAATAATCTTATAAATGTGCCCCTGCTGTGTACTGTGTAATGGCTGTGTCTGACAGTGCAGGGACATGGTCTGATCATACCACATCTCCTGGGCAGGGGAGGAAACAAACGAGCATACAGACATCACAGCTCTGGATCTTGTTTCTTTTATGAAGCAAAACGTTTTACTGCCTATTTTTAAGCAATATTTTACCAGAAACAAAGAACCAGCTGCAATCCCCTACACAGACCTCTAGGGTTATTCTAGATTTAAAGTTCCTGCTCAGAACAGATAACTTTTCAGAGGTCTCCTTATAATCATGCACATGATTACAATGACAGGCATCACTTCTATGCAAAGCTGATAACACAGGAACCACCATTCCCAATAAGTGCTGAGCCTGCTCACCCTCCCTTCACAGTAAGGCTAGGGTCACATTGCGTTATGTGACCGCGTTTAACGGACTACGTTACACCGCGGCATAACGCGGTGTTAACGTAGTCTGTTAACGCCGCCATAGCCTGTAATGGTGAATGCGTCGCTAGCGCCCGCCCACATTGGGCGTGCGCTAGCGATGTGCCATCATTTGAGTGACGGGGATATGCACTAGCGGGATCGGCTAACGCGATCCCTTTTGGGACATTGCGTTAGCGCAGTCCGTAGCGCTATGCGTTAAACGGACTGCCTTAACGCAATGTGACTCTAGCCTAACTTTCTCGCATGCTCATTAGAAGCCTCAATACAAAAGATAAGATTTGGGCTAGTCAATTGCTGCTAATGAATAAATGGATCTCCTGAACTTCAGGATGTATGAATCTACAGACGCTCCAGTGGCCAGTGTGAAAATTGAATTTTTAAGGATCGTGACATTACCAAAAATTTTGTAGACCACATTTCACATAAAAATCTGGTTTAAACAATAGGACATTTTCTGGTGACATATTCCTTTTAAAGGCGCCTTTTATATGGGTCGATTAAAACTAAAACTATACGAATTCATATGGTTCCAATACAGTATTCATGCCGGCGGCAGCACGTGCCTGTTTACACCATGAGATGTGCTGCCAGCAGCAATGATTTTTAACCCCAAGTAAAAGAACTGATGAGGTGACGAATGAGCGTTTGTGTGTCATCAAAAGTGTACTTCCTGGCTTGTGAATCAAGTCATCAATTTTTAAGACAAAAGAAAATCTCCATCATCTAGAAATATTGGCAAATATCTACTATATATATTTTTTGCACATTTTGTTGCTAATCATAGGGAAATAGTAAAGTGGTACACGCCACCCAAATACCTGTGTTGGTTACCACCAGTTACCATTGGTTTCCTTTTGCCACATATATTGAGGTCACATGGATTCTAATAAGGCTATGTTTGCTCAAGAGCTCAAAAGAGGTTCAATACAGACCTAGGAGACCTCAGAGTGTATATTTTATCAGCAATTATATGCTTTTCAGCATTACAATTCAAAATTATTTGGAAATTTGGTAGAAATGGGAGACTTTGAATTTCAAACAGTCCGCCCAACTGTGTCTCTCTTTCAATCTCTCGCTCTCTCTCTATATATGTATAATAGTCCTACATAAAGTACATAATAGTCCTACATAAAGCACAGCAGCTTTATTAGGTATATTTCTGTGGCACATTGTCATTCTGACCTAGAAAACAAGCCACCATGGAATAAGCCAGTGGAGTAAATCGATGATGGTGACACTTAGCACAAGAGGTGTGGATCATTATACAAGTGTGTTACTTGTAGGAAGCAGATCACTAGATCACATAGGAGATGAAGAAGAGACGTGGAGACAATTCATGTTCTCACTTATTGCACGAGCTGCAGGTTATCACAGTACATCTCTAGGGAAGGCATCAACAGTTACGGTCTTTGTAACTTACCACAGAAAGCACAGGTGATTTTCAATAGTGTACTATGGAGGGACATTGCTTTGTCTTTTACTCCTTAAACATTTACATAGGCTCACATATATCTTAAAAAAATGTAACCAAAATGATGCACATATCACTAGGTTCAATTAAAATATTGGCGATATAGTCAATTTTTATATAAACATACATCTACTATATAATTGTCTAAGGGGTACTTCCATCTGTCCTTCTGTCTGTCTGTCACGGATATTCATTGGTCGCGGCCTCTGCCATGGAATCGAAGTCGTTGACTGGTCGTGGCAAAACGCCCACGACCATTGCCACAACCAATCAGCGACGCGCACAGTCCAGAAGAAAATGGCCGCTCCTTACTCCCCGCACTCACTGCCCGGCTCCCGCATACGCTGTCCGGTCACCGCTCACACAGGGTTAATGCCGGCGGTAACAGACCGCGTTATGCTGCTATTAACCCTGTGTGTCCTCAATTTTTTACTATTGATGCTGCCTATGCGACATCAATAGTAAAAAAATGTAATGTTAAAAATAATTAAAAAAACCCAAACCTGCTATACTCACTCTTCGTAGTTCGCCGAGACGCTGGCACCGGCCGCCATCTTCCGTTCCCGGCGATGTATTTCGAAATTACCCAGAAGACTTAGCGGTCTCGCGAGACCGCTAAGTCTTCTGGGTAATTTCACAATGCGTCCTGGGAAAGGAAGATGGCGGCCGGCGCCAGCGGCTCGGCGGAGCTTCGGTGGATCCCAAGCGTCGGTAACCGCTTCCTGGATCCTGGCGCCAACGGAAGGTGAGTATATAACTATTTTTTATTTAATTCTTTTTTTTTAACAAGGATATCATGCCCACATTGCTATATACGTTGGCTGCGCAATATACAACGTGGCCTGCGCAATATACTACATGGGCTGGGCAATATACTACGTGGGCTGCACAGTATAATACGTGGGCTGTGCAATATACTATATGGGCTGCGCAATATGCAACGTGCGCTGCGCAATATACAACGTGGACTGCGCAATATACTACATGGGCTGGGCAATATACTACGTGGGCTGCGCAGTATAATACGTGGGCTGCGCAATATACTATATGGGCTGCGCAATATACAACGTGGGCTGCGCAATATACAACGTAGGCTGGGCAATATACTGCGTGGGCTGTGCAATATACTACGTGGACTGCACAATATACTACATGGGCTGGGCAATATACTACGTGGGCTGCACAGTATAATACGTGGGCTGCGCAATATACTATATGGGCTGCGCAATATACAACGTGCGCTGCGCAATATACAACGTAGTCTGGGCAATATACTGCGTGGGCTGTGCAATATACTACGTGGACTGCACAATATACTACATGGGCTGGGCAATATACTACGTGGGCTGCGCAGTATAATACGTGGGCCGCGCAATATACTATATGGGTTGCGCAATATACAACGTGTGTTGCGCAATATACAACGTAGTCTGGGCAATATACTGCGTGGGCTGTGCAATATACTACGTGGACTGCACAATATACTACATGGGCTGGGCAATATACTACGTGGGCTGCGCAGTATAATACGTGGGCCGCGCAATATACTATATGGGTTGCGCAATGTACAACGTGGGCTGTGCAATATACAACATAGGCTGGGCAATATACTGCGTGGGCTGTGCAATATATTACGTAGACTGCGCAATATACTACATGGGCTGGGCAATATACAACGTGGGCTGCGCAATATACAACGTGGGCTGCGCAATATACAACGTGGGCTGCGCAAACTGCGTGGGCTGTGCAATGTATTGCGTGGGCTGCGCAATGTACTGCGTGGGCTGTGCAATGTACTGCGTGGGCTGCACAATATACTACGTGGGCTGTGCTATATACTACGCATACATATTCTAGAATACCCGATGCGTTAGAATCGGGCCACCATCTAGTATTATATAAACATTTAAATTGAGGTTAAGATATCTTTTTTTTAGTTTTAAGAAGATTATGTTGAAAAACAATCAGAGATGTAATCCAGGATTTGTAAAATGCCTAAAGATTACTATTTAATTAAATATTAGGACACAATATGCCACGTTATATGGGGTAACGACCTTCAGTGGATTCTGAGGAAGTACTCAGTCTGACTATACATACTGCATAATGCCCAACTTTAAATATTGTTGTAGGAGATATGCGATAAATGGTCATCACTTCAGATTGGGTTAATTTATGTACTGCATCCCTGTAATGTGGAGTGCTATCTACCTTCTGGAATAGACTATATGAGAATGAAGAGCACAACCTACTCTTCCTATATCACCTTGTCTATGATTCATTACTACTTTCTTAGCAAAGTGAATTTTCTACAATAAAGTAGAATCTTCCATAAATAGGAAATTGAATTGTTTGGGATAATGAGAAAAAATGTGGGTTTATGGTTTTGGCAGTGGCGTATCTAGGGGGGGCAGCCAGGGCATGTGCCCCGGGTGCAGCCGGCAGGGGGCGCAGTCGGGCCGCCTAAAGCGGTGGTCCGCAATGTCTCCCCCGGCGGCTGCTTTCTGCTGCCCCCCGGACTGGGAGTCAGCTGTTCTCTGTGCCGACTGTCAAGCTGACAGCCGGCACAGAGAAGCTGCAGCACGCCGGCTCCCATTGTTCAATTGTACTGCATCTGAGATGCGAGTACAATTGAAGCTCTGACTGCCAGGTCAGAGCGACGCCAGCAGAGTGATCAGGTCATGTGATCACGCTGCTGACGTCACTCGCCCGCACTGCAGAGAAGAGTCAGGGACGCAGATCGGTGGTAAGTGCTCCAGAGGAGCTGATGACACCAAAGGTGCAGGGGTAGGGGGGATTTAATGTGAGTGGGATGGGGGGATATATTGTGGGGGGATTTAATGTGAGGGGGATTTAATGTGAGTGGGGATGGGGGATTTATTGTGCAAGATTTAATGTGAGTGGGGGGGAGATTTAATGTGAGTGGGGATGGGGGGATTTATTGTGGGGGGAGATTTAATGTGAGGGGGGAGATTTAATGTGAGTGGGGATGGTGGGATTTATTGTGGGGTGGAGATTTAATGTGAGTGGGAATGGGGGGATTTATTATTGGATGGGGAAGATTTAATATGAGTGGACATGGGGGGGTTTATTGTGGGGAAGGCATTTAATGTGAGTGGAGATGGGGGGATTTATTGTGTGTGGGGAGAATAGGAGTGGAGGTGGGGGATTGAATGTGTGGGGGGATTGAATCTGTGTGGGGGGAGATTTGTCATGGGGATGGGGGTGTTTAATGTGTGGGGGAGATTTGGAGTGGGGACGGGGAATTTAATGTGTGGGGTGATATTTGGAGTAGAGATGGGGTTATTTATTGTGTGTGGAGAGATTTGTAGTGGGGATGGGGGGATTTAATGTGTGGGGGAGATTTGAGGACACAAAATGAAGAGCAAAGGGGGAGATGGGGGGCATGTATGAGGAAACAGTACAGGGGAATGGGGGCATGTATGAGGAAACAGTACCAGGGAATGGGGGCATATATGAGGAAACAGTATAAGGGGATGGGTGCAGACAGTATGGGGAGCAAACGGGGGAATGTATGCAGACACAGTATGAGTAGCGATGTGAAAAACGTATGTGGACAGAGTACAGGGAGTGAGGGTGTTGGGATGTGTGCATGCGTAGCACATCCAGGAGGGGACAGTATACCAAGGAGGGGGAGTGTGATGAGAGAGTACAGTATAAATACTGGGCCCTATAGGGGGGACGAAGTATGAGAGGACAGTGTGAAAATGGGGGCCGATATGGGAAGGAGAGGTCAGTGTGGAGATTTTCTGCAAAAGAGCGGAGAAGATGGAAGTCTGCAGAGACGGCTGTGGATGAGAAAACTCATCATGGGGTCTGGACAAGATGAAGAAAAGAAGAACGGCTCCAGAGACAATGTCATCTATAAGGTACCTGGATGTAAATGTTATTTGTGCTACTGACTAATTCTCATGATTTTATTTGTTAGGAGCATTAAAGGGGATGTCCAGGTTTGTAATGTGTCTGCAGTCATTCTTTGTGACTGCAGACTTCTGAGTTCTCACAGTGCGCACTGCACACTGTCAGGATTCTCTGGTGCTGGCGATTTACATACATGCAGTCATGCGCTGACTAGACATGTGTGGACTCACTCAATGAAAACGAACTGAGTGAGGCTGAGCACGTCTAGTCGGAATGTGGCCAGAGGTATACAAATCACATGCTTGTACTGACATGACTGTCCACCGGCAAGGGAGAATCCTAACAGTGTGCAGTGCATTCGTTGAGAGAATTCAGTAGCCTGCGATGTCAGGATTCAGCTCCAGTAGTCGTCACATGGACACTTCACTCATATGCGATTTTCATACGTATGGTCCTGTGACAATGAGCTTCTCTACTGCTTTTCTCAGTTTTTCACTGAACATTGAGAGCATTAGAGAGAGGAGCTCGTCGGTACATGACTAAGTGTGCAAATCGCATATGTTCAGGGAGTGGGGCGCCAAACTGAATTCTTGCCCCGGGTGCCAGAAACCCTAGAAACACCTCTAGTTTTTGGAATGATATGCCCTTGGTTTTCACAGAAGTTCCTAACATGGAAGTTAGCTTTGAGACCTTCTCTACACAAATGCTGTCTAAAATACAAAGCCACACTATCTGATCTACATTTTCCCTATATTACAACCTTAAGAGTTTGCCCCGTTTCCGGAGATATTGGTCCACAGGCGCAATTTAGTTAAAAAAAGGCTGTATTCACAATACTCAGGTCCACTGGTGATTTTCTGCTGATGCTCTTGATAGCTCGTATTGACTGCATCAACAGCACAACAGCCACTCAGTGATCTTAGCGGATCTGCCAGTGTAGATGGAAAGCCTTTAATATTCCTATTATTTTGCATAGGCTAAAGTGATGTCAGAGCATCAAACACTTAGGTTTAAATCCATCATCCACCAATCTGCTTGCACTTTTTAGACTGGTTTCACACATCAAACAATCATGGTTTGAGCACGGCCTGCAATATCCACACCAAATACAGGTCTCCAGACACGAAGTCAACAGCATCATGGACATAAATGAAACTGCTGATTTCTAACCAGGAGACCACTGGCCGGTATGGACATCATGGTCCATACTCTTACTGTAAATATCAGATGTCTGAAGCTGGCCTTAGTGGAGATGACCACTTTGTACTGTCATTTGTGTAACTGTCTTAAAAATGTGGGAAAAAAGCATTATATGACTTTTTCTAATTTATGGTGCACAAAAGTCCCATGTCTCGGGAACAGCCATATTTTCTATAAAATTTGCAACTTTTTAATTAAAACTTAATTTAAAGTTGTGAAAATGGTCAGAAATGTGGACATGGTTATGTGGGAAGGGAAATACCACCTTAGGTCTCAAAGATTTACTATAATTTATCCTAGAAATAGGCATAACTTGTGCAGCAAATCAAAACTTATTATTACTATAGTTTATTTTAATTTCTGGAGCACAAACATCCTATGATGAACCAAATTTATTACATTTTACTACAACATACTTTGGTACAAGATGGCGCATAAAACGTTTTTTCTTGTAATGCCTTTCTGAGAAGAAACAGAGAAGTTAAAATGGGGTTAAATCAATTACTGAACTGCTCAAGACTTCAACTTTCAAATAAATAATCACTCATAAGATCAATATGCTATTAAGCCATCATTACACTGGTGGGGAATTGAACTGTCAGCCTTTACATTACAGTAAAATTTTCTGATAAGCTCTATTTTCTGTTGTATACCAGACAGATCGGGAATGAGAAACGGCAGCAAAAAATAAGGGTTTATTTTATATCATAGTTAATAAGGTTGGAAACTGATGCCAGTTCCATCAAGTGAAGGCTTTC
Source organism: Ranitomeya variabilis (assembly GCF_051348905.1). Taxonomy (NCBI): domain Eukaryota; kingdom Metazoa; phylum Chordata; class Amphibia; order Anura; family Dendrobatidae; genus Ranitomeya; species Ranitomeya variabilis. Next base: position 163,229,892 of record NC_135232.1, on the reverse strand, counting down.
AAAACGTGCATGCTTGGTGTAGATGAAGTAAAAGCCAAACTACTAAAATTGTACCCAATATGACTGGACAAAGAAAATTCACATATCCTGTGCAATTCGTAACAACATAAATGTGTTCTTGTACGCTGCGAATTTGCACAGAAATATCTTTCAGCAGATATGACAATGACTGTCTACGAAAAAAGACCAAAAATAAGATGCCAATACGGATTTTTTATCTAGCAATTTCTAAACTCCGTATTTTTTGATGTTAGCAGAGTTATTTTAGAAATTACATTGTTATTATGTGGCCTGGATAAGAATGTTCAAGTAAGTAGCAATTCAAGCAGTACAATTGCATTCATACCAGTGGAATCAGGTCAACGAGTTTATGTTGCACGGCTGATTTCTTGAAGACCTGGTCTGACCGCCATGTCTCTAGACTTGAGCTAAACGTCTCAACAAAATAGTGTGAAGAAATTTGTTGCATATTTCTCTTAAGTAATGTAACATTACATTGGAGTAAGCTTGTTAGTCAAAGCCAAATGTTTTGATACCGATTCAAATTTTGGTTTTCACAAAGTTTACTGCTTCATTGTTTTTAAATCTCCAGGTTACTAAATTACTATTATAAGCATTTCATTCGTTTTTCATAAGTTTTTCAACATTTATTGACAAATACATCAAGTTTATGTAAATGCTCAACATTTACAATGTTGACCATAATTCTGAAATTTTGCCTCTAATGTTGGATATTCAATTCTGGGCCAAATACTGACTGATTGCAACCAAATCTTGCTAATTAGTGCTTGGAGTTTATCACAATTTCTGTGATTTTGTTTGTCCATCTGCTTTGAAGATTGATCAAGAGGTTTTAAATGGGATTGCAATTCGGGGAGTTTCCTGGCCGTGGACTCAAAATTTCAATGTCTTGCTAATTGAGGCATTTAGCTAACAATCTTGCCTTGTGACATAGCCTCCATCATACTGGAAAAAGCATTGATCATCACCAAATTGCTCTTAGATCATTGGCAGAGGTTGCTCTTGGAGGATGATCAGATACCATACTTTATGGCAGTGTTCTTAGGCAATATTGTGAGTGAGTCCAGCCCGTTAGATGAAAAGGCCCCACACACAAATGGTCTCAGGATGCTTTAGTGTTGGCAAGACACAGGACACATGGTCGTCAGCAGCTCAATACCTGTATTTTCTGCAGAATGTCAGTCTGTCCTTCTGTTTTTTCTTAAAGAGAAGTTATTTGCCGCCTTTCTTGACACTAGAGCAGCCTCCAAAAGCCTTCGACTCACTGTCCATGCAGATGAACTGACACCTGCCTGCTGCCATGCCTGAGCGAGCTCTTCATTGGTATTGAACCAATCCCGTATCTGAATCCTTTTAAGAGATGTATTGGCAATTGCTGGACTTTCATGGATATCGTGAAGTCTTATTCACAGCAATTGAACCTCTCACTTTGCAGCTCTTGATCATCTTATAAATGGTTGATTTAGGGGCAATCTTACAAGCAGCAATGTCCTTGCCTGTAAAGTCCTTTGGATGCAAAGAAATGTTGATTGAATGTAACTCAGGGTATCTATGGTTTACAGAAGACCCTGATTTCAAGCACCAACCCCCTCTTAAAGAAACCTGTCTTATAATTTAAAAAGCAAGACAGAGTGCTATAAGCTGACTTGTTCTCTTTATGTTTCTCTTGAGCTAATGAGAAGATCACTGAAATTATGAGAGTGGGTCACTTTATGACATGGTTGAAAATCAGTGGAAACTTTCTTTTTGGTGATTAAGGTAATTTAATTCCAAGGAATAACTGCATTTTTTGCAATTCAATAAACTCTTCATAACTATCTAGCGTTAAGGCAAATTGCCACTATAAAAACTGAAGCAGCAAACTTTGTGAACACCAAGTCTGAAAACTTTTGGCCACAATTGTACTAACACAGAATTACTGTCACTTATTTAGGAAACTGCATTTGCCAAGAAGTCAGCTAAAGTCAGTTCCATATTATAATAAGAAGAATGAAGGTTACTTATATTTAATGAAAACACATTTGCATACAGTTATTAGTCAGTTGTACAATAATCTCTACACTCGTCTTTTCTACAGTCAAAATGCTAATGACAGAAGATAAGAAGATTAGTAGGTAGAAACATCTACAATGATTTTTTTCAAGCTATACTTGACATTTAGTCTGACTTTAGGGAATGATATAATTCACCTAAAATTTTGTCAAATATATCATTCCATACAACATTTTGCAAGTATGCATTTCCTTTCATTTTCACACTCTCTGATGGACTCATGTATTCACTTCCCGAGTTGTACAGAGCCATAACACATTACATCTAGTGTTCTGTATAACCATTCTTTTTATTCATATACTTCGATTTCATATGGAGTTACTTGCTATTCATTACATTGTCAGACAGAAAAAAAAGTGCAATGCTCTGTGATACAGTGCCAAACTGAAAGTTAATGGCTTCATAATACAAAGCTACAGGGATGCCTTAAAGGGGTTATCCCACAAACAGCATTTATTACCTACTCACTCAGGTATGATTGCTGGGAGCCTTACCGTTGAGACCCATACTAATAACAAGGATGGGGATCCCAAAGTACCTTGTTTTAACCCCTTTCTGATCTCGGATGGAATAGTACGTCCGAGATCAGATCCCCTGCTTTGATGTGGGCTCCGGTGGGGAGCCCGCATCAAAGCCGGGACATGTCAGCTGTTTTGTACAGAAATGTAGAAATGTAGACATTTTTTTTTTCCAGACCCTTTTCTCAGTATTGAGTAGAAGCACCCTTTTGAGCTAGTACAGCCATGAGTCTTTTTGGGAATGATGCAACAAGTTTTTCACACCTGGATTGGGGATCCTCTTCAGTTCCGTCAGGTTGGATGGTGAACGTTGGTGGACAGCCATTTTCAGGTCTCTCCAGAGATGCTCAATTGGGTTTAGGTCAGGGCTCTGGCAAGGCCAGTCAAGAATGGACACAGAGTTGTTCTGAAGCCACTCCTTTGTTATTTTAGCTGTGAGCTTAGGGTCATTGTCTTGTTGGAAGGTGAACCTTTGGCCAAGTCTGAAGTCCAGAGCACTCTGTAAGAGGTTTTCATCCAGGTTATCTCTGTACTTGGCCGCATTCATGTTTCCTTCAATGGTAACCAGTCGTCCTGTCCCTGCAGCTGTAAAACACCCCCATAGCATGATGCTGCCACCACATTTCAGTGTTGGGATTGTATTGGGCAGGTGATGAGCAGTGCTTGGTTTTTTCCACATATACCGCTTAGAATTATCACCAAAAAGGGCTATCTTCTCATCAGACCAGAGAATCTTATTTCTCATAGTCTGGGTTTCCTTCATGTGTTTTTTAGCAAACTCTATGCGGGCTTTCATATATGTCTTGCACTGAGGAGAGGCTTCCGTCTGGCCACTCTGCCATAAAGGCCCGACTGGTGGAGGGATGCAGTGATAGTTGACTTTCTGGAACTTCTCCCACAATTGCTCAGTTTGGCTGGACGGCCAGGTCTAGGAAGACTTCTGGTGGTCCCAAACGTCTTTCATTTAAGGATTATAGAGGCTACTGTGCTCTTAGGAACCTTGAGAACTGCAAAAATTCTTTTGTAACCTTGGCCAGATCTGTGCCTTGCCACAATTATGTCTCCTTGGCCAGTTCCTTTGACCTCCTGATTCTCATTTGGTCTGACATGCACTGTGAGCTGTGAGGTCTTATATAGACAGGTGTGTGCCTTTCCAAATCAAGTCCTATCAGTTTAATTAAACACAGCTGGACAAGGAAATGGACAGCATGTGACGTAAATATGAGTGTCTGAGCAAAGGGTCTGAATACTTATGACCATGTGATATTTCAGTTTTTTTTTTTTATAAATTTGCAAAAATTTCTACATTTCAGTTTTTTAGTCAAGATGGGGTGCAGAGTGTACATTAATGAGAAAAAATGAACTTTTTTGAATTTACCAAATGGCTGCAATGAAACAAAGAGTAAAAAATTTAAAGGGGTCTGAATACTTTCAGTACCCACTGTATATTGGGCAATTCCTTTGCGGCCCTTTTAAACACTACACATATTCTGAATTATATTATAGTATGGTAATTTCTAACATGCAAAAGTGTTGCAGCTCAAAATGGATATTTACATCCATCCTCTTCCCAAACATCTACTACTTCACGAAAATAAGATTTACTAATACACTTCTAGGGAAAGTATGCAACACTAAAACACTGATATCACAGCAAAGCATAACAAGAAGGAGTTTACCACTGTTTTTGAAACAAGGCACTAAAAGCAGAAATGTAAGCAGAGATCAGGGGACCTTACAAGACAATTTGTTATATCTTCAACTCATCCCTAGAGCTCGCTGACTGTGCCAAGCACATAACGCTCATTGAGCCAATTACTGAAATACTACTCAAAAGTTAAATGTGAGCAATCAGCTATTTATTCAAAAATAGAAACTCACTTTCCTTTTCTAGAGCTTCTATAAATCTATTTCATACATTCTGTTTGTCAAAATATAGAGAGTAGTGTTGAGCGATACCGTCCGATACTTGAAAGTATCGGTATCGGAAAGTATCGGCCGATACCGGCAAAATATCGGATCCAATCCGATACCGATACCCGATACCAATACAAGTCAATGGGACTCATGTATCGGACGGTATCCCTGATGGTTCCCAGGGTCTGAAGGAGAGGAAACTCTCCTTCAGGCCCTGGGAACCATATAAATGTGTAAAAGAAAGAATTAAAATAAAAAATATCGCTATACTCACCTGTCCGACGCAGCCGGGACTTCAGCGAGGGAACCGGCAGCGTTGTTTGTTTAAAATCCGCGCTATTACTTGGTTACGTGAATTCCCGGCTTGTGATTGGTCAGGTCGGCCATGTTGCCGGGACGCGGACCAATCACAGCAAGCCGTGACGAAATTACGTCACGGCTTGCTGTGATTGGTCCGCGTCCCGGCAATATGGCCGCCCTGACCAATCACAAGCCGTGACGTCACGGGAGGCTGGACACGCGCTCATTTTAAAATGGGCGCGTGTCCAGCCTCCCGTGACGTCACGGCTTGTGATTGGTTGCGCCGCGGTCAACCAATCACAAGCCGGGAGGCTGGACGCGCTCATTTTAAAATGGGCGCGTGTCCAGCCTCCCGTGACGTCACGGCTTGTGATTGGTCAGGGCGGCCATATTGCCGGGACGCGGACCAATCACAGCAAGCCGTGACGTAATTTCGTCACGGCTTGCTGTGATTGGTCCGCGTCCCGGCAACGTGGCCGACCTGACCAATCACAAGCCGGGAATTCACGTAACCAAGTAATAGCGCGAATTTTAAACAAACAACGCTGCCGGTTCCCTCGCTGAAGTCCCGGCTGCGTCGGAGAGGTGAGTATAGTGATATTTTTTATTTTAATTCTCTCTTTTACACATTTTAACATTAATGTTGTTGCGATACCCGATACCACAAGAGTATCGGAATCCCGGTATCGGAATTCCGATACAGCAAGTATCGGCCGATACCCGATACTTGCAGCATCGGAATGCTCAACACTAATAGAGAGTATATAGCTCCAATTCATCAAAACTGGCAATTTTCATAAGAGTAAGATGTGCTAAACTCAAAAAGAGGTATGTGCATCATAGTGAGCTTAATGCATCTTTTAACAGCCATGCACCACTGCCAGAAATGTTATCTAGTCAGGAACTGGAGTACATTGTCATAATTTATGACACTTTTGTGGCACACATTATGATGAATTTATTAGTTACACTTAGCCACACCCCATCCAAGATCCACTCACTTTTTAAAAGTTTGCCAGACCTGGAAGGGAACTGATGAAAAACAAAAAAAGTCAGCAAATTTTTGCACAATTTTGAGTTGCCAAAATTTATGCAAGGTTGTGAACAGTTTTACTGCAGAATTTTGTGGAAAACTGCCCGATGAATTGGACACTAAAATCCTTCCAAAACTTATGAGGAGGGACATAGGAGTCACAGGATTCAAACAACGTGTTACGTTCTGATTCATGGGAACTTTCTGATCTCTACATATTGTGAAAATGAAGAAGCAGTACTTTTGATATAAATAATCCTTTAATTTGACATTTTAGGATTTAAAGGTGTTTTAAGGTAAATTGGTAATATAGTTATTATTGAAGGAAATATTAGAACATTGATCCGTAGACTGGAGTCCAAACTAGGTACTTCCTCTTTATCCATTAGCGTGGCTTGTGCTCGGGTAAATAAAGTGGATTAACTTCCAAGATAACCCAGATTAAAAAAAACACATAACTAACAGCCAGTCTGTGCTTTTTTGCAATAAAGAAAAGAAAATCTCTAATAATCTACAAACAGTTTCAGGTCAAAGATCATTATATCTCTTATATAAAGAGAAGGATAATACTTGTGCATTCAGTAAAATCAAAGGTTGAATGTACTTGATGAGAGGTGTATACATTCCAACCATGACAAAGACAGATGTGACACATGCACTAAAAAAGAAATCTGAAATACATTTTGTAATTTGTTAAATATTGATCTTTGGTATTCAATCTGTCAAGCCAAAAAATAATAAAAAGTAGATTTTTACCATCCTCCCTTAAAAATTTTGGCAGATTTTTTGCCAAAAATTTGAATTTCTGGGAATAAATTTACGCAAATCGCAATATTCAAAAGCTTGTAATTACTCAGAAAATACATATGGAGAGAGGAGAAAGAGCACCCCTCTAACCATAAAAGCTTTTACTCTTCAGGAGAAACAGAGAGGGGACCCTGCTGGTCATAAGAGCTTATACTATACAGAAGAGAGATATTTATCCAATGACTCTGGAGATGGAAAATGACTCTGCTGAACAAGCTCCGCTCTGCTGGGAACTGATGATCTGTGATGACCCAGGTGCTGATCACCATTGTGCAAGGTATAATAATCTGCTAGATATCATAGCTGCAGGGCATTAAGGGGAGTCCTACAACACAAAATGACATTAGCTCACTCTCTGATGCTTCAGCAGTGTGGGAAATGGTGCAGGACAAGTTTTTTTTTCCGAAAATCGAATCTCAAAGTGTTCAAATTTGTGTAAAATCGCAAATTTCAGGAATTTCGACTCAAACTCAATCCTCAGCGGAATATCTGTTCATCTCTATCTAAAAGACTTATGTTTCAATCTAAACAAATTTGTACTTGAAGGGGCTCCGAGTGATTAAAATGAATAAAAAAAAGTCTGCTCAATTTCCATGCATATACTATTCCGATGCTTTCTTGGCCACTGCTGGTCTATGGTTACTAGTTTGTCCTCAACGCACAGAAATTGGTGTAAATATCTGCTCGACCAATCTCTTCTGCCACCACTAATTAGCCAAGTGCAGCTTCAGACTAGGGTACCTTCAACCCACAAAAGAGAATCATGCTTGGGGCCCACAATGCAGCTAGATAGAAATAACAGACCACCTACGTATTGTGGAGTGAAACAAGCTAATATTGTAATGTAATTTTACACATGCTTATTGACCAATAAATCAATGTTTGGATGGCCGATCCATTGCATTTTACAGGACCAGAATAGTGGATGAGATTTTCTGAAATCTTATCAGCATGCTGCTGAGAGGACCTGAATAGTAAATTGATCAGTACTGTGGATTTGACATCTGCAGTATATCAATTTATGCTGTTGATATCCACCACAGATGTCACCCTTTGCAGGGCAAAAGATGAAGTTGTTGGTAAATGCGCATCAATTGCACAGTATTATACACAATAATGTATGCACAATCAGGGCTGCCACTAGGAATTTCGGGGCCCCATACTAGCAAAATTTTGGGGGCCGCATTGAGACTTCGCCCAGGCTTCCGTCAGAAGCCTGCCACTGGGGCCCGGGGCCGGGCTCGATGGGCAGATAAGATGGGGCCTGATGCGGGCCCCCTCTGCCCACCGGTCCCCATATGCCAGTCAGGGCAGTAATGCCCTGATGGAGGCCCTGTGCACAATATCTGTGATTTGATCTGGGATTTCCACAAATTCTGCACCAAGCACATTACATGTGAACATACTGACTAAGGCTCTGTTCAAACGTCAGTTTGGTAGTTCTATTTGTCTGTTCCAATTTAGGAGATAGATGGAATTCATGCCCCAAACAAACTTGTTTTCTACCTGATGCAACAGAAGTGGAGCCCAATTAATAATTACAGGGTCCATCTGGGTTCTGTTTGATAGATTTTTTTTAGAACAAAAGGCAAATTGCAGCACGCAGAACTTTTTCTTTCCCTTCTAAGGAAGTGACGCAACGTAAAAACCAGATGGACCCTATAATAAACCTTGGGGGACCTCTGCTTCCATTTGCATTGGGTCAGTTTACATGAATACTGTTTGTCTGTTCCTAAAACAGGACAGACAAATGAAACTGCCAAATGGACATGTGAACAGAGACAAATAGTGGTGAGGGTGGAGAGAGGGCCATAAATCATTTATGGCCTTATGGGAGAGATTCTTTTCCTTACCTCACTTTTCACCTCTATACACGTTTTAGTGGAATCTCATTTTTTATATCACCCATAAGGCTGTAACTTTTTATGAGGTGTCTCATTCTCTTGGAAGTTAAGAGAAATGGTGATGGGAGAAGGGGCCCTCATATATCCCTAACAGGCTGAGTTACCCATCCCCCCACTTATGCTATTACAACTAACAGACTGAGGACCCCGTAAGGAGAAAGGGTGGAGGGAGAAGGGGCAGACATATATCCCTAACTGTCTGAGTTACCCATCCCCCCACTTATGCTATTAGAAATAACTGAGAGAGGGCCCGGTAAGGAGAAAGGGTGGTGGGAGAAGGGGCAGACAAATATTCCTAACTGAGTTACCCATCCCCCAATTATGCTGTTACATCTAACTGACTGAGGGCCCCATAAGGAGAAAGGGTGGTGGGAGAAGGAGCAAACATATATCCCTAACTGGCTGAGTTACCCATCCCCCACTTATGCTATTACAACTAATTGACTGAGGGCCCCGTAAGGAGAAAGGGTGGTGGGAGAAGGAGCAGACATATATCCCTAACTGGCTGAGTTACCCATCCCCCACTTATGCTATTACAACTAATTGACTGAGGACCCCCTACCACTTTATCACCCCTAAGTGATTGAGGGCCATGTCCCACCTCATATTTACTGACTGTTCAGGGGTTGGGTAGTTATATGTGATAATGGTCCATCGATGCAGCAAGGAGACGCCTATCTCCTTCTGCTCCTCATAGTGTTAAGGTACCTTCACACTAAACGACTTTGCAGCGATAACGATAGCGATCCATGACGTTGCAGCGTCCTGGATAGCGATATCGTTGTGTTTGACACACAGCAGCGATCTGGATCCTGCTGTGATATAGCTGGTCGTTGCTGAAAGTTCAGAACTTTATTTGGTCATCAGATCGACGTGTATCGTCGTGTTTGACACCAAAAGCAATGATGCCAGCAATGTTTTACAAAGGTAACAAGGGTAAACATCGGGTTACTAAGTGCAGGGTCGCGCTTAGTAACCCGATGTTTACCCTGGTTACCAGTGTAAAAGTAAAAAAACCAAACAGTACATACTCACCTTCTGCTGTCTGTCACACGTCCCTCGCCGGCGGCTTCCCGCACTGACTGTGAGCACCGGCCGTAAAGTGAAAGCAGAGCACAGCGGTGACGTCACCGCTGTGCTGTGCCTTACGGCCGGCAATCACAGTAAGTGCAGGAAGCAGACGGCGAGGGACGTGTGACAGACAGCAGAAGGTGAGTATGTAGTGTTTGTTTTTTTTACTTTTACACTGGTAACCAGGGTAAACATTGGGTTACTAAGCGCGGCCCTGCGCTTAGTAACCCGATGTTTACCCTGGTTACCCGGGGACTTTGGCATAGTTGGTCGCTGGAGAGCTGTCTGTGTGACAGCTCTCCAGCGACCACACAGCGACGCTGCAGCGATCGGCATCGTTGTCGATATCGCTGCAGCGTCGCTTAGTGTGAAGGTACCTTTACTGACAGTGCACGTTGGATTGGGCTTTACCAATGACAAGAGCTAGTTAGGCCAAACAATCAGTGCTAGGCCTAAAAACAGCAGCTCTGCTCTCAATGGGGTTGCTCAATCCAGGAACAGCGGTGATAAACAGACAGCTAATCACAAGAAAATTTTGGTCAGTGCATAAAATCATCTGTAACACAATAAAAACAGCATAGATATTCTTGTTCTTTCCGCATTTTACTGTTTAATGTGTAGAAAAATCTACTTTTTTTTTGTCATATGAGAATAACAGATTGCAAAAACTGATACACTGACCAAAAATGGGTCTAGCACACTGAAAGACCACAGACCATTTTTCATGCATAAGAAAAAAAACTGACATGTGAGACTGGCCTTAGTCACAGTTTCCTATGCCATGAATGCGAGTTTCAAATTCAGGACAATATTTCATGGAAACATATAATTGCAGTTATCCTTTCATCTAATGGTCAAGAATTATACTGTGCATATTGTATATTATATTATTGCTAAAGATGGGTTAAGTCTTTGTGCTTATCCCTAGCTTTAGGCTTTGCTAACACCTCACTACTTCTTAATACCATAAAAGAAATAGTACAGGAACAGTTTAGTTTCTGCTCCATGAAAATGTGTTGCAAGTGTAACAGTAAAATGTATCTCATGTATTAATAAAAGATCATTATTTTTTTAAAGGATCTTTTTAACTGTAAAAGCAGACTAACTCTAGCAAGCATCTAACTCTGCTAAGGCTTCATTCAGACATCAGTTATTTTCACTACATCTTAGTGGCTTTGTGAATACATAAATATATATGAACAAGACAAATGAAGTGAATTAAAATCCTCAAAATTTCCCTCACAAATGGACCAAAGGTAGTTTATGACATATAGTACAGAGTACAGTAATCCTAGCATTTGAACTAATGAGCACATTAGGCTATCATATGGTATATTACATATATTACACACCCGTGGGTAAAATTTAACACAAAAAATATTGCTAAGTAAGACAACAGTGAAAATATATTGCTGAAAACAAATTGCCTAGGTCACAAACTATGGGTCAGGTCTCTCCACCCCAACACACTTTTCTAACTGCTTCCTCAGGGGCTGTCGCGAAGAACCAGGATGCAAAATATTACTTCCTATCACTGTTGTCTTACTTCACAATATATTTTCTGCTATACCTTACCCATGGGTGTGAAATACAGTATATGTAATATACTATATGGCAGCCCAATGTGCCCAATTAGTTTACTTGCTAGGATTACTGTACTTTGTCTTACATTCCATATACTGCCTTTGGTTGGGTTTATTTTTGTGTCCCTCATTTGTGAGGCACCTGTGTTTTATATTTTGTATGTAATTTATATGGCTAAAATTTTGAGGATTTTAGTTCACATCATTTGTCTTGGGCATATATATTTATGTATTCACCAAGGCACTGGGATGTGGGCTTTATTTAAGTGTTATCTTGTATGCTACAAGTGAGGACAGCATAAGGGGATATATTTTATTGATTTAATCAGTCATTTTCATGTAAAAGAAAAACGGTCCGAGCTTCATAAGTGGTTTTGATCAATGTTTGATCAGTTATTCTTAAAAGGATCATCAAAGTTTCATCAGGTTTTCTCTGAGGGGAAAATAAAGTTTCTCCAGCTTCTCTCATTAGTCAGATGAGATCAGATCAGATTTTTTTTCATGGACTAGGATAGACTTGCATTGTTGATTAAAATCTGACACTCAGATCAACATCGAACATGTCTTCGCGATTTTACCACTCGGTCCTCAAAAGATCGCTGACATGTGAACAGCCCCCTAGACTATCAGAGGTATGAGTGCTATTCGTACATGAATAACTGATGTCTGGGTACAATAACTAAGTCTATAGTACAATAATAGACTTATTTACTGATAGAACAGATGAAGAAGACTATAATGTCATTCTCATTAATGCTTAGTGTAGGACAACTTATGCAACTTAAAGGGAGACCGTCAGTACACATGCTCGGTGGATGCTTGGCGTTTCCAAACATCTCAGTGCAGCTTCCCGCCTACTTGTTTTCCCTCTACCTCCACCCTCTTCTTCTTTGAATTGATTGATAAAAGTAAAATAAGCAGTTGGAACGGTGTACTTAAATGTTCGGCCACGAGCTCCTGTACTTGGTCTGAACAGTCATCCTGTGCTGACAGTCCCTTATAGTTAACAAACATCTATTTTATCTCCTGGTCTATGGAATTTGTGCCAAAAATTATCCATACTGTCATAGACTTGCAAGTGATAGGTTAGAGTTTTTACTAAATTACAGATATATAATTTTTATATTTGGTTGTGGTGGCAATTTTACAAAAGTGTCAATAGGAGGTCCAGCTATATTGCATGTAACGTTTTTAAATGCATTTCTCATAAACGACAAGTCACTTTGTCACCTTCTTCTATCACCAACTTACATTTTTATCATCTAAAAAATTGTTTCAAAGGTGACGGTAATATGCACTTGCGGTTCCTGTTCATTTGTGGAAAATGTCTCTCTCTCTTTGGCACAGAAAACGATCAAAATCTGAAAAGAAAACATAAAACCAAACTTTGGCTGCTGTTGTAAATTTTGATTTCCTAATATAACTGACTTATATTTTGGGTGGAAATCTTCATTAAGATAGAGTAGGAAACCATACGGGAAAGGTAGAAAATTAGGCACAGAAAAGTCTGAATATTCACCATAAGTATATGGTATATTAGAGACAAGTGTATGATAAATGAAAAGTTCAACTACCGTATATTTGTTATCGGACTGGGAGATTATTCATTTTTCTGCTTTTGCTTCAATTTCCATCAACCGAACCATTTGAAGGCTTGTTTTTGAGGAAATTAGTTGTAGTTTTGAATAACACCATTCATTTATAAAATACAAAAAAAAGGCAGAAAATATATATATTTTTTTTCATTTTTACAGCACTGACTGTGTGGTAAAACGAACTGACATCTTCTAAAAATGATTAATTACTTAGTAAAATAAAAAAAAATTAAAAAATGTTGTCCACATTTTATGACATCTGTAAGTTTTTATTTTTCTGCTGATGGAGTCGTTTTTGACATGGAGAACTGCATGTCTTCACTGATGCCTTTGAGGGTACATATAACATTTTGATCTCTGTTTATTGTATTTTTGAAAGTGTTTTGATTTCAGAGGTGTATCTAGCCTTTCCTGCACCCGGGGCAAAGGATCAGTTTGGCCATTTGAACCTTAACTCTATTGAAACTGTATGACCAAGCCAAGGTACATTCCTGAATCCCCATAATGTTAAAATAGACACCAATAAAAGTAAAATTAATTGAGATATCAGTAGGTTAAGTGTTTTTGAATATCCATATTGAATCAGGAGCCCCATATAATCCTGCATAAAGGTTAATAATGGCCCCATAAGATGCTCCATAGACACATTTGCCCAATATAGTGCTGCAGAAACGTTAATTATGGCCCCATAAGATGCTCCATATAGCCACTTGCCCCATATAGTGCTGCACAAACGTTATGGCCCCATAAGATGCCCCATACAGACACTTGCCCCATATAATGCTGCACAAATGTTAATTATGCCCCATAAGATGCTCCATACAGACACTTGCCCCATATAGTGCTGCACAAATGTTAATTATTAATTAACAAAACAATAATAAACAAGGGTAACCATTCAATTAGTAAATCATATAATACCCCATAAAAATGTTTTTATTAGAAAATAATTAAAATACCACCAGCCTGTGGTAATCCCAAATACACAAAACACACCGTGAGCAAACTGGTATGGAGTACTAGTATTACTACACTTATACCTGGACTGGTACCTGCCTGTCTGCGGGGGTTGGCATCCTAGGGGGAACGTTGTGGCGCCCCCACTCCATGACGGCTGGCCCTAAGATCCCTAATGAACCCTAAAAACAAACCAGGGTCCCTCTACCCGATAGTGTAACTGAAGGAACCCCTATCTATTAAACATAGATCAATCTTATATCTAAGGAATACTAATCCCCACACCGTGCCATAAAAACAATAGAGAACATGTAGAAGAATTCAGGGATGGTAGTAAGATAGATGCAGCATTAAGACCTCAATGTGTACTCCATTATGTAGTTAATGCTACCATAGAAAATGCTGCACACGTGCTATCATAGGTATGAAAGGATAAACTGGTGAGTATACATCCAGATATTATATGACCATATAGTACTCATCAAGCCCCAGCATGCCGTCCACCTCTCCAAAGTACCGCCTCAACGCGTTTCGCCTCTCCGGCTCATCAGGAGGCCCGATCAAAGAACATGTGTCCCGATGGTGTTAGATAGGTGTAAGCTACTGATCAAGTTACCTCTGATATAAAAGGTCCGCCCGGGCTCCATATCCGCCCCATTTCCGGTGCAGCCATGAGTCCGCCTCCGCGACCTCACATAGAGAAGTACTACGCAGAATCACCGTGGGACGCACACAGGATCTCGCGTTACCATCATCCTATATCGCGCATGCTCACTACAGCAAATAACCTCCCTCCTAGTTCACGTATGTGAGTACGTCCCTAGGCTTATTGCGCTTGCGTACAGATGGAACGCAAACATTGCGCTCCATGTCCTGGATATTGACTGGATGCTTCTGCGCAAGATCGTGTCCACACAGTGCCTGTGTTCACCTCTACGTGTCTGCCGGCAGCATAGTGAACATAATATATAATGACTCTGATGTAAAATAATAATAATAAGAAAGTATTCATCTTTTAAGATAAACAATTCAGAATACCACCCCATATCCACAGGAAGAAGGTTCTATAGATAGCCAAATAATGATACCGGCAGATATGGAAGCAAGATTAGCCCCTATCCTTTGCGTAGGTGAACCATATCTCAGAGGATTTCTATTCCCCCCAGAAGATCTCCCAACCGTTCTCTAAAAATGTCTGTTGGATCATATTTTAGCACTTCATACATGTTTTTATCCTGAAGGATCATATAGCACATATCACGATACATTTGACGTTCCATTATGACCAGGTTTCCACCTTTGTCAGACGACTTGATTACTAACTGGTCATTACCTCTTAATACCTCTAAAGCTTGCTTTTCTCCTTCAGTAAGGTTGTAGTCAATATCCTGACCATAGCTCCCAATTTTTCTGAAATCTCTCTCGACCATTTGCAGAAAAATATCAATATTATTTGTATCAGTCTGTGGTGGCATCCTCAAACTTCTATTCTTTAAAGTTGTGAAAGGGCCATTACCTGTGGCTACCCCTCGTTCATTTTCAAAAAGAAGGCCAATTAAGTCCTGATAGCTATCCCAATCTTCCTCATGGAGGCCCTGTTGTACACATTCCTCCCTATTATGGTGCATAAAGAATTTTTTCCACTTCAATTTTCTACAGAAAAGGTTCAAATCCTTGAACCATCCAAAGCAATTATAGTGATTCGTCGGTACAAAATTTAGACTCTTCTGAAGGATGCTATATTCATCCCTCGAGAGAGAATGTGTGGACAAATGACCTCTATCTAGATGGGTTTTGTTCTGAGGTAATATCCCGACCTCACCCCTTGTTCTAAAAAAAAAGAGGATGAGGAAGAGGAAGACGATGGAGGCAACAAAGAGGCTGAAAGTGGTGTTTCCTTGGGGGTGGGGCAGATGTTCTTGATGTCCCCTCCCCATTCCTGTAATAGCCCCTTCCCCTCCTTCCATATTTCTCTCTTGGATGTTGCCATTTATGTTTAAAGGCAGGTCTCTCACTTGATTGTGCCCCCCTCAGGGAAGTCTCAGATCTCTCCGTATCTGAAGTTTCAATATCTGATGAAGAGACCTCCCCTGGTTTAGCTCTTTGGAAATTATACGCCTGATTGTCCGAAAAGTTTTTAAAATCCTTCTGAAACTGTATCTGTTTCCTTTCCTTTAGTAGGGCCTGATATTTTTCTACAGACGTCTGCAGAAGGCCCTCCCTCCTATTAAAATCCGGGTTTGATTTAAATTTCAAAATACGTTCAATCAGATTATTCTGATCACTCGTAGATTTTTCCAACAATTTATTTTCTTCAATTAACAACAATTGCATAAAGCGTATTGATGAATCAACAGATTCCATCAACCATGCATTTAAAAGTTCAGGGGAAGATGTTCTGGGGGAGGGGCTAATATTGATTCTTAAGCCTCTAGGAATTATCCTGTTTTTGATATAGTTTTCCAGAGTCCTAATTTCCCACCATGAAGTGCTAAAATATGATCCAACAGACATTTTTAGAGAACGGTTGGGAGATCTTCTGGGGGGAGCCCTTAAAAATGGACTCATCTCTAAAAGCTAATTTGAATTCCTGCTACCCAATTTTCCCCAATAGGCAACTTTCTACACTCTGCCGAAAGTACACAAGGGGCTGAGCCCCTTAAAAGTACGGCCCATTGTGTCTGGGGTGGAGTCCTTAACACAAAATTGTGGTCTCTATATAGACGAAATCCTCCTACCATTTGTTGTATCAATTCCCTCTTATCTGAGAGACACAATAGATCTGCTGAAAAAACTGGAAGGGCTGTACCTTGATGATAACTCCTGGCTAGCATCAGTTGATGTGGAAGCCCTTTATAGCGGCATCCCACACGATGTTGGGATTGAGGGTACACATAATTTTCTGCAACAAAGGTCAGTAGTCTGTAGAGAACATAACAAGTTCATAGAGTCCCTCTTGAGGTTCATACTTACCCACAATACCTTCAAATTTGATGGAAAACACTACCACCAGCTCAGGGGCACTGCGATGGGGTGTCCCTGTGCCCCATCGTATTCGAACCTGTTCCTGGGCTGGTGGGAGGAGACTCTAGTGTTTGGTGACACGATCAAATGGTGGCATGAATTTGTAGCCATGTGGCTCAGGTTCATAGATGATGTTTTTGTGGTGTGGACGGGTACTGAACATCAGTTTGAAACATTCATTAAAGAATTGAACATCAACGAGATTGGTTTGAGATTTACATCAGAAATTCACAAGGAAGAACTGGCGTTCCTTGATGTAAAAATCAGAAGGGAACAAAATGGGGATATAACAACAAGTATTTACCGCAAACCAACGAGCACAAATAGTTTTTTGAATTGGAATAGCCACCACCCAGTACCTTTAAAAAGGGGGATCCCTAAAGGGCAGTTTATGAGGTTGAGGAGAAACTGCTCAGATGAGAGGATGTTCCATAGTCAAGCTGGTGATATGTTGAATAGATTTAAAGAAAAAGGTTACCCGAGACATGTCTTGGAAACGGCATATCGGGTGGCAACCAATATGAGTAGACAACAGCTACTACACAAGCATGATACATCAAGGGAAACAACAAAATATGTGATTAGAATCATAGGGACCTATGATCACCAACATCACAAAGTGAGGGAAACTATCAATAGACATTGGGACATCCTCAGAATGGATCAAGACCTCAGGGATCTGTTAGGCCCACACCCAGATATCACTTTTAGGAGAAGTCACTTAAAGATGTATTTGTCCATAGCTACTACATTAGACCAAGAGTTGGAGGGACGTGGCTTGATAGAAGACCATGTGGCTTTTTTCGTTGTGGGGAAATGTGTAAGTGGATGAAGCAATGTAAGGCCTTTGTGAGCTCCTCTACAGGGAAGGTTTTCTACCAGAGGGACTTCTCTAATTGCAGATCTGCAGGGGTGGTATATATGGCCACCTGCCCTTGTCCAAAGGACTACATTGGTAAAACAAAGAGGGAGCTGCGTAGAAGGGTGGGTGAACACATGGGGGATGTGAGAAACAACAGGGACACCACCCTAGCGAGACATATGAGATATCAACATCCTGAAGACATGATGAATATTAGATTTATGGCCATTGAGGTGGTTAAATCAATCCGAGAGGGGGCAATTTTGACAGAAAAATCCTACAGAGAGAGTGTGAGTGGACTTTTCGTATGGATGCAATGACGCCTAAGGGGCTGAATGAACAGCTGTCCTTTGCTTGTTTCCTATAATTTTGGGGCATCGCTTATACATAATGAGTTTTCTCTAGCCATTTTATTCCCTTTTTTTGTTTTTGATTGTGAGGGACGGGATATACATCTCCATGAATTGAATTCGGGCGATGTTTACACTCTAAGAGTCACCCTCAGTTAGGGTGTTACATAGATCAGTATGTGAAAGATAATGTCGAATAGAAATCCTCTGAGATATGGTTCACCTACGCAAAGGATAGGGGCTAATCTTGCTTCCATATCTGCTGGTATCATTATTTGGCTATCTATAGAATCATCTTCCTGTGGATATGGGGTGGTATTCTGAATTGTTTATCTTAAAAGATGAATACTTACTTCCTTATTATTATTATTTTACATCAGAGTCATTATATATTATGTTCACTATGCTGCCGGCAGACACGTAGAGGTGAACACAGGCACTGTGTGGCCACGATCTTGCGCAGAAGCATCCAGTCGATATCCAGGACGTGGAGCGTAATGTTTGCGTTCCATCTGTACGCAAGCGCAATAAGCCTAGGGACGTACTCACATACGTGAACTAGGAGGGAGGTTATTTGCTGTAGTGAGCATGCGCGATATAGGATGATAGTAACGCGAGATCCTGTGTGCGTCCCACGGTGATTCTGCGCAGTACTTTCTTCTCTATGTGAGGTCGCGGAGGCGGACTCATGGCTGCACCAGAAATGGGGCGGATATGGAGCCCGGGCGGACCTTTTAAATCAGAGGTAACTTGATCAGTAGCTTATACCTATCTAACACCATCGGGACACATGTTCTTTGATCGGGTCTCCTGATGAGCCGGAGAGGTGAAACGCGTTGAGGCGGTACTTTGGAGAGGTGGACGGCATGCTGGGGCTTGATGAGTACTATATGGTCATATAATATCTGGATGTATACTCACCAGTTTATCCTTTCATACCTATGATAGCACGTGTGCAGCATTTTCTATGGTAGCATTAACTACATAATGGAGTACACATTGAGGTCTTAATGCTGCATCTATCTTACGACCGTCCCTGAATTCTTCTACATGTTCTCTATTGTTTTTATGGCACGGTGTGGGGATTAGTATTCCTTAGATATAGGATTGATCTATGTTTAGTGGATAGGGGTTCTTTCAGTTACACTATCGGGTAGAGGGACCCTGGTTTGTTTTTAGGGTTCATTAGGGACCTTAGGGCCAGCTGTCGTGGAGTGGGGGTGCCACAACGTTCCCCCTAGGGCGCCAACCCCCGCAGACAGGCAGGTACCAGTCCAGGTATCAGTGTAGTAATACTAGTACTCCATACCAGTTTGCTCACGGTGTGTTTTGTGTATTTGGGATTACCACAGGCTGGTGGTATTTTAATTATTTTCTAATAAAAATATTTTTATGGGGTATTATATGATTTACCAAACAAATGTTAATTACGCCCAATAAGATGCCCCATACAGACACTTGCCCCATATAATGCTGCACAAACGTTAATTATGGCCCCATAAGATGCTCCATACAGACCCTTGCACCATATAGTGCTGCACAAATGTTAATTATGCCCCATAAGATGCTCCATACAGACACTTGCCCCATATAGTGCTGCACAAACGTTATTGCCCCATAAGATGCTCCATACAGACACTTGCCCCATTTGCTGTTGCTGCGATAAAAAAAAAAATCACATACTCACCTCTCCGTCGCTCCAGCCTCCGCTCCATCTTCAGCGTCTTCTGCACTGACGTTCAGGCAGAGGGCGCGCACTAACCACGTCACCGCGCCCTCTGACCTCAGCGTCACTGCAGAAGACGCTGAAGACGGAGCGGCGGCTGGAACAAGGAGGAGGTAAATATCGCGCAGCGCTCCCCTCCCCGTATACTCACCTGCTCCTGGTGCGGTGCAGTCCCTGCTTCCCCGGCGCTGCTGCTGCTTCTTCCTGTACTGAGTGGTCACCGTTACCGCTCATTACAGTAATGAATATGCGGCTCCACCCTTATGGGAGGTGGAGCCGCATATTCATTACTGTAATGAGCGGTATCATGTGACCGCTCAGTACAGGAAGCAGCAGCGCCGGGAAGCCAGGGACCTGCAGGGACTGTGCCAGGAGTGAGTATAATTAGACAGCCTCCGCTCCCCCTCCCCTGCCGACCCCTGGGTATGACTCGACGAGGAGCCTCCTTGGACCGCCGCATCATCAGGCGACCCGCTGGTGCCCCCCTGTCGGCTGCGCCCGGGGCACATGCCCCGGCTGCCCCCCCCCCCCCCCCCCGGATACGCCACTGTTTGATTTTTTCTTTTTATAGCATATACAGTACAGACCAAAAGTTTGGACATTTAAAGATTTTTCTGTATTTTCATGACTATGAAAATTGTACATTCACACTGAAGGCATTAAAACTATGAATATACATGTGGAATTATATACTTAACAAAAAAGTGTGAAACAACTGAAATTATGTCTTATATTCTAGGTTCTTCACAGTAGCCACCTTTTGCTTTGATGACTGCTTTGCACACTCTTGGCATTCTCTTGATGAGCTTCAAGAGGTAGTCACCGGGAATGGTCTTCCAACAATCTTGAAGGAGTCCCCAGAGATGCTCAGCACTTGTTGGCCCTTTTGCCTTCACTCTGCGGTCCAGCTCACCGCAAACCATCTCGATTGGGTTCAGGTCGGGTGACTGTGGAGGCCAGGTCATCTGACATAGCACCCCATCACTCTCCTTCTTGTTCAAATAGCCCTTACACAGCCTGGAGGTGTGTTTGGGGTCATTGTCCTGTTGAAAAATAAATGATGGTCCAACTAAACGCAAACCGGATGGAATAGCATGCCGCTGCAAGATGCTGTGGTAGCCATGCTGGTTCAGTATGCCTTCAATTTTGAATAAATCCCCAACAGTGTCACCAGCAAAGCACCCCCACACCATCACACCTCCTCCTCCATGCTTCACGGTGGGAACCAGGCATGTAGAGTCCATCCGTTCACTTTTTCTGCGTCGCACGAAGACACGGTGGTTGGAACCAAAGATCTCAAATCTGGACTCATCAGACCAAAGCACAAATCTCCACTGGTCTATTGTCCATTCCTTGTGTTCTTTAGCCCAAACAAGTCTCTTCTGCTTGTTGCCTGTCCTGTTGCCTGCAGTGGTTTCCTAGCAGCTATTTTACCATGAAGGCCTGCTGCACAAACTCCTCTAAACAGTTGATGTAGAGATGTGTCTGCTGCTAGAACTCTGTGTGGTATTGACCTGGTCTCTAATCTGAGCTGCTGTTAACCTGCAATTTCTGAGGCTGGTGACTCGGATAAACTTATCCTCAGAAGCAGAGGTGACTCTTGGTCTTTCCTGGGGCGGTCCTCATGTGAGCCAGTTTCTTTGTGGTGCTTGATGGTTTTTGCCACTGCACTTAGGGACACTTTCAAAGTTTTCACAATTTTTCAGACTGACTGACCTTCATTTCTTAAAGTAATGATGGCCACTCGTTTTTCTTTACTTAGCTGCTTTTTTCTTGCCATAATACAAATTCTAACAGTGTATTCAGTAGGACTATCAGCTGGGTATCCACCAGACTTCTGCCCAACACAACTGATGGTCCCAACCCCATTTATAAGGCAAGAAATCCCACTTATTAAACCTGACAGGGCACACCTGTGAAGTGAAAACCATTCCCGGTGACTGCCTCTTGAAGCTCATCAAGAGAATGCCAAGAGTGTGCAAAGCAGTCATCAAAGCAAAAGGTGGCTACTTTGAAGAACCTAGAATATAAGACATAATTTCAGTTGTTTCACACTTTTTTGTTAAGTATATAATTCCACATGTGTTAATTCATAGTTTTGATGCCTTCAGTGTGAATGTACAATTTTTATAGTCATGAAAATACAGAAAAATCTTTAAATGAGAAGGTGTGTCCAAACTTTTGGTCTGTACTGTACATTATATTTTCATAGTTCAGGCTTTTATGTTTGCAATAATACCAATATGCATATGGAGACTAAAATTGGCTGACAGCCGTTTTGCGCATGAGCCACTCTTCCTCTGAGCTTCCTCTATTATGGAACCACAATAAAGTGACAATTTCACATGAAGTGGTGAGTGCCCTATTTCTCTTCTTGATCGTGCTGAGCACCATCAGCATAATCAGATCGTTTTTTGGCTGCAAGCCATTTGTTTACAGATCACCACTGGAAATTGCAGAGTATGTATAGGAACAGTGCCAGATCCCTGTATTCTCTTTTTTCAGTAACCATACTTTGATGAGCCGGCTGGGGACTATGTATCTAAGCTAAACAGTCCGATGTGGCCCTTTGATGTCTCCTCCCCACTCTGATCCCTTTCATTGACAGGTCTCTCACTATGTTCACACCTGTCAGTCATCTGGAGTAGTGCGGGGAGAAGCCAGGAACAGACTGCTTTAGACCAGTCAACTGAGAGACAGTCCCCAAATGAACTTGACAGCAAGAGTCTGATGACAGGTTCGCAGGTATAGCGTAAAGGTAAGGGTTTGTTCACATCAGTTTAGATTTACCTTTGGTGCATGTAAAATTTCCCAGTACATAATGTAAAGCCATGATATACTGTCACATGCACATAGAGTTGCACACATTGTCCAAATGCCATCTTTATAAACAACGTACAGTATGTATGCATTTTTACTAGTTTACAACGATAAGGAAAGCCCATTAGACTAAGCTTGCCTATGCAGTAAAATATTAACTATTGTGACATACATATACTCGTCTGTGATTCGTCATACTCAATGGCAGTCTGTTGTCCAGCTTGGCGTATTTCTGTGAGCGTTTCCTGCACATACGCTGAACATACACACTAAACACAGTCTGATAGGACAAAATAATCTCCAGCAGATGTTTCTCAGCAGACGATCATTTCAATCTGTTCATGCTTAGAGTTTCTTATATACCATGGCGAGTCAACTAATCAAAATGAAGTGCTGATCAATTAAATAAGTTCTGCAGCAGGGCACACCTTCAAATAACCATGCATAACCCAAATCTAATATATAAAGCTGAATGTGTGTATGTATGTATGTATATGTGTATGTCCGGGATTGGCATCTGCACCGTCGCAGCTACAGCCACAAAATTTTGCACAGTCACACGTCTGGACCCCGAGAGCGTCATAGGCTATGTTGTGAGGTGAAGTTTTAACCCCGCGCTTTCCAATTCACCAAACAATTTTGCCCCTATCTACATAATGGGGAAAAAGTGAAAGGAAAAGTGTTAGAGGCAAATTGACAGCTGCCAGATGTGAACAAGGGGGACTTAAAGAATGAGAGCGATGGCTCCAAAGAGTATATACTGTACGGTTGCTAAGGTGGGGCCCCGACATGGGATACTCACCACACTTGGGGATATGAACACACACACAAAATGCGCCACACACTACCATGTGCTTGAACACATATACCACCCTCAGCACACATTTCACCACACATACACCAACCTCACCACATAAAAGTCGAAACACAAAATCACCGCTCAAAAGTCGCCACGCGCAAAATTTGCCACATGCAAAACTCGCCACATGCAAAACTAGGCTCACACAAAACCCGCCACACGTGCAAAACTCACCTCATGGAAAACTCGCCACACGCAAAACTTGCACAAGCGGAAAAATTGCCACATGTAAAAAAGTTGCAACACATGCAAAAGTTACCTCATACAAAACTTGCAAATGCTCAAAACGCGCCACACATAAAACTCGCCATGCGCAAAACTCGCCATGTGCAAAAGTGCTGCACACAACTTGCTACACTAACCTGTCACATGCAACTCGACACACAAAAAGTTGCTACACGCATGTCACCACACAAAACTCATCTCACAAAAGTCGCTACATGCATGTCGCCACACGCAACTCAACACACACAACTTGACACATGAAACTCACCCTAAAACACCCACAAGTCTGGTATTATCCTTCAAAAATAAAAATCTGATTAATAAGCGAGCAACACATGTACCATATAGGAAATACGGCAGCTGTCAGTCACATGACCTGTCTATTATGTGTATGTGTGAGCTAATATCTACTGCCAGGGGGGAGGGCTTCCTGTTGGCTGGGGATTTATCAGGCTGCCAATTTAGCTTACAAATACTGAGGTAAAAATACTGACCAAATAACATGTGAACGAGGTCTAATACAGGAGATGACATACTGGTACATACTATATACAGGGGAGATGACACACAGGTATATACTATATACAGGAGCAGATGACACACAGGTATATACTATATACAGGAGGAGATGACTTAGAGGTATATACTATATACAGGAGGAGATAACATACAGGTATATACTATATATAGGAGATGACATACAGGTATATACTATATACAGGAGGAGATGACACACGTATATACTATATACATGAGGAGATGACATACAGGTATATACTATATAAAAGAGGAGATGACACATACGTATATAGAGGAGGAGATGACATACAGCAGGTATATACTATATACAGGGGAGATGACATACAGGTATATACTATATACAGGAGATGACATACAGGTATATACTATATAGGAGGAGATGACATACAGGTATATACAATGTACAGGCGGAGATGACATACAGCAGGTATATACTATTTACAGGGAAGATGACATACAGGTATATACTATATACAGGGGAGATGACATACAGGTATATACTCTATACAGGAGATGACATACAGGCGTATACTATATATAAGGGAGATGACAAACATGTATATACTGAGGGGAAAATGAGAGGTGTGAGGTGAAAATGAGAGGTGTGAGGTGAAAATGAAAAGGTGTGAGTGCAAAATGAGAGGAGTGAGGGAAAATAGTGGAGTGATCAGAAAATGACAGATGAGAGGTTGAAATGACAAGTGTTAGGGGGGAATGAGAGGAGTGAGGGGGGGAATGAGAGGAGTGAGGGTGTAAATAAGAGTGAAGGGGAAAATGAGAGGTGTGAGGAAGAAAATGAGAGATGTGAGGGGGAAAATGAAAGATGTGAGGGGGAAAATGAGAGGCGTGATGGGAAAATAAGAGAAGTGAGGTGCTATAACCACAGATATTTACTATGCCCAGGCAACGCCGGGCTCTTCAGCTAGTATACTATAAATACACAAGTTACATGCAGATAAATCCAAATAAATGGACAGATATTACCAGTTTCGAATTGGAGTAGCAAGACCCAACAAAAACATGGACGCTGGGGGGGGTTCAAATACTCAGCTACATGCAAATGTTACATTACCCTCATTCATAAATGTACCTATGTTTCTCTATAATAATAAACTGGGTAGTTTGTTAAATAAATGATGAGATGCTGCTTCTCTTTACATAGTGAATCAAGTGTATTGTGCTAACTACTGCTTGCATAGGATAACGGAGGGCTCACTCATGCACAAGGGTCCACCAGGGAATTTACCTGTCACCCTGTGGGCTAGTCCAAGCCTGTATGTATATATTATACATTCACAGATCTACTAGTTCTTGCAGATAGTAAATCTTGTCAAATTAAGGATATAATAAGGCATCTGCTTATATAGTCACTTAAGGCTACTTTCACACTAGCGTTAACTGCAATACGTCGCAAATGCGTCGTTTTGCCGAAAATACGCATCCAGCAAAAGTTCTTGCTGGATACGTTTTTTCGTCATAGACTAACATTAGCGACGCATTTGCGACGCATTGCCAAACGTCGCGTCCGTTTTGCGACGCTTGGGCGTGTGGTAGCGGACCGTCGGGAGAAAAAAACGTTACATGTAACGTTTTTTGCTCCCGACGGTCCGCTTTTTCCGACCGCGCATGCGCGGCTGGAACTCCACCCCCACCTCCCCGCACTTCCCCGCACCTCCCAATGGGGCAGCGGATGCGTGGGAAAAATGCATCCGCTGCCCCCGTTGTGCGGCGGAGACCACGCTAGCGTCGGGAACGTCGACCCGACGCACAGCGACGGGTTGTTCCCGACGCTAGTGTGAAAGTAGCCTAAGTGTCAAGTTCACCTACAGAGGAGTTATGGTATATTTCCTCAATCATTTTTACATAAACCCATATGAAGCACAGATTACTGGTAAAATATCACTTGAGCTCCATTTTAAGCCACAAGTGGTTAAATCTGTGCATTTGAACGGGAACAAAGATGCTACATCTAAGTGGTAAATTATACCAACAGAATCAAGGTTGAATCAAATAGCATGAAGAACAGCAAAACGAATTTCATCGCAACCATTATGCTACTCTGTACCTCCAGGATTTTAAGTCCCCAGCTCTAGGCAAATTGCTTTGTTACTTTTTGACATTGACTAACATATGAATGCATGTTAAGCTGGAAAACTGATATTCTCTTTCCCCACTGCTCTGTGAGCCTTCAACAAGGGTCGTATTGCATTTTGGTCACAAATTATGGGAATAGCACAACATGCAGCACTATTACTATCAAAACAATGTGAACCTTGACAAATCCCCAATGCTAGCCGATTGTTTCAAAAGAATCCATCACCTTTGCATTAGTGTCAACAGATCCTATAATATCTAACTTGTCGTATGGGCAACTCATCATCTGCTGTAGCCCCTCTCCAGACAACACCTATTTTGGGCCATTTAGACAAAATGTAGTCTACCTGCATTTATATTATTATCAAAGCAATCACTTATGTGTAAAACATAAGTGCATGTACTATTAAGTTCATTACAATATGAAGTTAGTTTTTATATTGAAGAATTTTTAATTTAAATTTCTGTATTGTTGTCTGAGCTATAGTCACAATCTAGCTTCATTAAAGGTTTGCATGGTCACTGAGAAAATAGTGTATCAATGACAGAGATACAACAAAGTTATGCAATGTGTTATCAAGGCAGTGTGGGTCATATGGTTCTACAGTTCCTCTAAAGGTACCTTCACACGAAGCGACGCTGCAGCGATAGCGACAACGATGCCGATCGCTGCAGCGTCGCTGTTTGATCGCTGGAGAGCTGTCACACAGACCGCTCTCCAGCGACCAACGATGCCGAGGCCCCCGGGTAACCAGGGTAAACATCGGGTTGCTAAGCGCAGGGCCGCGCTTAGTAACCCTTTGTTTACCCTGGTTACCAGCGTAAAAGTAAAAAAAACAAACAGTACATGCTCACCTGCTCGTCCTCCAGCGTCTGCTTCCTGACACTGACTGAGCTCCAGCCCTAACAGCACAGCGGTGACGTCACCGCTGTGCTTTCACTTTCACTTTAGGGCCGGCGCTCAGTAAGTGTCAGGAAGCAGACGCTGGGGGACGCGCAGGTGAGTATGTACTGTTTGTTTTTTTTACTTTTACGCTGGTAACCAGGGTAAACATCGGGTTACTAAGCGCGGCCCTGCGCTTGGTAACCCGATGTTTACCCTGGTTACCAGTGTAAAACATCGCTGGTATCGTTGCTTTTGCTTTCAAACACAACGATACACGGCGATCGGACGACCAAATAAAGTTCTGGACTTTATTCAGCGACCAGCGACATCACAGCAGGATCCTGATCGCTGCTGCGTGTCAAACGAAACGATATCGCTAGCCAGGACGCTGCAACGTCACGGATCGCTAGCGATGTCGTTTCGTGTGAAGGTACCTTAAGCTAGAGTACTTTTGAGATTTCACCAAAATATAGCCAATTGGACACATGGATTTCTCATTACCCACGAGAGATTCAATCATAGGAGTGGAAAAGGACAAATGGCAGCTTGCTCCGAGATTGTAACATAGTAACATAGCTATTAAGGTTGAAGGAAGACTTTAAGTCCATCTAGGTCAACCCATAGCCTAACCTAACATGCCCTAACATGTTGATCCAGAGGAAGGCAAAAAAAAACCCATGTGGCAAAGACACATGGGGAAAAAAATGCCTTCCCGATTCCACATACGGCAATCAGACTAGTTCCCTGGATCAACGCCCTAACAAGGAATCTAGTAATATAATAAATGATGCAATAACAGATGATGTATAGTGATGTGCGAATAGCTTCGGATAAGAGATTATCCGAATAGCTATAGCGCTTACCGAATAGCTTGATACCCGGTGCCGCAGCTGCATGTGTCGGTGCTGTGTGACAGTCACAACACATATATGGAGAGCCCATCAAACAGGCTCCCATGCATGTGTTGTGACTGTCATATAGCTGTGACACATGCAGCTGCGGAGCCAAACAGCTGATTATCGAGAGCGTTCCAGGTATCCAGCTATTCGTTAAGCGCTTTAGTTATTCGGATAAGCTCTTATCCGAAGCTATTCGATCACCACTAATGGTGTAGTACTCTCCATTAAAAAGTTGCCCACTACTTTTACATTGATGGCCTATCCTTATGATAGGTCATCAATGTTTGATCGGTGGTGGTGCAGCTTCTCTGATGAGCGTCGTAGTCACTACCCGGCGCCTCTGAATAGCGGTCACTTTAGTGCTATTCACAGATGCCAGAGACATCGGGGAACATGGACTACATCAGACCTACGTGGCAACACTTTGAGTAATAAATTGGTGAATGAGGTTGTGTCAATTGTCTTTATTTCTGTCTTTTTATGTCTTTCAGGTATCCTTTTCTGGACTACGTATAATCCGCTGGTTCCTTCAGACCTTCATGGGATTTTTTCTTTTTTTTCCAATAAATTGGTGAACGAGTGATAGTTTTTTGAAGTCTTTAGTCAAATAAAGTGTTTTTTTCTTCTGTATGTGTTTTTATTTTTTTATTACCGGTTTAGAAATGGGGTGTCTGATCAACACCTCTCCATTGCTATCCCCAAGGGGTGATAGAAGCTGTGATTTTTGATAACTACTATTTCCTCTATTGTCACCGCACTAGTGTGATCGTGAAGAGCCGGGCAAAGCACCAGAAGTGGCACATCTCATGTGATGTGTCAATTCTTGAAAGGCTGCAGGCTTGTATTTTTAGGCTGGGAAGGACCCAATAACCATAAACCTTCCCAGCCTCATAATATAAGGAAGCAGCTGTATGTTTTACCTTGGCTGGTTCTCAAAAATAGGGGGACATCATGTCATTTTTTTCATTCATTCATTCATTAGATTAATCCATGTACACTACACTACACATACAACACTAATTATTAATCAGCGCTCAGCGAGACCCAGCGACGATGATGACCGTTGATGTCAGTACCAGGCAGCTATGAATAGCAGTCACTTCAGGGAGCGTAGAATACATCAGACCTGCATGGCAGCATTTTGAGTAATAAATTGTGAACAATGGACTGTCTATGGTCTTTATTTCTGCCTTTTTATGCCTTTCAGGTATCCTTTTCTGGACTACATTGCATTCAGTGGATTACTTCGAACCTGCATGGGATTTGTTTTATAAATAACACAATAACCATGGACCTTCCCAATCTGATAATATAAGCCCACAGTTGTCTGCTTTACCTTGGCTGGTTATCAAAAATAGGGAGAATCCCACATCATTTTTTAACTGATTTATTTATTAAAAACACCTGCATAAATACTCTTACAATGCATCTGCTATTTTTTTAAACTGCAGATTTACTGTATCTAATGACATGCCACGACTCAGAAACCTGCACCGCAGGTCAATTTATGCAGCATAAAAAAGAAGCACGATGGGCATGAAATTTATAATCTCATCCACTGTGCTTCTACTGTACAATTCAACATTTTGGAGACAGCTAATATATGTTACACCAAGATGCTAGTAATAATGATCGTGGGCACAGAGCCTAAGGGGTGGAGGAGGAGTTTTGGTTTTTTTTTTTCTTTTTAATTTGAATTTTATATGTAAGTTATTATACAGGAAAGAATGTTTCCTAACATTTTTTTCCTGTAAAATCTATTTTATCTTCGTTTTGTATGTTTTATTGTCAGTCTATAAAAGATTGTTCCCAGCAGCGACCTGAGAATCAGAGATGCATCCAGGCATCTTACCCATGCGGTTCTCATTCCATTTGAACACTGTTTCCATCCATTTCAGCGATTTCCCTGCCTTCCCCCCAGCCCTCCTGTTAGGGTCTTCCAGAAAAATGCTTGAGCTTCCCATTGACTTCCATTATACTCGGTACTCGTCCGAGCGTCTGACCTACTCGAGTACCGAGCACTCAAGCATGCTGTTTTGAACAGCTGACATGTGCCGCTAACTGCCGCAAGTGGAATAGCGATCCTCCCACGGCTGTTAACTCATTAAATGCCACCGTCAAACTCTGACAGCTGCATTTAATACGCACTTCCAACAAGCGCGCCAGAAATCCGCCCATCGTTGACCCCATCACGTGATCGCGGGTCGTTGATAAGTTGACATGACAACCAGGTCTCCTGCAGACCTCTATGGTTGTCACTGCCGGATTGCTATGAGTGCCCCCCAGTGGTCGGCGCTCATAGCAAGTCAGCAATTCTGCTACATACAGGTGATCATATCATCACCTGTATGAGGCAGAGCCGATCAGGTTATGGCAGCTTCTAGTCTCCCATGGAGACTATTGAAGCATGCCAAAAGTAACAAAAAATGTTTTTAAAAATACTAAAAAATATAAAAGATCAAATCATCCCCCTTTTGCCCCATTCAAAATAAAACAATAAAAAAAATCAAACATACACATATTTGGTATCGCCGAGTTCAGAATCGCCCGATCTATCATTAAAAAAAAAAGGATTAACCTGATTGCTAAACAGCATAGTGAGAAAAAAAGTAAAAACGCCAGAATTACGTTTTTTTTGGTCGCCGTGACAAAGCATTAAAATGCAATAGTGGGTGATGAAAAGCACGTATCTGCACCAAAATGGTGTCATTAAAAACGTTAGTTTGGTGCGCAAAAACTAAGCCCTCACCCAACCTGAGATCACAAAAAATGGAGACGCTAAGGGTATCAGAAAATGGCACAATTTTTTTTTTTTTGTTTGATGTCTATGAACTTGTAATGACCTGGAGAATCATATTTGTAGGTCAGTTTTAGCATTTAGTGAACATAGTACAACAGCAAAACAAAAAACAAATGTGGGATTGCACTTTTTTTGCAATTTCGTCGCACTTGGAATTTTTTTCCCATTTTCCAGTACACGATATGTTAAAACCAATGGTGTCTTTCAAAAGTACAACTCATCCCGCAAAAAAAAGCCATCACATGGGCATATTGACTAAAAAATTAAAAACTTATGGCTCTGGGAAGAAGGGGCGCAAAAAACGAAAACGCAAAAACTAAAATACCTACGGCGATGAAAGGGTTAAAAGAGGTTGCCTGGCTATCTTATACTCAAGACCTATCAAGTGAAAAAGAGCTGATGTGTAGTTCTTGGCAGCAGCTTCTATATGATGAACAGAGTTGTGCTGTTCACCAACGTTCAATGTTTTCTTCTGTCTGGATCTAATAATGGCTGATTGTTAAGGATGCCTGGAGTCGGACCCACTTGGTTCTGATATTGATAACCTATGCTAAGGATAGTTCAGCAAGTTTAGATGATGTACAGTACAGACCAAAAGTTTGGGCACACCTTCTCATTTAAAGATTTTTCTGAATTTTCATGACTATGAAAATTGTACATTCACACTGAAGGCATCAAAACTATGAATTGCGCAAGGCAATATTGTCGTGTACTCCGGAGGACAGAGAATGAACTTCAATCCAATATTGCGGCCAGCATGCAGCCAGCGGGTAAGGAAAGGGTGAATCAAACACCCGAAAACCCCGCCCATATGACCCAAAACTGGTCCCGCCAAATTCAGGTGACAGGTTCCCTTTAAGGTAATTCTGATATTCACTGTTTTTTTTGTGCCTTTATTAATGGAGGAGACCAAAGGCACCAAAAATGGTGTGCCCACAAGCTCTTTCTACATGTATTACTGCTCTCTGCTAAAATATCAAAAATAAGCAAGAAAGACAACAAAATGAAGATACTAGCTGTTAAATTACTCTATTCTGGCATTACATAGAACATCCTTGTTAATATAATGCATTTCATTTCTGTTGGAGAATGCCTTAGGGCATGTTAAGACGAGCACTTTGGCCCGCTTCCCAGGCAGCGCATAGCGTTTCTAACAAGACATCATGCCAATGCAAACTCCTAGTATTGTAATTTTAGAGGTTTGGGGAGATGGGGGGAGCTTTGAAGGACGGAATAAAAGGTTAAAATGAGATGAGAAGAACTAATAACTGGTTCTGCTGTTTTATATTCATTTGTGTTAGCTACCGTAGGGAGAAATGCTAGGCTACACAGCAAAATGTCTTCGGGTGCTGATCCCCATTGGTATTCATAGATAATAACTAAAGGGGTTGTCGGCGATCAGTAAAAACAGATCAGTATGGGGGGATGCATCCTACGACAGAATTTAAAAAAGCATTATATTAGAGGTAAGTGGATGCTTTGAAATTTAAATGTAAAGTTAGCTTATTTCTACCCAAAAATTGATTCATGACAAGCTTCTAAATGCCTGAAAAATAGGTGTATAACACTGGGAGGTCTCTTAGATGTGTACTAAACCCCTTTTGAGCTCTTTAAGGCAAAAAAAGCCTCATTAATGTCCAAAGGTCCAAGTTACCACAACTTATCTAGCAAAGGAAAAACAGATGGTAACCAGTTGAAACCAACATTGAAGTGGAATGGCATGTACAGGTCTAATAATGGACTATTACATTATGTAAGGAGACAAAGGGTTAGATGGGATTATAAAATTACATTGGTGGAAAATCTTGAGTATAATTGTTTAAAATAGTTTAAATGTGGTTTGATCACTGTACACTACGTTTTAAAATGAAGCTGTTATAAAACCCATCATGATAAGTGATGACATGACATACTGTCTAATATCTGTGACATAAACTAACTAAAAACATGCATGGGGCAGGCTTGCTGTGTGAGCTCGCTCTACACACCCACTTCCGACAAGGGCCGTACATGTATAGCGGATGTAGTGAAGGGGTTAAAGATTCTTCTCCTGCCCCTTCCCCACAGATAGCTGATACTGACATAGCAGTATGTGTCCAGACTGGTTCATCATCCTCCTCTAAATGAAAAATACTGTACATAATAAAGCTATTTTTTCAGTTGGAGGATGATGTACAGGTCTGGTCACTCGGTCCTATGCCAGCAGCAGCTATTTTGTGGCTAGTAGAAGTCTGCAATAACAAGAGCAGAAAAACAAACTGTTAGGGCTTGTGCATACATTGCAGATTTGGTGCGTTTGTGGTGCGTTTTGCCATGCATATTTGCTAGCAAAACCTGAAGTAATCCTGACGACAGCAAAAGCATTTTTTTACCACCTCACTCAAATCAGTCAAAAAACGCTGGCAAAAACACATCAAAAACGCATGTTTTTGCAGCTACGTTTTTCCTGCCAAGAGATGCAGAAATGGTGCCGAAATGCATGCCAGACAGATGCCTCGATTGCAGCACAAACAGCTGACTATTTTGGGGTAAGCAATGGATCGGATTGGTTTACAATAACAATATAAAATAACATTTAAATGCTGTTAATCTCAGTAAAATGGGGATATTGACTCAAAAGGATTTAAGCCCCCGTCTCACATAGCGAGATCGCTAGCGAGATCGCTGCTGAGTCACAAGTTTTGTGACGCAACAGCGACTTCAGTAGCGATCTCACTATGTGTGACACGTACCAGCGATCCGGCCCCTGCTGTGAGATCGCTGGTCGTGTCGGAATGGCCTGGACCTTTTTTTGGTCGTTGAGGCCCCGCTGACATCGCTGAATCGGTGTGTGTGACACCGATCCAGCGATGTCTTCACTGGTAACCAGGGTAAACATCGGGTTACTAAGCGCAGGGCCGCGCTTAGTAACCCGATGTTTACCCTGGTTACCAGCGTAAATGTAAAAAATAACAAACAGTACATACGCACCATCTGATGTCCGTCAGGTCCCTTGCCGTCTGCTTCCTGCTCTGACTGCCACCGTAAAGTGAGAGCACAGCAGTGACGTCACCGCTGCGCTCTGCTCTCACTGTACGGCACTCAGAGCAGGAAGCAGACGGCAAGGGACCTGACGGACATCAGATGGTGCGTATGTACTGTTTGTTATTTTTTACATTTACGCTGGTAACCAGGGTAAACATCGGGTTACTAAGTGCGGCCCTGCGCTTAGTAACCCGATGTTTACCCTGGTTACCCGGGTGCTGCAGGGGGACCTCGGCATCGTTGAAGACAGTTTCAACGATGCCGAAGTCGTTCCCCTGATCGTTGGTCGCTGGAGAGAGCTGTCTGTGTGACAGCTCCCCAGCGACCACACAATGACTTACCAACGATCACGGCCAGGTCGTATCGCTGGTCGTGATCGTTGGTAAATCGCTATGTGAGACGGGGCCTTTAGACTAATAGAAAATTGGGTTAATTTATCTCCTGGAGAATTAATGCATAAGAGGATTTTCAAGAGTCCCACATTTGCAAACTGTCATTAAATGTATGAAGTACACAGATCACCACAATACAACACTCAGTTTGTCCAGTTATTTATCTCCATAAAACTCACTTTCAATTACATAACAAACAATTCTTATTTTCTTTGATAGTAAACAGTTAATCACTTATTCGAAAATTACAGTTTTAAGTTCTAGTGAGTGAGTCAAATTTGACCTCTATGACCAGGACAAATGTAGAAATCTGACCAGTGTCACTTCATGTGGTAATTAGTGAAGAGACAGTATGCTCGTTACTCGGGTTTCTCCGAACATGCTCAGGTGGTCTCTGAGTATTTTAACTGTTCGGAGATTTAGTTTATGTCGAAGCAGCTGCATGATTTGTGGATAGTGCGATTAGGCACTATGGCACCGGTGGGCCTTAATGAGACGCTAAGTTTTGCCCCTTATTTATGAGTTTATTATATCCTCCGTGCTCCACTTTTTCCTGGTATTTGTCTGGTATGGTCCTTCACCCTGCAGCCGTCCTGTGATTGGTAATTTAATAATATGGTCCCTCTCGCCTTGGTGGCCCCCACCCCCGCTATCTGGCGGGATTTTGGTTTTAATATTTTTATATGTTTTTTTGTGATTTTTAACTGTTGTTTTGTTTATATTATAGTGACACTTATTGACCCGACGCTGCATGGTGTACCTTGTAAATGCACCTCTGGCCTCAGTAATTTAATCTTTATGGACATTACCCCAGCTGGGGTTAAGTGGAATCAACATAATATCTGCACAAGACGAGACGGGAGACCATCACTATTATGGACATGGGTCTGATTGATTGAGATTGATTTCGGGGATCCAACGCACAGAAAATGGATTTTGTTATAGTTTGAGTTATTTATTTATCCTGTGCGCGGGCCCGTGAGGTGTGCAGTATGTACCTAGTGGACTCCCTTATCCATTCATGTGATGGATGCTGTTAGTGCATTATACTGGTGTTTTTATCTTTTGTACCTCTGTGTTGCCTGCGGTGGTGGCCGTGCGCGTCGCGCTGCGGCCCGCCTTGTCCTGGTGTGGATCGGCGTCTCCTGGCCTCTTGTGCACGCTCCGGGTGCCTTTGTGCCCTGCGCGTGCGCACTTGGCTTGACGCCGTGATCCACTGCCGGGACCTGCCGGGCGCAGTGCGCATGCGCCATTAGCGCTACTTTCATTGGCCACCGGTCATCATGTGACTGGGGCCAGGGGTTATTTTAAGGTCCTCCTTGCAGTAAAGAGTTATCCCCTTGAGGAAGTGGTCCCGTGCGGCCACGAAACGCGCGTTGGGGTGTCCTCCACGCCAGTCTCCCCACCCGGTTTTGTATAGGTGAGTGTTAGTACTCTTTTCACTGGTGCATTATAGGATCTTACTACTGGGTCCCCACTTGGGCGGTGCAGCCCGGTTCTAGGGGTGCTACCATGCACCTATTGTGTGTTTCCTTTTGCTCTATTACATCCCTAGTTTTGGGGGGCAGCATCATGATTCACTGACCTGCCTTTACACCGGTTTTACATCTGGGGGAGTGTGGGAGATGGGGGCTTATATCAGCGTTGTTGGGCATTCATCCTGTGTTTTAGCCATTCATTACTGTTACTTGTAAAGTATTTACCTATGTACTATTTAATAAATTAAAGGTTTTTTTGATTAAATCATTGCTCTATATCCTCCTCTTTGTGCTTATGATTTGTGGCTGCTAGACAGCCTGAATACATGTGGGGGTTGCCTGTTTGTTAGGGAATTCCCACATGTATTCAAGCTGTCTAGCAGCTGCAAATCATGCAGCTGCGTCGACATAAACTTAATCTTCGAGCACGCTGAAGTACTCGGAGACAACCCAAGCGTGCTCGGAGAAACTTGAGTAACGAGCATATCCGCTCATCACTAGTGGTAATGACTCTGGAACGCTTCAACATATCCAGTGATTTTGAGATTATTTTTTGAGACACATTATAGTTTAGGTTAGTGATAAAATTTAGGTAAAAATGTTTTGCTTTTATTTGTGAAAAAATTTGAATTTTGGCGAAAATTTTGAAAAGTCTGCAATTTTCAAACTTTCAATTTTGATATTCTTAAAACAGTTAGTCGTGCTGTGCAAAATAATTAATGAATAACATTTCCCATATGTGTACTTTAAATCATTTTTCAAACGTCACTTTATTTTGTTAGGATTTTAGAGGGGTTAAAAGTTTATCACTAAACCACAAAAAGAGGACTTAAAAATACTCCAAAAATTCAAAACCAGCAGAAAAAAGGAAGCGATGTTTACCTGCCGAGGCCTCCAACCAAATGCACTATCAGGATGCAGTGGATCATCTTAAAACTACATGGGTCCACTGCATCCTAATAGCGCATTTGTTTGTTGTTAAAAATTTAGCAGCAATATCTCATTTTTTAAGAAATTTACAAAACCTGATTCTTTCAGGACCTTTTCAGATTTAAATGAACTACAAGGGGCCTATATATTGGAAATGTCCTAAAAGTAATACCATTTTAAAAACTGCACCCCTCAAATACTTCAAAACTGCTGTCAGGAAATGTTTTAGCCCTTCAGGTGGTACCCAGGAGTTAATGCAAAATTGAATTAAAAATAAAAATAAATTTGACCTCTAAAATGTTGCTAAAATGTTACACAAATTTGGCTGAAATAGATTGGGGCACCAATTTGCATTTGCATTACCCCTGATGTGCCTAAACAGCAGAACCCCCCGCAAGTGACCCCATTTTGGAAACTAAACCCTACATTAATTTTATTCAGGGGTATAGCAAGCATATTGAAACCACAGGTACTACAAAGAACATTAGGCCTATGAACCAAAACATTGGAGTGCTATACAACATGATTAAAACATTTCAAAACGTTTTTATTATTAACATGATTTAAAAGATATATTTAATATTTGACATAATGAAAAGTTCAACAAGGACAGAGATCCTAGAAAAGAGCCAAAAAACTGGGATGGACAGACAACCAGTGTATAATCACAGTGAATAGTGGTAAGCGATAAAATTAGTTGTAATAAACAAACTCTAAACACCCTGGTGAATACCAGGTAAGTGGTAAGTGATTCACATATTAGAAGATAGATAAAATTAGTTGTAATAAACAAACTCTATACACCCTGGTGAATACCAGGTAAGAAGGTGAGGAGGCAATGCCTGTTGTGACCTATCTTTCATATGCAAATTCAGTTGATGGAGTTGTACCTCAAAACAAGTGGTGCTTTCCCATTTTGTGGTAGGTGTCCCACAAGATGTGGCACAGTCCCGATGAGCGTTTCGCAACATCTTTTTCAAAGGGACTCCCTGTGAAATTTTGAACTCTCAGTTGCCTCACAGAATTGGGATGTGGAAATATTTTAGTGGAAAAAATGTAATTTTTTTATTTGCTGCAAACTTTTCAGTTACACAAGCATTAATAGGTGAAACTGGATGGCACAATTTATTGGGTAATTTTTTACCAAACGTGGTGATGCCCTACATGTCATCGGAAACTACTGTGAGGCCACACGTCAGGGCTGAGAAGAAAAGAGCGCTACATGGCTTTTTCAGCACAGATTTTTTTCGAGTAATTTGCGGGTGACATTTTAGGAGCCTCTAAGGTGCCAGAACAGCAGAAAAAAAAATAAAAGTGACCCCATTGTTGAAATTGCACCTCTCAATGAATTCATCTACAGCTGCAGTGACTATTTTGTAACATCGACGCCAGTCTTTATTCTCGAGAATTGCAAATCTGCCAGTTTTGTTCCCATACAATGTAGAGCCCCCATATATTGTAGCCCCCAATACATTGTGCCCAGATTGTGCTTCTGGTGACATACACCCTGTAAATTTTGAAGTGCGCTCCCCATGTGGCAATCATGTTCCTAATATATGTAATGCCCTAAGCACAGCCCTGGGTAGTAATGCTAGTCCTGCTCTATAATACAAACACAAAGCAAAACAGACTAGGGTTAAAAAAACAAAAACAAACACTCTCACTCGCACCCAGACTGAAGAATGGTATGTAAAGGGAGAGGAAGGATAAGGTAAGCCAAAAAGGGAGATAAGGAGAAGGAAAACACCAGACAAACTTCGAAACAGTAATCTCCAGAGGCAACTACTAAACAGTTTCTCTTTCCATGGTTCACAGCTCCAAACAAACTTCAAAGATATATCAAGCTATCACTGGCAAATACCCAAGCTAAGAGGTTAATACTTATAACAGAGGGAAGTGGAGAAAATCAGGACAGCTGAGATAACTCAGGACTGAAAGCTTTAGGACACAAGCAGATTTTTAACCCTTGCAACCAATGAACAAGGAAATCTGCATAGCTACCTGGAAGGCAATACAGATTCAACCAGTGCAGCCATACACAGTATGCAAATATTGCAATCTTCTGACCCCTGAAATAGAGGGAACCACTCTCTGTTGCAGTACCCTCGTGACACCAGAGTCTTATTCCAATTTTTGGGAGGTAGAATGAACAAATAGATAGCAGTACAAGAATAGAAAAGAACCATTTTTGGGTACATCATGTTTTTTGATCGCTTTTTAATCAGATTTTTCAGACGCAGAATGAGCAAAAACTAGCAATTCTGTTATTGTATTTACTTTTTTTATGCAGTTCATCGTGTACTAAAAGTGATAAGACCGATTTGTTCGCCTGGTCAGCATAATTTATTTTTTTTTTTGTCAGTATGATGAAAAACCGATCTTTTTGGTGTGTTTTTAATTTTTTTATGGTGTTTGCTGTACGGAATAAATAATGTGACAGTTTTATAGAACGGGTCAGTCCGGACATTGTTATTTTCTTGATATGCTTCACTTTTCCATCTGTGAACATAGAGCTGATGTGTCTTGCCAAAATGTTCCATTTCGTCTCATCTGTCCATAGGAAATTTTCCCAGAAGCTTTGTGGCTTGTCAACATGTAGTTTGGCAAATTCCAGTCTGGCTTTTTTATGACTTTTTTCAACAATGGTGTCCTCCTTGGTCGAACGGATGGTTCGATCTGACACTGATGTTCCTTGAGCTTGAAGTTCACCTTTAATCTGTTTAGAAGTTTTTCTGGGCTCTTTTGTTACCATTCGTATTATCCGTCTCTTTGATTTGTCAATAATTTTCCTCCTGCGGCCACGTCCAGGGAGGTTGGCTACAGACCAATGGATCTTAAATTTCTGAATAATATGTGCAACTGTAGTCACCGGAACATCAAGCTGCTGGGAGATTGTCTTATAAATTTTACCTTTAACATGTTTGTCTATAATTTTCTTTCTAATCTCCTGAGACAACTCTTTCCTTCGCTTCCTCTGGTCCATGTTGAGTAGACATGTTGTTATACACAAAATGTCACCAAACAGCACAGTGAGTATCTGTAGCTCTATATACAAGCCCACTCACTGATTCCAATATTGGAGACACCTGTGATGCTAGTTAGTGGACACACCTTAACCCCTTCCCGACATGCGCCGTACTAGTACTGCGCTGCCGGCACTGCATTACTGACAGCCGCAGTACTAGTACGGCGCCCCGATCACCGCGGTCTCGCGCTGAGCGCCGCGGTGATCGGGTGCGGGTGTCAGCTGTATATGACAGCTGACACCCCGCAGCAATGCCCACGATCGGCGCTATCGCCGACCGCGGGCATTTAACCCCTCTGATGCCGCTGTCAATAGTGACAGCGGCATAGAGGGGGATCGCGCAGGGACGAGGGCTCCCTGCGCTCTCCCACCGGAGCAACACGATGAGATCGCGCTGCTCCGGTGACCTGGAAGGAGTCCCCGGATCCAAGATGGCCGCGGGACTCCTTCCGGGTCATGAGATGACCCTGCTTGCCGGCGTCTGCTGAGAATTCCTCATAGCAGGCGCCGGCAAGCCTCTGCAATGTGCCTGTCAGATCGATGATCTGACAGAGTGCTGTGCACACTGTCAGATCACCGATCTGTGATGTCCCCTCCTGGGGCAAAGTAAAACAGTAAAAAAAAAAAATTTCCACATGTGTAAAAAAAAATAAAAAAAAAATCCTACATAAAGGAAGAAAAAAAAAAAATTCCCATAAATACATTTCTTTATCTAAATAAAAAGAAAAAATCACACAATAAAAGTACACATATTTAGTATCGCCACGTCCGTAATGACTCCACCTATAAAACTATATCACTAGTTAACCCCTTCAGTGAACACCGTAAAAAAAAAAAAAAAAAACCGAGGCAAAAAACAACGCTTTATTCTCATACCGCCAAACAAAAAGTGGAATAACACGCGATCAAAAAGACGGATATAAATAAGCATGGTACCGCTGAAAACGTCATCTTGTCTCGCAAAAAAAAAGCCACCATACAGCATCATCAGCAGAAAAATAAAAAAGTTATAGCTCTCAGAATAAAGCAATGCAAAAACAATTATTTTTTTATATAAAATAGTTTTTATTGTGTAAAAGCGCCAAAACATAAAAAAATTACATAAATGAGGTATCGCTGT
The DNA here is from genome assembly GCF_051348905.1 of Ranitomeya variabilis. Lineage (NCBI taxonomy): Eukaryota > Metazoa > Chordata > Amphibia > Anura > Dendrobatidae > Ranitomeya > Ranitomeya variabilis. The sequence continues at coordinate 163,189,080 of NC_135232.1, read as the reverse complement.
AATCGTATTGACCTGAAGAATAAAACTGCTTTATCCTTTTTACCAAACGCGGAACGGTATAAACGCCCCCCCTAAAAGAATTTCAGGAATTGCTGATTTTTGTTCATTCCGCCTCCCAAAAATCGGAATAAAAAGCGATCAAAAAATGGCATGTACCCGAAAATGGTACCAATAAAAATGTCAACTCGTGCCACAAAAAACAAGATCTCACGTGACTTTGTGGACCAAAATATGGAAAAATTATAGCTCTCAAAATGTGGTGATGCAAAAACTATTTTTTGCAATAAAAAGCGTCTTTTAGTGTGTGATGGCTGCCAACCATAAAAATCCGCCCAAAAAACGCTATAAAAGTAAATCAAACCCCCCTTCATCACCCCCTTAGTTAGGGAAAAATAATACAATTTAAAAAAATATATTTATTTCCATTTTCCCGTTAGGCTACTTTCACACTAGCGTCGGTACGGGGCCGTCGCGCTGCGTCGGCCCGACATACCGACGCATACTGTGCAAGCGCCGCACAACGGGGGCAGCGGATGCTGTTTTGCCACGCATCCGCTGCCCCATTGTGAGGTGTGGGGAGGTGGGGGCGGAGTTCCAGCCGCGCATGCGCGGTCGGAAATGGTGGACCGCCGGCACAAAAAAAGTTACATGTAACGTTTTTTGCTGCCGGCGGTCCGCCACAACACGACGCAACCGTCGCACGACGCTTGCGACGTGTGTCAATATGTCGCTAATGTTAGTCTATAGGGAAAAAACGCATCCTGCAGATGACTTTGCAGGATGCGTTTTTTCGCCAAAACGACGCATTGCGACGTATGCAAAAAAACGCTAGTGTGAAAGTAGCGCTAGGGTTAGGACTAGGGTTAGGGTTGGGGTTAGGGCTAGGGTTAGGGCTGGGGTTAGGGTTGGGGTTAGGGTTTCAGTTAGAATTGGGGAGTTTTCACTGTTTAGGCACATCAGGGGCTCTCCAAACGCGACATGGCGTCCGATCTCAACGCGTTTGTTTGCGTTAAAAACGCATGCGTTTTTATAGAAAAAAAACAGAACACACACTGAAAGTCACCCACCACCATCAAGGTGATAAAGGGATCCAAACCCTAACCCTAACCCTACCCCTAAACTCACCCCTAACCGTTTAATGAACATTTTCTGACAGTCATAGTGCCACGTATTTCAGTGCCACGATATTTCAGTGCCACGTCTTTCAGTGCCACGATATTTCAGTGCCACGTATTTCAGTGCCACGTATTTCAGTGCCATGATTTTTCAGTGCCACGATTTTTCAGTGCCACGATATTTCAGTGCCACGTATTTCAGTGCCACGATATTTCAGTGCCACGTATTTCAGTGCCACGTATTTCAGTGCCACGTCTTTCAGTGCCACGTCTTTCAGTGCCACGTATTTAAGTGCCACGATATTTCAGTGAAATACGTGGCACTGAAATATTGTGGCATTTACGTGAAATATGTGGCACTTATATACGTGGCACTTATATACGTGGCACTTATATACGTGGCACTTATATACGTGGCACTTATATACGTGGCCACTGAAATATCGTGGCACTTATATACGTATATACGTATATAAACGTATTTCAGTGCCACGTATTTCAGTGCCACGTATTTCAGGTTAGGGTTAGGGGTAGGGTTAGGGTTTTTTGTTTTTTTCTCGTTTTCTTGTGTTTTTCTATAAAAACGCATGCGTCTAAAAAACGCATGCGTTTTACCGTGTTTACATGCATTTTTTCACACAAGCGTTTTTTTAAAAAACGCATGCAGATAAAAACGCAAGTGTGAAACCAGCCTTACCCTTGGGAAAATAAAAACGTGGGGGCTAAAATATAATTTTCGTGGAAAAAAATATATTTTTTATTTTCGCGGCTCTGCGTTATAAACTGTAGTGAAACACTTGGGGGTTCAAAGTTCTCACAACACATCTAGATAAGTTCAGTGGGGGGTCTAGATTCCAATATGGGGTCACTTGTGGGGGGTTTCTACTGTTTAGGTACATCAGGGGCTCTGCAAATGCAACATGACACCTGCAGACCAATCCATCTAAGTCTGCATTTCAAACGGCGCTCCTTCCCTTCCGAGCTCTGCCGTGCGCACAAACAGTGGTTCCCCCCCATATATGGGGTATCAGTATACTCAGGACAAATTGGACAACAACTTTTGTTGTCCAATTTCTCCTGTTACCCTTGGGAAAATAAAAACGTGGGGGCTAAAATATAATTTTCGTGGAAAAAAAAATATTTTTTATTTTCACGGCTCTGCGTGATAAACTGTAGTGAAACACTTGTTCGTTCAAAGTTCTCACAACACATCTAGATAAGTTCCGTGGGGGGTCTAGTTTCCAATATGGGGTCACTTGTGGGGGTTTCTACTGTTTAGGTACATCAGGGGCTCTGCAAATGCAACATGACACCTGCAGACCAATCCATCTAAGTCTGCATTTCAAACGGCGCTCCTTCCCTTCCGAGCTCTGCCGTGCGCCCAAACAGTGGTTCCCCCCAATGTATGGGGTATCAGCGTACTCAGGACAAATTGGACAATAACTTTTGTGGTCCAATTTCTCCTTTTACCCTTGGGGAAAAAAATTGCGGGCTAAAACATCATTTAGTGGAAAGAAAAAATGATTTTTTAATTTTCATAGCGCTACATTCTAAACTTTAGTGAAACAATTGGGGGTTAAAAGTGCTCACCACACATCTAGATAAGTTCCTTAGGGGGTCTTCTTTCCAAAATGGTGTCACTTGTGGGGGTTTCCACTGTTTAGGCACGTCAGGGGCTCTCCAAACACGACATGGGTTCCCATCTCAATTCCAGCCAATTTTGCATTGAAAAGTCAAATGGCGCTCCTTCCCTTCCGAGCTCTGCCATGCGCCCAAACAGTGGTTTATCCCCATATATGAAGTATCAGCGTACTCAGGACAAATTACACAACTTTTGGGGTCCAATTTATCCTGCTACCCTTGGGAAAATAAAAAATTTGGGGCAAAAAGATCATTTTTTGTGAAAATTAATATAAATTTTTTTTTACGGCTCTACATTATAAACTTCTGTGAAGCACTTGGAGGTTCAAAGTGCTCACCACACATCTAGATTAGTTCCTTAGAGGGTCTACTTTCCAAAATGGTGTCACTTGTGGGGGTTTCCACTGTTTAGGCACGTCAGGGGCTCTCCAAACATGACATGGGTTCTGATCTCAATTCCAGCCAATTTTGCATTGAAAAGTCAAATGGCGCTCCTTCCCTTCCGAGCTCTGCCATGCGCCCAAACAGTGGTTTATCCCCATATATGAAGTATCAGCGTACTCAGGACAAATTGCACAACAACTTTTGGGGTCCAATTTATCCTGCTACCCTTGGGAAAATAAAAAATTTGGGGCAAAAAGATCATTTTTTGTGAAAATTAATATTCTTTTTTTTTTACGGCTCTACATTATAAACTTCTGTGAAGCACTTGGAGGTTCAAAGTGCTCACCACACATCTAGATTAGTTCCTTAGAGGGTCTACTTTCCAAAATGGTGTCACTTGTGGGGGTTTCCACTGTTTAGGCACGTCAGGGGCTCTCCAAACATGACATGGGTTCTGATCTCAATTCCAGCCAATTTTGCATTGAAAAGTCAAATGGCGCTCCTTCCCTTCCGAGCTCTGCCATGCGCCCAAACAGTGGTTTATCCCCATATATGAAGTATCAGCGTACTCAGGACAAATTGCACAACAACTTTTGGGGTCCAATTTATCCTGCTATCCTTGGGAAAATAAAAAATTTGGGGCAAAAAGATCATTTTTTGTGAAAATTAATATTCTTTTTTTTTTACGGCTCTACATTATAAACTTCTGTGAAGCACTTGGAGGTTCAAAGTGCTCACCACACATCTAGATTAGTTCCTTAGAGGGTCTACTTTCCAAAATGGTGTCACTTGTGGGGGTTTCCACTGTTTAGGCACATCAGGGGCTCTCCAAACATGACATGGGTTCCGATCTCAATTCCAGCCAATTTTGCATTGAAAAGTCAAATGGCGCTCCTTCCCTTCCGAGCTCTGCCATGCGCCCAAACAGTGGTTTATCCCCATATATGAAGTATCAGCGTACTCAGGACAAATTGCACAACAACTTTTGGGGTCCAATTTATCCTGCTACCCTTGGGAAAATAAAAAATTTGGGGCAAAAAGATCATTTTTTGTGAAAATTAATATTCTTTTTTTTTTACGGCTCTACATTATAAACTTCTGTGAAGCACTTGGAGGTTCAAAGTGCTCACCACACATCTAGATTAGTTCCTTAGAGGGTCTACTTTCCAAAATGGTGTCACTTGTCGGGGTTTCCACTGTTTAGGCACGTCAGGGGCTCTCCAAACATGACATGGGTTCCGATCTCAATTCCAGCCAATTTTGCATTGAAAAGTCAAATGGCGCTCCTTCCCTTCCGAGCTCTGCCATGCGCCCAAACAGTGGTTTATCCCCATATATGAAGTATCAGCGTACTCAAGACAAATTGCACAACAACTTTTGGGGTCCAATTTATCCTGCTACCCTTGGGAAAATAAAAAATTTGGGGCAAAAAGATCATTTTTTGTGAAAATTAATATTATTATTTTTTTACGGCTCTACATTATAAACTTCTGTGAAGCACTTGGAGGTTCAAAGTGCTCACCACACATCTAGATTAGTTCCTTAGAGGGTCTACTTTCCAAAATGGTGTCACTTGTGGGGGTTTCCACTGTTTAGGCACGTCAGGGGCTCTCCAAACACGACATGGGTTCCGATCTCAATTCCAGCCAATTTTGCATTGAAAAGTCAAATGGCGCTCCTTCCCTTCCGAGCTCTGCCATGTGCCCAATCAATGGTTTACCCCAACATGTGGGGTATCGGCGTACTCAGGACAAATTGTACAACGACTTTTTTGGTCCAATTTCTCCTGTTACCCTTGGTAAAATAAAACAAATTGGATCTGAAGTAAAAATTTTGTGAAAAAAAAGTTAAATGTTCAATTTTTTTTAAACATTCCAAAAATTCCTGTGAAACACCTGAAGGGTTAATAAACTTTTTGAATGTGGTTTTGAGTACCTTGAGGGGTGCAGTTTTTAGAATGGTGTCACTTTTGGGCATTTTCTGTCATATAGACCCCTCAAAGTCACTTCAAGTGTGAGGTGGTCCGTAAAAAAAATGGTTTTGCAAATTTTGTTGCAAAAATGAGAAATCGCTGGTCAACTTTTAACCCTTATAACTCCCTAACAAAAAAAAATTATGTTTCCAAAATTGTGCTGATGTGAAGCAGACATGTGGGAAATGTTGTTTATTAACTATATTATGTGATATAACTCTCTAATTTAAGGGCATAAAAATGAAAAATTTGAAAATTGTGAAATTTTCATAATTTTTGACAAATTTTTGTTTTTTTCACAAATAAATGCAAGTCATATCGAAGAAGTTTTACCACTATCATAACGTACAATATGTCATGAGAAAACAATCTCAGAATCACCAGGATCCGTTGAAGCGTTTCAGAGTTATGACCTCATAAAGTGACAGTGGTCAGAATTGTAAAAATTGGCCGTGTCAGTTAGGTGAAAACAGGCTTCGGGGTGAAGGGGTTAATTTAACATGTCCCTTTTGTCACATTATTTTTTAGGGGTACCATCATTTCTATCCAGGCTTATTTCATGAGTTTTATTTTTTTTAAATTCTGTGGAAACATGTTTGAAAAGCAATGTCTGACTTTCATTTGTTCATTTTCATAGATCTTTTATTTATTATTACTTTTGTCAGATTCACGTTATTTCTGGGACCATTGTGGGTTTTTCTGTCATTAAATGAGGGGTACCAACAATTTTGACCACGTGTGTAGCTGAACTGTATAAAACAGGAAAGGGATACAAAAAGATATCCAAGGAATTGATAATGCCAGTCAGCAGCATTCAAACTGTGATTAACAAATGGAAAATCAGGGGCTCTGTATAAACAAATCCACGGTCAGGTAGACCAACAAAAATGTCGTCCACAACTGCCAGGAAAATTGTTCGGGATGCAAAGAAAAACCCACACATAACATCAGCTGAAATACAGGACTCTCTGAAAACTAGCGGTGTGGCTGTTTCAAGATGCACAATAAAGAGGCACTTGAAGAAAAATGGGTCACATGGTCAGTCGCCAGAAGAAAGCCATAACTGCGCAAATGCCACAAAGTATCTCGCCTACAATACGCAAAGCACAGAGACAAGCCTCAAAACATCTGGAACAAAGAAATTTGGAGTGATGAGACCAAAATTGGACTCTTTGGCCACAACCATAAACATTACATTTGAAGAGAGGTCAACAAGGCCATTGATGAAAAGAACACCATTCCTACTGTAAAGCACGGAGGTGAATCGTTGATGTTTTGGGGATGTGGGAGCTACAAAGACACAGGAAACTTGGTCAAAGTTGAATGAAAGATGAATGCAGCACGTTATCAGCAAATACTGGAGGCAAATTCGAAATCATCAGCCTGGAAGCTGCTCATGTGACGTACTTGGACGTTCCAACATGACAATGATCCAAAACACAAGGCCAAGTCGACCTGTCATTGGCTACAGAAGTACAAGTTGAAGGTTCTGGAGTGGCCATCTCAGTCTCCTGACCTCAATATCATTGAGCCACTCTGGGGAGATCTCAAGCATGCAATTCATGCTAGACAGCCCAGGAATTTACAGCAACTGGAGGATTTTTGCCAAGAAGAGTAGGCAGCTTTACTATCTGAGAAAATAAAGAACCTCATCCACAACTACCACAAAAGACTTTAAGCTGTCATTGATGTTAGAGGAGGCAATATACGGTATTAAGAAATGGGGTATGTGAACTTTTGATCAGGGCATTTGAATGTTTTGGGTTGTCATTATGATTTAAAAAGAGAAAACACAGCAGTTTGACAATAAATGGCTTCACCCCACCCAACCACTAACCATGAGTGGAGAAAAAGTTTTGGTGCTATTATTCATACTCTCTGAAAAAAGGCCAAGAAAGCAAAAATTCTGCTGTGGTATGTACATTTTTAAGCACAACTGTATTATGTGACTTTTTCAACTTTTCAACTTAGTTCCACTATGGGATATGCATAATTTTCACTTTGCTCACTGGTCTCATGCATTGCAGTACTCATATACTGCAGTGCCTGAGACGTGTCAGTGACTCACTGACTGTACTTGTGAGACCTGGTTTATAGCTGGATCTCACAAGCCACCATATCCTGGGGTCATAACATGACTTCAGGGTACCATGGCAACGATCAGCACCCACGATTAATATCGCAGGGGTCGATCCTGCCATAAGGGTCTTTTAACCTCCTTTTAGCCACTTAAATACCACTGTCACGATTGACAGCTGTATTTAATTGGACTCAATCAGTTTCAAAACAGACACGCATTTTGACTCGTTTCCTCATGGGGTATAAAGGAAGCGGGATGAAACTTGCGCCGGGGCAGTGGGACACCTGGACATGCTCTGCATCCCTTCACTGCACTAGCACTTTAAACACAAGATTCTGACCTTACTTTTTCATTGTACTATATGTTTATTTGTTATGCCACTGAGCCACATACTGCAGTGATGCAAGCTTAGACTAGCAGGTTGATTTTTCTGTGTGTCTCCTGCCTCATGAGATATCCCTTTATTAACATTGAAGTGTTATCTTTGTTATGTTTTTCAATAAAATATTTTTGCTTACATTTCAAGTGATCACTTTGCCTGATTGGCCTTTGTATGTGTCAGTATAGGCAGTTTGACATAGTGCCACAAATATTAGACTGATGTGTACCAAATATGGTGAATTCGGCCTACGGTCTATCGTGCATTGGGGCACCAGATGACTGATCTTCGGAAAATGTCAATCGGGCATGTCTGATTTCATTGTCTCATTGTTCTCTCAGAGATAAATTGCTGGCTGACATATCAGCCAGTAGCTTCTTCGTAGAGAAACAGAAGCACTCGTTGGAATCATTGCTCTTCTGTGTGGGACAATCAGCTGAGATGGTTGTCGGACAAATGATAGACCGTTTCATTATATTCATAAAACATGACCACGTCAGACTGCTTGATCTCCCAACTTGAGTTGATCTGATCTGAGTTAAGAGAGCAGCCGCAAATCTCAATTCCTCTGGATATCAGATCTATCCAAAGGAGGCTAGAGTGATATGGCTGCTGAATGGCTGCAAGGCTCGCATGACATGACAATGTCACCCAAACCCTGGGAGAGCCAGTACCGACTCTGCTGGAATGACGCCTGCACAAGAGGTGAGTATAGCTGTTATTATGGTATTTGGGGTAATATAATGATTTAGAAGGGGTTGTCTGAATAGTGGACAACCCATTTTAAGTCTGATTTATGACATCCTAAATGAAAAATAGAAAAATCAACCAAGACAAAACTACCGTGTTTCCACAGAGCAGAAGTTTGATAGCAATCACTTTAAGAAAATCCCTTAAGCTAGTATTATTGATCACTAAGGAAACGTACTACAACACAGATATATATTTTTAATATTGTCCCACAGCGGATTTTCTGCGGATTGCTCATGGAAAACTTTCCTTAACAGGATTAAATGAACATTCAAATGTAGTTAAAGGTTTTATCTGCTTGTAACATAATGTATCACCATAGCACTGTACACTATTTTATATTACAGTTGGAGTGTGCTGTATCGTACAGTGTCACCAAACTTACAGGCCTTCTTCTGTTGCAATTCTATAATATACAGTCCGTAGCTATCAAGGCATGGTGAGAATTGTAGTTTTGAAAATATAGAAAACCACTTGTGGGAGACCACTGTTGGCAACGATACAACTTTCTTTGACAATTTCAATACATGAACATCTACTCAACAGTAATCAATTGGGAAGAAAGTGGAGTGGATACTGGTCAGCCTGAAGCACCACAACCTTCAAAATTCACTATGGTGATGAAATTGGTTAGAATTAGTGATGAGCGCATATACTCGAGATTTCCTGAGCAAGGTCGGGTGTCCTCCGAGTATTTTTTAGTGCTCGGAAATTTAGTTTTTATTGCCGCAGCTGAATGATTTACATCTGTTAGCCAGCATAAGTATATGTGGGGGTTGCCTGGTTGCTAGGGAATCCCCACATGTACTTATGCTTGCTAACAGATGTAAATCATTCAGCTGCGGCAAGAAAAACTAAATTTCCGAGCACCAAAAAATACTCGGAGGACACTCGAGCGTGCTCGGGAAATCTCGAGTAACGAGTATATTCGCTCATCACTAGTTATAATGCTACAAATCAATATATGCTGGAAGTGTTATAACTTATTTACTAGAGCTATTTTACCCTACTTTCAACAATGTTCAAAAGAGATGAGAAAGGAGGGGCAGGGAATGACAACAAACTAAGAGATTTACTGTTTCTCCCTTGTTCTGGCTGAGGTGCTGGCTCAAAGACCAGTTCCCTTTGTGCAAGTTTGTGCTAGATTATTGCAAGGACTGCAACTACCTTTGTCATCATTACGCAAGGCTGTTTAAAGCCAACTCTAACAGCATTGTGCTGTCTGAGTATTCAGTAAGTTTTGCAATTATTTCCTCATGTAGGTCTGGAATTTCTCTCACCATTAATTTCTCTCAGCTGATTAATCATTTCTACAGCAAACTCCTACTTGCTTATCATTTGTCTGCCTTTACTTCCTGGCATAAACCAGCAGTTAACCATTTGTCTTCTGTAAGCATAACAAACTCTTCTCTGCAATACTGGTGCTGTTCACACTAAAATGCTACACCAACAGTGTATAATCATCTCTGCAAGCAAGTATTCAGTTACCTGTTCATCACTCCTGACCTGCATTTAGCCAGTTGCCAGAGGTAAGTATAAAAATCTCTTCTCTGCTAATATTGGTACTGTTCACACAGCAATGCCGCTGCAACCGTAGTGATGTTTTCTGCAAGCAAGTATCTAGTTTGCCTGCTTATCACTTCTGCCTGTGGAAAACAATTTGTTTACTGACAGACTACGTCTCTTGCCAATGAACATGTATCTGCCAATAGCATACAACTCTGCTATTAACTATTTGTTTGGTGCAAGTCCTGAACTGACTATAAATCAGAGGCAGCTAAGCTACCTTAATACTTCAGGCACTTGCCCATAGACAATCATTCTAAATAGTAATGCAGTGTGGGCAGGTGGATATATTGTTGAAAACCTCACACAGCAGTAACTACCAAGAATATATTTGAGAGATGAAGATACATATTACACTACTTATAGAGACTTTTTTTATATTTTTCATAACTTTCTATACAATCCTGACATGTGAGAAGTCATAAAACTAATAGATTAATTTTGTTATTAATAATAAAGATATCAGATACAGACCCAGTGTGGATTTTTCGTCCTCCTTAGTTGCTAAATAAGTTGTATATAGTTATGAAAATGTCTGCAAAATATAATTTGCTGGTAATTGCCTCTTGTGTGCCCTGGATTATGGAATCGGACTCTCATTCCCATAGCTGTCACTTTTGATGATTAGCTGGGAGCTTTAATTAGGAGAGATGTTTGGGGAATCAATCACACTGTGCGGAGCAGTGATACAGAGTAAGCTTCGCATACATTTGAGACCACTTTATTGCCCACAGCTACTTTACACTATGACTGCTCAGCAATTGTTACTTACGTCCTGTGTTTTCTTCATTAGGAAAACATTTTCTACAAGTCTGGAATGATCTGCAGGCACTTTGCTGAGAGTAAAGTTTAGCCAATGGCAAACATGGAAAGATAGGTATAAAAGAGGAAACTGTCTATGTAGTTGGAAAATATTAAAATTTGAGCATCCTCAGTGGTTGAACTTGATACCATTTAATGGCTAACTGAAAAGATTGTAACTTCTTTTCAGTTAGACATTAAATTTAATGTCTCTCCTACCCCTGTCCTCCGTATCTTCACTCCACGACACGGACAGCGCCACCACTTTCTATAACTCCACCCTCACATCAGCCATAGTCTTAGTTGCCCCTCTCATGCATGGCAAAGTGCGACAAATCAAAAGGCAACCCTGGCATAACAACCTCACCAAAAAACTCTGACAAGCATCCAGGGTCGCGGAGCGACGTTGGAAAAAAACACACCTGCCAGACAACTTCACTGCTTTTAAACAAGCTACACTTGCCTTCAAACTAGCCCTCACCTCTGCTAAACAGACCTATTTAATAATAAGTTTTCATGTAACCTTTAATAAGATGGGTAGTAGGGGGGTGACAAGGACACTAAACTTCAGGAGGGCAAATTTCCAACGGATGAGAGAGGATCTTGGTGCAATTAACTGGGACGATATCCTGAGACACAAAAATACACAAAGAAAATGGGAGACGTTTATTAGCATCCTGGATAGGACCTGTGCACAGTATATACCGTATGGGAATAAACATACTAGAAATAGGAGGAAACCAATATGGCTAAATAGAGCTGTAAGGGGCGCAATAAGGGACAAAAAGAAAGCATTTAGAGAATTAAAGGAAGTAGGTAGTGAGGAGGCATTAAATAAATACAGAAAATTAAATAAATTCTGTAAAAAGCAAATCAAGGCAGCAAAGATTGAGACAGAGAGACTCATTGCCAGAGAGAGTAAAAATAATCCCAAAATATTCTTTAACTATATAAATAGTAAGAAACTAAAAAATGACAGTGTTGGCCCCCTTCAAAATAATCTGGGGGAAATGGTGGATGAGGATGAGGAAAAAGCCAATATGCTAAATGACTTTTTTTCATCAGTATTTACAAAAGAAAATCCCATGGCAGACAAAATGACTAGTGATAAAAATTCCCCATTAAATGTCACCTGCTTAACCCAGCAGGAAGTACAGCGGCGTCTAAAAATAACTAAAATTGACAAATCTCCGGGCCCGGATGGGATAGACCCCCGAGTACTGCAGGAACTAAGTACAGTCATTGATAGACCATTATTTTTAATCTTTAAAGACTCCATAATAACAGGGTCTGTACCACAGGACTGGCGTATAGCAAATGTGGTGCCAATATTCAAAAAAGGGGCAAAAACTGAACTCGGTAATTATAGGCCAGTAAGCTTAACCTCTACTGTGGGTAAAATCCTGGAGGGCATTCTAAGGGATACTATACTGGAGTATCTGAAGAGGAATAACCTTATGACCCAGTATCAGCACGGGTTTACTAGGGACCGTTCATGTCAGACTAATTTGATCAGCTTCTATGAAGAGGTAAGTTCCGGACTGGACCAAGGGAACCCAGTGGACGTAGTGTATATGGACTTTTCTAAAGCTTTTGATACGGTGCCACACAAAAGGTTGTTACATAAAATGAGAGTAATGGGGATAGGGGAAAATATGTGTAAGTGGGTTGAGAGCTGGCTCAGGGATAGGAAACAAAGGGTGGTTATTAATGGAGCACACTCGGACTGGGTTGCGGTTAGCAGTGGGGTACCACAGGGGTCAGTATTGGGCCCTCTTCTTTTTAACATATTTATTAATGACCTTGTAGGGGGCATTCAGAGTAGAATTTCAATATTTGCAGATGACACTAAACTCTGCAGGGTAATCAATACAGGGGAGGACAATTTTATATTACAGGATGATTTATGTAAACTAGAAGCTTGGGCTGATAAATGGCAAATGAGCTTTAATGGGGATAAATGTAAGGTCATGCACTTGGGTAGAAGTAATAAGATGTATAACTATGTGCTTAATTCTAAAACTCTGGGCAAAACCGTCAATGAAAAAGACCTGGGTATATGGGTGGATGACAAACTCATATTCAGTGGCCAGTGTCAGGCAGCTGCTACAAAGGCAAATAAAATAATGGGATGTATTAAAAGAGGCATAGATGCTCATGAGGAGAACATAATTTTACCTCTATACAAGTCACTAGTTCGACCACACTTAGAATACTGTGCACAGTTCTGGTCTCCGGTGTATAAGAAAGACATAGCTGAACTGGAGCGGGTGCAGAGAAGAGCGACCAAGGTCATTAGAGGACTGGGGGGTCTGCCATACCAAGATAGGTTATTACACTTGGGGCTATTTAGTTTGGAAAAACGAAGACTAAGGGGTGATCTTATTTTAATGTATAAATATATGAGGGGACAGTACAAAGACCTTTCTGATGATCTTTTTAATCATAGACCTGAGACAGGGACAAGGGGGCATCCTCTACGTCTGGAGGAAAGAAGGTTTAAGCATAATAACAGACGCGGATTCTTTACTGTAAGAGCAGTGAGACTATGGAACTCTCTGCCGTATGATGTTGTAATGAGTGATTCATTAATTAAATTTAAGAGGGGACTGGATACCTTTCTGTAAAAGTATAATGTTACAGGGTATATACACTAGATTCCTTGATAAGGCGTTGATCCAGGGAACTAGTCTGATTGCCGTATGTGGAGTCGGGAAGGAATTTTTTTTTCCATGGTGGAGTTACTCTTGCCACATGGGTTTTTTTTGCCTTCCTCTGGATCAACATGTTAGGGCATGTTAGGTTAGGCTATGGGTTGAACTAGATGGACTTAGTCTTCCTTCAACCTTAATAACTATGTAACTATGTAACTATGTAACTATATTTCACTAACCTTGCATCTTCACTATCCTACAACCTAAAACAACTGTTCAGCACATTTAACTCTCTCCTCCGCCTGCCACTGCCACCTCCAACTCCCCTCATCTCTTCTGAGGACTTTGCCACCTACTTCAAAAACAAGATCGACCAAGCAAGGCAAACCTTTACTGTTTCACCTCCATATACCAGACCTCTGCCCTTCCCTAATAACCTCCCTCTCCAACATCACTGAAGTAGAACTTACTCGCCTCCTTTCCAAATCACACCTCACCACTTGTGCATTTGACCCCATCCCTTCGCACCTGCTCCTCAACCTCACTAACATGCTCATTCCAGCCCTAACCCATCTCTTCAACCTATTGCTATCTTCTGGTACCTTCCCCTCTGCCTTCAAACATGCCACCATCAAACCCATCCTCAAAAAAGCTAACCTTGACCCAACTGCTATGCCCAGCTATTGCCCCATATCACTGCTCCCGTTTGCTTCCAAACTCCTTGAGCAGCATGTCCATGGTCAACTTTCCTCCCACCTCTCATTTAACTCTCTCCTTGACAACTTCCAATCTGGCTTCCGCCCCCACCACTCCACCGAAACTGCTCTGACCAAAATTACTAACGACTTACAGCCAAAGCTAACTGTCACGGGGAGACTAGGTGGGTGAGAGCTAATAACCCGGGCCCCTGCAATTTCCCTCAGACTAGGGAAATGCTGACTGACCCTCTACCTGAAGTTTACACTGATGGTGTGCATGTCCAGGCCTCGAACCTCACCCTGCCTCCTGTTACAACCCTAAGCTGAAAACCTCCACCCTCCACCCAGTGAATGTAATACACCAATACCCACAGTTAGCACAGACAAGGATAAAGGAAAATATACACCACGCCGCAGTCACTCAGGAATACACTATAAATGTGCAGGGCAAAATAAGCACAAATATAGGAAGGAGTAAATAAGACAAAGGAAAATACACCACCAGCAACGATTCTCCAACAACCAGCTCTCCACTCCAGACCGAGATAACAACGCAAGACAGAAGCTATAATCGGCGACGCCCAATGATCCGGAGAACTATTTAAAGGCCATGGGCATGGCCCAGATTCCAATCCGAGGATCAGGTAAATTAACCCTGGAACAGCTGGACAAAACCTAGCCGACACCAATGAGCAAATAGTGGTCAAAAGCGGAATTACCGCTGTCTGTCGAACGACCTGGTCTGAACAGCGTCCGACATGAAAGTACCCCGCCTTCTACGAGGGACCCCAGGGTCCTCACGGCTTATAGGACCCGGCTTGTCTGGATGGCGAAGATGAAAAAACCTGACCAGCCGATCCGCATGAATATCCGAGGCTGGTACCCAGGACCTCTCCTCAGGCCCATAACCACGCCAGTGTACCAAGTACTGTAAAGTAAGACGCACTACACGAGAGTCAACCACCTTGGAGACTTCAAACTCCAAATTACCATCCACCAAGACTGGAGGAGGCATAGGCGCCACGTCCACAGAACCCACCACCTTCTTTAGAAGAGACGTGTGGAACACGTTGTGTATCTTATACACTGTAGGGAGCCCAATCGGTAAGCTACTGGGTTAATGACGGCGGTGACCCTAAATGGACCAATAAACCGTGGACCCAATTTAAGGGATGGTATTTTGAGTCTTATGTTTTTTGTGGATAACCACACCCAGTCATCCACACTCAGGTCCGGACCTGGCACACGCCTACTGTCAGCCACACGTTTGTACCTAGCACCCACACTCAACAGGCGCTGTTTAACTCTCCTCCAGACTGATGATAATTGTGCTCCTAACTGATCCTCCTCCGGAACGCCGGAAGAGCCCCTCTGACTCAAGGTACAAAATTGAGGATGTAGCCCATAAACACAAAAAAACGGAGACTCCCCAAACGACTCCTGGCGGTGATTATTGATGGCAAACTCAGCCAAAGGAAGAAAGGTAGACCACTCCTCCTGGTTATCAGAGACAAAGCAGCATAAGTACTGTTCCAAATTTTGGTTCATACGCTCAGTCTGACCATTTGACTGAGGATGGAACGCCGAAGAATGAGACAACTTGATCCCCAGCCGTGAGCAAAATGCTCTCCAAAATTTTGCCACAAACTGAGACCCCCTATCAGACAGAATGTCAGACGGAACCCCATGAAGTCTGACCACCTCCTGCACAAATACCTGAGCCAGAGTCTTAGCGTTAGGCAACGAAGGCAAAGGCACAAAGTGCGACATTTTTGAAAACCGATCAACAATCACCAAGATGACCGTGTTCCCAGCTGATGAGGGCAAATCAGTGATGAAATCCATGGAGATTTCCGTCCATGGCTTACTAGGTACTTCAAGAGGAAGTTGTGTGCCAACAGGACGGGAGCGGGGCGTCTTAGCCCTAGCGCACGTGGTACAAGCTGACACGTATGAGACCACATCCTGTCGGATCTTGGGCCACCAAAACCGACGTGACACCAACTCCAAGGTACCTCTAACCCCTGGGTGGCCAGCCAGGACAGCATCATGATGCTCCGCCAAAACCTTTAGGCGGAGATGAAGCGGTACAAAAGATTTGTTGATGGGAAGCTCAGATGGTACCTCCTCCTGAGCCTCGGCAATCTCAGCCTCAACCTCGGTAGTGAGAGCCGAAACCACAACACCCTCCCGAGGTTCACCCCCCGGAAAACACCTGGACAGAGCATCCGCCTTAGTGTTTTTAGACCACGGTCTGTAAGTGACAACAAAATTGAACCGCGTGAAAAACAATGCCCAGCGAGCCTGCCTGGGGGACAGACGCTTGGCTGACTCCAAATACAGCAGATTCTTATGATCGGTAATGACAGTAACCTGATGTACCGACCCCTCCAAGAATTTTCGCCATTCCTCAAAAGCCAACTTGATTGCCAACAACTCCCTGTTGCCGATATCGTAGTTACATTCGGCGGATGACAGTTTCTTGGAGAAATAGGCGCACGGACGCAAACCACTCAAAGATGAGCCTTGAGATAGTACCGCCCCCACACCAACCTCAGACGCATCGACTTCCACAACAAAGGGTTTTGATACGTCTGGCTGCACAAGAATGGGGGCTGAAACAAAACTGTTCTTAAGAAATCCAAATGCGCGCACAGCAGCCTCAGGCCAAACGGAGAAATTGGTACCCTTTTTAGTCATGTCAGTTAGCGGTTTAGCAATGATGGAAAAATCTTTGATAAATTTCCTATAGTAGTTAGAAAACCCAAGGAACCGCTGAAGTGCTTTCAGGTTATCAGGACGTTCCAAATGCAGCACCGCTTGCACCTTAGCGGCGTCCATTTTAAAACCAGAAGCAGACACAATATAACCCAAGAAAGGCAACTCTTGAACAGAAAATACACATTTCTCAAGTTTAGCATACAGCTTATTCTCTCTGAGAAGCTGTAACACCTGCCTGACATGATCTAAATGAGCATCACGGTCACAAGAATATATGAGGATGTCATCTAGGTACACGATAACGAATTTCCCCAAAACATGCGAGAACGCATCATTGATGAAATGTTGGAACACTGTAGGTGCGTTAGTCAACCCAAAAGGCATCACCAAATTTTCAAAATGACCCTCAGGGGTATTAAAAGCCGTCTTCCACTCATCACCTTGACGGACTCTTATGAGATTGTATGCCCCCCTGAGGTCAAGCTTGGTAAACCACTTAGCACCCGACACCTGGTTGAACAAATCTGGTATCAGTGGCATCGGGTATGGATCACGAACCGTAATCTGGTTCAACTCCCTGAAATCCAAACACGGGCGTAATCCGCCATCTTTCTTCTTTACGAAGAAGAACCCTGCTGCCACCGGCGAGGATGACGGCCTGATGTGCCCTTTGCTCAAGCTTTCAGCAATATAATCTTTTAATGCTTGTCTCTCCGGACCGGAGATGTTAAACATCCTTGCTTTAGGCAACTTGGCCCCTGGTTTAAACCTGATAGAACAGTCATAGGGACGATGTGGCGGCAACTCTGAGCAACCCTTTTCAGAGAACACATCCACAAAATCCAGAAGTGACTCCGGAACGCTTGAAGTCACCGCAGCCAATTCTCCTGGCAGAACTCGCTCCACTGAATTATGTCCTGAGTTTTCCAGTCAATTACCGGGTTGTGCATGGACAACCAAGGAAAACCCAAAACCACCTGAGCAGGAAGATTCCTGAGCACCTTACATGTAACCCGCTCGGAATGTAGAACCCCAATGTGGAGTTTCACCTCAGCCACAAATTCAGTAATCTCCCCCTGAGAGAGAGAGGAGCAGCATTGATGGTGACCACACAGATAGGATGAGACAGTTTTTCAATCCTAAAACCTGCTGTGCGCGCAAACTCCTCATCAATGAGATTTGTGGCTGAACCACTATCCACAAAAACAGTAATTGGCAGCTCACTGCCAGCGATAAAAACCTTAGCAGGGAGTATGCATTGAGAAACCACCATGGAGAATATACATAAGCTCAGATTGGTCTCCTCCACACCCTCTGAGCTTAGAAGTTTTCCGCCGTTGCGTTTTTCTTAGCAGAGGACAGATGTTAATAAAATGACCAATTTTACCACAGTAAAAACAGGCTCCCTGCTTCCTGATCTCTGGGGCTTGACGCTTTACATGTGACACCCCTGTGATTTGCATAGGCTCCGTGGGCTCACCTGCAGCAACCTCACGTGAACCTAAACCTTCACTCACAGGCGGTGTCTCATGCTCCCCCTGACGCAGACGGCGATCAATCCGGACAACCAGACTCATAGCGGAATCTAGAGAAGCAGGAGTCTCGTACATCAGAAGGGCTTTTTTAACCCTTCCAGAAACCCCATGAATAAACTGACTCCGCAATGCTGGATCATTCCATTGGGTATCGATCGCCCAGCGGCGGAATTCAGAACAGTAATCCTCTGCTACTCGCTCCCCCTGGCGAATGGAGCGTATCTTAGATTCAGCCAGAGCCATTCTTTCAGGTTCATCATAGATTTTCCCAAAAGAAGAAAAAAACTCTCCACAGAGTCAAATGCAGCAGAATCAGATGGCAAAGAAAACGCCTGTGCTTGGGGATCCCCGCTTAACAATGACAACACCAGGCCCACTCGCTGAGCCTCATTACCCGAGGAGATCGGGCGCATACGGAAATATAGTTTGCAAGCTTCACGAAAAGAAACAAATTTACTGCGTTCCCCAGCAAATTTTTCAGGCAAAGGAAATTTAGGCTCAGCAACTCTTTCTGTCGCTCTAGCTTGCACATTAGATACTGCTAGTCCCTGTTGCTGTACTGCCCCCCTCAACTCCGTGACCTGTAGGGACAGCGCCTCCAACTGGCGGGTTATGGAAGTCATGGGATCCATGACAAAACACAAAAAAAAACAAAAAACCCTTTTTTTTTTTTTTGTTGGGCCGATTATAAAGTCACGGGGAGACTAGGTGGATGAGAGCTAATAACCCGGGCCCCTGCAATTTCCCTCAGACTAGGGAAATGCTGACTGACCCTCTACCTGAAGTTTACACTGATGGTGTGCATGTCCAGGCCTCGAACCTCACCCTGCCTCCTGTTACAACCCTAAGCTGAAAATCTCCACCCTCCACCCAGTGAATGTAATACACCAATACCCACAGTTAGCACAGACAAGGATAAAGGAAAATATACACCACGCCGCAGTCACTCAGGAATTCACTATAAATGTGCAGGGCAAAATAAACACAAATATAGGAAGGAGTAAATAAGACAAAGGAAAATACACTACCAGCAACGATTCTCCAACAACCAGCTCTCCACTCCAGACCGAGATAACACCGCAAGACAGAAGCTATAATCGGCGACGCCCAATGATCCGGAGAACTATTTAAAGGCCATGGGCATGGCCCAGCTTCCAATCCGAGGATCAGGTAAATTAACCCTGGAACAGCTGGACAAAACCTAGCCGACGCCAATGAGCAAATAGTGGTCAAAAGCGGAATTACCGCTGTCTGTCGAACGACCTGGTCTGAACAGCGTCTGACATGACACTAACAGACAGTTCTCCATCCTCCTCCTTCTCGACCTGTCCTCTGCTTTCGACACAGTCGACCAATGCCTACTTCTACAGATTCTTTCTTCTCTCGGCAGCAAAGGCCTTGCCCAGTCCTGGATTGCCGCATACCTTTCCAACCGCACATTTAGCCTTTCCCACTCCCACACTACCCCTTCATCTCGCCCTCTCTCTGTTGGAGTCCCTCAAGGCTCTGTCCTAGGGCCCCTACTTTTTTCCATCTATACCCTTGGCCTAGGACAACTCATAAAGTCCCATGGCTTCCAGTACCACCTATATGCGGACGACACTCAGGTCTTCCTCTCTGGCTCAGATGTCACCTCTCTGCTGTCCAGAATCCCGAAGTATCTGTCAGCCATATCCTCCTTGTTCAACGCTCGCTTCCTAAAACTCAATGTATGCAAAACCGAACTAATCATCTTTCCCCTATGTAGCGTATCCCCCCTACCTGATCTATCTATTATGGTAAACGGCATCACACTCTCTCCCGCACCTGAAATTCGCTGCCTCGGGGTAACTCTCAACTCTGCCCTGACCTTCAAACCGCATGTCCAAACTCCTTGCCACCTCCTGTGGCCTCCAACTCAAAAATATTGCCAGAATCCGTCACTTCCTCTGGCCACAATCTACTAAAACTCTTGTGCATGCCCTCATCATCTCCCGCCAAGATTACTGCAACACCCTCCTCTGTGGCCTCCCCGCTAACTCCCTTGCACCACTCCAGTCTGTCCACAACTCTGCTGCTCGGCTAATCCACCTCTCTCCTCGCTACTCCCCTGCTTCTCCCCTCTGCAAATCCCTCCACTGGCTCCCAATTCCCCAACGAATCCAGTTCAAACTACTAACACTGATCTACAAAGCCATCCACAACCTGCCCCCTTCCTATATCTCTGAACTAGTCTCCAACTATCTTCCCTCACATAATCTTCGATCCTCCCAAGACTTCCTACTCTCCTCCACACTTTTTTGTTCCTCACACAACCACCTCCAAGATTTCTACCGAATATCCCCATCCTCTGGAATTCCATGCCTCAACACCTCCGATTATCCACCACCCTTGGATCCTTCAGACTGAACCTGAAAACCCATCTCTTCAGGAAAGCCTACAGCCTGCAATAACCATTCTGCCGCCTCACCAACCACCTGAGCTGCCGCCTCACCAACCACCCAAGCTGCTGCCACATCACCAACCACCCGAGTTGCCGCATCGCCACCGCCAGAGCTGCCCCCTCACCAACCACCCGAGCTGCCACCTCACCACCACCAGAGCTGCCGCCTCACCACCACCAGTGCTGCAGCAACCCGGCCTCCTGTCTCTTCCCCATTATCCCGAAGAATGTAAGTCCGCAAGGACAGGGTCCTCTACGCTCCATACCAGTCTGTCATTGTAAATTTGTTTACTGTTAACGATATGTATAACCCTGTATGTAACCCCTTTTCTCATGTACAACACCATGGAATTAATGGTGCTATATACATAAATAATAATAATAATTAGAAAGTATCAACCACTGAGGACTCTCAAATTTTAATATTTTTCTATCTACTGGCTAACATGGTACAAAAATATATAATTTCTTGTATTCAGTTAAAGTATTTTCTGAAGGAGAAAAAAAAAGAAAGAAAACCCCAAAACTGTCTTTGTATAAAAAAAATGAAGTCATGCTGTATATTACAATTCTATTACAATATTCAATAGTTTCTCCTTTCCTATCTTCATGAATAGGTCATGCAGTTTAGAACTAGGCTGAAAACTTCTCTCTAGCTCATTATAAATATGCAAGTTATTCTTGCAGTGGAATTAACATAATAGCACAATTTACAGGTTTTGGTTATTTAATATCTGCTTGCAGAGAGCTAAAAGGTGTGATGGCGGAGGCGTAGAAATTTAAATTTCTTGTGGACTCCATTACATACTGAGGAAATAATGGCACAAAATAACAGCATTCGTTATTAGTATGCACACCTTTAACTTTTCATATCTGTATTCAGGTCACAGCTGAAGTTTTGTAAAAACGCTTCGAACAATTTGTCTTTCAAAATGTATATAGTTTTGTATAATACTAGGGAAATCAAGCCACGGAATTCTGTTCTTTCCATTTTTTATATTTCTATCACTAATTGTGAATTTATTAAGGTAAACTGAGCACAAACTAGATAATAAGCTTAATTTTACGGCATGCAATAGGAAAAACTTGGGAATTACTAATAAAAAGGGGAAACACTTTATCCAAAAATGTAACTATATAGGAATTTTTATGCCCTTTGTTAATGACTAGAATAGTGACAAGTATGCTGAGGCACAAATCTACTTCTAGCAGCTGTTTTTGCCCTTGGTCTATATCAGATATCCCCAAACTGTGGCTCGCGGGCCTATGATGTGTTGCTCGCGGCTGTCTGCAGCTTGGTGCATTAGTATAAGGTCTAGCAAACAGCTAAGATGAGCAGATCTCCAGATGGTGACTATTGTGAGTTGACATGCACAGAATAGAAGATCTGGATGCTCATACACTGCCCATTGGGTGGAGAGATAAATCAATTATAGTAACCTGGAAACAGGATGATGCTGCAAGTTGGAGGAGGTGCCTGAAGATGGATGTGATAGTGTTGTGTGAGTGTGTGGTGCGCGAATACTGAATCGGGCAAGGAGGAAACCCCTGTATGGAAGTATACTGCTCAGTGTGTTTTCTGTGGGAAAGCTTTGGCTGTTATTATACTTTTGGCTTTGGGTCTTATCACATTGAGGCGGTAGGAGCAGGATATCCCTACTCTGATGGGCGGGAAGAGGGAGAGGATTGGATGTGGCTTGTGACCTTCTTTAAGAGTTGAATGTGGCTCTCTTGGTAAGAAAGGTTGGGACCCACTGGACTTCATGTAGGTTATAGGGGATGTAGCTATCTCTTTAGTGGTCTTTAGTGGACCAACTGACTAGGAGAATTTTAAATAGAGACTCTGAAATGTTTATTAAATTGCTTTTATAACATTGTAAGCTTACAATTTGA
Source organism: Ranitomeya variabilis (assembly GCF_051348905.1). Taxonomy (NCBI): domain Eukaryota; kingdom Metazoa; phylum Chordata; class Amphibia; order Anura; family Dendrobatidae; genus Ranitomeya; species Ranitomeya variabilis. The sequence goes on along the minus strand of NC_135232.1, from coordinate 163,166,469 downwards.
AATACAAAATAATTATATGGGATATTTCATTACCTAATAACATTGTTTAAGAGTCAAAAGACAGAGCAAAAGACCAAAAAAGCTAATGCATTTGCCATCGCACACAAGTCACATTGGGGGAATGCATTGTTTTCATGGATGATATATCTAAAAAACTACAACCAATTCGGCAAAAGTAATCAGATTTTTTAATTCAGCACCGTCAAGATACCTTAAATCCATTAAAAAAACCTTGGCACCTGCAAAAAATTTTTTTTTGCAGACCAGTGTAATGGGTATGTGTCTTAACAACATAGAGAGAACGCGTACATGAAACACAGATGTGTGAATGGGGCCTAAAGCTGAGTTTGCTCACTTTGTGTGAATCTCACACTGTGACTGCAGAAAAGCCAAAGCAGAGGGACACTGTACTGTTCCTTAATATAGGGGAGTTCTAGTCTATCCCTAACCCCAGAGTTACCCCTGAAGGTGGAGATGCCTGGGTCTCATACCTCTCTGTGCTCCTACAAAATCCTAAGGTGCTCCCACCCTCCCACCAGGGAGGAAAGAGGCAGGAGTGAAAGGGTAAACACAGGCTGGACAGACAGGAGAAAACTAATGCACAATAAAAAGGCAGACATACAGGATAAAATACGAAGAAGAAATGGGTGCACAATAAAGATGCAGAAAAAGCAACATGAGCAAATGCCAAAAGGGGAGCATAGAGGTATTCACAACAAACTGCAAGCAACAATCTCAAAACGACTAAGAGCGACTCTCCATACCATTTTCTCCAATGAAGCCAGGAACAGAATGAAGATTCTATTGCTGGCAAGGAGGGAAGCCAGGCACAGCTTTCTATAATAGAAGTGTGTTGTTCCAATAAGCAGCACAGCCAATAGACAACGAGGAACTCTAAACCCTGTTCATGCCCCAAGAAACCTGTTAACTCATGAATGGCAGTGTAGATTTGAAAGAGGACCTGTGCTCAGCTAATCTCTGCGATCGTCTAATCTCAGATGTACCACAGGTCCCAGGAGAGTGTGGCACATTCATGACAACTGCTTGATGGGAGTCATGATTGATGCTGTGATTCTCAGCGTCAACTCTTTCTGCAAACTTTATACATTATTGTATTCATGGGCTCTCCAGAAATCCACTAAATGTTACTTTTTTCTGTAAAAATTAAATTAGTTTTGAGAAGTACAGTATATTTTTCGCTTTTGGACACTAATGAATGGTGATTATCCATGAATATTATTAATTGGCATAGGTTCCTGGTCCCTGGATACACATTGCCTATTTACTCATCTTTCTTTTTAGTGTATTCCATGCTGCATTATGATGGTTTAATCCATCTATGGATGTGCACTCCAGTTTTTATTCTAACCACAGTTGGCGTTCTCCTTCATAGTAAGGGTTTGCACTGGAAGATCTGGCACTGAATAATTTAATCAATTATTGATGATCTTTTTCTGAAATGCAGCTTCACAGCCAGTTTTTAACATTTCACATTCTAGATGTACTATGAATAGCTAAATCATTACAGTAGCTGTATGATCATGAAGGTTAGATAAATTGAGATATCCATTATTTAATCATTGCAGTGCAGACGTTCTGCGCTATGTAATGGAACATTCCTCTTGTGTTAACCCTTCTGATCCTGCTCTCCGCATCCACTGACATTCACATTAAAATATCACTACTGAGTTAAAAACGCAGCATGGCAAAATCGATCCATATAAAAGCATTGGCTGCTTCAAAGGTTTTAATTCAAAGGGCAATTTATAGTAAATGCACATGAAAGCATTACGTGTCCTCCAATTACTTTCTTCGTGTGAAAAAAGTATTAGCCCAGAAAATAGTTTTAGAACGATTAAAAAATAATTATGAGTCACACTTTTTCTAAATGGAAAGGAATGTAGTAGATAAAATATTAAATGGCAGTATATGTAGGGCCAATGCTCAAAATAATAATGGTGGCGGCAGCTGCCTAGGGTGACATTCGCGGACACTACCCTGTATTAAAATTTCTTTTTATAATTAATTGATCGCTGTTTCTAAGCTGGTGGTTAAGGTGGTATGATGCACATATACTCCAGTGGTGAGGAAATGGCATGTGTCATCAATCAGCATTTCTCCATAGAATATATGATATCAAAGTGAAGCAGTAGAGGAGCTGCTGCAGCTGGCTGACAGTTTTTTGTGAACTACACATATGTGGAGTATCTGATGAGGCGGAAAATGGAGCAAATATACTATAATCAAGAATTGGTGTGGAAATTAAACACTTTTCCATTTGGTAGCTTTCATGCTGATCTTCAGGGTTAAGGGTAGAGTGGTGCATTCTGCAACCCCTTTCCTTAGGCACATATGATTCGCTGACCTGATTTTGATGCCAACCGATCCAGGAAAGACTGAAAACAGTCAAAGTCCAAGTAAGGTTGGGATATTTGGATCCTTACAAAGTTAGGATTTCTTCATATTTTACCAATTAAACATCTGAACAGGGAAGATACACTGCACATAGTTTATCTATTCCCTAGCTGTCCCTTGTATTTCTTTGCTGTGAACATTCTGTATCTCCTGGGATTTGATATGCACATTATGAGTTCCAGTTTGGCAGCTGTATATTCTTTTAATATAATGAGTTCTCTTTTTAATGAAACATACTCATCCATATTCCCTTTGTGATAAATCATTTTTAAAGGTCCCTAGAAATGAATTTAAGACATCAAGAAGGAAAATGACTGATGTACCGAGAGCTATGAATAGCATCAATATCATCACAGTACCGAAATGTGACCTCCTTTAGTCCTTTCATAGGTTATTAAGTGTCAAGTATCTTCAGTTCATTTATCTGCTACAGAGACAGAATATTAATCAATAATGTCTATTTTAATGCTCACAATAATGAGACAATTAAATTACGATATTAATGATTAAGTGCGACCATCCAGGCTGAGAGCCACTGGTGAATGAGCTGCTGCGAGCATTATTGACCAGCGGTGACATCATCGAGATTACCGCCGGTCAGTGGGGCTGCGTTCCCAGCCGGGCTGAACTGCGGTGACTGCAGGACTGTGGAAAAATGCTAGAAAAATTTTTTGTAAAAAACTAACATGTCTACGTGTGGGGCACACAGACACACGGTCCTTGGAAACACACTGACATATGCACAGACCCATTTAGGTCAGGTTTCCTGTATGTGTGAAAACTGTCACATGTACTGGAGACACGGAAGTGTGAAAGAAGCCTAAAGGCCCCGTCTCACATAGCGAGATCGCTAGCGATATCGCTGCTGAGTCACAAGTTTTGTGACGCAACAGCGACCTCAGTAGCGATCTCGCTATGTGTGACACGTACCAGCGATCAGGCCCCTGCTGTGAGATCGCTGGTCGTGTCGGAATGGCCTGGACCTTTTTTTGGTCGTTGAGGCCCCGCTGACATCGCTGAATCGGTGTGTGTGACACCGATCCAGCGATGTCTTCACTGGTAACCAGGGTAAACATCGGGTTACTAAGCGCAGGGCCGCGCTTTTAGTAACCCGATGTTTACCCTGGTTACCAGCGTAAATGTAAAAAAAAAAAAACAGTACATACTCACCATCTGATGTCCGTCAGGTCCCTTGCCGTCTGCTTCCTGCTCTCACTGACTGCCGGCCGTACAGTGAGAAGTGAGAGCACAGCAGTGACGTCACCGCTGCGCTCTGCTCTCACTGTACGGCCGGATCTCAGTCAGAGCAGGAAGCAGACGGCAAGGGACCTGGACACCGAAAGGCGAGTATGTACTGTTTGTTTTTTTGGGTAACCAGGGTAAACATCGGGTTTCTAAGCGCGGCCCTGCACTTAGTAACCCGATGTTTACCCTGGTTACCCGGGTGCTGCAGGGGGACTTCGGCATCGTTGAAGACAGTTTCAACGATGCCGAAGTCGTTCCCCTGATCGTTGGTCGCTGGAGAGAGCGGTCTGTGTGACAGCTCCCCAGCGACCACACAGCGACTTACCAACGATCACGGCCAGGTCATATCGCTGGTCGTGATCGTTGGTAAATCGCTTAGTGAGACGGGGCCTTAAGGATGGCTAGGTGAAGTCATGGCAGTTTAGTCCTGGCTAATTAGGATAAGACATTCTGCACTTTTAAAGTTATTTTCTAATAATAAGGAAACGTTTGTGTAGGTAATCAATGCTATATAATAACAGGCCAGCTTATCCTCATGTTGGTGGCTTGGGAAGCTTGGTGGACATGACAGGTTCAATTGAAAGGGGGATGCCCAGGACATTTAAAATGTATGTATTGCATACTACTCATGGTCAGGATGACCACTGCCGGCACTCATATTTTAATCCATTAAGAGAATTGGAAGATAAATTGATAAATTGATTGTTCCATTTTCTTTGTTTTTTAACGGCCTTCTGCTTGATCTTGAGCCATGGTCAACTTGATGGATGAACGATCTGTAGGAAGATAGATCTTGTTCAAGCCTACATAGGCTCACCAGGTTCTTCTCCGCCATTATGTTGATAGTTTCAAGCCATGGGGTTGCTGGTCTTCCTCTTTGCCTTGTTCCTTCTATTATTCTGACCATCATGTCCTTTTCCAGTGATTGCTCTCTTTGTATAATGTGTCCAAAGTAGGCAAGTCATAGCTTGGTGATCCTTGCTTCGAGTTACATGTCTGACTTGATTTGTTCCAGAATTAATTTATGTGTTCTCCTTGTCATCCATGGTATTGATAACATTTTTCTCCAGCACCACATTTCAGAGTAGTAGATTCTTCTTCTGTCTTGTTTCTTTATTGTTCAGGTTTCACATTCATATGTGAACCGGTCAGTAAATGATCATAAAAATCGCACATGAGCAGTCATCTTACAAGCTCCGGGCATCTTAAGCAGAACAGAATGCTAATAGTTTGTACATTGCACAATTTGAGGATTCAGTAAGTTGCAAATTTTATACATGTCCTGAACAACCACTTTAAAAGTGGACATTTAAGTGGGAAAAAAAATTCATTTGTGGATTTTACAGCAAGAGCCATGTGTTATACTTACAGATTTTGCTATGAATTAGACACTGATTTTACCATGTGTCTTGCAATGACTAAATTTCATAGGAAAAATCTGCAGTATGAAATTACTTGATGTGAGTTTGAAATCCACATGTCAAATTACTCGGGAATATTTTCTTGCAGTGTCTGGATGAGATTTAATAAAATCTCAACCATTTTGCTACAACTGTGATATACAGGAGATTATCTGTCTGCAAATGCAGAATGTACCAGTGTATGTAGTGTATGAATGTAGCCTTATCTTGAGACAATAAATAGGGAAAGAGAATATGTCCTTTGACAAGAGATCAACTTTTTCTAATATACTAGATAAAGGACTATTTAAAGGGAACCTGTCAGCAGGATTATGCACAGTAACCTACAGTGTCAGGTTGGGGCCGTTATACTGATTAAAATGATACCTTTGCAGATGAAATCCGTCTTGTGGCTGTTGTTTAATCTTTATTTTCAGTTTTGAGGTAATGATATCCCCGTGCTCTGGGGCGGCCTGTGGGGGTCTTCATGTGGTGCTCTGATTAGGTATTCATAAAGCAGACTGCTGACAGGTCACTGACCTCTTAGTGACCTGCCCCTTAGTTTGCATAATGAATATCTGTACATACTAAAAAAAATCCTCTGCAGCATAATCGCATGTTTTTTGCACCAATAATATCTGTTCTTCATGTTATTTAGCTAGAAAAAAAATCAATTTGAAAATGGCACCTGCAGCACCTGTGCAGTAACAGCTATCTATATAGCTGTGATTCGATAGCTGCTAGTGTGCATGCGCCAGTGGCGCCATCTAACTCCTCCTCAAAGATGGCGCCGCAAATTTTTTTTAAGTATGTACAGATATTCATTATGCAAACTAGGGGATGGTCACTGAGAATCAGTGACTTATCAGCAGTCTGCATTATGAATACCGAATCAGAGCAACACATGCAGACCCCCCTCCAGGCCCGCCTTAGGGCACAGGCATATCATTAACTCAAAAATTAAAATAAAGATTAAAAAACAACCACAAGACGGATTTCATCAACCCAGGTATCATTTTAATCAGTATAATGGCACCAACCTGACACTATCTGTAGGTTACTGTGCACAGTCCTGCTGACAGATTCCCTTTAAGGCTGAGGATTAAATACTGGCATTGCTCCTTGGAGCTCTGACAATTATCAAAAGGGAAGAGTTGGAGAGAGGTAAATGAGGAGGTGATACATCAAAGGTGCCCCAAAGACCCCTCACTTATATGTAATAAAACTGTTTGTACATAAAACAAAATAGTTAAATTCTGTACCACAGGCACCTCCCAACTTCTGAAGAAAAGATGAAGGACATATTGTGTGGAGCGCTTTGTATGCTGCATTTTGGGACACACATCTTGACGACTCCCCTAAGCCATACCATTTTATTCATCCCTGGCCAAATAAATAAAATGTTATAAAGTGATGGACAGCCCCTTAAAGGCTGTGTTCACAATACTGCTAAACCCTTCTGCTGTCCTGTTCCATAGGAGCAGAAGAACTGAAAGCAGGTAGGAATGAATTCATCATTAGACACACACCAGCCGAGCACGACTTTCCCCACTGAGTATAATGAGCTTTCTGTTCAGGTGTCCATCATACTTCCAACCTATATTTTTGATCTTATTTTTTTAATTTATTTTTTATTTTAGCCCAGTGATTGGCTGCAACAGTTCTGTGTGTTGTAGTCGTGATGTCACTGCTGCAGCCTCCAAACAAGCACCAGCAGAGAGGGAGCGCTGAAGCCGGCGGAGGGTGAGTATAACTGGTTTAACAATTATTAACCCCTTAGTGACTGAGCCAAATTTTTTTAAATCTGACCAGTGTCATTTTATGTGGTAATAACTCTGGAATGCTTCAACATATCCCATTGATTTTGATACTGTTTTTCATGACATATTGTACTTTATGATAATGGTAAATTTATGTAGAAATTCTCTGCATTTATTTATAAAAATATCAGAAATTTTACAAAAAAATTACAATTTTTGAACTTTGAATGATTATCCTTTTAATCCACATAGTCATATCAAACAAAAACATTAATAAATAACATTTTCCTAATGTCTGCTTTACATCAGCAACATTTGTAAAATGTTGTTTTATTTTGTTAGAATTTTAGAAGGTTTAAAACTGTAGCAGTAATTTTTCATCTTTTCAAGGAAATTATTATTATATGGCATTATATGGGGCATAATATTCTATGGAGCATCTTATGGTCCATCAACCTCTGTGCAGCATTTTATGGAGCATAATATTCTATGGAGCATCTTATGGGGCCATCAACCTTTATGGAGCACTATATGGGGGCATATTATTCTATTGAGCATCTTATGCGGCCATCATTAACCTTTTATGCAGCATTATTTGAGGCATATTTTAATATGGAGCATCTTATGAGGCCCATCATGAACTTTATGGAGCTCTTTATGGAACACTTAACCTACTGATGTCTCAATTAATATAACTTATTGGTATATATTTTTATTTTTGAAATTTACCAGTAGCTGCTGCATTTCCCACCCTAGGCTTATACTTGAGTCAATAAGTTTTCCCAGTTTTTTGTGGCAAAATTAGGGGTCTCATCTTATACTCGGATCGGCTTATACTCGAGTATATACGGTAAGTTTTGAAGTGACTTTGGGGGACCTATATATTGGAAAACCACAAAAGTGACACCATTTTAAAAACAGCACCCCTCAATGTGTTCAAAATTGCTTTCAGATAGTTTATTAACTCTTCAGGTGATTTTGAAGCTACCATTTGAAGCTCATCAAAAGATTGCCAAGAGTGTGCAAAGCAGTCATCAAACCAAAAGGTGGCTACTTTGAAGAACCTAGAATATAAGACATAATTTCAGTTTTTTCATACTTTTTTGTTAAGTATATAATTCCACGTGTTAATTCATAGTTTTGATGCCTTCAGTGTGAATGTACAATTTTCATAGTCATGAAAATACAGAAAAATCTTTAAATGAGAAGGTGTGTCCAAACTTTTGCTCTGTACTGTACATGCCCTCCATTCCCCTGTACTGTTTCCTCATACATGCTCCCCATCTCCCCCTTTGCTCTTCATTTTGTGTCCTCAAATCTCCCCCACACATTAAATCCCCCCACTCAAATTCTCTCCACACACATTAAACACACCATCCCCACTTAAATTTTCCCCGCACACAATAAATCCCCCATTCCCACTCAAATTCTCCCCACACACAATAAATTCCCCCATCCCCACTCCAATTCTCCCCCACACAATAAATTCCCCCATCCCCACTCCTATCCCACCATAGTAAATTCCCCCATCCCCACTCCAATTCTACCCCACACAATAAATTCCCCCATCCCAGACACATTTAATCTCCTGCCAAAATAAATCCCCCCATCCCCACTCACATTAAATCTCCCACCCACAATAAATCCCCACATCCCCACTCACATTAAATCCCCCCACAATAAATCCCCCCATCGACACTCACATTAAATCTCCCCCATAATAAATTCCCACTTCCCCACTCACATTAAATCCCCCCCACAATAAATCCCCCTATACCCAATCATATTAAAACCCCCACAATAAATCCCCCCATCCCCAGTCACATTAAATCTCCCGCCACAATAAATCCCTCCATCCCCACTCACATTAAATCTCCCACCCACAATAAATCCCCCCATCCCCATTCACCTTAAATCTCCCACCCACAATAAATCCCCCCATCCCCAATCACATTAAATCTCCCACCACAATAAATCCCCATCCCCACTCACATTAAATCTCCTCCCACTCACATTAAATCTCCCCCACAATAAATCCCCCATCCCAACTCACATTAAATCTCCCACCCCCCACAATAAATCCCCCATCCCCACTCACATTATATCCCCTCCATAATAAATCCCCCATCACCACTCACATTAAATCTACCACCCCCCACAAGAAATCACCCCATCCCCACTGACATTAAATCTCCTTCCCACAATAAATCCCACCATCCCCACTCACATTAAATCTCCCCTCCATAATAAATCCCCCCATCCCCAGTCACATTAAATCTCCCCCCCACAATAAATCCCCCCATCCCCACTCACATTAAATCCTTTCTTTGATACAATTGATCCCTGGGAGCCGGCGCACTGCAGCTTCTCTGTGCCGGCTGTCAGCTTGACAGTCGGCACAGAGAACAGCTGACTCCCAGTCCGGGGCGGCAGAATGCTGCCGCCAGGGGAGACACTGAGGATTAGGCAGCCCGACTGCTCCCCCCTACCGGCTGCCCCCCCAGATACACCTCTGTCAGGACCCCACTATCAAGATCCCAGGGTGCCAATGGGTATAAAGAAACCCCCACACTCTGTAAACCATCTAGATGCTGTAGTCATTTTTATGTGTCACAAACTAAATAACCTGTTCTGTATATATACTGCAGGTTTTTAGATATTGGTGTTATCAAATGTTGGCATCCTTGTTCCTAGAGAGTGACATGACGTTGCGTCATGAGCCAGCGGCAGCCAATGATTGGCCCCTCTTTGACTGCAGCTAATCAATATTCATTCAGGGTGGGCATCGGGCCTGACGAAATTGTAAGGCTATGTGCACACGTCAGGATTTCTTGCAGAAATTTCCTGAACAAAACCGGACATTTTCTGCAAGAAATCCACATGCGTCTTTTACGCGTTTTTGTGCGTTTTTTCACGTTTTTTTTCCGGAGCTTCCCAATGCATTAAATAGCGGGAAAAACACGAAAAATCGGCAAAATTAATGAACATGATGCGTTTTTTACCGCGATGCGTTTTTTTTGCGGAAAACAAACGCATCATGTGCACAAAAATTACAGAATGCATTATAATTGATGGGATGCATATGTATGCGTTTTTATAGCGAAAAAACGCGAAAAATCCTGAACGTGTGCACACAGCCTTAAGGCTGCAGCTGATGAGTGGGACATTAAATGGCTGCAGCTTACACGTGACACAACATCATGTCACTCTCTGGAAGCAATGACGTCATCGGTGTAAGGCCACGTCCACACTAGCAGTATTTGGTCAGTATTTTACATCAGTATTTGTAAGCCAAAACCAGGAGTGGAACAATTAGAGGAAAAGTATATTAGAAACAGATGCACCACTTTATCAACCCCTGACTTCCTGTTGATGTTCGATTCATCCAAAAAAGGGGATAATGAAGCTGGTGCTGATGGTGACGTAACAACCTCACAACAACCTGACTTTTTTATTATTTATTTACATACATTGCAATTGATCACAAAAAATCTTTAGGTGACACATTTTTTGTACATCTTTTCCACTGTACCTGGGGCAGCCTAAAGTCCCAGATACTGAGAATACAGCCAGTAAGAAGCCATTGGCAGGGCTGATCTGGGTGAACTAACACTTATCAGTTCTGCTATGTCAGGTAGATACCCGGCTGTCAAGTGACCGTTCAGTCTAACAGAAGCATCGGCAGTGCAGTAGGGATTCTCAAACAAAGCGTCATCAAAACGGAAGTGGGTAAAAAAAGAATGAATAGTTAGGCCGGGATCACACATGCGAGAAATACGTCCGAGTCTCGCATGGTAATACCCGGCACTGCCGCCATCACTCAGGAGCGGAGAGTGCGGCCGCATAGCAATACATGTGGCCGCACGCTCCGTTCCTGAGTGACAGCGGCAATGCCGGGTATTACCATGCGAGACTCAGACGTATTTCTCGCATGTGTGATCCCGGCCTTAGAAAAAATAGAGAAGGAATGGTAAGGAATCTTTAATTAAAGTAAACTAGAAAAACAATTAAATTATTACAATAGATAGATATTTAGGATTCAAATCAATATTAGTTTTGAACCACCTCTTTATGGTTGTGGAATACATAACTCTCAATACTATTATAGAAAAACATTTTATTGTATTACTCTGAAGCACAATTCTGTGTTACATATTATATTCCATGCCATGAGAACTCATTTTTCTTCAAGACATAGTAGAATACTAGTAGAATACAAAGCAGAATGCCAGTTCCACTTAAAGTGAAACACCCACAGAGAGACATGAAGTCTCATCTTCAGGAAAAGTACAAAATCAGAGTACGCAAGAATATTCAGTATAACAAGATGAGGTTAAAACAGGAAACAATGATAATATACAGGAGCAGGACAGACAGGACTAAACCAAAGGAGCACAAGGCTATATCTGGCAACTTTAGGCCGGTTTCACACGTCAGTGGCTCCGGTACGTGAGGTGACAGTTTCCTCCCGTACCGGAGACACTGACACACGTAGACCCATAAAAATCAATGCATCTGTTCAGATGTCATTGATTTTGTGCGGACCGTGTGCGGACCGTGTCTCCGTGTGCCAAACACGGAGACATGTCAGTGTTCGTGGGAGCGCACGGATTACACGGACCCAATAGAGTCAATGGGTCCGTGTAAAACACGGACCTCACACGGACATTCTCCGTCTGGGGTCCGTGTGGCGTGCCGGAGACAGCGCTACAGTAAGCGCTGTCCCCCCCACATGGTGCTGAAGCCGCCATTCATATGTTCCCTGTAGCAGCGTTTGCTACAGAGAAAATATGAATGATAGTGTTTAAAATAAAGATCCATGTGTCCGCCGCCCCCCCACCCCCTGTGCGCCCCCCCGCTGGTCGGAAAATACTCACCCGGATCCCCCGTCGGCAGTCGCTCCTTCCTGGTCTGGCCGCGGCTTCTCTACTGTATGCGGCCGATTACACTCATGAATATGTGGCTCCACCTCCAATAGGGGCGGAGCCGCCTATTCATGAGTGTAAATGAGCGGCCCCACGTGACCGCATACAGTAAGCCGCGGCCAGACCAGGAAGGAGCGACTGCCGACGGGGGATCCGGGTGAGTATTTTCTGACCAGCGGGGGGGCGCACAGGGGGTGGGGGGGCGGCGGACACATGGATCTTTATTTTAAACACTATTCTTCATATTTTCCCTGCAGCAAACGTTGCTACAGGGAACATATGAATCGCAGCTTCAGCACCATGCAGAGTGGGTACCACACGCTCCGTGTGGTACCCACTCGCCATACGGGCGGCACACGTGTGCCGCAGGTATGGCCTCCGTGAGTTCCCAGGCACACGGACACGGATAACTCCGGTACCGATTTATTCCGGTACCGGAATTATCTGGACGTGTGGGACAGCCCTTAGGCCGGTTTCACACGTCAGTGGCTCCGGTACGTGAGGTGACAGTTTCCTCCCGTACCGGAGACACTGACACACGTAGACCCATAAAAATCAATGCATCTGTTCAGATGTCATTGATTTTGTGCAGACCGTGTGCGGACCGTGTCTCCGTGTGCCAAACACGGAGACATGTCAGTGTTCGTGGGAGCGCACGGATTACACGGACCCAATAGAGTCAATGGGTCCGTGTAAAACACGGACCTCACACGGACATTCTCCGTCTGGGGTCCGTGTGGCGTGCCGGAGACAGCGCTACAGTAAGCGCTGTCCCCCCCACATGGTGCTGAAGCCGCCATTCATATCTTCCCTGTAGCACCGTTTGCTACAGAGAAAATATGAATGATAGTGTTTAAAATAAAGATCCATGTGTCCGCCGCCCTCCCACCCCCTGTGCGCCCCCCCCGCTGGTCAGCAAATACTCACCCGGATCCCCCGTCGGCTGTCGCTCCTTCCTGGTCTGGCTGCGGCTTCTCTACTGTATGCGGCCGATTACACTCATGAATATGTGGCTCCACCTCCAATAGGGGCGGAGCCGCCTATTCATGAGTGTAAATGAGCGGCCCCACGTGACCGCATACAGTAAGCCGCGGCCAGACCAGGAAGGAGCGACTGCCGACGGGGGATCCGGGTGAGTATTTTCTGACCAGCGGGGGGGGCGCACAGGGGGTGGGGGGGCGGCGGACACATGGATCTTTATTTTAAACACTATTCTTCATATTTTCCCTGCAGCAAACGTTGCTGCAGGGATGATATGAATCGCAGCTTCAGCACCATGCAGAGTGGGTACCACACGCTCCGTGTGGTACCCACTCGCCATACGGGCGGCACACGTGTGCCGCAGGTATGGCCTCCGTGAGTTCCCAGGCACACGGACACGGATAACTCCGGTACCGATTTATTCCGGTACCGGAATTATCTGGACGTGTGGGTCAGCCCTCAGGCAGTAAGCTGGAAGCTTAAGTAGGGTGTGGTGCTCACCAATTGGCTGGAGCAGGGAGCTGATAACTCCAGCTGAACAGTACACACATCCATATTTTCAGACAGGAGGGCACTGCAGGTCCACAGCCACCCTAATCTCAGTGGCTAGACAGAGCAAGCAAAATCCAGATCTTCTGTTTCCAATGTCTCTTCTATCACCTGAAAACATTACTGACCACGGTGGCACCTGGCGACAGAAGCAGATGCCGCAGGAGCAGGACCTGGTGGATGTGACAGTTACATGCAGATTTTCCCCTGGATTTTCTTGCAAGGGGTGAATTATGTGCTGGATGAACACAAAGAATTGATTTTATAATTCGTATTGCAGGGACTGAGGGTTGAGAACGGCATTTTGGAATTTGGTTGCTTTGGTACCGAGGTAGCTTGTACAATCTCTGTCTTCACAAAAAATCAATATCAGCTGTATCATATCTGGATGTCTTTGGCCAGATCCACTGTCTTGGTTCTGGAACCAACTGATCCAGGACAGACTGAGAACCGGCAAAGTGTAAATAATGTTGGGATACTTGGACACTTACAGCGTTAGGGCTCATACTTGCGAGCAAAACGGACGAGTGCAATCCAATAAAATAATCGGATTGCACTCGGACCAATGTTAGTCAATAGGTGACATTCATTTGCGTTTTTTTTCTCAGCCGAAATCGAACTGAGAAAAAAATCGCAGCATGCTGCGATTTGCTGCGATTCTCGGATGAGAGTCGCCAATGTAAGTCAATGGGTGAGCGAAAAAAAATCGCACAGCACTCGCACCATGCGAGTGCTGTCCGATTTTTACGCATTGCTGTTCTTTGAAAATTCAGTGCAGTGTACAGTAAAATTACACTGACAGGTTAGAATAGAATAGATATATATACATAGAATAGGTATATATAAATATGTCAGTGAGACACATATATATACATATTTATATTTAATACAGAGAAAGATAGCAGAAAAGCCGGTAATTCAATTGCCGGCTTTTGCTATCTCCTTATCAAACTTGACAGGATATGAGACATGGATTACATACAGTAAACCATTTCATATCCCTTATTTTTTTACATATTCTTCACTAATAATGTTACAAGTGTCTGAGTGTAAAATTTGGGAGCTGTAGCTGTTAAAATAATGGGTTAATTCACGGAAAAAACTGGCGTGGGCTCCCGCGAAATTTTCTCCGCCAGAGTGGGAAAGCCAGTGACTGAGGGCAGATATTAATAGCCTAGAGAGGGTCCATGGTTATTGGCCCCCCCCCCGGCTAAAAACATCTGCCCCCAGCCACTCCAGGAAAGGCACATCTGTAAGATGCGCCTATTCTGGAATTAGCCTCTCTCTTCCCACTCCCGAGTAGCGGAGGGATATGGGGTAATAAAGGGTTAATGTCACCTTGCTAATGTAAGTTGACATTAAGCCTGGTTAATAATGGAGAGGTGTCAATAAGACACCTATCCATTATTAATCCAATATTAATAAAGGGTTAAAAAAACATACACGCACACATTAGGAAAAAAATATTTTAATGAAATAAAGACACAGGGTGTTGTAATATGTTTATTATACGCTCAATCCAAATGATGACCCATATCTTCTGTAAGAAAGTTAAAAAAACAAACAACAATATCCCATACCTCTCATGTCCCACACTGCAAATCCATCTGAAGGGGTTATATAATTTTACAACCAGGAGCCTGCTAATGCAGCTGTGCTCCTGGCTGTAAAAACTGGGGATGAATGGAATGCAGGGGAACGCATTTACCTAGACTTGCGGTGCTGCGCTCCCTGCTGGCATAACCTCATATGAACTCAAGCGTGGGAATTTTTGAGAATATTTTCTCACGCTCGAGTTCATATGAGGTTATGCCAGCAGGGGGCGCAGCACCGCAAGTCTACGATGCTATTTTATTGCAACCTGTCAGTGTGATTTTACTGTAAGCGCACAGGAATTGCCGGCTTTTCTATCTATCTATCTATCTATCTATCTATCTATCTATCTGTCACATATATATATATATATATATATATATATATATGTGTATATTTATGTGTGTTTTGAACAATATTTCGTTGTAAAACGATGGGTAAATGTCAGAGAACTGCTGTATGTAAAAGCTCATGTTAAAATCGAATTGCACACGGATTGCATACGGATGTAATACGGATGTCATACGAATGTTGCGATAAAATAAAAAAAATCGCATTGACATCGCATGACACTCGCATGACAATCGCATGTTTTACCTCTGTTTTTTCGGTCCAGAAATTGGACCGTTTTTTTTCTCACATATGGGTATGAGCCCTAATGATTTCTCTACAATACAACAGGTCGATCGATACATATGCCTGAAAATACTCACCAAATATACAACGTGTAAACCTAACAGTCAATATTTTTTAAATTGCCTCCCCACATTTCAGCAACCATAATGTTTTATTTTTTTTTACTAATGTGGCTAGATGAGGCCTGTTTTTTCATGAGGGAATTTCTATAATTTTTAGAGCTGTTTGGGTGTGCATTAAAATTACTATGTATTCAAACTTTTTTTTCAAAGTAAATTTGGGAAAAAAACATTTTGGCTATGTTCACACGATGCGGTTTTTGCTGCGGATCCGCAGCGGAATTGCAGCTGCAGATCCGCAGCAGTTTTCCATGCAGGGTACAGTACAATGTTACCCTATGGAAAACAAAAACCGCTGTGCCGATGATCCTTTTTTTCACAGGCAAATCCGCGCGGATTTGCCTGCAGAAAAAAGAAGTACCATGTCAATTCTTTCTGCGGATTCCGCTGCGGGTTTCCAACAGCACCAATAGGAAACTGCAGTTGGAAACCCGCAGTGGAATCCGCAGTAGAAAAAGGACACAAAACCGCAGAGAGAAGCACCGCCGTTTTTCACTGCGGATTTTCCCGAAAAAGGACCTGAAAAATCCGCAGTGAAAAAAGGATCATGTGAACGTAGCCTTAGCCTTTTTTTTTTTTTTTATGTTGTTCAGTTTTCACACTAAATAACCTATTTAACTAATTCTACAGAGTGTTACTGTCATGACATATTTTGTCATAACATTATTTTGTTTTATGCAATGAATGTGTTATAAAATACATTTTTATACTAAATGTATGCACTAAATATCCTGGAGTTTTTAGGGGAACATTTTTACTTTCCTTTTTTTAATTTTTTTTTTTTTATCCATTTTTGCCTGATATTTTAGAATAATTTAGATTGTTTACATATGTCCCCAAGAGATCAAAAATATATCTATGAGATTTTTTTTTTCTTTAATTATGTAGCTTTAATTTTATGCAATTATGTAGATTTTCACTGTAGCTGGGGCATCCATAGGTAAATCAGGCCTCTGCCATAACACATTTTACTGACAGACGTGATCTGGGTCTGCTAAGACTGAGCATTTCTTCTTTTCCAGGCAGGCACAATGCGATCATGCAATCGCCCAGGATTAATAGAAAATTTGGCACTGGCAATACTTACTGGGAGGGTACAGACAGCAGAAGGCCTCTGTTCAATAATACATGGGCCCATTGCAGTCCAACAGCCAATCATAATGACCAATTCCACCTGCTTTGGAGATAGAGGTGGGCTTTCTTACCTCTTGATAAATGTATGTTGAGGTCCCAGGAACTAGACCTCATTCTAATGAAAGGGGAAGCCAAGTGCCTAGAGCTGATCTGAAGTACTCAGGAGTGGCCACTCAACAGTGTCCGAATTGGTGGTGTTTGCTCCATACATAGTATTGATTTCGGGTGTCGGACCCCACTGATCTGATATTGGCAACCTACTGTTAGGATAGGTCACATATCATTTCAGTGCACAATCACTTTAACATGAGTGCCTTTTTTTGTTTCTGAGCACATTTGAACATGATTTAATTCTCGAGAAAGTAAAAAGATCAGGCAGGCAAAAATTAATCTGTCCTGCAATTTTTATTCCCAACATCAAACCCAAGGAGATTTTCTGGCAACCCTCATAGACTTAAGATTGTAAGCAGATCTTGTCTAAATCATTGCATGGAAATCTGATGACACTTGTAGTAATTGGTAAATATGGTCTTCAGATGTTCTTACGTAACACGGGCTTCATTTATCGATAACTGGAATCAAACAGAAACCTGAGTGTATATACCGTACACCGTACACAATGCTATACATACTGTGCAATCCTTAGTCTTTTCACCCAAGTAGCAAACGGCCCTGTGCATCCACCCAAGTCCTACCCAAGTAATCCTCCAAAATACACAAGATTACACAACATGCTCAAATAGCGTATCCACAACATTGTAATGACCGAGTCATGTCGCCTGCTCAGACAATAAGCAATAATAGAAATTTATGTTACTACACTTATGATGAATGCAGATATAATCTGTGTGTGGTTACTATTAGTCCAAAGTATTTACACACTCTTTCACTGTTTACTGAACTGTCATCCATCTAAAGTGACCTCTACCGCATTCCTCTACAACTGGTTATACTCACTTCAGTCATCGTCAGATCAATAGAAACAATTTTAGAAGTATATTATGTCTTCATGTTATATATTCAAGCATTGTACAAATGACAGGGCACTGGAAAGCGTTTATTTAGTACAATATATGTTTTACTTATTGTTGATTATAGCAACAAACTATGTAAAAAATCTGAGCAATTTAGTGATATTCTTAATTTTATTCATCTAAAGCGCGACATCACTTTCTTGTGTATTTTCATGTGGTTGCTTTGGTCTAGAAGTTGTCATGTAACTAACATTTTTGTAACTGTCTATTCACACCAAACATTGGGCATATAGTTGAGACAAACATTGGGCATACAGTTGAGACCGACATTGGGCATACAGTTGAGATTAGGAAAAACGCCTGCAACTTCATGAAACCAAGTTGAATAAGCTTGCCAATGACTTTCATTGTGAGAACACATAACTTAACATATCCTTTTTTTTAAGGGTCCAATATATATACCTCTTAGGCCTCTTTCACACTTCCGTCTTTCTTTTTCCATCACAATGCGTCATTTTGTGAAAAAAAGGATCCAGCAAATGTTTCTGCTGGATCCATTTTTTTCTCATAGACTTGTATTAGCAACAGATTGTGACGGATGGCCTTCCATTTCATCCGTCGTGCAATGGATCCGTTGTCAAATTGCTGTCTGTCGGGCGGAGACAACGCACAGCGGAACGTTTTTTCTGTATGTTGGAAAATCGCTCAGCGACTGATCCTGCGCTGTCCGTCGTTGGCTATAATGGAAGCCTATGGATGCAGGATCCGTTGCTGACTGTCAAAAGCAGGAATCCAGCGACGGATGCCGTCTTTTGAAATTGAGCATGCGCGGAAGAATTTCCCGTCAGGGAAATTCTCTCTCGCTCTCTCTTTTTACTATTGATGCTGCCTATGCAGCATCAATAGTAAAAAGATATAATGTTAAAAATAATAAAAAAAATAAAAAATCGTGATATTCTTACCTTCCGGCGTCCCCCGTGACCTTCTCACAATGCTGCCGGCAGTTCCCGTTCCCAGTAATGCATTGCGAGACAATGACCTGTGATGATGTAACGGTCTCGCGAGACCGCTACATCATCGGGTCATTTCGCAGCAGAAAAATGCGGCGAAGACGCATACAAAACATGTGCACATAGCCTCGACGGATCCGTCACAAAAAAGGGACCCAGTGCATCCATTTTTTACAATCTGCACAGGATCTGTCTTTTCAACATTTTGACGGATTGTGACTGACTGTAAAAAACAGAAGTGTGAAAGAGGCCTTAATCACTGAATTGAGGTGTATACAATCCAGCTCCTCGCCATGCAGTCTGTCTTTACAAATATTTGTAAAGGAATGGCTCTTTCTAAAATACTCACTGAATTTCAAGCGTGGTCCTGTAATAGGATAGGTGCCATTATGGCAAGTCAAGTTTGTAAAATTTCTTCCCTCCTAAATCTGAACTGTGTGATATTATTAAAAAGTGGAGGTGTTTAAGAACAACAGCAAAAAAGCCATAAAGTGGCAGAACAGAGGAAATTACAAATAGGGGCCTGAGTGCTGAGTCACATAGTTCATAAAGTCACCATCACTCTGCTGACTGAATAAGTGCAGAACGCCAAGCCTCCACTGGCTTTGACATCCCCACGAAATCCGTGCACCAGAAGCTTCATGACATGGGGTTTCTTTACTCGGCAGCTCCATGCAAGCCTTACATAACCAAGCACAATGTCAAGTCTCAGATGGAGTGGTGTAAAGCACTGCGACACTGAGAACGATACCTGCCTGACTGTAATGTGCCAACTGTAAAGTTTTGTGAAGAGAGGGATGTTATATTGATGGTATTGGCCTATGTTCCTTAATTCCAGTGAAGGGAACTCTCAATGCTTTAGTATACTAAGACATTTTGGAAAATTGTATTTCTAACTTTGTGAGAACAGTTCGGGGAAAGTCATTTTCTGCTCCACCATAACTATGCCCCGGGTGCATAAAACAAGGTCCCTAAAGGCATAGTTCGGTGATTGTGTTGTGACAGAACATGATGGGGAACCTAACCCCATTGAACAATTTTGTGATGTACTAGAATGAATTGTGAGTCAGTCCCACATCAGTGTCGGACCTCACAAATGCTCTTCTACATGAATTTGGGGCAATTTTTACACACAAACTCCAAAATCTTGAAGACAGTCTTCCCAGAATCTGTTACAGCTGCAAAGGAGGGACCAACTCCATATTACTGTCTACAGATTTAGAGTGGGAGGTCAGAAAGCTCCTGTAGGTGTAAAAT